>NC_077241.1:32082745-33556495 GCF_947179165.1 Solanum dulcamara | reverse complement strand
ACGCCCAATGGAGGGGCTCGTGAAAATACACCTGCATCCATTTTGATAAAAAATCAACACTTAAGCTCACCCTTGTGCATGACTTAGTTTTTGTGCAAAATAAATATTTAAGCACATCATATTTACAACCATATGCTTGAAACCCACACTAATTAAAAGTTTTGTGCGTCGAAAGTGTCGTACATACGTGAAACATCAACACCCTAAACTTAGAACCATTTTTTATCTACATGTAATGACACAAAACACAACACAACGATGCACAAATACAAATGACTATCTAAATATATGCAACATCCCAAACACACAACCTCTCTATTCATCAACTTATCTGTGCAATGCATAAAATATTCCAACTAACTCACAAGGGTCGATTTAGGAAATTATATACTCATAGTCAACTAAACCAATGCAAACAACAATGTACCATTCAAATTAGCAACCAAACAGTGCAATCATTATTCCCTCACCTCAAAGAAGTCTCTCACACGATATATATATATATATACAAAATAGAGATTGAAATGGTATCGCTCACACCCTCAAATAAAGTTTTATCAATGCACATGTACAAACCATAGGATTTCCCTTATTTTTTACACTTAACTTTCGAATATCTCTTTTAGGATCATATTAGGACTTTATTTGCTTGTAACATAGGCTCAGGCTTGGGCTTGGGTAGGATATATTTAGGATTAAAGTACCTATTTTTTCCCTTACGCTACATTGACTTAGCTACATGTGTTACGCTACATTGATTAAAGTACCTATTTTTTCCCTTACGCTACATTGACTTAGCTACATGTGTTTTCAACCCCAAATCTGTGTTATCCTCTTTTTCTACCTTTACTTACACTCGGGTGTGGTTTCTACACTTTTTCTTTCTTTTCCTAATGATTTCCTCATCGCACTTTTTTTTTCTGTTACTTTACCCTTACTTTTAATTTTCGTAGCAGGGGCAACCCAATTCTTTTCTTTTTCCTCTCATTACACAATTCTTTTCATACAATAACTTTTTCCATTTTTCTCTATAGTAGCCACCCTCAATCTTTTTGGCCTAACTTGAGGTACATATTGTACTAAGAGGTACCAGGGTAGAGATAAAGTTCTATAGTCAAAAAGGAAAGGTGAATTTTGTCATTTAGAAGAAAAACTCTTTTTTAGGCTTAAACGTTTGGTTCAAAGGGTACAATTTAATTTGATTGGTCGATTTTAGACTAACTGACACATTTTCAACAATGACATATGATTATGTCCTAATCAAGCCATTCAATCATTTCACTATGACTAATCAGGCATGTTTTAGCTTAGATACGCATTGTTCAAACTAGTGAATTCAGCTCACACGCACATGGCACATATCTTACATTATTTAGCATAAACCAACATAGTCATGTTCTAGATAAAATTTGATTGACAAGTAAATAAGTACAATGTCTTATAAATATCCTAACAATTTAGTTTTCACAGTTCAGATACAACCACATAAGCATTTCAAAATTTTCACCTGGTGGTCATTTTTAGTCTGTTCAAAGCATTCAAATGTCATAGGGTACTACATACTTCTATAGAATCTTGTATTTATAAAAAAAACAACTTAAACATGCTACTTCTACTAGATATTACACTTGGAAGAAAAGAACATGGAAACAAAAAACTCTCAAGTGGCCAAGATGCCCCACCCTCTATCAAAAAATTATGCATTGTCCCCAATTTATGTCAAAATACTAAAAAGTAAATATAAGGGAGGCGATTATGCCCGTGATGCCCTAGGCTTTAGTTTGTGGCTCGATCATGGCACCATCGGTTGCCGGTGCGCTCAATGATTAGGCTCACCTAGAGGGTCACCACTTGTCATAGGAGTGAGTGTGTTGGAAGGCACCTCACTAATCTCAGGAACTGTGATCTCAACAGTCTGTACCAAAGCGACTCTACTAGCCGATGCTCCAACCTCTACGACCTCAATTTTTTGTCACTCTCGCTTCTCTAACTCCTTGTATTCTCTTATAGAAGCTCTTGTTTCTTTTATGAAGCACTTTATCGCAGCCTTCCTAGCCTTTTCTACATTATTAGGAGAGCTATCCCTATCTCATCATTGTGGTGATGAAATGATGCCCCACACTTTATCTATTAGAGTGGGCTTAGGAAGGTGGAGATAACAAATAGATGCATTAAAGCATCAATAGTTATCGGAGGTATAGTCGTGGAAGACTTCTCCTGCAACATAGTTAAGTCCTGACATATGGCTACCGACTATGCTAACATGGACTCAATCTCTACAGAGCCTAAGCTAGCTATCCTCTCTATTATATAGGCCTCTAGGCAATCTATGAGACCCTATAGGATAGTAATCTCCTGTATAAAGTCTATATGAAGCTTGGCCATGGCCATCTGTACTTGAATCTAGACCACCTATGGAGGACGCCTAATAACTTAGTCTAGTAGCACTGTAGTTTGATGCTGTTCACCTACCATAAGTGAAAAAATCTCATAAGGCATGGTCACCATCATCTAGTACCTGCCGCTGATGGAGGAGACTGACTCTCTCCTTCAAGCTTCTTAAAAGCCTTGCCGGTAGGTAGGGTAGGAGAGACCCACTCTAAGGATAGAGTAGTTAGTGGTGGACTCAATGTGATAGTTATTAGGATGACTGCTCGGGATTTCTTAACCTTATATAGTGGGTTATCGACATCCTTTATCAATGAAATATTCCTGTACTTGGTGACTATGGTGCACTTATGTATGAACCAACAAATAGAAACTCTAGCCTATGTGCATAATGTCCGAATCAAGCAAGGGAAAGACAACCCGTCTTTTTCATTAAGGGCCAGTCTCATATTTCAGTTGCAATCAACTGACCAACATTCGAAGCATACCATGCTATGATAGATGCCACAAAAGATGCTTGAGATAGGAGGAGGGTATTATCATTAGTTATCGGTCTTAACTAAGCTTGAATCATGGCCTTCTAGAATTTTGTTGCGAAGGTAAGGGATGTCTTTGTGATCAACCTTCTCGAGTTCGTCACCCAAGCTTCCTCGAAACCCAATAGGAATAAGTTGTGCTATCTACCTCAAAATATTAGCCCAAGAAGTCCTCATCTATAACCATATGATGCTAGTGCTCGTACATCTCCATTAGATGTAAAGCATACTAAGGACCATGCAAGAACCAGAGGATTGTGGCCTTCAAAATATTCACTCAAACACCTCTCATATGGATTTCCTCCAAATGAGGTATCTTCAAAGTTAGTCCCTTCTTCTTCTTCTAGGAAGTTTTGCCTATGATGGAATTTAATAGAGTGGCAGTGTAGGTGGAATAGAATTATGTGATCCGCTCATCATAATACTCTTGTGTCGGAAGGTGACACCTGATCCAATATATGTGTCAGAACGCTCGATCCAATATCATAATCACAGTCCACAACGAATAGTTTACATACTTGCACAATCAAGTAATTAGGCTCATTGCATGTAGTTGTTCACAAATGATCATTTCATTAGTTTTATTTCACTTTATTGCATGAATGTGCATTACTCGAACATTTCACATGTAACTTTCACTATGAACACACACACACATATATATATATATATCCCCTATATTTATATGGATTAATAGTCCCATACTAGATCCCCCTTGATTATCACAAGTCTTAGGATCTCACTCTAACCCAGCAATTTCCTTATACATTAACTTTACAAGGACCATCAACCATATCCACAAGAAGTATTAAGGTTAACAATCAAGAACTAGACTATCATCACTAGTCACAGTATAATCATAACCCACATAGTATATTCCCACCATAAATAACAATAACAACACATTCAACCATTCAGACTCTGTGGTCGAAGGACTAAACATGAAATCTCCCATCAATCTATGATACATTATGCAATGAGAATAAATTTATAACTACTCAATTGAGAAACCTAGCCTACCTAGGCACCAAACAACTGCTACAGAAGTTTGATCGCGAACCTTGACTCCTTTTAGTGAAATTTTAGCTTGTTCTTGGTCTAAAATAATAGCATAATACAAAATCAATTACAAATGGCCTTATACTTCCAGATTAATTATATGCAAATCCCAAATTTCAAGCCAGTCCCATAATTTTCCTACCCAAATTAGGATTTTCCTAGTATTAGTTTCAAGCCAAAACCCCCCCTCAATGATCACCCACCAACAATTGCGGGTTCTAGGAATTGAATTACAAGTTTAGGAAGTAATTTACTTACCTTTAGCACAAATTAGAGTGGAAACTAGTAGAAAATCTCCCTAGGTCTCTTCTGGTCTTTTAAGAACAAAGTGAGAATGAAATAAACCATTTTGAGTTTTTTTTCGACTTTAAATCCCTCTCTGGCAGTCCCTCCACAACGCCCTAATTTTTGCCACAGCGGCTTCAGCACAGACAATGCTTAGTAAAAAAGGGCATAACGTTTTACTTCAAACTCCAATTGAGGCAAATTTAGTGGCGTTGGAAAGAAGACTCATAAACCTTTAATTTGATAGGTCATGAGCCACCAAATTCATTATATGGTGAGAGATATGGCCGTTTGAAGTAAACCTTAGTTTGAACTCAAGTTCAAAACTAAATCGGAAAGACACTTTCATCTCAACTTTTAGATAGAAGCAGAGCACGACCTTAATTCACAATTAATTCACTCACATATCAAGTTATTGATCTAACCTTATGATGAATGAGATTCGTATATCTTTACCGCAAATATTTTTAGATAACGACTAGCTAGGTCGTTACACATGTTTATGTATCATAAACAAAACTTAAAATATTTTTAATATATTATATTTATCTTTAATTTAAATCACAAAAATTAAAAAATTTCTCTCAATTTTTAAACTCATAGCCAGTTAACTAGGATACATAAGATGAGGCTATTAGTATTTTTTTTGTTTTCCACCTAATGTACAGAGTTCATATTGGAGTCTCGACTAAATTCAGATCGCACACTAAATGACCCATTTGAAGGTGACGCTCCCAATAGAATTGTCTCCATACTCAGAGTTCAAACTCAAGACCTCTAATTAAGGGTGGAATAGTCTCACATTCCTGCACTCCAACCCATGTTGGTAGGCTACTAGTATTAGTATTACTATAGACTACTGTCATCCACATGGTGAACTACCCCCCCCCCCCCCCAACCAGATTCCAATCGTAGTGTTTCTGAATATTTCTTGGGTTTTATTTTGGTTGTCTATGTTTAAATTATTTTTTTAGGTCTAGTCCCCTTTGTTTGTATTTATTTACTGAGAATTTTTATTTTTAATAAAATGCCTCTAGGCACTCTGTCCATTGATAAATTTGTCAAAAGAAAAAATAATTCACATGACATGTTAATCCTATGGGATTACAGAGCAGTTTGATATTTTATATACTTTTAGTTTAATACCTCAAAATTCAAAATGATTCTTTACTTTCTTAATATTCGTATCAAATCAAAATCTAGAAATAAATAAATGGATAGGAATTTTCAAATAATTGTGAAATCTTTTCAGTTAATATCTCAAAAGGTCATTCAACTTTAAAAATTTATCTAGCAAAATAATTGAACTTTGTTTTGTATTAGTAAAATCACTCAATTTAGATATTTGTATCAATAAAATCACTCAACTAAATTTATCATTAATTAATTGACATTATTTTTACTGATTCGCAAACAACTAAACCCAAATTTATTTATATAAATAATATATTATATTACATTAATTACGAATTATAGTATAAGATATACAGATACCAAAAATGGCATAACCCGACATCTTATCTAATGTCTCCACTAATGGAATATTGACCAATATCTCCTTGAGCATAGAAATAAACTTCAAAAACTTTCCATCCTCAACCTTTTACTTCAATCAATAAGGAAATAGAGATGGTGGATTACGAATAGGTAGCAATGGCTAAGGTACCTTTGCCTCAGCATGATTGGTACCATTATTTTCATCAGTCTGTTTCTGCTGCAATACTAGCTTCTCATTCTCATTATTGTCATAAAATATAACTGCCTTATCTATCAGATGCCTTGCATGCCCATCAATCCTAGGAGCTACATCCTTTATCTTTTCAGTGCCTGCAATAATAGTATTAGAAAGTACCTTACCATTCCTTATTGTAACTGCCATGCATTTCCCATCATTCTTTGGGTTTTGCACTATGTCTCTAAGTAAAGTACCAGTCTTTCTCTGATTTAAAATTGCTGACAACTTTCCTATATAATGCTACAATTGCCTAATAGAGGTAAAGTGGGAACTCACCAATTTGCTGATATTAGTCATGTCACCTCGGATATATTTGACTCCAGACTCAGTCTCCTCAACCTTCTGTAGGACCTTGGTCATTATGTCTTCCAGCTTAGAGTTACCATTATTATTTAACCCCGATCTCTATTCATAGGTGTCACATAAACCCCACTTCTGTCATTCTTATAGTTGTTCTTGTTTTGCCAATTTCGTTGATCATGATTTTCGATCCGGTCATAGTATTATCCCTTTGAAAGTTTTGACCTTGGTTTTAGGAGTTCTATGTCTAAAAACCCCTGGCTATTTGGAAACTTGGCTTCCTCCTCATAATCAAACTCTGGTTTATCATATCGACTTCCAGTATTGTAATGACCTCTAAGGTCATTTTCATGATTTTGCATATTTTTACCATTTACACCTTTCCATAGATTTCTTATAGCTCTTATGTGATGTTGGGATGGGTGGCATGCTCCCCAAGTTGTTTGGTTGAGTTTTGAGGTGTTTTAGCTATTTTTTAGGATTAAGGCTTGATAAAGTTGACTTTAGTCAACATCTGGAGATTCGAGCATTGTATGAGAATTTTGACGATTCCATTAGTTTCAAAAGGTCCATTTTGGTCTTAAAGTAAGGTTGGTTTGGGTTTTGGAGTCTTCATTTTGAGTTTAGGAGGTTTGTCTTTTTAACTTTAAAGTTTTGACCAAGTTTGAATTTGGTCAAAATTTGGAGTAAATATGCTCGGATGAAAATTTTGTCTGCATAGTTAGCTTCGAAATGCCGAGTTGGTCTAGAATGACCTATAGTTTGGTTCCCGAGTGCTCAAAATAAATTTTAGGCTATTTGTGCATTTTGAATGCTTTCTTTGGAAAGTGTTGACTTTGGTCAACATTTATAATAAATGACCTCCATTGGAAAATTCATTGATTCTGTTGAGTATGGAATGCCATTTTCAGTTGGGTAGCATAGTACATTTGAATTTACGGGGTTCCAAATGAATTTTGGACCCCCATCAGAGAAAAAACCCATTTTCCCAAAGTTTAGCACCAGCTGAACTTTTGGTGCAGGGATTTTTACTCATTGCGTTCGCAACCAAGGAGTCTTGATCGTGAAGATCTGAGACCCTGGGCATCGCCATTGCGTGTTTGATGATCACGATAACGATGGGTTGGTTGGATCGGATCTTGTGATTATGAGGCCTAGATCGCAAAAGGCAATTTCACTGACTTCAGTGAAATTTAATGCTCGTTTCCAGAAGCTAAGTCCTATTTTGGGACCTAGCAAATTTTTAATTTTGGGAACTCCTCTTGGTATTTCTCAATGATTCTTGTTTCGGTGAGTTGGATATTCTTGTGGGGACATTTCAAAACCCTTTATCATCCTAAAAACCTCGTAAGTTTCACATAATTTCATTGTTTCCTTTCATTTTTGACTATTCTAGGGCTGAAATTTGGTAGGGTTATTTTGAGCTCTTTTGGTGCTCGAAATGTGCCCATTTTTTAGGCACAAGTTCCTTGAGCTATTTTGAAACTTGTGAAGGATCATGGATTTTCTTTCTGTATGCCGGGGAAAGTACCTCACCCTTACCTTTCTACATTTATTATTATATAGAATTTCCTCAATTTCCCATTCCTTCCCTGCCGAGCCGCCTCTCTTCTCTATTCGATGCTTCTGCCGGTTTTTTAATTTTATGCATGGGTCCCAATGTTGAATTTTGACCCAATTTTTATTCTATTTTTAATTATATCATTGGCTTTGTTTTGATGTGTTCTTCAATAATTTGATAGAGTGGCATCATTCGAAGGTGGCATGGAAGAGAAAGCTCAAGTTTAGCGGTTCATGTGCAATTTTGGCCTTGAGGTAGGTTATGACTTCCTCTTAATATGGTAACATGTAATTAGATTGGTGATATAGGTGTTGATATCCTATTGAGCATTTTGGATCCGATGATCATCGTTGGTATCTAGTTTGGATTTTAGCCGTTGGAGCCTTAGTCTAGGTGCTATATTGACTTGTTTACATCAATTGGAATCCTTAGAAGTTTTTTCTAGGTGATTTGAACTTAGGATGCTGCTTGGTTTACTTGTTTGGTTTCGATTGGCTACTTTTTATGATTTTTGGCTTATGATTAGGCCTTGTTTGCTTATGTTATTGAAATATTGGGCTTGAGGCCGTGCCTTTGGTACACCGGAGTTATAGATTAGTGGTATAGTGTCTTTAATGGGATTTTACCCAGCTTGAGTGAAATATAATTTTTACATGCTACTTGTCTCATTTACCTTGTCGGTGTTAAAAATCTTTTTAAAAGAAAGAATAAAAGATGAGATTAAGACTTTTGATTGATGAATATATATGAGAAGTTTAAGGAATATGGTAATATCTTATTTATGGTATTTCATAGTTGATGGGCTCGAGGTATGATTTTGGGTGGCCCTTTTATTAACTTTGAGCTACACTTTATTTCATTTGATAAGCTCGAGGTGTGAATTTAGGGTAGTCCATTGATATATACTCCGGGTTAATATTTCAATGTTGATGAGCTCGAGGTATGATTCTGGGTGGCCTTTTTTATAGATGAGCTCGAGTGTTATTCTGGAAGCTTCAAGATACTTTTGGGGGATATTGAGCCATAACTACGAGTTTACATTTGTGCATTCTTCTGATATTTATGAGTTGAGATTGTTGATGTGATGACATAATTTGTTGGATTTACTTGATTGTTGTATGATCTTCCCGTACCTTTTCCTCGAGATCGTAGTTTTATGCTTCTTCCTTGTTATTATTACTATCATCATGCTTCTTAGTATATATTTATTCTTTCTGAGCTAGGTCGGCCTATGATAAATATTGAGTACTTCATGTTTTGGTACTCATACTACACTTCTATATCTTTTGATGTAGCTCCCAGTTCGAGCCACCCCTAGCACGCACCTGATCATCTATAGCTATGCTAGATATAGATTGTGGTGAACTCCAGGTATTTAGAGACTTGCTACATTCTATCTTTTGCACTGACTTGTATTTTGTATTTTGGACGGTAAATTTCTTGTTTTATATTCATATATTGTTAGCTTTTGTACTTAGTAGCTTATGTATAGGTGGCACCTGGTCCGAGGTTAGGTCTAGCATTAGTCCATTATTTTTTGGTCACTTTTGTTTTTTTATATTTTATATCGTCTTTACATATCTATACCTTTACCCAATTTCTTTTGTTATAGTCGTCTTACTTCTACCTTCTTAGGTTATTGATTATTTATATAAATTAAGTTTTGACTTCTATATTAGTTAGGTTTGGCTAGCCTACTCGGGGGTTATAGTATGTGCCATCAGGGCTCAAATTTGGGTTGTAACAAAGTGGTATCAGATCTTAGATTCATTGGTCTCACCATTACAGGAGAAATTGTCTAGTAGAGTCCTGCGGATCGGTATGATGATGTCTGTATCCAATCTTCGGGAGGCTATAAGGCATTGTTAGTAATAAATTCACTATTCTTATTTTTGATTGTGTGCTAATGATAATGAACACCTCTAAATCCTATTTGTTTCACTCTTTATCAGATGGCGAAGATGAGATCTATTCGGGGTGGACCAGGACCCTCTGTGCCTATAAATAGAGCCCCATCTCAAAGTAGGGATCGAGGTCGATGGAGAGGCCAAGGCAAAGATCAGGCTACAACACTAGGGCCCCATCCAGATATAGAGGTTGAGCAGTTCAAGCATCAGCCGGTAGAAGAGGATCCATCCCATCTTCTACTCAAATTCGTCACCACACCAATGTTATAGTATACTCTAGCTTGAATCTTCAGCTTTATGGAGGGTATGTCCCAAGTAGGGACCTGACCTAGTATACCAGCTAGACCTCTGGTCTGAGATGAGGCACAAACTTTAGGCTAGGCCGAGGCACAACATGATCAGACCCCAATCCTACTACCTACTACTATAGATTATTGTCGGTGATACAGCCTATTCATACAGTTATTCAGTACATGGCAGTTATGTCAGTTATGACAATAGAAGAGAAAAAGATATTGAGGAGGTTTATCAAATTAGCCCCTCCCAATTTCTAGAGTGCCACAAACGAAGATGCCCATGAGTTTTTGGTTAGTTTTTAGGAGTGGTTGCATAACCTCGGATTGGTGGAGTCCCACGGGGTTGATTATACTACTTTCCAGGTGGATGGACCAGTGAAGCAGTGGTGGAGATCCTATCTTAGCTGCAGACCCATGGGCTCACCGCCGATGTCATAGACTCAATTCTTTAAGGCTTTCTTGGAGATGTACCCCGCAGTTTGAAGGAGAGGCTGAGAGATGAGTTTGACAGTCAGAGAGTGTGAGTCTCAATTCCATTATCTATCCAGACATGCTTCCATGATTATGCCGCCAGAGAAGGAACGGGTACGTCGGTTTATCAGAGGGTTATCTATTCCTTTAAGGTTGGCTATAAAGTAGATGGTTGCATCGGGCTGTTCGTTCTTATAGATAGTAGATCATGCTCGTACTATTAAGGCTATACATCGTGAGGCCTACAGAGGCAGAGATAAGAGGCTTCGCTGCCAGGGTAATTTTTGGACATCAGTCACATAGTAGGGTCCTTTTTGGCAGAGGCAATCCCCAATAGCATCCACCTAGTAGAGCAATTTAGGCAGCCTTGCAGCTTACTAATAGTGGATTAATAGGTGCCCACGGTCAAAGCGGCTAGACTTTTGGGTATTTAAGCTGTGGTGGCCATTCAAGTTTAGGTGGGACATCATAGAGAGGTTCATTTAGGGGTTCGTGCTATGAGAGTGGTGTGATAGGTCACTTTTCTAGGGAGTGGCTTACTATTAGCCATCATAGATGCCATACTTGGAAGGGTCCATAGGGTTTACAGGTTGAGGCCCTTAGAGCCCCAGTTCTGCCTCCATAAGAGAGTGTGCAGGGTGGCAGAGGTGATTCTCAGGGTACTAGGGGTGGTCCCTAGGTGGGATAGACATGTGGTAGAGGTGGACATAGTTAAATGTATGCTTTTTTGAATAGGTCAGAGGTGGAGACCTCGGATGTCGTTATCACATGTATATCTCCGTCTCTCATCAACCTTTCTATGCTTTTTTGATCTAGGGTCTACTTACTCATATGTGTCTACTTATTATGCTACTCGATGGGATATTTTATGTGAGCCATTGCTTGTGCCTCTATGTGTAACTACCCCCATAGGTGATTCCTTAGTAGTGGATCAAGTGTATCGATCTTGTGTGGTGACTATCTTGGGGTATGATACTAGAGCGGACTTTATTGTGCTAGATATGGTTAACTTTGAATTGATTCGAGGAATGGATTGGTTTACTCATCATATGGTTTTGGATTGCTTCTCCAAGATTGTTACCTTGTGTATGCCCGGTATTTCTCTGATTATGTGGGCAAGTGCATCTAGTCATATACCGTGTGGTTTGATATCCTTCCTCAGGGCTCAATGGTTAATGGGAAAGGGGTGTCTAGCCTATCTTGCTTATGTCTGTGACACTAGTGCTGACACTCTTTTTATTGATTCTATTTAGGTGGTATGAGAGTTCCCTGATGTATTTCCAACCAATCTACCTAGTCTTCCTCCTGATCATGATATTGATTTTGGCATTGATATTGAGTCGAGTACATAGCTAGTCTCTATTCCACCGAATCGAATGTCTCCAATTGAGTTGATGGAGCTTAAGGTTTCCAAGACCTCTTATGTAAGGGGTTTATCCGACTCAATGTGTCTCCCTGGGGTGGTCCTATTCTATTCTTCAAAAAGAAGGATGGTAACTTATATATATGTATTGATTACAGGTAGTTGAATAAGGTGACCATCAAGAATAGGTACCCGATGCCGCGAATTGATGACTTATTTGACCAACTCTAGGGTGCAATAGTGTTCTCTAAGACAGACTTAAGGTCCAGGTATCACCAGTTGAAGATTAGGGAGTTAGATATCCCTAAGACTTCTTTTAGGACTCGATACATGCACTATGAGTTCTTGGTTATGTCTTTCGGGTTGACTAATGACCTCACAATATTCATGGATTTGATAAACTATGTATTCAAGTCTTACTTAGAATCCTTCATCATTATTTTCATTCATGACATTCTAGTCTTCTTTGAGAGCAGAGAGCAAAATGAGCAACACTTGATGATAGTACTTTAGACCTTGCGGGATCAACAATTATATGCCAAATTCACTAAGTGTGAATTCTGGCTTGAGTATGTGGAATTCCTATGATGTGGTGTCTAATAATGGGATTATGGTAGATACAACGAAGATAACTACAGTTTATGATTGGGCTAGGCCTACTTCTCCTACCGAGGTTCACAGTTTTGTTGGGTTGCCAAGATATTACAAATGCTTTATGGAGGGGTTCTCTTCTATTGCAGCACCTTTGACAAAATTGTCTCAGAAGAATGTCCCTTTCCAGTGGTCTGATGAGTGTGAGGCGAGATTCCTGAAGCTCAAAGCCTTTGACTTCAACTCTGATTCTTACTCTTGCTGTCAAGGACCAGGGATTTAACATGTATTGTGATACTTTAGGTGTTGTCTTGGGTTGCGTTCTGATGCAGCATGGTAGAGTTATTGCATATGCTTTCAGGCAGCTAAAGGTGCATGAGCGGAACTACCCCATACATGATTTAGAGTTGCCGATGGTAGTCTTCACATTGATGATTTGGAGGCATTACTTGTATGGAGCCCATTGTTAGATCTATAATGACCACCATAGTCTTCAATACATATTCAGTCAGAAAGACTTTATTTTGAGACAGCGCAGGTGGTTGGAGTTGCTGAAGGACTATACATCATTATTCTCTATCACCTGGGCAAGGCAAATTTAATAGCAGATACTTTGAGCTGGAAGGTGGTAAGTATGGTGAGTTTGGCATTCTTATCACTTAAGGAGAGGCCTTTAGCTTTGGTCCTTCATTCCTTAGCTAACCAAATAGTTTGTCTTGATATTTCTGAGCTGGGCAGGGTACTTGCTTGTGTAGAGACTAGGTCTTCCTTGATAGAGAAGATTTGGGCACAATAGTTTAAGGAACCACAATCGAGGGTGATTCATGATAAGGTACTCAGTGGAGAGGCTAGAAAGGTGACCTTAGATCTATAGGGCATTTTGAGGATTGAGGGTCGTATCTGTGTTCCTAGAGTTAGAGATTTAGTCAGGCTCATCCTTAAGAAGGCCTATTGTTCTAGATATTGTATTCATCCAGGTGTGGCGAGGATGTATATGACCTATAGCAGCATTACTGGTTGTGTGGGATGAAGCGAGACATAAAATATTTTGTGGCTAGGTACTTGAGCTGTCAGCGGGTTAAGTTCAAGTATCAGAGGGTAGGTGGTTTGACCAAGCAACTACCTATTCAAGAAGAGAAGTGGGAGAAAATAGCTATGGACTTTGTAGTGGGTTTACCACATACCTCCCAGGGTTTTTATTCTATTTGGGTCATCATAGATTGATTGACCAAGTCTGCTCACTTCTTACCTGTCTAGACTACATACACTTCACAGAGGTTGGCTCAGATTTACATTTGAGAGGTGGTCCAATTGCATCAGGTGCCAGTATCTGTCATTTCAGACCATGGTACTTAGTTCACTTTACATTTCTGAGGGGTATATACAGAGAGAGTTGGGTACTCGATTCAAGCTTAGCACAACTTTCTACCCCAGACTGATAGTTAGTCAAAGCGGACCATTTAGGTCTTAGAGGACATGGTATGGGTTTGTGTTATATATTTTGGGGGTTAGTGGGATCAATCCTTGGATTTAACATAGTTTGCATAATAACTACCAATTGAGCATCGAGATGGCACCTTTTGAGGCATTGTGTCATTCCTCAGTGGGCTGGTTTGATGCTTTTTAGGTTAGGCCTTAGGGCATCAATTTACGGCTTGATTCCATGGACAGAGTTCGTATGATCCAAGAGAGACTCCATATGGCCTAGAGTAGGCAGAAAAGTTATGTTGATCGAAGGGTTCGACCCTTAGATTTTATGGTTGGAGACCGAGTATTCCTGCGAGTATCTCTTTAAAGGGCGTGATGAGATTCGGGATGAGGGGTAAGCTTAGCCACAGGTTTATTGGACCTTTTGAGATCTTGAGATGGGTAGGGGAGGTAGATTATGAGTCGGCCTTACCCCCAGTACTATCAGGTGTTCATCCTATGTTCCATGTTTCTATGCTGTGATAGTATGTCCCAGATGAGTCTCATGTGCTTTAGTAGGATTCGATTTAGTTTGATGAGTCCTTAGCCTTTAAGGAGTAGCCTATGGCTATTTTGGACAAAAAGGTTAGGAAGTTGAGGTCTATGGAGATTCTATCGGTGAAAGTCCAGTGGAGGCATTATTCGGTCAAGGAGGCTACTTGGGAGACCAAGCAGGAAATGCATACTTGATATACTCACCTTTTTGAGCCACCAGGTACCTTTCTTCCTTTACTTTTGATGACGAAAGTCCTTTTAGTAGTGGATGTTGTAATGACCTCCAAGGTCATTTTCATGCTTTTGTGTGTTTTTTCCATTTTACCCCTTTCAGTAGCTTCCTTATAGCTCTTATGTGATATTGGGATTGATGGCACGCTCTCCAAGGAGTTTGGTTGAGTTTTGAGGTGGTTTGGCTATTTTTGAGGCTTAAGAGTCGAAAGAGTTGACTTTAGTCAACATTCGGAGATTCGGGTGTCGTATGAGAATTTTGATAGTTCTATTAGCTCTGGAAGGTCCATTTTGTTCTAGAGGGAAGGTTAGTTTGGGTTTTGGAGTCTTCTTTTTTAGTTTGGGTGATTTGTCATTTTAACTTTAAAGTTTTGGCCAAGCTTGACTTCGGTCAACATTTTGAGTAAACACGCTCGGATTAAAATTCCATCAGCACACTTAGCTCGGGAACATCGAGTTCTATCTAGAACAACATTTAGTTTGGTTCTCGAGGTGCTCGTATTGAGTTTTAGGTTGTTTGTGTATTTTGTATGATTTCTTTGAAAAGTGTTGACTTTGGTCCATATTTTAATAAAACAACCTCCGTTGGAAAATCCATTGATTCTATTGACTTCGGAATGCCATTTTCAGTTAGGTAGCATAGTGTGTTTGCATTTGCGGGGTTCCGAATGAATTTTGGACCCTTCTCGAAGAAAAATCCAATTTCTCTAAAGTTTAGCACCTGCTGAACTTCTTGTGCAGGGACTTTTACTCATCACGTTCGCGACCCAGGGGTCCGCCATCGCAAAGGACTGAGACCTTGGGCATCATGATTTCATGATTGGCCATCGCGATTGCGATTGGTTAGCTGGATCGGAACTCACAATCACAAGGACAGATCGCGATCGCGAAAGGCAATTTCACTATGGGACTTAGGAAATTTTCAATTTTGAGAGCTCCTCTTGGTCTTTATCGATGATTCTTGTTTCGGTGTGTTGAAGATTCTGGTGGGGACATTTCGAGACCTTTATCAAGCTAAAAACCTCATAAGTTTTGCACAATTTTGTTGTTTCCTTCCATTTTTTCATTATTCTAGGGCTTGAAATTGGTAGGGTTGTTTTGAGCTCTTCCGGTGCTCAGAATGTGCCCATTTTTGGGGCACAAGTTCCTTGAGCTATTTGGGATCTTGTGATGAAGTTGGTTTTTCAATTTCGTGATCAGGTCCCAATGTCGAATTTTGACCCAATTTTAGTTTCATTTTTTATTATAGTAATATGGGTATTATTGGCTTTCTTTTGATGTGTTCTTCGATAATTTGATAGAGTGGCATCGTTCGGAGGCAATCCGGAAGGAAAAAGCTCAAGTTTAGCAGTTCGTGTGTGGTTTCAACTTTGAGGTAAGTTATGGCTTCCTCTTGATATACTTGGCTTGCTTTGAGTTGATATATTTTTGGTGGTAACATGTGATTAGGTTGGTGATTTAGGTGTTAATATCCCATTGAGAATTTTGGAGTTGATGATAATCGTTATATCTAGTTTGGGTTTTAGCCATTGGAGCCTTAATCTAGGTGATAGCTTGACTTGTTTACATAATTTAGAATCCTTAAAACTTGCTCCTAGGTGATTTGAACTTAGTATGCCACTTTGTTTACTTATTTGGTTTTGGTTGGCCACTTGTTATGATTTTTGGCTTATGCTTAGGCCTTATTTACTTATGATATTGAAATATTGGGCTCGAGGCCGTGCCTTTGGTACACTAGAGTCTCAGATTAGTGGTATGGTGTCTTTGACGAGATTTTACCCAACATGAGTGATATATAACTTTGACATGCTACTTGTCTTATTTACGTCTTCGATGTTAAAAATCTTTTTAAAAGAAAGAATAAAAGATGAGATTAATATTTTCGGTTGATGAATAAATATAAGGAATTTAAGAATATGGTGATATATTGTTTTATGGCATTTCATGGTTGATGAGCTCGAGGTATGATTTCGGATGGACCTTTTATTGACTTTGGGCTACACTTTATTTCATTTGATAAGCTCGAGGTGTGAATTCTGGGTGGGCCGTTGATACATATTCCAAATTAATATTTCAATATTGAGAAGCTCGAGGTATGATTTCAGGCGGCCCTTTTTATTGTTGAGCTTGAGGGTTATTTAGGGCACTTCATGATGCTTTTTGAGGATATTGAGCAGTAACTACGAGTTTACACTTTTTTATTCTTCCAATATTTTATGAGTTGAGATTATTGACGCGATGACATGATGTATTGGATTTACTTGATTATTGTATTGTCATGACCCAACTCCGTAGGTCGTAAATGGGGTCCAACCTAGACTCCCGTATACATAAATCTCAACTATAAGAACTATACACAAAAATACAGAGGGTAATAGCAAATTCATCTGCATATAGCCTCTTTCATTTGCACCATGTCATGCAAGGGACGACAAGGCTGCCTTAACATAATAACATTTATAATATGCCATATAGGCACAACTGAACCAAACACGTAAAAAACCAACTTACAAATATCTACAGACCTCTAAGGATATTAACAGTGACATATGGCGGAACAGGTCCCCCGTCGTACCTCTGAATAAACAACTATATAAATTATACGATCAGCACCAAAAGCTAGGCTCCAGAATAGTGGAGCACTTCTGACATAGCTGAGTGGGAGTCCTAAGATGGCAGATCTCCAAAGTAAGTATCTGTACCTACGAGAATGAAATGCAGCCCCCCCTCAAGAAAGGGAGGTCAGTACAATATATGTACTGAGTATGTAAAACATAACACATCATAGCTGAGATCATAACTGAAACAAGGACGCAGGGGACAAGTGTAACAATTAACAAATTAATGTACCTACACCTTAGGACACGTAGTCATATATATCATCATACACTATGCTCAGATCGCTAAGGAACCCGATATCATAACTATTTCATCATATTACCATATCACCATATCATCATCCCTTCTTATCATGTATATTATTTCATCAGGTCATCGTATACGACATCATATCATCATATACGGTATCATATCATTGTATATGGCATAATCTTATTGTATATGTCATCATAGTACATCCAGTCCACTATGGGGCTCGAAGTCACAAGTGTATCCCTATATTTTCATATGCAAGCCTACGTAAGTATCCGGCCCTTTAAAGAGAAACTCGGTGAAAGAGTAGTGTACATAACATACCGCACCCGAGCCTTTATGGGACTCGATGCCATTATCACATAATAAAATATACTGAAGAACGTTCAACCTGATCCATAATTTAAAATAATGCCGAGGAACATACGGCTCGATCTACATTTTCATCATATATATATATATATATATCTGGCCCGGTACTTGGTGAATAACTTTATCACATACGGCGTAATCGTATGCTTCAACTTTATCGTATACAACATTTCATCATCGTATACTTCATACATACATATGTATAGCCATCCCGAGACTCAATGAAAGAGTAATAAAGCTGTGCATGATAACATTCCCGACCCATCAAGGGACTCGGTGAAACAAGGGTTACCGTAGGCACGAGTAGAGTAGTGAAAAACCATATGCAACTAGGTCATCTCCTAAGACTAAATGAAACAGTCAAGTGAACTATCACTTGAAGACTAGGGAAGTAATTCTCCAAGGTACCCTTTAGATGTTATTAGGGATTTCATCAATTAGGGCCTCAGGAACCACAGGCATGTACCAAGATAATGCCACACAGTTTATGCAATCAAAGACATAATTTATTCAATAAGACACATAGCTTATGCAATCATAGATACAACTTATGCAATCAGAGACATTTATCCTCTCAGATCCTTTCAGAATAGGAGTTTATATTTCCACTTACTATTCAACATATAGGGAGCTCAGGAGTAGTAATCTAACTACTTTAGGACCCTTAGTATTCAGAAGTGACTATGAATCACGAATTATATCCGGAACTTATAAATGGAATTAACTCTAAATTCATATCAAACATCAGTTCACTTACCTTAAGCCCCTTTCAAAGAGAGAAATATGCAAGCCTTATATGTACTACTTATCAACCTACACAAGACTTGAAAGGCGAGGACTCCACTTATTGCAGGAGTTCTAACTTCCAGAAGTGAATAAGGGTCTTAACTCCTACTCAAAGCTTTATGAATGGAATGACTCCCAAATTTCGTATATATATAACTTAAGGCTAAGACATGCCAAAAGAAAAGAAAGGGTAAGCTTCACATACCTTTTGTGGATTAACTGTAATCCAGCTCGCCTCGTTACCTCCTTGACCTAATAACATGAGAGTAATACTGAGGTTAATGACCTTTTGCTTTCCTATTTCCAACTCTACAACCAAGTACCCATAGGAATTATTTCCTTATCCCATACCCTCGATTAGTTTGTTACTAGTTCCAAAGTTATCGAAAATCGGGAAGCATCTCCCTTATAACTTCAACATCCCTGAGATTTCACTCGGCCAAAATGTCAAAAACCATACCAACAACAACAACCAGCAGAATATATATAAATAAATCACTTCAACATTACCCAATGCAACTCCAAACAACTAGCTCAAAACTACGATACCAAAATAGAGTTTTTAACCTTTATTTGGTAAAACCTTTAACCATACTAAATGGGGGGTCATGTGGATAAAACTAGAAGAAACGAAACCCTTTTTAGAACCCTTTAAATCCCTGCAACACACAACCAAACCAGATACAACCGCAGCCCACAATCACAACACCCTACGCGACTTCGATTTAGCTATGACAATTTCAATTTAGTTTGTTTCTAACGTCAAGCATTCTTATGCAATTTTCCACTTACAAAATTATTTAAGACATTTAATATACCTTATAAAATCATCATAAACTACAATTTGAAAGGGAAAACCTTACCTTTCCCGAAACTCGCCAAACTCGCCAAACTCGCCAAAACTTGCCTGGAAAGTTCCTTTAGCGCGACTAAAACTTTGTGGTTGCTTTCTAACATTTTGGCGCTGCTACAAACCATAAATTTACATTAATAAAATCTTCATAGCATCTTGGTATATCCTAGATAATTAATTCATAGAAAAAAAATGGAGGCTTACCTTTCTTTCTCCTTGGCCGAACGTACTCTCTCTCTAGTTCTAGATTTTTCTTCTCTTCTTTCTTTCTCTAGAAGTATCTTGAACTGGTAAGATAAACGACTTTCTTGTAGATAAGAATGAGTCATAACATATATATATATATATATATATATATATATATATATATATATAGGCTACTTTAAGGGGTGACAAATGTCAAGCCCAAAGTGGTGACACGTGTCAAGCCCTCATTGGGCCAATACATCCCTTCCTCCTACCATAGGCTGCCACGTGGAAGGTAGGATCCACCCTTTCTCCAGCTTCTGCCAAGTGGCACTCTCCCTTGCTGCCATATGGCACTCTCTCATGCTTCCATGTGTCACTCTCTTTCCTTCTCGTGGGTTTATAATCTCGTCTTACTTTACGAACCTATGTATTCCTTGCTACGTAAGCTTGGTATGTACTCAAGTATCTTAAGTATGTAAGATTTCCAAGTTGGTAGCTTACGTAAGTAAGTCAAGTCCTACGACTCATTATTTGGTGTCCAACTTCTTTCGGATTCTTACAATGCTATTTCCAATATTCCTTATCATGAGGTGTCACATTCTCCCTTCCTTAGAGTTGTTTGATAGCGTTATGGACTATCCGACTCCCATGGTAACTTCTAAAAAGCTTGATAAGCTTTAAGAAACTGAAGAATCCTTCCAAAAACTTAAGAACCTTTCCAGATACTTAAGAAGCTTAAGAACCTTCCAAGGTACAAAAGTACGGGGTGTAACATCCTTCCCCCCTTTAGAACATTCATCCTCAAATGTGA
This sequence comes from Solanum dulcamara, assembly GCF_947179165.1. Lineage (NCBI taxonomy): Eukaryota > Viridiplantae > Streptophyta > Magnoliopsida > Solanales > Solanaceae > Solanum > Solanum dulcamara. The sequence goes on along the minus strand of NC_077241.1, from coordinate 33,535,928 downwards.
ACCAAAACCCTCCTCAAGATCTTATACCAACTATATAGAGAGTTTCTCTGTTCCATCGCAATAACACATACTTTCACCGAGAAATCAATATCAGAGTTCTAAAGATTGGGATTACTTGTAGACGTAGAGAATAGGTACGGATACTTGTGCTTCATTTCCCTTTAAGCTTCCTAGGTCATTTCTTCGTGACTCTCGTTTCTCAATAACACCTTGACGGAAGCTACTTCCTTAATTCACCACCCCTACTCCGCTGATCCAAGATGGGGACCAGTTTCTTCTCATAGGATAACTCCTCTGTGACCTGTATATCCACTATGAAATATACTCGGGATGGATCACCAACACACTTATGAAGCATCGATACTTGGAAGACTGGATGTACTGCTTCTGGATCCGCCAGTAAGTCTAACTCGCAGGAAACCTTTCCTATTCGGTGGAGGGTCTGATAAAAGCCAATGCATCTCGTACTAAGGTCATCTTTCTTGCTGGCTCTCATCACTTTCTCTGTGGATGCCACTTTTGAGAGTGCTTAATTATAACTGGAAACTCTAGAGATCGACGTCGATTATCCGCATATGACTTTTGTCGACTCAGAGTTGCTAATAATCTCTCCCGAATAAGCTTTACCTTCTATACTGCTCATTGAACCAAATCTGGGTGTATTAGTCATGTCTTACTACCATCAAACCAATCAATTGGCGACCTACACTGTTCACCATACCAAGTCTCGTATGGGGCCATTTAGATACTAGAATGATGGTTAATATCATAAGTACTTTTAACAGGTGGTAGGTAATTATCCGAGCTACCTTTGGAGTCAAATGTAGAGGCCCACAACATATCTTCTAATGTTAAGCTAGTAAGCTTAGTCTGTCCATAAGTATGAGGGTAAAATAGTGTATAAAGACCTATCTGTCTTCCTAATCTCTTCGTAAACTGATCTTCGGTAGTTAACTGTAACTTGGGATCCTTCATCTAGGAAAATAGCTATGAGAACTCCGTAAGGTCCTACCACCCTCTTGACCTATAATTTCACACCATCTCGACTGAGCAGGTAGTCTTTGATTAGAGGAACATAGGTTGATCTTTTTAATCTGTGGATATAATTCCATATAGAATTATCAGTCCAGGGAGTGCAAAGTGAGTCTTGTAGCCAAGGTTGTATTATGGAATCTTCGACCTCGTATATTACTTCTTGCCTTCTTTAGATGACATCAACTGGTACCCTCACCTTTTTGGGTTTTGCTTTTTGCCCATCAGAGTCGGCTACCAAGTTGTGCTGAAGACCCCTCATATAATGACCTATATAGCCGTTCTGTGTTTTGCCTATTATTAACTGGTATTATTTTGAAGAACTATGACATACAAGTGCGCTATCTGTTAGTAATCAGCTAATCCTGCTTGCTTTGCTTAAGCCCTTTTATAATTCCCTTAACGTAACTTATAAAACTCTAGGTATATAATCTCGTGTCGTTGCTTTGCTGCTAGTTTGGATTCTTCCATCTCGTGCTATCATAGCAGCACTAATGCACCAGATCCCACCAGAATTTTGAAGTTAAACGTGCTTGGACGAGAGTAGTACTAGGATAGGTGACCCTCCTGGAATTCCTCGTGTCACGTTCCATTGCAATCCTTGCAATAATGTGTGAAGGCACTCAACCTAGCCCAAGATTTACCTTAGCATCTTCTCGCTAGTCTTCATGCTTCACCTTGCCCTCTCCGCCCCTGTTCTACACTCGACATCGAGATAGATCATTGGTTCAACCACAGCTAGGTCCTATTTTTCCCTTAGTACTCACCCCATCTCGGTAGTTTGGTCTAACCCATCTTGATATCTCTCTGTAACGTATCCAAAACATCCTAGATCCTTTTCTCGTATACTTCTCACTTGACCCTATACTCAACATATACATATCCATAGGTTGCATAACTATTCTGATACAACCTGTATAAGATAGAGAATTTAAAACATCACATTCGGTGGAATAGCTCATTAAAACATTTGATAATTCAAATACACAAATATTTTCCTTATAGCATAAAGAATCCATCATTCATAGCATTTCGTCATTCTTTTATTTCATAAGACTCTCTTTTGATCATAGAAATTCCTTTCATAAATATTTATTTGGAGTCAAAGCTTTCAAGTCAAACTTCATTGAAAATGTAGTAAAACTAGGTGGGTTTTAAATCACTTCAACTTTCAAATATGTATGTAAATAAATTTATGCACAAATACTTTGAAATCAATTAATTAAAAATCATACTTTAAACAACCATCATGAATTTCAAGAGCCTTTAAAGAGATAAATAGAGAAATTACTTGCAAACCATCAATTCATACATACAAAATCATTTTGCATCAAAATAGACCAATAATTATTAGTTTAACCATGATTCATACTATTAAGTAGAAATAAGAATTACCCATAAGAAAATATAATTTGAAATCAAGAGATTTAGTTGAAAGAGTTTTTGAATACATGGATGGAAGAACCAATGGATAAACACCCACTTAACTTAGACTAAAGCTTAAAGAAAATAAACATAATTTATCATATAATCAAAATGCTTTAGGTATGAGAGTGGAAGAAATACTCTTATTGAAGCCTTACATACCTGGAATCTGAAGCGTTACTCAAAATCGAAGGACTTATTGAACACTCTTAAATCCTAGCCTTTTCTCCTCGCCGTAGCATTTTGTGTACTACCCAGAGTGTATGAATCACTAGAAATGTATTTTTACACTACTAAAAACTAAATCTATATTTTGAGAATGAGTAAAGAAGTGTATAGAGAGAAGAGCTGTTTGAGAAAGTTTGATGAACAAAATAATGAAATATGGTGGGTATTTATGGTGTGAAGGAGGGACCTAACAATAATTAAAATAATTATAAAGAAAAATTTGAAAATTTAATAGAGGATTGTGATGTCATGGGTGATGTCAAATTGAGGACTATTGATGTCATGGTGATGTCAAATGGATCTAGATCTTCTATGATTGGTGAGATGAATCTTATTTTTATGAAATACCCCTTTTTCAGAGCTATGTTTGAATAAGATAACATCTTAATTAGGATTTGATGTCTTCTAATGAATTATAGTTGTAGAAGTCTTCTTCTCATGTAATTCAAGAATCAACTGATTTGGAGCATCCTACCATGATATATGATTTGTTTTCTATAATTACTCCATTTCATCACAGCATTAGGTCTTGCAAAGACTAATTTATTGGACCTACTTAGATTCTAAATCTTAAGCTATGGTCTTCATAAAAGTTTTAGGTAATGACGTTGGTGTTATTAAGAAATTTGAATCACCTAATATGGACTATTATGTGAAAAATTATGCCCAAAGTACAGAAGTAATATCATTTTCATCGAGAATTGAAACACCATATATAACGTTTTTAGGGGGTGTTACATTATCTCCCCTTGGGAACATTCATCCTCGAATGAGACAAGACTTAGATTGAGTAGAGTATAGTATAAACCAAAAACCCATCATTAATCCAATAGTGCAATTTAAAACATCGTTCAAAACATATTTCATAATTTTGCATGCAAATGACAAGAAAAATTAGAATGCAAGGATTTTAAGTAATTGAGCAAGGACAAATTAATTCCTTAGGCTTGAGTAGAGGGAAAAAGGTGAGGGTATCACTTATTTATATCCTCTTCTATTTCCCATGTAGCAGTTTCTACTTGTTGATTCCTCCAAAGGACTTTAACAGATGCAACTTCTTTGTTCCTCAATTTCTTAACTTTTCGGTCTAAAATTTCAACCAGGACTTCTTCATAGGTCAAGTTTTCTTCAACATTCACTACTCCCAAAGGAACAATGGAACAAGGATCACCCACACATTTTCTCAATAGAGACACATGGAACACCAGATGAACCATGACCATTTTCAATGGCAACTCCAACTCATACACAACCTTGCCAATATGTCTCACGATTCTTTAAGGCGCTATATACTCAGGGCTCAATTTCCCTTTCTTACCAAACTGAACCATACCTTTCATGGGTGAAACCTTCATATACACCCAATCATCCACATTAAACTCAAGATCCCTTCTTCTAGTGCCGAAATATGACTTTTGACAACTTTGAGCTATCTTCAATCTTTCTCTAACGATCTTCACCTTCTCTAAAGAATCAAGTACCAAATTGGGGACCAACAAGGTCATCTCACCTACTTCAAACAACCAACCGCGGATCTACATCATTTCCCACACAAAGCCTCAAAAGGCACCATCTCAATACTTGAGTGGTAACTATTATTATAGGTAAACTTGATGAGAGGTAAATGATTATCCCAATTTCCTTTAAACTCCAACACACAAGCTCTTAATATATCCTTTAGTGTTTGAATAGTCCTCTCGGCTTGCCCATCTATTTGAGGATGAAATGTAGTGCTCAATTTTACCTTAGTACCGAGGACCTTTTGAAATGATCTCCAAATGTGAGAAGTGAATTGGGTACCACAATCTGAAATAATGGATAACAGCATACCACACAACCTCACTAACTCTCGAATATACTTGGCATAGTCTTCGGCACTATAGGAAGTCTTAACCGATAGGAAGTCAACCAACTTAGTCATTCTATCAACAATTACCCAAATCGAATCATGACTCTTCCAAGTCTGAGGCAAACCCACTATAAAATACATATCCACATCTTTCCACTTCGAAGTAGGGATTTCAATGTCTTGGGCTAAGGCCCCCCGACCTTTGATATTTGCCCTTCACTTGTTGGAAATTCGGAAATTCGGACATAAACCTTGCTATGTCCTTTTTCATGCCACCCCACAAATAGAACTCTTTTAAGTCTCGGTACATTTTCATCGAACCAGGATGAATGGAGTATGTAGAATTATTATCACAACCTGACCTACGGCCTAGTCATAACATGATGATCGAAACCTTAAAGGGCTCCATCCAAGCCTCTTGTATATATCATAAGCATAAATAAGGTAAAGCAAAATTGGAAACATCATAAGAGAGTCTAAACCATGATTAATAAATGAAGAATATCACATGACAATATAGACTCAAAACAATTGTCCAACTAGATACCTTTACACATGAGCATGGGCGGGGGCTAAGACATGTCACTAGATCACCCTCAATATGAAACATAACAAAAGTCTTTAAAAACATTAACCAACTTGATGACTAGTCCCCGATAAATGAGGACTCACCACAAACACCTCCGAATAGAAAAAGCTTACTAACTGCGTAGATGAGTATGATCTTCATCCTCAACCCCTATATTATGAGACAATGTAGGCAAAAAGTATGCATTAGTACATTGGAATGTACTAAGTATGAGGGCGTGACATGCAACGCAAATTATGGAATGCAATGGTCAAGTAAAACATATGATAAGGTTACATAAGTAAAGTAATGAGAAAATTATATTGACCAAAGCATTTAAAAAACATAATTTAAAATCATAACATACTTAAGAGATCATACATACGTGGGAAAAGAACCATAACCGACAACAAGACCATGTGAGCTATAACATGAAATCCCAATGTTGCCCCTACATCAGAGGAAAGGGGGAGACTACTTGCCAAGGTAGACTCCTACATGCCTAAGTGGATCCACTAAACAGTTATGTGAACCGAGTACTCACCCCTAATTCTCAGACTTGGTTACTCACCTCCAATCCTTGATATTTCAGGTACTCACCTTTTAGAGATTTGGGTATTCGCCTCTAATCCCTTTATACCTATGATGGCATATAGTTATAAGACAATAGACTTTATATAAGGACCCCATATTTTGAGTTTCCATCCCAAGTCCACATTCGGTGCTAAGTCAAATCCCACAGAATATATACATAGTATAGAAATCATAATTGACATATATCATAGTCATTATCATAGGTTTGAAAATCATAGAGTAGCTCATTTTCATAACATGAGTGTAATACGGGTATTGTCCTTCCACATTACAAATCATAAATACATAAACATATCATAATTGAAATACATAATCATAATTCATACTTTGAAAATTCATGACCATAGCTTGAACTTGAAATTAGGGTAAGACATGAATGCATGATCAATTGATTTGAAAACCATGAAATTTACTTGAAAACATGCATGGTCATAAAATTTTATTTATCCCATACATAATTCATACAGATAATATCATTAGGAAGTATAATTGAAAATACTCATATTTTACATCATGAACCCTAGAAATTAAAATAGGAGAATTCATGGAAAAATCTTCAATTTAATGCAATAACTATCAATTTATATTAAAATAGACTCATGATCATACTTTGAATCAAAATTCATGCAATAGGAAGAGAGATCATAAAACCCACAGAATACCAAACTTTAATTTGATAGAAAACTTGAGAAATTGATTGGGCTTCATGGATGAAAGAATCCATGAATCAATACCCATATACCTTAAGTGACAACAGCAAATAATTTAGAAGAACTTGAGAGTTTTGATGGAGAGCTTGAGTGAATTTACTTAAAGTCTTCAATGGAGTCCTTGAGAGTTTTTTGTAGAGAGAAGAATATTTGAGTAGGTGAATTGTAGAAGAATGAATAGAATTAGAAGTTTAGGTTAATTTATAGAGTTGAATTAGGTCTTAAAAACATCTAGGTTCATTAGCTAACAATTTGGGAAAAATCTAAAATGCCCTTACTAAAAATCCAACTTGGCCAGAAAATCCTTGCCAAATCTACGACGCAGACTTGTCGCGGACCTTTCTTCTTTGTGCAGTTTCTTGAGAAATCTATCTTTCGATCTACGAGTCCTAAAAATCAACCAAAACTATTTTCCTACAGGTTTTGACCCCCTGATCAATATTCCGAACTCAAATTTTCCAAAAAGATTAAGGATACGGTGTTACATGAGTGGCCTAATTCCAAGGCATTCTTAAGGCACTTGTGAGCATTTTGAGTTATGTTATACTTCCTAATGATATTATCTATATGAATTATGTATGGGATGAAACAAAGTTTATGATCATGCATGGTTTCAAATCAATTTCATAATTTTCAAGTCAATTGATCATGTATTCATGTCTTCCCTAATTTCAAGTATAAGCTATGATCATGAATTTCCAAGTATAAATTATGTCTATGTATGTATAATTTGTAATGTGGAAGGACAATGCCCGCTTTGCACTTATGTTATGAAAATAAGCTACTCTATGATTTCAAACCTATGATCATGACTATGATATGTCATTATGATTTCTATGCTATCCATGTATTTCGTGGGATTTGACTTAGCACCGAGTGTAATTGAGGTGGAGGCCCTACCAAAATCCTTAGTAGCTGCCTCATGTCCCATAAACTACATACCACCATAGGTTTCTGTCACGACCCAACCCCGTAGGCCGCGACTAGGGTCCTACCTGGACCCCCCATACCTATATCTATTAGCTGAGGTCACATTGAATCATAAATAAGACAATATCATGTAATAAAGCCCCACTGGGCGATAACATTTTCATAAACCTGTAGCCCTTTTCATTTGTACCACAACCCGATAGGGCACGCAAGCCGACAAGGCTGCCATAACATAATAACATATATCATATATCATGTAGACCCAGCTGAATCAAACTGACATACACAACCCACATATACATGTCTGCAGACCTCTAAACATATAAATGACAACATATGGCGGGACAGGGCCCCCGCCGTACCTCTGAATGGATAAAACAATTTCTATACATCCGTGGACAGTATCAAAAACTAGGCTCCGATACAAAGGAGCCTCTTCCAGCTGAGCTGCATGGAATCCTAAGCTGACGGACTCCCAAAATTTGTATCTGTACCTGCGGGCATGAACGCAGCCCCCCGAGAAAGGGGGTCAGTACGATATGTGTACTGAGTATGTAAAACATAATATAATACAACTGGAAACATATCTGAGATAGAGAATCAGGGGATAAGATATCAATTCAGAAACCTGTACCTGTACTTTATGAATTACAAAAACATGCATGTTCGAGTCATATGATATAGCCGGCCCTTTCGGGGGTCCGGTGAATCATCTCTGTAAATCATCTCTGTAAAACCATCATGGCCCCAGTGCCATCACCACCTTATTACAATACATCATCATATATTTATACACGTATCCTGGCCCTCTATTGAGGGACTTAGTGAATAATGCAGTGAACTGTGCACGAGAACATATCCTGGCCCGGGACTCAGGGAAAGATGGGTCACAGTATACACGAGTAGAGTAATGAGCAACTATATGCAATTTAAATCATTATCAAAGACTCAACCGTAGAAGAAAGTTAAGCTTTTATTTGAGAACCCGAGTAACGGTGTAGTCATCTCGAGTGTCCTCTAAATGCCATTATGGTCTGTCTCAATTATAATCTCGGGGCTCCTAGACATGTACTAAAGTAAAGCCAAATCGCTTATGGAACCAGAAACATTTGTTAACATATAGTCTGTAAGACTTGGAGCCTGTACATTTGTTACCTTTTTAACATATAAAAGTTTCCAAGGAAATAGTTCGATTATTATAAAAGTTCGATATTCAGACATAAATAAGAGATGCTAAGAATGGAGTTACCCCGGAACTCATATCATGTTTAACCTACAACTAAGACATGCCAGAAGAAGAAAGAGAATAAACTATATATGGTCTGTACTTTCCTTTATGGGATCTGCATACACATATTTCATACCCGGCCCATCATGGGGCTCGGTGAATCATTATGGTATCATAATCTCACTTTCGTACCAAATACGTATCAAAGGAAATGAGAGATAGCTTTCCACATACTAGTGTTTAACACATAGAAGCCTTACTAGGCAATACTCAATTCTTGCAGCAATTCCAATACTAAGCAGTGGATATGGGTTATGAGGCATACTTGGAGTTTTGGGAACGGAATTATCCCCACATTCCACACACACTTCACTTAAGTCTAAAACTTGCCAAAAGGAAAGAAAGATAGCTGTACGAACTTATACCAAAACATGCCAAGAGAAAGCTTTACATACCTCTTGGGAGTTACCCTTTATCCTGCTCGCCTCGTCGTCTTCTGAACCTATTCAATATAAAGTAATACGAATATCAACTACTCTTAACTTTTCAGTATCTGAGGTTACGCCTTAATGCTAATGGAATCTATTCCCTTAGTCGTTTCCTCGACTAGTTCTTTAGTTTGTTAAGGCGTTAACGAAAATTGGGCAGCACCTCCCCTATAATGTGCCCTATCCAAATTTACAATTAGGTACCTAATACCTACAGCCAACCAACAACAACAACCTGCAGCAATTCATACCAACAATATACAACATACACTCCAAACGACTTATTCAAAAATACGATATCAAAATAGGGCGTCTAGCCTTTATTTTGTGACGCCTTTAATTATACATAACGAGGGGTCATGTGGCTTCGACTAGAAGCACCCTAACCCACATTAGGACATATTCAGGCCCTGCAACAACAAGCCACACCCCTGCAGAGCAACTCACAAGAACAACACTTTGTTTCGACAACAATTCAACTATAACGACTACAAATTAGTTTATTCCGAACGCCAAGTATTTCTAAGCCATTTTCATATTTCCAGCCACCAATAGGGCGTGTAACATGCTCCATCAGAACACATAAAGCTCAAATTTAAAGAAGAAACCTTACCTTACGTTAAACTTGTCAAACTCGCCAAAACTATCCAAAATGTGAAATCTGGACAGTTTAATGTTTCACCTTGTCGCTTCGTTTCGAAGGGGTAATGGAGGGAAACAGGATTTACGCCCTTCATGAAAGTTATAGACATATGTCTTAGGGTCTCAAACAATTTCGAATCATCCCTACATCAATTTTGTACAAAAAGATATGACCAAAATACTTACAGCTGTCCGTGTGGAATTTCCAAAACCAAATTTTCAAGCTGATACAAGTAGAAATGGATTTTGGAGTCTGAAAGAAAGTTATAGAACCACGAAATACCTTTCCAAAACATATTAAATCACTCGAAACGAATCTGTACACAAGAAGTTATACCCATATTACTAACAACAGTCCCTTCCAAAAACGGGTTGGTTAATTATTTCTTAACGTTTTCTCCTTCAACTTTCTCTTATTTCTTTCCAAGTGTAAACTGCAACCATGGTTCCTTAGGCATCCTAAGACACATGTATACACCCCCACATGGTTGAAAAACATTGTAGATAATTAATTCACGGAGGAAAATTAAGGAACTTACCTTAAACTTTCTCCAACCATGGCTGCCTCTTCTCACGTTTTGTTTTTTCTATGTTAGCTGCTGTTTCTGGATAATGAACAGCTTAAGAAGCATATATACATATATATATGAGGTGACACGTGTCAGCCCCCTAAGGGTGACACGTGTCAGCCCCTTATTGGGCCACCTCAACATGCGGCCAATGGGGTGCTTCCACGTGGCAGTGGGGTCAACCTCCCCAAGCAGGTGGGTCACCTACTTGACCTCAAGCAGGTGGGTCACCTGCCTGCTCAGGTGCTGCCACGTGTCACCCTCCCATTGGCTGCCCCGCGAATTTTTTTTTCTCTTCCTCGTGGGTTCGTAATCTCGTTCGTAATCTCGTCTCACTTTAAGAGACTATGAAACTCTTGCTACGTAAGCTTGGTATGTAATCAAGTAACTCACGTATGTAAGATTTCTAAATTAGCAGCTTACGTAGATAAGTCGAGTCCTACGACTCGTTACTTGGCCTCCTATTCCTTCCGGACTCTTATGATTCCCCTTCCAACCTTCTCTACCACGGGGTATCATATCCTCCCTTCGTTGGAGTCATTTGATAGTGTCGTAGCATATCCGGTTCATATGGTAATGTCCAAGGAACTTATGAAACATTCTGAGTTTAAAAGGGTGAGGTGTAACATCCTTCCCCCCTTTAGAACATTCGTCCCCGAATGTTAAATGCAACCTTCTGTAAGACTTTATATAAATTATAGAGGGTTTCCTTTACTTTATGCGATCACATGCATTCCCATCTATATTATTAACATACGAGTTCTCAAGAGTTGGAGTTACCTGTAGACATCGGTTACAAGTGCAAATACTTGTATTCCATGTTCTCTTCAGTTCCCCGATCTTCCTCTTTCTGGTTTTGGTTTTTTTCCACCATAACTTGATGGAAGATACGTCTTTAGTCTACAATCTTCCAGTTTGCCGATCCAGGATGGTGGTAGAATTTTCCTCACAGGATTCCATCTACTGGACCTCATTTATGGAATATACCCTGGGTGACTCGTCAGTATCTAATGGACTGGGCGTATAGTTTCCAACTAAGGTGGTAAGCTTAACTTACTAGCCACGTTTCCCACCTTATGAGTAACTTGATACTGTTTAACGTATTCTGGGTCAAGTTCCTTTTCTAGGTGACCCTATATTGAACATCCAATCATCAACTTGAACTCTGTATGTCGACGTCGATTATCTGTATATCATTCCTGCCGACTCTGGGCTTTTAGTCAATAGCTTGCTTAATCATGTCGAGGCCATTGGCATACTAGAGTAGTAATTATTATTGTAGGCAACTTGATAAGTGATGGATAATCATTCCGGCTACCTTCAAAGTTAATCTCCCGGCTTGTGGCATATCTTCTAGCGTCTAATGGTGCGCTCAGTCTGTTTAATAGCTCGAGGGGGAAATGCGGGTACTAAGACCTGTCTGTGCTCCTGACCTCTTCTTGGACTGATCTCAAGACGTTAATTATAATTAAAGTCCCTTTATCTGGGATATTGGATAAGGAAACCTCACGGAACCTTACCATTCTCCATGTTCTATAACTCACTCTAATTTCAGCAGCATAGGTGCTCTTGATTGGATGCAAATGGGTTGATTCATTAGCCTAATCACAACAACTCATATAGCACCCTACTCTTACCGAGTATAAAATGGGTGCGTAATGACGTGGATAATTTGGAAACCGTTAGCCTCGTATAGTCTTTCTCGACTCTTTTCAGAAGTTTAATTGGCCTATATTGTTATTCTGTGGTTTTCCACTCGTTAACTGGTTCTATGTTGAAGAACTGTGGCATTCAAGTGTGTTGTCAGTTAGCAATTAGCTAATCCTCCTTGTGTTGCTTAAGTTCTTGTTAGAATTGCCTTAACGTATCTTATAATACTCTAGGTACATCATCTCATATCATTTCTCCGTTGCTAGTTCAGATTCTTCCATCTCGCGTGATCATACCAGCACTAACGCATTAAGTTCTATCAGAATTTTGAAGTTAAGCATGCTAGGGCAAGATAATATTGGGATGGGTGACCTTCCTGGGAAGTCTTCATGTATCATTTCACTGTAATCCTTTCTACGATGTGCGGGCACTCAATTTAGCCCAAGATTTACCTTAGTGTTGTCTCGCGAGTCTTTATGTTTTGCCCTATACTTCCTTTGTTATCTTGCGACCAGTATCGGCGTAGACCTTTAGCTCCACGATCCTTTATTCATTTTATGTTCTCCATATTTTCTACCACAAGAGGCTTTCTATTCTTTTTTTTGGTTATTTATCTATCGCAATATCATTTGCGACTAACTCTATAACCAACATTTTGGCTTTTGGTCTAGCATGTTATCATTATCCTTCGTAGTGTCTCTTGAATTATTCGATATCCTTTCATTGGTACATTCTTCTATTTTATACGCAGCCACCTTCTAGTGTTATGTTGTTCAGGGTCTCGTCACAAACTTCTTAACGCTGCCTTATGTAGCATTCTGGCTTCCGTTCAATTACTGGTGGCTTCCAGACCTTTCTAACTTGGTTCGGCAGGATATCTTATTGAAGTTTAGACGTCCATCTCAAATATATTACCATATCGATTGCCTTCACCTTACTTTTGCCATTTTCTCATTAACTTCCCCCCTTTAGAGGGTACTCGTGCTTTCCTCTGTATGTACTTGTAGTCATTCCAATTTCAATTAGGCGGTACTAGTATTCTGGGAATAACTATTCCAGGTTTTCTTAAAGTAGTGGCTTTGTCCCAACCTATATCCTTTGTTTCTTGGGACGAATACAAGTTGTGCCAATTATTCCTTAAGTTTGCCATCCTCGTCCCTTGAGGGTTCCACTATTTTTGGGGCGACGTGGTGTACCCGCGTCATTTCTTTGTATCTTAAGCCCCATGCTCTTACTGTGTTCTCAATGCAGGCCTTTAACTTAGGCAACGCGTACTAAGTGCGTCTTACTAGTGGCTCCAATTTATCCCTGCATACTCATATCACACTGTTCAGTTCATACTTACCTATCCCCCTTTTAACTCGTATATATATTTGGTTCCTGACATCTCTTTGAGGTGCTTTTATTAGAAGTTTTTTCCCCAATTAATCGGTGGCAAATTATAAACTATTATCGTACATCATTTTCCAACTATTGTTGGAAGAAATTAGAACCTCTTAAACATCACAGTACTTCTTCTAATACTTGACCTACCTGGTCTCCTTCTGAGTTTATCCTCAAGCTATAAACAACTCATTTGATTTACAATTAGGAATTGGAGGTTTGGTATTTTTTTCCCAACAAGAGTGATACTCGTTCGCGTGACATCTTATCCTTCATCCTGAGCCTCTTTTTTTTTTTTTTACAACACAATTACGGTTGGAGATACTACGGTCTGAACTGTACTGCTCAGACAGACTTTTGTTTCTTCAAAATAATTTCCTCGAGTAAGAAAAGTATCCCTTATTGACGACATGAAGAGTACCTCTTATAGTTTTAATTAAACATAATAAGGGTACTTGATATCAATCTCCAGGACATCCTAAAAATCTATGTTTCATTCCCTTTTCCTTGTTCTGGGAAAATTTCGACAAAGTTTCCTCTACATTTCTTACTTATGCCAAAACCTGCACGCAGAAAATACCAAAAATGCCTCACAGGGCCAACATATATATATATACATATCATATCATAGCCACACAGGGCTTTCAATGTCATCTCATATCGCAGCCACACAGGGCTTTCAACGTTAACAATAATATAAAAATACTTGACTTACCTCATATGTCCAACTCCAAACTACATCTGTTGCACTTTTTGTCTGCTTTTCTTTCAGGTTTCAACTTTATATTTCAATACCTTACCCGATGGATATCTTCCGTGGCTTTACTTCACTTACTTACATGCTTTGTAACTTTCCATGTCATCAATTACTTTCTTCTATTGGTGTCGTCCTTCTGTTAAGATCCAATGTTAGTATAAGGAATTTTTCCTATGACTCAGATCTAAAGCACGATCTCAGATGTAGAAGGAAGGTAACATCCTAAATGTCCTATAGCTTCCTGTTTATAGATGTGGCGTGCAACACACCGATAAACAAGACTCTACTAGACACGATCTGCAGGCACTCCGAGGACGAAATGCTCTGATACCACTTCTGTTACGACCCAACCCCGTAGGCCGCGACTAGGGTCCTACCTGGACCCCCCATACCTATATCTATTAGCTGAGGTCACATTGAATCATAAATAAGACAATATCATGTAATAAAGCCCCATTGGGCGATAACATTTTCATAAACCTGTAGCCCTTTTCATTTGTACCACAACCCGATAGGGCACGCAAGCCGACAAGGCTGCCATAACATAATAACATATATCATATATCATGTAGACCCAGCTGAATCAAACTGACATACACAACCCACATATACATGTCTACAGACCTCTAAACATATAAATGACAACATATGGCGGGACAGGGCCCCCGCCGTACCCCTGAATAGATAAAACAATTTCTAAACATCCGTGGACAGTATCAAAAACTAGGCTCCGATACAATGGAGCCTCTTCCAGCTGAGCTGCATGGAATCCTAAGCTGACGGACTCCCAAAATTTGTATCTGTACCTGCGGGCATGAACGCAGCCCCCCGAGAAAGGGGGTCAGTACGATATGTGTACTGAGTATGTAAAACATAATATAATACAACTGGAAACATATCTGATATAGAGAATCAGGGGATAAGATATCAATTCAGAAACCTGTACCTGTACTTTATGAATTACAAAAACATGCATATTCGAGTCATATGATATAGCCGGCCCTTTCGGGGGTCCGGTGAATCATCTCTGTAAATCATCTCTGTAAAACCATCATGGTCCCAGTGCCATCACCACCTTATTACAATACATCATCATATATTTATACACGTATCCTGGCCCTCTATTGAGGGACTCAGTGAATAATGCAGTGAACTGTGCACGAGAACATATCCTGGCCCGGGACTCAGGGAAAGATGGGTCACAGTATACACGAGTAGAGTAATGAGCAACTATATGCAATTTAAATCATTATCAAAGACTCAACCGTAGAAGAAAGTTAAGCTTTTATTTGAGAACCCGAGTAACGGTGTAGTCATCTCGAGTGTCCTCTAAATGCCATTATGGGCTGTCTCAATTATAATTTCGGGGCTCCTAGACATGTACTAAAGTAAAGCCAAATCGCTTATGGAACCAGAAACATTTGTTAACATATAGTCTGTAAGACTTGGAGCCTGTACATTTGTTACCTTTTTAACATATAAAAGTTTCTAAGGAAATAGTTCGATTATTATAAAAGTTCGATATTCAGACATAAATAAGAGATGCTAAGAATGGAGTTACCCCAGAACTCATATCATGTTTAACCTACAACTAAGACATGCCAGAAGAAGAAAGAGAATAAACTATATATGGTCTGTACTTTCCTTTATGGGATCTGCATACACATATTTCATACCCGGCCCATCATGGGGCTCGGTGAATCATTATGGTATCATAATCTCACTTTCGTACCAAATACGTATCAAAGGAAATGAGAGATAGCTTTCCACATACTAGTGTTTAACACATAGAAGCCTTACTAGGCAATACTCAATTCTTGCAGCAATTCCAATACTAAGCAGTGGATATGGGTTATGAGGCATACTTGGAGTTTTGGGAACGGAATTATCCCCACATTCCACACACACTTCACTTAAGGCTAAAACTTGCCAAAATGAAAGAAAGATAGCTGTACGAACTTATACCAAAACATGCCAAGAGAAAGCTTTACATACCTCTTGGGAGTTACCCTTTATCCTGCTCGCCTCGTCGTCTTCTGAACCTATTCAATATAAAGTAATACGAATATCAACTACTCTTAACTTTTCAGTATCTGAGGTTACGCCTTAATGCTAATGGAATCTATTCCCTTAGTCGTTTCCTCGACTAGTTCTTTAGTTTGTTAAGGCGTTAACGAAAATTGGGCAGCACCTCCCCTATAATGTGCCCTATCCAAATTTACAATTAGGTACCTAATACCTACAGCCAACCAACAACAACAACCTGCAGCAATTCATACCAACAATATACAACATACACTCCAAACGACTTATTCAAAAATACGATATCAAAATAGGGCGTCTAGCCTTTATTTTGTGACGCCTTTAATTATACATAACGAGGGGTCATGTGGCTTCGACTAGAAGCACCCTAACCCACATTAGGACATATTCAGGCCCTGCAACAACAAGCCACACCCCTGCAGAGCAACTCACAAGAACAACACTTTGTTTCGACAACAATTCAACTATAACGACTACAAATTAGTTTATTCCGAACGCCAAGTATTTCTAAGCCATTTTCATATTTCCAGCCACCAATAGGGCGTGTAACATGCTCCATCAGAACACATAAAGCTCAAATTTAAAGAAGAAACCTTACCTTACGTTAAACTTGTCAAACTCGCCAAAACTATCCAAAATGTGAAATCTGGACAGTTTACTGTTTCACCTTGTCGCTTTGTTTCGAAGGGGTAATGGAGGGAAACAGGATTTACTCCCTTCATGAAAGTTATAGACATATGTCTTAGGGTCGCAAAAAATTTCGAATCATCCCTACATCAATTTTGTACAAAAATATATGACCAAAATACTTACAGCTGTCCGTGTGGAATTTCCAAAACCAAATTTGAGCAGTACCTCCTCTACACTTCATCACCACTTTTCAAGCTGATACAAGTAGAAATGGATTTTGGAGTCTGAATGAAAGTTATATAACCACGAAATACCTTTCCAAAACATATTAAATCACTCGAAACGAATCTGTACACAAGAAGTTATACCCATATTACTAACAACAGTCCCTTCCAAAAACGGGTTGGTTAATTATTTCTTAACGTTTTCTCCTTCAACTTTCTCTTATTTCTTTCCAAGTGTAAACTGCAACCATGGTTCCTTAGGCATCCTAAGACACATGTATACACCCCCACATGGTTGAAAAACATTGTAGATAATTAATTCACGGAGGAAAATTAAGGAACTTACCTTAAACTTTCTCCAACCATGGCTGCCTCTTCTCACGTTTTGTTTTTTCTATGTTAGCTGCTGTTTCTGGATAATGAACAGCTTAAGAAGCATATATACATATATATATGAGGTGACACGTGTCAGCCCCCTAAGGGTGACACGTGTCAGCCCCTTATTGGGCCACCTCAACATGCGGCCAATGGGGTGCTTCCACGTGGCAGTGGGGTCCACCTCCCCCAAGCAGGTGGGTCACCTACTTGACCTCAAGCAGGTGGGTCACCTGCCTGCTCAGGTGCTGCCACGTGTCACCCTCCCATTGGCTGCCCCGCGAATTTTTTTTTCTCTTCCTCGTGGGTTCGTAATCTCGTTCGTAATCTCGTCTCACTTTAAGAGACTATGAAACTCTTGCTACATAAGCTTGGTATGTAATCAAGTAACTCACGTATGTAAGATTTCTAAATTAGCAGCTTACGTAGATAAGTCGAGTCCTACGACTCGTTACTTGGCCTCCTATTCCTTCCGGACTCTTATGATTCCCCTTCCAACCTTCTCTACCACGGGGTATCATATCCTCCCTTCGTTGGAGTCATTTGATAGTGTCGTAGCATATCCGGTTCATATGGTAATGTCCAAGGAACTTATGAAACATTCTGAGTTTAAAAGGGTGAGGTGTAACATCCTTCCCCCCTTTAGAACATTCGTCCCTGAATGTTAAATGCAACCTTCTGTAAGACTTTATATAAATTATAGAGGGTTTCCTTTACTTTATGCTATCACATGCATTCCCATCTATATTATTAACATACGAGTTCTCAAGAGTTGGAGTTACCTGTAGACATCGGTTACAAGTGCAAATACTTGTATTCCATGTTCTCTTCAGTTCCCCGATCATCCTCTTTCTGGTTTTGGTTTTTTTCCACCATAACTTGATGGAAGATACGTCTTTAGTCTACAATCTTCCAGTTTGCCGATCCAGGATGGTGGTAGAATTTTCCTCACAGGATTCCATCTACTGGACCTCATTTATGGAATATACCCTGGGTGACTCGTCAGTATCTAATGGACTGGGCGTATAGTTTCCAACTAAGGTGGTAAGCTTAACTTACTAGCCACGTTTCCCACCTTATGAGTAACTTGATACTGTTTAACGTATTCTGGGTCAAGTTCCTTTTCTAGGTGACCCTATATTGAACATCCAATCATCAACTTGAACTCTGTATGTCGACGTCGATTATCTGTATATCATTCCTGCCGACTCTGGGCTTTTAGTCAATAGCTTGCTTAATCATGTCGAGGCCATTGGCATACTAGAGTAGTAATTATTATTGTAGGCAACTTGATAAGTGATGGATAATCATTCCGGCTACCTTCAAAGTTAATCTCCCGGCTTGTGGCATATCTTCTAGCGTCTAATGGTGCGCTCAGTCTGTTTAATAGCTCGAGGGGGAAATGCGGTACTAAGACCTGTCTGTGCTCCTGACCTCTTCTTGGACTGATCTCAAGACGTTAATTATAATTAAAGTCCCTTTATCTGGGATATTGGATAAGGAAACCTCACGGAACCTTACCATTCTCCATGTTCTATAACTCACTCTAATTTCAGCAGCATAGGTGCTCTTGATTGGATGCAAATGGGCTGATTCATTAGCCTAATCACAACAACTCATATAGCACCCTACTCTTACCGAGTATAAAATGGGTGCGTAATGACGTGGATAATTTGGAAACCGTTAGCCTCGTATAGTCTTTCTCGACTCTTTTCAGAAGTTTAATTGGCCTATATTGTTATTCTGTGGTTTTCCACTCGTTAACTGGTTCTATGTTGAAGAACTGTGGCATTAAAGTGTGTTGTCAGTTAGCAATTAGCTAATCCTCCTTGTGTTGCTTAAGTTCTTGTTAGAATTGCCTTAACGTATCTTATAATACTCTAGGTACATCATCTCATATCATTTCTCCGTTGCTAGTTCAGATTCTTCCATCTCGCGTGATCATACCAGCACTAACGCATTAAGTTCTATCAGAATTTTGAAGTTAAGCATGCTAGGGCAAGATAATATTGGGATGGGTGACCTTCCTGGGAAGTCTTCATGTATCATTTCACTGTAATCCTTTCTACGATGTGCGGGCACTCAATTTAGCCCAAGATTTACCTTAGTGTTGTCTCGCGAGTCTTTATGTTTTGCCCTGTACTTCCTTTGTTATCTTGCGACCAGTATCGGCGTAGACCTTTAGCTCCACGATCCTTTATTCATTTTATGTTCTCCATATTTTCTACCACAAGAGGCTTTCTATTCTTTTTTTTGGTTATTTATCTATCGCAATATCATTTGCGACTAACTCTATAACCAACATTTTGGCTTTTGGTCTAGCATGTTATCATTATCCTTCGTAGTGTCTCTTGAATTATTCGATATCCTTTCATTGGTACATTCTTCTATTTTATACGCAGCCACCTTCTAGTGTTATGTTGTTCAGGGTCTCGTCACAAACTTCTTAACGCTGCCTTATGTAGCATTCTGGCTTCCGTTCAATTACTGGTGGCTTCCAGACCTTTCTAACTTGGTTCGGCAGGATATCTTATTGAAGTTTAGACGTCCATCTCAAATATATTACCATATCGATTGCCTTCACCTTACTTTTGCCATTTTCTCATTAACTTCCCCCCTTTAGAGGGTACTCGTGCTTTCCTCTGTATGTACTTGTAGTCATTCCAATTTCAATTAGGCGGTACTAGTATTCTGGGAATAACTATTCCAGGTTTTCTTAAAGTAGTGGCTTTGTCCCAACCTATATCCTTTGTTTCTTGGGACGAATACAAGTTGTGCCAATTATTCCTTAAGTTTGCCATCCTCGTCCCTTGAGGGTTCCACTATTTTTGGGGCGACGTGGTGTACCCGCGTCATTTCTTTGTATCTTAAGCCCCATGCTCTTACTGTGTTCTCAATGCAGGCCTTTAACTTAGGCAACGCGTACTAAGTGCGTCTTACTAGTGGCTCCAATTTATCCCTGCATACTCATATCACACTGTTCAGTTCATACTTACCTATCCCCCTTTTAACTCGTATATATATTTGGTTCCTGACATCTCTTTGAGGTGCTTTTATTAGAAGTTCTTTCCCCAATTAATCGGTGGCAAATTATAAACTATTATCGTACATCATTTTCCAACTATTGTTGGAAGAAATTAGAACCTCTTAAACATCACAGTACTTCTTCTAATACTTGACCTACCTGGTCTCCTTCTGAGTTTATCCTCAAGCTATAAACAACTCATTTGATTTACAATTAGGAATTGGAGGTTTGGTATTTTTTTCCCAACAAGAGTGATACTCGTTCGCGTGACATCTTATCCTTCATCCTGAGCCTCTTTTTTTTTTTTTACAACACAATTACGGTTGGAGATACTACGGTCTGAACTGTACTGCTCAGACAGACTTTTGTTTCTTCAAAATAATTTCCTCGAGTAAGAAAAGTATCCCTTATTGACGACATGAAGAGTACCTCTTATAGTTTTAATTAAACATAATAAGGGTACTTGATATCAATCTCCAGGACATCCTAAAAATCTATGTTTCATTCCCTTTTCCTTGTTCTGGGAAAATTTCGACAAAGTTTCCTCTACATTTCTTACTTATGCCAAAACCTGCACGCAGAAAATACCAAAAATGCCTCACAGGGCCAACATATATATATATATACATATCATATCATAGCCACACAGGGCTTTCAATGTCATCTCATATCGCAGCCACACAGGGCTTTCAACGTTAACAATAATATAAAAATACTTGACTTACCTCATATGTCCAACTCCAAACTACATCTGTTGCACTTTTTGTCTGCTTTTCTTTCAGGTTTCAACTTTATATTTCAATACCTTACCCGATGGATATCTTCCGTGGCTTTACTTCACTTACTTGCATGCTTTGTAACTTTCCATGTCATCAATTACTTTCTTCTATTGGTGTCGTCCTTCTGTTAAGATCCAATGTTAGTATAAGGAATTTTTCCTATGACTCAGATCTAAAGCACGATCTCAGATGTAGAAGGAAGGTAACATCCTAAATGTCCTATAGCTTCCTGTTTATAGATGTGGCGTGCAACACACCGATAAACAAGACTCTACTAGACACGATCTGTAGACACTCCGAGGACGAAATGCTCTGATACCACTTCTGTCACGACCCAACCCCGTAGGCCGCGACTAGGGTCCTACCTGGACCCCCCATACCTATATCTATTAGCTGAGGTCACATTGAATCATAAATAAGACAATATCATGTAATAAAGCCCCACTGGGCGATAACATTTTCATAAACCTGTAGCCCTTTTCATTTGTACCACAACCCGATAGGGCACGCAAGCCGACAAGGCTGCCATAACATAATAACATATATCATATATCATGTAGACCCAGCTGAATCAAACTGACATACACAACCCACATATACATATCTGCAGACCTCTAAACATATAAATGACAACATATGGCGGGACAGGGCCCCCGCCGTACCCCTGAATGGATAAAACAATTTCTATACATCCGTGGACAGTATCAAAAACTAGGCTCCGATACAATGGAGCCTCTTCCAGCTGAGCTGCATGGAATCCTAAGCTGACGGACTCCCAAAATTTGTATCTGTACCTGCAGGCATGAACGCAGCCCCCCGAGAAAGGGGGTCAGTACGATATGTGTACTGAGTATGTAAAACATAATATAATACAACTGGAAACATATCTGAGATAGAGAATCAGGGGATAAGATATCAATTCAGAAACCTGTACCTGTACTTTATGAATTACAAAAACATGCATGTTCGAGTCATATGATATAGCCGGCCCTTTCGGGGGTCCGGTGAATCATCTCTGTAAATCATCTCTGTAAAACCATCATGGCCCCAGTGCCATCACCACCTTATTACAATACATCATCATATATTTATACACGTATCCTGGCCCTCTATTGAGGGACTCAGTGAATAATGCAGTGAACTGTGCACGAGAACATATCCTGGCCCGGGACTCAGGGAAAGATGGGTCACAGTATACACGAGTAGAGTAATGAGCAACTATATGCAATTTAAATCATTATCAAAGACTCAACCGTAGAAGAAAGTTAAGCTTTTATTTGAGAACCCGAGTAACGGTGTAGTCATCTCGAGTGTCCTCTAAATGCCATTATGGTCTGTCTCAATTATAATCTCGGGGCTCCTAGACATGTACTAAAGTAAAGCCAAATCGCTTATGGAACCAGAAACATTTGTTAACATATAGTCTGTAAGACTTGGAGCCTGTACATTTGTTACCTTTTTAACATATAAAAGTTTCCAAGGAAATAGTTCGATTATTATAAAAGTTCGATATTCAGACATAAATAAGAGATGCTAAGAATGGAGTTACCCCAGAACTCATATCATGTTTAACCTACAACTAAGACATGCCAGAAGAAGAAAGAGAATAAACTATATATGGTCTGTACTTTCCTTTATGGGATCTGCATACACATATTTCATACCCGGCCCATCATGGGGCTCGGTGAATCATTATGGTATCATAATCTCACTTTCGTACCAAATACGTATCAAAGGAAATGAGAGATAGCTTTCCACATACTAGTGTTTAACACATAGAAGCCTTACTAGGCAATACTCAATTCTTGCAGCAATTCCAATACTAAGCAGTGGATATGGGTTATGAGGCATACTTGGAGTTTTGGGAACGGAATTATCCCCACATTCCACACACACTTCACTTAAGGCTAAAACTTGCCAAAAGGAAAGAAAGATAGCTGTACGAACTTATACCAAAACATGCCAAGAGAAAGCTTTACATACCTCTTGGG
Organism: Solanum dulcamara; assembly: GCF_947179165.1. Taxonomy (NCBI): domain Eukaryota; kingdom Viridiplantae; phylum Streptophyta; class Magnoliopsida; order Solanales; family Solanaceae; genus Solanum; species Solanum dulcamara. The sequence goes on along the minus strand of NC_077241.1, from coordinate 33,512,808 downwards.
AGTTACCCTTTATCCTGCTCGCCTCGTCGTCTTCTGAACCTATTCAATATAAAGTAATACGAATATCAACTACTCTTAACTTTTCAGTATCTGAGGTTACGCCTTAATGCTAATGGAATCTATTCCCTTAGTCGTTTCCTCGACTAGTTCTTTAGTTTGTTAAGGCGTTAACGAAAATTGGGCAGCACCTCCCCTATAATGTGCCCTATCCAAATTTACAATTAGGTACCTAATACCTACAGCCAACCAACAACAACAACCTGCAGCAATTCATACCAACAATATACAACATACACTCCAAACGACTTATTCAAAAATACGATATCAAAATAGGGCGTCTAGCCTTTATTTTGTGACGCCTTTAATTATACATAACGAGGGGTCATGTGGCTTCGACTAGAAGCACCCTAACCCACATTAGGACATATTCAGGCCCTGCAACAACAAGCCACACCCCTGCAGAGCAACTCACAAGAACAACACTTTGTTTCGACAACAATTCAACTATAACGACTACAAATTAGTTTATTCCGAACGCCAAGTATTTCTAAGCTATTTTCATATTTCCAGCCACCAATAGGGCGTGTAACATGCTCCATCAGAACACATAAAGCTCAAATTTAAAGAAGAAACCTTACCTTACGTTAAACTTGTCAAACTCGCCAAAACTATCCAAAATGTGAAATCTGGACAGTTTACTGTTTCACCTTGTCGCTTCGTTTCGAAGGGGTAATGGAAGGAAACAGGATTTACGCCCTTCATGAAAGTTATAGACATATGTCTTAGGGTCTCAAACAATTTCGAATCATCCCTACATCAAGTTTGTACAAAAAGATATGACCAAAATACTTACAGCTGTCCGTGTGGAATTTCCAAAACCAAATTTGAGCAGTACCTCCTCTACACTTCATCACCACTTTTCAAGCTGATACAAGTGGAAATGGATTTTGGAGTCTGAATGAAAGTTATAGAACCACGAAATACCTTTCCAAAACATATTAAATCACTCGAAACGAATCTGTACACAAGAAGTTATACCCATATTACTAACAACAGTCCCTTCCAAAAACGGGTTGGTTAATTATTTCTTAACGTTTTCTCCTTCAACTTTCTCTTATTTCTTTCCAAGTGTAAACTGCAACCATGGTTCCTTAGGCATCCTAAGACACATGTATACACCCCCACATGGTTGAAAAACATTGTAGATAATTAATTCACGGAGGAAAATTAAGGAACTTACCTTAAACTTTCTCCAACCATGGCTGCCTCTTCTCACGTTTTGTTTTTTCTATGTTAGCTGCTGTTTCTGGATAATGAACAGCTTAAGAAGCATATATACATATATATATGAGGTGACACGTGTCAGCCCCCTAAGGGTGACACGTGTCAGCCCCTTATTGGGCCACCTCAACATGCGGCCAATGGGGTGCTTCCACGTGGCAGTGGGGTCCACCTCCCCCAAGCAGGTGGGTCACCTACTTGACCTCAAGCAGGTGGGTCACCTGCCTGCTCAGGTGCTGCCACGTGTCACCCTCCCATTGGCTGCCCCGCGAATTTTTTTTTCTCTTCCTCGTGGGTTCGTAATCTCGTCTCACTTTAAGAGACTATGAAACTCTTGCTACGTAAGCTTGGTATGTAATCAAGTAACTCACGTATGTAAGATTTCTAAATTAGCAGCTTACGTAGATAAGTCGAGTCCTACGACTCGTTACTTGGCCTCCTATTCCTTCCGGACTCTTATGATTCCCCTTCCAACCTTCTCTACCACGGGGTATCATATCCTCCCTTCGTTGGAGTCATTTGATAGTGTCGTAGCATATCCGGTTCATATGGTAATGTCCAAGGAACTTATGAAACATTCTGAGTTTAAAAGGGTGAGGTGTAACAGTTTCCTTCATGGACTAGCTATTGGATCCACATATAGAGTACGTATGACCCGTTTAGCGGGGTAGAGTCTACCTTGGCAAGTAAATTCCTCTTTTTCTTCATTGTATGGGGAGACAACAGAATTCTATGTTATAGATCACATGGTATTATTGTCGTTATGGTTCCTATCTCACATATGTATGATCTCTTATGTATGCTATGATTTTAAATTATCCCTTTTTTAATGCTTTGGTCAATATGATTTTCTCATATCTTTACTTACCTCATCTTATCATGTGATTTACTTGACCATTGCATTCTATAATTTACGTTGCATGTCACGCCCTAATACTTAGTACATTCCAACGTACTAATGCATACTTTTTTCCTACATTGTCTCATAATGTAGGGGTTGAGGTTGAAGATCATACTCATCTATGTAACTAGGTAAGCTTTCCTATCTAGTTGTGATTGTGGTGAGTCCTTATTTATCGAGGACTAGTTAACGAATTAGTTATTATTTTCAAAGACTTTTGCTATGTTTCATATTGAGTGTGAGCAAGGGACATGTCTTAGCCCCCACCCATATTCATGAGTAGAGGCATCTAGTTGGACAAATGTTTTGAGTTTATGTTATCATGAGATGTTCTTAAATTTCTATTCATGGTTTAGACTCTCTTATGATGTTTTTTCTTTTGCTTTAACTTATGTATGCTTATGATATGTACAAGAGGCTTGGTTGGAGCCCTCAGGGTTTCAATCGCCATGTTAAGACTAGGTCCTAGGTTAGGTTGTGACAATTAAGGTCTTTTTGGGTGAACATATATTGAAAACTTTTATGATTGGTATACACATCCACATACACCCCATTGAGGTAATGCCACCAAATTTTCAAAGCAAAAACAACGGCTGCCAATTCTAGGTCATGGATAGGGTAGTTACGCTCATGCACCTTTAATTGCTTATAAGCATAGCTATGACCTAGCCATTTTGCATTAAGACACAACCTAAACCAATCTTTGAAGTATCACAATAAACGACAAACCCTTCTAATCATTCTGGTAGAGTCAAAATAGGAGAGAAAGTAAGTCAATCTTTTAAGGTTTGAAAACTCTTCTCACACTCATCCGTCCTTATGAAAATTTAGCTTTCTTTTGGGTCAATTTCATTATAGGAGATGAGATGGAAGAAAAACCTTCGACGAACCTTCTATATTACTCGGCTAGACCCTAGAAGCTTCTAATGTCTGAAGGAGACAACGGTCTAGGCCAATTCTTGACTGCCACCATTTTGTTAGGATCAACCTTGATCCCATCACTGGATACTACGTGACCAAGAAATGCCACTTCCTTCACCAAATATTCAAACTTACTAAATTTTACAAACAATTGCCTATCCCTCAACGTTTGAAGCACAACTCTAAAGTGATTCTTATGTTCTTCCTCACCTGAGAGTAAATCAAAATATTATCAATGAAGACCACCACAAAAGTATCAATGTACGGTTTGAATACCCTATTTATCAAGTCCATGAACACCGTCAGTGCATTCGTCAACCCAAAACTCATCACCACAAAATCAAAGTGACCATACCTTGTTCGAAAATCCATTTTGGGAATGTCACACTCCCTCACCTGTAGTTGGTGATAGCCAGACCAAAGGTCGATCTTGGAGAAGTGACTTGACCCTTGAAATTGATCAAACAAGTCATCTATTCTAGGGATTGGGTACTTGTTCTTAATGGTCATCTTATATAATTTCCGGTGGTCTATGCACATTCGAAGTGATCCATCCTTCTTTCTCACAAATAACACAGAGCACCTCATGGCGAAATACTTGGTCTTATGAATTCCTTTTCTAACAAGTCCTTTAACTATTCCTTCAACTCTTTTAATTTCGTCGAAGCCATCCGATAAGGAGGAATAGAGATAGGTTAGGTATCGGGGAGGAGATTAATACCAAAATAAACTTCTCTTTTGGGAGGGACATCAGGAAGGTCATTGGGAAAGACATCGGGGAACTCATTGACTATGGGAACCAACTCAAGAGAAGGACTTGTGATATCGACATCCCTAACCTCAAAATGTGGTAAATAAAACCCTTAACAATAAATTTTTGGGCCTTAAGATAAGAAATGAACTTACTCTTGACTACCGAATCATGACCATCCCATTCAATATAACTCATTTGAAAATTGGAACTTAACTCAATGAGTCCTATAATCTATGAAAGCATAAGATGCATGTAACCAATCCATCCCAAGAATGACATCGAAATCTACCATGTCAAGTTCAATGAGATCAGAAGGTATTACTTTATGCAAGATAGACACAGGATAATCCCTATAGATCTTTCTAGCAACAACCGACTCACCAACGGGGGTAGACACTAAATAAGGCTCTAATAAAATTTCAGGTTACACATCAAACCTATTAGAAAGGAATAGAGTAACAAACTATTAATTTTCACCCAGATCTAATAATGCATACACATCAAAAGAAAAGACCTTACACATACTGTAACAACATTAGGTACGTCCTCAAGCTCTTGTCTCCCATGTAAGGAATAAAAGCAGTTGGTACATTGGCCACCTTCTTGGGCTTGTTGACCATGAGATATTTGGCCTTGAGTCCTACCACAACCATCTCTACAATCCCTAGCATGGTGGCCCAACTTGCCACACTTAAAGCTTGCATTGGAGTCGGCTAAGCATTTCCCTCTTTGAGTTCTTCCACACTTCTTGTAAGTGGGGAAAGTTTGAGAACCAACATTTTCTTGTGGAACCATTGGGTTAGCACCTTTTTCCTTGTTTAATCTTGGAGGAGGTGTATTAGTGAAACCTTGTCCCACAAACCTTTTCCCACTTTGGCCTTTGCCATTATCACCATAACTGGACCTTTGAGGGTTATAACCTCCACCATCCACTCTAGCCATTTTGAACCCCCTTGATCTCTCTGTCATCTTCTGTTCTTCAATTTGTTCTATGTAAGTCATTAACCAAGAGATGTCCATCTCCTTGAGTAGTATGGCCGTTTGCATTCTTGGGAAAAATAAACTTACAAGCTCTTGGGTTGGAGACCATGAAGGGAGCATACTTTGAAAAATTAGTGAATTTGAGAGCATACTCCCTCACACTCATACTCTCTTGATGGAGATTGATGAACTCTTGGATTTTGGTCTACCTTATCTCCAATGATAATAAGAGGTCTAGGAAGGCACATTTGAACTCTTCCCATCCTATCGGCCCCATTTCTTTATCCCCTCAACAACCCATTATTTGTACTACACTCGAGTCACACCTTTGAGTTGATAGGACACTAGCTCAACCCTCTCATTCGGTGGCATACCCATGATAGCCATAATCTAGTACACCTTATTAATGAACTCTATAGGGTCCTCATCTAGTTTAGAACTATCGAATTCAGTCAGATTCATCCTTTGGAAATCCTGAATCCTAGAGTCTGGATTTTGCATTTGGGGAGAAGGAATATATTGATGCCTTTATTTGGCTATGACTTAAGCCAATAATATAATGGTATTGCGAAACTCAGCATGGGTTACCCTTTCCTCATGATGTGGGGCATTGAGAACTAGAGGAGTTTTGTCCTCATCGTCATCCCTTTCTCTTAGAGATGCTCTTCCTCGAACCATTATCTAGAGAACACGAAATAGGCCATTAGTTAGAGGAATTCTTAGGAAACTCTAAGGCATGAAATCAATTTGAAAGAAGTGAAAACTTTCCTAAACGTCCCATAGTCTCTTATTTATAGTTATGGTGCGCTTCACAACAATGAACAAGATCCTATTTGATGCATTATTTTGTACTCCAAGTAACATTCAAAACCTTAGGATCTAATACCAAGTTTTTCATGACCGAAGCATATTTCCTAGATGTGACATGGCAAATGAGGAACCCAAAAGTACATCAAACAAGCCTCTTAGCATTCTTGTAGCCTTTCATAGGTAATGATAATAAATAAATAAGCAGAAATCATAATAGTAAATCTTCAATCACATATGTCCAACAATACCTCTAACTTTTAGATTTAATAGGGCTTAGACATATCCCTAGCTCAATCTTAATTATAATAGAAAGAAATGCCATAGTAAGTGTCTGAAGATCTCAACATATTATAAGCTAGAAAGATAAAAAAGTATTGTTCCAGAAATATGGGAACTCACCAAAAGTAGTCTTCAAATGAAATCTCTACAAGCCATATGGAGGAGAACAAGGAAGAGCACCGATCCCTAAATGGTGATATCATGTAGGCAAAATAGAATGTGTTAGTATTTTGAGTGTACTATGTAAATATGTGTCACGACCCAACCCCGTAGGCCGCGACTGGGGTCCAACCTGGACCCCCTTATGCGTATATATCAGTTACCCTTAAGTTGAACCGTGTGTGATGTGATACCATACAAAAACCCCAATGGGTCAAAAACATTTTTTCATAAACCTGTAGCCTCATTCACCTGTATCATGACAGGAAAGGGCATGCGAGCCAACGAGGCTTCCATACCATGAAAACATTTGCAATACGTTGGATGAGCACAACTGAAACAAACTTACAAATAACCCACATACACATATGTCTACAGACCTCTAAGAATGGTAACAGCAATATATGGCGGGACAGGGCCCCCGCCATACCCCTGGACAAATAAATATATTCATATCAAATGACCAGCATCAAAAGTTAGGCTCTGGAATAGTGGAGCACTCCCAACATCGCTGAGTAGAAACCCTAAGCCGGCGGACTTCCAAAATGAACATATGTACCTGCGGGTATGAAATGCATCCCCCCGAGAAAGGGGGGTCAGTACGATATATGTACTAAGTATATAAAGCATGGACTGTAACTAGTAAAGCCATTACCAAAATAGAAGGTGCAAAAATGAGCAAACTATCCAGATACCAAAATGCTTTTCATAACCACAGATAATGTATGCAGAGAAACATATGCCATATCCGGTCCCATTATAGGACTCGGTGAACAAACACAAAATATGGTCACCGCCCCGTCACTGGCACCACAACACATCATAACTCAAGAGTAGGGAATATCTCTGTAACAGATCATATCATATCAAATGGTCATATCAAATCATATCATATCATAGGTGTACATGGCACATCATAACTCCACAAATCAAACCCATGTACAGGTCGTACCTCCCCCTCACATCGGGGCCCGGCGAACAATGCAGAGAAGTATGCACGATAATAAAACCTATCCCAGTCTCGGTGAAAGAAGCATTGAGGCATCCACGAGTGGAGTATTGAGAAACCAAATGCAATTTAAATCATATTTGAGACTCGATGGAATAATCAAAATAAGCTATCATTCAAAATACAGACAAGGATCATATCAAGTACCTTTTGAAAGTTACTATGGGTTATATCAAAATAGAACTTTTGGGAATCATATAAACATATCAAGGCATAACAAAATATCTTTTGGAAGTCGAGAAGTTGGTCATTCTAGCGGCTTTACGAACAGGAACTTCTTTAGAATCATATGAAAGTTATATACTTGTTTCTTAAAATCCATGCTAAAAGAAATATTAGCTTTATATACTTATGTCAAATAAATGCTAAAAGAAAGTATAACCTTTACATACGTATGCCAAAACATGCCAAAAGAAAGAAATGTTAACTTTACATACCTGTCATGGGTTACTTTTTATCCCGTTCGTCTCGTCGTCCTTTAAACCTAAGTAACATAAAATCAATATGAGTATCAACCCTTCTTAACTTTCCAGCATCTTAGGTTACACCTTAGTATTAATAGAGTATATTTCCTTAGTCGTTTCCTCGACTAGTTCTGTTATTCGCTAAGGCGTCGACGAAAATTGAGCAGCACCTCCCCTATAATGTGCCCTATCCGAATTTCCAATTAGGTCCCTAAGACCTACAGCTAACCAACAACAACAACCTGCAGCAATTCATACCAACAATATACAACATAAACTCCAAACGACTTATTCAAAAATACGGTATCACAATAAGGCGTCTAGCCTTTATTTTATAACGCCTTTAATTATACGCCACAAGGGGTCATGTGGATTCAACCAGAAGCACCCTAACCCATATTAGAACATATTTAGGCCCTGCAATAACACATTACACCCCTGCAGAAACAACTCACAAGAACGACACTTTATTTCGACGACAATTCACTTGTAGCAACTCCAATTTAGTTTATTTTGGACGTCCAACATATTTATCATATTTTCACATTTCCAGCCACTTACACAACGTACAATACCCTATATAACAACACCATAAACTCCAATTGAAAAGGAAAGGCCTTACCTTATGTTAAACTGGTCAAACCTGCCAAAACTTATCAAAATGCGAAATCTGGGCAGCCCACTGTCTTATATTGTAGCTTAGTTTCGGAGGGGTAATTGAGGGAAACAAGATTTGTGGCCTCAATGAAAGTTATATACATGTGTATCAAGGTTGCAAACAATTTTTAATTACCCCTACAGAAATTTTGTATGAAAATATATGCCCAAAATACTCACAGCTGTCTGTGTAGGATTACCAAAGCATAATCTGGGCAGCAGCTCCCCCAAACTTCACCACCATTTTTGGAGTAGAGAAAAGCAAAACTGGGTTGTAGCGTCTACATGAAAGTTGCATCCCAATGAAATATATTTCCAAAACATCTTGAATCACCCGAAAATAAACCTTACACAAGAAGTTATACTCGTATTACTAACAGCAGTCCTATTCAAAAATGGGTTTCTTAAAAAGAATAAAAACCTCCTCGTTGCCCCAATGATAAATTTTTATATGGTCAAACACCGTTATTTAATAACGGTATACCTTGAATAATTATTTTCCGAATCGAAAATGGAGGGCTTACCTTATTTGGTTGTTGCCGTAGCTCTCTCTATTTCTTTCAAGCTTGCTCCTAACTTTTCCAAGTCTCAAATGAATCAAAGATGAGAGATTAGTCATCTTTACATGTATATATACCCTTTTTAAGAGGGTGACACATGGAAGCCCCCTAGGGTGCCACCTCACACCATGCGGCCACTCACGTGCTACCACGTGGCATGTGGGGGTCATCTTATCTCACTTCGGGGATCTGCGTAGTCCTTGCTACTTAAGCTCGATGTGTACTCAAGTAGCTTAATTACGTAGGACATCCAAGTTGGTAGCTTACGCGAGTCAATTGAGTCCTACGACTCATTTTTCGGCCTCCAACTCCTTTCGAATTCTTATAACCCTATTTCAAATCTTCCCTATTATGAAGCATCTCATTCTCCTTTCCTTAGAGTTACTTGATAACGTTATAGATTATGCGACTCATATGACGACTTCCAAGTAACTTAAGAGCCTTCCCAGAAACTTAAGAAGCTTAAGAAGCATTCTAAGCTACCAAAGTACGGGGTGTAACAATATGCATGAACATTGAGAAAGCATTAAAATATTTATATAATATGAAACATAATGCAATGCATGCATAATCAATCATATATATATTTCCTTTAAAATATTCATTTTGTGGAAATGGATCTAGATATTATATGGTTGGTGAGATGAATCTTCTTTTTATGAAATATCCTTTTTTTCGTAGCTATATTTGAACAAGATAAGTTCATGATTAGGATTTGATGTCTTCATATGAATTATAGTTCTAGAAGTCTTGTTTCATGTCATTTAACATACAACTGATTTGGAGCATTCTATAGTGAGATATGATTTTTCTTCTTCAATTACTCTATGTCATCATGGCACCTGGTCTTGTAAAGATTAATTTATTTGACCTACCTAGACTTTAAATTTTAAGTTATGGTCTTATAAAAGTTGTAGGTAATAATGTTGGGGTTATTCAAAAATTTGAATCACCTAATTTGGACCATTATATGAAAAGTTATGCCAAAACACAAAAGTGATATCATTTTCATCGGGAATTGGAACACCATATACAACAGTTTTAGGGGTATTACCGAGTATAATATTTGACCATGTATTATTTTGAAGTTACACTAGAAGATGAAGATACACTAATAAACCATAAGAAATATTTCAAGATGGAAAAGTTAGCATGTATGTAGGTAAGCACATGGAGGAGTGAAAAAATTTCTTAATTACTCAAGCTCTATAATTCTAAGAATGCATGTCATGAAAAAAAACTTAAGTTATGACATATAAATGACATTTAAAAAGATAAACATAAAACTTCTATTTCAGGAAACATTGGCTCATTACCATGTGGGACCTACTTATGTACACATGTATTCTATATCCATTAAATACATCGGTTAGGGGATATATTATAAGTGGACACCAATCCGTAAAGATTTTAACATCTACATAAAGGTATTTGCTATGTATAACATATAAATGACATGTATCTCATGAATTGACAATTTTAAATATGCATAAATTACACAAAAATAATTTCTAAGGGACCACAACATGGAATTTCTAAATCACAAAGACAGTTATAACACAAGCATATTTTCAAATACAAATATTTATATCTCATATATATACAAACAATTTAATATAAATGCTCTAATCTCATGAATTTTAAAAAGTACAAACTATTTAATTGTATGAACCATGCGATCTATATCATATAAATAAATATTTGTAAGGTGTGTAAAATGTGAGCACTTAGACTATGATAGGTGATCATGGTAAAATGTAAACATGTATCTTCTGAAGTATGTATTTTTTGGGCAAGCATTTTATTTGTTATGCACCGAGTGTGATAGTATCCTGTAAAGCTCATAGCATGTAGCTCATAATCATATTCATTATAAAACACATAACATTTTAGTCAAAACTTACCTAGCATGATACTTTTAACATGAGAGAAATTAATTTATAATATGTAGGCATCTGACATGTAATCGAGTATTTTGTGAGAAAAATTACATATGGGCAAATAAGCCTTGAACCATATCGCATATGTTCTAATATTTTGAAGCATATAGCATATCGACACATTTTCTATGAAACACATAATGTAATGACCCTCTAGGTGATTTTTGAATTATAATATTCATTTCATTATTTATAATGCTCCTATAGCGATCCTAAGTCATTTATAACTTGCTAGCACTGGCATTCAATTGCCTGGTCGTTCATTTGGGTTTTAGGCCTATTTACTTCGGTCATAGCTTTAGTAAAACAACCTCAGAACGGAATTCTAATGGTTCCACCAGCTTTGAAATGGCCAAATTTGGCTAGTAGCATGGTCGTCATGAGTACCGATGAAATCAATATGAGTTTAGGACCATTTGGCATTTTTGCCATTGAAATTTGGCCTATAGTGACTTTGGTCAAAATTCTTGGAAATTCACTTAGATGAAAATTCTGACAGCGCTGTTAGCTCTAACATGTCGAGTATGTTCTAGAATGACCCTTCGTTTGCTTCCCAAGACTTCCGGTCTGATCCTGAGTCCAATTGTGGAAATATGCTCAAAATGACACTTGAGAGTGGAACTCACTTTTTGCTAAAATAACCTCATATGGGAATTTTAAATGCTCCATCAAGTCCGAAACATCAAATTTGGTGGGGTAGCATATCTCTTTTTCATGCACAGGATTTCAAACGAATCCCGAGCACCCCATCGAGGATTGAACATGCCAAAGCTCATTTTACACTAGCTAAGTTTGGTGCCGTGGCTAAAGTGAATCCTGGTGACTAAAGCGGCTAGGAGGTTGCTAAACCGACCAACCCTCTTGGGAGGGTAACGCTTAAGCAACAGACATGTCGCTGAAGCGATTAGTCACTTAAACGACCTGATGTCACTAAAGCGATGCCTGCCTCTTTGAGGTGGTCGCTTAAGAAACCAATGGGTGTTCACTTTTGCAACACCTGAATCTTGTTAAGTCCAAAGTTTCCATCTTTGATCTCCAACTTTGAACCCTAATTTCTCCTTCAATTATTAGGCGATTTGCATGATTGAAAAAGGCTATTTTACATGATTTCTCAAGGGGATTCTGTTGGGGTGGATCCGAATTAAGGTTTGAGGCTTCCCTTGAGGTAAATTTCCCTTTTCTTGCTCCGAGTCTATTATTCTTGAAGCTAAATGTCAATGTTGATGCATGCTTTGATTATAGCTAGTATAATATGTGAATTGTGTTCTCTTTCGAAACATGAGCTGGGGGTAGTAGTTGGGGCCTATTCTTAGAGTTAATTATGTGAGCTATGAAACGGGTCCCATAATTGTTGATTTTGACTCCAAAATTAGCTCGTCTTTGAATTCAATAATTTTAGTTTCATAACAACCGTATTAAGGTCTTGGTTCTATTATTGATAGCGTGGTAGCGTTTGGAGGCCGCTAGAAAGAGAAACACTCAAATTCCATGAGTTAGAGTGTGCGGTCAGCCTACAGGTATACTAGGGTTTTTCCCTCATGAGACTAAGCATGTATATGTAATTCTATTTTGAATCTTATGAGTTGGAGGGGTTGGGGTGTCCAGCATGCTAAATTCCTAGAATTTATGTCCTAAGCACTATTTTGGGAAATTGTCGGACTGTTAAAGCATGCCTCCAGTTATTATTGATCCTCCATGTGGTCTGTACTTTGCCTTTGGTTACTTATTGGAAAGCAAGTTTGGCCTTAGTCTAGTCTTAGACTAGTGTTTCCTTAGACTTGTGCAATTTTGGTATCGTCGGGCCTTAGAACATCTCCGACATTATTTTGGATGGTTAGTTCCCTGTAGAATGAAATAGTAGACTTGAGTATGATAGTCTAAGCTTTATCTAGGTAGTAATGCCTCTTGTGACCTTACCTCTATAATGCCCTATTCTCCTATCGGTTCTGTATCTCTTGATTCTTGAGTCTAGAAGTCTTCATGATGATTCTAGTAGCATATGGTTTGGGCTTAAGTGATGTATTGATAACACTTGGTTTGGGGTTCTTCCTGTGATGCTCAGTTGGTCATTTATTGTAATTCCATTTGATCCCTTAGCTACAGTTACTTGGTTGAGCCTGTGGTCGAGCTTACTTGTGTTCGGATCCTTAACTATAATTACTCATTTGAAGTCCATGGTCTAGACCCATGTTCGACCCTTTGGCTATAGTTACCTACTTAAAGTCCACTGTCTAGGTTATTGTTATCGACTCATTAGCTACAGCTACCTATATGAAGTTCGTGGTACAGCTTACACATGGTTCAATTCCTGAATACTCTGATGAATCTTTGATTCAAGTCTTCATTTACTCTCAACTTTGGCTTAAAGTTTCAGGCTTTTGGGAAGGTTTAGTTTAATTTTAGGAAAATTATGGTATTATTGGAACTCTATTAGCTTTGTTCATTTTCCTTCTACTATCCTTGCTCCTGTCGGGCTTATGGGATTCCATTTAGGTTGTTACCTCAGACTTGTGCATAAGCATACCTGTTGGGTTTACGAGAGCCCAACGGATTTGGCTAGATTCTTTGTCTTTGTTTATTGAGTATGCTTATGTACATACATATATTTACTTCTTGTCCTGTCTTTGGTTGTTATTGTTTACTCGTAGTTTAGTTTACTTTTGCTTATCTTGCTCAGTCGGCCTATGATGCCTACTGGGTACCTGTTGTTTTGGTAGTCATACTACACTCTACATCTATATTATGAAGCAGGTCCAATAACGAACTACTGATGTTTATTCGAGCGAGTTGTGGTCATGATTGAAGGAGAGGGTGAGCACATTACATGTTGGATTTACCCGTCTTTCTATGTATATATATTTTTCTTGTCTTTTGCATTTTGAGACAACTCTATTTTTGTGGTCCACTTTTGAGACTTGTACTTTTTTTGTACTAGATTTGTATATGTTACATTAAAAATCTGGGAAGGATCTTTTATTTGTAGATACTTCATTACTTTCGCCTATTTTTTTATGTTCATGTTATTTTATTACTTTGGCTAGACTGAATTGTTGGTCTTCTACCCTGATATCCTATTGCTCGTAGTTGTAGTATATGGGTTAGTTTGTCTACTAGTGGGTAATAGTAGGCACCATTATGACCTGAGAAATTGGGGATATAACAAGTTGATATTAGAGCACCAGGTTCACCAGTCTCACTTGTATAAAGATAAGGTCTAGTAGATGTCTGCGGATCGATGCTGAGGCATCCGTGAATTATCTTTAGGAGGCTAAAAGATATATTTAGGAATGTGTCACTTTTATATCCCTGTCGTGCAATGTGTATCTTATTGGTTTTTGTAAATCTCACTTGCTCCACTCTTTTACAGGATAGATTGCACGTGCTTTAGAGGCAAAGGCTGACCTCGAGTCATGCCAGGGCTGTAGCACCAGCCTGAGACAAAAAGTAGACTCTAGAGCCGGAGGTAGAGCCCCTAGTAGCTGTAGTACATCAATAATTGATGGGCCCAGGACCATCCCTAACACCGCTTGAGCTAATTGCAACTTTGAATTTACAGGCGATGTTTGCCCAGATTCTGGTGGCTATTGTGGGTATGCAATAGGCCTTAGCTCCAGTCGTTCCAGTTCCGCAGGACCAGCCTACGCCAGAGGCACCATTTGTACAGTAGTCACCGGCACTTTCCACTTAATTGGATGATTGGAAGGTGTCATGCTGCTTTGGGAGCAGAAGATTCTTGTGGTGTTCCTTAAATTATTACCACCGAGGTTTTCTAGGGCTTTGGGTTAGGATTCCCATGAGTTTGTACTTACTTGCCGAGAGCGGCTGCAGACCTTGGGTCTAGTGTAGTCAATAGGAGCAGACTTCACTACTTATTAGGTAAACGATCCCACCTAATTATGGTGGCGTATATTTTTGGAGACTAGGCCAGTTGGGTCTCCACTAGTGGTGTGGGATGAGTTTTCAGAGGCCTTCTTGTCCCGGGTAATCCCAGGAGCATAAGATATCGGTCAGAGATCAGTTTCACGATTGGAGTAGGGCTCCATGATAGTATCGAAATACGAAGCCTGATTCTATGAGCTCTTTAGGCATGCCACCATGATCTCACCTATAGAGGAGGAGAAAGTTTGGTGCTTTATTAGGGGATTGAGACTCTAATTGCGGATTAAGAGTCAGTCTTTAGTCATAGTGGGCTGGTAACTTCAAGATTTGGTAGACCATGCCCGTATGCTTGAGCAGCTCTATCAGTCTAGCCACCTCTTCCATACCTCTCTTAAGACTTCATAGGGTAGTCATCACTATGAGGGTGGCCCTAGTACCGATCTGAGTCAGGGCCGAGGTGGTTTGCAAATAGTTTCTTCTACTGAGGTGGCTGACCTCCATCTTTTAGTCGACAGTCATAAAGGTGCTATGAGTATAGAGAGATAGATCATTGTTACTGAAGGCCTGCCTTACCAGCTTCACCGGCAGCAAGACCTGTGCCAGCATAAACACCTCTAGTTAGCTATAGAGGCTACGTCCAGGACTGCAGGGTGGTTATCAGGGTGCACGAGGAGGCCCTCGAGGAGGTAGGTCAGCAGGTAGAGTCAACACATAGGGTAGAGGAGCCCAGGCCCACTATTATGCAGTGCCAGCTAAGGTAGAGGCTAAGGCCTCGGACGATGTGATCACAAGTATAGTTTTATTATGTCATCAGGCCATATCCTCTTTATTTGAACCAAGAGCCACATATTCTTATATATCTATTTATTGTACTCCTCGACTGAGTATACGCCTAGAGCCCTTAATTGAGTTATTTAGTAGTGAATCAGAACTTTAGATCTTGTGTGGTGACTATTCAGGGGCAATATACTAGGGTTGATCTCATTTTGCTTGATATGGTGGATTTTAATTTGATTTTAGGCATGGACTAGTTATATCCTCACCGTGCAGTCCTTGATTTCTATGCCAAGACCGTTACCTTAGCCATGCCTAGTATCTTACTAGTGGTGTGGTAGGGTTCTTATAGTCGCACATCGGTTGGGGTGATTTCCTTTGTTCAGTCATGAAGGCTAGTGGCTAGTGAGTGTTTGGCATATTTTTCTTGTGTCAAAGATGTGAGTAGGGAGGGCCCAATAGTTGATTCAGTGCCTATAGTCTGAGAGTTTGCAGATGTGTTTCCTTCCAATCCCCCTAGCCTTTCCCCTAATCGCGATATTGACTTTCCCATTGATATAGAGCTGAGTACTCATACTGCAGACCTTGGGTCTAGTAGAGTTAAGAGGAGCCGAATTCAATGCTTATCAACTAGACTATCCCACCCGATAGTGGTGGTATACATATTTAGAGACTAGGCTAGTTGGGTCTCCACTAGGGGCATGCGATAATTTTTCAGAGGTCTTCTTGGCTCAGTTTATCCTAGGAGCATGAAAGATCAGATCAAAGATTAGTTTTCATGATTGGAGTATGACTCTATAAAAGTATCGAAATATGTGGCCTGATTCCATGAGATCTCCAGGCATGCCACCATTATCTTACCTACAAAAGAGAAGAGATTTCGGTGCTTCATTAGTGGATTGAGACTCCAATAGTGTATTGAGACTCAGTCTTTAGTCTCAGCGGGCCACTTATATATGGATGTGGCAAACCATTCCCACATGCTCGAGCAGCCCTATCATAAGGCCCAAGGGGGCAGCAGTAAGAGAGCTAACAGGATGATAGTTAGGCTAAGTGTCGCTTTAGACCTCGGGAGTACTATAATAGATCTCTCTATCTATTTGAACTGGGTTAGTTTAGCTGCCCCTTCTATGCCTCTCTTTAGACTTCAGAGGGTCTCATCACTATTAGGGTGGCCCTGGTACCAGTCTGAGTCAGTACCGAGGTGGTTTACAAATGGGTTCTTCCGACTAAGATGGTCGGCCTCCATCTTTCAGTGAACAATCACAGGGGTGGTATGAGTGTGGAGAGCTAGATCATTGGTACCGTGAGTGCCCTTACTGAAGGCTAGCCTTAACATCTCCACTAGCAACTAGACCTATGCCAATACAAACACCACCAGTTAGATATAGAGGCAAGGACCAGAACTGTAGGGTTGTCATCCAGGTGTATAGGGAGGTTCTTGAGGAGGCAATTTAGGAGGTAGAGTCAATACGCAGGGTAGACGAGCACAGGCCCATTCCTATGCAGCGCCAACTAGGGTAGAGGCTAAGGACTTGGATGATGTGATCACAGGTACAGTTTTATTATGTCAGCAACTCGCATCTTCTTTATTTAATCCAGGATACACATATTCTTATATATCTATATACTGTGCCCCTCGACTGAATATGTGTCATATCCCTTAGTTATGTTCTTTAGTTGTGGATCAGGTGTTTAGATCATTTGTGGTGACTATTTAGGGGCGAGACACTAGGTTTAATCTTATTTTGCTTGATATGGTGGATTTTATTTTGATTTTGGGCATGGACTGGTTATCTCTTCGCCGTGCAGTCCTCGATTGCTATGCCAAGACTGTTACCTTAGCTATGCCTAGTATCCCACCGGTGGTATGGCATGGTTCTTATAGTCGCACATCGGTTGGGGTGATTTCCTTTGTTCGGTCTTGAAGGCTAGTGCCTAGAAAGTGTTTGGCATATTTTTCTTATGTTAAATATATGAGTAAGGAGGGACCTATAGTTGATTTAGTGCCTACAGTCCGAGAGTTTGCAGATGTGTTTCCTTTCGATCTGCCTGGCCTTTCCCCTAATCATGATATTACTTTGCCATTGATGTACAACCAGTTGCTCATCCTATTGCCATACTACCATACCATATGCCCCCCACAGAGCTCAAGGAGTTCAATGTTCAACTTCAGGATCTCTTGGATAAGGGATTCATTCGGTCTAGTATATCGCCATTAGGGTGGCTCAGTCCTATTCGTTAAGAAGAAAGATGGTACTAAGCGGATGTATATTGATTACTAGCCGTTAAACATGGTGACGGTAAAGAACCATTACCCCATGCCTATGATAGGTGACCTATTTGACCAGCTTAAGGGTGTAGTGGTATTTTCTAAGATTTATTTGAGATTCGGCTACCACCAATTGACAATAAGGGCAGTGGACGTCCCTAAGATCACATTTAAGACTCATTATGGCTTCTATAAGTTCCTAATAATGTCTTTTGGGTTGACTAACACCCCTACCATATTTATGGACTTGATGACTAGGGTGTTTAGGCCGTATTTGGACTCATTTATCATAGTCTTCATCGATGATATTCTGGTATACTCGTGAAGCCGGGATAAACATGAGCAATATTTGAGAGTAGTGCTCCCGACTTTCAGAGATCAATGGCTTTATGCCAAGTTCTCAAAGTGTGACTTTTGGCTTAAGTTCGTGGCACTCTTGGGGCATGTGGTGTCCAAAGATGGCATTATGTTAGAGCTAACAAAGATTGAAGCTATTCGTGATTAGGCCAGGCCCACCTCTATGACTGAGATTCATAGCTTCATCAGATTAGTAGGGTACTACAAGCATTGTATTGAGAGGTTCTTTATTATAGCGGCACCTTTCACTCGGTTAACTCACCAGGATGTTCTATTCGTGTGGTCGGAGGAGTGTGATAGGAGCTTTCTAAGGCTCAAGAAGTTACTTACCACCGCTCTTATATTGGCTTTTCTAGTTGAGAACGAGGGATTCACTATTTATTGTGACACATCCAGCATTGGTTTGGGTTGTGTACTGATGCAACATGACGCGGTTATTGCTTTTGCATCTAAGTAGCTTAAGTTGCATGAGCGTAACTACCCCACTCATGAATTAGAGTTGGCAGCAGTAGTTTTTGCGCTTAAGATTTATAGGCACTACCTGTGTGGGGTTTGATGCAAGATTTACAATAATAACAGGAGATTTCAAAACATCATGAGACAGAGGGATCTTAATTCGAGGTAGCGCCGCTAGATTGAGCTCCTAAAGGACTATAACCTCTGTATACTCTACCATTTGGGTAAGGAAAATGTAGTAGTAGATGCCTTGATTTGGAAGGTGGTGAGTATGGATATTCTAGCCTTCCTTTTCTATTGTGGAGTAACCATTAGCTTTAGACATCAGGTCCATAGCTAACTAGATGATTCGACTTGACATCTTCAACTCATAGTGTGTGTTATCTTATGAGGGAGCTTAGTCATCTCGATTGGATTGGATTTGCAGCCGTTAGTTTGAGAATGAGGATTTAGTTGGACTTTGAGATTGGGTTTTTGAAGATAATGCCGACCTGTCTACTTTAGATTCATATGGGATTTTAAGGTTTGGTGGTCATCTTTGTGTTCCAAGAGTTGGGGTTTTATTATATGGCCGCCTCGTACTTCCCATGCTCTTGATAGTATTTAGGTCATCGTGGATCGATTTACCTAGTCAGCGCATTTCCTTCCCATTTATACTTCCTATAATGCTATGAGGTTAGCCTGTATCTAAATTCGGGAGGTAGTTCGCCTTTATGGTGTGCCCGTTTCTATCATTTTAGACCAAGGGTCACAGTTCACATCAAGCTTTTGGAGGACTTTTTAGGAGGAGTTAGGTACCCGTGTCAACCTTAGCACAACTTTCCACTCGCAGACTAATGGCCAGTTGGAGTGCACGATACAGGTTCTAGATCATATGTTGCGGGCTTTTGTTATGGATTCTGGGGGTTAGTGGGATCAGTTTTTGCCCTTAGTAGATTTTGCGTACAACAACAACTACTACTATAGTATTCAAATGTCCCCGTTTGAGGCCTTATATGGTAGGCATTGTTGCTCTTTGGTTGGTAGGTTTGATTCTACATAGCCCAGGCCGCATGGTACAAACTTGACGCAAGAGGCCTTAGATCATATGAGGGTGATTCAGGATAGACTTAGGATAGCTCAAAGTAGACACCAGAGTTATGTGGATTATAGGCATTAGATGTTGAGAATTGAGGATACTTGGTGAGGTTGCATATAAGTTAGTTTTACCTCTAGACTTTTCAGCTATTCATTCAGTCTTTCATGTTTTGATGCTGAGCCGGTATGTTCCAGAGGAGTCCCACATTGTCACGACCCAAGCCTAGGGCCTATATATGACATGGCGAATAAGGAACCCGAAAGTACCTCAAACAAGCCTCTTAGCATTTTTTTAGCCTTTCATTAGAAATGACAATAAATAAACAAGCAGAAATCATAATAGTAAATCTTCAACTTACATATGTCCAATAATACCGCTAACTTTTAGATTTGACAGGGCTAAGACAAGTCCCTAGCTCACCCTCAATCATAGTAGAAAGAAATGCCATAGGAAGTGTCTAAATATCTCATCATATCATAAGCTAGAAAGATAAAGGAGTATTGTTCTCAGATCATGGGAACTCACCAAAAGTAGTCTTCAAATGAAATCTCAACTAGCCATGTGGAGGAGAACGAGGAGGAACACTGGTCCCTACATGGTGATATCATGTAGGCAAAAGAGTATGCATTGTACTTTGAATATACTAAGTATCTAAGTATGCATGAACATTGAGAACAAATTAAAACACTTATGTAATATGAAACATAATGTAATTCATGCATAATCAATCATATAGATATCCTTTAGAATATTCATTTTGTGGAAAAATGACCATAACCGACATTTAAGACCATGCGATCTATTACATGTAATCCAATATAACCCTCTGCGTTGGCCAAGGAGACTACTTGTTGGGTAGAACTTTATCAACTTCATTCATTTCTTTAACTTTAACTTTTAGGGCTATTTGTGGATCCATTAGCCTAAGACTACAAAGGATCCTATGTTGGAACATAGTGTAACACCCGTCAAATATGCCCACAAAATACCTTAAGAATATCTTAGAAATAGGTCGTTCATGTAACGCATTATCCTTAATCTTTTTGGAAAATTCGAGTTCGAAATATTTATCAGGGGGTCAACATCTACGGGAAAATGGTCTCGGTTTTAAGGATCCGTAGAACATAAGAAAGATTTTCGAAGAATCCACAAAATAGTGTGGTCCGCGACAGGACCGTGTCGCGGACCTGGTAAGCAGTTCTGACCGACATTAATTTTTTTTAAGGGCATTTTTAGACTTTTCCCAAATTATTAGTTAATGAATCTAGACTTTCTTAGGAACTAATTTAATTCTATAAATTAACCTAAACCTCTAATTCTATTCATTCTTCTACAATTCATCTATCAAATATTTCTCTCTCTATAAAAAAGGCTCTCAAGGGTTTCCATTGAAGACTTCAAGCAAATTCACTCAATTTCTCCATCAAAATTCTCAAGTTCTTTCAAATTAATTGGTGTTCTCACTCAAGGTATGTGGGTATTGATTGATGGATCCTTTCATCCATGAAGCCCAATCAATTTCTTAAGGTTTTCTATCAAATTAAAGTATAGTATTTTATGGGTTTTGTGATCTCTATTCCAATTGCTGAATTTTGATTTAAAGCATGATCATGCGAATATTTTGATATAAATTGATGGTTATTGAATTAAATTGAAGAGTTTTTCCATAAATTCTCTTATTTTGATTTCTAGGGTTCATGATGTAAATTATGAGTATTTTGATTTATATTTCTAAAGGATATTGTATGTATAAATCGTGCATATTTTAAAGTTAATTTCATGATTTTCAAGTCAATTGATCGTGCATCCATGTTATACCCAAATTTTAAGTACAAGCTATGGTCATGAATTTTTAAAGTATGAATTATGACCATATATTTCCATTCTGATCATGAATTATAAGTATGTCTCAAATTATAGAAATTACATGCAAGTTATAAAGTAAGGTGACTTAGGATACTATATGGTGACCTAAGGCCTAATGATATGAATTACGCAAATATGATTGTAATGGTGAAAGGATAATTCTCACATTACAAGTATGTTATGAGAATGAGCTACTCTATGATTTCAAGCCTATGATCATGACTATGATATATGATATTATGATCCTATGTTATGTATGTATTCCGTGGGATTTCACTTAGCACCGAGTGGACTTGAGGTGGGGTCCCTACCAAAAGCCTTAGTAGCAGTCTCATGTCCCATAAACTACGTGACATCATAGGTTGCCTTTATGGCCTAACTAGTGGATCCACAAATAGCACATGTTCATGATTAGGAGTCTACCTTGTAAAAGTAGCCTCCTCCTTCTCAATGTGGGTATCATCGAATTCCATGTTATAGCTCGCATGGTCTTATTGTCGGTTATGGTTCCTATCCCACATATGTAGGATTTCTTAAGTATGTTATGACTTGAATTTATGTTTTTAAATGCTTTGGTCAATATGATTTTCTCATGACTTTACATATTCCATCTTATCATGCGTTTTACTTGACCTTTGCATTCTATGATTTATGTTGCATGTCACACCCTCATACTTAGTACATTTGAACATACTAATACATACTTTTTGCCTACATTATCTCATAATGTAGGGGTTGAGGTTGAAGATCCTAATCGTCCACGTAACTAGTAGGCATTCCTATTCGAAGGTGTTATGGTGAGTCCTTATTGACTGGGGACTAGTTTTAAGTTACTTACTATTTTCTTGTCAAAAGATGTGCTTATGTTTTGTATTGAGGGTGAGCTAAGGACATGTCTTAGCCCCCTCCCATACTCATGTTTAGAGGCATCTAGTTGGATGTATGTTTGAGTCTATATTGTCAAAAGACATTTTTAGATTTCTATTCATGATTTAG
Source organism: Solanum dulcamara (assembly GCF_947179165.1). Classification (NCBI taxonomy): domain Eukaryota; kingdom Viridiplantae; phylum Streptophyta; class Magnoliopsida; order Solanales; family Solanaceae; genus Solanum; species Solanum dulcamara. The sequence goes on along the minus strand of NC_077241.1, from coordinate 33,490,414 downwards.
ACTTTCTTATAATGCTTCCACTTTTATATTTCACCTTATGAATGCTTATGATATGTACAAGAGGCTTGGTTGGAGCCTTGCGAGGTTTCAATTGCCGTGTTATGACTAGGCCCTAGGTCGGGTTATGACACATAGTTAATAAGACAAAGGGTTTCTACTAGGATTCCTTTACTGAATCTCACCTCAATGACCCATTCGGTGCTAAGTCAATCCCACAGAATAGTTTAGTACTTCAAAATAGTTATAGCATATAGCTTGAGAATTCAAAATACCATATTCGGTAGAATAGCTCATTAGAACCTTTGGTAATTCAAATATGCAAGAATTGTCCTTATTGCATAAAGAATCCATCATTTATATCATTTCATCATTCTTTCATTTCATAAAACTCCCTTTTGATCATAGATGTTGCTTTCATAAACATTCCTTTGGAGTCAAAGCTTTCAAGTTAAACTTCATTGAAAATATAGTAAAACTAGGTGTGTTCAAATCACTTCAACTTTTAAACAAGAATGTAAAAGAAATTATACATAAATACTTTGAAATCCATCAATTAAAAATTATGTTATAAACAACCCACCATGAATTTTAAGAACCTTTAAACACCTAAATAAAGAAAATTCTTGCAAACCATCAATTCATACACATGAAATCATTTTTCATCAAAATAGATCAATAATCATTAGTTTAACCATGATTCATACTATTAAGTAGAAATAAGAATTACCCATAAGAAAATCTTACTTGAAATCAAGAGATTTAGTTGAAAGAGTTTTGAATTACATGGGTGGAAGAAACCATAAATAAACACCCACATAACATAGATTAAAGCTTAAAGAAAATAAACATAATTTATCATATAATCAAAATACTTTAGGAATGAGAGTGGAAAGAATACTCCCATTGAAGCCTTACATATCTGGAATCCGAAGCGTTACTCAGAATCGAAGGACTTGATAAACATTCTTGAATCCTAGCATTTTCTCCTTGTCAGGGCATTTTGTGTACTACCCGGAGTATATAAATCATCGGAATAATATTTCTACACTACTAAGAACTAAAACTATATTTTGAGAAAGAGTAAAGGAATGTATAAAGAGAAAAGTTGTTTGAGAAAGCTTGATGAATAAAATGATGAAATAAGGTGGGTATTTATAGGTCTGAAGGAGGGACCTAACAATAATTAAAATAATTTAAAATAAAAATCTAAAGATTTAATGAAAGATTAAGATGTCATGGGTAATGTCAAATAGAGGATTATTGATGTCATGCGTTATGTGAAATGGATCTAGATCTTTCCATGGTTGGTGAGATGAACCTTCTTTTAATGGAATACCCTTTTGCGAAGCTGCATTTGAAAAAGATAACTTTCTCATTAGGATTTGATGTCTATATTAATTGTTGCTATAAAAGTCTACTTTCATGTAGTTCAAGAATTAACTGATTTGAAGTATCCTACAGTGAGATATGATTTTTCTTCTTCAAATACTCCATTTTATCACAACATCATGTCTTGCAAAAATTAATTTATTTGACCTACATAACCACCCAAAATTAAACTGGTCTTTAGAAAAGTTGTAGGTAATGATGTTAGGGTTATTTAGAATTTAAATCACCTAATTTGGACCATCATATTAAAAGTTATGCCTAAATTATAGAAGCGATATCATTTTCTTCAAAAATTAGAATATCATATACAACGTTTTTAGGGGTGTTACACATATGCTTCAGTATGACGCGGTTGATTTACATGATCGTTTGAGCTATATTGAGAAGCCAGTTGCTATTTTGGCTGGAGATGTCAGGCAATTGCGATCCAGATCCATTCCTGTGGTTAAGGTCTGGTTGCAGGCATCGTCCAGTCGAGACGGCTACTTGGGAGACCAAGAATGAGATGCAGGCATAGTTCCCATTCTATTTGAGCATTTAGGTACTTCTTGACTCTTACTTTTAATGAAAAACGTTCTTTTCATAGTAGATGTTGTAATGACCCTCTAAGTCATTTTTGAATTAAAGCATTTATTTCATTGTTAGAGCATTCTTGTAGCAACCCCAAGTCATTTATGACTTATTGGTACTGACAGTTTAGTAGCCTGATCGTTCATTTGGGTTTTAGGTTGTTTCCCTTTTTAGAGCTTTTATAACTTGAAAAGTTGACTTTGGTCATAACTTCAGGAAAATGAGCTCAGAATGGAAATTTGATGGTTCCATTAGCTCCGAAATGGACAAAGTATGCCAACAGCATGTTCAACATGAGTACAAAGGCAACCATTATGAGTTTGGGACCATTTGGTACTTTTTCCTTTGTAATTTGTCCTATAGTTGACTTTAGTCACAATTCTTGGAAACCACGCTCAGATGAAAATTTTGACAATGCAATTAACTCCGAAAAGTTGAGTTTGGTCTAGAACAACCATTCGTTCACTTCTCGAGGCTTCGAATTTAATTCTCAGCCTATTGTGAAAATAGGCTCAAAATGACACTTGAGTGTGGGGCCTACTTTTCATTAAAATGACCTCATGTGGGAATTTTGAATGTCCCATTGGGTCTGGAATGTCGAATTGGGTGGGATAGCATATCTCGTTTGTGCGCACAGGGTTCTGAATAAATCCCGAGTACCCTATTAAAGGATTGGACATGCCAAAGTCCATTTTGCACCAGCTAAGTCTGGTGCTTCCGCTAAATCGACTCCTGGTTGATAAAAAGACTATTGCAAAAATGAGTTGGAGGTTGCTAAAGTGACCAACCCTCTTGGGTGGGTGTCGCTTAAGTAATAGACTTGTCGCTAAAGCAACTGGTTGCTTAAATGACCTTGTGTCACTAAAGAGATGCCTTCCTATTTGAGGTGGTCACTTAAGTGACCAACGGATGTTCTCTTTTCCGACACCTCAGTCCTGTTAAGTCCAAAATTTCCATCTTTAATCTCCAACTTTGAACCATGATTTCTTCTTCAATTCTTGGGAGATTTGGATGATTTAAAAGGCTAGTATGCATGAGTTTTTCGAGGGGATTCTAGTGGGGTGATCAAAATTAAGGTTTGAGGATTCCTTTGTGGTAAATTTCTCTTTTCTTTTTGTTAATCTAGTGCTCTTAAAGCTAAATGTCAATATTGATGCATGCTTTGATTATAGCTGGTATATTATATGAATTATGTTCCTTTTTAGAACATGAGCTGGGGGTAGTAGTTAGGGCCTATTCTCGGAGTCAATTTCATTAACTATGGAGCGGGTTCCACAATTCCTAATTTTTGACTCTAAAATTTTCCTGTCCCTAAATTTCATAATTTTAGTGTCATAACAACCGTATTAATGTTATGATTCTATTATTGATAGCGTGGCAACATTTGAAGGTCATTCGGAAGGGAAAAGCTCTAATTTTGTGAGTTGGAGCGCGTGTTGTCAACCTACAGGTAGGCTATGGTTTTCCCTTCGTGAGACTGAGCTTGTTTAAGCAATTGTATATTAAATTGTATGAGTTGGAGGGGTTGAGGTATCGAGCATTCTAAATTTCTAAAATTCATGTCCTAAGCATTATTTCAAGAAGTTGTTGAACTGTTAAAGCATGTGTTCGGTTATTCTTGATCCTCTATACCTTGTGGTGTGTGTGCTGTGCCTTTGGTTACTTATTAGAAAAACTGTTTGGCCTTAGTATAGGCTTAGACTAGTGTTGCCTAAGACTTGTGCAATTTTTGTGCCATCGGGCCTTAAAACTTCTCCGATGTTACTTCGGATGGTACGCTCCCTAAACACTGATATAGTAGATTTGAGTTTGATATTCTAAACTTTAGATAGGTAGTAACGCCGCTTGTGACCTTACCTCCATAATGTCATATTATTCTATCAGTCCTTTATCACTTAGTTCTTGAGTCTGAGTGTCTTCACGATAATTCTGGTTGTATATGGTTTGGGCTTGAGTGAAGTATTGATGGCACTCGGTTTGGAGTGCTCCCTGTGATGTTGGGTTGGTCGTTGATTCTAATTTGTTTTGATCCCTTAGCTATAGTTACCCGGTTCGAGCTAGTAATCTAGCTTACTTGTGTTTGGCTCCTTAGCTAGTTACTCGATTGAAGTCCGTGGTCTAACTTACTTGTGTTCGAACCCTTGTCTTCAGTTACCTGGTTGAAGTCCGCGGTCTATCTTACTCATATTGACACGTTAGCTATATTTACCCGGTTGAAATTCGTGGTCCATCTTACACGTGGTTTAATTTCTGAATCCCCTGATGAATCTTTGGTTAAAGTCTTCATTTACTCTCAGCTTTAGGTTAAAGTTTCAGGCTTTTGGGATGGTTGGGTTCAAGTCTGGGAAAATTATGGTATTATTGGAACTCTATTGGCTCCGTTCATTTTACTTCATCTATCCTTTATCTTGTCGGGCTTATGGCAATCCGTGTAGGTTGTTACCTTAGAATTTGCACGAGCGTACCCGTCGAGTTTATGGTAGTCTGACAGATTTAGCTAGATTCTTTCTCTTTGGTTTTTAAGTACGCTCGTGTACATACCTACATTTACTTCTTGCCCTGTCTTTGGTTATGGTCATTTACTCGCAGTTCAGTTTACTTTTTCTTATCTTGCTTAGTCGGCCTATGATGCCTACTGGGTACCTGTTGTTTTGGTTGTCATATTACACTCTACATCTATTTTGTGATGCAGGTCCGAGTACTAACTACCGGCGTTGATTCGAGCTAGCTGCAGTCGTGATCGGAGGCGAGGGTGAGCACATTGCGTTCTGGATTTACCCTTCTCCCTCTATAGATATATATAGCATGTCTTTTGCTTTTTGAGACATCTCTGTTTCCGTGGTCCACTTTTGGGACTTATACTCTTTTTGTAGTAGCTCTTTACATGTGACTTCCAGGTTCTGGGAGGGTTCTTTTATTTGTAGATATTTCGTTAGCTTCCGACCGTTCATGTATGTTCTTGTTATTTCATTATTGTGGCTAGATTGAATTGTTTTTCTTCTATCTAGATATTCCATTACTCACAGTTTCGAGATATGGGTCGGCTTGCCTGCTGGTGGGTCGTATTAGGCGCCATCATGATCTGAAAAATTGGATCGTGACACCTAAATATAAGCAATTGGTCCAGATAAAAATTAATTCTATGAATAAATGATTTATGAATAACATTTAAGTAGATAATCTTGAAGGAACACATGGCATGCAACTATTAGGATAGCACATAGATTATAGTTTTGAAGGAAGTATATTTGTGTCTTATAGACAATAGATCATGCATTGTTTGATTGGTTAACTTTTGGCTCACCAACTATATAAAACTTCAAAAAACTATAATTTCAAATAAATTATCTTTGAGGCATGCAAAATATAAACAAGTGATTTATAACGTTTATAACATACCAACAATTAACTTCTAACTTCTAGGTATATATCCTCTAATGTGTATGCATGTAATGTGGGATCTAGTATTTTATGATAGGATACACATAATGCATGAGCAAGAAGTCTATGAGTCATGTAACATATGAGCCTTATATTACAAAATATATAACATGTAAATATTTTCATTATGAAACAAATAATATTTCAATAACAGTTCATACCGTGCATAGCCTATAAGAAAATATTTTTGACAAAATGACAAATAAGCCTCAACGGACAACACATAAAAACAACATGATAGACCAGGAAATAAAATTTCTCCTAAATATAAATTAAGTCTCATACTAGAGATCATGATTATTATATTATTCATATATTTAATTAGCTGAAAAAAATTGTTTCACTTATCTTATTAGTTCTGAAAGATTCTTTGGGTAATATAAACTCAAATAACACTACCATATCACAACAAGGACCATAAGATGTTCAAAGTACAAAAATAAACTAAAAAATACTTCCTTGTGAGATGGTCCACATATAATATTTATGATACAATTACTTAAGAAAACAAATCAAATAGTCATTAGAGGACATAAGATACCTTATGTGGATCTAGGGAGCTTCATTACCCCTATACACAATATAACACAAAATAATAGATAGACATCAAATATATAACAACAAATCTATAAAACGCTTACATATTGAACTCTTATTATTTTTTTTATTTTTTTCTAGTAAGGACTTAGAACTGAACATATACTAGAAATTTGATCATACTTAACAATTTAGAAGCTAACCTATAACATTTTACAAAATTAGGCGCTACAAGTACTTATCCATTTGAATCACCAAAATAATATGACATGAGGATTATATAAATATATATTTATTTATTTAAAATATTTTTCTAAATAAATTCACAAGTACTCAAAAATACCGATCATGCTCAACAATCAAAATATAGAAGGTGAAAAAATTTGCCAAAATCTATGATCGACAATGTGAATTAAATAGTTATAACAAAAATTTCTTTAAGTTTCTATAAAAAAATATTATGCAACATAATGCATTTTTGAGGAGAGTGCACAGGTGTCAAAACTTAACATAACATGCAACATGTAAGCAAATTATTTATAAAATAAATAGCATATAATTAATCATCATATAATTTGTAGTTGCAGATAAAGGGTTTGTGGTTTAAATAATGTGTAAATCATTAACTCAAAAAGCACTTAGCATGTAATCTAGTGAACTTATTAAAACACTGTCATATATAGACTTACATCATGAAAGAGGTAGCACATATAATTTGTAACTGAATGGCGGAAGATAAATAAAATATATATGAATAAAAGGATCCCTCCCAGAACTTGAAAGTCACATGTAGAGAGCTACTATCAAAAAAAGTACAAGTCCTAAAAGTGGACCACAGAAACAAGGTTGTCTCAAAAAGCAAAACACAGGCAAAATATATGTATAGAGGTTGACAGGTAACTCTAGAACGCTATATGCTCACCCTCACCTCCGATCAAGATAGCAGCTAGCTTGAATCAACGCAAGTAGCTAGTACTTGGATCTGCATCACAAAAATAGATGCAGAGTGTAGTATGACTAAAAAATAATAGGTACCCAATATGCATCATAGTCTGACTGAGCAAGATATGCAAAAGTAAACTAAAATATGAGAAAATAACCACAACCAAAGACAACGAGAAATAAATATATGTATGTTCACACACTCAACACATAAAGAGAAAGAAACTACATAAATCCGCCGTGCTCCCATAAACCCAACGGGTATGCTCGTGCATAAGTCTAAAGTAACAACCTGAATGGACCCACATAATCCTAACAGGAGCAAAGATAGTTAAAGTAAAAAGAGCAGATCTGATAAAGGTCCAATAATGCCACCAATTTCCTAGACTTAAACCTAACCATCTTGAGATCCTAAAACCTTAACTTAAAATGGAGAGTAGATAAGGACTTGAACCAATGATTCATTGGAAGATTAGGGACCCGAATCGAGATTTAGAGGAAACCACAAACTTGAACCGGGTGATAGATAATCATGGATTTGACCTATGTGTAAGTTAGACCACGGACATGAACCTGGTAATAGTATCTAAGGAGTTGAACCAAAGTGAGTAAGGAGCAAAAAACTTGAACCGAGGCTGTAAAGATAAGGTGGGATCAAACCACGGCTAAGTGAAGAGTGATAGACTTGTACCAAGGTGATAATAAAGGTAGTGGGATCAAACCGTGGCTAAATAAAGAGGGACAGACTTGAACTGAGGATATCATACTAAGGTAGGGGCTTGAAACCCTCCCTCTGGAGTAAAATAGGGACTTGAAAATGAATAAAGGCGAGTCAGTCCGCATTAGATCAGCGTCTAACCAAGCATCATATGGAGTACCCCCCCAAACCGAGTGCCATCAATGAATCACTCCAGCCCAAACCATACCTAACCAAAATCGTCAAAAAGACTTTTAGAATCAAGAACCAAGCGATATAGGAGAGATATGAGAATAAGGCATTATGGAGGTAAGATTCCCATGTTGTGTTACTGCCTATTTAAAGCTCAGACTATTAGACTCAAGTTTTCTATAGCAGTCTACAGGGAGCTAAGCTATTCGAAACAACGTCGGAGGAATTTTAAGGCCCAATGGCCTTAAAAATCGTGCAAGTCTAAGGCAACACTAGTATAACTATACACTACGACCAAACATGCTTCCAAATACATAACGAAAGGCATAATACATATCACAAGATATAGATGATTAATAATAACTGAAGACATGCTTTAACAGCCTGATAATACCCTAAAAATTACACCTAGGGAATGAAACCTAGGAATTTAGCATGCTCGACACCCAAACCCCTCCAAACTCATATAATTCAGCATACAAATGCCTAAACATGATTAGTCTAAAGAAGGGGAAAACTGTATCCTACTTGTAGGCCAACCTCGCGTACTCCAACTCATAGAATCTAAGCTTTCCCTTTTCGAATAGACATTACAACACTGTCAAAAATAGAATTACAATGTTGTTACAATCGTTTAGACACTAAATTCAAAATTTTCAAAGGCAAATCAATTACGGGGTCTAAAATAAGAAATGTGGGACCTGCATCTGAAATTTTAGAATTGATCCCAAAGTAGGTCCTAGATGCTACCCCAAGCTAGTGTTCTAAAAAGAAATACAATTCATGCACTAGAATTAGCTGCAACCCCACATGCATCAAAAGTTCCGCATTTCAAACTAAAGGAAACAACCATGGCAACACCTATAAACAGTGATTTCTCAGAAACAACACTCCCACAACCCAAACCAAGCATACTACAATGTTCCTTGTAGAAAAACTCACAATCTTGCCTCAAGAATCAGTAAAAATGGAGGTAAAATATCTAAGATACAATCCTTAAAAATTCATCAAATTTCCAATCATAAAGGCATCAACTAAGTTAGTGAATTTACCTCAAATGAAGCTCCTAAACAAGTTTCCGAGCTCACCAATGGATTCCCCATGAAACTTTCTTGAATTTAGTCTTTTGGATCACCAAATTTGGTTAAGAATCGGAGGAGAAATCTATGTTTGGAAGGGTGAACTAAGGCTGAGTTTGTCCTTAGTCTTTTATTAAAAAACCAAGGTTTTAGTCTTCGCAATGGCGGCCTAAGTGGCCCGCGAATGCAGAGGCCAGGAAATCTAGCCTTCAAAAACTTAGCCTGAGGCACATGTATGCAGAGCAAAAAGGGACAAACCTTCCTAAATGCGGTCCAGACCCTGCGAACGGGAGGGTAATTTACTAGACCTCCACGAACACTGTCAAGGACCTGCAATCATGGAGAATAAAATTTCTAGAATCAAATATTAGCTGAAATGCTGATTTTCACAAAGTTCAAATATTCTTATGGGGTACTCGAAATTCATTCGGAATCTCATGCGTGTAAACGAGATATGCTACCCTAATAAATTTGATATTCCAGACTCAATGGTTCAATTGAAATTTCCATACAAGGTCATTATGACTAAAAGTGGGTACCATCCCCAAGTGCTAGTTTCAGCCAAATTCCACAACAAGCCTCAGGATTAGAACGAATGTCTTGAGATTAAATCAAAAAGCTAGAGATGCGATAGAACGATCATTATTGGCAAAACTCGATATTCCAGAGCTAACTGTATTGTCAGAATTTTCATTTGAGTGCATTTTTCAAGAATGTTGACCTAAGTCAACCATTGGCCAAATTTAAAAGGAAAAGTGCTAAATGGACACAAACTTATAGTCGCTCACCGACTGGGATCATATCATTTATGTAGGCCCCACAGTTAGTTGTGTTTGAATGTTTAGCGTACTTAGCACATGTTTGTGATGTATCCAGTGAGGACCCTTCTATTTATTCAGTTCTTATAGTTCGGAAGTTTATTGATGTCTTCCTTGATGACTTACCTTCTTACCCCTAGAGAGAGATATTGACTTTGCTATAGATTTGGAACCGGGGACTAAGCCCATTTCTATACCACCTTGCTGTATGGCCCCTGCAGAGCTCAAGAAGTTCAGTGTGCAGCTTGAGCATATCCTTTTTAAGGGTTCGTTCGAGTGTGTCTCCATAGGGTGAACCTATCCTGTATGTTAATAAGAAGGATATGACTATACGGATATGTGTTGATTATAGGCAGTTGAACAAAGTGATGGTGAAAAATTGTTACCCCATGCCTCATATTGATGATCTATTTGACAAGCTTCATTGTTCATCCATGTTTTCTAAGATTGACTTAAGGTTCGGCTACCACCAGTTGAGGATTAGAGTTGCCGACATTTCTAAAACTACTTTTCAAACTCCTTATGGCCACTACGAGTTCCTTCTGATGTGCTTTGGGCTTACAAATACCGCCGCAACTTTTATGGACCTTATGACCCAAGTATTCAGGACTTATATTGACTCGTTTATGATTGTATTCATCAATGATATACTATTATACTCGCAAAAGTAGAAATGAGCACATGTAAAATTTGAGGGTTGTGCGCTAAACTTTGAGAGATCAGCAACTATATGCTAAATTCTCAAAGTATGAGTTTTGGTTGGATTCTGTGGTATTTCTAGGACACGGGGTGTCCAAGAAGGGTATCATAGTATATCCAATAAAGATTGAGGCTATTCGTGGTCGGGCTAGGCCCATATCTGTTATACAGATTTGGTGCTTCGTTGGATTGGCCAATTATTATAGGCACTTTATTGAGGGTTTCTCCACCATTGTAGTCCCATTGACCTATTTAACCCATCAGGATGTTTCCTTTGTGTGTTCTAAAGAGTCTGATATGAGCTTTCAAAAGCTCAAGGAGTTGCTCACCAGCGCTCTCACTCTGACTCTTCCAGTTGAGTGTGAGAGCTTTTCCATATATTATAATGCTTTTAATGTAGGTATTTGGTGTGTTTTGATGCAGTGGGGCCAAGTTGTTGCTCGTGCTTCCAGATAGTTGAGAGCACATGAGTGCGACTACCCCACTCATGACTTGGTGTTGGCGATGGTAGTTTTTGCGCTCAAGATGTGGAGGCATTACTTATATGGAGTTTATTATGAGATATCTACAGATCACCGCAGTCTATAGTACATTATGAGTCAAAGGACGTTTTTCTAAAGAGAGATGCTGGATTAATCTATAAGTAGATTATGACATCTCTATCCTCTACCATCCGGGCAAGGCAAATGTAGTAGAGACTGCCTTGAGCTGGAAGGTGGGGAGTATGGGTAGTTTAGCTTACTTTCCTGTTGTAGAGTGACCCCTAGCCTTTGAGATCCAGTCTTTGGGATAATAGGATGGTCAAGTTGGAAATCTCAGATTCGGTACCAGTTTTGGCTTCTCTGGGAGCTCGATCATCTCTATTGGATTTGATTCGAGGATGATAGTTTGAGTATGGAGCATTGGTAGAGCTTCAAAAGTTTCTATTGCAAGGTAAGAGTGGCCTGGCTTTTATATATATAGATGGGGTACTATGGTTTGATGGTCTCCTCTGTTTTCCCAGAATTAGGAACTTTATTTAGTTGATTCTTTGCGAGTCCCATAATTCCAAGTATTCTATTCATCTGGGAATCACAAAATGTATTGGGATTTGCAAAAGCATTACTGGTTGTGTGGAATGAGGAGATACATAGATGAGTATGTCTCTTATTATTTGAGTTTCCAGTAAGTTAAGGCCGAGAATCAGCACCCTGGTGGAGTGTTTAAGAGATTACCCATTCCCTAGTGGAAATGGGAGTGGATTACTATGGACTTCATAATGGGATCACCTCGGACTCCCAAAGGTAATGATGTTATTTGGGTCATCATTGATCGATTGAACAAGTTAGCATATTTTCTGCCAGTGTGATCCACTTTCACTATAGAGCATCTATCTTAGATCTATATTCAAGAGGTGGTCCATCCTTATGGGTACTAGTGTCCATTATATCAGATAGGGGATCTCAGTTTACTTATAATTTCTAGAGAGATTTTTAGAGAGAGTTGGGCACACAAATTGATCTTAGCATGGCATTCATCCACAGACCGATGGTTAGTCAGAGCATACTATTCAGGTTCTGGAGGATATGCTGTGATCTTATGTATTGGAGTTTAAGGGTTATTTGGAGCAGTATTTTCCTTTGGCGGAGTTTTCTTACAACAACAGCTACTACTCTAGTATTTAGATTGCCCTGTTCGAGGCCTTATATGGTAGGCATTATTGCACTCTGATTGGTTAGTTTGAGTCTTCAAATCTTGGGCCGCACAACACCGATTTATTTCAAAATGCCTTAGCCAGGGTCTGAGTTGTTCAAGTTAGGCTGAGGATAGCTCAAAGTAGGAACCATAGTGATGTCGATCGCAAGCGTCGATCCTTGCGCTTTGATATTGGAGATAGAGTATTCTTGCAAGTGTCTCCCTTGAAAGGCGTGATGAGATTCATCAGGCAGGGTAAGCTTAGCCCTAGGTATATTGGGCCTTTTAAGATTCTAAGGATAGTTGGAGAGGTTTCTTATGAGATGGCTTTGCCTCTAATATTTTCAGCTATACACCCTATTTTCCATGTTTCTATACTATGCCGATACATCCCAGATGGGTCCTACGTACTTTGATATGATTCTCTTGAGTTAGATGATCACCTAATTTTTATTGAGGAGCCGGTTACAGTTCTATCAAGAGATATTTGCCATCTTCGTTCTAGGTCCATCCATGTGGTTAAGGTCTAGCAGCACCACTGTCCACCCGAGAAATCTACCTAGGAGACCTAGCACGAGATGCAGGAGCAGTTCCCTAGCTTATTTGAGCCTCCAAGCATATCTTTGTCGTTACTTTCAAAAATGAAAGTTCTTTTAGTAGTGGATGTTGTAATGACCCTCCAGGTCATTTTACTAATAATGCTTCCATTTTGTAATTTAGAGTATTCCTATAGTGACCCTAGGTCATTTATGACCTACTGGTGTTGGTAGCTCGATCGCCTGATCATTCGTTTGGGCTTTAGTCTTATTTCTCTTTTTTGGAGCCTGTCTAATTTGAAAAGTTAACTTCGGTCATAACTTTAGGAAAACCCTCTCAGAACAAAATTCTGATGATTCCATCAGCTTTGAAATGGTGAAATTAGGGTAGCAACACGGTCAATATGAGTACCGAGGCAAATAGTATAAGTTTGAGGCCATTTGGTGATTTTGCTTTTGAAATTTGACCCATGGTTGACTTTGGTCAATAATTTTGGAAAACGTGACTGGATGAAAATTCTTATAGTGTGGTTATCTCCAAAATATAGAGTTTGGCCTAGAACGACCCTTTATTAGCTTTCCAAGGCTTTCGGCCAAATCCCAAGGCCAATTGTGGAATTTGGCTTAAAATGACCCTTGGGTGTGGGACACACTTTCAGTTGTAATGACCTCGTATGGAAATTTTGAGTGTGCCATTGAGTCTGAATTGTCAAATTTAGTTGGGTAGCATATCTCGTTTGCACTCACGAGATTTCGAATGAATTTCGAGCACCCTATTGGAATATTTAAACTTGAGAAAAGTCAGTTTCTCAACTAATATATAGTGTAGTAGATTTTGTTTTCCATAATTGCAGGCCCTTGGCTACATTTACAGGAGACCTAAGTCTTTTTTCTCTACGTTTGCGAGGCTATGGCCGTATTTGCGGAGGTACGCCTCTTTTGCCTCCACGTTCTCAGACAACTAGGCCGCGTTCATAGAGGTGTTTGGATTTAGCCACCTTATTCACGGTCCTGTAGCCACGTTTGCGAAGGACAAATACCTTGACGAATGAATCTTCGGGAGGCTATATATAGGGGATATTTAGAGAATTCTGCCATTGACTCCTTATCGTGTTTCCTTTCTTTGAATAACCTCTAAACTTATTATTTAGAATCCATTCTTTCTTAGATGAATAACACAGGTTTTTTGGTGGACATGGTCAGAGCATCATCAGGTTCTACCAGAGTTTCGGTGGATAGTTCTCAGGCCAAAAGTGGGTTGGTGGTTCCCTAACAGGGTTTATCATCAGTATCCGAGTATATCATTGAATTTCATGAGTAGGCTGAGAATAACCACACATCATCCTATATGGATTTGGATATGAGTCATTAGTTTATCAAGAGATTGTGTTTCCCACTCTGAATGGGATCAGAGCGCTTGATAGAGGTCGGGTCTACCTTCTCTAAAGTGGTTGGTCATGCGAGAGCCATGGAAAAAACATGTCTTGGGGCTTACAGATATAGTGGTAACAAGATTCTCCATTAGCATAGTGGTGACATGCAATGGGGTGGTTCTCTAGGTATTAGGGATGGACCATATTTTATTAGGGGCCGCGGAGGAGTTCACTATGTTCTTCACGCCGGGCTTCAGACTTCAGAAGATGCTATGACTGTTGGGAGTTTGACCACTAGTCCTGGGAATACCTCATATGAGAGTTAACATCTCAGATATTTCAGACTCTTCCTACTCACTAGAATAGAGCCTTTAGACTTTGTCATACCTATGAAGATATTAGTCATTGGTCTATAGAGCGACCCCAGTGTAGGATTCTTGTGATGTTTGCTTAGCTAGGTCAGTACCATGGTTTTATGCTGCCTCCAGTTAGAGATAGTGCTCAAAGTATTGTCGGTTATAATCCATTCCATGCTTTTATGAGTCAGTATGAGGTAAGATCTAGGTATCTATTAAGTTTGATTAATTTCCTTATTTTTCTTTATATTGCTCATTTTGTGTGGTTTTGGGGTTTTCATACCTATACTTGTCTATTTGGCTTATTAGTTACCTCCTGACTATTGTGGCTACCTTATCTGGACTCATGTGTATGTGTTTTTGCTCTGTAGTTGATTTCTTTTAGTAGTGGATCGACTAGGTCTTGGTAGTTCTGTTTCAAGTTTGCGGTTGGGCTAGTTAGCTTTCCCTTTTTCCTTCCTTACCATTGTTTTCTCTATGTTGCTGACCCTTGTTAGATAGGTGGCTAGACCAGCTATTTTAGTTCCGGGAGTTGTGATACTAGAGGATCTAGTTGGCTTTAAGGGTCGCATTAGTTATGTGTTGTCCAGTTCGGTTAGTGGTTGAATGGTTCCTCGTATCCTTGTGCATAGGTAGAGTTGTCTTGACTATTATTTCTCTCCGGCTATTATAGTTTCTTGGCTTAGATGGCTATATTCGTTGTTGGGTATTTTTAGGTTTGGTTCTAGGTTATAGGTTGAGGTTTGCTTTGTTTGTCTACCGGGTTAGATTCTTTGTACTAATCCTAGTTAGCCGTCTTTTCCTATTTACCTTAGTATTATTCTCAATTGCAAAGTTGTGGTCCATTCGTTCAATATTTTATGAGCGGTCTCTTTTGAAGGTTTCAGAGCTTGGTTGCAGCGAGTTGAGAATTTGGGATGTGTGATCTCTTGTGTGCATTATTACTGATGTTATTGGTTCCCTCTGGTTGAGTTAGTAGCTCTCGAGGCTTGAATTTCAAATAGAGTTGGAGTAGTGCTGTTCATAATTAGTTCCAGATGTAGCCTAAGTTAGAAGATGGGAAGTTGGTTAGAAAGTTCATGTTCAGGATGGGGTCAAAGTAATTCGTGGAATCAATGATTCAAATTTTTTTCAGGATGTGAGGTATGCCATTGTCCTATTTGGTTGCTTGTGGTGTTTTGAGTCAGAGTTGGTTCCTTTAGACCATTACCTATCGGTTTTCCATGTTTTTGCATCGCCTTCCGGCTTGGTTTCTCTTGGACTAGGATAGTTGGCTCAGAGTTAAGGCGGTAGAGTGATTTTTGGGAACATAATGCTAGTTTTTCATAAGTTCCTATGGTGAAGTAAGTCAATGGGGTTGGGCTTAGTGAGTCCTTGTCATTTCCAGGGTAACCGTCTTTTTTTTTGTTATTTTCATCCCTTGATGTTCAGAT
The DNA here is from genome assembly GCF_947179165.1 of Solanum dulcamara. NCBI lineage: Eukaryota > Viridiplantae > Streptophyta > Magnoliopsida > Solanales > Solanaceae > Solanum > Solanum dulcamara. The sequence continues at coordinate 33,474,678 of NC_077241.1, read as the reverse complement.
AGAGTAAGTAACTACTTCGAGGATTGGTGTTGCAGGATAATGTAGGAAGGTCTCACATGATGTTAGAGGGTTTTAGGATAGCTAAGAACTGACAGAACACCCTTAGTGGCTTTTAGAAAATGATTTGGAAGCATAAGACAAGTATCTGGAATTTTGAGAGAGTTGTATCTGCCATGGTTATGTATTGCTCATTTCGGTGGTTTTGGTTTATTTTGTCATCCTTAATTGAAATCTTGTGTTATTGGTCAAGTTCAGGCTAAGCGAGCGAGAGTTGGAGCCCAGGAAAGAACTAGAGGAGGTTTTTGGGTTGGACGTCAATTTGAGGATTTTACTCTCAGCTTGAGTTATGTAATGGCATTGTTCGACCCAAGAGGGCGTCTGAGATTCTGGCGAAGCGTGTGGGCCCATAACCTTCATCCTTTTGTGCCTTAAAGGTATAAATGTACTTCTACTTTTGCGGATGAAAGTTCATTTAGTAGTGAATGTAGTAATGATCCTCCAGGTCATTTCTTTCATCTTTCGACCTTTTAAGCTTTTAGATCTTTCCTATAACTATCTCAAGTCATTTGTGACTTGCTGGAACTAACTTTTCGGTCACCTGATTGTTTGTTTGGGTTTTATGTCTGTTTCCCTATTTTGGAGCTCTTGAAGTTTGAATGATTGACTTCGATAAAAACTCAAGGAATATGATCTCAGGATAGAATTCTAACAATTCTATCAGCTTTGAAATGGCCTAATTAGGCTAATAGCATGGTTGGCATGAGTATTGAGGTATTTGGGGTAAGTTTGAGGTCGTTTGGCGGTTTAGATTTTGAAATTTGGCCTGAGGTTGATTTTGGTCAGCATTATTGGAAAAAACGCTTGAATAAAAATTCCATCAGTGCAGTTAGCTCCAGAATATCAATTTGGTGGGGTAGCATATTGCATTTGAATGCACAGGGTTCTGAACAAATCTCGAGCACCCCATCAGATATTTTGGATTTTTCTAAAAAAGGCGTTGCAGGAGTGCTGGTGCAACCCATTTTTGGTCTTTTCATTTGGTTCAAAAAGGCAAAATTGAGATATTTTTGAGTAAAATGCATTGGTGACTTCATAAACTTATTTGGGGCATTCTATTGAGGTAAAATCTTTATTTTAGCTACTGCATTGGGTAATTTTTAGAGTGAATTTTTGAAAAACTTTAGGAATTAATTTTTTTGGTTAATATAAACCCATTTTGGAAATTCAAAGGTCTAATTCAAGGAAATTTTGTGAAGAATCCATTGGAGAGATCGGAATCTTAAGGGGAGGCTTCGTGTAAGGTAAGATTACAAAATTAGTTGTTGTCTTTGACATTTTTGAGTGGGAAGTAGGTTGAATTTCGAGGTCCTATTTCTTGACCATTGTAGCTCCATTGTAGGAATATTGTGGTGCAATTTGATTTGATTGGAAAGCCTTATTTTTGGTAATTCGCCATCCCTAAATGCCGTCCCTTTTTATTTTTGTAGCTTAAGCTTGGGTTTGTGTTGCATGTTTGGTTGTAGCTAATTCTAATGTGTGAATTGTCTTCTTTTTTGGAACACAACCTTGGGATAGCGTTAGGGACCTATGTTTTGAGTCAATTCCATGAGCACATCCCACCATTCTCGATTTTAACTCCGAAATTGGCCCAGTTTTAATTTTGATAATTTTAGTGTTATAACGACCGTATTGACATTGTGATTCTATTATTGATAGAGTGACATTCGGAGGTCGTTTGGAAGGGAAAAACTTCAGTTTCGTGAGTTAGAGCATGTACAGTTGGCCTACAAGTAGTCTACAATTTTCCCCTGTTGAATGAGTTATTTTAGATATCATCTAGTATCTATTGCATATGATTTAGGTTGGTATTGGCTGGGTTTAGGGACTTTCTCTTTCTATCTCATTTCCTTGACTCTAGTTTGACCTTAGACTAGCATAGTCTCTTGAGATCCTTATTTTAGGCATGTGGTTTCACTTGCTTTGTAGTTGGGTTTGATTATCCTTCTTAGGATTGGTATTGATGGCCTTAGGCTAGGGTTGAGCCTTAGATGCTTTAGATTGTGTTCTAGTGCCCTTATAAGTAAGTACATTTTCCTATGACATCCCTCAAAAATGATTACAAGTTTCTTAAGAATGCCTTGGAAATAGGCCACTCAAGTAATGCATCATCCTTAATCCTTTTGGAAAATCCGAGTTCGGAATATTGATCAGGGAGTCAAAACCTGGGGAATAATGGTCTTGATGGATTTTTAGGACCTGTATATCTGAAGATAGATTTTTGAAGAAAATCGCAAAGCAGTAGGGTCCGCGCTAAGTCCTTGTCATGGACTTGGGAGAGTTTTTTGGCCGTTGAGTTTTTTTTAGGGTATTTTATTCCATTTCCAAATGATTAGTCAATGAACCTAGACATTTTAGGGCCTAATCCGACTCTATAAATTCACCTAAACCCCTAATTCTATTCATTCTTCTACAATTCATCTATCAAATATTTCTCTCTCTACAAAAAAGGCTCTCAAGGGTTTCCATTGAATAATTTAAGTAATCTACTCAATTTCTCCATCAAACTCTCAAGTTCTTCCAATTATTTGGTGTTCTCACTTAATGTATTTGGGCATTGATTCATGGATTCTTTCATCCATGAAGGTCAATCAATTTCTCAAGGTTTTCTATCAAATTAAAGTATGGTATTTTATGGGTTTTATGATCTCTATTCCTATTGCATGAATTATAATTTAAAGTATAATCACGAGTCTATTTTGATATGATTTGATGGTTATTGCATTGAATTGAAGAGTTTTCTCATGAATTCTCCTATTTTGATTCTAGGGTTCATGATGTAAATTATGAGTACTTTAAATTATACTTCAAAAGGATATTGTCTATATGAATTATGTATGGGCTGAAAGAAAGTTTATGATCATGCATATTTTTAAGTCAATTTCATGATTTTCAAGTCAATTAATCATACATTCATGTCTTACCCTAATTTCAAGTATAAGCTATGATCATGAACTTCCACGTATGAATTATGATTATGTAATTCAATTATGATCATGAACTATACGTATGTTTTGAATGATGATTTTCATGCAAATTATGGAAAGGGTGACATAGGGCCTAATATGGTGCCTTAAGGACAAATGATATAAACTATGTATGTATTATTGATAATGTGGAAGGACAATACCCGCATTGCACTTATGTTATAAAAATGAGCTACTTTATGATTTTTAAATCTATGATCATGACTTGATATCTGTCAATTATAATTTCTATGCTATCTATATATATTCTGTGGGATTTGTCTTAGCACCGAGGGGAATTGAGGTGGGGGCCATACCAAAAGCCCTAGTAGCATCCTCATGTCTCTTGAACTACGTGCCATTATAGGAACAAAGGGATTAGAGGAGAATACCCAAATCTCTAAGAGGTGAGTACCCAAAATATCAAGGCTTGGAGGTGAGTACCCGAGTCTAAGAACTAGGGGTGAGTACCCGGTTCACACGACCGCTTAGTGGATCCACTTAGGCATGTAGGAGTCTACCTTGGCAAAGTAGTCTCCTTCTTCTCGATGTGGGTATCATCGGATTCCATGTTATAGCTCGCATGGTTTTATTGTAGGTTATGGTTCCTATCCAACATATGTATGATATCTTAAGTATGCTATGATTTTGAATTTATTCTTTTAAATGCTTTGGTCAATATTATTTTCTCAAGACTTTACTTATTCCATCTTATCATGCGTTTTACTTGACCTTTGCATTCCATGATTTACATTGCATGTCACGCCCTCATACTTAGTATATTCCAATGTACTAATGTGTACTTGTTTCCTACATTATCTCATAATGTAGGGGTTGAGGTTGAATATCCTAATCGTCCACGTAACTAGTAGGTGTTCTCTATCCGACTGTGTTGTGGTGAGTCCTTTCAAGTTGCTTACTATTTTCTTTTCAAAAGACTTTTGTTTACATTATATAATGAGGGTGAGCTAGAGACATGTCTTATCCCCCACTCATATTCATGTTTAGAGGCATCTAGTTGGACATATGTTCGAGTCTATATTGTCGTAAGACATTTTTAGATTTTTATTCATTCTTTAGACTCTCTTATGATATTTCCACTTTTATATTTTACCTTATGTATACTTATGATATGTACAGGAGGCTTGGTTGAAGACCTTCAGAGTTTCGATTGCCGTGTTACGACTAGGCCCTAGGTCAGATCGTGACACTTTCGATTGGGCTTGTGATATCTAGTGTAACTTAGTACTAGTGTTGGAGACCTTTGAGGCTCATCGTATCCATAGGTTTTTCTTAGATGTACTCATTGGGAGATAAGATGACATATTTTAGGGTAGGGCATTATTTTTAGAGTTGTTCTCCCCCTATTTTATTCTGAGTCATGTTTGCATTATTCGCTTTTAGGTAGTGTTAGGCTTATGATGGCTGCTTATCTATTATTCATTATTGGGACCGATGACGTATTCGAGGTATGATTTGACCCCAGGTTAGTTCCTTTGCATTGGTAGTATAGTAAGACTTGATGTACTGTTCAGACTACGTATACCTTGTTTGAATACTAGTGATGGCATGCTTGCATTGATTGAGCGTATTCACTTATTTTGTGGTACGATTCTGGATTCTCTATGGATTTTCACTACTATTTTTGAGATGGCTTTCTCACGCTTTTACTTCTTCTAAACTAGTTTTTAATAGGATCCATACCACCTGGATTACTTAGTCAATGGTTTTGAAACTTTTATAGCATCGAGGATATATTCCTTTTCTACTTGAGGAATTAAAGGCATCCGGGATATGCTTAGTTTTACTTGGATATTTGGCGCATCGACGCATTTTGTTTACTCACTGATGCCCCTGAGTTTACTTTTTCTAGCAGGGCCGATGCCCTTGGGAGTTTGCTGGCTGGCTGGGCGGCCCCTTTTCAGGGTGCTCATGATTTGAGGTTACTAGTTTACTAATATCTAGTGCGTCATCGCCTTTTGTACCTTATCTAGCTACACATTCCTCTACTACCATCAATGGAGTTAACCTATATAAGGCCTGGTTCAGGCCCAAACAGTGTATACGGACTTCCCGTCTCCCCCATGGGTCCCTCTATCAGTGAGTACATCTACCAAATGAGGGAGATGCATAGGTCCCACCTGGCAAGCCGAGGGCTGGGATGGGTCCATACACTTTGGGTTAAAGGCCTTTGTTGCAGATGACACTTTAGGTTAAAGGCTCTAGTTACAGATGACACTATGGGTTTTACTACAGACTTTCATTCATTAGCATTGCCTATCACTAGTATACTTGTATGGTGTGGTCCCTCTATTTATGAGGGTTATGTTTGTCATTATTTTTACCTTCCAGGGTATGGTCGTCCTCTCGATTATTATTTGATCTTACTTGTAATTATCTTTGGTTGTATTTGTAGTTGGTCTACGAGGTATTTGAGTTGGATTGTGGTTGGTACTTCTTACTAGGTTTAGTTGGATTAATTCATTGATGATTACGTAGTTAGCATTACTCGTTGCTACTCTATCCTTCTTTAGTATACTCCTATGATGCCTTGTTTTTGTTAATAGGTTGTTGGATTGCGTTTTAGGTGTATTCATCGACTCTTCTCCTTTATCTATGCCTCTAGTCTCTTTATCATATTTCCTGTCATAATTGTGATAATTCCTAATTAGTTACGGGTGCAATATTTACCTATTTTTATGTTATTTATACTTTCTTTATTTGCGGAGGTCAGTCAGCCTATGCCTACTATGGTGCTCATACTAAACTTCAACCCCGTGCAGATCATAGTACGTGTTTTTGCTGTTGATTTGGATTGGTACAGAGTAGCTTTTGGTTTGGAGATTTTGCGAGCTCCTGACGTTTAGAGTTGTCGATTTCTATCTATGATGGACTAGGACTAGTCTTTACTTGCTTTAGAAGACTATCTATACTTATTTTGAATTTTAAAATACCTTGTAGTCCTATTTTAATTTAGATCCTTGATTACTGGCTGAAGCCACGTCTTGGGGTGGTTTCTTGTATTATTTTCAGTTGTTCTCTTTCTTCTCATTATTACTTTCTATTTGCTTTTTTTTTCCTCTTCTGTTTGATAGCCCGTTGCCTCTAGTTTCTAGCTAAGGGTTAAGGGTTAGGATTACCTACTGGTCGGTGTTAGCAGGTTCCATCATGGCCTAAGAAATTGGCTCATGACACGAGGTCACAACAATATCAATGACATAATGAAAGGGCTAACAAGAACAACTTAATTAAGAAAGAAATAGCACAGCGACAAGGCTGCAATTGAAATCATATATATATAATAAGTCGACAAGGCTATAAATGGAAGCTGAGAAGACCCAACAAGGTATGTACACAAGTTTGTATGAATAGTACAACCTAACTAATTGGAAAACCTCCCCATAATACCAACAACTATATGAAATTCAAGTATGCCAAATGTACAAAAACCCAACAGCTCCAGGAAGAGTGGAGCTTACCAATCCTCAGCTGAGACCACACCCCTATTGCATAGGCCAATGAGGACCTCTGTATGAACCTATAGCACAAATGCAGCGTTCCCAGACAATGGGATGTCAGTACGAATGAAAATGTACTAGTATGAAAGGCGAAAAGTGAAATCATAAATATTTGCAGTATAAAGGATAATAGAGATACTACTTGAAACTGAAACTCTTATAGCCTCCATGGCTGACATCTGATCTCATAATAATGAAATATGCATGGTATGCTTGTATAATCGTATGTTATGAATACATATATATAAATCAAAATGCATGGCATACCCAACCAAATGCTAGCAATGATGATCATTTTTAGGAAAGGTTACTTGACAAGCATACAACCAAAAGAATAAAGTACAAGATTTAGTATTTGTAGTTTTCGATTAAGATTTTTTGAAAGACTTTTGATGAGAAAGTATGGCTTAACAAATCCCTTAGACAAAACATAATAACATCAGCTGACATCTCAATGTCCTTCAAAGAGGGTATTTCTGATTATAAAATAGTAAAAAATGGCTAATTTAATGATTTATATTTTTTAGAATTCATGCAATATGAAAAATATAGTTTTGCCTTAACATACCTTAAATATAGACTTTAATAACTTGATGTAGAGACTTGATTTTCTGTTGGGGGATTAATTATTGCATCAAATATCTTCATACATCGTGACTAGCTATTTTAGAGGATGGCAGCATCTCAAATCTAATCCTTTTTGAAAAAGGTAAGATAGAATTGATAGTAGATATACCTTTGTAATAAAGACTTGGAATGAAAAAATAGTTGATTATGATGTACATATGCGGTACATCATAGAGAACTCTAAAACATGTATATCTCTTTATATTAAGCTACTTAAAGAAGTAATTGATAAATGGCAGCCATCAGTTAATGTAAATCTTGTTGTCCACTTCCACATGGAAGTGGAGGTGGCACACCAAAACTAATATTTCATCCCATTATATATATATTTGGGTATTGCATAGGCACGTGGTATGATATGTATAAATTTTTAAATATATCATAATTAACAAAAATATTTATTAGATTTAAGTTTAACTTATATAATAATTTCTTGACATCACTAAACAAACTATCTCTATTAAAATATTATTAATTTATAAAGCTTTTAGAGAATTAATACATACAAAACTATATTGTAATTAAGAATTTTTTTCATAAACAGTTAAGACATTTTAGGAAGGCGATAAGATATATTTTTAACAAATTCATTTTAAATTGGGTGTTACAGAATCACGAGCGAGGTTACAATAGAACTTCTCAAATCTAAGCTTGTAAACCCTTAACCCGAAGCAAAGGAAAACCCGCGTAAACACCTGAGGTGTTAAATCTAGAATTACAAACCTAATCCTAAACCAACTAGGAAAACTTAAGTCAGCACAGCTTAAAGCCTACACCCTACGGACCATAGTGAAATTCACGGTCTGTGGTCCTTCTTCATGGTCCTTGACTTAGTTCCACCACATGGTGGAGGCCTTCACTTCTTCACGGGCAACGACCATGTTTTGTGGTCCCGACTATGACCCATATTTGGGTTTGTAGTGATTCCCTTTGCAAAATTTCCATCTTCAATTAACTAACCTCCACCCGCCACCTTCATGATATGTAGTGGACTCCATGGTCCGTGAAGGGTATTACGATAGCAACCATGGCTCATGCTATGCTCCATGACCCATAAAGGATTCTGTGGAGTTATACTTGATCAACTTTAAGAATCAACTTCTTCCTCTCATCAACAATACAACAACCACCATGCTAAGGCACTACGGTCTGTGGTGAGGCTCGTAGTCCTCAGTCCTTAGCAAAACAAAAACCCAGAACCAAAAAATCATCCAAACTCATGCACGACTTCGTTTTCCTACAAAATAAAACACACACACATCATATCCATGAAAAATGCTTGAAACACATATTAATTCACCATTTTGAGCATCGAAAGGGTCATAAATACACGACACACCATCTGAAAAATTTTAATTCAGGTTTTTTTGGTCTTTTCCCACTCTTATAATTCCTACACTATGTCATTTTAGCCTATTCTAAGTGGGATTGAGGGAATTTTATCAGTCTAAACCCTCCCTCTCACACATAACACCCAAAATATATGATCAAGTACCCTTAAGTTTCCTCTCAAGGAAGAACTAGGGTTCCAAAGCCTTCAGTATCCATTCAAGAATTCAAGCTAAGGTTTCAAATCCAGGTACGTGGAATTTCATCCATGGGTATCTTGTCACCCTTTGAGTTCCGCTAAAACGTCATACTTTCAAGTTTATGAATTCTCCACACCTAGGATTTTTATGATTTTCATGGGTTTTCAATGCAAATAAATTCCTCTTCATGAATAGACTTCAATGGCATGATTTTACTTATAATTCATTTCGTGTAAATGTATTGCATTAACCCTTAGTATATAAGTATTATCATGACTCAAAACTATCTAATTTTAGATGCATGTTTTAGATTATAAGGTTTCATGATTGTGGATGTTTTCAAATAAAGTTTGTTTCAATTATTCTTAATTTGAAATCATGATTAATGAGCTACTCAGCTACTAAGTTATTATAGGTTATTTGTGTTTTAAAATTATTAGATTATTGCTATATCAATTATATGCATGTATTCGTTGGGGTTTTTTATCACGACCCAACCTCATAGGCCGTGACGGGTTCCCAAACTAGGCACTCACGTATATCCCTGCTATCTATAAGTAAATTTAGCCCCTATTTAAGTTATACCATATCAACAGGCAGGATAACATATAAGCCGACGAGGCTTATCATAGGCACCACTATACATACATACATATACAACCCATACACAACCCACATATATGTCCGCATACCTCTAAGAGTAAGAACAGTAACATAAGGTGGGATAAGGCACCTGCCGTAACCGTGAACAAATAAATATATACATCGAGAGTTAATACCAAAACTAGGCTCCGACACAATGGAGCACTTCTGAACTGCTGAGTGGAACTCCTACGCTGACGGATCCCCAAAGTATGTATCTGTACCTGCAGGTATGAACGTAGCTCCCCCAAGAAAGGGGGAGTCAGTATAACATATGTACTGAGTATGTAAAGCTCATCATAAGGAAATTACAGTTGGCGTAGGGATGTAGGGAGCAAGTATAACATTTAACCATTTACGGGACTCGCATCGTATAAAAAAAAGTTATATATATTACTATCACATACTTTGCCCGGCCTATTTTGGAGACTCGATGTACCATATACATTATTTTGTCATCATATGCACATATATATTATTAGCACTGTGGAACATACAACCCGATCCATATATATAGTAAGTATATGTCGAGGAACGTACGATCCGATCTGCACATTATATAATAATATCGAGGAACGATGCCAGATCCACATATCATATAGTAATGTCGAGGAATGTTCGATACGATCCATGTATCATATAGTAATGCCGAAGAATGTTCAGTCTGAACCAAATATCATATAGTAATACCGAGGAATGTTTGGTCTAATCCATATATCATATAATGATAATAATATTATAGCCAGCCCAAGACTCGATGAAAGATGTATTATAGTATACACGAATCAAGTAGTGAGTAACCATATACAATCTAAATCATTATCAGAGACTTGACAATGTAAGAAGATTAAGCTATCATCCGAGGACCAGAATAGTAGTGTAGCCATCTCGAGTGCCTTCTAAATTCCATTGAGGCCTATATCACTTAGGATCTCGGGGACCCTAGACATGTACTAAAGTAATACTAACAGTTCATAGAATCAGGGATACCCAACATCTCATAGTCCTTAGGACTAGGAGCTTATGCATCCAGTACTTCTCAACCTATGGAGTTCAAGGAAAGTAGTTCAACTTAATATAAGAGTTTGACATTCAGAAGTGAATAAGAGATACGGATTATATTTAGGTCTTAAAAGTGGAGTTACCCAAGAGCTCATATCACATTTTACTTACAGTTAGGACATGCCAAATGAAGAGAAAGAATAAGTTTTACCTAGTCTCTACTTTTCCTCAAGGAGTCATCATTACATATATCATACCCGGCCCGTCATGGGCTCGGTATCATAACCTTATTATTGCATTACCTTACCATTATAGAACCACATTTATGTCAAATACATATCAAGAAAAAAGAAGGGTATCTCTACATACTTATTCCAAAATATGCCACGAGAAAGGAGATAACTAAACATACTTACTACTCTCCATCATATAGAAGCCTTGAGAAGCAATAACTCAACTAGTATAGAAATTCTACCATCGAAAAGTGAATAAGACTTATGAGTCATACTTGGGGTTATATGAATGGGATTATCCCCACATTTTGTATATCAATCACTTAAGGTTAAGACATGCCAAAAGAAAAGAAGGTTATCTTCACAAACTTATGCCAAAGACATGCCAAGAGAAAGCTTCACATACCTTTTTGGGATTAATTAAAATGCGGCTTGCCTTGATACCTCCTTAATCTATTTGTCATGAAAGTAATACTAAGATTAATATCCTTTCACTTTCAAATATCCTACTCTACAACCAAGTATTAATAGGAGTAATTTCCTTATCCATTACCCTCGACTAGTCTGTTAGTAGTTCGATGCTACCGAAAATCGGGTAGCATTTCCCTTGTAACTTCAACATCCCCGAGGTTTCAACTCTGCCACAGTGTCAAAAACCATACCAACAACAAAAACCATCAGCATATATACAAGTAAACCACCTCAACATTACACAAGACAACTCCAAACAACTGGCTCAAAACTACGACACGAAAATAGAGTTTTTAATCTTTATTTCATAAAATCTTTAACCATACTAAACGGAGGTTCGTGTGGATGCAATCAGAAGCAACTACACTCTTTTTAAAACACTGTAAATCCCTACAAAACTCAACCAAACTAGCTTCACCCGCAGTACCACAATGACAAACCACTACTCAACTTCGATTTAGCTGTAACCACTTCAATTTAGTTTGTTTCTAACATCAAGCATCATTATGTCATTTTTAAACTTCCAACCTTATTTAAGATATGTAATATACCTAATAACAATACCATAAACTCCAATGTGAAAGGTAAGTCCTTACCTTGCCTGAAACTCATCAAACTCGTTGAAACTTGCCTCAAAAGTTCCTTTAGTACGCCTAAAATTTTGTGGTTGTTTGCTAATGTTGTGGGATTCTCCAAACCATAAAATTTCATTAATAACACCTTCATAACATCATGGTACACCCTAGATAATTCATTCATTGAGTGAAGTTGAAGAACTCACTTTTTTTTCCTTCCAAAACCATGGCTCTCTGCCTCTCTAGTTTCTTCTCTTCTCTTCTTTCTTGTTCTTTAATTTTCTAGATAAGTATGGAACTTAAATTAGTCATAAGACAAATATATATATATATATAGGCCACCTAAGGGGTGAAATGTGTCAACCTCTAAGTTGTGACACATGTCAAGCCCTAAGTGGTGACACGTGTCAAGCCCTCATTGGGCCAACACACCCCTTTCCTCCAATCATAGGCTGCCACATGGCATGTGGGGAGGGTCAACCACCCTTGCTCCAGCTGCTTCCACATGGTACTCTCTCATGATACCTTGTGGTACTATCTCATGCTGCCATGTGGCACTCTCTCATGCTGCCACATGGCACTCTTTTTCCCCCTTATGGGTTCGTAATCTCATCTTACTTTACAAACCTATGTAATCCTTGCTACATAAGCTTGGTATGTATTCCAGTAGCTTAAGTATGTAAGATTTCCAATTTGGTAGCTTACGTAAATAAGTCGTGTCCTATGACTCATCATTCGATCTCCAACTTCTTTCAGATTCTTATAACTCTATTTCCAATCTTTTCTACTATGGGGTATCATATTCTCCTTTCCTTAGAGTTGTTTGATAGCGCTATAGATTATCTAGCTCACATGGAAACTCTTAAGAATTCTTAAGAAGCTTTTAGAAGCTTTAAGAAACTTTAGAAAACCTTAACAAACTTAAGAGGCTTACGATCCTTCCATGAAACTTAAGAGCCTTTCAAGAGACTTACGAACGCGTTCCAAGGTACAAAAGTATGGGGTGTAACATCCTTCCCCCCTTTAGAACATTCTTCCTTGAAAGTGAACCAAAAAACTTCCTCAAGATCTTATACAGACTTTATGGAGAGTTTCTCTGTTCCATTTCAATAACATATACTTTCATCGAGCCATAACTATCAGAGTCCCAAATGTTAGGATTACCTGTAGCATAAGGGGTAGGTACGAATACCTATATTTCATTTCCTCTTCAGCTTCCCAGGTTATTTGTTTACAATTTTTTTTCCTCCACAACACCTTGATGGAAGCTACATCCTTAGTTCACAATCTCCTACTCCGCCGATCCAGGATGGCGATAGGTTGCTTCTTATAGGATAAATCCTCTATGACCTGGATATCCTTTATGGGATATACTCGAGCTGGATTACCAACACACTTGCGAAACATTGATATATGGAAGACTGGATATACTACTTTTAGATTCGTTGGTAAGCCAGCTCATAAGCAACCTTGCCTATTCGACAAGGATTTGATATGGCCAATGTATCTGGGACTAAGGTCCTCTTTCTTATTGGATCTCATTACTTTCTCTATGGGTGGTACCTTCCAAAATGCCCAATCATTAACTTGAAACTCTAGAAGTCGATGTCGATTACCTACATATAACTTCTGTTGATTTTGGGTGGCTAATAACCTCTCCTATATGAGCTTCACCTTCTATAGTACTTATTGGACCATGTCCGAGCCTATTAGTCATGTTTTAGAAATATAAAATAACCAATTAGCGGCCTACACTGTCTCGTATGGGGTCATCTGGATACTAGAATAACAGTTAGTATCATAAGTAATCTTGACATATAGTAGGCAATTGTCCAAGATACCTTTGAAGTCAACCGCATAGGCCCGTAATATATCCTTTAGCGTTTAGCTAGTAAGTGTGATCTATCCCTTAATCTGAGGGTACAATGGTGTACGAAGACCTATCTATCTTCCCAATCTCTTCGTGGACTGATCTTTAGTAGTTAGCTGTAAATTGGGCTTTTTTATCCGAGATACCAACTATGAGGACTCCGTAAGGTCTCACCACCCTCTCGACCTATAAATTCACATTATCTCGGCTCAACAGGTAGTCCTTGATTGAAGGAACATGGGTTGATATTGTTAATCTGTGGATAACATTTCATATAGAATCATCTGTCCATGGAGTGCAAAGTGAGTCTTGTAGCCAGGGTTATATTGTGGAATCTTTGACCTCGTGTATTACTTCTTGCCTCCATTAGATGACATCAACTAGTACCCTTACCTTTTTGGGTTTTGTTCTGCTATCAAGCGGTGTCGAAGTTCCCCCACACAATGACCCCCATAGCCATTTTGTATTTTGCTTTTCACTAGCTGGTATTATATTGAAGAACTATGGCACATAAGTGCGTCCTCCGTTGCTACTCAGCTAATCCGGCTCATTTTGCCCGAGCCCTTTTACAACTCCCTTAAACCAACTTATAATACTCTAGGTACATACTCTCGTGTCATTGCTTTATCATTAATTTGGATTTTTCCATGCTACCCCTTCTGTCACCCATTACATTGCAATGCTTACAATAATGTGCGACGACATTCAACCTAGCCCAAGATTTACCTTAGCGTCGTCTTGCTAGTCTTCATGTTTCGCCTTGCCCTCTCCTCTTTTATATTACAACTGGTATCAGGGTAACTCTTTAGTTCAGCCATGGCCATGTCCTTTTTATAATTTGGTGGAACTTCTTTTTGTATTTGTCTATAACATATCAAAAATATCATAACCGCTTTTTTTATGTACTCCTCTGCTTGGTCTTATGTTGCATATATAAATATTAACAGGTTGCACCACTACCTTTATACAACTTGTATAAGGTAGGCGTAATCCTTTTCATTTTTTGGTTCCTCCCGTTTCACATATCCCATCAGTTGTCTGAAGACATTCATATCCATCACCATTCTTCTTACCATCCCAGTATCGATCCTCTAATTACCATTATTATGGATACGATCTTTCAAGATATATTACAACCTTATTTTTCATCTTCTTTTTACTTCTAGGAAAATATCGGCAGAGTTTCCTCTATATTCCTTGCTATCTCAAAACCTACATGCAGGAGATACTAACTATGCCTCGCTGGGCCAACATATACATGCATATCACGGCCACATAGAGCACCCAATACCAACAACAAAAGGACATATATATGATAGGGGGGAGGTGGAAGTCTAGATCTATTGATTCATATACACCCTAGAAGAAGATTAATGATATACCTGTAACTACATTCGTGGCGCCTCCTGATCCTTGCTACTAGCCAAGGCATACATGCAATTCAAAAGGCCACTAGAATTGGAAGCTCCCTAACGACCTCTACCACGATCTGATGATGCCTGCATACAACGCTCCATAGGGCGCATAGCTATAGAAGAAGAAGAAGAACCAACAATTGACCCCATAGACTTAGAGCACCATTCGATTTACCCTTAAGTGGGAAATTTCTCATAAAATGGCCTTAACGGCCGCAAGTTAAATAACTACCTTGGTTCATCTATGAGCCTGAGACTCTAGAGCTTTGTCCATCTTCTGCATACCCTGCGCTATCAAGTCTCTTATCTACACACTGTAGGGGTGCACTCTAGGCTGGTTGAGGAGGATATCTTCTATACTGTTGAGGTTGCTCGCCTCGAGACTCACCATCATAACCAGCTGATTTAGTTCTCTTTCGCTGGCCTATATCATAACCTCGATTGAACTGATGCTCTGTGCCGATCCTCCACCTCTTGCGCATATGCCTGTACTCGGGCAATATACATGCCTGGATGAGAAGCCATTGCCATATATCTATCAATTAAGTAACAATCTAGCCCTATCACATAGCGATGCACCCTGTCTGCCATGTCAGCTGCAATAGTAGGTGTATGTCTCGCTAGTGAGTCAAACTCAAGGTTATAATCCTGAATACTCCGACCATTCTACTTCAATTGTAGAAATTTATCAACTCTGGCTCGTCTTATTTCTAGAGGTAGAAAATGGCCAAGAAAGACTTGTACAAACTCATCCCATTCTGCCAGAGGAGCACCCTCTCCCCTTGATAATTCCCAAGACTCATACTAGTTAACGGCTACGTCATAAATCCGATATGAAGTCAGTTCAACTGACTCAGTCTTTGAGGCCCTAATGACCCATAATATACATTGCATTTTCCGAATAAACTCTTGTGGGTCCTCTATAAGTCTAGACCCATAAAACTCTAGGGGATTACAAGCCAGAAAGTTGCGAACCCTCTGAATACCTTACCTATTGGCATCATCCAACCCATGTCTCCGAACCTTCCCAACCATCAATTTAGTCAATAACTATACTGCATCTCTCATATCTCTATCTTCCGCCCCTTGATATGGGGCTAGAGGCTCAGATACTAGAGCTTCAGGACCTGCAGTTGCTGCTGTCCCAAACTCCTTTAGAGGTGGTGGCGTAGTAGAACTCACCGACTGAGGCACAATCCTTGGCATTGACTGGGCGTGAGCCCTAGTATCCCTTGAGGTCTAACTGGTTTCCCTCGCCGCCGACTTGCCCTTCTAGTCGGTTGTTGCTTTCCTCGGAGGCATTACTGCAAACATAATGGTAGGTTAGTGAAGGGTCATCCTAAGAACGTAGCTCTATCGCATGATATAAGACAAGAAAGGAGGATAACATACTAAATCCCTTATAGCTTCCTGTTTATAGATGTAATGCACAACACACCAATACATAAGACTCTACTAGACACAGTATGTAGATATTCCAAAAAAGAACTGCTCTAATACCACTTTTGTCATGACCCAACCCCGTAGGCCGTGATGGGTTCCCGAACTGGGCACTCACGTATATCCCTACTATCTGTAAGTAAATCTTTCCCCTTTTTAAGTTATAGCACATCAACAGGCAGGATAACATATAAGCCGGCAAGGCTTATCATAGGCACCACTGTACATACATGTATATTCAAGTCATACACAACCCACATACATGTCCACATACCTCTAAGAGTAATAATAGTAACATAAGGTGGGACAGGGCCTCCACCGTACCCGTAAACAAATAAATATATACATCGAGGGTTAATATCAAAACTAGGCTCCATCACAATAGAGCGCTTCTGAACTGCTGAGTGGAACTCCTACGCTGACGGATCGCCAATGTGTGTATCTGTACCTGCGGGCATGAACGCAGCCCCCCAATAAATGGGGGGGTCAGTACGACATATGTACGGAGTATGTAAAGCATAGACATCATATGGAAATTACAGTTGGCGTAGGGATGCAGGAGATAAGTATAACATTTAACTATGTACCATACTCGCATCATATAAAAGAAAGTCATATATATTACCATCACTTATTATGCCCGGCCCATTTTGAGGACACGGTATACCATCTACATCATTCTGTCATCATATGCACATATATATTATTAGTGCTGTGGAATGGACAGCTCGATCTATGTATATAGTAAGTACATGCCGAGGAACGTACGACCCGATCCGCACATCATATAATAATGCCGAGGAATGATGGCCCGATCCACATATCATATAGTAATGTCGAGGAATGTTCGGTGCGATTCACGTATTATATAGTAATACCAAAGAACGTTCATTCCGATCCACATATCATATAGTAATACCGAGGAATGTTTGGTCCGATCCACATGTCATATAATAATTATTATATTAAAGCCGGCCTTGGACTCGGTGACAGATATATTATAATATACACTAATCAAGTAGTGATTAACCATATATAATCTAAATCATTATCAGAGACTTGATAATGTAAGAAGATTAAGCTATCGCCTGAGGACTAGAATAGTAGTGTAGCCATCTCGAGTGCCTTCTAAATGCCATTAAGGCCTATATCACTTAGGATCTCGGGGACCCTAAACATGTACTAAAGTAATACTAACAGATCATAGAATCAGGGATACCCGTCGTCACATAGTCCTTAGGACTAGGAGCTTATGCATCCAGTACTTCTCAACCTATGGAGTTCAAGGAAAGTAGTTGAAATTACTAAAAGAGTTTGACATTCAGAAGTGAATAAGAGATACAAATTACATTTTGGACTTAAAAGTGGAGTTACCCCAGAGCTCATATCACATTTTACTTACAATTAGGACATGCCAAAGGAAGAGAAAGAATAAGCTTTACCTAGTCTCTACTTTTCCTCAACGAGTCATCATTACATATTTCGTACCCGGCCCATCATGGTCTCGGTATCATAACCTTATTATTGCATTACCTTACCAGCAAAGTACCACACTTATATCAAAGACATATCAAGAGGAAATAAGGGTAGCTCTACGTACTTATGCCAAAATGTGCCAAGAAAAATGAGATAGCTTCACATACTTACTACTCTCCATCATATAGAAGCCTTGAGAGGCAATAACTCAACTAGTATAGAAATTCTACCATCTAGAAGTGAATAATACTTATGAGTCATACTTGGGGTTATATGAATGGAATTATACCCATATTTTGTATATCAATCACTTAAGGCTAAGAAATTCCAAAAGAAAAAAAGGATAGCTTCACATATTTATGCCAAAGACATGCCAAGAGAAAGCTTCACATACCTTTTTGGGGATTAATTGAAATCCGGCTTGCCTTGATACCTCCTTAACCTATTTGACATAAAAGTAATACTAACATTAATAGCCTTTCACTTTCCAATATCCCACTCTACAAGCAAGTACTAATAGGAGTCATTTAGCTTATCCATTACCCTCGACTAGTTTGTTACTAGTTACGATACTACCGAAAATCGGGCAGCATTTCCCCTGTAACTTCAACATCCCCGAGGTTTCAACTCAGCCAAAGTGTCAAAAACCATACCAACAACAAAAACCAGCAGCATATATACAAGTAAACCACCTCAACATTACACAATACAACTCCAAACAACTACCTCAAAACTACAATACGAAAATAGAGTTTTTAATCTTTATTTCAAAAAAGCTTTAACCATACCAAATAGAGGGTCGTGTGGATGCAACCAGAAGAACCTACACCCTTTTTAAAACTCTTTAAATCCCTACAAAACTCAACCCAACTAGCTTCACCCGCAGTACCACAACGACAAACCACTACTCGACTTTGATTTAGCTATAACCACTTCAATTTAGTTTGTTTCTAAGTCAAGCATAATTATGCATTTTTTCCAATTACAACCTTATTTAACACATGTAATATACCTCATAAAAACATCATAAACTCCAATTTGAAAGAGAAGCCCTTACCTTGCCCGAAACTCATCAAATGCATTGAAACTTGCCTCGGAAGTTCCTTTAGCGTGCCTAAAATTTCATGGCTGTTTGCTAACGTTTTGGAATGCTCCAAACCATAAATTTTCATGAATAACACCTTCATAACATCATGTTACATCCTAGATAATTAATTCACATAGCAAAATCGAATGACTCACTTTTGTTTTCCTTCCAAAACTGTAGCTCTCTCACTCTCTAGTTTCTTCTCTTCTCTTCTTTCTTGTTCGTGAATTTTCTAGATAAGTATGGAACTTTAATAAGTCATAAGGCATATATATATAGGCCATCTAAAGGGGTGACATGTTTCAACCTCTATGTTGTGACACATGTCAATCCCTAAGTGGTGACATGTGTCAATCCCTCATTGGGCCAACACACCCCTTTTCTCCAATCACAGGCTTCCATGTGGCATATGGGGTCCACTACCCTTGATCCAACTGTTTCTATGTGGCACTCTCTTTTCCCCCTCATGGGTTCATAATCTCATCTTACTTTACGAACCTATATAATTCTTGCTACGTAAGCTTGGTATGTACTCTAGTAGCTTAAGTATGTAAAATTTCCAAGTTGGTAGCTTACGTAAATAAGTTGTGTCCTATGACTCATCATTTAGTCTCCAACTTCTTCCATATTCTTATAACTCTATTTCTAATCTTCTTTAGTATGGGGTATCACATTCTCCTTTCCTTAGAGTTATTTGATAGCGTTATAGATTATCTGGCTCACATGGAAACTCTTAAGAAGCTTAAGAGTTTTTCAGAAGTCTTAAGAAGCTTTAAGAAAACTTTAGGGAACCTTAAGAAACTTAAGAAACTTATGATCCTTCCATGAAACTTAAGAGCCTTTCAAGAGACTTAAGAACGCGTTCCAACGTACAAAAGTACGGGGTGTAACTGTTTTACATAGCACTAAATGGACTAAGGGATGAAGGCTCACAGTTAGTATCCAATCGGTCATTTAGCATCAATCCTTAAGTCTCAAAACTACATGCCACTGTAGGATTTAAAAGGTCTCCCTTTAGTTGAGGTTGGATCATTAATCTTTATAGACTTACCTTAGTGAATTCACATTAGATCAGATCAATCTTTATGCTTTAACAAAGTATATTAGGACCTTTTGATAGGAAATTATACATCAAACTCCATAGAGTAGATCACATGGTTATATGCTAGTTTTATTTGTTTATATGTCAGTTTTATCATCTCTAACAGTCAATCTTGTAGTGATTGTATGATCAAGTGTTCAATTATTTTAGTATAACATTATTAGATTTCATGTTATTAATTTGGTCATTACATCAGACATGTTTTATATGTTGAATTATCATGTTTTTATGCATTATCCTACATACTCAGTCATTCAAATCACCAACCACATACTTTTTACTTATATTGTTTGATAATGTAGGTATGATGCTTAATATCCAGCTCATAGTTAGTATTATCTCAGATCAACAAAAGCTTGTTGGTTAGTCCTCATTGTTTGGGGATGACTTCTATCTTTATTTATGTCATTTACTATTTTAGCTTCAAACAGTTAGCGTTAGTTAGCATCTTTTCCTAGCAACTCATATTAGTAGAGAATTTCATATAATTAGTTCAGATTCAGCTAATGTATGTTCATATATTCTTCTATTTGATCTTAGTAGACTATTTTAGTTTTAGATTCTGCTTTATTCTTAGTTATTTGTAGATGTTTCTTGTTTATGTTAAATCATAGTGTCATGCCAGACCATGAGGTTAGATTTGGGTCACTTGTGTCTCTAAGCATTGTGTAACAACTAGGGGTTAGTCTCAACTTCTGACAAACTTGATAGTAGAGCATCAGGTTCAAGTGTCTTAGTGTGTTTAAAAGCCTTATTAAGTAGAGTCTCATTTATGGGTGTGAAACATGCCACATCTATTAATAAGAGGCTATAAAATGTTTTAGGAAATATTTAACTTCTTTCATACTCTTTGTCATGAAATGACGTGTAAATCTATATATTCTCCTTCTAACTCATGCTCTAGATTCTTACATCATCATGACTCCAAGAAGATCCTATGTCAGAAAGAACAAGAAAGAGTATCAACCACCACTACCAGCTTAAGCATGCCTATTGAATAAGCAAGTGTCTCATGCTGAGTTTAGGGATAAATTTTAGGTATTATCCTAAGTGATTACTGCTTAGGCCAATAGAGAGGTTATGTCCCTAGTAAGTCTGAATAGACATGCAACAGCTACTATAGTTTAAGACTACACTCGAATGAACCCTCTCGAGTTTTATGTTTTCTAGGTGGATGAGGATCCACCAGAGTTCTTTGAGGGAATGCCAAAGATTACTGATATTATGGGTTTCACTCCAGTTGAGAGTGTTGATTTAGCCACTTATTAGTTTAAGAGAGTGGCTCGGATTTGGTATAAACAGTGGAAGGATGACAAGGTAGGTCCAATTGATTAGAACAAGTTTAAGCCTGCTTTTTTAATAGGTTCTTTACGCTCTAGTTGAGGGAAGATAATGTAAAGGAATTCATCAGTTTGAAGTAGGTAAAATGACAGTAAAGGAGTACTATTTCATGTTTACTTAACTTTCGAAGTATTCTCCAACTATGATGGCGGACTTTGTGACCGGTATGAGTAAGTTTGTCTCTAATTTTTCAGAGACATTAGTGAAGAGTGTAGAACCACGATGTTGATTAAGGAGATGCATATGTATGACTTGATAGCTCATGCTTAATAGATTGAGTACTAAAAGTTCAAGGAGATTTCTAGAGACAACAAGAGGGCTCATACAGATAATATGGACTACTCTTAACAAAAATCAGAAGGTGGTAGTCATTCTCAGTTTTGTCAAAAGTATTAAAGACTAGCCCATCTTCGTCTAGTGCTTATGTTTAGAAAGGAAAATAATGAGAGGGCACCAGGATCTAGGAGTCATGGTAGTGTCACTAGTGGTTGCATATTTTTGTTCTGTCAGAAATACGGGAAGAACAACCCTAGAGATTGTATGGCTGGTAGTGGTGAATGCTTTAAATATGGTAATATAGATCACATATTGAGGGATTTCCCATCATCCATAGGTATGGGTAGGTATGGCCATCAAGAAACACAAATAAAACTTCAACAGCTTCAGCAGGTCACTTGACTCGATATGGTACCTCATCTAGTACTAGTTGTTGGCAGCGCCAGAACAAGTTCTACTCTCTTTAGACTTGAAAGAATCAAGAGGATTTCTCCAATATAGTCATTGTTATGTCACGATTCTTTTAGATTGATTTTTATGCACTATTTGATCCAGGAGCTACACTTTCCTCTAAGACTCCCTATATTGCAACAAATTTTGATGTCAGTCTTATAAATATTTCTAGAACCTTTCCTAGTCTTTACTCCTATTGGTGAATCAACCTTATCTAAATGGGCATATAGAAATTACCCAATCTCTATCTTTACTAAAATCCCCTCAATGGATCTAATAGAGTTAGACATGCTTGGTTTTGACATCATTCTTGTCATAGACTAGCTAAATTCTTGTTATGCCTCAATCGATTGTAGAACTAGAGTCATTAAATTTCAATTACCGAATGAGCCAGTAATTAAATGAAAGGATAGTACCTCAATCCCTATAGGTTGGTTTGTTTCTTACCTTAAGGAATGAAAGATGATTTCCAAGGGTTCCATGTACCATTTATTTTGGGTTAAGGAATCTAATTCCAAAGCTTGACCTTTCATCTAGTTTTAGGTATGAATGAGTTCCCATAAGTGTTTCTTGAAGATCTACCTAGAGTCCCTTCTGAAAGAGAAATTAACTTTGGCATAGACCTTCTTGCAGATACCCAATCTATCTCCATTCATCCTTATAGAATTGCTCCAACTAAGCTTAAAGAATTGAAAGTTCAGTTGAAGGATCTTCTAGATAACGGTTTCATCAGACCCAATATCTCTCCATCAGATTCTCCAGTTCTCTTTGTGCATAAAAAAGACGGTTCTCACAGAATGTGCATCTATTACCACAAGTTGAACAAGTTAACAATCAAGAATAAGTATCCAATCCCCAAGATTGATGATTTGCTCGACCAACTTCAGGGTGCTAGTTTTTTTATCTAAGATAGACCTCAGTTCAGTCTATCACCAGCTTAGTACCAGAGAATGTGACATTCTGATAATAGCTTTAGGACTAGGTATGACCACTTTTGTCACGATCCAATTTCTCTAGTCATGGTAGTACCTACTGTTACCAACGAGTAGGTAAGACACCCTTAGCCCGAGACCAAAAGCAGTGGGTTGTTAAGTAGAAGGGAAACAAATGAAGTAGAAAAATGATCATAATGAGGAGAAAGACAAATTAACAAAAATATATATCCAAGAACCATCCCCAAGACTTGGCATCAACTAGTAATTGAGCATCTAATCAACATAAAAGTACAAGGCTTTTACAAATACAAAAATAAGTATAGAGTGTCTTGAAAGCAAAGTAAATACTAGTCCTAGCCCAAAATAGATGGAAATCGGCAACTTTGAATGCTAGGAGCTCACCAAATCTCCAAATCAAAAGTTGCTCCATACAAGTCCAATCACCGGCAATAACCCATATGATCTGTAGGGTGTAGAAGTATAGTATGAGTACCAAATGAATGGTACTCTTTATGGATAGGCCGACTAAACTCCACATATGAAGAAAGTGTAAATAACATATAAGCAAGGTAGGTACAAAACAAGTATCCAAATGAAAGCTAACACAAGTTAGAACCCATAATAAGAGTAATGAGATAGAATACATGGACAAAAGAAACAAAGTCAAGGAACGTAGCTAAAAGTGCAAGAAAATAACCTATTAACAAAAGTGAAGTACTATAGGAGTCAACTAATCAAGAATGGAAAGCTGAGATCACCACTAACATAGTCACCAAAGGACAAATCTAACTCGGTCTAGCAGGGAGTACCAACAATAAATCCAGGCTAAGACCCCCTATTAACCAACCAAAAACACAACATAGGATAAGTACAATTATAATCAAATAATAACTAGCCAGATGGCCATAGCCCCGAAAGGTACAAAAATTTCAAACATACCTTCGACCCATATAAAACTAGTGGATCAAACAGCAAACAAGTATACTTATGATAGGAGATGCGTATGAATGCAAGTTTGTAGTAAAATCTAGTAACATCATCGGTGACTATCAGAAATAATCAATAACAAAGTGTATAAACCCACCTCGTCCCTCGTCTTGCCAGGTAGGACCATGTAGCTCTCTAATCCGATTTAATGGTACACCGGCCAAAAAGGCCCATAGGAAACGAGGAAAGTTTGTCTGCACTACCTGGGCACAAACCAAGTCTTATACATAACCCATAATATCCTTTTTATGGTATTAGAGAGTGAGTAGCCAAGACGATGGAGAAAAGGGCAACACCACATCGGATAATGAAGTAAAGGAAAACTGCATCTCGGATGCAGCCAATGTGGAAAAAGGATGACATCACGCCGAATATCAATAGAAAGGCTGAGTGTATCCTTGATGCCTCTAATACTGCCATAGTAGAAAAAGAGTACATCCTCAACACCTCATAAATCCCAAAACTAGTGCGTCTAAGTGATCAATATGGTACGGCTCCTGTTAAAAACCAATTTAAATATAGTAAAAGCGTGAGAATGCCTTACAAAAACAGTAGTAAAAATCCTAATGAAGGAACAAGGATTGTAGTACAAAACACGTGAAAATGCTCAATCAATGCAAACATGCCATCACCAACATCCAAACAAGGTACACGCAATCAAAAATGCATTACCAAATATCACCACACTACTAACATAAAGGAAGTTGACCTATGATCCAATCATTCCTTGAACACGGCCTACGGCCAAATAATATAATACCAATAATAAGGCATTACAAGCCTACTCTTAAACATAAACTAAAGTAATCAAGAAAGTGTTGAGAATCAAATAGGGAGAGAAATATCTCCACCCTACCCCAGATATGCCACTCTAGCTTACAATCGAGTACTGCTAAGCCAAAACTAATGCTGCGATGAGCTACTGAGGTTTCAGGCACTAGCACAAGGTGTATCATTAAAAACAATCACCACTGAAAGCCACGCCTAGCTATAAGGGAAATAAAGAAAATGATAAAGCATCTAAGGCTCAACCGTACACTGAGGCCATCAATATCAATCCTAAAAAGGATAATAAAGCTAATTTAAAACCAAAACATGGCCTATTACCAAAATTGAGGATTTTAAGAGACTACTCTAGTCTAAGGCTCATGGGAACCAAGAAAATGAAGGAACTAAAGCCTATACTCAACAAGTACCAATCTAAAGTACTTGTAATTTATACTAAACAATATCTAATAAATTTAAATCAAAGTGGGAGACTATAGCCTACCACGAAGTAGATCACGTGTGCTTCGAATCCTCTAATTTGGAGCTTTTCACTTCTGTATCACCTCCAATTTCTGCCATACTAACAAATTTTTGATCATGACGTCAATATAGACATTTTGACACCAAATCGCATTATTCGGAGATGGATCCAAAATTGGGTCTAAAAGAGAGTTATAGGACCCACACTAGGAATCTCGAACTAGACTCCATGAACATTTTCTTTTTGCGAAACACAAGTTTGAGGCTGGAACAACTCGAAATTAAACTATGCAAAAAACCCACCATTAAAGCTAAAGAAAGAGAAAGACATCATATAAACTAGAAAAATACTTTAAACGAATATCCTCGTACAGTCCCCTAGAACTCTAATGCGTAGTCACAAACTTCCTGAGCACGCTGCACTGCATATCGCCTAAAATGAAATCTCCTAGTTCTAGTTATAAAGTTTTGAATTTGTAGAATAGGACTAAAAATGTGTCTGGTCTTATTTAAAGAGTAGGGAAGAATTACCTATCACAAATGTGGAAGGGAAGGATCATGGGCCTTTCCGAAAGAGGCGCCTAGCCCAAGAACGCAGAAGGTAGCAATCCTTGACCCTCAGAAATGCAATTAGGATCCCACAAACGCGATGCCTTGGCCACCAAGGCTCCATGAATGAAGAAGCCAACATCACTGGCCATCGTAAATGCCACCATATGTGCACAAAAGCGAAGAAGACCAGGTGGTGCATCATCCAAAGATCAAGGTTTGAAAACTCCGATGGGGTGTCGGGATTCGTTTGGAACCCCGTGCGCATAAACAACTATGCTATGCAACAAACTTTGACGTTACGAACTCAATTACTAAGTCAAAATTTCTATTTGAGGTCATCTAGACAAAAAGTGGGTCCCATGTCAAATGCCATTATAGGAAATCTCCACAAGGGGCCACAAAATGAGATTAGAATCCTCAAAAAGCACACGAAAGGTCATTTTACACCAAACTCGACATCCCAGAGATAATCGCGCTAAAAATTTTTTAGCTTGGCATTTTCTAAGAATATTAACCAAATTCAAACTTAGGCCAAAGGTTGAAGGCTACAATGCCTAATGACTCAAACTCGCACCAAAGACCTCAGGAAGTGACCCAATTATGCCACTAGCATAAAATAATGGATCTAGAGCTGATAGAACCATTACAATTCTATTTTGAGGTCATTTTCTTGAAGCCTTGATCGAAGTCAACCATTCCAACTCCACAAGCTTGGAATCATAGAAACTGGTAGAAAAACCAAATAAGGCAATCAAAGTGTCAGTACCCACAAATCATAAATTACTTAGGGTTGCTAAAGAAAAGCTCTAAATGCTGAAAATATCAAGAAATGAAGGAAATGACCTGGAGGGTCATTACAACATCCATTACTAAAAAGAATTTCGTCTGTGAAAGTAGAAGGACATTTACAAGTTGAATTGATGAAAAGATGAGGGTACCAGGCTCACATTCTTTTCCAGATCGTGGACACCCTCTCAGATTGAGCAACGCTATCACCAAACTCAAGATGAGAGTAAAATCCCTAAATTCACTTCAAAGATCCAAAACTCCTCTAATTCCCATTTTGGGCTCCAACTCTAACACAATAATTTTGAACATGACAGAAAGCATAAGATCTATTTGAGGGAACTAAAACCACACTGAAACCAACAAAATGAGAAACATGGGACCATGGCAGTCGCAACTCAACCCAAAATTCAAAACACTTATTTTATGCATCAAATCCCCATTCTTCTAGCCACCAAAGGCTACACCTCCATTCACATATTTCCTTAATAGCAAACCTCTCATATACAAACCAAACGATGCCAAGTAAACTAGAATAGTAGGAAAGAAATACTAATGAAAGCAAAGTTAGCTATGAATAATAGTAAGAAGGGGTATTCAACCACTAATCCAATGGGACAACATGCAACTAAGGCATCCTTCTAATCCAACTAAATCATCCAGCAACACAACTACTAGAACTAACAAAGATGGTCTAGTCAACTCATTAGTTGTATCGTATTGGTGATATTATATCAATGCATCATATACAAAATCTAGCAAGTTATGTATATATAAATACCTCTAGGTACTATTAGATAAATTTCCCTCATCACTTCCCAGTCTCAGAGCGTATTACCAACGAACCATTACTTTTGACCTCAAAAAGCTATCCTTTTCTGGCTCAAGTTCTTAGATGAAGATTTTGAACCTCGAATCTCTATTTTAGTTTTCTTTTCCTAATCACTACCCCTCTCTTGAGAAAGTAATGAATACATGTAAGTTTTAATACATGTACTTGTTAAAAGGGAAAAAAATGAAGAAAACTACAATGTATGCTAAACACTGAACGACTATCGCCTATAGATATGCCTACTTTGTTATGTTGTCATGGTTCCCATAATTCTAGTTATGAGGTTTAGCTATTCATATTTGCAAGGAATGAACCAAAAATCAATGTAGAATTCATAATACAATACTTATATTTATGCAAAAGTAAACCTTGAATCACAAGAGCAAAGAATGAATCAAGAATGAACAAAATATTGGATTGTATGCTTGAACTTGAAAATTACTAGAAGTTACATTCTCATAATGTTCACAATACTAAAAAATCATTAAAAATGAGTAACCCTTAAAATAAAATGAGTTTGATTATTTATAAAAGTACAAAACCGAATCCTAAACAACCTAGAAAAACTTAAGTCGGCACATGCTTATGATGACCCTTCACGAGCTGTACTGCAGTTCACACCCCATGGTCCTTCATCCGTGGTATTGAACATAGCTCCAGAAATATGTGGTCCTCTCCATTCCCCATGATAAGGTCCTTGGTACTTTACTTGGACAATTTCAACTAGTCTTCAACATGCCCTTCATCACCCTTTAGCACGACCCGTGCTGGGCTCCATGGCCCGTGAAGGTCTCATGGAGTGCCACTTAGCAAATATACTCTGCTTTATGACTTCATCATATTTAGCAAAACAACCATCCAACACAAACCATATAAGGCATCATGGATCATGGTGACCTTCGTGATCCTTGATTGCTACTGTCAGCAAAAACTCATCAAAACTACGTGACTTAATTTTTCTTGAAAATGAATAAAACGCACATCATATCTAGAAATATATGCTTGAAACTTACAGTAATCCACCATTTTGAGCATTGAAAGTGTGATAAATACATAAAATTGCAGTCCTACATCAGGGACACTCTCTAGATCAATGTCCAAGCTCCCTATAGATGTGACAAGGTCCCACTACTCTAGCCTAGGGAGTAGGGGAAGTTTTAAATGTCCTAAAGATCAACTCCCACCTGAGGCACTCCCTGGACTAGTGATCTAACTCCTTACAATCATAGCAATGAGCTCCCTTGTCTGGACTAACAAACTATGGACCATATATTACACTTTGGGAAACACTTCTAGTTTTCTATATCGTGGTCCTGTGACTCTCTCTAAAAATATGGCCTACCTCTTCACACTCGTAGCAATAATCACTAATATTCACCTTTTAAAAGGACCCAAATGGAATAAAATAAGCCCCAACACCTGAAGGACCAATGTTCTTACCCTGAGAAATCTAACCTTAAATATGTCTAGTATAAGCTCCATGACCTATCTCAGAACCTCCTAGAAGTTGAGGTGCCAGCGAAGATGACCCTCATTGAAGTAATACTTACCCTAAGGTGGGGTACATTACCACTGTACTGATGGTGAGGCTTCTTACTACTATCTTTATAAGTCTCAAGGCATACCTTCTCTACGGCCTTCACTTGACTAACAACTTTGGGAAAGGTTGGGTGCCAAATAAAGTAGCAAAGACCACCCCTTGATGAATTCCTAACTCATGTCCTGATCCATAAGGAATAATGTTGGGGTAAGCCCTACACACTCAATAAATCCCAACACATATTATGATACTAACGACGAACCCTACTAAGGACTAATCAATCCAACCCTACCATAAGATGCATGTGCTGCACCAAGAATCACACTTGTCAGTGGTGTACCCTCAATGTAACTCGAGCCTCCTAATATTTAACCTCGAGCAGCCAATATAGCCAAAGACTCTATTGGAGCCTGAGTTTCCATCAAACTCTTTGTTTGTTAAAGACCACTCCAACCTTAGGGTTTATGCCTCATTATTGCCCTATAGCCTAACAAGTGCTACAACATTCGTAGTATGTGCTGTTATTCCATCCATACCCATCAAACACCTCGTTCAATCCATCCAAGAGAGAGTGGAAGTAGGGTTTTATAAGAATGCCCTATAGCCTCCCGAAGATAGTACATCGATCTGCAGGCATCTACTAGGAATTTTCTCTTGTACCAATGATGTGAGTCAACCTAGATCTCTGATACCAGCTATTCATGACCTAATTTCTTAGGTCATGATGGCACCTATTATAACCCATCAGTAGGTAAGTCTAACCCCTAGTCTAGGACCAAAAACAATAGGTTATTAAGCATAAGGGAATTAAATAAAGTAGAAAAATGATAATAATGAGAAGAAAGAAAAATCAACACAAACATATATCCAAGAACTATCCCCAAGACCTGGCATCAGTTAGTAATTGAACATGTAATCAATATAAGAGTACAAGGCTTTTACAAATACAAAAATAAGTACTAATTATCTCAAAAAAAAAGTAAAGACTAGTCCTATCAAAAAGTAGATAGAAATTGGCAACTATGAACACTAGGAGATCACAAATATCCGTATCAAAAGCTGCTCCGCTTAAGTACAATTACTAGCAATAACTAGTACTATGATATTCAGGGTGCAGAAGTGTTGCATGAGTACCAAACAAATTATACACAATAGGAATAAGTTGACTGAGCTCCATAGATAAAGTACATATAAATAACATACAAGCAAGGTAAGTACATCACAACTGACCAAATAAAAGCTAACATAAGGTAGAATAGGGAATAAGAGTAAAGAGATAAAATACACGGAGAAAGGAAAGAGAGTGAAGCAATGTACACGAAAATGGAATCCAATAACTTATTAACAATAATAAAGCACTACAAGAGTCAACTAATCCAAAAAAGAAAGTTGATGATCACCGCTAATCACACAATCATGTAAGGACCAATCCAACTCAGACTAGCAAGGAGTACCAACAACAAATTTAGATTAAGACCACCTATTAAAAAACTAAAAATATAACATACAATAAGTACAATTATAATCAAAGAATAACTGATTGGATGCCGATAGCCCCAAAAGGTACAAACAATACAAATATTCCCTCAACCCTCATCAAATTAGGGGGCCAAACAACAAACAAGTATACTGGTAATATGCAACATGTATGAATGCAAACTTGTAGTTAAAACTAGTAACATCATCGGTGGCTCTCAAAAACCATCAATTACCAAGCGTACAGACCCACCCCAGCCCTTGGACTACTAGGTAGGACCCATGTAGCACCCTCATTTGGTTTAGTTGTACACCAACTAGAGATGCCTATAGGGGACATGGAAAGTTCGTACACATTCCCTGGGCACAAACCAGGTCATATACATTCTACATAATATCCTTATCGTGGTACCAGAGAGTGAGTAGCCAAGTTAATACAAAAGATAGATACTACATAGGATAGTCAAGTGAGGGCTAATTGCATCTCGGATGCAACCATTGTGGAAAAAAGGTGACATCATGATGGATATCAATAAAGAAGCTGATTGAATCCTCGATACCTTTAATACTACCAGTAGAAAAGGAGTACATCCTCGACCCCTCATAAGTTCAAAAAACAATGTATCCGAGTGATCTAAGTGGTACAACTCCCATTAAAAATTAGTTTAAATAATGTAAAAGTGTGAGAATGCCTTCTCAAAAATAGTAGTGAAAATACTAATAAAGGAACCAAGATCGTACCTCAAAATACATGAAAATGCTCAATCAATACAAGCACGTCATCATCAGCAATAAAAAAAAGTACTCACAATCCAAAATACAATACCAAATCTTATCATGCTCCTAAGAAAAAGGAAATTGACCTGGATAAAATCACTTCTCAAACACAGCCTCTGGCCTAATAATATTATAGTAGTCAATAAGGCATCACAAGCCTACTGCTAAAGAAAAAGCAAAGTAATCGAGAAACGGGCCAAAATCAAATAGGGAGAGAAAATATCTCTAGGAATGATGCCCTACCCTAGATGTGCCACTCTAAATCACAACCGGGCACTGCTAAGCCAAGCCTATGGCTATGACGAGCCACTAAGTTCTCCGGCACTAGAACAAGGTATATTATCCAAAATAAGCCCTATAAAAATCCAAGCTATAAGGACAATAAAGAACATGGTAAAGCATGTAAGGCTGAACCCTATCCTGAGGCCATCAATATTAATTCTTAAAAGGATAATAACGCTAAATAAAATCCACAACAAGGCCTACAACCTAAACTGAGGATTTCATAAGACTACTCTAGTCTAAGGTTTAATTGGAAACCATGAAACTAAAATGGAAGGAGACAAACCCCATATAATTTGTAGTAAAAAATATCTATTAAAGCTCAGTCAGAGTGGGAGACTATAGCCAACCTTGAAGCCCATCACGCACGCTTTGAATCCTCTAATTTGAACCTTTCAACCTCTAAATCACCTCTAATTATTTCCATGCGAATAAAATATTGATCACGATGTCAATATGGATGTTTTGATACAAAAATTATAATATTCAGAGATGACACTAAAATTAGGTCTACAATGAGATTGTGGGACTCATACTGAAAATCCTAAAATTGACTCTTTGAAAAGGTTCATTTTACCTTCTCAAACTTGTATCCATAAACAAGACATAATTCGGGACTCGAAATAGCCTTGAATCAGACCATGCAACAAACCCACCATTAAAAGCTAAACAAGGAGAGAGGGCAAAAGTTAAAACTCAAAAAAGCCTGAAATGGAGGCCCCCCAATAGTCTCCAATATTCCAATATGTACCAATGAACTTCCCAAACATGCTGGACTTTGAATCACCCAAAACAGAGTCTCGTATCTCTATTTATCGAGTTTTGAAGTTGGAGAATAAGATTGAAAAATAGACTTGGTCTTAACTAGGGAAAAATGAATCTTCACAAACGTGAAGAAAAAATCCCGTGAATGTGGAAGGGCAGGCTCACCGACCTTTGCAAAGCGACTTTTAGCCTGCGAACACGAAAGGTAGAAGTCGCTGACCTTCACGAATGCGATAGAGAGCTTAGGAATGCGATGCCAAGGACACCAAGGCTCTAGAAATATGGCCCTAGGCTCCTAAACACGCAAGCCAAATTCATTGGCCTCTATGAACATAGAGAAGGACATGTGTTGCACCTACCTAAGATCAAGATTTGAAAAACTCCGATGGGGTGCTCAGGATTCATTTATAACACCATGCATGCAAACGAACTATGCTACCCAACCAAATTTGACATTACAGACTCAAAGATATAGTTAAAATTTCTATCCAAGATCATCTCATCAAAAGTGGGTCCCATACCCAAATACTATTTTAGGACAAATTCCACAAGTTTCTTTAGAATGAGATCAAAAGCCTTAAGAAGTGCATGAAAGGTCATTTTACAACAAACTCAGCATCCCAAAGCTTACCACGTTGACAATATTTTCTACTATGTGTGCTTTCCAAGAATGTTGACCAAAGTTTCAAGGCTAAAATGCCTAACGCATTAAACTCGTACTGAAGGAAGTAAGCCAACCATGTAACCAACAAAATAATCCTACAGGAGCTAATGGAACCCTTAGGATTTTATTCTGAGGCCATTTTCTTGGACTCTTTACCAAAGTAAACAGTTCAAACTCCAAGAGTTTTAAAACACACAAACTAGCATAAAGACCAAAAAATGACCAAGCGCCCGAACTGTCAGTCCCAACAAGTCATAAATGACTTCATGTCACTACAGAAAAGCTTTAAATGCCGAAAAGTTCTGAAATTAGAGAAAATTACCTAGAGGATTATTACAACTATGAATTTGTTGTTATATCTTTTTGACTTACACATACTACTATAGATTTAATGCATTTGATGAATGAGATGTTCAAACAATATTTGGGTATGTTCATCAATATATTCATCGATGATATTTGGATCTATATTCAAAGAGAGGATGAGCATTTATTTCATTTGAGAATGGTCTTGCAGATTATTGAGAACTATTATTTAGTTATTAAGGTCAGCAAGTGTGAATTTATGTTGAGGTCAGTAATATTCCTTAGAAATATAGTCTCTAGAGAGGGCATTCTAGTTAATCCTCAAAAGACTGAGGCAGTGAAGAACTAGCCTAGACCATTCTTTTCCTTCCCACATCAGGAGTTTCTTGGGTTTAGCTTGATACAGTAGATGATTCACTAAAGGATTTTCATCCATTACTTCTCTTTTTTCCAGATTGACTCAGAAGAAAGTCAAGTTTTAGTGGCCAGAAGCTTGTGAGAAGAGTTTTTAGGAGTTGAAGTTTTGACTTATAGCGACTTTAGTTTTGAATCTACTAGAGTGTTTGGATGGTTTTGTGGTGTATTCCTCCATAATTGACCTAGGCTGTGTGTTGACGCAGCATGGCAAGGTTATAACATATGCTTCCTGGAAACTCAAGGTTCATGAGAATAACTACCCAACACATGATATTGTGTTGGTAGCAGTGGTGTTTGCCTTGATGATTTGGCAGCATTACTATTACAGTGTGCATATGGATGTATTTACAAATCGTAAGAGCCTACATTATATCTTCAATCAGAAGGACTTGAATGTTCACCTAAGTAGATGACTTGAGTTATTGAAGGATTATGACATGTGTATTCTATACCATCTGAGTAAACCAAATGTAGTGGCAGACGCTCTCAGCAGAGTATCTATGAACAATGTTTCGCATATTGAGGAAGAAAAGAAGGAATTAGTTTATGATGTTCTAAGTCTTTCTCTCTTTGGAGATCATCTGGTAGATTCAATAGATGGTGGAGTGATTAGTCAAAATAGGTCAAAATCTTCTCTTGTAATGTATATTAAGGCAAACTAGAATGATGACTCAACCTTTGTTGAGTTAAAAGAAGAAGTCCTTAAAAACCTGTATAGGTTTTCTGCCGGAGGGGAGATGGTATGGTTCATTATCAAGATCATCCATGTGTTCTTGATATTGATGATTTGAGGCAACATATATTATTAGAAGCTCATAGTTCTCGGTATTCTATTCACTCTAGAAGTATTAAAATGTATTGTGATTTGTGGGAAGTCTATTGGTGGAATTCGATGAAGAATCCTATTGTGGAATTTGTGGCTAAGTGTCCAAAATTGCCAATAAGTTAAGGTTGAACATTAGAAAATAGGAGGTATGACTTAGGATATAAGTATTCCTATTTATAAGTGGAAAGATTTCATTATGGACTTCATCATAGGTTTCCCTCGCACGTGCCGACAACATGATTTTATATGGGTAGTCGTAGACTGAATGACTATGTCAACATATTTCCTCCTAGTTAGATATCTTATCAAACCAAAGACTATGCTCGACTTTACATTTGGGAGTTGGTTAAATTGCATAGAGTTACATTATCCATCATCTCAGATAGGAATACTCTGTTCACCTCTAAATTTTGAAAATCATTTTAGAAAGGTCTTGGTACTCTAGTTAAGCTTAGCACAACTTTTCACTCATAGACAAATGGCTAGACTGAATGGACTATTCAAACCTTGGAAGATATGTTGAGAGATTAAGTGATTGACTTTAAAGGTAATTGGGATGATTATTTTTCTTTTATTGAGTTTGCGTATAATAATAGTTACCTCTCTAGTATTCATATGGCTCTATTTGAGGCTCTCTATAGTAGAAGGTGTAGGTCTCCCATAGGGTGGTTTGAGGTTGGTGAATTGGGTTTAATAGGACTTGAGTCAGTTCATGATAATATTGAGAAAGTTTGACTTTTTGTGGTTATTTGAAAATTTCTCCCATGAAAGGGTGATGTGGTTTGGTAAGAAAGGAAAGCTCAGTGTACGATATGTAGGTACTTACCAAATTATAAGGTGTTTTGGTAAAGTGGCCTATATTAGATTTGTGTGCATAGCTAGAATCAGTGCACCCAGTATTTCATATGTCCTTGTTGAAGAAATGCATGGTGATCTGACTTTTGTTGTGCCTTCGCATAGTGTTAGTGTGAAGGAAAGTCAATCTTACAAAGAGATCCCAATTGAGATTCTTGACCATCATGTTTGTAGTTGATATGATGGCCATGTACCACCACTTTTTCCCTTTCCGTTCAATTCCAATGTGAGGTAATAATTCCTCCATATACTCTATTCAGATTCATGTCATCCAGTTATTCTCATGTCTCAATATGCATGCATGTTCATGAAATCACCTCAGTCTTCATGTTTTAGTTTGGAGTCAATTACTCCATCAGTTTCAATGTTTGACTTTCAGTCTTAGGATTGTAGATCTTACCCTACTCTTTTTCAGCCAAGTTAGACTCCATTTGAGGATAAATGTTACCAAGGGGGAGATATTGTAACATCGTACAAATCTCTAGCTCAGATTAGATTAGAAGAACCTCAGAAAAATTCCAACTCTACAAAAAATTGGCTCTTTTGAATGTCGTATATGGCCGTAAAAGGAACCGCAGACCATAGATAGGATTCATAGATGGGACTTTCAAAATAGGGAAATGGGTTTGAGATTTAAGGGCTGTAAATCCTTTTATAGGTCATAAATCGGGTCACAGATCAACTTTAGAAACTTGAATTTTTATTTGAATTGGACGAGCTTCATTTACGGATTGTAAATTAGTTTATTAATCCAATATGGGTCTCGTAAGAAAAAAATTACAACATAGAAAATTCATGATTCTTATGGTTACATTTTATGACTCGTAGACTGATTTATGTACTGTAGATAGGTGTCGTATAATAAATCTTCGAAAAGTCAAATTTTCTTTGATTTCTATGGACAGGGTTCTACAGTTCGTAGATAGAACCACTGACTATCTACAGACCGTAGATGAATTTCAATGAATGTGTCAACAACTTTCAATTCAGGGTCATTTTGGTATTTTTCCACACTTGTATATCCTATACTATGTCTATTTAGCCTATTCTAAGGGGGATTAAGGGGTTTTAATCAGCCTAAACCATCTCTTTCATGCACAACACTCAAAATATTAGATCAAGCACTCTCAAGGTTCCTCTAAAATAAAAACTACTGCTCCAAAACTTCAAATCTCCATTCAAGAATTTGATACATCCAAATTACACCTCTAAAAGAAGTATAAAGAAAAATTATTCATATACAGAATCTAACAAAGGTTAAGGTCGATCCTATGATGAATAGGGTTCAGACTTAGCTTAATAGTTATTATTGATCCTCTTAGTCGTATTATTTCCGTAAATAGGGGGTTATATAAAAATAACGGATAATAATTTCAAGTAACTCATAGAAAAGTAGTAGATTAATGTGTTTGAACTCAATAAAAGACGAAACTAGGGTGTTAGTGTTCCCCGTGAATCCATAATTCAATAGAACCTTATAGTAGTAAGCCCATCTACTGTGTAACATGCAAGATCAGTAAGTTGAATTTATCTAAGTGGTTGGTCCCCTAAATAAGTGAATATCATGATGAAACTTTGTCCACCTATGGGTGTATGCTTTACTATCCTGAATTAGCAATCTCTTAGTCCTTTAAATCTATTAGATGAGGGTTGATAAACTCAGATCTTTTTTGAATAATTCCTTTTCCCATTTGTTACTCCTTGTTCCGGCAAGTAAGAATAAGGTGACTTCTAACATTTGCAACCATTAAAAATTAATCAAAGCAAAGGGGGAAAATGCATGCATGCACACTATTAAAGAATTACTATTTATTAGCTCTACGTCATTAATTCTTCATAGTTTCCAAAACTCTAGTTATGAAATTAGCTATTCATAATTGATTGATCAGAATTCATAATAACTTGTTTAAAATAAATCATGATTTTACGAGAAGAGTATTTAAAATCCGGAATTTTGAATTGAATTTCAAAACCAAAATGAAACATCAAAAGTATAATTAAAATCCCGTGAATTAAAGAGTTAAAGCAAAAGTAGTTCAATAATAATTCTCCAACTCCAAAATGAACCTCCTATTAGTTAAAACCAAAAAAGAGTTTTTATTGACATCTAAACCTAAAACCAAACTAATCTGGAGACAATAGGGTTCGACAACTTCGAAGACTCCCATGTAAGGACCGCAGTCCTTTGCAATGTCTCTTGGAGTAGTCTCATGGATGGAAAAGAATAATAAAACTTTAGAACATCTTCTATGGATGAGAGTTACAGTCAGTAGGCTGACGTACAACTCGTCCTAGATAGCCATGGTCTAAGGCCTCAATTTTCAACTCTCTGGCTATCATGTATGAACATTTATGAATGACTTATGGTGCTTTTTACATCTCGTAGTATACCTTCGTCATCTGGGAGTCTTTACATGTCAGTCCATCATTATACAATCACTAATCTATAGCTCCTGATCCAAACCATGACTAGGGCTCATAGATGATCAAAATACTACTTTCAATGCTGGCTTATGTAACTGAATTGCCAAACCCTATTTCCTGCAAATTAAATACAAAGAACAATAAAAAATACTGACAAACACTTAAAAGAATCACAAAATCCTATGCTTAAAACATTACAAGTACTGTAAATCCGCGATACATCAACACCCTCAACTTAAAGTCATTGCTAATCCTCAAGCAACACAACTATTACATAACAATGCAAGAGAAGATCAAGCTCCTTCGATAATTATATGACCTTTTACAATCATGTCTCACTCAATTTTCATTCAACAAAAAGCGCATCAATATTTTCTTACCAAGACAACATATACGGATCAATATATGACATTACCATATCAATAGATAAGGTTACATACACAAACAACAATCACCAAGACAATACATTCTCGACAGTGTTACTTGTACCCTTACCGAAAAGAAGTTTCCTTTTCACATACATTCAAGAATTTTGTTCAAGGGCGGGGACTAGTATGCACTCACTCTCATAAAAAAAATTGAAACATGCATACACAATACCATACACTTTCCCTTATTTTCAATACTTGAAATCTTGAATAGTTGAATTAAGATCACTATAGAACTTTTTATCTTGTAATGTGGGATTGGGAATAGGTATGGTATATACAGATGATAGTGACTTTTTCCCTCCTTGACACTACCTTAGTTTATCTTCACTTTTTGCAACCAATACTCATTTCACTCCTTACTTTCCCTTTCTTTAATCTTTCACCAATGTTAAGGTGTGGCATTCACTTTTTTTCTTCTCGTTTCTTTCTTTTTCTCTTTTTTTTATGGACATACCTTTTATTTCCCTTTTTCTCGTTACACTATTCTTTCCATACCTATTTCTTTTCTCATTTTCCTCTATAGTAGCCACCTGCGTCTTAGGTATTTAGCTCGAGTTAAGGTGTATAATATCCAAGGAGGGACCAGGGCAAACAAATTGATCAAAAATTAACGACTAGGAATATGAATTGGGTAATGTAATAAAAGGGTCAATTTTAGGATCAAAGATTTGGATCGAGGCGTACATATTCATTTGGTTGGTTGTTTTTACGCTAAGTGGACTATGTTCAAGAAAAACCTATGATTCTTTCTTAATAACCTGTTCAATTATAATAGGCATGATTAATAGGGCAAGTTATGGATTAGCATACATAGTAAGAATTAATAAATGGTCTCATTCACAAATAGCAACATGTCGCACTATCAATCATTGATAGCTTAAGTCATGCTTATCCCTTTATTCTATGTAATGTCATATAATGATCCCACACAGTCAACATATCAATGCAATAAACACTGAACATTAATATTTTTGAGGGGTCCAATTTTTAAGTCAAACATTAACCACCATTCCATATTTTCCTATTCTTCTTTTACATTTCAAAACACATACTAAACATGCTGGTTCAATACAAATTATAAGGTAACTAGGGAAAGAACACAAGAAAGGAAACCCCAAGGACACACATGACTTTCTAGGCTACTCAGACTTTACAGAGACACTGACAAGAAAAACACAATATCCCACCCCTCTTAAAATGTTGTGCATTGTCCTCAATGAACTATAGTGACAAACTTAAAACAAAGGATGAAGAAAAATCTGTGATGCCTAAGTGATGGAGTCAAATATAGTGATGGATGGTTCCATTAGCATGGAATCCATGATAATTATCAGTTTCTCTGACTAGATCGTGGCTACACTATCAGTAGGCAATCCTTAACCAGAGGAAACCACAGCCTGTTGCCACTTTCTATCCACCCATATCTGCTCGTCAAGTATGGAAACATGTTTGGCCGCCTCAATATCCCAATGCTCTTTTTTGCCGGTTCTCTCCATCGATAGCCCATAGTATCATAATCAGTACCTGGTCTCTTTCCATGCGTGGTGTCTGGTAATCATCAGCAAAGAGATCCAAAACAAAAGATTGGGTAGCCAACAGAGTAAAAGTGGGGTGGGGTAGTGCTGGTCCATTAGCTGTCATGGTGATATTTGATTGGAGCTTATCTATCTCAACCTCAAACATTGTATGTTTAGAGTTGGTGTAATCCATAAGTTCACCCTCAAATCAAAAGCATCGATCTTCCCATTTACATTATGCTTCACCTCATCTATGATCCAGTGCATTCTTGAGGCTACCCATTCCTCTGACTAGGATATTGATATCTAAACCCATGGCTTTATCTGTTGGACCAACTAGGCTAATTAGACTCAGTTTGAGTCTACCTCTAAACCAATCTCTATAAGAAATCTTAGTCAGAATAGTGATCAAGGTAGTAGGACATGGGCCGGTATGCCGATAGGGAGTTTTTGAAAAGGGCATGACAAAAGTAGTAGTCGTCTTAGCTTGCATCAACTTATCCATAGTGTGATCTCCCTCTGGGATAATATATCAACACTCTACTGTGCAACTTGTCCTATAATTAAGTCCGACAATCTAACCTCTAGTTATGGAGCGCAATACTGTGTGACACTCCCTAAACTCAAGGGGTGTAACCGGCACCTAATGCCAAAACTCAAGCATGAACCCACCATGCTTTAACTATTTGCTACTAGCACATAACAACCACATGCAATGAATAAAACAAGAAAGTATATCTCGGCTTAAAAATGAGACCTCAGTTAGTAAGGCCCCCATCAAAAAATCTATAAAGGAATTAATTTCTTATAAAAGTTTATATAAAGAACTAGCATCTAGCACATAAGTCCTATTTGACCTATTAAGGCACCCATGATATCTAGGAAATGCAAATTCTATATGGGCCGTTAAAGCCACCAAATCTTTATACAGAAGATGAAAGTAGCTATATATCAATATAATACATCAAATAACTATCAAGGCTCAGCAAACAAATAAACTAGGCCAACATGACCATTAACAAAGCTATACAACCCAAACATTAGTCTGCAAACAACTAAGATTAGTAAAGCTTTGTAGGACAAGGCCTTGACCTACCCCAAAACTATCTACAACAAAAGATAATAAACCTTAAAAACCTAAAATGGGGTATTTATAGAAGAAAAATCATATCTCACTGTAGGATACTCCAAATTAGTCAATTCTTGAATGACATGAAAGTAGACTTCTACAACAACAATTCATATAAGACACCAAATCTTAATGAGAAAGTTATCTTGTTCAAATGCAGCTCCAAACAAGGGTATTCCATTAAAAGAAGGTTCATCTCACCAACCATGGAAAGATCTAGATCCATTTGACATCACCCATGATATCAATAGTCCTCCATTTGAAATCACCAATGACATCACAATATTCCATTAAATTTTCAGATTTTTCTTTATAATTATTTTAATTATTGTCAGGTCCTCCTTCACACCTATAAATACCTACCTTATTTCATCATTTTATTCATCATGTTTTCCCAAGCAACTCTTTTCTTTATACACTCCTTTACTCATTCTCAAAATATAGTTTTAGTTCTTAGAGTGTAGAAATATTATTTCGGTGATTCATATACTCTGGGTAGTATACAAAATGCTTAGGCGAGGAGAAAAGGCTAGGATTCAAGAGTGTTCATTAAGTCTTTTGATTCTGAGTAACGCTTCGGATTCCAGGTATGTGAGACTTCAATGAGAGTATTCCTTCCACTCTCATGCCTAAAGTATTTTGATTATATGATAAATTATGTTTATTTTCTTTAGGCTTTACTCCAAGTTATGTGGGTGTTTATCAAGGGTTCTTTCACCCATGTAGTCCAAAACTCTTTCAACTAAATCTCTTTATTTCAAGTGAGATTTTCTTATGGATAATTCTTATTTCTACTTTATAGCATGAATCATGGTTAAACTAATAATTATTAATCTATTTTAATGCAAAATGATTTCATATGTATGGATTGATGGTTTGCAAATATTTTCTCTATTTAGCTCTTTAAAGATTTTTGGAATTCATGGTGGATTGTTTAAAATATTTTTTTATTGATAAATTTCAAAGTATTTATACATAATTTCATTTGCATACATGCTTGAAATTTGAAGTGATTTGAACCCACCTAGTTTTATTATATTTTCAATGAAGTTTGACTTGAAAGTTTTGACTCTAAATAATTGTTTATGAAAGCAATATCTATAATCAAAATGGAGTCTTATGAAATAAAAGAATGATGAAATGCTATAAATGATGGATTCTTTATGCAATAAGGAAAATTCTTGCATATTTGAATCACCAAATGTTTTAATGAGCTATTCCACCAAATTTGATGGTTTGAATTCTCAAGCTATATGCTTTGAATATTTTGAAGTATTAAACTATTCCGTGGATTGACTTAACACCGAATGGAGCATTGAGGTGGGATTCGATAAGGGAATTCTAGTAGCAACCCCTTGTCTCATTAACTATGCTCCAATATAGGATCCCTTATAGGATTAGGCTAATGGATCCATGAAAGCCCTTAAAGTTAAAGTTAATGAAATGAATGAAGAAATCTCAGGACAGAATAAATTTCAAATGCTCTCATCTCTAGCGGTCATCTCCTCCTTCTCGATCTCACACTGTTCATCTCCGATCAGTTCTAAATGGCTTCACCGCCGCCGGTGAAACTCCCATGGACACCGAATATAGATCATCAAACATCGCCAGCTAATGACACTCTAAATCTGCAAAATAATACTGCAATTTCAAGTGAAGCTGGTTTGAATCAACAATAATCGATCGATCAACAAAATACTAACGCAATCACTGTCTCTGAAGAGGAGCTGAGAATTACACACAAGATCATCAATTTTCAGAAACATGGTTTGATTCGAGTATCAAGAAATGTGGTAGATGATTCCTTATATTTTGGACTACATACAGTCCAAAAATTGGATCAAACCACCGCACCATTTGAGAGCAGTGATCAGGCGACGCCTGAGAGAAACATCGCAGAGTCGCCGGAGTTGTGCCTTCATATTCGAAGGGGCTCCGGCGACATTCGAGATGGCGGACCCCCTGGGGTTTGTTCCCCATCTCATGGTGCTCCTACCACCAAAATTTCAACCCAAATGGATGGTGAAATTGTTTGGGACGATAGTACCGGCGAGGTTGCCGGAGCTCAGGCGACATTTTCAGGTGGAAACCAATGCAAAACACCCCACCAGTAACTCACAAACACTAGAGAAGGACTCAAATCCTCTCAAATTAGCTCAAATTTGCCAAATCTATAGGGTCACTGTTAGAGTGCCGGCGCCGGAGCTCCGACGAACCATTTGTCACAAGATCAAATCCAAAATGTCCCTAAGGGCAATGTGCAACTTCCCATCCACAAGAGGTGTCTCGAATCATCAATAACAAATTCAAATTCAAAAAGTCATCGAGACACTCGTCAAGGTGATATGCACATTTTCACTGATAGTCAAGCTGATGAACACACATTGGTTCAAGACCAATATCAACAATATGGTCAATTCAATCAACTAAAGGATAATATGCAAACAATTGATAATGCAAAGTTGATGCATCGTTTTTCCAAAAATGATAAACATGCCTCAGGAACTTCACAGCAATGTAACAGTGCCAATGTTACAGACCCTCAAGGTAAGACCAATCCTTCCAACTTGATATACTTTGAGACTGCCAACTTGATATCTAGTGGAGTTCCTTTGCAACCTAATGCAAATGTAATTCCTAGTAATGCTGTAGGTAACTCCTTGCAGGGCACTGATCATACCAAAGTCACTTCTAAAAGCAGCCCTGAAATTCCTACCAAAATGCCTAACAATTCTATTCCTCAAACTAGCAACCAGCTACACACTCAACAGCCTACCACCACCCACAATAGCTTCCCTAAGGTGTCTAGTAATTTTGACATCCAGGTTCAAACTAGCCAACCAAAGGTGCCCATCAGCTATGCTAATGTTGGTCCTAGACATGTTGGACCTAAATCAGTCAATACCCAACCTCAACCAAATTCCACTAACCAAAACCCCCAGAAAAATATTTTTCCCAACTTAAAGGACCAGGTCCTTCAGCCTGCCCCTTACACTGTAGTTCAGACCTTTGCTGCCAAACTCAGAAATAATCAAGCAAAAAATAAGGCTCCTATTGAATTAGCCACCCCTGAATACACAACCAAACAGGGCTTGCCTGCTGTGTTTTTTAAAAAAGAAGACTTTATGCACAAACTAGCTCAAAGATGCAAATACACCTTGGTTGGTAAATTTACCCACACCATGCCAAAGATAGAGTTGATAAGAAGGAGCTTTATCATTCAAACTCAGCTCTCAAGAGGTGTAAAAATTGCTCATTTCAATGCTAGACATGTCTACATTG
This sequence comes from Solanum dulcamara, assembly GCF_947179165.1. Classification (NCBI taxonomy): domain Eukaryota; kingdom Viridiplantae; phylum Streptophyta; class Magnoliopsida; order Solanales; family Solanaceae; genus Solanum; species Solanum dulcamara. The sequence continues at coordinate 33,430,567 of NC_077241.1, read as the reverse complement.
ACTTGGACAATGAGTTGGATTACAATACTGTGTGGACCAAACAAAGAATAACAATAGAGGGCCAACTCATAAGGATTTAGACATGGACACCTACTTTTAAACCGGATGAAGAAACCCCAATAGTGCCAATCTGGGTAGCCTTACCAGAACTACCTTGGCATTGCTATAACATGGAGTTCACCACTGCCCTGCTAGCCTCTGTAGGGAAGGTACTTTATCTAGACACTGCTTCCATACAAAAAACAAGGGGAAGCATAGCCAAGGTGAGACTTCAAGTGAACCTCACCAATAAAAGACCTCCCCATGTTTGGCTGGGATATGACAAAACTGATAAAACTCTAGGGAGGTGGCAAGCTATTTTATATGAAAATATACCTGATTACTGCATGTACTGCAAACATCAGGGTCACTTGATACATGTTTGTAATATCCAAAGAAGGGATGAAGAACAAAAAAAAAGAAAAAAAGAAGAAACAGCAAAAATGAACAAAAACAAGGAGGGCATGCTAACCAAGGATCATGATGACACAAATATCAATACATCTGTAAAAGATTCTCCTGCTCAACCATAACAAACACTTGATAATGCAAAAGAACTGTTGTGGCAAGTTCAGAGAAAGAAACAATCTAAGGGACAAAACAAGCCCCAACAAATAAATGTGATCAGCTCTATTCAACCACAGCAGAACAGGGGAGTTGATAAACCTCAGCAAAACATCACAGGTCCAGGTAAGTCCTCTACTCCTATTTATACTTCCAATAATTATGTTGATCTTGTTACCCAGGATCAAACCAATAACCAAGATGCAGGAGAACCAAGTAACCAAAGGAATTCCACTTTGAAAAATTCAGCAAAAATGCAGGAAAACACCATAATTCAACAACAAGGTACTACTCAAGGGAGCAATGTACCAAGGAATGCAGGTATTGACTTATTACTCCCTATACCCCTTACAACCCCACATCATATCTCTACTGCTGTTGGCTGTGTAGTTGATGGAGGAAGGGTTGGAGGAGTAATGGAGAACCCCACTAATCTGCAGGATAGGGAACCCAAAAGGGGAGGGATTTTGTCTCATGTTCTGCATGAGAATATCACTGACCTTAGGAGTGCCCTTACAGCCCCTGCTACCCCTGCACACAAGGCTCAAAATGACATACCAAATACTGAATCCATTAGAAGAGATCCCCCTACTGATGATTCTACCATGCAAAACATCTTAGGCTCTATGGCCAAGGATTTGGGATCCTTTGCAAGCAGTAGTGGCAAAGACTCTAATGCAAAAGAACAAGTTAAGCAAGAAAAGGAGAGAGGCCATCAAAAAGAAAACAAACCTTTCTGAGAAATACCAAACTCTTTTAACTGACAGTGTTGTAATACAGCAAAGTGAACAGGGATATCAACAATTTGTACTTGATGATGACCAGGTAGGTATAGATATCAACCCTTTTCAAAATCCAGAGGTAGCTACAGATCACTTCACCAGCAACACCAACATACAGGACTCTATTGATGAGTATGCTGTATGTGATTCAGAAAATGAAGAAGATAATAATTATCAGCCCTTGCATGATCAGGAGGAAGATGATATTATAAGTGAGCATTTAATCAAAAACATCAACCCCTCTTCTGAGAATATATATGAGGAAGATATCTAACAGGTGGCTAGTTCACAGGGTCTATCTCCTAGAGGGATACATAGGACCAGATTTAGCAACAAGGCAAAAATTTCTACAAAAACTGCCCCCACAGGCAGACCAAGTACCAGGTCCCATACTTCAAGAATTTCTCAATGATTAGTACCCTTAGCTGGAATGTAAGGGGTATAAATACCTAAGGAGCAATGGATAGAATAAAACTTCTCACAAATATCCATCAAATTTCTCTTATAGCTCTAATGGAACCTTTTTCTGATAACTCTCAGTTACAATACTTCAGAAACCAGCTCAATATGGACCATGCAATCCACAATTCCAATGGTAAGATTTGGATTTTCTGGACCAAAGATGTGAATTGCAAGATTTTGGAGAATGATGAGCAACTAATCACTTGTGAACTCAATCATGCCTTGATCCCAAATCAATTCATCACTACCTTTGTCTATGCTAAATGTAAAGATCATCTCAGAAGACCTTTATGGGACAGCCTTCTACAGTAGTCTACTACATCCAATCCATGGTGCACTATAGGAGACTTTAATGTTATTGTAGACCCTGAAGAAAAATTAGTGGGTGTCCCCTATAATATGAGAAAGAGTTTTGAGTTCATTAGCATTATTGAGGCTTCAGGTCTTCAAGACCTTGGTTTCTCAGGTCAGAAATACACCTGGTCCAACCTGAGGGGTATCAATTTTAGAATTTGGAAGAGACTTGATAGAGGGATGGTTAATGATAACTGGCTAGAAACCATGCCCCATACCAGGATTACTCATCTTCCTTTAGTGGGTTCTGATCACTGCCCCTTGCTCTTAGAAATGATTGACCAACAACACAACCCCATCAAGTATTTCAAATTCCTGAACTGCTGGCCTGAGCAACCTTCTTTCATGGATACTGTCAAGAATTGCTGGAGCAGACCTTCTAATGGAAATCCAATATGGAGTTTTCATTAGAAAATAAAAAGACTTACTACTACTCTTAGAAGCTGGTTAAGAAATCAATTTGGAGACATCTATGCTAAAGTCAAAGAATATAAGAAGAAGGCTAGACAAGCTGAAGAGAATCTGATCAGTATAAACACCAATGAAAATAGGTCTCAACTACATGCTACCAATTCTGAGTACATTAGATACATGAAGAAGGAGGATTCTATCCTCAGACAAAAGTCTCAACTTCACTAGTTCAAAGAAGGTGACAGAAACTCTAGCTACTTTCATGCTCTCATCAGAGGCAGGAGAAGAAAGCTTTACATCCACAGAATCCAAAATGAAGAAAGCTCTTGGGTGCAAGGTGATAAAGAGATAGCTGATGCTGCTTGTGAATATTTCCAACAAATATTTACTGGAAAGGAGGAGCACATCTAATAGCAGACACTCCATTGCATCCTTGCAATGGTGACTGACAAAGACAATGATGATCTACAAGCCATGCCTACTATGGAAGAAGTGAAAACTGCCGTTTTTACTATGAATCCTCACTCTGCTGCTGGCCCTGATGGGATGAATGGAACTTTCTTTCAGGTGTGCTGGGACATCATCAAAGAAGACCTCCTTAAAGTGATCATATCCTTCTTTTGTGGACAAACTATGCCTAAATATTTCACCCATACTTGTTTGGTTCTACTCCCAAAAGTAAACCATCCTACAAAAATATCTGAGTTCAGACCCATAAGCCTTAGCAACTTCACTAACAAAATCATTTCCAAACTCCTCTACCTAAGACTTGCTCCTATTCTCCCCAACCTTATTTCCTTGAACCAATCTAGTTTTGTCAAGAATAGAAACATCTCTGAAAATATAATGCTTGCCTAGGAAATAATCCACCAGATCAAAAAACCAAATGTTGGAGGCAATGTTGTGATAAAACTTGACATGACCAAGGCTTATGATAAGGTCTCTTGGAATTACACTTGTCTTGTGATGAGAAGAATGGGGTTTAAAGAAACTTTCATTGACATGGTTTGGAGAATCATGGCTGAAAAATGGTACTCTGTTATAGTCAATGGTTCAAGACATGGTTTCTTTCACTCCACAAGGGGTCTCAAACAAGGTGATCCTCTCTCTCCTACTTTATTTATCCTAGGTGCTGAAGTGCTGTCCAGACTACTGAATAATCTTCATCAGCATCCCCAATTCCATGGTTTCTTTATGGCAAAAAAGGGACCTCAGATCAATTATCTGAGTTTTGCAGATGATATCATCATCTTTACTTCTGGAAGAAGGCACACCTTAGCTCTCATTATGGAAACATTAACTACCTATGAAAGAGTTTCTGGACAATTGATTAACAAGCAAAAAAGTCATTTCATGGTTCCCTCCAATGCTTTCAAGTCTACTGTACTGAGAATCAAGAGTATCACTGGTTTCAACCAAAAGAGTAGTCCTATAACATACTTGGGATGTCCTATTTATATTGGTAGGCAAAGAGTTATTTACTACTCTGATCTTATTGCAAAAGTTGTAAGCAAGATAACTGGTTGGCATGCTAAAATCCCGAGCTATGGGGGTAGAGCTATTCTTGTGAAGAATGTTATTCAAGCCATGCCAATACATTTGCTTTCAGCCAGCATCCCTCCCTCAACCATCATTAAGCAGATTCAGAGCATCACTGCTAATTTCTTCTGGGGATGGAAAAATGACAAGAGGAAGTACCACTGGTACTCATGGAAGAACCTTAGCTATCCTTATGATGAAGGGGGCATAAGGTTTAGACAAATCACTGAGTGGTCAAATCTTTTCAATACAAGCAGTGGTGGACCCTTAGAACCAAGAACACTTTGTGGGGAGAATTCCTTAAATCTAAATACTGTCAGAGGGCCAATATTATTACAAAAAAGTGGGACACTGGTCAGTCCTTAATTTGGAAGCACCTCATGAACAACAAACACTACATTGAGCCTCACATTAAGTGAAAAATTAAATCTGGCTCTTGTCTTTTTTGTTGGGATAACTGGCTAGGTGTTGGCCCTTTAGCTCATTTTTCTGCTAACAACTGTAGGTTTAACCACACCCAAGTTTCAGCTTTTCTAACTAATGGCCAATGGAATGTTGATCTCATTATCCAAAAAGCCCCTCCTCAGTTTGTTCCTAACATTTTAGCAACTCAATTCAGCTACCATCCCCTCAAACAGGACAATCCATGCTGGATTCCTAATACCAATGGGGAGTTCAGTTGTTCTTCTGCCTGGGAGCTCATTAGAGATAAGAGGACAAATACTATGCTGAATGCATGTACTTGGCACCAACTAATACCTTTCAAATGCTCCTTTCTTGTTTGGAGAGCTCTTAGAAGGAAATTACCTACCAATGAGAAAATAACCAGCATTGGCAAAGCCCCCTCTCAGTGCCATTGTTGTGAAAGACCTGGCCAAGACACCATTGATCACACCTTTGTTGCAGGAACCTTTGCCAAGAATACTTGGAGGGTGTTTGCTGATTCTTTGGGCATAAAAAAGGATTACACACCTCTTATAAATATGCTTATGAGATGGTGGACATCTAAACACAAGAATGCAGCACATAAACTCCTGTTACAAGCAATCCCTATCTTCATTTGTTGGAACTTATGGAAGAATAGATGTGCTTCCAAATATGGTGGGAAGAAATCTAGCCTTTCAAGAGTCAAATTTTCTGTCTACAAAGGCATCTCTAACCTGCTCATCACAGCTTTTCCTTATATTGAATGGCCAAATAACTGGAAAGACCTAGTCATTTCAGTGGAACAATGCTACCATGACACCAAAACTACCCCTGTATGCTGGATCAAACCAGCTGATCACATGGTAAAGCTAAATACAGATGGTAGTGCCCTTAACAACCCAGGCAACATTGGTGGAGGAGGAATACTTAGAAATACTCATAGTGACCTTATCTTTGCCTATGCAGTTCCATTGGGGGAAGGAACTAACAACCAAGCAGAAATCAGGGCTGCTATCTTTGGTCTATCTTGGTGTATTCATCTTGGTTATTTACAGGTAGAGTTAGAGGTAGATTCTCAACTCCTAATCAGGTGGTTACAACAAGAAGCAAAACCCCTTGGTCAATAAAGGAGCTGCTGGACAATTTAAACAACATCATCAACCAATTCCAAACTTTCAGCTGTAAACACATCCTTAGAGAAGCAAACTACACAGCTGATGTCTTATCCAAACACAGCCACAAATGCAAATCTCCTGAACTCTATTTCACTGTGCATGATCTCCCCAAACAAGCTAAGGCATACCTTGAGATGGACAAGCTGGAAATGCCTTCTTTCAGAAGAAAGAAACTCGGGAGAATAAAGAAACCTCCCTAACTCATTCCATTTTTGGTTCTAACTTAAACTTCAACATGGTTTTGTCTATGCATAGCTATAAATACCTTGAAGATCTCACAGTTAGAACTCCTGGCAAAAGGAAAATCTCCCTTCCTTATTACTATCTTTATTATTTTTTTAGAATAACCAGTCTAACCTTAGAGGTAAGGAGTAGAATAGTTTGTATTTTGTCTTCTCTTCCTTCTTGGCTTAACAGGTATAGGAATTCAAATGTTAGCAGACTTTGCATAAGCCACATTACAGAAGCAGCAGTGACTCCAATTGATAAACAACAACAGCATTCTAACAGCAGCACCAGAGACCAAAAGCAACCAGCAGTACTTAACAAATACATCAGGTATCACCAAAATGCCTCCATATTGTGCATGATTATTACAAATACAATTCCTGAAGATCCTATGGAGTTTCAACTCAAACGGATAATTGGAGACGTTAGTCGAGCGACCTTAAAAAAGTTATCAGACTTAAGTCCCCAAATGGAGCATTTCACAACTTGGAGCCTCCAGCCTGTCCAAATGACCTCCAAATGTTGCAAGAATACAGAAAATACAGTATTTGCAAATACCAAGAAGTTTCAGCTCCAACGGATAATTGGAGACGTTAGTCGAGCGACCTTGAAAAAGTTAGTCAACTTAAGTCTCCAACTGATGCACTTCACAACTTGGAGTTTCCATCTTGTCCAAAAGACCCCCAAATGTTGCAGGAATACAGAAAATATAGTAGTTGCAAAGCCCAAGAAGTTTCACCTCAATCGGATAATTGGAGACGTTAGTCGAGCGGCCTTGAAAAAGTTAGCCGATTTAAAGCTAACAAGCTCCAAAGCACTCTTTGAGGTCTTTTCCTTTCTTTGCTTTGTGTTTGTTTGTATGTGCAGGTGCTCTAAGGAACTGATCATGAGGAAAGGTCTCCTCCTAAAGGTAACTTGCAACAACAAACAACTGAGCACTTCCACTATAGAGGCACCAGGAAGCTGGCTACAGGTTTGCAGCAGCCTATACTTCTCCCACATTCGTTTGGTTCTTTGGCTACTTGTTTGTGCAGGTACACAGAGATCCAAACAAAGGGAGACAAATGCTAGAGATGCAGGAGCATCACCAGCCTTCACCAACAATCCAACCATGCCAGATTCCATCCTTTATTACCTGCATCAACACCATTACATCCAAGCTACGTGGAACTCCTTGTTTGTTTATTTATTGGTGTGCAGACACATAATACAATAGCAATGGAACCTTCCAAAATGCAAGGCTCCATCAGTTAAACACTCAAGCCAAGGCTACTTCTCCTACAGGTTGCAACATACAACAGCAAAAGCATGGTGTAACAGGTACAACTGCTTCAACAACAATAACAACATGAGGAGCTACAGCCAATACAATTGGTCCATCCACAACAATCCAGTTCTGTTTGTGGATCTTTGTTTTTGGTCTTGTTGGCTTGGTTTTATGCATTTGCAGGTAGCTGGAGATACACTAAATCAAGCAAGCCTCAATACACAACACCTCCAGCAACATGCAGCATCCAAGAAGCTTGCAGAATGCAGTATGAATCAGCAGAATTGCACCTCTTAATGTGCATTTATACTGCAGGATACTACAGCTTAGAAAGGCAACAGGAAGTTCAAGCCTCCTTTAAACCTCCTACAAGATTGCAGCTGGATCTCCAATCCACAACATCTCCAAACCTGCTGACTAATACAGCTCCAAAGCGGCTGACTGATACACTTCTTTCCATCCTTCATCCTCTATAGCTGCTATAATCATGATATTGAAGTTGATGCATCTCTCCATTTGGACTTACTTGGTATGACAAGACTAAAAAGGGCAAGATGAATAGAACTTTCTCATCCCATGCGAGATAGAAGTTTCGTATACTTGTTCTGCTTCAATTTAGCTATGTGATTCATCGCATAGTTGAATAGGACTAGTATAGGTTACTTTCTTGTTTTTCTCATGAAAGGGGAGAGTCTCCCTCATTTATGCTTACTTAGTCAACTTGTACTGGGAGGAGTCCTCCGATAGGTTTAATGCTTTCTAGTTTTAGTTAGCCTTTTTTGTAACGGGAATGAGTTAGCCGACCTTAGTAGGTTAGCCGACTTATGAACCAACATAGGATCGGAGGTAAGGTTTATGTCCCCCTCCGTGTATTTTTACTTTATTTTATTTATGTTAAGGCTTGGGGGTGTTGCTCAACCCCTGACTGTGCACGAGAGGTGGGAGCCTCGTGTAGGGTCTGTTCCCCTCAAAAAAAAAATGAAATGAATGAAGTTGACGGAGTTCTACCCAGTAAGTAGTCTCCCCGGCCAACATAGGGGGTTATGTTGGATTATATGTAATAACTCAGATGGTCTTAAATGTCGGTTATGGTAATCTTCCCACAAAATAAATATTTTAAAGGATATCTAAATGATTGATTATGCATGTATTGCATTGTGTTACATAAATGTTTTAATGTTTCCTCAATATTCATGCATGCTTACATACTTAGTACATTCCAAGTACTAATGCATACTCTTTTGACTACATGATATCACCATGTAGGGACCAGTGCTCCTCCTCATTCTCATCCACATGGCTAGTTGAGATTTTGTTTGAAGACTACATTTGGTGAGTTCCCATGTTCCGAGAATAATACTCATTTATCTATCTAGCTTATGATATGTTAAGATCTTTAGACACTTACTATGACATTTCTTTCTATTATGATTGAGGGTAAGCTAGGGACTTATCTTATCCCTGTTAAATCTAAAAGTTAGAGGTATTGTTGGACATATGTAAGTTGAAGATTTACTATTATGATTTCTGCTTGTTTATTTATTGTCATTATCTATGAAAGTCTAAAAGAATGCTAAGAGGCTTGCTTGAGATACTTTCGGTTTCCTCATTCGCCATGTCAGGTCTAGGCCCTAGGCTTGGGTCGTAACACAATGTGACACTCATGACCATTTAAGTAAAAATCATAAAATTAGGCCAATATGAATGATAAACAACATCTATAGCCAATGAAGATATTCCAATAACATCTCAAAGGAACGACGAGCTCCCGAGGCAATATAACAAGGCGTACTTTACGTTATTCAATCCAATAACTATCATACATGAATACAATAAGAATTGGAAAAAATCTTCAATACCTTCAAAACCTTCAAAACCTTAACACCATCCGTAAAAAAGAAAAATAAAAAAACTTAGTAAGATAAAGGAGTTGTCCAAAGTCACGGTATCCAAAATACCACTTCGTTGCTCGAAAAACTATAATAATGTTACTAGAACATGTAGTTATGAAGGAGGGTTGTAGGGGAAACATTTCCTTGACAAAAGGGACTGAATTCCAAATCCACACAACCTTTCTCCTTTCAATAATAACAAACATAGAAAACACCAACAAGAAACTACTACAAGTCATCGACAAGTACAATTTTCATAACTAAAAGCTTAGAATCTCGTTTTACAAAAATAGATAGGTGTACGTGATCCTTAACGTACCAATATAACTCCATAGCTACGGCCTAATATCAATATTCTAATCGAGCGCTCACTTTCCAAACCCTAAAAGAGAAGAATAACTCAAAATAGGGAAAAAACTATGTTAAGACAATGAGTTCGACATGTAGAGCAACTTTGGTGAAGCTCTTAAGCTCTAATTAGCAAACTTTAGGGAGTATTTCGGTATTGGTGTTTATTAAGTCTCTGATGAAATAATTTGAAGAGTAAATAAATTTTAAAAGCTGACATCTCAATATATATGCAATCCATGGACTTGGGCCCATCTTGACATGTCCTCTTATGCAGTCTTACAAAACCGCAAATATCTCCCTATTGTGAAGTCGTATGGACTGACGATTTGATGCTTTTGGAAACTAGAACTATAGAACTATAATTTTATATTCATGGATCCCATAACGCTTTATATACTTGGAGAAAATCTGTAAGATATTTGACCCAATGACAGAGAAATATTTAATACAAAACTTTTGATAATTTTTGCCAACTTTTACTTCGCAACCCGCTTGACTTCAAAACTTAAAATATAAATCTTGAATACTTAAGATGTGACATACCACATAATTATTAATTTATTAATAAATCTTCATCTTACCACAAAACATGGATTAATTTTGACACTTTGAAAAGTCGAGGTGTTACATCCTTTCCCCTCCCCCCCCCCCGGCGCCACCCAAAAACATTCACCCTTGAATGAAAAATTTGAGTCATGTGGTTAAGTCTTTAGGAGTTGCCAAAATTTTGTCCATAATTTCGGATCGTGGTACCCAATTAACCTCTCACTTTTGGAGATCATTTCAAAAGGGCCTCAGTACTAAGGTAAAGTTAAGTACCACATTCCATCCAAGTAGGTATTTTCATATCTTACGTTAGGCCACCCGACCTTTGATGTTCAGTCTTCACTAGTTGACAATTTGGACACTCGGAAACAAACCTTGCTATGTCCATCTTCATGCCACCCACTAGTAGAACTCCTTTAAGTCTCGGTATATTTTTGTCGAACTGGGATGAATGGAGTATGAAGAATTACAAGACTCCATCAAGATCAAAATCCTTAGGCCACCCACATCCAGAATAAATAACCTACCTTGGTAGTATAGCACCCCATCTCCCCCTTGAAAAAGGACTTCTACCTTCTTTTCCTTCACTAACATCTTTAATTCAACAAGTATTGGGTCATGGTGTTGTTTTGACTTGAAATCTTCCACCAAAGAGGATTTAGACCCATTTTGGAAAACCATACCACCATCATTTGTACCATACAACTTCATCCCTATTTTTTCCAACCGGTGAGAATCTTTCACCAAATCCCTCCTCCCTTCATAAACATGGGCCATACTCCCCATAGATACTCTCCTAAGTGCATCGGCAACCACATTATCTTTACCCAAATGATAGTGCAGACTCATGTCATAGTCCTTGAGAAGTTCCAGACACCTCTTTCGCCTTAAATTAGGGTCTTTTTGGGTGAACAAATATTAAAGACTTTTATGATTGGTAAACACATCCACATGCACCCCATAGAGGTAATGAATCCAAATCTTCAAAGAAAAAACAATGGCCACACACTCAAGATCATGGGTTGGGTGGTTACGTTCGTGCATCTTTAATTGCCTAGAAGAATAGTCTATGACCTTTTCATTTTACATTAAGACAAAACCCAAACCAATTTTCGAAGCATCACAATAAACCACAAAGCCTTCTAATCATTCTGGTAGAGTTAAGATAGAAGCGGCGGTAAGTCTATCTTTCAAGGTTTGAAAACTCTTTTCACACTCATCCATCGACATGAAGTTTTGCTTACCCAAAAAGTTCTTAATATCCAAAGGGGACAATGGTCTAGACCAATTCTTAACCGCCTCCATTTTCATAGGATCATCAACCTTGATCTCATCACCAGACACTATATGACCAAAAATGCCACGTCCTTCAACCAAAACTCACACTTACTAAATTTTGCAAGCAATTACTTATCCCTCAACATTTGGAGGACAACCCTCAAGTGATTCTTATATTCTTCCTCACTACGAGAGTATCTTAAAATATCATCAATGTAGACTACAACAAAACTATCAAGGTAGGGTTTTAATAGCCTATTCATCAGGTCTATTAACACAGTCGGCATATTAGTCAACACCGAAAACTCATCACCACAAACTCAAAGTGACCATACCATGTGTGGAAAACCATCCTGGGAATGTCACACCCCCTTACCCTTAGTTGGTAATAGTGTCACGGTCCAAGCCTAAGGCCTAGACCTGACATGACGAATGAAGTACCTGAAGGTACCTCACCCAAGCCTCTTAGAGTTCATTAAGTATTTTATCGGTAATGGTAAACAAAAGCGTAAATAAATGGGGTAATGGGACTAAGGGACATAACCTACAATAAAGGTCATTCACAAGATCAGACATCATCAACTTATCCAATAATATCTCTACATCCTTAGACTTGGTAGGGGCTAAATAATATTTAGACATCAATATAGCATAAGCATTATATAACTTTAGCATTAAAATATTAATCGATGGAATAACCCATTAAAATATTTCATTTGATTTAGTGAGAGAATTGTCCTTTGACATTGAAACCTTACTTTGGCTAATAAGTTCTTTCATTAATCAATCATTTCATATGGACTCCCTTTCATATGCATTTGCTTCATAACATTTATTGGAGTCAAAATTTATTTCATCTTTACTTTATCATAAGAAATTAGGTGGGTTCATTTCAATCAAAATTTAAATCATTTGATAAAAGATAGCATGCATGATAGTGGAAGAATGTATTATTTAAAACATCTTAAAACAACGTACCAATTCATCTTTAAAGCTACCTTTATGCCTTCATATAAGGACCTTTAATAATATCATAACTTTATGAAATCAAGAGTCAATATACATAAATATATGTAAAGAAACTTCAATTATATCATAGTCTATGCATTTAGAGTCATCATGCAAAAGCCCATAAGATTTCATCATTTAAAATTGAAGTGCTAGTTTGAGAAAAACATTTGAGTGCTATGGGTGGAAGGAACCATGGATGAAAACACACATACCTTGAGGTAAAAAAAATCCCTAGGAATACTTGAGGAAGAAATGAGACTTGAATGCCTTGAATTTGGAAACCCTAACTTTTTCTTGAAGCTCTTGGGAGAGTTTGAGAGAACAAAATTTAGTATATTTAGTCTAAGTGTATTCAGCCTCCAAAATGACATCATTTTAAAATAAAATGCTGAAAAAGACTAGAATGCCCCTTTAACAATCTGGACGGAAGAGATTTCAAGGGGACCCTTCATGGTCTGTGGTGCTCACCACAGATCATGGTGGGGTCTCGTGATAAGGGACTTAAAGAAATTCAAAAAGAGGACTTCCAGAGTAGTCTCTGAAGTTTCTTCATAAACACCTTGACACTACGTGAAATGCATCATGACCCATGAAGTGTGTCCATGGTGCAGGTCCTATAGGAGGCCTGCAGAAGCGGCCACCATGGATCACACCACAGTCCATGAAAATCTGCACGTCCTGTGGTGGTCATCCGTGGACCCTAACTTGGGAATATTCTTGACGGTCTTGGGGAGGGCTTTCCACGAAGGGCTTCACGGCCCATGGTGCTCACCACGGTCTTTGGTCCTCGATCGTGGTTCATTCCCTATAGTTTGAGTATCTGAATCTCTACTACAATGGCACACCACAGTCCTTGGTGCTTACCACAAGGCTTCCATGGTCAACTTCTTATGCCAGTGTTCTGCAACTTTCTGAGAATTCATCCTTGGTTCCTTGGTTTAGGAACTTTCATAATTTTGGGGTCTTACAGATAGCCAGGCTGAAGGTTGATCTTAGAGAAGTGACTTGTCCTTTGCAACTGATCAAACAAGTCATTTATCCAAGATATTAAGTATTTGTTCTTAATGATCACCTTGTCCAATTGCCGGTAGTCTATGCACATTCGGAGCAACACATCCTTCTTTCTTACAAATAGAACAAGAACACCCTACGATGAAAAACTTGACCTTATAAACCCCTTTTCTAATAAATTATTTAATTGTTCCTTCAATTCCTTCAATTCTATTAAGGCCATATGATAAAGAGAAATCGAGATAGGTTGGGTGCCAGGGAGGAGATCGAAACCAAAATCAACTTCCCTTTCAGGAAGGACATCGAAAGGTCATTCAGAAAAACATCGGGAAACATTTACCACAGGGACCAACTCAAGGGGAGGAACTTTTTAGTCAATATCTCTAAGCCTCACGATGAGGTAAATAAAACCTTTTGCAATCAACTTTTGGGCCTTAAGATAAGAAATGAACTTACTCTTTATTATAGAATTATGACCCTCCTATTCAAGAATGAACTCATTCGGGAATTAAAACTTGACTCGATAAGTCCTACAATCTATGGAAGCATAACATGCATATAACCAATCCATCCCAAGTATAGCATCGAAATCTACCATGTCAAGCTCTATTAGATCACAAGGGACAAGTTTATGCAAGATGGACATGGGACAACCCTTATAAACTTTTCTAGCCATAACCGACTCACCCATGGGGGTAGACACCAAATAATGCTCTACTAATATTTTGGGCAATATATCAAACCTATTTTCTAGGAATGGAGTAACAAATAACAAGTTTGCAGTTGGATCCAATAATGTATATACCTTAAAAGTAAAGACCTTAAATATACCGATAATAACGTTTGTGGCTTCCTCAACCTCTTGCCACTTATGGAATGCATAGAAACTATTGGTGTGTTGGCCACCTCCTTGATCTTGTTGGCCATGAGAAACTTGGCCTTGACGAATACCACCCCCACCACCTCTATAATCTCGAGCATGATGACCCGACTTTCCATATTTAAAGCATACATTTGAGTCCCCTAAGCACTCCCATTTGTGGGTCCTTCCACACTTCTTACACGGGGAAAAACTTGGGCACCAACATTATCTTTTGGGACAATTGGATTAGGACCCTTATCTTTGTTGAACTTGGGAGGAGGAGTATTAGTGGAACTTTGTCCTATAAAACGTTCCCACCTTGATCCTTGCCATTGTTACCATAATCGGACCTTTGAGGGTTGAACCCTCCACTATCAACTCTAGACCTCTTGAACCCATTAGACATCTCCCTCAACTTCTCTTTTTCTATTTCTTTGGCATAAGTCACTAACCGAGAGATGTACATTTTCTTGACCAATATGGCCATTTTCCCCTCCTTGGACACCAAGCTTAGCTCTAGAAATAAACTTACTCATCCTTGCCCAGGGGTCGAAGACCATAGAGGGAGCATACTTGGACAATTTTGTGAATTTGAGGGCATACTCCCTCACACTCTTACTCACTTGACAGAGGTTGATGAACTCTTGGATTTTTTCTTCCCTAAACTCCAATGGGAAGAAATGGTCTAGAAAGGCGCTTCTACACTCTTCCCATCCTACTGGTCCCACTTTTTTATCCTTCTCAACAAACCACTGCTCATACCATACTCGAGACACTCTTTTGAGTTGGTATGACACTAACTCAGCCTTTTCATTCAGTAGAACACCCATAACAACCACAATCTGATACACCTCATCGACGAACTCTATAGGGTCCTCATCTAGTTTAGAATATTCAAACTTGGGTGGATTCATCCTTTCAGAATCTGGAATCTTAGAGGCTAGATTTTGTACTTGAGGAGGAGGAAAAACCTAATGCAATTGGTTGGACACGTCTTGGTCCAACAACATAATGATGTGGTGGAACTCGGCATGAGTTACCCCTTATTCATAATGTGGATCATTAAGAATCAGAAGAGTTTAGTCCTCATCTTCAACCTTTGCTCTTGGAGGTGCTCTTTCATGGGGCATTCTCTAGAGAACATAAAACTGGTCATTAGTTAGAGGAATGCTTAGGACACTCTAGGGCACAACATAAATTGAAAAAAGTGAAGACTTTCCTAAACGTCCCATAGTCTCCTATTCATAGTTGTGGCGCGCTTCACAACTATGAATGAGACTCTATTTCATGCAGTATGTTGGACTTTGAGGACTATTTCAAATCCTCATTCTCTAATACTAATTTTTTCATGACCCAAGCCTAGGGCCTAGATGTGACATGGTGAATGAAGCACCCTTAGGCACCTCACCCATACCTCTTACCATTCATCAAGCAATTTATCGGTAATGATAATCAACTAGCAAAAACATAAAGGGGATAATTTGGACTAAGGGACTTCACATTACACAAGATTGAAACTCAACATAACATCACTTACTATGTATAACAATACCTTCTACATTTTAAGACTTAGCGGGGGATAACACTTGTCCCTAGTTCACCCGCAAAATTTAATCAAAGATATCAAAATGAAACTCAATGTCTAAAAATAATATAAGATAGAAAAGAGTAGGAGTGTTATTCTCAGATCATGGGAACTCATCACTAGTAGTAGCCTTCGATGATCAATCTAGCCATGGGGAGGAAAGTATGGGTCAACACCAATTCCTACATAGTGATATCATGTAAGCAAAAGTATGCAATAGTACTTTAATTTGAATATACTAAGTATATGGGAATCCCAAAATGAAGAACATTAATTCATGTATATATAAGCAATTAGCATAAGTGAATACATGCATGAGAAATATCATATAAAACCTTAAAAAATCTATTTTTTGGGAAAGTAACCATAGCCAACATTTAAGACCATGTGATCTATTACGTTGAATTTAACATAACCCCGTATGTTGTCATAGGGAGATTACTTGCCAAGTAAAACTCTATCAACTTTATCATTCGTTAACCTTAACTTTAATGGCTAATCGTGGATCCAAGATCCTAAAATGGCCGATAGGTGTTTCTATATTGGCGCATAGTTAATGCAACATGAGACTTTATGTAAGAAATCCTTAGGTCGAGTCCCCATATACATGCTAAATTCGATGCTAGGTTAATCCCATGGAATAATGTTTATACATCAATATAGCATCAGCATAATATAACTTTAGCATTGATAACATCATTCATTTGAATAGCTCATTAAACCTTTCATTTGTTTCAATGCGAGAATTGTCCTTTCATATTAAAACCCTACTATAGCTATGAAGCCTTTCCATCAATCGATCATTCATTTCATAAAGACTCCTTTTACATAAACATTTAGTTCATATCATCCATTTGGAGTCAAATATTCATTTCAACCTTACTTTAACATAAGAAAAGTGGGTGAGTTCATTTCATAAAAACATTCATATATAATTAAGTATGCTTGAGAGTCATGGAAATGCATCAAAATACATATCTTAAAACAACCTACCAGATAACCCTTAAACACTTTACAAGACTTCATAATGGCATTTTAAAATATCATTCATTTGATAAAACTAAGAGCCAATATACATCAATATAGGTAAATAAATTTGCAATATATGCAAATATATGCATTTAAAATCATTATATAAAAGCACATAACATTTCATCATAAGGAAATTGAAATATCAAATTAGAAATTCATTTGGGCTCCATGGGTGGAAGGATCCATGGATGAAAGGCTCAAATACCTTGAGGTAAACAAAATCCCAAGGAAAACTTAAAGAAGAAAGGAGACTTAAAATTCCTTGAGATGAAAACCCTACCTTTGTCTTGAGGTTCTTGGAGAGCTTGATATTAGAGGGACTTTGTGTTTTGAGTCTAAGTGTAGAGAATAAAGTCTTGGAAGAGTTGAGGGGCTTTAGATGGTCGGATGTACCCTCAAAATGGCACCATTTTGATGTAAAATGTAGGAAAGGACTAAAATACCCCCTTTAAGCATCTGATAGGAATGACCTCATGGGGACCTTTCACGGCCGGTGGGGCTTACCACTGTCCGTGGTGGGGTCCTGTGATGAGGGACTCAGAAAAACTCAAAAAATGGCCTACAGGGGTAGTCTCTAAAGTTTCACCACAGGACATTATCACTATTTATGAATATCACTACGGGCTATGAAATATGGCTATTGTGCAGTTCTGCAAGTGGACCTGCAGAGTTTCCACCACGAGGACTTACCATAGTCCTTCGAGAGTTCCATGACCCATGGTGAATGTCCATGGACCCTGCCTTAAGAAAATTCTTGAAGGTCTTGGGAAAGGCTCACCACAGAGGGATTCATGACCCGTGGTGCTCACCACAGTCTGTGGTCGTCCATCATGGTTCATCCTCTATAGTCTGAGTCTCGTCATCTCCGCCACGGTGGCTCACCATGGCCCGTGTCCCTACCACAGTCTATGATGGTCATGGTCAGCTTAAGGTGCCAGTTTCTGCAAACTCTCTGAAAAATTCATCCTTGATTCCTTGGTTTTAGACATTTCATATTATCGTGGTCTTACAAAGAGCTCATCTGATTGCAATGAGGTCTCACCAAAAGATATGGATGCTATATCCTCAACAGTGCACCTGCTATTGATCTTTAACACCTGTATGTGTATCATAAAATGATGCAGGTCGAGTGATGTCACTACATAGAATGTATTGTATGTAAAATGGTTGAAAGCAAACTTACTCAAGAACCCAAATCTGAAAATAGTCAACTCAATACAACATGAAATATAATAAAATAGTATTTTAAAATATATGTGATAATAAATGCAACTCAGTATATTAAAATGTAGTATTATACTAGGCGAGTTTCTCTAACTGAAAACTACACTTATGAGCTGATAATGATATAACAAAGCACTATTGTTGCCACAACCACCTAATACCTTGTCATGGTAAGGGACGTCACATCACTGGATTAATATAAAAGGTCCTCTTCTGGGACTAGGAAGAGTCTCCTAAATGAACGACACAATCCTATCCATTGATATATACATAGTTTATGAGGATTGAGTTATCTAGGCTCTTGCCCAAGTCGATACTCAATACTATTTCCAACATACTTAGTATGCTCATATATATCAAGTGAGTGAAATACTCAAACTACAGCCCATCTAGTCTCGTTGGACTTTTGCATCAATTTACATTATTTTTCTCAGCTCAACTCTTCTCTTAAATATAAGTATCATTTCATCTCAATAAAGAATTTTAAAAATAGAAATCAACTTATCAACTCAATCTAAAAAAAATACATTTAAAATATATTTATACTCATGCTTAAACATAGATATCAAGGGACTTCTTCAGCTCAACTCTTTCTCAATTAACAATGAAAATGGCCATTCTTTTAACATCAATAATGCATAAAGTATTTAATACAAAACTCATCTAAGTTTCATGTGAATAAAAAAAGGAATCCATAACCTCAAAAACAAACTTATCAAGTATAATATAATATACATACTAGAATTCGATAAATAATCAAATAGATATATAATGATTAACTTTATCGGAATTGAAACTCAAACCTCATGTTTAACTTGACTATAAAAAATATTTAGGGTACGAGGATGAACTTATTGCAACGTTTGAATAGCCCTATATACCTAGAAGAATGATTATCTAGTTGAAATTCGAAGACCTTCCTTGAAAACCTTGAAGCCTTGCTTCTCTTCTTCTCTCAAATTCTTGCTCTCAAATCTTCTAAGTGTTAATGTGAGGGAAAACCCCTTTGGGTACTGATAAGGGACTAAATTTAGAGCAAAAAATGGGTTGAGTTAAGTTTCTAAAATATGGAGAAAACATCGGAATGCCACTCATTCAAACGGACTAGGCCATCTACAGGTCCCTTCCTACAGACTATAGGGTCCTCCCCATGGGAACTGGGTCCAATTTTGGATATACAACAAAATAGGTAAGTGGATTTACAACAAACTACTATGGGTCGTATACCACTGTACGAGCCTACTACTCGGATGAAGAGTTCAGAAACTCCTCTAAAGGTAGAGTCTATGTGATAAATTCCTATGGCTCGTTAAAGGTTCTATGGGTCATCTTACTAAATCGTAGGAATAGCCTTGAGGGCACTTCAGAGGGTGGGGTCTACATAATTTTTCCTACGATTTGTAGGCCCATCTACGGATTATCAAAAAGGCTAGTAGGAAGTGTCTCACGTTCATCTATTTTTCTATGTGTTGGGTGACCTACAAATGGACACGTATGACCTATAGACTGTCCACCACTCGTGGGCACTAGGAAATACCCTTCTCTTACAATTTCTCATTTTTCTTCTAGGTTCTCAAATTTGATGCTAGAACAATATGGGGTGTTACAACTGTTGATATTGGCGGTCCTCTATGCTTTGTGTAAAGTCCTGAATTCGTGAGATATCCATATTATCAATTACTGCAATGATAGAATAAACATTAGGACAGTCTTAATGAAGCGCTCGTACAAATCTTTGCACCTTGTCATGTATTATATCAACAAATGCTTTTGCATATCTAGACAATGAATAAATCTTAGCCTGTACTCACAAACAATCATGATGCCCTATCGAAGGTTCAAAAACTAATCTACCTGGGCATCCATAATCTCTCAATAAAAATAAGGATTTATGAATATTTTTGTAAAGTTATGGCAAGTGGGCAAAGGTATATCGTGTCCCCTGAATCTCTCCCAACTCTTATACTACAATACTGCAGCAACATACAATCAAAATGTTACTAACTCAACTAACTCAACCTCTAAGCATGCATGACCCTGAAGATCCTATAAAGCTAACCAATAAGTGCTGACCCTATAAGCTATGGAGGATTCAAGGAAAGAAATTCAAAAACTTAAACTTTTTGGATCTTCAGAAGGTCTAACAACATTTGGCACAACTGGGTGTGCAACTACTAACTAGGCTAACATACATATTGCACTCTTGAAATCCTGATCAGATTGAATATGATGAACTGGAGGTGGTACTTCTGGTTGAGCCGGTGGTCCTGTAGCCCTCATAGGCTTCTAAAGTGGTGGAGAAGCTCTAGGGGGCTGAGAAGATATCTCCCCCTGAATCTTAGGATGGGATACCTCTGCCTATGGTGCCTTTCTAGTACCCTTACGTAGAGTTGTATCTAGCCCCTGGCAAACTTCGGTCTATCTAGTGTCAGTCATCTCTCTCTATATACAAAATCAATTATAAGCCTGAAACTCATTTCTTAAGACATCGCTCGATAGTATAGGTGAGCAAAATAAGGATAACAATTCTAATATGCTCTATAGTTTCTTCCTTATTAAATGTGGTACATAACACATTTATAAAGAAGACTCTACTAGACACAGCTTGCAGACTCCCTAGGATATGATATTGCTCTGACCCCATATTTTTCATGATCCAAACGCAAGGGATGCACCTGGAATGTAATGCCAAAACCCGGGCCTAAGTTGACTCTATGATTGCTACTAGTGCATAGTATCCACACACAATCGATAAAACAAGAAAGTATATCTTGATTTAAAAAAAACACCCTCGGCCGACAAGACAAGTATCAATAACTATTCCCAATATTTTATACAAAGAAATAACCAACTAGCACATAAATCCTACTTGGGCCATCTAGGCCCCTATGATATCTGGGAAATGCAAATTCTATATGGATAGTCAAAGCCACCATGATCTCTATAAAGAAACTGAAAGTAGGTATATATCAAGCCTTATCAAACCAACAAACAAGACCAACATGGCCATTAACGTATCTATAAAACCCAAACACTAGTCCACAAAACTCTAAATATAGTAAAGTTTGGCAGGACAACTCCCTGACCTATGCAAAACTATCTACAACAAAAGTTGACAAACCTCACAAATTTGGCAGCTCTAGAAGAATGGGGCTAGCCAATCTTCTAAAACTCAATTGTGTGGCTGGAGAGGTCTATTGGTTTTCTATTGCGACTTGTAGGCATAAATACAATACCCCCAGGAAATGGAGCATTACAATAAAATAATGAACTAAGTATAAAGGAAATATACTAAATGAGTAGGTTCCATAATATACTAAAAGTAATCAAGTAAGGAAGTCAAGAATAAGAAGCGCATGACTTGCTCCTGAATCTAAGTATACCAAAAATAAACAAAGCAAACACCTAACTAAGCCTCCATAAGCTTGGCAGGTACAAACAATAGACAAGACCACCTGCCCTTCATAAATCTAGAAGGTGCCTATTCAATCTATATACCCTTATCAGTAGTCCCCTATCCCCATACGCAGTCACATAGACTTCTTAGGAAATAATATATCCACGTAGGCCACACATAGCCCTCCTAGGCATCAATAGAACCTCAAAGTTAACTTATATCCCTCTTGACAACAACATAGCCCCGTAGGTAACACATAGCCTTCTCAGGCATCAATATATCCTCTATGGCAACTCATAGCGCTCTTAGGAAATTACTTCCCTTTGTAGGCCGCATATAGCCTTCTTAGGCATCAATATAGCCTTGTAGGCAACATATTGACTTCTTAAGCATCAATATAACCCTCTAGGTAACTCATAGCCTTTTTAGGCTAAATCACATTCCTATCGCTAACCACAATATTCCTAAGGGCAACAATAACATTTAATAGGCTAAAAGAGAGAAATTTACCTATAAGCAACCTATATGACTAGACTCTAAGCCATTCCCAACATAGGCTGCTAGTAATAGAATAAGAATTTCCATAATAAAGAATTATAACAACTCAAGCAACCAACAACTAAAAATCACTGCTACAAGTATATCAACGATAACACCAACCTTCTTGTATTGATCCTAAGCCTTAAGGAAACATGACAAAAGAAGAGAATAGCCTTAACATAGCTTTCAATTGAAGACCTAAAGGTGTTGCTATGAGTCTTTACCAACCAAATGTAATTTAACAAATACGAGAATCAAAAGGATACAAAAATTAGGCATAACCAATCAATAAGGCATCAATGTGACACTTGTAACCATTCAACTCCAAATAATAAAATTTGGTCAATAAGAATGACAAACAACAACTTTATCCAATGAAGATATTCTAATAAAATCTCAAAGGAGCGACGAGCTCTTGAGGCAATATAATAAAGCGTACTTCACATTGTTCAATCCAATAACTATCATACACAACTCCAATAAGAATCCACTGTTTGTCATGACTTGAACTAGGGACAAGCTATGAAATAGAGATCGACATTATGAAGGATCCCAATAAAGCCCTCGTAGCATACATCGCATATATAAGGTAAAGAAATATAGTAAATAAGCGGATGTAACAACTCAAGGGAATGGGTCTAAAGGATAGAATTTCTCATTCAATGTCCAATCAAATTACATCACAATAACATCTAAACATGCCTCTAGTCTAATCTTTGGTGAAGTCTTAGGACAAGATCCTAGCTTACTCAAAACATAAGAAGAAAGTCCGTAAAATAATGTGGAAAGAAAGTCATGTCCTGGATGATATGAGGACTCACCAACTTCTTGGAGAAACTAAAGCACTCTAGCCACAAATGGGATGATCGAAGTCCACCCTTATATTATGAGTCAATGAAGGAAAAATATGCGTTAATACATAGAAAGTACTAAGTATGTAAGATATGCATGAACAAAAAATGGGACGCGAGCAATATGACATAAGATGCATGACCAACATGATGAACATGAATGAGGCTTTAAGAGAATTTAAAACACATGAAAACTTATGGACAATGCATCATAAAACTTCATAGTCAAATCTCATGGCTTAAAATTCAACTTGTGTGGGATAAGATCTTTCACCTACATCTTAAGACCATGCGATATATAACATGGAATTCGATGTAACCTTCATCGAGTAGGGGGAGGTAACCTTGCCAAGGAATACTCTGTCATAGGACTCAACTGAACTAAACTGAACTAGGTTATATGTGGATCCACTAGCTTGGCCATGAAGGAAATCCTACGTGGGCAATGTAGTTTGAGACTTTAAGTTGCTTCTAGGATTCCCTTGGTAACAAACCGCATTACCAGACCAAACTCCACCTAGAAGTCCTCTCGGTGCTTAGAAAATATCCCAACAGAATTCATAAAAAATGATCACAAATATTATAAGGAAATATAGTAACTACCTATCAATCTATCTTTACAAAACATATTAGAAATAGCTTATTAACTTTAGTGATTAATAGGAATCCATAACTTTAATTAGAATTATCCTTATCACCATCTTAAACATGATTGTGTGAGAATTGTGCTTATCACACCATAATAACTATATATGATCATAGATTAATAATCATCATAACTTCATCATTAAAATCATAACCTTAGCTTTAAATCATAGAACTTTCCTTGAAAATTATTTAACTCATAATCAACTCATGAAAATCATCGTTAACTTTCATAACCATAACTTTGAAATAGTTTATGCATGAATATTCACAATTCAACTTAAAATCATGCAATTCATGTAGAAAAATGCTTAGAATAATCATTCATAATGATTCAAAATAAAATTGAAACAGCCCAATGTAATTCATCAAAACTAGGGTTCATAAACCATTGAAAATTGAAGGATACTTTGAGAAAACTTTGGGACTCCATGGGTAAAAGGAACCCCGAGATCAATCCCCACATACCTTGATTGAAATCACTTAATATTTAAAAGAAAGATTGAAGAAAATCTGAAACACTATATGGAAACTTGGAGAGGAGCCTTGAGAGAATTTTAGTTCTTGCCTTAAAAGAATTTAGAATAATGATTTATAATGAGGGAAATTTCAAAGGATTGGGTAGATATAGGCTTGAACATAGCCAAAATATTCTCTAAGTTCATTGAAGCAAGCATGGGAAATGACATAATTACCCTTCATTAAAATTAGAAATTTGGACTTACGAATAAACTCCTATGACTCGTCCTCCACCCTACGATTTGTAGACTTGAATTGTAGTACAGGTCTTTGAGAAGACCTAAAAATTTGGTCTCTAAAATTTCTATGAGTTGTTATTATGAATCGTAATCACGTCAATGGGTCGTATATTTGATCTATCCTATAGGACCTGATTTCTGAGATTTTGGGAGCTTCTGAAGTGCACCTACGAGTCATCATTATGACGTCGTTGTGCCTTTGAGTCCTCATCTAGACTTGTCTTGCAGGCCTAAAAATCTGCAAGTTTATAAGTCTCTGAAGTTTAGAAATGGATCATCCTTACAAGTCTTCATTAGGATGACGATGCATCCTATTGAGTCATAAGAACTCCTTCAAACTCTTGTCTTAAACAAATCCAAAGACTGCCTCTATGACTCATTTCTAAGAGTTGTAGGAAAGCCTACGAATCATAGAATGGGTTGTAGACCTAAATTTTTTTCTTTTCTTGAGATTTCTCCTTCGTTCTAACTTTTTGACTTTCGGAGTCTTACAATATCTCCTCTTTGGAACATTCGTCCTCGAATGAGATTAATTTAGCATAGGAAGGACATACAAAGAGGACTAGCAACCCAACTTAATATAAATGACACCTTGAAATGCATAGAACATGAAAGTTAAAAACTTTAACATAAAACATGACTTAAAAATCAACTTTCATGAACATGCATGCATATGAATGACATAGGAGGAACTGAATACGTAAGAGTTCAATTAACTTGAACAAGAACAATTTACTTCTTTCGGCTTGAGTAGAGGAAATGATATACGGGTTTCATTTCATCATATCCGCCTCCGCTTCCCAGGTTGCACTTTCTACTTGTTTATTCCTCCATAATACTTTGACGGATACAACTTCTTTGTTTTTTAATTTCTTAAATTGCCGATCTAAGATTTCCACCAAAACCTCCTCAAATATCAAATTCAATTTAAAACTCACATATTTCAAGGGTACAATGGAATTTGGATCACCCATGAACTTCCTCAACATAGATACATGAAACATCGGGTGAACCATAGCTAATTCAAATGAAAAATCTAACTCATAAGCCACCTTACAAATACATCTCAATATCTTATAAGGTCCAACGTATCTAGGACTCAGTTTCCCTTTCTTGCAAAAATGCATTACACCCTTCATGGTGAAATCTTCAAATAGACCCAATTATCTACATAAAATTCGAGCTCTCTTTTCCTAACATCAAAATAGGAATTTTGACAACTTTGAGCCGTCTTCAACCTCTGCCTTATAAGCCTTACCTTTTCTGTAGCATCTATTACCATATCTTGACCAAACAAGGCCATCTCATATATTTCAAACCATCCCACCGAGGACCTATATCTCCTACCATACAATGCTTCAAAAGGAGCCATTAGGCTACTAGAGTGATAGGTATTTTTGTAGGAAAAATCAATCAATGGAAAATTCTCATCCAACTCCCTTTAAAATAAAAAACACACGCCCTTAACATATCTTCTAAAGTTTGGATCATTCTTTCATCTTGACCATCAGTTTGAGGATAGAAAATGATACCTAAACTTTGTACAAAGACCTTTTTGAAATGACTTCAACTAGTGTGAAGTGAATTAAGTACCTCTATCCGATATAATGGACAAGGGAACACCATGAAGTCTCACCAATTCACTAACATACAACTTGGCATAATCTTTAGCACCATCAGAAGTCTTAACTGTTAGAAAAGGAGATGACTTAGTCATTCGATCTACAACAACCCAAATAGAATCATGTTATTTCTTAGTACGACGCAAACTCATTACAAAGTCCATATTCACATATTCTTACTTTAAGTAGGCATTTAAATGTCCTAGGCTAAACCTCCTAGTTTTTGATGTGCAACTTTAACTTATTGGAAATTTGGACACTTAGCTACAAACTCGGCTATGTCCTTCTTCATACCATTCCACCAATACACTTTCCTAAAGTCATGATACATTTTGGTGGAACCCAAATAAATTGAATATAGAGAGCTATGGCCTTTTTCAATATCAACTCTCTTAATTTATCAACATTGGGAACATATAACGGACCTTGATAATGAAGTACACCATCCCCCCTCGAGAGAAACCCTCAATGGCTTTTTCAGCAACCAACTTCTTTAGTTCAACTAATATCGGATCATGGTCTTGTTTGACCTCTTAACATCCGCCACAAGAGACAATTTCGAATCATTATGCACAAGAATATCTCCATCATCGAAATCAATCAAACGCATACCTAAATATGGCAATCTATGAACATCCTTAACCAATTCTTTCTTACCTTTTTCAACATGTGCAAAACTACCTATTGATAATTGACTAAGTGCACCAGAAACTACATTACCTTTGCTTGGATGGTACAACACAGTTATATCAAAGTCCTTCAATAATTCAATCCATCTCATTTGCCAAAGGCTCAAGTCTTTTTCTTAAACACATATTATAAACTCTTTTGGTTGGTGAACACATCCACATGTACACCATAAAGATAGTGTGTTCAAATCATCAAACTAAACACAACCGCTGCTAGCTCTAAATCATGAGTTGGATACTTTCTTTCATGTATGTTAACTTTTCTAGAATTATAGGCTATTACCTTACCATGTTGCATCAAAAAACAACCAATGCGTACTCTTCAAGAATCATAATATACAAAAAAACCATCAGACCCTTTCGGCAAGGTCAAAATAAGAGCGGTAGTAAAACAATCTTTTAACTCTTGGAAACTCTTCTCACAAGCTTCTGACCATTGAAACTTCTTCTTTTAAGTCAACTTAGTCAAAGGTGACAAGATCAATCGTTCCACAAATCTCTTATAATATAAAGCTAGACCCAAGAAACTTCTAATATCCAAAGGGGACAACAATCTAGGCCAATTATTAACTACCTTGGTTTTCTTAGGATCAACCATGATCCGTTCATCGGACACAATGTGACCAAGAAAAGCTAATTCCCTTAATCAAAACCCAAATTTATTGAACTTGGCAAATAATTTCATGTCTCTTAGAGTTTGCAATACAATCCTTAAGTGATTAGCATAGTTCTCCTTATTCCGAGAGTAGAAAAAAATATCATCAATGAACAGAATCACAGACATGTTCAAACATTGTTTGAACACCCTATTTATCAATTCTATGAATCCTACGGGGGCATTGGTTAAACCAAATGACATAACTAAGAATATATAATGACCATACCTTATTTGAAATGCCGTCTTTGAAATATCACACTCCCCCACCCTTAATTAATGATAATTGGAATGGACATCAATCTCAGAGAAATAACTTACCCATTACAATTGGTCAAACAAATCATCTATCCTAAGAATTAGGTATTTATTCTTAATGGTTACCTTGTTTGATTGCCGGTAGTCAATGCACATATGCAATAAACCATCTTTCTTTCTAACTAACAAAACAGGAGCACCCCATAGGGATATACTTGGTATAATGAAACCTTTATCAAACAAGTCTTTCAATTAATCCTTTAACTTCTTTAGTACTGCTAGAGCTATTCGATATGTAGGAATAAAAATGGGTTGAATATCGACAAGAAGGTCTATGCCAAAGTCAATTTTTCTTTTTAGAGGAACGAGGTGTAGATCATTGAGAAACATATCCAAAAACTCATTAAAAATAGGGACCAATTCTACAGTAGGGGCTTCCTAACCCTTACGAGATGGTAGATACAACCCTTGGAAATTATTTTCTAATCTTTAAGACTCAAAATGATATGACCTTTGAACACAAAATTACTACCCTTCAATTATAGGACTGTCTTAATAGGGAATTGAAACTCAACCACTAGGGTCCTACAATCAATCGAAGCATAACATGCATATAGCCAATATCACGATCCAATCCCGTAGGCTGCCCTCTTTTTCTCTCTAGTTTAGAGTTTTTGGTTTCCTTTGTTTGCTACTGGAGTTTTCGAATAAGAACTGAAGTTATACATCACAAAACACACATATATATATATATATCTTTAGAAGGTGCCACATGTCATCCCCCTAGGATGCCACCTAGGTTCATGCGGCCTATCACACGCCGCCACGTGGTAGCGGGGTCCACTCCCCAAGTAGGCAGGTGAGTCACCTGCTTTCTTATCACCTACTTGCTTGAGGGTCTTGCTTGTCACCTGCTTGCTTCACTTTCGTAAGTTCGGAAACTAGTTTTTTCTCTCTCTCGTAGGTTCATCATCTCACTTTACTTTAATAACTTACGTAGGTAAATCGAATCCTACAACTCATTACTTGGCCTCCAATTCCTTCTGGATTGTTATGACTCCATCTCCAACCTTCTCTACTATGGAATATCACATTCTCCCTTCCTTAGAGTCGTTTCATAGTATCGTAGCGTATCTGGCTCACATGGTAATTTCCAAGGAACTTATGAGACAATCCGAGTTTTAAAAGCATGGGGTGTAACATCCTTCCCCCTTTTAGAACATTCGTCCCCGAATGTTAGACAAAACTTCTATTAGCACTTTATACAAATCGTAGAGAGATTCTTTATTGTTTCCATAACACATACTTCTACCCAGGCACTTAATATACAAGTTTCAATAGTTGGGGTTACCTGAAGTCATCGGATATAGGTGCAAATACTTGTGTTTTATGTTCTCTTCCTGGTTTTGGTTTTTCCACCGCATTTTGACGGAAGGCACATCTTTAGTCTACAATCTGTCAGCTTGCCGATCCAAGATGGCGATAGGTTTTTCCTCACAGGATTCAATCTCCTGGACCTTATCTATGGAATATACCCTGGGTGGCTCATCAGTAACCTTGCGAAGCATTCCTATTTTATGGACTGGGCATATAGTTTCCAAATGAGATGGTAAGCTCAACTTACCAGCCACCTTGCCCACCTTATGAGTAACTTGATACAGTCTAATATATTTTGTAGGGTGACTCCATTATGAACATCCAATCATCAATTTGAACTCTGAATGTCGATGTCGATTATGTGTATATCATTTCTGCCAACTCTGGGTTGTTAGTCAATAGTTTGCTTAATCCTGTTTGGCCTACCAGCTTAGTCTTTTCCCCAACAAGGGGATTTATACGCTCTGCCTTACAACATCTTGTAGGGGGTCATCTGGATACTGGAACGGTAACCCTTCTCATAGACAAACTCAATAAGTGGTGGACGGTTGTCTCAATTACTTTTAAAGCCAACCATATAGGCCCTCAATAAACCTTCTAACGTCTGATAGTATGCTCAGTCTATTCAGCAGCTTGAGGGAAAAACTGGGGTACTAAGATCTACCTGTGTTCCCAATCTCTTCTTGGACTGATGTCCCAATGTTAATCATAATTAAAGTCCTTCTATCTAAGATATTAGCTGGGGAAACCTCACAGAACCTTCCTACCACCATATTCTATAACTTCACCTAATTTCAGTTGCATAGGTGCTCTTGCTTGAAAGCAAATGGGCTGATTCATTAGCCTACTCCCAATAACCCATATAGCATCCTACTCTTATAGAGTATAAAATAGGTTCATAACAATGATGATAATTTGGGAACTGTTAGCCTCGTATAGTCCTTCTCAACTCTTTTCAGAACCTTAACTGGCACTCTATCGTTTGGATTCCCTCTTTTTTCCCATCCTTAGGGTTGGCTACTGAATAATGTTGAAGTCTCCTCATATAATGGCTCTCGTAGTCGTTCTGTGCTTTTTCTAGCATGATCTGGTATAATTCCGAACGAATTTTGGCGTATATACTCGCCATCCTATAGTAAACGGCTAGTTTTGCCGGTTTCATTAAAACTCTTTAACAATTTCCCTTACCCCCGCTTGTAATCCTCTAGACCCATTATCTTGTGTCATTCTTTACCTTTACAAGATTATGAGAGGGTACAAAAAATATCCCAACGCTACCTCATTAGTTCTCATGTCTTACCTTGCCTTTTTCTCCCTTATACTATATTCGATGTTGGGGTAGATCTTTGGTCCAATCGTGGCCATATCTTACCTCACCCGTAGTACTAATTCCATCTCGGTAGTTTGGCTTAACCTATCTTTGCATCTCTCAGTTGGTAATTGTATCTTGAGCTCCTTCGCTTGGGAATATAGCTGTGGGGACTCCATAAGGTCCTACCACTCCTTTACCCTATAATTTTACACCTTCCCGGCTGAGTAGGTAGCCTTTTATCGAAGGAGAAGGGGCTAATATAGTTAATCCATAAGAAACATTCCCTCCAGCATCATCTGGCACTGGAGTGCAAAGTGAGTCTTGTAATCCTGGTCATACAGTGGAATTTTCGACCTTGGGTATCACTTCCTGTCATCCGTAACTTACATCAGTTGGTACCCTTACCTTTAGGGTTTTGCTATTTCTCGCCCTTAGAGTTGGCTACCAAGTTGTGTCGAAATTCCCTCGCCCACTAGCCTATATAGTCATTCTATGGTTTTCCTCTCACTAACTGGTTTTATGTTGAAGAGCTATGGTATTTTAGTGCGTCATGAGTTAGCAGTTAGCTAATCCTTCTTGTCTGGCTTAAATCCTTTTTACAATACCCCTCACATAACGTATAGTACTCTAGGAACATAATCTTGTTTCATTTCTCTGCCACTAGTTCAGATTCTTCCATCTCGCGCGATCATACCAGCACTAACGCATTAAGTTCCATCAGAATTTTCAAGTTAAGCGTGCTAGGGTGAGAGTAATACTGGGATGGGTGACCTCTCTGGGAAGTCTTCGTGTCGCGTTTCATTGTTACCCTTGCCATAATGTGTGGGGCACTCAACTTAGCTCCAAATTTACCTCAGTATTGTCTCGCGAGTCTTTATGTTTCGCCTTATCCTTCCCTTTGTTATCTTGCAACCCTCATAGGGGTAGATCTTTAGTTCCACCATGACCATGTCCCTTTTTGGTCATTTTGGTCTAGCAGGCTATCATTATCCTTCGTAATGTCTCTTAAGTTGGTCAATATCCTTCCATGGTTACACCTTTTTGTTTTTATACGCCACCGCCTTCTAGTGTTATGTTGTTCAAGGTCTCATCACAACCTTATTAATGTTTTCTTATATAGCATTCTAGTTTCCATCCAATTATTGGTGGCTTCCGAACCTTTCTAACTTGGTTTGGCAAAATATTTTATTGAAGTTTAGAAGTCCATCTTAAATGTATTGCCATATCAATTGCCTCCTCCAACTTTTTCCATTTTCTCATTAACTTCCCCCCTTTAGAGGGTACTCATACTTTTATATGCCTGTACCTTGCTCTATATCTCAATGTCCAGTCTCGATTTTGCCCAATCTCTTTCTCCAATCTACGTGGTACTGCATCAGGTCCCCATCTTCCTGTATTTTTTTTACAACCTGGTTATCCACATAAGAAATCTTGGTTAAATTATGAAATGACGAGAACCTTTTCATACATAGTGCGACATCTCGTTTGTTACTCTGTACTTGAGTAATGGGACCCATGAAATAAGTTTCCCAAGGCCACATTCTACTTATCCTTATAAAAGTTGATATACCCTTGTAGTCGTTCCAAATTTCCTTTTAACTAGGCCACATTTGTATTTCAATATTCATTGTCCAAGATTCTCTTGGAGTAGTGGCTTTCCCAACCTATATCCCTTGTTTCTTGGGACAAATAGAAGTTGCGCCATTTATTTCTTAAGTTTTCCATCCTCGCCCCTTAAGGGTTCCACCATTTTTTGGGGCGACGTTGTGTACACGCGTCATTTTATTTTTTTGTATCTTGAGCTCCATGCTTTTATTGTGTTTTCAATGCAGGCTTTTAGTTTAGTCAACGCATACTAAGTGCACCTTACTATTGGTCCCACTTTATCCCTGCATACTCGTATCACACTGTTCAATTCATATTTAAACATCCCCAAGTAAAGAGAGTGTCCCTCATCGATGACATGAAGAGTATCTCTTACAGCTTTAGTTAAACATAATAGGGGTACCTGATATCAATTTTTAAGGCATACTAAAATTCTATGTTTCATTTCCTTTTCTTGTCTTGGGAAAATTTCGGCAGAGTTTCCTCAACACTTCCTACTATCCCACAACCTGCATGTAGAAAATACCAACAATGCCTCATAGGGCCAACAAACATATACATATTTATATCCTATCACAGCCGCATAGGGATTTCAATATCATCTTACACCGCAGCCACACGGGGCTTTCAATATTAATAATATTATAAAAATACTGGACTTACCTCGTATGTCCAACTTCAAGCTGCATCTGTTGCACTTCCTGTTTGCCTTCCTTTCAGGTTTCAACTTTACATTTCAATATTAGTTCATTACCTTACCCAACAGATATCTTCTGTGCCTTTACTTTACTTACCTGCATGCTTCGTAATGTCCCATGTAGTCAATTACCTCCTTTTTTTAAGATCCAAGGTTAGAATATGGAATTTTCCTATGACTCAGATCTATATCACGATCTCAGATGTGAAAGAAAGGTAACATCCTTAATGCCCTGTAGCTTCCTGTTTATAGATGTGGCGCGCAACACATCGATAACGAAGACTCTACTAGACACGGTCTGCAAACACTCCAAGGACAAACTGCTCTGATACCACTTCTATCACGACCCAATCCCATAGGCTGCGACTGGGGTCCGACCTGGACCCCTGTATACCTACCTATCAGTTGTAGCCATATTGAACTATGAACAAGGTAATACCTCTCACAAAATAAAAAAAACCCCAATGAGTTAAAACTTTTTTTTTGTGTGTGTGGCCTCTTTCACTCGTCTCATAACACATAAGCACATGCAAGACGACAAGGCTGTTGTAACATAACAATATTCACAAAATGTTGTATAGGCAAAATCGAAACAAACTCACAAACATCCCACATTCATATGTTTACAGACCTTTAAGAATAGTGACGGCAACATATGGCAGGACAGGGCCCCCGCCGTACCCCTGAATATACAAATATATACATTAAGTGACCAGTATCGAAAATTAGGCTCCAGAACAGTAAAGCACTGCCGACATGGCTGAGAGAAACTCCTAAGCTGACGGGTCTACAAAATAAGCATCTGTATCTGCGGGCATTAAAACGCAGCCCCCGGAGTATGGGGGGTCAGTACAATATATGTACTAAGTATATAAAGCATAACAACACATAACTGAGACCATAACTGAAGTAGGGATGAACAGGACAAGTATAACAATTAACAAATAATTGTACCTCCACCTTAGGACATGTAATCATACACATCATCATATGCTATGCCTAACCCGCTAGTGAACTTGGTGTCATAATCATTTCCTCATTTTCACATGTCATCGTACCATCATGTATTTTATTTCATCATATCATCGTATACGGTATCATATCCTCGTACACAGTATAATCTTATCATGTATGTCATCGTATTACATCCGGTTCACTACGGGGGCTCGGGGTCACACATGTATCACTCTAATCTCATATGCATTCCTTCATAAAGTATCCGGCCCCTTTAGTGAGGGACTCGGTGAATGGAGTGGTGTATATCTATAGCGTACCATCATAATATACATACCGTACCCAACCCTCTAAGGAGGGACTCGGTGTTCCTTCCTTATTTCGCCACATATACTATCATATTACAACCGTCCCCGGGACTCGGTAAATAATCGTATCATCATAACATATAACATATATCACAACTCATGAACAGAATCGTTTCCTCGTGCGTGGAACTGTACACATCCGGCCCGGGACGCGGTGAAAGAAGTAGTAAAGCTGCGCCAGACATAATATCCGGTCCATTGTAGGACACGAAGAAAGAAGGGTTACAGCATGCACAAAGAGAGTAATTAGAAACTATATGCAACTAAGTCACCCTCTGAGACTCAATGAAACACTCAAGTGAACCGTCACCTAAAGACCAGGAAGGTACTTATCCGATGTACCCTTTAGATATCATTAGGGGTGTTACACCCCACCTTTTTTTTAAACTCGGAATGTCTCATAAGTTCCTTGGACATTATCATGTGAGACGGATACGCTACGACACTATCAAATGACTCCAAGGAGGGGAGGATGTGATACCCCATAGTAGAGAAGGTTGGAGATGAAGTCATAAGAATCCGGAAGGAATTGGAGGCCAAGTAATGAGTCATAGGACTCGATTTACCTACGTAAGCTACTAACTTGGAAGTCTTATATACTTAATCTATTGGAGTACGTACCAAGCTTGCGTAGCATGGATTACATAGGCTCTTAAAATAAGACGAGATTATGAAAAAAGTAACACATGGCAGCCAATGGAGGAGTGCCACATGGCAGCACCTCAAGCAAGTAGGTGACCCACCTGCTTGGGGTCAAGTAGGTGTCCCACCTGCTTGGGGGAGGTGGGACCCATTGCCATGTGGCAGCCCCTAATTGGTTGCATAGATATGGTGGCCCAATCATGGCTGGACACGTGTCACCATAGGGGGGTGACAGGTGTCACCCCTATAGCCACCCTATATATATGTGTATTATGACTAAGTATGTCATTCTTAGCCAAAAATTCAGCCAGGAACAAGAAAAGAAAAACGTAGAGAGGAAGAGAAAGAAGGCAGCTATGGTTTCTAAGAAATTAAGATAAGTTCTTCACTTTTCTTTCGTGAATTAATTATTTACAATGTTCCCTTAGTGACAGTTAGAGAGTATACGTCAGATACCTTCTACCCTAATCCCAAGGTGATGGTTCACTTGATGACTTTATTGAGTTCAGATAATGATTTAAACCGTGTTTTGTTTCTCACTACTCTACTCATGTATACTATAACACTTCTTTCACCCAGTCTCAGGCTGGGTCCGTTATCGTGCACAACTCACTGTATTGTCCATCGAGCCCTTCACTAGAGGGTTGGGTACATATGTATATATATATAATGATGATGTGTTATAATAAGGTGATGATGGTACGGGAATTGATACTGATACTATAGATATGATTCACCGAATCCCTGAAAGGGCCCGCTATATTGTATAATTTGAACATGCATGCTTTTATGACTCACAAAGTACAGGTACAGGTTTCCAATTTTGATAGTTTATCCCCTGTTTCTCTACTTCAGATATGCTTCCACTTGTATTATGTTATCTTTTACATACTCAGTACATATGTCGTACTGACCCCCTTTCTTTGGGGGGCTGCGTTTCATACCCACAGGTATAGGTATGGGGTTTGGGAGTCCATCAGCTTAGGATTGCACTTAGCTTAGCTGGAAGAGGCTCCATTGTATCAGAGCCTAGTTTTGGCACTAGCCACTGATGTATATCATCATTTTATTTATTCAGGGGTACAGCGGGGGCCCTGTCCCACCATATGTTGTCATTAATATTTTTTAAAGGTCTGCAGACATATATATATGGGTTGTGTATGTCAGTTTGATTCAGCTGGGTCTACCTGATATATGATATATGCGATTATGTTATGGCAGCCTTGTTGGCTTGCGTGCCCTGTCATGTTATGATACGAACGAAAAGGGCTATTGGTATATGTTCATGTTGTTGCCCATTGGGGCTCTGTTATATAATATCATCTTATTTACAGTTCAATGTGACCACAACTGATAAATATGTGTACGGGGGGTCCAGGTCGGACCCAGTCGCAGCCTACGGGGTTGGGTCGTGACAGAAGTGGTATCATAGCAGTTCGTCTTTGGACTGTCTGCAGACTGTGTCTAGTAGAGTCTTGGTTATCGATGTGTTGCATGCCACATCCATAAATAGGAAGCTACAGACTTTTAAGATGTTACTTTTCTTTCACATCTGAGATCGTGTTTTAGATCCGAGTCATAGGAAAATTCCTTATACTAACCTTGGATCTTAACAGAAGGACGACACCAACAGAAGGAAGTAATTAACGATATGGAAAGTTATGAAGCATGTAGGTAAGTAAAGTAAAGCCACGGAAGATATCTGTTTGGTAAGGTATTGAGCTAATATTGAAATGTAAAGTTGAAACCTGAAAGGAAGGCAAACAGGAAATGCCACAGATGTAGTTTTAAGTTGGACATATGAGGTAAGTCCAGTATTTTTATATTATTGTTAATATTGAAAGCCCCGTGTGGCTGTGGTGTAAGATGATATTGAAAGCCTTTTGCGGCTGTGATGGTATATGAATATATATATATGTGTTGGCGTTGTCGGGCATTGTTGGTATTTTCTGCGTGAAGGTTATGGGATAGTAAGAAGTGTAGAGGACACTCTACCAAAATTTTCCCAGAACGGGGAAAAGGAAATGAAACATAGATTTTTGAGATGTCTGAGAAGTTGATACCAAGTACCCCTACTGTGTTCAATTAAAGCTGTAAGAGGTATCCTTCAGGTTGCCGATAAGGGGCACCCTTTTCACTTGAAGAATTTTATTTTGGAGGAACAAAAGCTTATTTAAGTAGAAAGTTTGGACTATGGTATCTCCAGCCATATTTGTACTGTAGGAATATAAACAAAGGGCTCAGGATGAAGGATAAGATGTCCCGCGAATGAGTTTCACTCTTTTTGACAAAAATACCAAGCCCTCAACTCCTAATTGTAAATTAGATGAGTTGTTCATAGCTCGAGGATAAACTCAAAAGGAGACCAGGTAGGTCAAGTACTAAAAGAAGTACTGTAATGTTTAAAAGGTTTCGATTTCTTCCAACAATGGTTGGAAAATGATTTATGATAACAATTTATAGTTCTCCACCGACTAATTGAGGAAAGAACTTCTAATAGAAGTACCTTAAAGAGATGTCAAGAACTGAATATGAATACGAACTAATAGAGGGATATCGATATGTAAGTATGAATTTAACAGTGTGATACAATTATAGAAGGATAAAGTAGGACCACTAGTAAGGTGTACCTAGTATACGTTGATTAAGATAAAAGCCTATGTTGAGCATGTAGTAAGAGTATGGAGCTTAAGATATAAAGAAATGATGCGTGTACACAATATTTCCCCAAAAATAGTGGAACCCTTACAAGATGAGGACGACAAACTTAAGGAATAAATGGCATAACTTCCATTCATCCCAAGAAACAAAGGATACAGGTTGGGACAAAGCCACTACTTCAAGAAAACTTGGAATAGTTATCGTCAGAATACTAGTACTGCCTAATTGAAATTGGAACGACTACAAGTACAAACAAAGGAAAGTATGAGTACCCTCTATAGGGGGGAAGTTAATGAGAAAATGGAAAAAGTAAGGTGAAGGCAATTAATATGGGAATATATTTGAGATGGGCATCTAAAATTCAATAAGATATCTTGCCGAACCAAGTTAGAAAGGTCCGGAAGCTACCAATAATTGAATGGAAGACAGAATGCTACATAAAGCAGCGTTAAGAAGTTTGTGATGAGACCTTGAACAAGATAACACTAGAAGGTGGCTGCATATAAAAATAGAAGAGTGTAACCATGAAAGGATATCAACCAACTTAAGAGACATTACGAAGGATAATGACAGCATGCTAGACCAAAATCCAAAACGTTGGTTATAGAGTTAGCCACAAATGATGTTGCGATAGATAAATAACCAAAGAAAAAGGAATAGAAAGCCTCCTGTGGTAGAAAATGAGGAGAACACAAAGTGAATAAAGGATAGTGGAGCTAAAGGTCTACGCCGATACTGGATGTAAGATAACAGACGAAAGGACAGGGCAAAACATAAAGACTCACGAGACAATGCTAAGGTAAATGTGGAGCTAAATTGAGTGCCCCACTCATTATGGAAAGGATTACAAAGAAACACGACATGAAGACTTCCCAGGGAGGTCACCCATCCCAGTATTACTCTCGCCCCAGCATGCTTAACCTCAAAATTCTGATGGAACTTAATGTGTTAGTGATGGTATGATCACATGAGATGGAAGAATTGGAACTAGCGGCGGAGGAACGACATGAGATTATGTTCTTGGAATACTATATGTTACGTTAAGGGTATTGTAAAAAGGATTAAGCAAGACAAGAAGGATTAGCTAACTGCTAACTGACGACGCACTCAAATGCCACAACTCTTCAACATATAACTAGTTAATAAGAGGAAAACCACAGAATGACTATATGGGCCAGTGGGTAAGGGGATTTCGACACCACTTGGTAGCCAACTCTAAGGATTGAAAAGCAAAACCCAAAAAGGTAAGGGTACTAGTTGATATAATTTATGGAAACCAGGAAGTAATACCCAAGGTCAAAAATTCCATAATATGACCAGGACTACAAGATTCACTTCACACACCATCAATAGATGGCTCTATAGGGAATGTTACTTGTGGATTAACGATATTAACCCCTGCTCCTTCGATCAAAGGCTACATACTCAGCCGAGAAGGTGTAAAATTGTAGGGTGACGAAATGGTAAGACCTTACGGAGTCCCCATAGCTATTATTCCACGCAAAGAAGCCCAAGTTACAATTAACTACCAAGAAATGCAAAGATAGGTTAAGCCAAACTATCGAGATGGAATTGGTACTACTGGTGACATAATACATGGCCACGATTGGGCCAAAGATCTGCCCCAACATCGAATGTAGGATAAGGGAGAAAAAAGCAAGGTAAAACATGAGGACTAGCGAGATAACGCTAGGATACTTCTTGTACTCTCTCATCATTTTGTAAGGAATAAAATGACATAGGATAGTGTGTCTAGAGGGTTACAAGTGGGGGTAAGAAAAGTGGTGAAAGAGTTTAAACGAAACTGGCAGAACTAGCTGGTTACTATAGGATGGCAAGTATATACGCAAAAATTCCATCAGAATTATACCAGATCATGTTAGACAAAGAACAGAACGACTATGAGAGCCATTACATGAGGGGACTGCGGCATTTTTCGGTATCCAACCCTAAGGAGTGGAAAGAAAGAGGAGAAGAAGGACCCAAAAGATAGAATGCCAATTACAGTTCTGAAAAGAGTCGAAAAGGACTATACGAGGCTAACGATTCTCACATTATCAACGTCATTACACACCCATTTTATACTTTGTAATAGTAGGGTGCTATATGGGTTATTGTGAGTAGGATAATGAATCAGCCCAGTTGCTTCCAATCAAGAACACTTATGCTGCTGAAAAAATGGGGAGTTATAGAACATGGGAATGGTAAGGTTCTGTGAGGTTTCCCTAGTTAATATCTCAGATAGAGGGACTTTAATTATGATTAACATCTAGAGATCAATCCAAGAAAAGATTGGTAGAATAGACAGGTCTTCGTACCGCATTTTCCCTCGAGCTACTGAATAGACTGAGCATACTATCAGACCTTAGAAGATATAGTG
Organism: Solanum dulcamara; assembly: GCF_947179165.1. Lineage (NCBI taxonomy): Eukaryota > Viridiplantae > Streptophyta > Magnoliopsida > Solanales > Solanaceae > Solanum > Solanum dulcamara. The sequence continues at coordinate 33,391,117 of NC_077241.1, read as the reverse complement.
CGGACTAATATGGTTGGCTTTAAGAGTAACTGAGATGATCATCCCCCACTTATTGAGGTTGCCAACGAGAAGGGCTACCGTTCCAGTATCCAGATGACCCCTTACAAGATGTTGTAAGGCAAAGCGTATAAGTCCCCCTATTGGAGAAAAGACTAAGCCGGTAGGCCAAACAGGATTAAGTACACTATTGAGTAACAACCCAGAGTTGGCAGAAATGATATACAGATAATCGACATCGATACACAGAGTGCAAATTCATGATTGGATGTTCATAACGGAGTCACCCAGAAAAGGGAACTTAACCCAAAATATATTAGACTGTATTAAGTTACTCATAAGATGGGAAATGTGGCGGGTAAGTTGAGCTTACCACCTCACTTGGAAACTATACGCCCAGTCCATCAGATAAGAATGCTTCGTAAAGGTACTGACGAGCCACCCAGGGTATATTCCATAGATAAGGTCCAGGAGATGGAATCCTGTGAGGCAAAACCTATCGCCATCTCAGATCGGCAAACTGGAAAATTATAGACTAAAGACGTGCCTTCCAACAAGATACAACAGAAAAACAAAAACCAGAAAAAGGATGATCGGGGAACTAAAGAGAACATGAAATACAAGTATCTGCACTTGTAACCGATATTTACAGGTAACCCCGACTCCTGAAATACATATATGAAGTACTTGTAGGGAAGTATGTGTTTAGAAGATTTCAAAGAATCTCCCTACGATTTGTATAAGGTACTAAGAGGAGTTTTGTCTAACATTCGGGGATGAATGTTCTAAAGGGGGGAAGGATGTTACACCCCACCTTTTTTTTAAACTCGGAATGTCTCATAAGTTCCTTGGACATTATCATGTGAGCTGGATATGCTACGACACAATCAAATGACTCCAAGGAGGGGAGGATGTGATACCCCATAGTAGAAAAGGTTGGAGATGAAGTCATAAGAATCCGGAAGGAATTGGAGGCCAAGTAATGAGTCGTAGGACTCGATTTACCTACGTAAGCTACTAACTTGGAAGTCTTATATACTTAAGCTATTGGAGTACGTACCAAGCTTGCATAGTATGGATTACATAGGCTCTTAAAATAAGACGAGATTACGAACCCACGAGGGAGAAGAAAAAAGTAACACATGGCAGCCAATGGAGGAGTGCCACATGGCAGCACCTCAAGCAAGCAGGTGACCCACCTACTTGGGGTCAAGTAGGTGACCCACCTATTTGGGGGAGGTGGGCCCACTGCGATATGGCAGCCCTTAATTGGTTGCATAGATATGGTGGCCCAATCACGGCTGGACACGTGTCACCCTAGGGGGATGACACGTATCACCCCCATAGACACCCTATATATATGTGTATTGTGACTAAGTATCTCATTCTTAGCCAAAAATACAGCCAAGAACAAGAAAAGAAAAACGTAGAGAGGAAGAGAAAGAAGGCAGCCATGGTTTCTAAGAAATTAAGGTAAGTTCTTCACTTTTCTTCCGTGAATTAATTATCTACGGTATTCCCTAAGCATGTGGAAGTTTATATATGTATTTTACGATGTTGACGGAATTAATTCTTCAGCATGGAACTTGAGAGGAAGTTGAAAGAACAAAGAGGGAAAACGTTAAAAACTAGTTAACAAACCCGTTTTTAGAGGGGACAGTTGATAGTAATATTGGTATAACTTCTTGTGAATAGCTTCATTTTGGGTGATTCAATATGTTTTGGAAAGGTATTTCTTATTTCTATAACTTTAATTTATACTTTGAAATCCATTTTTGCTTGTATCTTCTCTAAAGAGGGTGATGAAGTGTAGAGGAGGTACTGCCCAGATTTTGGTTTTGGAAATCTTACACGGATTGTTGTTGGTGTTTTGGGCATATCTTTTTGTATAAAATTGATGTAGGGGTGATTTGAAATTGTATGCTACCCTAAGAAACATGTCTATAACTTTGATGAAGGACGTAAATACTGTTTCGCTCCATTACCCCTTCGAAACAAAGCGACAAGGTAAAATAGTAAGTTGTCCAGAATTCACGTTTTGATAGTTTTGAGTGAGTTGTTGCTGCAGGGGTGTAATGTATTGTTGCAGGGCCTAAATGAATTCTAAAAGGGATGTGGATTCTTCTTGTTGCAGCCACACGACCCCTCATTGCGTATAATGAAAGGAGTTACAAAATAAAGGCTAGACGCCCTATTGTGATATCGTATTTTTGAATAAGTCATTTGGAGTTTATGTTGTATACTGTTGGTGTGAATTTCTGCAGGTTGTTGTTGTTGGTTGGCTGTAGGTCTTAGGGAAATAATTGGAAATTTGGATAGGGCACATTATTGGGGAGGTGCTGCCCAATTTTCGGCGATGCCTTAGCAAATAACAAAACTAATCGGGGAAACGACTAAGGAAATAAATTCCATTAATACTAAGGTGTAACCTAGGATGATGGAAAGTTAAAAGGGATTGATATTCATATTACTTTCATGTTGAATAGGGTTCAAAGGACGGCGAGCCAAATACGATAAGGAATAATTCAGAGAAGGTATGTGAAGCTTCTCTTGGTATGTTTTTGGTATAGGTATGTAAAGCCTATCTTTTCTCTTTTGGCATGTTGTAGATGTAAGCAATATATGATATGAGCTTGGGAGGTAATTCCATTCCCAGGTTCTGAATATGACTTCAGGACCCTCACTCACTTTTGAATGTTAAACTTTAAAGTAATAAGCTGCTATCTTCGAGTCTTCTATATAGTGTATAACAATTCATTCGACTAAGCTCTTGTTTGTAAAAAAACAAAAGGCTCTGAAATAACCAATGCTCGGACTGCTATAAGATATTTTACATTGGCATACGTCTAAGATTTTTAAAAACTCCTTTTTACATAGTCCTTAGTGACAGTTAGAGAGTATACGTCAGATACCTTCTGCCTTGATCCCAAGGTGATGGTTCACTTGATGACTTCATTGAGTTCAGATAATGATTTAAACTGTGTTTTGTTTCTCACTACTCTACTCGTGTATACTGTAACACTTCTTTCATCAAGTCCCGAGCCGGGTCCGTTATCATGCACAACTCACTACATTGTCCACCGAGCCCTTCACTAGAGGGTCAGGTACGTATCTATATATATATAATGATGATGTATTGTAATAAGGTGACAATGGCGTAGGGCCTCATACTGATACTACAGATATGATTCACCGGATCCCTAAAAGGGCCGGCTATATTGTATAATTTGAGCATGCATGCTTTTATGACTCACAGAGTACAAGTACAGGTTTCCAATTTTGATAGTTTATCCCATGTTTCTCTACTTCAGATATGCTTCCACTTGTATTATGTTATCTTTTACATACTCAGTACATATGTCGTACTGACCCCCTTTCTTTGGGGGGCTACGTTTCATACCCGCAGGTATAGGTACTGGGTTTGGGAGTCCGTCAGCTTAGGATTCCACTTAGCTCAGCTGGAAGAGGCTCCATTATATCGGAGCCTAGTTTTGGCACTAGCCACTGATGTATATCATCGTTTTATTTATTTAGGGGTACGGCGGGGGCCCTGTCCCGCCATATGTTGTAATTAATATTTTTTAGAGGTCTACAGACATGTATATATGGGTTGTGTATGAGAGTTTGATTCAGCTGGGTCTACCTGATATATGATATATGTGATTATATTATGACAGCCTTGTCGTCTTGCGTGCCCTGTCATGTTATGATACGAATGAAAAGGGCTACAGGTATTTGTACATGTTGTTGCCCAGTGGGGCTCTGTTACATGATATCGTTTTATTTATAGTTCAATGTGACCACAGCTGATAGATATGTGTACGGGGGGGTCTACGTCGGACCCCAATCGCGGCCTACAGGATTGGGTCATGATAAGGGGTTACATCAATTAGGGCCTCAGGAATCACAGACGTGCATCAAGACAATGCCACATAGCTTATGCAATCAGAAACATGGTTTATGAAATTAGAGACACAGTTATGCAGTCAGAGACACAGTTATGAAATCAAAGACATTGATCATTTCAGAGCCTTCAAGAAAAAAGAGTTTGTATCTCTACTTACTATTCACTATATACCAGGCTCGAGAATAATAGTTTGACTACTTTTTCAGACTTTTAATGGTCAGAAGTGACTACAAGTCATGAGTTATACTCAGAGCTCATAATTGGAATTTCCTCTAAACCTATATCATATATCATTTCACTTAAAATTAAGCCATTCCAAAGGAAAGAAGAGGTAGGCTTTACATGTACTAGTTTTCATCACATAGAAGACTTAAAGGCACTGAATCAGCTATTGCAGGAGTTCTAACATCAAAAGTAAACGAGAGTTTCGACTTATATTAAAGGCTTTATGAATGGATTGAATCCCAAATATCACATACATATCATTCATAACTTACATCTAAGACATGCCAAAAGAAAAGAAATATAGCTCTACGTACTTATTCCAAAATACGCCAAAAGAAAGCTTCACATGCCTCGTACGAGTCACTCATTGTCACGTTCACCTCATTGTCCTTTGAACCTATTCATCCTTAAGAGCCTTCCTAGAACTTAGGAAGCTTACGAAGCGTTCAAAGGTACCAAAGTACAGGGTGTAACATTTATGATTCAATGCGACCACAGCTAATAGATATGTGTACGGGGTTCCAGGTCAGACCCCACTCTCGGCCTACGAGGTTGGGTCATGAAAGAAGTAATACAAATATCAACCACTCTTGACTTTCCAGTATCTTAGGTTGCACCTTAGTATTTATGGAATCTATTTCCTTGTTCGTTTCCGCGACTAGTTCTTTAATTAATTAAGGCGTTAATGAAAATTGGGCAGCACCTCCCCTATAATGTGCCCTATCCAAATTTCCAATTAGATCCCTAAACACTAAAGACAACCAACAACAACAAACTGCAACATATGCTTATGCAATTCACACCAACAATATACAACATAAACTCCAAATGACTCACTCAAAAATACGATATCAAAATAGGGTTTCTAGTTTCCATTTTGCAAAACCTTTAACCGTATGAAGCGGGGGGAGGGTCGTGTGTCTGAAAACAGAAGATACCACACCTAACTTAGAACATATTTAGACCCTGCAACAACAAGACACACCCCTTCATCAGCACCTCACAAGAACAATACTTTATTTCGACGACAATTCAACTATAGCGACTCCAATTTAGTTTATTTCGAACGTTGAATATTTCCACGACTTTATTACACTTTCAGCAGCCTAAAAGGTGTATAATATAGTCTATAACAACACCATAAATTTAAAATTTAAAGGAGAAACCTTACCTTACCCGAAATTGGCCAAAACTAGCCAAAATTGTGCCTCGAAACTTTTCTAGCGCGACTTGAACGTTGTGTCTGCTTGCTGTCCGATATTTGCTGCACCAAGCCATGATTTTATACTACTAATACCTCCATATCATCATGGTATACGCTAGATAATTAATTTATGGAGTGAAATCGGAACTTACCTATTTTTTTCCCTTGGCAGCCCTCTTTTTCTCTATAGTTTAGGGTTTTTGGTTTCCTTGGTTTGCTGCTGGAGTTTTGGAATAAGAACTGAAGTTATACATCACATAACACACACATATATATATATCTTTAGAAGGTTCCATGTGGCATTCCCTTAGGGGTGACATGTGGCAGCCCCTAGGACGCCACCTAGGTTCATGCATCCTATCACACGCCGCCACGTGGCAGCGGGGTCCACCCCCCCAAGCAGGAAGGTGAGTCACCTGCTTGCTTGAGGTGCTTTCTTTTCACCTGCTTGCTTGAGGTGCTTGCTTGTCACCTGCTTGCTTCACTTTTGTAAGTTCGGAAACTAGTTTTTGCTCCCTCTCGTAGGTTCGTCATCTCACTTTATTTTAAGAGCCTATGTAATCCGTGCTACGCAGGCTTGATATGTCCTCCTGTAGCTCAAGTATATAAGACTTTTACATTAATAACTTATGTAGGTAAATCGGATCCTACGACTCATTACTTGGCCTTCAATTCCTTCTAGATTCTTATGACTCCATCTCCAACCTTCTCTACTATGGGGTATCACATTCTCCCTTCCTTAGAGTCGTTTGATAGTGTCGTATCATATCCAGATCACATGATAATGTCCAAGGAACTTATTAGACATTCCGAGTTTTAAAAACGTGGGGTGTAACAGCCAATCCATACCAAGGATAACATCAAAATTGATCATCTCAAGCTCAAATAATCACATAGAGTAAGTTTATGAAAATCAAAAAGCAAAAAACTTTTATAGACTCTTTTAGTCACAACCGACTCACCTATGGAAGTATAAACGAAAAAGGGCTCTAGAAATATTTTTGGGCTAGCATCAAATCTCATGGCTACATAAGGAGTACCAAAAAGAAATTTACACCCGGATCAAGTAAGGCATAAAAATCATAGTGAAAGACCCGTAACATACTAGTAACTACATCAAAAGTCTCCTCTATCTCCAGCCTACCATGAAGAGCATAAATTAATTATTGTGTTGACCACCTTTTGGTTGCACTTGAGCACCTTTGGCAACTTGGATAGGATGAACATCCTTGACCTTATGCTCTTTATCATGATGACCCATCTTACGACATTGGTAGCACATATTCAAACCCACTAAAAACTCACCCTTGTGGTTCTTCCCACACTTCTTGCATGCAAGGGAAACTTGACTAATAGGAGCACCTCCTTGAGGCTTAGGGTTGGTAACCCTATCTATGTCAAACCTAGATCCTTGGACGGAGTACCTTTGATAAAAAAGAGGACGTCCACCACTTGAGAAATTAGCATGAGAAGAACTATCACCATCGATCATTGCGCTCTTGGACTCCTTTCTTTTCTCCTTTACCTTCTCCCTCTCTATTTGATCCTCATAGGTCATAAGTCTATAGATGTCCATTTTCCAAATAACATGGCCATCTTACACTCCTAAGAAACCACATCCGATACACCCGACACAAAATTGCATATAAGAGATCTTAAGTCGGCAACTAATAGTGGAGCATATTTTAACAATTGGGTGAGCTTGAGGGTTTACTTGCTCACACTCATACCACCTTGCTTAAGGTTTCTAAATTCTTGTACCTTGTCCTCTCTTAACTCCCATTGGAAAAATCGATCAAGAAATACACTTTTGAACTCCTCTCAAGTCTCGAGATCTGCCTCTCTAGGCCTCTCGCTATTCCATTAATCAATCCAAGTATGGGAAACACTCTTCAATTGGTAAGTAGCCAACTCTGCTCAATCAACTGGGATAACCTCCATAATATCGATAATCTTGTGAATGCTATTAATGAAATCTTGTGGATCCTCAAGAAATCACGAAGTTTTTTCTCCACCGTACCGACATTTGGATTCATAGAACAACCACTTTATGATTGTTTAAGTCGTAATGGCTTAGGCAAGTACCTGAAAGACCACTCAAAACTTAGCATTAGAGACTTGGTAATTCAAGGGATCATTTGGAGCTTGTTGCTCTTTTTCAACCACGTTCCTTCTAGCAGGGTATCTTCGTGGAGGCATTTTCTTAAAACACACAAAGAACAAGTGTTAGACGGAAAGACATAGAAACCACTCTACCGCACGACATAGATTATGAAAATAGTGAGATTTTCCTAAGAAGTTTTGTAGACTTCTATTCATTGATGTGTAGCGCTTCACACCAATGAACAAGATCCTATTTAATGCGGCATGTTAGGCTCCCTTGGACCCTCCTAAACTTCGTGCTCTGGTACCAAGTTTGTCATGATCCAAACTAGGTCCAAGCCGTGACACAATGATCAAGATTATGAGGGATCCCAAATAAGCCATCTTATCCTACATCGCATACATAAAATAAAGAAACATAGTAAATAAGAGAATGTAACGACTCAAGAGAATTGGTTTAAGGGATAGAATTTCTCAATCAATGTCCAACCGAACTACGTCATAATAACGTCTAAACATGCCTCTAGTCTAGTCTTTGGCGGGGGATTAGAACAAGCTTCTAGCTCACCCAAAACATAAGAAGAAAATTAATGAAACAATGTGGAAAGGAAGTCATATCCTCGATGATATGAGGATTCACCAACTTCTTGGAGAAACTACACACTCTAGCCACGAATAGGATGATCAACGTCCACCCCTACATTATGAGATAATGTAGGAAAAAATATGCCTTAGTACATAGAAAGTACTAAGTATATGAGATATGAAAGAACAAGAAATGGGAAATGAAAAATATGACAGAAGATTCATGACCAACATGATGAACATGAATAAGGCTTTAAGAGCCTTTAAAACACAAGAAAACTTATGGTCAATGATTCATAAAACTTCATAGTAAAATATCACAGCATAACATTCAAATTATGTGGGATAAGACCTTTAACTGACATCTTAAGACCATTCGAGTTATAACATGAAATCTAATGTAAGCCTCAATGAGAAGGGAGAGGCTACCTTTCTAGGGGGGTACTCCGTCATGGTACTCAACTCAACTCTTTTTAACTGTGTTATATATGGATCTACTAGCTAGGACATGAAGCTAATCCTACGCGGGCAACATTATTTATGACTTTAGGTTGGTACTAGGATTCCCTTGGGTAATTAATTATGTTACCGGACGAACCCCACCTAGAAGTCCTCTCATTTCTTAGTCAATAGCCCAACATAATTCATTAAAACATGATCACAAACATTAGAAGGAAATATATAACTACCTATCAATTCATCTTTTCAAAACATATTAGTAATTGCTCATTAACTTTAGTGATTCTAAGGAATCCATAACTTCGGTGATAATTGTCCTTATCACCAACTTAAACATGATTATGTGAGAATTGTACTTATCACACCATCATAACTATATTTTATCATAGCTTGATCATCATCATAAATTCATCATGAAAATCATAATCTCAACTTTAAATCATAGAACTTTCCTTGAAAATCATTAAACTCACAATCAACTAATGAAAATCATCATTAAGTTTCATAATCATAAGTTGGAAATAGATTTATGCATGGGCATTCACAATTCAACTTAAAATAATTTAATTCATGTAGAAACATGCTTAGAATAATCATTGAGAAAAATTCAAAATGAAATTGAAGCAGCCCAATGCAATTCATCAAAACTAGGGTTCATAAACCATTGAAAGTTGAAGGATACTTTGAGAAAACTTTGGGACTCCATTGGTGAAAGGATCCCCTAGATCAATCCCACATACTTTGATTGAAATCACTTAGTATTGAGAAGAAACCTTGAAGAAAATCTAACACCCTAGCTTGAAACTTAGAGAGGAGCCTAGAGAGAATTTTAGTTCTTGCGTTAGAAGAATTTAGAAGAATGATTTAGAATGAGGGAAATTTCAAGGGATTGGGTATTATAGTCTTGAACTTAGCCAAAATAGTGTTAGGTTCATTGAAGTGAACTTGGGAAATGACATAACTAGCCTTCATTAGAACTATAAATTTAGACCTACGAATAACTTCCTACAACTATTCCTTCAGCCTATGATTCGTAGACTTGACTCGTAGTGCAGCTCTTTGAGAAGACATGAAAATTTGGTCACTGAACTTTCTATATGAGTTGTCATTAAGACTCATAATCATGTCTATGGGTCGTATATTTGATCCGTCCTTCAAGCCCTAATTTTTCAGATTTTGGGAGATTATGAAGTGCACCTATGATTCATCACTAAGAGTCATCATTATGTCTATGAGTCATCATTTAGACTTGTCTTATAGTCCTGAAAACCTGCAAGTTTGTAACTCTCCAAAATTTTGAAATGGGTCATCTTTACGACTCGTCAATAGGAAGACGACTCATCCAGTTGAGTTATAGGAACTATTTCAGAGACTTTTCCTAAAGAAGTCCAAGGACTGCCTCTATGACTCATTTCTACGAGTCATAGGAAAGCCTTTGAATCATAGAATAGGTCATAGACCTGAAATTTCTTCCTTTTCTTGAGGTTTCTCTTCTGTTCTAACTTTCTGACTTTCGGAATCTTACATCCACAAACTCCCCAACCCCTAAGGGAACTTAAAGCCATTAGTAAATGAAAACATTAACCAAACATAGTAAGGTAGGGCCTTTACAAAGCCACGGTATCCGACACTCCATTTCGCGGCTCAGAAAATTATAAAAATGATGCTAGAACATGTAGTTATGAAGGAGGATAGTAGGGGGAATATTTAATTGAAAATTGGGATCGAATTCATAATCTAAACAACTTGATCCCTTTCAATAACAACAAATGAAGCAAAAAACCAACAAAAAACTACTGCAAGTCACCGACAAGTATGCCTTTTCATAAATAAAAGATTAGAATCTCATTTTAACAAATAGATCCTAAAAATTACAAGTAAAAATCTGTAGCTACTACCCAATATCAATAATATCCTGGAACTCTTGCTATACAAACCCCAAAATAGAAGCACCACTCAAAATACGGATAAAAACAAAATCAAGACGCCGAGTTCAATGGGTAGAACTACTTTGGTGAAGACCTTAAGCTATAGTTGGCAAACTTTAGCTAATATTTTAGACCGGGGAGAGTTTCAACTATTTATTAAGCATTGGATGAAGTAACTTGAAAATAAAATGATTTTTTATATATGAAATCTCAATATATATATCCATTCCACCGACTTTGGCTCACCTTGACGTGCCTGCTTATGCAGTCTTACTAAAATGCAAAATATATCCCTATTTAGAAGTCATATGGATGAAAGGTTTCATGAATTGGAAAATAGACTCTTTGACCTTTAGTTTGATAAGTTGTGGGACTCATAACTCTTTATAGATCAGGAGAAAAAATGCTGAGACATTTGACCCTAATTTTAGTGAAATTCTTAAAACAAAACTTGTGATAACTTTTGCCAAATGTTATTTCGCAACCCGCTTAACTTCAAAACTTAAAATACGAACTTTGAAAACTTAAAATGTGACATACCACATAATTCTTAATTTATTAATCACTATTCATCTTACAATGAAGAAACGAGTTAATTTAGACATTTTGAAAAGGTAGGGTATTACACTATTCGATCAAATTTATGTCATCTTTAATCAGCCCCACATATTTTGTTTGAGTCACCTTAGTCAATCGATCTATGATAGGAATACAAGGCACTCCATAGTCCCGACAGAGTATATAGATTAAGAATGGGAAGGGAATACTCATAGGACCTCAGAATTCCCTCTCACAAATCTCCTCAATGATGTACCATACAAAATCAATTTAGTAGCTCTCCATAATGCTTGGCACCACTAATGCATGGTCATAATTTAATTGATTATTTTCCATAGTGGAGAATAGGCGACATTACACTTTGTCTCACCCAAACTTCCCTACTGTTATGACCTAAACTAGGGCCAAGCCATGACACGACGATCCAAAATTTGAAGGACCCCAACCATGCCTCTTAGCATACATCACATTCATAAGGTTAATTAAACATAATGAAATAAGAAAAATAAAAAACTCATGATAGATGTAAAAAATGAATAAACTTAACTGAAATGTTTGAATGAACTACTTCAAGATCATTGTCTAAACATGCCTCTATAACCAGACTTGATGGGGTATTAGGACAAGCTCCTAGCTCACTTGAATTCATAAAAGAAGGTCAAAGCGACATATGAAAGGAAATCTTATCCTTAATGAATGAGGACTCACCAATATCAACTCAAGTATGCTAAATCAACTGTAGCTACGAATGAGAGAAGTATGAGTATCATTCGTCCTAATATTTGTACGACCCCGTAAGACAAAAGGACAACCGAAAGAATTTTTTTTATTTCAAAGGAGTTTGAAACCGACCCAAGTCAATGAGTTAGTATAAAACTTGTATAGGTTATTATGGGTCATAAACTCTACTCGTTGAGTGAAGAATGTGATTGGAAATTTAGCTAAGGCAAAATTTGGGTTGACGAGTCCATTGATGGCTCATATAAATGAGTCATCGAGGCAAGGTAGGATGACCTTTAGGTGTCACCCTCAGTACTTCGTGTATGACTTAGTAGGATGAGTTACAGAGAAGTGTATGACCCATAGAAATGAGTCATGATAAAGTTTCAGAGAATATCCAACTTGCAGGTTTTCAGACCTACAAGATGGATCCCTTTGATGACCCGTTAACAAGATGATGAGTCATAAGCAAGACTCGTAACAAACGTATTGAGGATCAATTTTCATACCTTTCTCAAGACCAGCAGGACAAGCCGTAAAGATGACTCATCACCATACTAACAACCCATATACTTAAGTCGTAGTGTTACTCAATAGGAATTTTAATGAGGGGTAGTTTGATATTTTTTCTACATTCTAATAATGCATGTGGACATTTTTAAGGACTAGATTCATTACGAATTGGATCCTAAATACTGCTATACTCTTTATTTTTTCTCATTATTTCTCAAACAAATTATAGACTTCTCTCCCAAGTTTCCTCAAGATTTCATGAAGCTTCTATTAGGGTTTCTTCAATATCAAGTCTCCTTTCTCAAATTCAAGTTTAGTCTCAATCCAAGTATGTGTTGATTGATTCATGAGTCCCTTCCACTCATGGAGTCCAATGTTTAAATCTCAAAATCTTGTGAAATCTCATTACTTTTGAACTTTGATTTTGATGAATTATGTTGGGACACTTCAATTTCATTTTAAATTATTGTTTATTATCATTATGAGTATTTTTCTACATAAATTAAATAAATTCAAGTTGGATTATGAAACCCTGAAGCTAATTCCTATGATGAATGGCATGCATTATATCCATGGAGTCCAATGTTTTCAAGATATCCTTATGGTTTTCAATAAAATTGATTATGTATATGAGTTTTACTCTAAATTCAAGTATGAATTATGATCATAAATTATAGTTATGTTCAAATTATGATCCTCATGAAGATAGGTGAGTTAGGGCTCTATGTGGTGAACTAGGATCTAATGATATGAGTTATCTATGTACAAATTATAATTTGAAAGGTCAATTATCACATTTCAACTATGTTATGAAATCAGAAATTCAATGAATTATGAATTTTATGAACAAGTTATGATATATGCTATATATTTTTTCTATATTATGTATTCTGTGGGATTTTACTTAGTACTAAGTGGACTTGAGGTGGGGACCACACAAAAAGCCTTAGTAGAAGCCTCATGTCTCATAAACTATGTGTCATCATAGGTTTACTTAAGGATTAGTTATTGGATTCACATATAGAATATGTACATCATCCGCCTTGCGGGGTAGAGTCTATCTTAGTAAGAAGATTCCCCTTTCTTTTGGTGTAGGGGTAAAATATGGATTCTATGTTGTAGGTCGCATGATCTTATTATCAGTTATGGTTTATATCCCACATATGTATATGAGTATTACATTATTTCTATTAAATGCTTTAATCATTATGGTAGTTCTCATGGTTTTACTTGTCCTCTTTATCATGTATATTTTAAATCATTGCATCTTATGAATTATATTTCATATACTTAGTACAATCAAACGTACTAACATATATTATTGCCTATATTATCTCATAATACAGGGGTTGAGATTGAGCATCATATTCATCCACGTGGCTAGTTGAGCTTGTGTATCAAAGGAGTTGTGGTGAGTCCTAATCTATCGAGGACTAGTTTTGATTTATTGTTTTCTTACTACCTAAAGATATTTTTTTCTTTACTGTGAAGGTGAGGTAGGGACATGTCTTAGTCCCTACCCACATTCATGTATAGAGGCATCTAGTTGGATAAATATTTCAAGTATATGTTGTGATGTGACATTCTTTATTTACTATTTATGGTTTAGACTCTCTTATGATGTTTCTTCTTTTAATTTACCTTATGTATGCTTATGATATAAATGAGAAGCTTGGTTGGAGCCCTTCAGGGTTTTGATCGCTGTGCTACTACTAGGCCCTTGGTCGGATTATGATAAACTTTTTATCAAAACACAAGGTCCAAGTATCCTAAGGTGTCTAATGTGCCCCGTCAAGTTGAGTCTTATTCATCGTTGTGAAGTGTGCGACATCTATCAATAGGAGACTAGAGACCTTTTAGGAAATTCTCACCTCTTTCATGATCTATGTCATGCTATAGAATTTCCCTTAAGACTTCCTTTCCCTAATGTTCTTCCTTTGTGATTTTCAGAAACATGCCTCCAAGAAGACTATCATTACAAAGGGGAAATAATTCTACTGAATCCGAAGCTCCTCTGGATCCTCAAGACAATTTTCCTCTACCCGAACAAGTGACTAATGCGGAGTTGAAGAATACTATTACTATGCTATCCCAAATGGGAGCCAACCTAGGGGATGTGGCTACTCTCAATATTCCTACTCCAACCTCAAAAGTGAGGGACTTTGCATGGATGAACCCTCTAAAATTTAATGGCTCAAAGGTTGATGAGAACCTACAAAAATTCATAGATAAGGTCTATAAGATAGTAAGCATTATGCGAGTGTTATCCCAAGAGAAAGCATTGTTAGCATCCTATCAACTTAAAAGGTTTGCACAAGTATGGTACACCCAATAGAATATAGAGAGGGTGGAGTAAGGTCCTATTGAATAGGAAGCCTTCAAACTTGCTTTTCTTGATACTTTTTCCTCTTAAACTAATGGAAGCTTAGTTGTTGGAGTTGATAAATCTTTGATAAGGCAATATGCAAATGAGGGAATATGCCCTCAAGTTTACTAATCAATCTAAGTATGATCCTTCATTAGTTTCTGATCCACATGCCCAAATGAGTCAATTTATATCGGGGGTATCCATTATGGTTGATAAGGAATGTCGTACTACCTTGCTTGTGAAAGAAATGGATATATCTCATTTCATGACTGTTGCCGAATAAATTTATGGAGAAAAGCTCAAGGAGATAATGATGAGGGATTCTAAGAGGGGTTGATATGAAGGTGGATTCTCCTATGCCAGGACCGATGGTGGTGGTAGTGGCTTCTCTCAACTATGCCAAGGTTCAAGGAGGAAGTTTGTTAAGGATAGGGTCATATACCTTAAATCTCAAGGATGAGGAGGTGTGAATGCTAGTATCCCTTCTTTTCCTAAGTGTGCAAAATATGGAAAGAATCATGGAGGGAAATTCTTAATGGGAATGGGTGATTGTTATGGGTGTGGAAAGGTAGGTCATAAGCAATCTGAGTGCCCTTATATTTCCAACAAAAGTGGAGAAGGCCATCCACAAGAAGGCCAAGTGCAACAAGGCGCCCAAGCTCAACATAAGGGTGGCCAACGCAACAACCAATTATATTCTCTTCATTTTAGGCAAGATGTGGATGAGACTCCCAATATAGGCATGAGTATATAATGGGTCTTTAACTTTGATATTTATGCATTGAATGATCCAGCTACCAACTTGTCTTTTGATACTCCTTACCTTGCCATGAGATTTAATGTGTTCCCCGAGGTGTTGTTTGAACCTTTTTCGGTTTATACTCTCATGGATGATTCGAAATTAGCCAGGCGACTTATAGAAATTTTCCTGTGTCAGTCTTTCACAAATATATTCCATGTGATCTTGTTCAACTTGACATGACCGATTTTGACATATAGATTGGTTATATGCTGCTTTTGCATCTTTATGTTGTAGGACTCTTGTGGTTAAGTTTCATTTTCCTAATGATTTTATCCTTGAATGGAAGGTTAATGATTCGGTTGTTAAGGGATGATTCATCTTTATATCTTAAGGTCCGAAAATTAATTTCCAAAACATGCATTTATCATATTGTGCAAGTTAGGGATGTTGAGTACAAAAATCCTACTTTTGAGTCTGTCCTTATAGTAAATAAATTTTCCGATGTATTTCCTAATGATATTCCCGGTGTTCCTCCTAAAAGGGAAATTGACTTTGGCATAGATCTCATTCCTGATACCCAACCTATTTCTATTCTTCCATACCGTATGGCTTCGACGGAACTTAAGGAGTTGAAAGATAAATTAAAAGATTTGTTGGATAAGTGTTTTATAGGCCAAGTATTTCACCATGGGATACTCCCATGTTGTTTGTTAGGAAGAAATATGGGTCACTTCGAATGTGTATGGACTACCGACAATTGAATAAGGTCACCATAAAGAACAAATATTCAATCCCAAGGATAGATGAATTATTTGACCAATTACAAGGAGAAAATTACTTCGATAAGATTGAGCTCCTTTTCGGTTATAATCAACTAAGGGTGAGGGAGTGGGATATTCCAAAAATGGAATTTCAAACAAGGTACAGTTATTTAGAAATTTTAGTAATGTCATTTGGTTTGATTAATTGTCAATCTATTTTCATGATTTTTGATGAATCATATTTTTAAGCCATACTTGGATATGTTTGTAATGGCGTTCATTGATGAAATTATTGATTTATTCTCGGAATGAGGAAGACCACGTGGATCACTTGAGCATTGTGTTGCAAACATTAAGAGAGAAGGAATTATTTGCAAAATTTAGTAAGTGCAAGTTTTGGCTAAGGAAAGTTGCATTTATTGGCCATGTGGTGTCCAGTGATTGGATTAAAGTAGATC
The DNA here is from genome assembly GCF_947179165.1 of Solanum dulcamara. Taxonomy (NCBI): domain Eukaryota; kingdom Viridiplantae; phylum Streptophyta; class Magnoliopsida; order Solanales; family Solanaceae; genus Solanum; species Solanum dulcamara. Next base: position 33,374,589 of record NC_077241.1, on the reverse strand, counting down.
CAAAGAAAATGGAGGCAGTTAAGAATTGCCCTAAATCATTATTTCCTTTGGACATTAGAAGTTTCTAGGGTCTAGCCGATACTATAGAAGATTTGTTGAAGAATTTTCATATATTGCTTCGGCTTTGATTAAATTGACCCAAAAGAAGGTGACATTTCAATGGTTTGATGAATTTGAAAAGAGCTTCCAAATATTGGAGGATCGTCTTACGATGGTTCTTATTATGACATTGCCAGAAAGGTTTGGATAGGTTTGTGGTTTATTATGATGCCTCACGTGTTGGTTTGGATTGTGTCTTAATGTAATATGGTAAGGTGATAGCCTATGCTTCTAGGAAGCTTAAGATACATGAAAGAAACTGTCCAACCCATGATCTTGAACTTGTGGCAGTTCTATTTTTTTTGAAAATATGGCATCGCTATCTTTATGGGGTGCATGTTGATGTGTTCACTAACCATAAGGGTTTGCAATATGTATTTAGCCAAAGGGACCTGAACCTTAGGCAAAAGATATTGCTGGAACATTTAAAAAACTATGACATGAGTATATTGTACCATACGAGTAAGGCCTTTTAGCCAATGCTCTTAGTCGGTTTCCCATGGGTAGTGTTGCATATATTGAGGAAGGTGAGAAGGAGTTGGTTAAAAGAGTCCATCAATTGGCACATTTAGGTGTAGGTTTGGTTGACTACAATAATATAGGTGTCCTGGTACATAATGGCTCAGAATTGTCTCTTTTGGCAAATGTTACAGCCAAACAAGACAATGATCCGGTGTTGGTTGAATTGAAGAAGTCGATTGCTGAAAAAGCCATCGAGTCTTTCTCCCAAGGGGGAGATGGGTTACTACGTTACTAAGAATGTTTGTGTGTTCCTAATATTGATGGATTGAGAGAGTTAATATTGAATGAGGCCCATAACTCTCGATATTCAATTCATCTAGGATCCACCAAGATGCATCATGATTTGAGTGAGGTGTATTGGTGGAATGGCATGAAGGACATATTGGAGTTTGTGGCTAAGTCTCGTAATCGTCAACAAGTTAAAGTTGAGCATCAAGGATTGGTAGGTTTAGCTCAGGAAATAGAGATTCCTACTTGGAAGTGGGAAGATGTGTATATGGACTTTGTAATGGGTTTGCCTAGCACTAGAAGACAACATGATTCTATTTGGGTCATTATGAACCGAATGACTAAGTCAACACATTTTTTACCAGTTAAGACTACTTATGGTGGTGGATATTATGCTCGGTTATACATTCGTGAACTTGTGAAAATTCATGGCATTCCTTTGTCGATTATATTTGTTATAGGTACTCAATTTTGCTTCATATTTTTGTAAGTCATTTCAAAAAGGTCTTGATACTAGAGTTAAGCTAAGTACCACTTTCCATCCTCAAACCGATAGACAAGCCAAAAGAATGATCCAAACTTTTGAGGATATTTTAAGAGAATTTGTGATTGATCTTCAAGGAAGTTTGGATGAGTATTTTTCATTAATTGAGTTCTCTTATAATAATATTTATCACTCTAGCATCCAAATATCTCCTTTTGAAGCCTTGTATGGGAGAAGGTGTAGATCTTTGGTAAGATGGTTTGAAGTGGGTGAAATTGCATCGACTTGTCCAGATTTGTGGTTGTGGCTATGGAGAAAGTAAGGCTCATATGAGAAGGATTGAAGACAGATTAGAGTCTTCAAAAGTCCTATTCGGACACTAGGAGAAGAGAGCTTAAATTCGATATGGATGATTTAGTGTATTTGAAGGTTTCACTTATGAAAGGTGTAATGCGATTTGGGAGGAAAGAGAACTTGAGTCCTAGATATGTAAGACCCTAAAAATTATCGAAGTGTATTGGTAAAGTGGCATATGAGTTAGATTTGCCATTTGAGTTGACTATGGTTCATCCAGTATTTCATGTATCAATGTTGAGAAAATTTTCAGGTGATCCAAACTCCATTGTGCCTTATGAAATTGTGAACGTTGAAGAAAATTTGACTTATGAGGATGTTCTGGTGGAAAGTTTATACTGGCAAGTAAAGAGGGTAAGGAATAAAGATGTTGTGTCCGTCAAGGTGTTGTGGAGGAATCAATAAATAGAGAATTCTACATGAGAAATAGAAGCGGACATGATGAAGCGTTATCCGTATCTGTTTCCTTTAACTCAAGACTAAAGATACTAAGTTATTCATCATCAAATAGATTAAACTTGTATGTTTCAGTTCCATATGTCCTTCATTTGCATACATGCTCATAAAAATAGAGTTTTAGAAACTATTTTATGATAAGTATGATGTTTACATGTTTTAAGAATTTTAGAGATGTCCCTATATTCATGTTGGGTGGCTAGTGCTCTTTAAATATCCTTTCCTTCACTAGTTGAATCTCATTTGAGGACGAATGTTCCCAAGGGGGAGATATTTTAACACCCAATAAGACAAAGATAAGAATGAAAGAAAATTGTTTTTTCAAAGGAGTTTGAAATTGACCCGAGTCCACGAGTCAGTCTACAACTCGTATAGGTTATTATGGGTTGTAAACTCTACTCAAAAAGGTGCAGAACGTGATTGGAAATTTGGATAAGGCAAAATTTGGGTTGATGAGTCCATTGACGACTCATAGAAATAAGTCATCAAGGCAAGGTAGGATGACCTTCAGGTGTCACCCTCAGGACTTTATCTATGACTTAGTAGAATGAGTTATTTAGAAGCTTACGACCCATAGAAATGAGTCGTGATGAAACTTCATAGACTATCCAACTTGCAGGTTTTCAGACCTGCAAGATGGACCCCTTCGATGACCCGTAAAGATGATGATGAGTCATAAGCACGACTTGTAACAAAAGTATTGAGGCTCGATTATTAGGCCTTTCTCAAGACCTGTAGAATGAGCCGTAGTATCATGACCCAACCTAGGGCCTAGTCGTAATACGATGATTGAAACCCGGAAGAACTCCAACTAATCCTCTTGTACATATCATAAGCATTCATAAGGTAAAGTAAAAAGAGAAAACATCATAAGAGAGTGTAAACCATGAATTGTGAATGAAGAATGTCACATGACAATATAGACTCGAAACATTTGTCCAACTATATGCCGATACTCATATATATGGGTGGGGGCTAAGATATGTCCCTAGCTCACCCTCGATATGAAACATAATAATTTTTTTTGGAAACAGTAACTAACTCAACAACTAGCCCCCAAATAAATGAGGACTCACCACAACGCCGCTGAATAGGAAAGCTTAACTAGCCACGTAGACGAGTATGATCTTCAACCTCAACCCCTACATTATAAGAAAATGTTGGCAAAAATATGCATTAGTTCATTGGAATATACTAAGTATGAGGGTGTGACATGCAATGTAAATCAGGGAATGCAAGGGTCAAGTAAAATACATGATAAGATGGAATAAGTAAAGTCATGAGAAAATCATACTGACCAAAGCATTTAAAAACATAAATTCAAAATCATAACATACTTAAGAGATCAAACATATATGAGAGAGGAACCATAACCGACAATAAGACCATGCGAGATATAATATTGAATCGCGTTATCTCTCTATACAATGAAGAAAAGGGGAATCTACTTGCCAAGGTAGACTCTACCCCGCTAGGTGGGTCATAAATACACTATATATGGATCCAATATCTAGGCCGTGAAGGCAACCTATGGTGGCACGTAGTTTATGGAACTTGAGGCTGCTACTAAGGCTTTTGGTAGGATCCCCACCTTATTTCCACTCGGTGCTAAGTCAAATCCCACAGAATATATGGATAGCATAAAAATCATAATTACCTATATCATAGTCATGATCATAGGTTTGAAATCATAGAGTAGCTCATTTTCATAACATACTTGTAATGTGAGAATTTTCCTTTCGTCATTACAATTATATTAGCATAATTCATATATTTAGGCCTTAGGTCACCACATAGGGCCCTAAGTCACCTTACTTCATAACTTGCATTAAATTCATACCTTGAACTTAGAGTAAAACCCAATTGCATAATCAATTGACTTTGAAAATCATGTAATTCACTTGAAAACAAGCATGATCCTAAACTTTATAGCAGCCCATACATAATTCATATAGATAATATCCTTTGGAAGTATAATTCAAAATATTTATAATTTACATCATGAACCCTAGAGATCAAAATATGAGAATTCATGGGAAAACTCTTCAATTCAATGCAATAACCATCAATTTATATTAAAATAGACTCATGATCATATTTTGAATCATAATTCATGTAATAGGAATAGAGAACATAAAATTCATAAAATACCATACTTTAATTTGATAGAAAACCTTGAGAAATTGATTTGGCTTCATGGATGAAAGAATCCATGAATCAATACCCACATACCTTAAGTGAAAACGCCAAATAATTTCAAAGAACTTGAGAGTTTTGATGGAGAGCTCGAGTGAATTTACTTGAAGTCTTAGATGGAGTCCTTGAGAGTCTTTTATAGAGAGAGAAATATTTGAGTAGGTGAATTGTAGGAGAATGAATAGAATTAGAGGTTTAGGTCAATTTATAGAGTTGCATTAGGTCCTAAAAACATCTAGTTTCATTAGCTAACAATTAGGAAAAAGTATACAACGCCCTTATTAAAAACACAACTCGGCCAGAAAATCCTTAGGGTCTGCGATGTGGACCTGTCGCCGACCTTTCTATTTCGTGTAGTTTCTTTGAAAATCTATCTTCCAATATACGGATCCTAAAAATCCACTGAGACTTTTTTCTCACAGGTTTTAACCCCCTGATCGATATTCTGAACTCAGATTTTTCAAAAAGATTAAGGATAATGCACTATATGAGCGGCCAATTCCCAAGGTATTTCTTAAGGCACTTGTGCATTTTGAGGAATGTTACACGTTAAAGACAACACATGACCATAATAACGATCCCTAGACATAATTCGTAGGGTTTCTTGATTGAAATTTTCATGAGGAGTAGTTTGGTATATTTTCTACGTTCTAATAATATATGTAGAAATATTTAAGGACTAGATTCATTATGAATTGGATCCTAAATACTCCTAAACTCTTTATTTTCCCTGATTAAATCCTAAACAAATTCTAGACTTCTCTTCCAAGGTTCCTCAAGAGTTCATTAAGCTTCCATTAGGATTTCTTCAAGATCAAGTCTCCTATCTCTAATTCAAGTTTAATCTCAATCCAGTATGTGTGGATTGATTCATGAGTCCCTTCCACTCATGGAGTCCAAGGTTTAAATCTCAAAATCTCATGAAAACTCATTGCTTATTATCATTATGAGTATGTTTCTACCTAAATTACATGATTTCAAGCCGAATTATGAAAACCCATGCATGAAGCTATTTCCTATAATGAATTGCATGCATTATGTCCATGGAGTCCAATGTTTTCAAGGTATCATTATAGTTTTCAATTATATTGATTATGTATAAGAGTTTTACTATAAATTTAAGTATGAATTATCATCATGAATTATAGGTATGTTCAAGTTATGATCCTTATGAAGATATGAAACTTAGGGCCCTATGTGGTGACCTAGGACCTACTAATATGAATTATATATGTATGAATTGTAATGTGAAAGGTAAATTCTCACATTTCAACTATGTTTTCAAATGAGATATTCAATAAATTATGAAGTTTATGAACAAGTTATGAAATATGCTAAGTATGTTTTCTATATTATGTATTCTGTGGGATTTGACTTAGCACTAAGTTGACTTGAGATGGGATCCTACCAAAAGCCTTAAAAGCAGCCTCATATCCCATAAACTACTTGCCACCGTAGGTTGCCTTATGTCTTAGCTATTGGATGCACATATAGCGTATGTACATCACCCGTCTAGCAGGGAAGAGTATACCTTGGCAAGTAGATTCCCCTTTCTTCTGGTGTAGGGGTAACTTTAAGATTCTATGTTATAGCTCGCATAGTCTTATTGTTGGTTATGGTTCCTATTCCACATATTTATGTGAGTATTATGTTATTGTATGAACTTTAATTACATCTTTTAAATGCTTTGATCATTATGGTATTACTCATGATTTTATTTAGCCTCTTTATCATGTATATTTTAAATCATTACATCTTATGATTTATATTACATACCATGCCCACATACTTAGTACATTCAAATGTACTAATGCATAATATTGTCTATATTATCTCATAATATAGGGGTTGAGATTGAGGATCGTATTCATCCACATGGCTAGTTGATCTTGCTTATCAAAGGAGTTGTGATGAGTCCTCATCTTTCGAGGACTGTTTTTAGTTGTTGTTCTAAAAGACATTTATTTCTTTACTATGAGGGTGAGTTAGGGATATGTCTTAGTTATTTTCTTACTTCCAAAAGACATTTATTTCTTTATTATGAGGGTGAGCAAGGGACATATCTTAGCCCCAGCCCATATTCATGAGTAGAGGCATCTAGTTGGACAAATGTTTTGAGTCTATGTTGTCATGTGACATTCTTCGTTCACTATTCATGGTTTAGACTCTCTTATTATATTTCCGCTTTTACTTTAACTTATGTATGCTTATGATATGGACAAGAGGCTTGGTTGGATCCCTTTGGCGTTTCAATTATCATGTTACGACTAGGACCTAGGTCGGATCGTGACAACATTATGAGAGTGTTAGTTCATAAAAGATACAAATTATGTGAGATACACATGAACAAGTGATAGAACATGAGCAGTATGACATAGGATGCACGGCCAAAATAAATGAGAATGAGAAAGACTTAAAATGCATTAAAATCTCATTAAAACTTATGATCAATGCATCAAAAAACTTCTGTAAGGTCCTTTGGCTTTTGAGGGTTGGAATGTGTTATAATAAGGTAAAATAGAAGTCAAATGGCTTTAGAGGATTTTTTAGACTCGTATTTCGTGAGATAAATTTTTTTAAGAATTGGCCAAACTAGAAGACTCCGCGATCAAGGCGCGTCTTAGAGTTGTTCCCTGATAGAGAAAATTTATTCGACCTCAAGCTAACTCAAAATTTGGTCAAATTTGACCTAACGCAGGAAATTGTACATAAAACACATTTGGTTCATGCATAAGTTGTGTTTCTTTGTTCCTTGAGCTAGATACATCTATTTTAGAAGAAAATGAACTGAAGTAGGACATCTCCGCATAGCGGACTTATTTCCGGATAGTTCAAATTTATGCGAAAATTTCCATATTTTAAGAGAGGGCAACTTGGACATTTTCCTGAACCTGTTAAGACAGGATTTGACAATTTATGGGGTTATTTTCCACCCTTCTAACTACCTAGTACCTAAAATTCATTCCTCCTTGTTTCCAAATCACCTCCTACAAGATTAGATCTCAATCTAAGGATTCAAGATCCCCATTGAAGGCCTATTATCAAGATTTCTTCAAGTCCATCAAGAACTCTCCAATTACTCTTCAAGTTATTCTCTAAGGTATGTGAGTTTGTTCATCTATGTGTCTTTCCACCCATGGAGTCCAAAAACCTTTTCCAACTAATTTCTTTGATTTCAAGTATAAATTCTTTATGGGTACTTCTAATTTCTTCTTATTAGCATGAAGCATGATTGAAATTATGGTTATTGACTAAAATTGAATGAAATTTATTACTACCTATGAATGCCCTAATTTCCTATCTTGGATTTATGAATTTTCAAATAGGTCTTGTTCAATCCTTCTCAAATTGCTGGATTATGGTTCAAATTATTGATATTATATTCAAGTAAGATTATATTACTACTCAATCGCATGAATTACTGAATTTTAAGTAATTTCATATCTTAAGTTGTGAAGGATATTTGAAATGAATGGTGGGTTATTTGAAGTATGTTTTGAATTGAATCAATTGAAAATATTTATGCATGGTCCTTTGAAAAGCATGTGTCACGACCCAACTCCGTAGGCCATGATTGGTGTCCGAGTTGGGCACCCATATGTACCCTTATCCCCACTTAGTGTGTTAGCAGAATAAATAAAAGTAGAAATCGAAAAGGGGTCGCTAGAGGGCGCATAAAAACAGATTTAGCAAACGGAGGCCGTTAAGGCCGTCACTGAATATAAGCCCAAAACACATATACAGAACCCACAACACAAGTCTACAGACCTCTACAAAATGATAGCATAATCATATGATGGGATAGGGCCCCGTCGTACCCTTAACCATTACATATAAATCTACAACAGAAAAGTTAGTGCCAAAATAGGGCTCCGGACAAAGGAGCACTGCCAACCAACAGGGTGGATGTCCTAGGTGAGCAGATCAGCAAACCGAATGTCTGTACCTGCAGGCATGTAATGTATCCCCCCGATAAAAGGGGGTTAGTTTGGAAAATGTATTGAATATATAAAGCATGGACTGTAATAAGTAAAGCCATTACCAGAACAGAAGGTGAAAAAATGAGTAAACTACCAAGAATACCAAAATGCTTTTCATAATTCCAGATAATGTATGCAGAAAACATATGCCACATTCGGCCCCATTATGGGACTCGATGAACAAATTGTGGTCAACACCCCATTACTAGTTCCACAGCACATCATTAATCCAGAGTAGGGAATATTTCTGTAACATATCATATTAATTAGATGGTCTTATCATATCATATCATATCATTTGTGTACATGGCATATCATAACTCCACAAATCCCATGTATAGGTCGTATTGTCCCTTTCACATTGGGGTATAGCGAACAATGTAGAGAAGCACACATGATAACAAATCCTAGCCCGGGCTCAGTGAAAGAACAATAGAGGCATCCATGAGTGGAGTTGTGAGAAATAGATGCAATTAAATCATATTTGAGACTCGATGGGGTACTTAAAATGACCTATCATTCAAAAATCAGAAAAAGAGTCAGATCAAGTACCTTTTAAAAGTCGCTATGGGTTATATCAAAATAGAACTTTTGGGAATCATATACACATATCAAGGCATAACAAAATATCTTTTGGAAAATCAAGGAGTTGGCCATCCTAGCGGCTATACGAATAGAAACTTCCTTGGAATCATATAAAAGTCATATACTTGTTTTATAACGACCATGCCAAAAGAAAGATTAGCTTTTCAAACTTATGTCAAAAAATGCCAAGAGAAGGAATAAGGTTTACATACTTATGCCAAAAACATGCCAAAAGAAGGAAATGTTAGCTTTACATACCTCTTACGGATTACTCTTAACACGTTCACCTCGTCATCTCTTGGATATATTTAACATGAAACTAATTCTAAGGTTACTGACCTTCAAATTCCCAGCTTGTAATTCTACCACCACTTAACTATAGGAACCAATCCCTTATCAATTTCCTTAGACTAGTTCATTACTAGTTCCTTAGTTAGTTAAGGAGTTAACGGAAATTAGGCAGTACCTCCCCTATAACATGCCCTATCCGAACTTCCAATTACATCACTAATTAACTTAGACAACCAACAAAAACAAACTTCAGTACATATACAAGTGATTTACTTCAACATTACAAGATACAAACTCCAAACAACTCGTTCAAAACTACGATACCAAAATAGAGTGTTTAGTCTCTATTATGTAAAACCTTTAACCCTACAAAATGGAGGGTAATGTGTATGAAACCAGAAGAATATAAACCCCTTTTAGGAAACTTTTCATTCCTGCAACACACAATCAAAACACCTGCAAGCACAGCACAACAACCACAACACACTACTCTACTTCGGTTTAACTATAACGACCTTAGTTTAGTTTGTTTCTAACGTCAAGCATCCTTGTGCAATTTTTATACTTCCAGCAACATATAAGACGTTTAATATACTCCATAAACACACCATAAACTCCAAATTGAAAGAAAAACCCTTACCTTACCCGAAATTGGCCAAAGCTTGCCAAAACTTGCCTCGAAAGTTCTTCTAGCGCGGCTGAAATGTCGTGGCTGTTTGTTGTCCGCTTGGTGATGATACAAACATTAAAGTTAAATTATTAAAACACTAATAACATGTAAAAATCCTTACCAAAACTTTGGAAAAGAGAACCAATCCATACCTTAACAAACGGCTTCCCAAACTTGCTGAAAATTAACTTGGGAAACTCCTTTACGCGGCTGAGCTTTGGTGGCTGTTTGCAGTCCTATATTTCTGTCCCAAATAGTTAATTTACGTCATTAAAACCTCCACTTAGTCGAGGAATACCTTAGATAATTAATTGACGGAATGAAATCGGGGCTTACCTTTCCCTTTGGCCAAAGTCGTCGCCCCTTTCTCTTAACCTTTTAGGGTTTCTCTTTTTGTTTCTTTTGTTCTAAGTGCTGAAATAAGATATATACAGAATGTAGTACATATATACACCTTATTATGAGGTGACATGTGGTATCTCCCTAGGCGTGACATGTGGCAGCCCCCTAGGGAGCCACCTCAATTTTGCATCCAATCCGAAGCTGCCACATGGCAGTATGGGGCCCACCTTAAGTAGGTGTGTCACCTACTTGGTCCAAGTAGGTGCATCACCTACTTAGTCTAAGTAGGTGCATCACCTGCTTGCTTCCGAGTAGGTAATACACCTTCTTCCGTCTCTTCCGTGGATTCGCAATCTCGTCTCATTTTAAGAGCCTATGTATTCCTTGCTACTTAAGCTCGAAGCGTACTTAAGTAGCTAAAATATGTAAGATATCCAAATTGGTAGCTTACGCAAGTAAGTTGAGTTCTATGACCCATTACATGGCCTTCAACTCCTTTCGGATTCTTATAACTCTATTTTGAATATTCCGTATTATTGGGGTATCTCATTCTCCCCTCCTTAGAGTTTTTTGATAGCATTATAGATTATCCTACTCACATGACGACTTCTAAGAAACTTAAGAGACTTCCCAAAAACTTAAAAAGCTAAAGAAGCATTCCAACCTACCAAAGTACGGGGTGTAACATCCTTCCCCCTTTAGCACATTCATCCTCGAATGTGAACCAAAAACTTACTCCGGATCTTATACCGACTATATGGAGAGTTTCTCTATCCCATTTCCATAACATATACTTTCATTGAGCAATCAATATCAAATTTCCAAAGGTTAGAATTACTTGTAGACGTAGGGAATAGGTATAGATACTTGTTCTTTATTTCCTCTTTCACTTCCCAGGAGTTCACCCATCATAGTACTACTCTCGCCCAAGCACGGTTAACTTCGGAGTTCTAATAGGATCTGGTGCATTAGTGCTGGTATGATCGCATCCATCCCTTATAGGATATCGTTTGAAGTTTAAGCATTCCCATTTACATATGATAGCGTCAGTTGATTTTCTCTTATGCTTGTACTTCTCTTGTCCACTCCCCCCCCTTTAGGGTGTATCCATGTCATTATTTGCTTATTTCTAACTTTCCAAATGCATATGATTCCTTTCCAACCAATTTAGTATACTGCACTATTTCCATATCTTCCTTTACATCACCTATACTTTGGGTTACCCATGTATGAAACCTTAATACAATCATGAGGTGCTTAGAATCCTTAATATACAGTACCAACTCCAGTCTTGAACATTAGTACTCAAGTAATATCCTTAATGTAGCAGTACATTTAAAGACACATTCCATTTATCCCAATCAGTTATTAGCTCATCACCGTTTATTCCGATGTATCAACTCAGTCAGTGCCTTAATATGTCATTCTATCCAAATCTAGGTGTCATCTCTAAATAATCTTCTTAGGGTCACAAGTCTTTTCCAACTTCATTTTACCATACCAGTATCAACCTTTCAAGATATATTACAATCCTATATCTCATTTTTTTTTATTTCTAGGAAAATTTGGACAGAGTTTCCTCTGTATTTCTTACCATCTCAATACCTACACGCAAAAAATGCCAGTAGTGCCTCACAGGGCCAACATATATATTCATATCATATCATACCGCAGCCATACATGGCACCCAATATCAACAATAGTAAAAATAATGGACTTACCTCATCTGCCCAACTCAAACTACACCTTTTACCCTGCCCTATCTACTTTTCCTTTCCATTATTACCTTTACATGTCAATCGTACTTCAATACCTCACCTGACATATATCTTTCATGCCTTTTCTTACCTGCGTGCTTTGTAACTTCCAATATCATCAATCACTTACTTCTATCGATATTCTCCTTCGGCTAAAACCATAGGTTAGTTTGAGGAATTTCATTCCCTATGACTTGTCTCTATCGCACAATCTTAGATATGAAAGAATGTAACATCCTAAATGTCCTGTAGCCTCCTATTTATAGATGTGGTGGATAATACACCGATAAACAAGACTTTACTAGACATGGTCTGTAGATATTCCAAGCACGAACTGCTCAGATACCACTTCTATCACGACCCAACTCTATAGGCCGTGACTAGTGCCCGAGTTGGGCACTCATACATACCCTTAGCCCCACATAGCGTGTCAGTAGAATAAACAAAAGTATAAATCAAAAAGGAGTTGCTAGAGGGCGCACGAAAATAGATATAGCACGCAGAGGCTGTTAAGGCCGTCACTAAACACAAGCCCAAAACACATATACAGAACCCATAACACAAGTCTACAGACCTCTATTAAAAGATAGCATAATCATATAATGGGACAGAGCCCCATCGTACCCTTAACCATTATATATGAATATACTACAGAAAAGTTGGTGCCAAAATAGGGCTCCTAACAAAGGAGCACTGCCAACCAACAGGGTGGATGTCCCAGGCTAGCGGATCAGCAAACTGAGCGTCTGTACCTGCGGGCATGTAATGCATCCACCCAAAGAAAGGGGGTCAGTATGAAAAATATACTGAATATATAAAGCATGGACTGTAATAAGTAAAGTCATTATCAGAACAGAAGGTGCAAAAATGAGCAAACTACCCAGAATACCAAAATACTTTTCATAATCACAGATAATGTATGCAGAAAACATATGCCATATCCGGCCCTATTATGGGACTCAAAGAATAAATCGTGGTCCCCGCCACATAACTGGCGTCATAGAACATCATAACTCCAGAGTAGGAAATATCTCTGTAATAGATCATATCATATTAGATGGTCATATCAGATAATATCATATCATATATGTAAATGGCACATCAGAACTCCACAAATCCCATGTATAGGTCGTACCTTCCCCCTCATGTCAAGGCATGGTGAACAATGCAAAGAAGTATGCATGATAAAAAATCCGGGCCTGGGCTCAGTGAAAGAAGAATTAAGGCATCCACGAGTGGAGTTGTGAGAAACTAGATGCAATTTAAATCATATTTGAGACTTGATAGGGTACTTCAAATGAGCTATCATTAAAAAATTAGGATAAGAGTCATATCAAGTACCTTTTAAAAGTGTCTTTGGGTTATATCAAAATAGAACTTTTGGTAATCATATACACATATCAAGCCATAACAAAATATCTTTTGGAAAATCAAGGAGTTGTCCTTCCTAGAGGCTATACAAATAGGAACTTCCTTGGAATCATTTAAAAGTCATATACTTGTTTCATAAAGACCATGCCAAAATAAAGATTACCTTTTCATACATATGTCAAAACATGCCAAGAGAAAGAATAAGCTTTACATACTTATGCCAAAAACATGCCAAAAGAAGGAAATAATAGCTTTACATACCTCTTATGAATTACTCTTAACATGTTAGCCTCATCATCTATTGAACCTATTTAACATGAAACTAATTCTAAGGTTACTGACCTTCGACTTCCCAGCTTGTAATTCTACCACCACTTACCTATAGGAACCAATCGCTTATCTATTTCCTTAGACTAGTTCATTATTAGTCCCTTAGTTAGTTAAGGAGTTAACGGAAATTAGGCAGCACCTACCCTATAACATGCCCTATCCGAACTTCCAATTACATCCCTAATTACCACAACCAACCAAAAACAACAACTTTCAGCACATATACAAGTGGCAGCCCCCTAGAGCGCCACCTCAATCATGCATCCAATCCAAAGCTACCACGTGGAAGCATGGGGCCCACCTTAAGTAGGTGTGTCACCTACTTGTTCTAATTAGGTGCATCACCTACTTAGTCCAGGTAGGTGCATCACCTGCTGGCTTCCGAGTAGGTGCTACACCTCCTTTTGTCTCTTCTGTGGGTTCGTAATTTCATCTCATTTTAAGAGCCTATGTATTCCTTGCTACTTAAGATCGATGCGTACTCAAGTAGCTCAAGTATGTAATACATCTAATTTGGTAGCTTACGCAAGTAAGTCGAGTGCTATGACCCATTACTTGGCCTCCAACTCCTTCTGAATTCTTATAACCCTATTTCCAATCTTCCCTATTATTGGGGTATCTCATTCTCCCCTCCTTAGAGATGTTTGATAGCGTTATAGATTATCCGATTCACATGATGACTTCTAAGAAACTTAAGACCTTCCCAGAAACTTAAGAAGCTTAAGAAGCGTTCCAAGCTACCAAAGCATGGGGTGTAACAGCATGTTTGAAAGATGAATTGGATAGAACCCACCTAGTTTTTTTGTATGTTTCCAATGAATTTAACTTGAAAAATTTTGACACCTAATGAATGTTTATGAAATCAATATCTATTATCAAAAAGAGAATCTTATGAAATGAAAGAATGATGAAATAATATGAATGAATGATTGGACAATTCTCATATATTTGAATTGATAAAGGTTTTAATTATCTATTCCACTAATGTGATATTTTAAATGCTCAAGCTATATGCTATGACTATTTTGACGTATTAAACTATTCTTTGGGATTGACTTAACACTGAATGGAGAATTGAGGTGGAATTCTATAAGTGAATAGCAACTCCTTGTCTCATTAACTATGTGCCACCATAGGAGCCCTTATAGGCTTTTTAGGCTAGTGAATCCACAATTAGCATTAAAGTTATAGTTAAAGAAATATTTAAAGTTAATGGAGTTTTACCCAGCAAGTAGTCTCGCTATGCTAACATAGGGGGTTATGTTGGATTCCATGTAATAGGTTACATAGTCTTAAATGTCGGTTAAGGTCACTTTCCCACAAAATGAATGTTTTAAGTTTTCATATGATGATTTATCATGCATTCATTCACTTATGCATATTACTTATTAAATGTCCCATTGTTCTTCATTCTATAGCATGCTCACATATTTAGTACATTTAAAGTACTAAGCATAATTTTGGCTACATGATATCACCATGTAGGAACCACGTCGCTCCACACTTTCTACCTCCGACTATGTATCAATTTAATATATGAGCTTGCGGTACTGTTTTAGACTAATTTATGGGGTCATTTCCAAAATTCAGACATGGATCCCACATTTCTCATTTTAGACTCCAACATTAGACCATATCCAAAAATTATGAATTTACTGTCTAAACGATCGTAACAACATTGTCATTCTATTTTTGACAGCGTGACAGCATTCTAAGGCCTTTTAGAAAGTGAAAGCTCAGATTCTATTAGTTGGAGTGCGCACAGTCGGCATACAGGTAGGCTACGACTTTCCCCTCTTGAGAATGAGTATGTTTAGTCTTTTGTATACTGAATTGTATGAGTTTGGAAAAGTTTGGGTGTCGAACATATTAAATTCCTAGAATTCATGCCCTAGGTGTTATTTTTGGGGTATTATCGGACTGCTAAGCATGCCTTTAGTTATTGTTTATCGTCCATACCTTATGGTGTGTGGTGTGCCTTTGGTTATATATTTGGAAGCATGTTTGGCCTTAGTTTAGGCTAATATTAATGTTGTCTTAGACTTGCACAACTTTGGGTGCCGTTGGGACTTAGAACTCCTCCGACGTCATTTCGGATAGCTTAGATCCTTGTAGACTGATATAGAAAACTTGAGTTTGATAGTTTAAGGTTTATCTATGTAGTAACAAAGCCTTGGGACCTTACCTCCATAATGACCTATTCTCCTATCTGTCCCATATCACTTTGTTCTTGATTCTAGGAGTTTTCTCGATGATTTTAGTTGAATGTGCTTTGGGCTGGAGTGATGCATTGATTGCTCTCGATTTGGGGGTAATCCTGATGATTCTCGGTTGGCCGCTGATCCTAATTCTGAACGACTCACCTTTGTTCCTAGTTCAAGTCCCCAAATCATTCCTACGGGAGGGGTTCAATCCCCTGCCTTGTTATTATAGCCTCGGTTGAAGTCCATCTCTCTTCACTTAGCCATTGTTTGAGCCCACTTCCTTGATATAGCCTCGGTTCAAGTCTGTAGCTCCTTATTCACATTGGTTCGACTCATTATCTACTATTACCCAATTCAAGTGTGTGGACTAGCTTATACGTGGTTTAAATCCACAATTATCTTACACTCGATTCAAGTTTGTGGTTGCCTTCAAATCTCGGTTAGGGTTTCTGACCCTTTGATTAATCATTGATTCAAGTACTTATCTACTCTCAACTTTGGGTTAAGGTTTCAGGATTTTAGGATTGTTCGGTTCAAGTCTAGGAAGTTGGCGGCACTGTTCAAACTTTATTGGACCCACTCTTTTTACTTCAACTACTTTGCTCCTATCAGGCTTATAGGGGTCCATTAAGGTTATCCCTTCAGACTTATGGACGAGCGTACCCATCAGATTTGTAGGAGCCCATAGATTTAGCTAGTTTCTTTCTCTTTGTATTATGAGTATGATCGTGTACATACCTACATTTACTTCTTGTCTTGTCTTTGGTTGTGGTTATTTTCTCGCATTTCAATTTATTTTTGCTTATCTTGCTCAGTCGGCCTATGAAGCCTACTAGAGACCAATTATTTTGGTACTCATGCTATGCATTGCATCTGTATTTATGATGCATGTCCGAGTACTAGCTTCCAATAGTAATTCGAGCAAGCTGCAGTCATGATCGGAGGAGAGGTTGAGCACATTGTGTTCTAGATTTATACATCTCCCTATGTACATATATTTTGCATGTCTTTCACTTTTTAGAAAGCCCTATTTATGTCGTCCACTTTTGGGACTTATACTCTTTTGTAGTAGCTCTATACATATGACTTCCAGGTTCTGCAAGGGATCTTTTATTTGTATATATTTAGTTTTGCTTTTGCAGATTCATTATGTTCCTATTATTTCATTTCTGCTGTTAGATTGAATTGTTTGTCTTCTACCCTAACATCCCATTACTCACAATTCCAGAATATGGTCGGCTTTCCTATTGGTGGGTCATTATAGGAGCCATCATAATTTGAGAAATTAGATCATGACAAAAAAGAAATAATAAAGGAGAAGAAAAGATGAAACCAAAATTCTTTGGTTTTCATTACAACTCCTATCTCTCTCTAGGTCAAAAGTTGTTTTTCCCAAAATCTAATTTTATAAAATATTTATACGTGTAGGTAAAGCCCCAAATAAAATAATTGAATCCAAAACTAATTGGGAAACAAAACCTAGTCCAAATTGCACCGTATCACGCCGAATGGTGCTGCTGAGCCGCACAACTCTTTTTCCTCCTTAAAATCCTACCACATGGCAGATTTTCTTTCAAATTGTACTTTGTAAGCCACATATATATAAATAATAATATTATATCATAATTTTTCCATTAAGATGCCTGCTTGATTTCCCTCTTTACTGCTTCATATTTAATTTTTTTTGGCTCCAAATTTCTTTATATTTGTGTCAATTTAATTCTACAAATAAAATATACAATTTAGCACAATCCATAAAATTTATACTCAAAAAGGACAAATAAAAATTCCAAATATGAGGTAAATAATGACTAAAAATATGTATTTTTAGCCTCACATCACCATCCCATACTTAGAGTTTTGCTCTTCCTCGAGTAAACATTAAAGTTCATCAAACAATCAACTAGGAATGCCACCACTTTGATTCATACAAACAATTACGCAATACAAAATTTTCAAAATATCAAGTACACTTCTCGATCATTATGCAAGATATACAATAATACAACAAACTTATAATCTCCTAGCCTCAATGAAGGACTCTAACTAATCAAATTTAAGCTTGATGACCTACTCCATCAAAGAAAACTAATAAAATCACTTATCTATCATAAAACAAGTGCCCTCACAAGAATAAATAGTCAACACACTCAATTTAAAAATTAATTATAAATTAAGGACTTAGCATCAAAGAACAACTCTCACACTCACAAAAGAATTTATATGTATGCACAAAGAACCATAGTCTTGCCCATTATGTACATCTCCACTAATTAAGCATGCTCGAATAAAATAAAATAGAACTTTTAATGGGTTGTAATGTAAGCTAGGTGTCACGCCTCGAGAGGGTATCCTAGGCATGGACGACACTCAGAAACCATCTCTGGCCTTCAAGAGAACCACTTGGTCTCATCACTCATTCGTTCATCAGCGGAAGACTTAAGTGAAAATAAGAATACTTATGTGGGTTCGCCATCATCAACGTCAAATAAAAGAAATAATCCTTAGAAGAAGTAGTTTCAAAGGAGAACTACTCAAATTATTTCATCAAACTCATTCTATGAAGCCTCTAACACTATCAGACGGTGTCAATAATATGTTCATGGCTACCTCAAAAGAAACATAATACTCTACAATAATAAAAGGATAAAGAGTTCCTCAGAATACAAGAAGGACTCACCAAATAGCTGGAAAGTAATGCTCTTCAACGATGAGCCTGTAGAGGATCTCTAACACCTGTATCTGCTTCATAAAATGTTGCAGGTCGAACGACATCAGTAAATGGAATGTACGAGTATGTAAAATGGCAGGAAAGTAAGGACAAATGTCAAGAAACTCCTCTCAGAAAGACTCGGCTCAGAACTCAACATCATCTCAACATCAATATGTAATGCAAGTTTAAAAATAATAATAATAAGCAATGCTTACTTAGTTGGGAGTTTTTCTAACCGATAACCATCACGTATAAGATAGTGATGATACAATATAATGATGTCGTTGCCACATCCATCCAATTCCTTGCCAGGTTAAAGGGCATCACCATCTTGGATCCAATCATCAAAGTCCTCTTTATGGGACTTAAGAGGTATAGCCTCCATCTTACGCTGACAACGTAGTTCTGGGGTTTGAGTCAATTAAACTCTTACCCACTCAGTACTCAATACTACTCCCAAAATATATTCTCATAGTAACATCACCATCTAGTCTTATTGGAAAAACATCAAACTCATCTTATTCCTCTTCATCAATCATTACACTTCAGAACATTATTTACATATTATCAAAACATATTTCTCAAAAATCATTTACTAAATTTCATTTAAACTCAATTCTTTTTTTCTTTCAAAACTCAATAAAATACATATATAGTATTAATTCAAATCACTCTTTTTGTCAATAAATATTAAAAGCCAATATTTGTACTCAAAATACGTATAAAAATATTCCTAAATATCAAATTAATTAGGGTTCATGGTAAAGTGGACATGAAAAATAATTACAATAATATGATAGATAAAAATAATAATAATATGCATAAATATATCTAACTCAATAGAAGAAGAATTAATTGATTTATAATTCAAGATTTGGGTAAAACTCAACTATAACTCAATTAGGATGAATTTAAATATTGGGTGCATGGATGAACTCAATCCAATACCATGAATAGCCTTACATACCTGGAATTCGAAGCTTTACTCTAAATTGAAGAACTCAATGACCACTCTTGAACCGCTAGCCTTTTTCTCCTCGCCGGAGCATTTTGTGTACTACCCAGAGTGTAAGAATCATCGAAATAGTATTTCTACACTACTAAAAACTAAAGATATATTTGAGAATGAGTAAAGAAGTGTATAGAAAGAAGAGTTGCTTGAGAAAGCTTGATGAATAAAATGGGAAAATAAGGTAGGTATTTATAGGTCTGGAGGAGGTACCTAACAATAAATAAAAATAATTACAAAGGATAATCTTGAAATTTCAATGGAGGATTGTGATCTCATGGATGATGTCAAATGGAGAACTATTGATGTCATGGGTGATGTCAAATGGATCTAAATCTTTCCATGGTTAGTGAGATGAATCTTCTTTTAACGGAATAACCTTTTGCGGAGCTGTGTTTGAACAAGATAACTTTCTAATTAGAATTTGGTGTCTTTATATGAATTTTAGATATAGAAGTATATATTCATTTTGTTCAAGAATCAACTTATTTGGAGTAGCCTATCAGGACCCAACTCCATAGACCGTGACTGGTTCCCGAGTTGGGCACCCATGCGTACCCTTAACCCCACTTAGCGTGTTAGCAGAATAGATAAAAGTAGAAATCAAAAAGGGGTCGCTAGAGAGCGCATGAGAACAGATATAACACAAAGCCCAAAACATATATACATAATCCACATCAAAAGTCTATAGACCTATACAGAACAATAGCCTAGTCATATGACGGGATAGGGCCCCATCATACCCTTAACCAACATGTACAAATGTACAACATAAAAGTTAGTACCAAATTAGGGATCCGAACAAAGGAGCACTGCCAACCAATAGGGTGGATATCCTAAGCGAGCGGATCAGCAAATCGAGCATCTATACCTATGGGCATGTAACGCAACCCCTAAAGAAAGGGTATTAGTACGGATAATATACCAAGTATATAAAGCATGGATTGTAATAAGTAAAGTCATTACCAGAATAGAAGGTGCAAAAATGAGAAAAATATCCAGAATATCAAAATGCTTTTCATAACCATAGATAATGTATGCAAAAAAATATATGCCATATCCGGCCCCATTATGGGACTCAGTGAAAAAATCCTGGTCACAGCCCTATCACTAGCGCCACAGTATATCATAACTCCATAGTAGGGAATATCTCCATAAGAAATCATATCATATCAGATGGTCATATCAGATCATATCACATCATATGTGTACATGACATATCATACCTCCACAAATCAAACCCATGTATAGGGCGTACCTGCCTCCTCCTGTTGGAGCACGGCGAACAATGCAGAGAAGTACGCATAATAACAAAACCTGACCTGAGCTTGGTAAAGGAAGCATTGAGGCATCCACGAGTGGAGTAATTAGAAATTAAATGCACTTTAAATCATGTTTGAGACTCGATGGAGTTAACAAAATGAGCTATTATTCAAAAATCAAGACAAGAGTTGTATCAAGTACCTTTTGAATATCACTATGAGTTATATCAAAAATGAACTTTTGGAATCATATACACGTATCTAGGAACGATAAAATATCCTTTGGAAAATCAAGAAGTTGGCCATCCTAGCGGCTCTACGAATAGGAACTTTCTTGGAATCATCTAAAAGTCATATACTTGTTTCATAAAAACCATGCCAAAAAGGAAGATTAGCTTTATATACTTATGTCAAAACTTGCCAAGAGAAAGAACAAGCTTTACCTACTTATGCCAAAGACATGCCAAAAGAAGGAACTGTTAGCTTTACATACCTCTTACGAATCACACCTAATATGTTCGCCTCGTCGTCTCTTGAACCTATTTAACATTAAAGTAATACTATGGTTAATGACCTTTCACTTTTCAATTCCAACTCTACAACCAAGTCTCCATAGAGGTCATTTCCTTATCTATTTCCCTGACTAGTTCATTACTAGTTCCTAAGTTACCAAAAATCGGGCAGCATCTCCTCTATAACTTCAACATCCCCAAGATTTCAACTCGGCCACCATACCAACAACAAAAACCAGAATCATATATACAAGTAAATAACTTCAACATTACTCAATACAACTCCAAACCACTAGCTCAAAACTACGATATCAAAATAGAGTTTTTATATCTTTATTTCACAAAATCTTTAACCATACCAAATGAAGGGTCGTGTGGCTCAAACCAGAAGCACCCACAGCCTTTTTAAAATACTTTAAAGTAATGCAACACGTAACCCAACCAGCTGCACCTGCAGCACCACAATGACAACCCACTACTCGACTTCGATTTAGCTATAACCACTTCAATTTAGTTTATTTCTAACGTCAATCATCCTTATGAAAATTTTCCACTTCCAACATTATTTAAGAAATGTAATATACCTTATATCAACATCATAAACTCCAATCTTAAAGAGAAAACTTTACCTTACCCGAAACTCGCCAAAACTTATCGGAACTCACCTCGGAATTTCCTTTTGCGCAACTGAAATTTCGGGGCTGTTTGTTAACATTTTGGGGATGATCCTAACTATAAATTTATATTAATAAAACCTTCATAGCTTCTTGGTATACCCCATATAATTAATTCATGGAATGGAATTGGAGAACTTACCTTTTTCTCCTCCCAAAACTATAGCTCTTTCTTCTCTCTCGCTTAAGTTTCTCTTCTCTTCTTTTTGTCTAGAACTTTCTTGGAGATAAGATTACTTATAGGATAAAGATGAACTTAAAGTCATAAATTATATATATATATATATATATATAGGCCACTTTAGGAGGGGACACATGTCATCCCCTAAGTGGTGACACATCTCAAGCCCTAAGTGGTGATACATGGCAAGCCCTTATTGGGACAACACATCCCTTCCTCCAATCATGGGCTGCCACGTGGCATATGGGGGGTCTACCACCCTTTCTCCAGCTGCTGGCACATGGCACTCTCTCGTGCTTCCATGTGGCACTCTCTTATGCTTCCACTTGGCACTATCCCATGCTGCTATGTGGAACTCTCTTTTCCCACTTGTGCATTCGTAATCTCGTCTTACTTTACGAACCTATGTAATTCTTGTTACGTAAGCTTGGTATGTACTCAAAAATCTTAAGTATGTAAGATTTACAAGTTGGTAGCTTACATAAATAAGTTGAGTCCTACGACTCATTATTTTGTCTCCAACTTCTTTCGGATTCTTATAACTCTATTTCCTATCTTCTCTACTATGGGGTATCGCATTATCCTTTCCTTAGAGTTGTTTGATAGCGTTATAGATTACCCAGCTCACAAGATAACTCTTAAGAAGCTTAAGAGTTCTTAAGAAGTCTTAAAAAGCTTGTAGCAGCTTTAAGAAACTTTAGGAAACTTAAGAGGCTTACGATACTTCCAAGGAACTTAAGAGCCTTTCAAGAGATTTAAGAATGCGTTCCAAGGTACAAAAGTATGGGGTGTAACATAGCCTACCATGAGATATGATTTTTCTACTACAAATACTCCATTTTATCACAACACCATATCTTGTAAAATTTAATTTATTTGATCTACGTATCCTCCGAATCTTAAGGTATGGTCTCATGAAAGTTGTAGGTAATGCCGTTGGGGTTATTTAAAAATTTGAATCACCTAAATTGGACTATTCTATGAAAAGGTATGCCCAAATTACATAAGCAGTATAATTTTTGTCTAGAATTGAAACACCACATACAACATTTTAGGGGGTATTATACTAGGGAACGGGTAGGGAAACTATATAATAGTGACTTACACTTCCCTAAGCAATTTTGCACTTTAAGATTTCAATACCCAATATTTGTTTCTCTTTATTTTTTCAGTTATCTCTTCAACTGTTATTTGACTAGTAATTCCATTTCATCAAGAATGTTTCACTTCTTGTTTTTCAATGAATTACTCTTTTTATGTTAAATTCTTTCAAAAAAGACTTTTTCATCACTTTGTAGCTATCATTGATTACCTTTTTCACTCGACTGTCCCTTTTCTTGAGATTTAAAAATTATAATAAGTCTATAGTACACGGCTCAAGGAACCAAGGTGGGAACACTAGGGATTCAACAAAATAATCAAGGCAAAAATATGGCTACCAACAAAAGGCTACAGGCTCAAAAGTGCTAACTAATGATATAATATCTGAAAAGGCTAAAATTTAACAAAAGAGTCAAGAAAACAATATGGCTACCAACAAAAGGCTACAATCTCAAAAGGGCTAACTAATGATATAATATTTGAACAGGCTAAAATTTACAGACAAATCAAAGAACGCCTATTATCATCTTTTAAATAGAGAAATACTTTTTATTTCATTTTATCAACATACAGAGCAAGTTCTAGACTAAGATGCAAAACATAGAATAAATAAATTTTCATCACACATGGAACGTTTTAATCAAGATGGATCAATTCTTCTTCAAAGATAGACATGGTCATAACAAACTATAAAATAAAATAAGTTATATATAGAATCACAACAATGAGCCTAGGTGTCAAAAAGTTTATTATTTAATGAGCAATCAATCATTCACAAAAAAATACTACTCAATAATAGGCATAAATAGCAAGTACCAAGTCAAAAGTATTTTTTTCTTTTTTATCCAAAAAATAAAAATAAAAAACAAAATTTACTCCTAAAAAGTCTACCCGGTTCAAAGGGACTATCCTCAGAAAAAAAACCAAAAACAAAAGTCGAGGAACCCATCCTAAAAAAACAAAAGACTCAATAAAAATACTAATGACTAGGAATTTATTCCTCCACCCCACACTTAAAAAGATCCTATGTTCCCAAAGCATCAACTAAAATTTAAAACAAGGGTAAGGAAAACTCCCTGAGGCCTCTTGGCCTAGCTAGAAGCATATTCTCTCAATTTTGATCGAGGGTCGTACGCACCCTATACTTTAGCTCAAACGTGCTTCTTGCTTCAAATATTGGGTACTCAGACTTCCCCTTTTTTGCAAAATTAAAAACACAAAAATTTACACTAAAAACTATAAAAATAAAAATAAAAAGCTATACTACAATTGGGTTGCCTCCTAATAAGTGCATGATTTAACATTGCGGCACGATATAAGTCACCACCCATTTTTCTCTCAATTTTGAAGATATGAATTGTACCCTCAATTTTTCATCCATATTTTTTTCTTCTTTCATAGGGTGTTGGTACAAAGATGGTGAAATCATGCAATGGATTGTACAATAGGAATTCTTGTGTCTAAAGTGAGGCATGCTATTTTGTCTCTTTTCGGGTGCAAAGTTAAGAATGTAGGATTTTTGTTCCTCATCCTCATACTCCTCCATTAGTTCGGATGACTCGAAAGACATGTCATCATGTAAATATAATGTACAAAAGTGATTTGAATGGGGTCCAATATGTCCCTCTTTCAAATTTACGCCAAATGTTGCATGCTCACTTTTATACTCTTCATAAATGGCCTCTGCAAGAAAAAGTATGATTTCATAGCATCTCCCCCTGTTTTAGCTCTTCAATTTGACTTATAAGTGTTTCTTCAGTCCCATACAACTCATAACTATATTGTTGTGCATCAAAAGCAACAACCTTTGCATTCAATTTATTGCTTAAGTTGTGAATATATAAGAAAAACATGTCAATATCTTGCAACAGCTCTACTCATTTCTCTGTAGAGTGTACCATCTCATGTTTGATTCTCCTTGAGCGCTCTCCATACTCCTCTAATAATTTCCTGCAAGAATCTATACTAACAAAGGAACAAGGATTATTAGAATTACCATAAGAGGATTTTAGTGAAGGGTAGCAACACTTGGGACAACTGAACCATAGACCACCACAAAATTCGTAAGATAGATATGGTGCACACAACTCGCCCTCAAAAATATATTGACATTGTTGCCAAAAGTGGGGTCTTTTTCAATAAGATCAAGGGGCCATCAAACAGGAATATTTATTACTCCACACATTTTCTTGCGAAGATTTTATCTCAAGAAGAGAGTAAATTTGTGAAATAAAATAAAATAATAATAAAAAATCAAAAAAAACTTATGAACAACTAAAATAAATAAAAATAAAAAGTATAACCTAGAAAAATAATTCATTTCTAATTCCCCAGCAATAGGGCCAAAAACTTATTGCTACCAAATCACATGCAAGTGTGCGCGGTCACACAAGTAATATAGTGGCTCTTTTCAGAAGCTGAATGTCGAACCCACAAGGACTTGTCAATTAATTATCTACTAAATTATATTAATCCTAATTATTTATTTAAGCATAATTTAAATACTGAATTTAAATTAGCTACACTAAAAATAAAAATAAACTAACTAGTGAACAATTAACAAAGAGGAAATATTTTTACACAATCAATAAATGAATCAATCTAGGAATATGGTTTAGCTAATAATCATATTCAGAATTAATTTCATCAACTTATTCTATTACCTAGTTGTCGATTTACAAGGTTAATGATACAATCATGGTGATCCCACCTCTAATTACCTACCTTTGTTGACAATCTAACTCCATCATTGAGCGGAAATTGGTGTGAGCCAACAAAAATACATTAATTGATCTTCTTGTTTAGTAACCAAATGTGGTATATAGGAATGTGTCACGGACATCCTATATACAAATCACTCTATGTTTCTTTCCCTAGAATAAACACATTCCTTATATTATCTATTCTATGCCTCTATTCATCTTCTGAGTTAAAAAATGGATAATATATTTATTTTAATGGAAGTTGAGCATTAAAATAGTAAAATCAACAATATAAGAACAACTAATATGATAAATAAATATGCCGAATTAATAATTACTAAATAATTATTTAATTAGTCGCCACAATCCTAGAACAAGAAGTTCAACTCCACATAAACATGGAGCAATTACAACAAATCATTCAAAGAAATATGTAAAAATAAATAATAAAGGAGAAGAAAAGATGAAATCAAAATTCTCCGGTCTTCACGACTACTCCTATCTCTCTCTATGTCAAAAGTTCTTTTTCTTAAAATCTAATTTTATGAAATATTTATAAATGTAGGAAAAACTCCAAATAAAATAACTGAATCCACAATTAATTGGCAAACCAAAAACAATCCAAATTGGTCTGTATTATGCCAAATAGTGTTGTTGCTCCACACGACTCTTTTTGCTCCTTAAAACCCTACTACGTGGCATATTTCCTTCAATTTATACTTTGTAAGCCATATACATATAAATGATAATATTATATTATAATTTTTCCACTAAGGTGCCTACTTGATTTCCTTCTTTAATCTTTCATATTTAATTTGTTTTGGCTCCAAATTTCCTTATGTTCTTGTCAATTTAATCCTACCAATAAAATACACAATTTAGCATAATCCATAAAATATAAACTCAAAAAGGACAAATAAAAATGCTAAATAGGAGAAATATAATGACTAAAAATATGTATTATTGGCCTCACATCAAAGACCTTTAACCGACTTCCAAGACCATGCAACCTATAATATGAAATTCGATGTAACTCCCACATCGAGAAGAGAGAGGCTACTTTCCAAGGTAGACTCCGTGAGGACAACTTTAACATCATAAGCTATATGTGGATCCACTAGCTAAGCCATAAAGGCAACACATAGTTTGGAATTTTAGGTTGCTACTAGAATTCCCTTGGGTAATTAACCATGTTACCAGTCCGAACCCCATCTAAAAGTCCTCTCAGTGCTTAGTCAATATCCCAATAGAATTCTTCAAAATATTACAACACACTCATTAAATTCATAATTAACTTCATCATGAAATTAATTATTAGAGTAGCTCATTAACCTAAGTGATTAATACGAATCCTTAAACTTTGGTGAAAATTGTCTTATCACCATCTTAAACATGATTTGTGTGAGAATTGTACTTATCACACCATAATAACTTTCTTGGATCGTCATTGATCATCATTATAACTTTTATCATTCAAATCATAAATCTCAACTTAATTCATAAAAGCTTTCTTTGAAAATTATTGAACAACATAATCATAATACATTTAAATCATCAATGAAAATAGCTTCATGCATGGGCATCATAATTAAACTTAGAATCATGCTCATAATGATCATTGATATCAATTAAAAATATAATTAAAATAACTCAATGTAATTCATCAAACTAGGGTTAGGAAACCAATTAAATTTAAAGAGATCTTTGAGAAAAACCTTGGGACTCCATGGGTGAAAGGAACCCATGGATCAATACCACATACCTTGGTGAATCAACTCAGACTTTGAAGAAGGGCCTTGTTGTTCTTGAAACCCTGCCTTTGAATTGTAGGAGAACCTTGAGAGAATTGCTTATTCTTGCCTTAGGAAAATTTAGGAGAATGGATTAGAATAGGAGGAAAATTTGGAGGGATACGTAGTTATAGGCTTGAACTTCTCCCAAAAGATGTCTAGATTCATTGGACCAAACTTGGAGAGAACACAATATTTCCCTTCATTAAACTTCTGACTTGACCCTACGAATTGGGTCCTACGAGTCATAATGAGTCCTACAACTTGTCATCGTTAGTCCTCCTGCAGTTGTAAAAATTTCATGGTTTCAGAGCCTCTGATCTTTCTTTATGAGTCATTCATATGACTCGTCAAAAGGTTTACAGGTCATAAACCCAACTCTTCCTGTATGTCTTAAAACCTGCAAAAAAAAATCAGAGTGTCTAATGTTTCACTACGAGGGCCCTTTAAGAGTCATAATCCTTTCTACGAGACATTGGATTGACTTGTAGACTTCCTCCTTTACTTAAATCCATCTTTCACCTTAATGCCACTTCTATGAGTTAGTATTATGAATCGTGGAAGCACCTACGACTCATAGGTTGAGTCGTACACTTTAGGTCAGATCCATTTTTTGAGAATTTTCCTTTTGTTCAAACTTTTTGACTTCTGAGGTCTTATAATATCTCCCTCTTGGGAACATTCGTCCTAGAATATTATTCACCAAGCATATAAAGGTCATGTAAAGAGGACTAGCAACCCAACATGAATACCATGTCACCTTAAAATGGATAGAACATGAGATTTTCAAACTTAACAACATAAAACATGACTTAAAATCAATCTTCATGAAAACGCATGCATATGAATGACCTAGAAAGAACTAAATAAGTAGGAGTTCAATTGATTTGAATAAGAACAACTTACTAACTTAGTCTTGAGTTGTAACATTCCTAAAAAATACTCATACACGCCCTAAAAATGCCTTAGGAATAGGCCGCTCGCATAACACATTATCCTTATTTATTTTGGAAAATATGAGTTTGGAATATCGATCAGGGGGTCAAAACTTGCGAGAAAATGGTCTTGGTAGATTTTTAGGACCCATATATCAAAAGATAAATTTTTCAAGAACTTGCATAAAACAATGAGGTGTGTAGCAGCTCCGCATCGCCCACCTGTTCCCATAAAGTGTAAGTTTTCTCCGAGTCAAAATCAAGCCAAAATCTTATTCGTTAAAAGTTGGCCTATTTAGAATTAGCTCCGCGTCATGGACATAGGCAAACTTTCTAGTCTAAAATGAATTTTTAAGTAAGGGCACTTTATACATTTTCCAAATTGTTAGTTAATGAATTGGACATTTTTAGGCACTAATTCTACTCTATAAACTATCCTAAGCCCTTAATTCCACTCATTCTTCTACAATTCACCTATTCAAATATTTGTCTCTCTACAAAAGCTCTCAAAGACTCCATTGAAGACCTCCAATAAATTCACTCAAGCTCTCCATCAAAAATCTAAAAAATTTCCAAATTCTTTGTTTGTCTCACTCAAGGTATGTTGGTAATTGATCCTAGGGTACTTTCACCCATGGAGCCCAACTAATTCTATACTTTTTAAATAAATTAAAGTATGTACTCTTATGAGTTCTATGAATTTTCTTATAATTTCATCAATTGAGTTTAATTGCATAATTCTCTATTCAAATGTATATAAATTTTATTATATTGCATGATTTCAATAATTTTCCAATAAATCCTCTTACATGATACTTAGGGATCATGATCTCATTATGGGTTTTGCTTAATTCTTATTAAATTACATAAATTATGATTCTAATTATGATTATGAGTCTATTTTAATATAAATTGATGGTTATTGCATTGAATTGAAGAGTTTTTCCACGAATTTTCTGATATTGATCTTTAGGGTTCATGATATGAATTATGAGTATTTTTAATTATACTTCATAATGATATTATCTTTATAAGTTATATATGGACTGATAGAAAGTATATGATCATTCATATTTTCAAGTCAATTTCTTGATTTTCAAATCAATTGATCACGTATTCATGTTTTAACCTAAGTTTTAAGTATGGATTATGATTATGTATTTCAATTCTGATCATAGACTCTAAGTATGTTTCAAATTATAATTTTTATGCAAATTATAGAAATGGGGACTTAGGGCCCAATGTGGTGCCTTAAGGCCTAATGATATGAACTATGTATGTATAATTTGTAATGTGGAAGAACAATACTCAGATTGCATTTGTGTTATGATACATACTCCATGGGATTTGACTTAGCACCGAGTGGACTTGAGGTGGGGGCCCTACAAAAGGCCTTAGTAGCAACCTCATGTCTCTTAAAATATGTGCCACCATAGGTTGCCTTCATGGTTTAGCTAATGGATCCACATATAACATATGTAGATTACCTACCTAGCGGGGTAAAGTCTACCTTGGCAAGTAGATTCCTCTATTTCCACTGTAGGGGTAACATCGGGATTCCATATTATAGCTTGCAGAGTCTTATTATCGGTTATGGTTCCTATCCCACATATGTATGACCTCTTTTGTATTTTCATGATTTCAACTATACTTTTCAAATGCTTTGATCATTATGTGTAACGACCCGACATAGGTCCTAGTCATAACACAGCGATCAAAACCCCGAAGGGCTCCTACCAAACCTCTTTTACCTATCATAAGCATATATAAAGAAAAATATAATAGAGGAAACACCATAAGTGAGTCTAAAACCATGAATAAAAATCTAAAAATGTCTTATGACAACATAAAGCCAAACATATGTCCAACTAGATGCCTCTAATCATGAGTATGGGAGAGGGCTAAGACATCTCCCTAGCTCACCCTCAATATATGACATAAACAAAAGTCTTTTCAAAAGAAAACAGTAACCATCTTGAAACTAGTTCCCGGTCAATGAGGACTCACCACAACACCTTCGGATAGGAACGCCTACTAGTTATGTGGATGATTAGGATCTTCAACCTCAACCCCTACATTATGAGATGATGTAGGCAAAAAGTATGTATTAGTATGTTGGAATGCAATAAGTATGAGGGCATGACATGCAACGTAAATCATGGAATGTAACAGTCAAGTAAAACACAGGATAAGATGGAATACGTAAAGTCATGAGAAAATCATATTGACCAAAGCATTTAAAAGCATAAATTCAAAATCACAACATACGTAAGAAATCATACATATGTGGGATAGGAACCATAACCAATAATAAGACCATGCGTGCTATAACATGGAATCCGATGATACCCACATCGAGAAGGAGGAGGCTACTTTGTCAAGGTAGACTCCTAATCATGAACATGTGCTATTTTGTGGATCCACTAGCTAGGCTATAAAGGCAATCCTATGGTGGCATGTAGTTATGAGACAAGAGACTTTATATAAGGACCCCTTGCTTCGAGTCCCCACCTCAAGTCTACATTCGGTGCTAAGTCAAATCCCACGGAATACATACATAACATAAGATCATAATTTCATATATCATAGTCATGATCATAGGCCTGAAATCGTAGAGTAGCGTTTTTTGCATAATATACTTGTATAATCCATATTGTTAGGCCTTAGGTTGAATTACTTCATAACTTGCATGAAAAACCATAATTTGAAACATACTTATAATCCATGATCATAATAGAAATATATAGTCATAATTCATACTTTGAAAATTCATAACCATATCTTGTACTTGAACTTAGGGTATGACATGAATGAATGATCAATTTACTTGAAAATCATGAAATTTACTTGAATATATGCATGATCATAAACTTTATATCAGCCCATACATAATTTATATAAATAATATCCTTTAGAAGTATAAATCAAAATACTCATAACTTATATCATGAACCCTAGAAATCAAAATAGGAGAATTTATGAAAAAACTCTTCAATTTGATTCAATAACCATCAATTTATATCAAAATAGACTCATGATCATATTTTAAATCAAAATTCATGCAATAGGAATAGAGATCATAAAATATCATACTTTAATTTGATAGAAAACCTTGAAAAATTAATTGGGCTTCATGGATGAAAGGATCCATGAATCAATACACACATACCTTGAGTGAGAACACCAATTAATTTGGAAGAACTTAAGAATTTTGATGGAGAAGTGTAGTGAATTTTCTTGAAGTCTTCAATGGAAACCCTTGAAAGCCTTTTTTTGTAAAGAGAGAAATATTTCATAGATGAATTGTAGAAGAATGAATAGAATTAGGGGTTTAGTTTAATTTATAGAGTTGAATTAGGTCCTAAAAACGTCTAGGTTCATTAACTAATAATTTGGAAAAAGTTTAAAACGCCCCTAAAAAAAACTCAATTCAGCTGGAAGACCTTCCCAGGTCCGCGACGCGAACCTGTCTCGATCAACTTGGCCAGAAAACTATCCCAGGTCTGCGACGCGGTCCTGTTGCAGACCACACCATTTTGTGGTTTCTTCGAAAATCCTTCTTCTGATCTACGTGTCCTAAAAATCCACCGAGACAATTTTCTCGTAGGTTTTGACCCTTTGATCAATATTTTGAACGCGAATTTTCTAAAAAAATTAAGGATAATGCATTACATGAGAGGCCTATTTACAAGGAATTCTTAAGGTATTTTGTGGGCATTTTGAGGGATGTTACATTATGACTCTCTCATCACTTTACTTATTCAATCTTATCATGTACTTTACTTGACCATTGTGTTTTATTATTTATTTTGCATTTTATGCACTCATACTTAGTACATTAAAATGTAATAATGAATATTATTGCCTATATTGTCTCATAATATAGGGGTTGAGGTTGAGTATAGTATCCATCCATATGGCTAGTTGAGCTTCTTATCCAGTAAAGTTATGGTGAGTCCCTATTTATCGAGGACTAATTATGAGTTCCTATTTTCCTTATTCTCAAATACTTTTGTTAAGATTCACTTTTAAGGTGAGTTAGGGACATGTCTTAGCTCCCGCTCATGTTAATGAGTATAGGCATCTAGTTAGACAAATGTTTTGAGTCTATGTTATTATGTGACATTCTTCATTTATGATTCATGGTTTAGACTCTCTTATGATATTGCCGATTTTGTTTTTCCTTATGTATGTTTATGATATGAATAAGAGGCTTGGTTGGAGCCCTTCTAGGTTTTGATCAATGTGTTACAACTAGGCCGTCAGGTCCTAACAAACTTGGTATTAGAGCATAAGGTTTAAGATGTCCTAGGTTGTCGAATTTTCCACGTCAAGTAGAGTCTTATTCATGGTTGTAAAGAGTGCCACATCTATGAGTAGGAGGATATTAGATGTTTTAGGAATTCTCACTTTTTTCATGATCTATGTCTTGCAATAGAGTGTGTTCACGATTGTTCTTTGCGATTTTCAGAAAAATGGCTCCAAAAAGACTATCATTTCCAAGGGGAAACAATGCTAATGAAGCCTAAGCTCCCCCGGCTCCTCAAGACAATGGTCCTCTAGTGGACCAAGTGACTAATGAAGAGTTCTGGACCTCCATTACTATGTTAGCCCAAGTCGTGACCAACCAAAGTGTTACGGATCCTCCTAATGTTCCTACTCCGGCCACAAGAGTATGGACTTTGCATGAATAAACCTTTCGGAGTTTCATGGCTCAAAAGATAATGAGGATCCTTAAGAATTCATAGATGAGGTTTACAATATAGTGAGTATCATGGGGGTTACTTTGGAAGAGAAAGCGGAGTTGGTGGCTTACCAACATAAGGGTGTTGCTCAAGTTTGGCACACTCAATGGAAGTTGGAAAGGGTGAATGAAGGTCTTATTAAATAGGAAGCATTCAAACTTGCTTTCCATGATTTCTTTTTCCCTCTTGAGATAACGGAGGCTAAAGAGTTGGAGTTCATAAATCTTTGAAAAGTCAATATGGGGATGAGGGACTATGTACTCAAGTTTACTAAGCTATCCAAGTATGGTCCTTCATTGGTTGACAATCTACGTGCCTGAATGAGTCAATTCATATCCGAGATGTCCGACTTGATTGCTGAGGAATGTCATACCGCTATACTTGTTAAGGAGATGGACATATCGCGGCTCGTGATTCTTGCCAAAAAATTAAAAGAGAAAAGCTCAAGGAGATGAAGATGAGGAATTCTAAGAGGGCCCAGTATGAAGAAGGGTTGTCCAAGGCTAGAGTCGTTGGTAGTAGTGGACACTCTCAACAAGGCCAAAGTTTGGGGAAGAAGTTTTCTAAGAATAGGGTGCCATACCCTAAAGCTCATGGAGGAGGAGTTTTGAATGCAAGTAGCCCTTCTTTTCCTCAATATGTAAGGTATGAAAAGAATTATGGAGGGAAATTCTTGATAGGAATGGGTGCTTATTTTGGATTTGGCAAGATGAGACATAAGCAATCTGAGTACCCTTATGTTGCCAACATAGGTGGAGTGTCCTCAAGGAGGCCAAGTAAAACAAGGCGCTCAAGCTCAACCTAAGGGTAGTCAATGCAACAACCGATTCTATGCTTTTCATGCTGTTCAAGATGTGGATGAGACTCCCAATGTGGTCACAAGGATGGTACGGGTTTTTCACTTTGATGTCGTAATGACCCAACTCCGTAGGCCATGACTGGTGTCCGACCTAGACCCCCGTCTACACAAATCTCAACTATAAGAACTATATACAAGAATCCATAGGGTGATAGCAAATTCGTTTGCATATAGCCTCTTTCATTTGCACCATGTGATGCAAGGGCCGACAAGGCTGCCTTAATATAATAACATCTATAATATGCCATATAGACACAACTAAATCAAACTCGTAAACAACCCACCTACATATGTCTACATACCTCTAAGAATATTAACAGTGACATATGGAAGGACAGGGCCCCCATCGTACCCTACGAATAAACAACTATATAAATTATATGATCAACACCAAAAGCTAGGCTTCGTAATAGTAGAGCACTTCCAACATAGCTGAGTGGGAGTCCTAAGCTGGCGGATCACCAAAGTAAGTACCTGTACTTGTGGGCATTAAATGCAGCCCCCCTCCTCCCCCTCCCTAGAAGAAAGGGAGGTCAGTACGATATATGTACTGAGTATGTAAAATATAACACATCATAGCTGAGACCATAACTGAAACAAGGGTGCAAGGGGCAAGTGTAACAATTAACAAATTATTGTACCTACACCTTAGGACATGTAGTCATATACATCATCATACGTTATGCCCGGCTCGCTAAGAAACCCGGTATCATAACTATTTCATCGTATTACAATATCACTATATCATCATCCCCTCTCATCATGTATATTATTTCATCAGGTCATCATATACGGCATCATATCATCGTATACGGCATAATCTTATCATATATGTTATCATAATACATCCAGTCTACTATGGGGCTCGGGGTCATAAGTATATCCCTATATTTTCATATGCATACCTACATAAGTATCCGACGCTTTAGTGAGGGACTCGGTGAAAGAGTAGTCTACATAACGTACTGCACCCGACCTTTTTATGGGACTCTATGCTATTATCACATCGTAAAATATACTGAGGAACGT
Source organism: Solanum dulcamara (assembly GCF_947179165.1). NCBI lineage: Eukaryota > Viridiplantae > Streptophyta > Magnoliopsida > Solanales > Solanaceae > Solanum > Solanum dulcamara. The sequence goes on along the minus strand of NC_077241.1, from coordinate 33,339,208 downwards.
TCAGCCCGATCAATAATTTAAAAAAATGCTGTGGAACATACAACTCAATCCACATTTTCATCATAGCAATATATATATATATACGGCCCAGGACACGGTGAATAACTTCATCACATACGGCATCATCGTATGCTTCAACTTCATCGTATACGACATTTCATCATCGTATACTTCATCCATACATATACATATGTTATACCCTGCATTTTTGAACCTTGACACGTGTCCCTAATCGTCTTGAAAGTATCCATGAGACCTTTACTGTCCACACAGACCAGACAACTCTAAGGAAAGAAGATTGTGATAATTCGCAAGAAGGAAGGTTGGAAATAGGGTCAAGAGAAGTCGGAAGGAGTTGGAGGCCAAGTAACGGGTCGTAGGACTCGACTTATCTACGTAAACTACTAAGTTAGAAGTCTTATATACGTGAGTTACATGATTACATACCAAGATTACGTAACAAGGGTTTCATAGGCTCTTAAAGTTAGACGAGATTACGAACCCACGAGGAGGAAAAAATAATTGTGCGGGGCAGCCAATGGGAGGGTGACACGTGGCAGCACCTAAGCAAGTAGGTGACCCACTTGCTTGGGGTCAAGTAGGTGACCCACCATATTGGGGGAGGTGGGACCCACTGCCACGTGGCACCCCCTCCTTCAACATGTAGATATGGTGGCCCAATAGGGGCTGGACACATGTCATATACTTCAGTTTGTTCCTCAAATTTCAGCCAAAAATAAGAGAAAACAAACCCTAGGGCTAAGGAGAAAATTGCGACGGCTTGGGAGAAAAATAAGGTAAGTCCCGATTTTGTTCCATAAATTAATTATATAGAATATACCACGATGATATGGAATTATTAGTAGAGTAAAATTAGATTTTGGTGCAGCCAAAAAAACAGACAGCAAGATGCCACGACGATTCAGCACGTTAAAAAAATAATTCCGAGGCGCGATTTCGGCGAGTTCTAGCCAAATTCGGGAAAGGTAAGTTCTTCTCCTCTAATTTGAAGTTTATGATGTTAAATTAGGGTGTATTACACACCTTAGGGGCAGCTGGAAGTTGGGGAAAATGCTTAAAAATTTTGGCGTTCGAAATAAACGAATTTGGAATTTCTATAATTAAATTGTTGTCGAAATAAGGTGTTGTGCGCATGGGGGCTGCTTATGGTTGTGTTGTGGTATTTTGCAGGGTCTAACAGTTCTCTAAATGAGGTGTAAGAGCTGCTGGTTGCAGCCACACGACCCTCCGCTTTACAATTAAAAGATTCGCGAAAGAAATATTAAAAACTCTAGTTTTGGTATCTTAGTTTTGAGTGAATTGTTGGGAGTTTATATTGTGTAATGTTATCGTAATATGTATATGTATGGGCTTCTGGTTGTATTGTTGGTTGGCTGCAGGTGCTAAGGACATGTTTGGAAATTCGGATAGGGCCATTATAGGGGAGGTGCTATCCGATTTCCGTTAACGCCTTAACTAGTTAAGGAACTAGTGGAGAAGACAAGCATAGGGATGAATTGTTACACCCCACATCTTTGAACTCGGAAGGTTCCTTAAGTTACTTAGAAGCTAGTATGTGAGCTACTTAAGTTACGACCCTATTGAACAACTCTAAGAAGGGAGAATGTGACACCCCATGGTAGGGAAGGTTGGAAATAGGGTCAAGAGAAGTCGGAAGGAGTTGGAGGCCAAGTAACGGGTCGTAGGACTCGACTTATCTACGTAAACTACTAAGTTAGAAGTCTTACATACGTGAGTTACTTGATTACATACCAAGCTTACGTAACAAGGGTTTCATAGGCTCTTAAAGTTAGACGAGATTACGAACGAGATTACGAACCCATGAGGAGGAAAAAAAAATTGTGCGGGGCAGCCAATGGGAGGGTGACATGTGTCATCACCTAAGAAAGCAGGTGACCCACCATATTGGGGGAGGTGGGACCCACTGCCACGTGGCAGCCCCTCCTTCAACATGTAGATATGGTGGCCCAATAGGGGCTGGACACGTGTCCCCCTTAGGGGTTGACACGTGTCACCCCTTGGGACCACCCATATAAGTTGATATGTATCCAAAAAGCTTCAGTTCATTCAAAAATTTCCAGCAAGCAACGTGAAAAAAAAAACTAAGAGCTAAGGAGAAAATCTCGACGGCTTAGGAGAAAAAATAGGTAAATCCCGTTTTCATTCCATAAATTAATTAATTAGCATATAATACAATGATATGGAAGTATTAGTAGTATAAAATTAGGATTTGGTGCAGAAATAATCAGACAGCAAGCTGCCACAACGATTCAGCACTTAAAAAAAATTCCGAGGCGCGATTTCGGCAAGTTTTAGCCAATTTCGGGAAAGGTAAGTTCTTCCCCTATAATTTGAAGTTTATGATATTAAATTAGGGTTTATTACACACCTTAGGGGCTGCTGGAAGTTGGGGAAAAGGGTTGAAAAGTTCAGCGTTTGGAATAAACTAAATTGGAGTCGCTAGAAGTGAATTGTTGTCGAAATAAGGTGTTGTGCGCATGGGGGCTGCTGCTGGTTGTGTTGTGGCGTGTTTCAGAGTCTAAAAGTTCTCTAAATGTGGTGTTGGAGCTGCTGGTTTCAGACACACGACCCTCCGCTTTGCAATTAAAAGATTCGCAAAAGAAAGATTAAAACTCTAGTTTTGGTATCTTAGTTCGAGTAAATTATTGGGGGTTTACATTGTGTAATGTTGTCATAATATGTATATGTATGGGATGATGGTTGTATTGTTGGTTGGCTGCAGGTGCTAAGGACATGGTTGGAAATTCGGATAGGGCACATTATAGGGGAGGTGCTGCCCAATTTTCGTTAACGCCTTAACAAACTAAAGAACTAGTCGAGGAAACGACTAAGGAAATAGATTCCATTAATATTAAGGTGTAACCAAAGATGCTGGAAAATTAAGAAGAGTTGATATGCATATTACTCTCCTATTTAATAGGTTCAAAGGACGACGAGGCGAACAGGATAAGGAATAACTCAGACAAGGTATGTGAAGCTTTCTTTTGGCGTATTTTTGGAATAAGTATGTAGAGTTATTTCTCTTTTATTTTGGCATGTCTTAGATATAAGTTATAAATTATATGAATATGATATTTGGGATTTAATCCATTCGTAAATGCCTGAGTATGAGTCGAGACTCTCGTTTACTTCTTGATATTAGAACTCCTGCAATAGCTGAGTCATTGCCTTTAAGTCTTCTATGTGATGGAAACTAGTACATATAAAGCCTATTTCTTCTTTCCTTTAGGATGACTTAACTTTTAAGTGAAATGATATATGATATGGGTTTAGAAGTAATTCCATTTATGAACTCTGAGTGTAACTCGTGACTTGTAGTCACTTCTGACCATTTAGAGTCTGAATGTAGTCAAACCATTATTCCCGAGCCTGCTATATAGTGAATAGTAAGTAGAGATACAAGCTCCTTTCCTTGAAGGCTCTGAACGATCAATGTCTCTAATTGCATAACTGTGTCACTGATTGCATAACTGTGTCTTTGATTGCATAAACCATGTTTCTGATTGCATAAGCTATGTGGCATTGTCTTAATGCATGTCTATGATTCCTGAGGCCCCAACTAATGTAATCCTAATCACAACTAAAGGGCACTTTGGATAAGTACCTTCCTGGTCTTCAGGTGACGGTTCACTTGACAGTTTCATCGAGTCTCAGATAAGGACTTAGTTGCATATGGTTTCTCACTACTCTACTTGTGCATGTTGTAACCCTTCTTTCTTCGCATCCCACGATGGGCCGGATATTATGTCGGGCGCAGCTTTACTACTTCTTTCATCGCATCCCAGGCCGGATGTGTATAGTTCCACGCACGAAGAGACGATGCCGTACGTGAGGTGTGATATATGTTATATGTTATGACGATACGATTATTTACCGAGTCCTGGGCCAGCTGTAATATGATAGTATATGTGGTGAAATAAGAAAGGAACACCGAGTCCCTCCTTAGAGGGCCGGGTATGGTATGTATATTATGATGGTACGCTATAGACGTACACCACTCCATTCACCTAGTCCCTCACTAAAGGTCCGGATACTTTATGTAGGCATGCATATGAGATTAGAGTGATACATTGTGACCCCGAGCCCCATAATGAACCGGATGTGATACGATGACATCCGTGGTAAGATTATACCATATACGAGGATATGATACCGTATATGATGATATGATGAAATGTAAGGCCTGATGATATGATGGCATGTGAATGTGAGAATATGATTATAACACCGAGTTCAGTAGAGGGCTGGGCACAACATATGATGATGTGTATGATTTACGTGTCTTAAGGTGCAGGTACAATAACTTGTTAATTGTTATACTTATCCCCTGCATCCCTATTTCAGTCATGGTCTCAGTTATGATGTGTTATGCTTTACAAACTCAGTACATATATCGTACTAACCTCCCTTTTCTCGGGGGGCTGCATTTCATGCCCATAGGTACAAATGTTCATTCTGGAGATCCGTCAGCTTAGGAGTTCCTCTCAGCTATGTCGGAAGTGCTTCACTGTTCTGGAGCCTAATTTTTGATACTGGTCACTTAAAATATATATTTGTACATTCAGGGGTACGGTGGGGGCCCTGTCCTGCCATATGTTGTTGTTACTATTTTTAGAGGTCTGTAGACATAGGTATATGTGGGTTGTTTATAAGTTTGTTTCGGTTGTGCCTATACGGCATGTTGTAAATGTTTCTATGTTATGGTAGCCTCATCGGCGCGTGCCCTTTCATGATATGATACGAATGAAAGAGGCTATAGGTACCTGAAAAAGTTTTAAACTATTGAGGTTTTTGTGTATAGTATCACCTCACACAAGGTTCAACTTGATTGTAGTTGATAAATATGCATAAGAGGGTCCAGGTCGGACCCCAGTCGCGGCCTACGGGGTTGGGTCGTGATAGAAGTGGTATCAGAGCAGTTCTTCCTTGGAGTGTCTACAGACCGTGTCTAGTAGAGTCTTGTTTATCGGTGTGTTGTGCACCACATCTATAGACAGGAGGCTACAAGACAGTTAGGATGTTACTTTCTTTCAGATCTAAGATCGTGCGATAGATCCGAGTCATAGGAAATGAAATTCCTCATACTAACTTATGATTTCAGTAGAAGGACAACACCGATAGAAGAAAGTAACTGAAAATATTGGATGTTACGAAGCACGCAGGTAAGCAAAGGCACGAAGGACCTATGTCAGGTAAGGTGTTGCAATACGATTGATATATAAAGTTGAAAAATGAAAGGGAAAGTATACACTAAAGTGTAACAGGTGCAGTTCGAGTGGACATACGAGGTAAGTCCCTTTCTATATTGTTAATTGTGGGTGCCCTGTGAGGCTGCGATACGATATGAGATGATATGACTATATATGTGTGCCTTGTGTGGCTGAGATGTTATACAATATGAATATATATATATGTTCCCTGTGAGGCATTGTTGATATTTTCTGCATGCAGGTGTTGAGATAGTAAGAAATACAGCGGAAACTCTGCCCAATTTTTTGTAGAACTAAAAAGAGAATGAGATATAGGGCTATAGTATGTCACCACAATGATAAGATTTTACTAAACAAGTATGGCTGACCTCGAGAAATGAGTTAATTTCTGAATTAATGGCAATAGAAACTAGGAGGTCATTATTGATATAGTAGAACGAAGTTGGAAAAGAGCTATAAGCCAAAGAAAATGACTTAGAGAAGACTGACAGATCGGGATAAAACGATATGGCGAGGCCTCTCCTAAATTGATACATAGGGATAAACTATGACAAGTTATAGTTGAAGGAAGTAACAGTATGATTAAGACAAGAGTATAAGGGATAAAGAATTGTGACGGATATGAAATATTAATAAGACAGCTGGTGAAACATTAAGGATAATACTAACTAAGAAGGGTAAGTAGCCCATAGTAAGAATCGTGAAGAAAGTCAAGCGGTGTTATACTATGGGACTGGTTACGAATGGGGTACCAGGTGAATATAACAAACACCGTTATGAGAATAAGTAAAGGGTAATATGGAATTCCTTACGCCCAACCAAAAATGGAAATGAGTTGAAGGAATAATATAGAAGTTCTAATAGAGGCACTCAAGATAGATGCGATTAATTAAGTATAAGTATGCGATTAATTAAGTATAAGTACCAAACAAAAAGGGAGATAGAAAGTTACGAATTGAAAGTATAGTATGATGAAAGAGTAATAAGATAATGCCCCTATTGCAACGAAGTTAATATGGTTTTAAGCAGGATTAGAAGAGAGCCTGAAGCGCATTACATAGATGAAAGTTCAGAAGGCATAATGAAGTTAATATACGTGACTCCACTCTAATGATTAGTGGTATCCACTGGAATAAAGTTAGTATAATGATGAAGCTCGAAACATGAGTCATTAAAGTATAAGTACACTCGAGTGGGGAATGTGCACCAATTATGAGCCCTCGCTAATTACTGATTGGGATGAATGGAATGTGGAATTGAATGCACTGCTACATTACGGATATTACTCGAGTATCAATCGTTAGATGAGATTTTACACGATACATTGCGAATACTAAAGCATCCTACTAGTATGCTAGGGTTTCCTAGAAAGGCAACCTAACATGGGGATGATTTAATAGAAGATGTAGATATGGTACAACACGTTAAATATGTTGGAGTAAGAATCATTCGCGTGTGAATAACTAAAAATAAATGGAGGATGACATGGGTACACCATAAAAGGGGGGAAGTGGACAAAAAAAGTACAAGCGTAAGAGAAAATCGACTGACGCTACCATATATAAATGGGAATGCTTAAACTTTAAACGAGACCCCATAAAGGATGGACGCGATCATACCCGCATTAATGCACCGGATTCCGTCAAAACTCCATAGTTAAGCGTGCTTGGATGAGAGTAGCACTGGGATGGGTGACCCCCTAGGAAGTGAGAAAGGGAATAAAACAAGTATGACAAAAAGAGATTATAAAGGCGTATTAGTACAACGGCACATATAGAACAGAGTAAGCCAAAAGCAGAAAAGATTATGAATGAAATACAATGCACTTTGTGAAAATGGCACAAGAATAGTTGTGTAGCTTACGAACATTGGCATACTAAGAGCGAGGTCAAATGATTATTCGGTAAAAGGAAGTCAGTAATAGCAAGGTGATTTCCATACTTAGAATCTATTAAAGAAAAGTGTAAGATAGTTCGAGACAAAACTATTAAGATATAATCGGTATCAAGGACAAAAGCCCTAGCGGAGCCCTGACCTCGACTGAAGGAGGTAAGCCGCTAGTATAGAGACACTAAAGCATTTCCTAAATGGCTCTACGTACCTACACACATTTGTGCAAGAGTTACAGTATAATGTGCGGTAATAAAACTGGAAGGAAGATCTGAGTAAAAGAACAAGATAGCATACCTAAGGTATTACAAGTTAAATTAAGAGGAGTTGTATAATGGCTTAAACGAAGAGGAGCATCAGAGGCTTGATAGACTGTTATGGGGGATGGGAATCCCGACTCGAAAGTGGAAAGCAGTTAATATGTATTATAGTACGAGCTAACCTCGCATTCTAAGGAACTGGGAGTTCATACGGGCTATGGTAGATGGGCTGACAGAATCAACCTGTTCCCCTCCAGTAAGGAAGGCATATTCAGCTGAGGGTTATACGAAATGACATAGTAGGGAAACAATAAGATTTCACGGAGTTCCCACATCTATTATCTCAAACAGGAAAGTTCAATTTATAGCTAACCACTGGAAATCATTCCGCAAGGGATTGAGGAACATAGATGAATCTTAGTACGACATTTTTCCCTTCGATTAATGAATAGGCCCAGAAGGGATCCAGTAAATTATTGATGAAGTAAAGCTTAATCCAGCACAAGCTATTGATTAGAAACCTAGAGTCGGTAAAAAGGGGATACATTGATCCTTCTCAGGGCATTTGTAGAATGGATAAAGTTGCCTATGAGTAGGACTTACCGTCCGGTTTGAAACAATACATTCAGTTTTAACAGATCAATGCTCCGCAAGGATGTAAACGGCGCTCCTAGAATATTTCCCGTAGAGGAGGTCCACATAACAGGGAGTTATCCTATGAGGGGCAACCTATTTCCATCCGGGATCAGCAGATTAAATGGGTTGTGAACTAAGGACATACTTTCCGTCAAGGTATTGTGGTGGAATAAGAATCGTGAAGCCATAACTTGGAAAGTTAAGGAGGACATGAAACACAGGTGTCCGTACCTGTTCCCGACATCTACAGGTAGCCCCGACTCCTGAATACTTGTATATTAAAGATATGGATAGGCAAGTATGTGATATCATAAAAGAAAGGAACTTCTCAATAATCTATATATAGTCTTAAGGGAAGTTGTAGTTAACATTCGGGGACGAATGTTCTAAAGGGGGGAAGGATGTTACACCCCAAATCTTTGAACTCGGAAGGTTCCTTAAGTTACTTAGAAACTAGTATGTGAGCTACTTAAGTTACGGCCCTATTGAACAACTCTAAGAAGGGAGAATGTGACACCCCATGGTAGGGAAGGTTGGAAATAGGGTCAAGAGAAGTCGGAAGGAGTTGGAGTCCAAGTAATGGGTCATAGGACTCGACTTATCTACGTAAACTACTAAGTTAGAAGTCTTACATACGTGAGTTACTTGATTACATACCAATCTTACATAACAAGGGTTTCATAGGCTCTTAAAGTGAGACGAGATTACGAACCCATGAGGAGGAAAAACAAATTGTGTGGGGCAGCCAATGGGAGGGTGACACGTGACAGCACCTAAGCAAGCAGGTGACCCACCTGCTTGGGGTCAAGTAGGTGACCCACCTGCTTGGGGGAGGTGGGCCCCACTTCCACGTGGCAGCCCCACATGGAATGCATGGATATAGTGGCCCAATAGGGGCTGGACACATGTCCCCCTTACGGGATGACACATGTCACCCCTTTTGACCACCCATATAAGAGTATATGTATCCAAAAAGCTTCATTTCATTCACAAATTTCCAGCAAGCAACGTGAAAAAAAAACCTAAGAGCTAAGGAGAAAATCTCGACGGCTTGGGAGAAAAAATAGGTAAGTCCCGTTTTCGTTCCGTAAATTAATTAATTAGCATATAATACAATGATATGGAAGTATTAGTAGTATAAAATTAGGATTTCGTGCAGAAAAAATCAGACAGCAAGCTGCCACAACTATTCAGCACGTAAAAAAAATTCCGAGGCGCGATTTCGGCAAGTTTTAGCCAATTTCGGGAAAGGTAAGTTCTTCCACTATAATTTGAAGTTTATGATATTAAATTAGGGTTTATTACACACCTTAGGGGCTGCTGGAAGGTTGGGAAAAGGGTTGAAAAGTTCAGCGTTCGGAATAAACTAAATTGAAGTCGCTAGAAGTGAATTGTTGTTGAAATAAGGTGTTGTGCGCGTGGGGGCTGCTGCTGGTTGTGTTGTGGAGTGTTGCAGAGTGTAAAAGTTCACTAAATTAGGTGGTGGAGCTGCTGGTTGCATCCACATGACCCTCCGCTTTGTAATTAAAAGATTCGCAAAAGAAAGATTAGAACTCTAGTTTTGGTATCTTAGTTCGAGTAAATTGTTGGGGGTGTACATTGTGTAATGTTGTCATAATATGTATATATATGGGATGCTGGTTGTATTTTTGGTTGGATTCAGGTGCTAAGTACATGGTTGGAAATTCGAATAGGGCACATTATAGGGGAGGTGCTGCCCAATTTTTGTTAACGCCTTAACAAACTAAAGAACTAGTCGAGGAAACGACTAAGGAAATAGATTCAATTAATATTAAGGTGTAACCTAAGATTCTGGAAAATTAAGAAGAGTTGATATGCATATTACTCTCCTATTTAATAGGTTCAAAGGACGACGAGGCGAACAGGATAAGGAATAACTAAGACAAGGTATGTGAAGCTTTCTTTTGGCGTATTTTTGGAATAAGTATGTAGAGCTATTTCTCTTTTCTTTTGGCATGTCTTAGATATAAGTTATAAATTATATGAATATGATATTTGGGATTTAATCCATTCGTAAATGTCTGAGTATGAATCGAGACTCTCGTTTACTTCTTGATATTAGAACTCCTGCAATAACTGAGTCATTGCCTTTAAGTCTTCTATGTGATGGAAACTAGTACATATAAAGCCTATTTCTTCTTTCCTTTAGGATGACTTAACTTTTAAGTGAAATGATATATGATATGGGTTTAGAAGTAACTCCATTTATGAACTCTGAGTGTAACTCGTGACTTGTAGTCACTTCTGACCATTTAGAGTCTGAAAGTAGTCAAACCATTATTCCCGAGCCTGCTATATAGTGAATAGTAAGTGGAGATACAAGCTCCTTTCCTTGAAGGCTCTGAACGATCAATGTCTCTGATTGCATAACTGTGTCTCTGATTGCATAACTGTGTCTTTGATTGCATAAACCATGTTTCTGATTGCATAAGCTATGTGGCATTGTCTTGATGCATGTCTATGATTACTGAGGCCCCAACTAATGTAAGCCTAATGACATCTAAAGGGCACTTCGGATAAGTACCTTCCTAGTCTTCAGGTGACGGTTCACTTGAAAGTTTCATCGAGTCTCAAATAAAGACTTAGTTGCATATGGTTTCTCACTACTCTACTTGTGCATGCTGTAACCCTTCTTTCTTCGCGTCCCACGATGGGCCGGATATTATGTCGGGCGCACCTTTACTACTTCTTTCACCGCATCCTGGGCCGAATGTGTATAGTTCCACGCACAAGGAGATGATGTCGTACATGATATGTGATATATGTTATATTTTATGATGATACGATTATTCATCGAGTCTCGGGCCAGCTGTAATATGATAGTATATGTGGCGAAATAAGGAAGGAACATCGAGTACCTCCTTAAAGGGCCGGGTACGGTATGTATATTATGATGGTACGCTATAGACGTACACCACTCCATTCACCGAGTCCCTCACTAAAGGGCCGGATACTTTATGTAGGCATGCATATGAGATTAGAGTGATACATTGTGACCCCGAGCCCCATAATGAACCGGATGTGATACGATGACATCTGTGGTAAGAATATACCATATACGAGGATATGATACCATATATGATGATATGATGAAATGAAAGGCCTGAGTATATGATGGCATGTGAATATGAGAATATGATTATAACACCGAGTTCACTAGAGGGCTGGGCACAGCATATGATGATGTGTATGATTTATGTGTCTTAAGGTGCAGGTACAGTAACTTGTTAATTGTTATATTTATCCCCTGCATCCCTATTTCAATCATGGTCTCAGTTATGATGTGTTATGCTTTACAAACTCAGTACATATATCGTACTGACCCCCTTTTTCTCGGGGGGCTGCGTTTCATGCCCGCAGGTACAGATGTCCATTCTGGAGATCCATCAGCTTAGGAGTTCCTCTCATCTATGTCGAAAGTGCTTCACTATTCTGGAGCCTAATTTTTGATATTGGTCACTTAAAATATATATTTGTACATTCAGGGGTACGGTGGGGGCCCTGTCCCGCCATATGTTGTTGTTACTATTCTTAGAGGTCTGTAGTCATAGGTATATGTGGGTTGGTTATAAGTTTGTTTTGGTTGTGCCTATACGGCATGTTGTAAATGTTTTTATGTTATGGCAGCTTCATCGGCGCGTGCCCTTTCATGATATGATACGAATGAAAGAGGCTATAGGTACCTGAAAAAGTTTTAAACTATTAAGGTATTTATGTATAGTATCACCTCACACACGATTGAACTTGAGTGTAGTTGATAAATAAGCATAAGAGGGTCCAGGTCGGACCCTAGTCGCGGCCTACGGGGTTGGGTCATGACATGAATGTTATGAATACTTGTGGGTAGTCTAAGTTGCTGAAAAGTCCAAGGTTGTTAATACTTGCATTACTTTCATGTTAAATAGGTTTCAAGGACAACGACGTGGACGTGATTAAGAGAAGTCCATACGAGGTATGTGAAGCTTTCTTTTGGCGTGTTTTTGGAATAAGTATGTAGAGCTATTCTTCTTTTCTTTTCATGTCTTAGATGTAAGTTATGAATGATATGTATATGATATTTGGGATTCAATCCATTCGTAAAGCCTTGAGTATGAGTCAAGACTCTCGTTTACTGCTTGATATTAGAACTCCTGCAATAACTAAATCATTGCCTTTAAGTCTTCTATGTGATGAAAACTAGTACATGTAAAGTCTATCTCTTCTTTCCTTTAGAATGACTTAACTTTTAAGTGAAATGATATATGATATTGGTTTAGAGGTAATTCCATTTATGAACTCCGAGTGTAACTCGTGAATTGTAGTCACTTCTGACCATTTAGAGTTTAAAAGTAGCCAAACTATTATTCTCGAGCCTTCTATATAGTGAATAATAAGTGGAGATATAAGCTCCTTTTCTTAAAGGCTCTGAAATGATCAATGTCTCTGATTTTATAACTGTGTCTCTGATTTCATAAATGTGTCTCTTATTTCATAACTGTATCTCTGATTTCATAACTATCTCTGATTGCATAATTGTGTCTCTGATTGCATAACTATATTTCTTATTGCATAAACTGTGTGGCATTGTCTTGATGCATGTCTGTGATTCCTGAAGCCCCAACTGATGTAAGCCCTAATGACATCTAAAGGGAACTTCAGATAAGTACCTTCCTGGTCTTCAGGTGATGGTTCACTTGACTATTTCATCGAGTCTCAAACAATGACTTAGTTGCATATGGTTTCTCACTACTCTACTCGTGCATACTGTAACCCATCCTTCCTGGAGTCCCACGATGGGCCGGGAACGTTATCATGCACAGTTGTACTACTTCTTTCACCACGTCCTGGGCCGGATGTGTATAGTTCCATGCACGAAGAGACGATGTCGTACGTGAGGTGTGATATATGTTACATGTTATGATGATACAATTTTTCACCGAGTCCCGGGCCAGCTATAATGTGATAGTATATGTGGCGAAATAAGGAAGGAACTCTGAGTCCCTCCTTAGAGGGCCGGGTATGTATGTATATTATGATGGTATGCTATAGACGTACACCACTCCACTCACCGAGTCCATCACTAAAGGGTCAGATACTTTATGTAGGCATGCATATGAGATTAGAGTGATACATTGTGACCCCGAGCCCCGCAGTGAATCGGGTGTAATATGATGACATGCGTGATAAGATTATACCATGTACGAGGATATGATACCATATACAATGATATGATACCGTATACGATGATATGATGAAATGAAATGAATGATAATACGATGATATGTGAATATGAGAATATGATTATAACACCGAGTTCACTAGAGGGTCGGGCACAGTATATGATGATGTATAGGATTATGTGTCCTAAGGTGCACGTACAGTAATTTGTTAATTATTATACTTGTCCCCTGCATCCCTATTTCAGTTATAGTCTCAGTTACGATGAGTTATGCTTTACATACTCAGTACATATATCGTACTGACCCCCCTTTTCTCGGGGGGCTACGTTTCATACCCGCAGATACAGATGTTTCTATTGGAGATCCGCTAGCTTAGGGTTTCCACTCAACTATTTTGGACATGCTCTGCTGTCCCGAAGCCTTACTATTTATGCTGGTCATTAATGTATATGTTTGTTTATTCAGGGGTACGGCGGGGCCTTTGTCCCACCATATAATACAGTTATTACTCTTAGAGGTCTGTAGACATGTGTATGTGGGTTATTTGTAAGTTTGTTTCAGTTGTGCTCCTACGATATATTGCAAATGTTTGTGTTGTGTGGCAGCCTCATCGGCTCGCATGCCCTATCCTGTTATAATACAGGTGAATGAGGCTACACGTTTATGAAAAAAAGATTTTGATCCATTGGGGTTTGTGTATGGTACTACATCACACATGATTCAACTTAAGGGTAGCTAATAGATACACATAAGGGGGTCCAGGTCGGACACCAGTCGCGGCCTATGAGGTTGGGTCGTGACAGAAGTGGTATCAGAGCAGTTCGTCCTTAGAGTTTCTATAGACCGTGTTTAGTAGAGTCTTGTTTATCGGTGTGTTGTGCACCACATCTATAGACAGGAGGCTACAGGACATTTAGAATGTTACTTTCTTTCATATCTAAGATCGTGCTATAGAGACGATCTATAGGAAATGATATTCCCCATACTAACCTGCGATTTTAACAGGAAGACAATGCCGATAGAAGAAAGTAACCGACAATATTGGATGTTACGAAGCATGCAGGTAACCAAAGGCACGAAGGACCTATGTCAGGTAAGGTATTGAAATACAATTGACATATACAATTGAAAAGTGAAAGGAAAGGTAAACAAGAAAGTATAACAGGTGCAACTCGAGTGGACATAACAGGTAAGTCCATTTCCATACTGTTAAATGTGGGCGCCCTGTGCGGCTGCGATATGAGATAATATGACTATATATGTGTGCCCTGTGTGGCTAAGATGTTATGCAATATGAATATATATATATATATATATATATATATATATATATATATGTGCCTTGTGAGGCATTGTTGATATTTTCTGCGTGCAGGTGTTGAGATAGTAAGAAATACAGAGGAAACTCTGCCAAAATTTTTCTAGAAATAAGAGGAAAATGAGATACAGGGTTGTATTATGTCTTGAAAGGTTGTTCTCGCAACAATGATGAGATTTGACTAAACGAGTATGGCTGACCTCGAGAAATAAGTTAATTGTTGGGTTAATGGCAATAGAAATTAGGAGGTCGATACTGATATAGTAGAACGAAGTTGGAAAAGACTTATAATGCAAGGAAGATGATTTAGAGAAGACTGATAAGTCTGAATAGAACGATATAGTAAGGCATCTCCTCAATTGATACATAGGGATAAACTATGACAAGTTATAGTTAAAGGAAGTAACAGTATAATTAAGACAAGAGTACGAGGGATAAAAAATTGTGACGGATATGAAGTGTTAATAAGACAGCTTGTGAAACATTAAGGATAATACTAGCTAAGAAGGGTAAGTAGCCCATAGTAAGAATCGTGAAGAAAGTTGAGTAGTGTTATACTATAGGACTGAATGCAAACAAGGTACCAGGTGAAAATAACAGACACTGTTATGAGAATAAGTAAAGGGTAATATGGAATTCCTTATGCCCAACCAAAAATGGAAATGTGTTGAAGGAATAATACAGAAGTTCTAATGGAGGCACTCAGGATAGATGCGATTAATTAAGTATAAGTATCGAACAAAAAGAGAAATAGATAATTACGAACTGGAGGTATATTACGATGAAAAAGTATTAAGACAAGGCCACTACTACCACGAAGTTGATAAGGTTTTAAGCAGGATTAGAAATGAGCCTTAAGCACATGACAAAGATGCAAGCTCAGGAGGCGTAAAGAAGTATGGTGTACACGTGACTCCACTCTAATGATTAGTGGTATCCACTGGAATAAAGTTAGTATAATGACCAAGCTCGAAACATGAGCCATTAAATTAAAAGTACACTCGAGTGGGGAATTTCCACCAATTATGAGCCCTCGCTAATTACTGATTGGGATGAATGGAATATGGCTTTACATTACGAATATTACTCGAGTATCAATCGTTAGATGAGATTTTATACGATACATTGCGAATACTAAAGCACCCTATGGGTATGCTAGGGTTTCCTACAAAGGTAACCTAACGTGGGGATGATTTAACAGAACATTTGGAGTAAGAATCATTCACGTGTGAATAGCTAAAAATAAATGGAGGATGACATGGGTACACCTTAAAAGGGGGGAAGTGGACAAGACAAGTACAAGCGTAAGAGAAAATCAACTAATGCTATCGTATGTAAGTAGGAACGCTAAACTTCAAATGAGACCCCATAAGAGATGGACGCGATCATACCCGCACTAAAGCACCGGATTCCGTCGAAACTCTGAAGTTAAGCGTGCTTGGATGAGAGTAGCACTAGGATGGGTGACCTCCTGGGAAGTGAAAAAGGGAACGAAACAGGTATGACAAAAAGAGATTGTAAGTGCGTATTAGTACAATGACACATATAGAACAGAGTAAGCCAAGAGCAGAAAAGATTGTGACTAAATTGGAACGCACCTCATGCAAATGGCAAAAAGATAATTGTGTAGCCTATAAGAAGTGGCATACTGGGAGTGAGATCAAGTGATTACTCGATAAAGAGAAGTCAGTAATAGCAATGTGATTACCTTAATTAGAATCTATTCAGGAAAAGTATAAGATGGTTTAAGGCAGAACTATTCAGATATAATTGGTATTAAGGACAAAAGCCATAGCGATGCCCTGACCTCGACCGAAGGAGGTAAGAAGCTAGTATAGCAACACTAAAGCATTTTCTGAATGTCTCTACGTACCTACACATGTTTGTGTAAGAATTATAGGATAATGTGTGGTAATAAAACTAGAAAGAAGATATGAGTAAAATAGCAAGATAGCATACCTAAGGTGTTACCAGTTGAATTAAGAGGAGTTGTATAATGGCTTAAATGAAGAGGAGCATCAGAGGCTTGATAGCCTGTTATGGGGGATGGGAATACCGACTCGGAAGTGGAAAGCAGTTAATATGTATTATAGTATGAGCTGACCTCGCATTCTAAGGAACTAGGAGTTCATACGGGCTATGGTAGATGGGCTGACAGAATCAACCTGTTCCCCTCTAGTAAGGAAGGCATATTCAGCTGAGGGTTATGCAAAATGACATAGTAGGGAAATAATAAGATTTCACGGAGTTCCCACATCTATTATCTCAGACAGGAAAGTTCAATTTACAGCTAACCGCTGGAAATCATTCCAGAAGGGATTGAGGAATACATATGAATCTTAGTATGACATTTCGCCCTTCGATTAAGGGACAGGCCTGGATGTGATCCACTAAATTAGTGATAAAGTAAAGCTTATTCCGGGACAATATATCGATTAGCAGCCTAGAGTCGGCAAGAAGGGGATACATTGGACCTGCTCAGGTCATTTGTAGAGCAGATAAGACTGCTTATGAGTTGGACCTACCATTCGATTTGAAACAATACATTCAATTTTCACAGATCAATGTTCCGCAAGCATATAAATAATGATCCCAGAATATTTCGCGTGGAGAAGTTCCACGTAACAGGGAGTTATCCTATGAGGGGCGACCTATTGCCATCCGGGATAAGTAGATTAAAAGGGTTGCGAACTAAGGACGTAGCTTCTGTCAAAGTACTATGGAAGAAAAAGAATCGTGAAGGACTAATCTGGGAAGTTGAAAAGGAAATGAAACACAAGTATCCGTACCTATTCCCAATGTCTACAGATAACCCCCACATTAATTACTTGGATGAAAATGTATGTTATTCCAGTAGAAAGGAATCTCCCTATGATCCATATAAAGTCTTAAGGAATGTTTATTTAACATTCGGGGATGAATGTTCTAAAGGGGGGAAGGATGTTATACCCCGCATTTTTGAACTTTGAAACATGTCCCTAATCTTCTTGAAAGTATCCATGAGACCTTTATTGTCCACATACACCAAACAACTCTAAGGAAAGAAGATTGTGATACCTCGCGAGAAGGAAGGTTGAAAATAGGGTCAAGAGAAGTCAGAAGGAGTTGGAGGCCAAGTAACGAGTCGTAGGACTTGACGTATCTACGTAAAATACTAATTTAGAAGTCTTTACATAAGTGAGTTACTTGATTACATACTAAGCTTACGTAACAAGGGTTTTATAGGCTCTTAAAGTGAGATGAGATTACGAACGAGATTACGAATCCACGAGGAGGAAAACAAAATTGTGCGGGGCAGCCAATGGGAGGGTGACACGTGGCACCACCTAAGAAAGAAGGTGACCCACCTGCTTGGGGTCAAGTAGGTGACCCACCTGCTTGGGGGAGGTGGGCCCTACTGCCACGTGGCAGCCCCTCCTTCAACATGTAGATGTGGTGGCCCAATAGGGGCTGGACATGTGTCACCTCTTCGGTATGAAACATGTCACACCCTACATCCACATATATGTATGTATATGAATCATATACTTCAGTTTGTTCCTCAAATTTCAGCCAAAAATAAGAGAAAACAAACCCTAGGGCTAAGGAGAAAATTGCGACGGCTTGGGAGAAAAATAAGATAAGTCCCGATTTCGTTCTATAAATTAATTATATAGAGTATACCACGATGATATGGAAGTATTAGTAGAGTAAAATTAGAGTTTGTTGCATCCAAAAAAATGGACAGCAAGCTGCCACGACGATTCAACACGTTAAAAAAACAAAATCGAGGCGCGATTTCGGCGAGTTCTAGCCAATTTCGGGAAAGGAAAGTTCTTCCCCTATAATTTGAAGTTTATGATGCTAAATTAGGGTGTATTACACACCTTAGGGGCTGCTGGAAGTTGTTGAAAAGGCTTGAAAAGGTCGGCGTTCGAAATAAACGAATTTGGAATCGCTATAGTTAAATTGTTGTCGAAATAAGGTGTTGTACGCGTGGGGGCTGCTGCTGGTTGTGTTGTGGCGTGTTGAAGGGTATAAAAGTTCTCTAAATGAGGTGGTAGATCTTCTAGTTTCAGCCACATGACCCTCCGCTTTACAATTAAAGGATTCGCAAAAGAAAGATTAAAAACTCTAGTTTTGGTATCTTAGTTTCGAGTGAATTGTTGGGGGTTTATATTGTGTAATGTTTTCGTAATATGTATATGTATGGGCTGATGGTTGTATTTTTGGTTGGATGCAGGTGCTAAGGACATGGTTCGGAATTCGGATAGGGCACATTATAGGGGAGGTGCAGTCTGATTTCCGTTAACGCCTTAACTAGTTAAGGAAGTAGTCGAGAAGGCGAGCGAAGGGATGAATGTTATGCATACTCGTGGATAGTCTAAGTTGCTGAAAAGTCCAAGGTTGTTAATACTTGCATTACTTCCATGTTAAATAGGTTTCGAGGACAACGACGTGGACGTGATTAATAGAAGTCCATACGAGGTATGTGAAGCTTTTTTTTGGCGTGTTTTTGGAATAAGTATGTAGAGCTATTCTTCTTTTCTTTTGGCATGTCTTAGATGTAAGTTATAGATGATATGTATATGATATTTGGGATTCAATCCATTCATAATGCCCTGAGTATGAGTCGAGACTCTCATTTACTGCTTGATATTAGAACTCCTACAATAACTAAGTCATTTCCTTTAAGTCTTCTATGTGATGAAAACTAGTACATGTAAAGCCTATCTCTTCTTTCCTTTAGAATGACTTAAATTTTAAGTGAAATGATATATGATATGGGTTTAGAGGTAATTCCATTTATGAACTCTGATTGTAACTCGTGACTTGTAGTCACTTCTGACCATTTAGAGTTTTAAAGTAGCCAAACTATTATTCTCGAGCCTTCTATATAGTGAATAGTAAGTGGAGATATAAGCTCCTTATCTTGAAGGCTCTGAAACGATCAATATATCTGATTTCATAATTGTGTCTCTGATTTCATAACTATGTCTCTAATTTCATAACTGTGTCTCTGATTGCATAATTGTGTCTCTGATTGCATAACTATATTTCTGATTGCATAAACTGCGTGGCATTGTCTTGATGCATGTCTGTGATTCCTGAAGCCCCAACTGATGTAAGCTTTAATGACATCTAATGGGCACTTCGGATAAGTACCTTTCTAGTCTTCAGGTGACGGTTCACTTGACTATTTCATCGAGTCTCAAACAATGACTTAGTTGAATATGGTTTCTTATGACTCTACTCATGCATATTGTAACCCATCCTTCCTTGAATCCCACGATGGGCTAGGAACGTTATTGTGCACAGTTTTACTACTTCTTTCACCGCGTCCCAGGTCGTACGAGGAGACGATGCCGTACGTGAGGTGTGATATATGTTACATGTTATGACGATACGATTATTCACCGAGTCCCTGGCTGGCTATAATGTGATAGTATATGTGGCGAAATAAGGAAGGAACAGCGAGTCCCTCCTTAGAGGGCTGGGTACGTATGTATATTATGATGGTATGCTATAGACGTATACCACTCCACTCATCGAGTCCCTCACTAAAAGGCCGGATACTTTATGTAGGCATGCATATGAGATTAGAGTGATACGTTGTGACCACGAGCCCCACAGTGAACCGGGTGTAATATGATGACATGCGTGATAAGATTATACCGTGTACGAGGATATGATACCATATATGATGATATGATACCGTATACGATGATATGATACCATATACGATGATATGATGAAATAAAATGCATGATTATACGATGATATGTGAATATGAGAATATGATTATAACACTGAGTTCACTAGAGGGATGGGCACAGTATATGATGATGTATAGGATTACGTGTACTAAGGTGCTGGTACAGTAATTTGTTAATTGTTATACTTGTCCCCTGCATCCTTATTTCATTTATAGTCTCAGTTATGATATGTTATGCTTTACATACTCAGTATATATATCGTACTGACCCCCCTTTTCTCGGGGGGCTGCATTTCATGCCCATAAGTACAGATGTTTCTGTTGGAGATCCGCTAGCTTAGAGTTTCCATTCAGCTATGTTGGACGTGATCTTCTCTCCTGGAGCCTTACTATTGATGCTGATCATTGATGTATATATTTGTTTATTCAGGGGTACGGCAGGGGCCCTGTCCCGCCATATGATATAGTTATTACTCTTAGAGGTCTGTAGACATGTGTATGTGGGTTATTTGTAAGTTTGTTTCAGTTGCGCTCATACGACGTATTACAAATGTTTTTGTGGTATGGCAGCCTTGTCGGCACGCATGCCCTGTCCTATTATAATACAGGTGAATGAGTCTACAGGTTTATGAAAAAAGGTTTTTGACCCATTGGGGTTCGTGTATGGTATACATCACACATGGTTCAACTTAAGGGTAGCTGATAGATACGCATAAGGGGGTCCAGGTCAGACCCCAGTTGCGGCCTATGGGGTTGGGTCTTGACATCATAGCCGGCCCAGGACTCGGTGAAAGAGTAATAAAGTTGTGCACGATAAAATTCCCAGCCCATCGTGGGACTCAGTGAAAGAAGGGTTACCGTATGCACGAGTAGAGTAGTAAGAAACCATATGCAACTAGGTCATCTCCTGAGACTCAGTGAAACAGTCAAGTGAACCATCACTTGAAGACCAGGTAAGTAATTCTCTGAGGTACCCTTTAGATGTTAATAGGGATTTCATCAATTAGGGCCTCAGGAACCACAGGCATGTACCAAGATAATGCCACACAGTTTATGCAATCAAAGACACAATTTATGCAATTAGACACATAGCTTATGCAATCAGAGACATTTATCCTATCAGAGCCTTTCAGAATAGGAGCTTATATTTCCACTTACCATTCAAAATATATGTGGCTGGGGAGTAGTAATGTAACTACTTTAGGACCTTTAGTATTCAGAGGTGACTATGAGTCACGAATTACATACGAAACCTCTAAATGGAATTATCTCTAAACTCATATCAGACTTCATTTCCCTTACCTTAAGCCCCTTTCAAAGAGAGAAATAGGCAAGCCTTATATGTACTACTTATCATCCTACAGAAGACTTGAAAGGCGAGGACTTCACTTATTGTAGGAGTTCTAACATCCAGAAGTGAACAAGGTTCTTGACTCTTACTCAACGCTTTAGGAATGGAATGACTCCCAAATTTCTTATATATATAACTTAAGGCTAAGACATGCCAAAAGAAAAGAAAGGGTAAGCTTCATATATCTTTTGTGGATTAACTGTAATCCAGCTCGCCTCGTTACCTCCTTTACCTAATAATATAAGAGTAATACTAAGGTTAATCACCTTTCACTTTCTGATTTCCAACTCTACAACCAAGTACCCATATGAATCATTTCCTTATCCAATACCCTCGACTAGTTTGTTACTTGTTCTAAAGTTACCAAATATCGGGCAGCATCTCCCCTATAAATTCAACATCCATAAGATTTCACTAGGCCAAAATGTCAACAACCATACCAAAAACAACAACTATCAGCATATATATAAATAAATCACTTCAACATTACTCAATACAACTCTAGACAACTAGCTCAAAACTACGATACCAAAATAGAGTTTTTAACCTTTATTTTATAAAACC
Organism: Solanum dulcamara; assembly: GCF_947179165.1. Taxonomy (NCBI): domain Eukaryota; kingdom Viridiplantae; phylum Streptophyta; class Magnoliopsida; order Solanales; family Solanaceae; genus Solanum; species Solanum dulcamara. Next base: position 33,317,062 of record NC_077241.1, on the reverse strand, counting down.
TTTAACCATAATAAATAGGAGGCCGTATTGCTGCAACCAGAAGAAACCACACCCTTTTTAGAAACCTTTACATCCCTACAACACACAACCACACCAGATACAAATGCGACCCACAATCACAACATCCTACGCGACTTCGATTTAGCTATGACGACTCCAATTTACTTTGTTTCTAACGTCAAGCATCCTTATGAAATTTTTCCACTTCCAACCTTATTTAAGACATGTAATATAACTCAAAACAACATCATAAATTCAAATTTGAAAGAGAAACCCTTACCTTTCCCGAAACTCGTCAAACTCATTGAAACTTGCCTCGAAAGTTCCCTTAGCGAGCCTAAAACTTAGTGGTTGTTTGATAACGTTTTGGACTGGTCCAAATCATAAAACTTCATTACTAACACCTTCATAACATCGTGTTTCACCCTAGATAATTAATTTACGGAACGAAATTGGAGACTTACCTTTTTTTTCTCCTTGGCCGAACCTACTCTCTCTCTAGTTCTAGATTTGTCTCCTCTTCTTTCTTTCTCTAGACCTCTTGAACTTAGAAGATAATGACTTATTGATAAGGTTTATCATAAAATATCTATAAATATAGGCCAATTTAAGAGGTGACACATGTCAACCCTTAAGTGGTGATACGTCTCAAGCCCTCATTGGGCCAACACACCACCCCCTCCAATCTTGGGCTTCTACATGGAATGTAGGGGCCCACCACCCTTGCTCTAGATGCTTCCACATGGCACTCTCTCATGATTACACGTGGCACTCTCTCATGCTTCCACGTGGCACTCTCTTTTCCCCTCATGGGTTTGTAATCTCATCTTACTTTAGGAACCTATGTAATCCTTGCTATGTAAGCTTGGTATGTAATAAAGTATCTTAAGTATGTAAGATTTCAAAGTTGGTAGCTTACATAAGCAAGTTGATTCCTACAACTCATTATTTGGCCTCCAACTTCTTCTAGATTCTTACAACACTATTTCCAACCTTCCCTATCATGAGGTGTCACATTCTAGCTTCCTTAGAGTTGTTTGATAGAGTTATAGGATATACGGCTCCCATGGTAACTTCTAAGAAGCTTGAGAAGCTTTAGGTAGCTTTAAGAAACTTAAAAATCCTTCCAAAAACTTAAGAACCTTTCAAGATACTTAAGAAGCTTAAGAACCTTCCAAGGTACAAAAGTACGAGGTGTAACATCCTTCCCCCCTTTAGAACATTCATCCTTGAATGTGAACGAAAACTCTCCTCAAGATCTTATACCGACTATATAGGAAGTTTCTCTATTTCATCCCAATAACACGTACTTTCACCAAGCAATCAATATCAGAGTTCCAAAGGTTGGGATTACCTATAGATGTAAAGAATAAGTTCGGATACTTGTGCTTCATTTCTCTTTCAGCTCCCCAGGTCATTTCTTTGCGACTTTCATTTTGCCATAACACCTTGATGGAAGATATGTCCTTAACTCACCACCCCCTACTCCTCCGATCTAGGATGGCGACCGATTTCTTCTCGTAGGATAACTCCTCTGTGACCTGGATATCCTCTATGGAATATACTCGGGATGGATGACCAATATACTTGCGAAGCATCGATACTTGGAAGACAAGATGTACTACTTCTAGATCCGCCTATAAGTCTAACTCACAGGTAACCTTGCCTATTCAGCGGAGGGTCTGATAAGAGCCAATGCATCTCGGACTAAGGTCCTCTCTCTTGCTGGATCTCATAACTTTCTCTGTGGATGACACTTTTGAGAGTCCTTAATTATAACTTGAAACTCTAGAGATCGATGTTGATTATCCACATATGACTTCTATCGACTTGGGGTTGTTAATAATCTCTCCCGAATAAGCTTCACCTTCTATACCGCTTATTGAACCACATCTGGGCATATTAGTCGTGTTTTAATACCATCAGACCAATCAATTTGCGACCTACACTATCCGTGATACCAAGTCTCATACAGGGTCATCTGGATACTAGAATGATAGTTAACATCATAAGTACTTTTGACAGGTGGTAGGCAATTGTCCGAGCTACTATTCAAGTCAACCGTATAGGCCCAAAACATATCATCTAATGTTTAGTTAGTAAGCTTAGTCTGTCCATCAGTCTGATGGTAAAATGGTGTATGAAGACCTATACGTCTTCCCAATCTCTTCGTAAACTGATCTTCAGTAGTTAACTATAACTTGGGATCCTTTTTTTAGGACAATAGCTATGGGAACTTTGTAAGGTCCTACCACCCTCTTGACCTATAATTTCACACCATCTCGACTGAGTAGGTAGTCTTTGAGTGGAGAAACATGGGATGATCTTGTTAATCTGCAGTTAATATTCCATATAGAATTATCTGTCCAAAGAGTGCAAAGTGAGTCTTGTAGCCAAGGTCATGTTGTGGAATCTTCGACCTCGTATATTACTTCTTTCCTTTTTTAGATGACATCAACTAGTACCCTCACCTTTCTGGGTTTTTCTTTATGCCCATTAGAGTCGGCTACCAAGTTGTGCTAAAGTCCCCTCACACAATGACCTGTATAGCCTTTCCTTGGTTTGCCTATCATTAACTAGTATTATGTTGAAGAACTGTGGCATACAAGTGCACTATCTATTAGTAATCAGCTAATCCTGCTTGCTTTGCTTAAGCCCCTTTTATAATTCCCTTAACGTAACTTATAACACTCAAGGTACATAATCTCGTGTTGTTTCTTCGCCACTAGTTCATATTCTTCCATCACATGCAATCATAGCAGCACTACACACCAGATCCCATTGGAATTTCAAAGTTAAACATGCTTGGGCGAGAGTAGTACTAGAGTGGGTGACCCCCATGGGATGTCCTCGTGTCATGTTCCATTGCAATCCTTGCAATAATGTACGAAGGAACTCAACCTAGCCCAAGATTTACCTTAGCATCTTCTTGCTAGTCGTCATGCTTCGCTTTTCCCTCTCCTCCCCTGCCTTACACTCGACATCGGGATAGATCATTGGTTTAACCACGGCTAGGTCCTATGTTTGCCTTAGTACTTACTCCATCTTGGTAGTTTGGTCTAACCCATCTTGATATCTCTCTGTAACATATCCAAAACATCCTAGATCCTTTTCTCATGTACTTCTCACTTGACCCTATACTCAATATATACATATCCATAGGTTGCATAACTATTCTGATACAACCAGTATAAGATAGACATAATTTTTTCGTTTTCCAGCCCATCTTGCTTTACATATCGACTTCACACTAGAACTTGCTCGTGCCAACGCTATTTTCTCCTACTCCTTTCTTTTCTTCCTTTATGTACTCCTTGGTCTCCTCATTTACTACTGTAAGATATTTTTTATTCTTTCTCTACTTGTATGTCACCATATCAACGGACAATGACGTTGTTGCCATATCTTAATCTTTACCCAAACACGACCCTACTACCCTTTACAAGGTCCTTAGTTTGCTCAGTCCTACTCTCTTATCGTATTCACCCCTTGTGGTAGGCACCCATCCCTTAGGGTTCTACCAATGATTCTTCGTACGGTCTCAAATACCGCAGCTCCTATCTATTTATTATTGGCCTCGAGCTCCTGCTAAATTGGGCCAGTATGGGATCTCGCTTGAAATTTAAGCATTCCTATCAATATATGATAGTATTAGTTGATTTTATCTCACACGTGTATTTCTCTCATCTACTTTCCCCCTTTAGGAAGTACCATGTCATCCTCTATTTATTTTCAACTGTTTATACGCATATGATTCTGTTCCAATACATTTGACATACTGCACCATGTCTAAACCTTTTGTTAACTCATCTATACTTTAGGTTTCCCATGTAAGAAACCTTAATACAATCATGGGGTGCTTAGAATTCTCGATAAATAGTACACAATCTAGTCCAAGTACTGGTACTCAAGTCCTATAACTAATGTAGTAGCTTAGTCGAACCCGCATTTCCTTTATCCCAATCAGTACATCACTAGTGCTTATAATCGTGTTCGATTCTCCATTCGGGGGCACTTATACTCTGATGACACGTGTTTCTAGCTTTGCTATAACACTATTTTCATCCCAGTGAATACCACTTGTTCCTCTTAATGGACTCACAATGCATAAATGGTCTTGCAAAGCTACCTCCCTCATCTTTAAGGGGTCTTACTATTTTCCACGGTGGAGGTACATATACACAATACCCTTTTCTTCTTCATGCGCTTTCATTCTTATTATGTACTCGATGTTGACTCCTAATCTTACTCACAATCACATTCTTTAGTTACTTCGTTACTAGGCCCTATGTACTTCCAGGATGATCCTTATTATATTCACACTATATTCTACTCATGGTCAATCTTGGAGGTTAATATTTCTTAACTCTGGACTAGTTGCACCTAGTGGAGCAAGCGTACATAACCCCCTTATCCATCCCCATCATTATCATCCTTAATACCTCGCAGACAGTCTTAAGACATTCATATCCATCACCATTCTTCTCGCTATATCACTATCGACCTTCTAATTACCACCCATACCATAATTTACTTATTTCCCAAAGTCATTTGTAATACTAGTTTAGTCGGATTTGATTGTTACTGTGGATACAATCTCTTAAGATATACTACAACCTTATATCTCATTCTCTTTTTATTTCAAAAAATAATTCAATAGAGTTTCCTTTATATTTCTTACTATCCCAAATCTGCACTCAGGAAATACCAACAATGCCTCATAGGGCCAACATATATATATTCATATCACCATTATACAGGCATCCCAATATCAAAAACAGTATAAAATAATGGACTTACCTCGTATGTCCAACTCGAACTGCACTGTTACACTTTTCTATCTACTTTTCCCTTCAATCTTCAACTTTACATTTCAACCATATTTCAATCTTCTTACCTTATTTAGCATGCGTCCTTCACACCATTACTTACTTGTATACTGGGTAGCTTCTAATATCAGCCGTCATTTTCTTCTATCCATGTCGTTCTTCAGCTGAAACAAAAGGTTAGGAAAAGGAATTTCATGTCCTATGGCTAGGCTCTATCGCATGATCTTAGATATGAAGGAAATGTGACATCTTAAATGTCCTGTAGCCTCCTATTTATAGATGTGGTGCACAACACATTGATAAATAAGACTTTACTAAACACTGTCTGCAGATATTCTGAGGAAGGACTACTTTGATACCACTTATGTCATGATGCAAAATCGTAGGCCGTGAATGGGGTCCGACCTGGACCCCCGTATACATAAATCTCAACTATAAGAACTATACATAAGAATCCAGAGGGTGATAGCAAATTCATCTGCATATAGCCTCTTTCATTTGCACCATGTCATGCAAGGACCGACAAGGCTACCTTAACATAATAACATTTATAATATGCCATATAGGCACAACTGAATCAAACTCATAAACAACCCACCTATATATGTCTACAGACCTCTAAGAATATTTACACTGACATATGGTGGGATAGGGCCCCGCCGTACCCCTCGAATAAACAACTATATACATTATACGATCAGCAATAAAAGCTAGGCTCCGGAATAGTGGAGCACTTCTGACATAGCTGTGTGGGAGTCCTAAGCTGGCGGATCTCCAAAAGTAAGTATTTGTACCTACAGGAATGAAACATAGCCCCCCCCCCAATGAAAGGGAAGTCAGTACGATATATGTACTGAGTATGTAAAACATAACACATCATAGTTGATATTATAACTGAAATAAGGGTGCAAAGGACAAGTGTAACAATTAACAAATTATTGTACCTGAACCTTAGGACACATAGTCATATACATCATCATATGTTGTGCCCGACTCGCTAAGGAACCCAGTATCATAACTATTTCATCGTATTACCATATCACCATATCATCATCCCCTCTCATCATGTATATTATTTCATCAGTTCATCGTATATGGTATCATATCATCGTATATGCCATAATCTTATCGTATATGTCATCTCTGTACATCTGGTCCACTATGGGGCTTGGGGTCACAAGTGTATCCCTATATTTTCATATGCATGCCTATGTAAGTATTCTGCCCTTTAGTGAGAAACTCGGTGAAAGAGTAGTATACATAACCTACCGCACCCGACCCCTTTAAGGACTCGGTGCCATTACCACATAGTAAAATATACAGAGGAACATTCAGACCAATCTATTATTTAAAAGAATGCCGAGGAACGTACGGCTTAATCCACATTTTCATCATATCATCATATATATATATATATATCCGGCCTGTGACTTGGTGAATAACTTCATCACATACAGTGTCATCGTATGCTTCAACTTCATTGTATACGGTATTTCATTATCATATACTTCATATATACATATACATATCCAGCCCAGGACTCGGTGAAGGAGTAATAAAGTTGTGCACGATAACGTTCCTGGCCTATCATAGGACTCGGTGAAAGAAGGGTTACCGTATGCACGAGTGGAGTAGTGAGAAACTATATAAAACTAGGTCATCTCCTGAGACTCAATGAAATAGTCAAGTGAACCGTCACTTGAAGACCAGGGAAGTAATTCTCTAAGGTACCCTTTAGATATTATTAGGGATTTCATCAATTGTGGCCTCAGGAATCACAGGCGTTTACCAAGTTAATGCCATACAGTTTGTGCAATCAAAGACACAATTTATGCAATCAGACACATAACTTATGCAATCAGAGATACAACTTATGCATAGGAACTTATATTTCCACTTACTATTCAACATATAGGTGGCTCGGGAGTAGTAATCTAACTACTTTAGGACCCTTAGTGTTAAGAGGTGACTACGATCACGAATTACGTCTGGAACCTCTAAATGGAATTATCTCTAAACTCATATCAGACATTATTTCCCTTATCTTAAGCCCCTTTCAAAGAGAGAAATAGGCAAGCCTTATATGTACTACTTATCATTCTATAGAAGACTTAAAAGGCGAGGACTCCACTTATTGCAGGAGTTCTAACATCCAAAAGTGAACAAGGGTCTTGACTCCTACTCAATGCTTTAAGAATGGAATGACTCCCAAATTTCGTATATATATAACTTAAGGCTAAGACATGCCAAAAGAAAAGAAAGGGTAAGCTTCATATACCTTTTCTAGATTAACTATAATCCACCTCGCCTTATTACCTCCTTGACATAATAATATTAGAGTATGTCACGACCTAATTCCTTAAGTAATGATAGCACCTAGTATAACCCACCAGTAGGTAAGCCATCCCGTCAATCTGGATCTTCAAGTAATGGGTTTGAGGGTAAAAACTAAACAAGAGTGACGAATTATAAAGATAAGCAGAAAGAATAAGCGAAAGTAAACAAAAACATGATATAAACAACTAAAGATCCCTCCCAAAACCTGGAAATCACAAGTACGGAGCTGCTACAATATAAAATATGAGTACGAGTCCCGAAAGTGGAACGAAAATATATATAACAACTAATTAGTCTCAAAAGGCAAAACATGGGTCATCCACACTAAAGGAGACATAAATGATCCAAAAATGCCAAGTACTCACCCTAGTCTCCGAAGCTGACTACAACAGGCTCGATCTATCCGTGGTTGTAGCTGGTGCTCGATTTTGTATCATGAAAGTAGATGTAGAGTATAGTATGAGTACCAAGACAACAGGTACCCAGTCCAGTAGGCATGATAGGCCGATTGAGAAGAAAAGGTAAAAATAATATGAAAAAGAAGAATAGCCTAAATAGTAGTCAACATAAGTATCAAAAAAGGGAAAGAGTACTACCTATGGGAACTACAGCTAACTATACCCAACTAGGTCCCCCATAAGCCAAGCTGGGACACTCGTGCTCAAGTTAAATAAAAACCTGGACAAACCCCCATAAGCCCACCGAGTACATAGAATAGCTACAACTACCAAGGCTAGGAATCAAGAATCGGCGATGTTAGGAGCCGAAATACTATATCATTTCCATAACCCAGAATCTCCAATAGTCAATCGATCTAATGGTGACTTAGGGGTCGAGGCCAGGACTGGGACCTAGATGCTCACCTAAATATTTAAAGTGTCCAAGGCCAAGATTGGGTAGCCGAATACTTGCCATAATACATAAGTGCGGTTGAGGCCGGAACATGGTACCTCGATACTCGCCATAATATATCGGTATGATCGAGGCTGGGACTTGGTACCTGGATGCTCACAGATAATTGATCCCATGATGCCAAACATTCTACTTCGCAACTAGAATACAATAGTACCAAAAATCTTTTCCCAAATGAGCCAACCAATATGCCATCAAAACTAGAACCGGAGCCAAAGTCAACAATTATGAAATCTAGTGTTGCTGATGCAGCACAAAAGTAACAATTATATAGATTTATGGATGAGGATATTTTTAAGAGCAAGGGTAACGCCTAACTAAGGCCAAACTACCAGGCACTAGCCTGCTTCTCTATTCTACAATAATCTAAGTCCACCAGAGCGACGCCAGAACATCTAAGGCAAGTTTACATCCTATACTAAGGCCAATGTCATGACCCAACCCCATGGGCCGCGACTAGGGTCCGACCTGGACCCCCATATCCATATCTATCAGATGTAATGATCAATATAAGAACTATCCATAAGAACCCCAGTGGGTCTAGCATTTTCATACCTATATCCTCTTTCATTTGTATATTATCATGAAAGGGCGTGCAAGCCGACCAAGCTGCCATAGTACCTTAATATTTACAATACATCATGTAGGCATAATTGAACAAAACTTACACGTATAACCCACATATATGTCTACAGACCTCTAAGAATATTAATAGTAACATATGGCGAGACAGGTCCCTCGCTGTACCCCTGAATAAACAAATATATACATAGGAGGTTTGGTACTACAACTTGGCTCTAAATCAATAGAGCTCCTTCCAAACTAGCTGAGTGGAATCCTAAACTGGCGGACTCCCAACACCTACATCTAGACCTGTGGGCATGAAATGTATCCCCCTCGAGAATGGGGGGTCAGTGCGATATATGTACTGAGTATATAAGCATAACATAACTGAGATAACAATTAAAACAAGGATGCAGAAAACCAAGTATAACATTTAATAAGGTACTGTACCTTCACCTCACAAAATAAAGGCATGTATACCATTATCACGACCATATCCGGACTGCTCGGGGACTCGATGTTACAAATACATCATCTATCATTATAGGCATATATATACCATTAACGCTGTGGAACGTATAACCCGATCCATGTATATAGCTAGAACATGTCGAGGAATGATGGCCCAATCCACATATCGTGTAATAATGCTGAGGAATGATGGCCCGATCCATATATCATATGATAATACCGAGGTATGATGGCCCGATCCGTATATCATATGATAATGCCGAGGTACGATGGCCTGATCTGTATATCGTAAGATAATGCCGAGGTACGACGGCCTGATCCGTATGCATATATATCATTTAATAGAGTCGAGGAACAACGGTTCGATCCATATATCACATAACAATGCATATACATGCACATAAAACTCCATAACATATCAAACATCTCTTAGGTATAACCATAAAGTATGTTCAAGAGCCCCTAGGTATAGGAGATTACACATTCCATCACTATTAAGCCTATAGAAGGCTCAAGGGTTGTAGTTTAGCTACTTTAAGACCCTTATCAGTCAAAAGTAAGTACAGGTCATGAGTCACATCCAGAAACTATAAATGGAACTATCTCTAACTTATATTATACATCGTTTTACTTACATTAAGACATTTCAAGAAAAGGGAGTGATAGGGTTCACGTGTATTACTTTGTACCACGTAGAAGGCTTACAACACCATAACTCAGCCATGGCGGGAGTTCTAACATCTAAAAGTGAATAGGATTAATGATTTATGCTCAGGGTTCTAAGAATGGAACTATCCCCATATTACATATAGAACAACATATGGCTAAAACATGCCAAGAGAAAAGAAGAGTTAAGCTTTACATACTTGTCCCTTCCTAATCTATGGAAGGCTTAAGAAGCCCTAGTTCAATTACTGTAAGAATTCTATCATCAAGAAGTAAATATGAACCGTGAATTACGCTTGGCATATATGAGTAGATTTACCCTCAAGCTCATATCATTCACTACTTAACTTGAAGACATGCCAAAATAAAGGAAGAGATAAACTTTACGTACTTATGCCAAAGACATGCCAAGAGAAGGAATAAGCTTTACATACACTACTTTTTAGCATATAGAAGACTTGAGGAATGGGAGCTTAACTACTTTAAGAGTCTTAACATTCAGAAGTGAACATGAATTATGAATCAGGAATCATGTTCAGAGCTCATGAATAGAATTACCCCAGACTTCATGCACATATCATTTGTCTCTTAAATCTAAGACATGCCGAAAAGAAAAGAGGCTTTACATACCTCTTACGGGTTACTCTTTGTCACGTTCACCTCGTTGTCCTTTAAACCTATTCAACATAGAAGCAATACGAACATCAACAAACCTTGACTTTTAAGCATCTTAAGTTGCACACAAGTATTCATAGAACTTATTTCCTCACTCGTCTTCTTGACTAGTTTTTAGTTAGTTAAGGCGTTACCGGAAATCGGGCAGTACCTCCTATATAACCTTTCCTATCCGAATTTCCAATAACATCCCTAATCACTATAGCCAACCAACAACAAAAAACTGCAGCATATATATAAGCAATTCACATCAATATTGCACAATACAAATTCCAAACGTCTTGCTCAAAGTTATGATATCCAAAATAGGGTTTCTAGTCTCTATTTTGTAAAACCTTTAACCGTACGAAGTGGAGGGTCGTGTGGCTACAACCAGCAGCTCCCAAAACTCTTTTAGAATAATTTTAGGCCCTGCAACACACCACCACACACCTGCAGTAGAACCCCACACGCAGAATGCCTTATTTTGACTATAATTTAACTATAACGACTTAAATTTTAGATTATTTCCAACTTCAAGCATTTATATAATATTTTTACATTTACAGAAACTTAAACAACATATAATACACTTCATACCAACACCATAAACTCTAAATTGAAAGTAAAGACTTACCTTATACGAAATTGACCAAAACGCGCCAAAACTATCAAAATGAGAATTTTGGACAGCCTACTATCTTGTATTGTCTCTTAGTTTCAAAGGGGTAATTGAGAGAAATAGGATTTGTGGCCTCAATAAAAGTTATATACATATTTCTTAGAGTCATATACAATTTCAAACCACCCCTACAACAATTTTGTACAAAAAGATATGCCCAAAATACCAACAACAGTCTGTGTAGGATTTCAAAAATAAAATCTGGGCAGCACCTCTCCTATACTTTATCACCCTTTTTTCGAGTAGATAAAAGCAAAGGAGTTGTACTAGTATTACTAATAGCAGTCCCATTTAAAAAACCGATTTGTTAACAAGAACAAAAATCTCCTCATTGCCCCAACGATAAATTTTATGTTGTTAAACACCGTTGCTTAACTAAAAAATACCTTAGACACTTAAATTATGGAACAAAATTGGAGGACTTACCTCTTCTTTGCAAAATTCTTGGCTGCCTCTAGCCTTCTCTCTAGTTTCTCTAAGTTTTCCAAAGTGAAAGGATGAAGAAATGAAATATTTTCAGCATATTACACATGTATATATCCCTCTTTTAGAAGGTGACCCATGGCATCCCCCTAGGGGTGACACATGGAAGCCCCTAGGGTGCCACTTCATCAATGCCTCCAGTAGGTGAGTCACCTAATTACTTCAAGTAGGTGCATCGTCTCCTTATTTTTCTTTCAGTGGTTTAGTAATCTCGTCTCACTTTAAGAGCCTATGTATTCCTTGCTACTTAAGCTCGATGTGTACTCAAGTAGCTTAGTTGTATAAGACGTCCAAGTCGGTAGCTTATGCAAGCAAGTCAAGTTCCATGATTTGTTAGTTGGCCTCCAACTCCTTTCAAATACTTATAACTCTATTTCCAACCTTCACTATCATAGGGCATGACATCCTCCCTTCCTTAGAGTTATTTGGTAACGTGATAGATAATAGGGATCACATGGCAATTTTCAAAAAGCTTAAGAACACGTCTGAAGGTACAGAAGTATGGGATATAACATCCTTCCCCCCTTTAGAACATTCATCCTCGAATGTTAACTTGTCTTATAGGGTTTCAGGGAGATTTTGGGTGTTTTCTATAACAGTCGCCATCTGCTCCATTTAGGAGTACATATTACCAATGGATATAGAGAACAAGTACAAGTATCTTTTCTCGATCTCCTTTTTGACTTCTCAGGTCATCCCCTCTCTTTATTTTTGTTTTACCACGCTTCTTTGATAGAAGTCACGTCCTCAGTTTGCAACCTTCTAATTTGCCAATCTAAGATGGCGCTAAGTTGCTACTCGTAGGATAACCTTTCTATTTCATAGACTTCATTTATGGTACATACTCTAGTGGATCACCATTACATTTGTGAAGCATCCATATTTGATGGACTGTGCGTATGGTTTCCAAATTAGGTGGTAAGTTTAATTGATAAGTAACTTTGTCTATCTTATGAGCAACTTGATATGTTCTAATGTAGTTTGGGCTAAGTTTCCTTTTCTTGCTGAATCTTATTATTCCCTTCCTGGGTGACACTTTTAAGAATACCCAATCATCGACTTGAATGCTAAATATCAACGTCGATTATCCGCTTGTAATTTCTGCCAACTCTGGGCTGCTAGTTAATAGCTTGATAAATTAGGTCTGGGTCTGCTAGTTTAATCTTCCCAACATTAACCCGATCAATAGGGGACTTATATGTCCTGCTATATAAAGCCTTGTACGGGGCCTTCTAGATGTTGGGATGGTAGCTATTATTGTAGGCAAACTCGATAGGTGGTAGGTGATCATCCCAACTACCTTCAAAGTTAACAACACCAACTCACGATATATCTCCCAGAGTTTAAGTAGTCTGCTCAGTCTGCTCATTAGTTATGAGGGTAAACGGCGGTACTAAGACTTACTTATGTTCCTGACTTCTTCTTGGACTTATATACAAATGCCTAGCTATAAGTTAAGCTCCTTTATTCAAGATGATAGCTATGGGGACCTCATGTATTACCTCTCGACTTCTTAGAGAAGACTTTAACTGGTACTCTACCCTTTGGGTTTCTTCTTGTTTTCCCAATCCTTAGGGTTGGCTACTTAGTAGTACTAAAGTTCATTCATACAGTGATCTTCATAGCCGCTTTAAGCTCTGTCTATCATTAGGTGGTATAATTCGGGAGGAATTTAGCATATAAGTTTGCCATCTTTTTGTAACTAGTTAATTCTGTTTGTCTTGGTTAAACCATTTCACAATTTTCTTATCCAGCTTATAACTCTCTAAACATGTTATCTCCTGTCATCCTTTACCTTCACGAGAATATAAGAAGCTGCTCAACTTCACTTGAGAAATATCTTAGTGTCGCTCGCTAGGTCTCATGTGTTACCTTGCCTTTTTCTCCCTTATTCTACAATCGATATTGGGATAGCTCTTTGGTCCAACTATGGCCATATCTTACTTGCCTGTAACTCTAATCCCATTTCGGTAGTTTGGCTGAACCCATCTTAGCATCTCTCATCTCCTATCATAGGGGTTTTTCTGTTCCCCTTCCTTGGTTATTTATCTATTGCAACATCAGTTATGACTAATTCCATAGCCAATATCTTGGCTTTTAATCCAGCATCGTATCCTTATACTTTATAGTATCTCCTGAGTTAATCGATACCATTCCTTAGTCGTACCCTTTCCTTTATATACGCATTCTTCTTCTAACGTTGTGTCATTCAGGGTCTTTTTAAAAACTTCTTAACATTGCCTTAGATACTATTCTAACTTCTATCAAATCATTGGTGACTTTTAGACCTTACTAACTTATTTCACCAAGGGATCTTATTGAGTTTAAGCATCCATGTCCAATATATTATACTGTCCACTATTTCCATCTTACCCTTGCATTCCTCTTATCCGATTCCCCCCATTAACGGGGTACTTATACCTTTATCCTCTTATACCTTGCTCTATGTCTCTGTGTCCAGTCTCAAATTCATCACATTTTCTTTTCCCAACTTACTTAGTACTATATCCTGTCCCCGTGTTATGGTACCATACCTTTAAATTCATACTTACATATTCAGTTCATGACATCTATCTAGGGTGCTTCTGTTAGAATTTCCCCCTATAGACTCCATCTTCAATTAGTTGGTGAAGGACTAATAAAGTGTTATCCTGGGACATATTCCAATTACCATGAAAAGAGAACTAGAATCCAATGAGCATCACTGTGCTCCTTAATGTTTGACTCACATGGTCTTCTTATAGATTTATTCTTAAGTTGTGAACAATCTATCTAGTCCTCTAATAATAGTTGAGGGTTCTATAATTTTCAACAAAAAATGAAACTCTATCATTGGGCATCTTGCTCTTCAACATGAGCTTTTGCCTAAGGCAAACTACGACTAAAGATACCTTAGGCTGAACTTTACTGCTCAGATAGGCTTTTGCTTTCCCGAAATAAAATTCCCCAAGTAAAAAGGGTGCCTCTTATCAATGACTTGGAGGGTACCTGCTTTAATTCAACATACTAGGGGTATTTGGTATCAACTTCCAAGACATATTATGAATCTACATTTTATTCCTTTTTCCTATTCTGGGAAAATTTTGGCAGAGTTTCCTCTATCTTGCTTAACTATCCCCAAAACATATATGCAAGAAATACCAACAATGCCTCATAGAGCCAACATATATATTCATATCACATCACAGCCACTAAAGGCTTTCAATATCATCTCATATCGTAGCCACATGGGTCTTTCAATATCATCTCATATCGTAGTCATACAGGGCTTTCAATATCAATAATAGTATAAAAATAATAGACTTACCTCGTATGTCCAACTTCGAACTACATCTGTTACACTTCCTTGTCTACTCTCCTTTCAGTTTTCAACTTTATTTTTCAATCATACTTCAATACCGTACCTAACATATATCCTTTATACCTTTGCTGACATGCGTTCTTTGTGACTTCCAATATCGTCAGTCACTTCCTTTCATTGATGTCGTCCTTCTGTTACGATCTAAAGTTAGTATAAGGAGTTTTCCTATGACTCGGATCATCAAAGTGTGGTTGTTTTATGAATTAAATTACCCTATATAAAGGACCTAAACTATCTCAAACCATTGATTCTCACACTAAGACTCAAACACACAAAATCCTTTCCTCTTTAAGTCCTTCCAAGGGTTTATCTTCCAAGCTAGGGTTCCATTTCCAAGTTCTTTAAGTCTCAATTTTCAAATCGACATTAGGGATTTATTTACCAAGGTATGTGAGTCTCATTTATGGGTTCTTCCACCCATGGAGCCCAAGTATTTTTATAAACCTAATAGCTCATTTAAAATTGTGGATGTTATGGATTTTCATATTATGATCCCAAATGTATGGATTATTGAATATTTAAATTTTAGGTATCTATGTTAACCTATATTGACTCCTATTTAATGGAATGGTTGATTTTTCAAGGTCCTATATGAATGCATGAAAAGGGTTTTAAGGTGTATTGGTGGTTTGTTTTAAAAATGTTCTAAATTGATGTGTTCCATTACTCTCATGCATCCTAGCATTGATTTAAATGATTTGAAAGTTGATTTAATAGAACCCATGTAGTGTTACTATATTCACAATAAATTTTGAATTGAAAGCTTTAAATCCAAATAAATGTTTATGAAAGCAATATTTATGATCAAAGGAGTCTTATGAAATGAAAAAATGATGAAAGGATTATGAAATTATGAATTCCACTTGTGAAAGGCCAATTCTCACTTGTGTGAATCAACGAAGAGTTTAATGAGCTATTCTACCTAATGATGCTTTGATGATCTAAACATATGTAAATGATTATGTTTTTGTGATATATTAAACTATTTTGGGGGATTGACTTAGCATCGAATGGAGCATTGAGGGGGGATTCGGTTAGGGAATCCTAGTAGCAACCCCTTGTCTCATTAACTATGTGCCAACATAGAAGTCTTTGTAGACTTAGGCTAGTGGATCCACAAATAACACAAAATGTTAAAGAAATGAATGAAGTTGACAGAGTTCTACCCAACAATTAGTCTTCCTGTGCCAACCTACAGGGTTATGTTGGATTCCATGTAATAACTCGCCTGGTCTTAGATGTCGGTTAGAGTCCTCTTCCCACAAATAAATGTATAAAATGTCATTTACTTGATTGATTATGCATGCATTGTACTATGTTCCATACTATATTAATGTTCTCATATTTCTTCAATAAATGCATGCCTATATACTAAGTATATTCAAAGTACTAACGCATACTCTTTTACCTATATGATATCACCATGTAGGAACCGGTGTTGGTGCATATTCACCTCCATGTGGCTAGTTGATTTCATTGAAGAATATCTAGTTGGTGAGTTCCCATGTTTTGGGAACAATATTCCTTCCTTTTTGTTGCTTATGTTATGTAATGACTTTTGAATACCTTGCATGGTTCTTATTTCCATTTCGATTGAGGGTGAGCTAGGGACATGTCTTAGCCCCCGCCACATCTATAAGTAGAGGTATGGTTTGACATGAATGGATAATGTTTTGAAGTTGTTAATGACTCTTCTTTTATGATGTTTACCTTAGTCCTATTTCCCTTCTATTTATGCTAATTGTTATTTTCACGACCCAACCCCATAGGCCGTGACTATCCGAATAAACATCTGAACTCCTATGCTGATGGATCTCCAGAATAAACATCTGTACCTGCGGGCATGAAACGCAGCCCCCCGAGAAAAGGGGGGTCAGTACGATATATGTACTGAGTATGTAAAGCATAACATATCGTAACTGAGATCATAACTAGAATAGGGATGCAGGGGATAAGTATAACAATTAACAAATTACTGTACCTGCACCTTGGGACACGTGATCCTATACACCATCATATACTGTGCTCGGCCCTCTAGTGAACCCGGTGTCATCATCATTACTTCATAATCATATATCATCGTATCATAATGCATTTCATTTTATCATATCATCGTATACGGTATCATACCATCGTATACGGTATCATCTTATCAAGTATATCATCGTATTATACCTGGTTCACTGTGGGGCTCAGGGTCACAATGTATTGCTTTAATCTCATATGTATGCCTACATAAAGTATCCGACCCTTTAGTGAGGGACTCGGTGAATGGAGTGGTGTACGTCTATAGCGTACCATCATAATATACATACGTACCCAGCCCTCTAAGGAGGGACTCGGTGTTCCTTCCTTATTTCACCACATATACTATCATATTACTACCGGCCCGGGACTCGGTGAATAATCGTATCGTCATAACATATAACATATATCACACCTCACGTACGGCATCGTCTCCTCGTGCGTGGAACTATACACATCCGGCCCAGGACGCGGTGAAAGAAGCAGTAACACTGTGCACGATAACATATCCTGGCCCATCATGGGACTCGAGGAAGGATGGGTTACAGTATGCACGAGTAGAGTAGTGAGAAACCATATGCAACTAAGTCATTATCTAAGACTCGATGAAACAGTCAAGTGAACCGTCACCTGAAGACTTGGGGAGTAATTATCCGAGGTATCCCTTTAGATGTTATTAGGGATTACATTAGTTGGGGCTTCATGGATCACAAACATGCATCAAAATAATGCCACATAATTCATGTAATCATAAATATAGTCTATACAATAAGAAACACAATTTATCTAGTCAAAGACTCGACTCATGCAATCAACGACATTTATCATTTCAGAGCCTCTAAAAAGAGGAGCTGGTACCTCTACTTTCTATTCATTATATAGCAGGCTCGAGAATAGTAGTTTGACTACTTTCAGACTTTCAATGTTCAGGAGTGACTACAAGTCACGAGTTACAATCAGAGCTCATAAATGGAATTACCTCTAAACCTATATCATATACCATTTCACTTAAAGTTAAGCCATTCCAAAGGAAAGAAGAAATAGGATTTACATGTACTAGTTTTCATCACATAGAAGACTAAAAGGCAATGACTCAGCTATTGCAGAAGTTCTAATATCACAAAATGAACAAGAGTCCCGACTCATACTCAGGGCTTTACGAATGGATTGAATCCCGAATATCATATACATATCATTTATAACTTATATCTAAGACATGCCGAAAGAAAAGACGAATAGCTCTACATATTTATTCCAAAAACACGCCAAAAGAAAACTTTACATACCTTGTATGGACTTCTCTTAATCACGTACACATCATTGTCCTCGAAACCTATTTAACATGGAAGTAATATAAGTATTAACAACCTTGGACTTTTCAGAAACTTAGACTACCCACGAGTATTCATAACATTTATCCCTTCGCTCGCCTTCTCGACTAGTTCCTTAACTAGTTAGGATGTTAACGAAAATCGGGCAGCACCTCCCCTATAATGTGCCCTATCCGAATTCCCAACCATGTCCTTAGCACCTGAATCCAACCAACAATGCAACCATAAGCCCATACATATACATATTACGACCAAAATTACACAATATAAACCCCCAACAATTCACTCGAAACTAAGATACAAAAACTAGAGTTTTTAATCTTTCTTTCGCGAATTCTTTAATTGCAAAGCGGAGGGTCATGTGGCTGAAACCAGCATCCCCAACACCTCATTTATAGAACTTTTAGACCCTGAAACACGCCACAACACAACCAAAAGCAGCCCCCACGCGCACAACACCTTATTTCGACAACAACTTAACTATAGCGATTCTAAATTCGTTTATTTCGAACGCCGAACTTTTCAAACCTTTTCCCCAAATTCCAGCAGCTCTTAAGGTGTGTAATACACCATAATTTAACATCATAAACTTCCAATTAGAGGGTAAGAACTTACCTTTCCCGAAATTGGCTAGAACTCGCCAAAATCGCGCCTCGGAAATTTTTTCAGCGTGCTGTAACGTCGTGGCAGCTTGCTGTCCGTTTTTTTCTGCACCAAATCCTAATTTTGTACTAATAATACTTCCATATCATCTTAGTATACGCTAATTAATTAATTTACGGAACAAAAATGGGACTTACCTATTTTTCTCCCAAAGCCGTCGCAAGTTTCTCTCCTTAGCTTTAGGGTTTTTTTGTTCACATTGCTGCTGGAAATTTTGATGAGCAAGCTGAAGTTTGAGATACATATCACTTATATGGGTGGTCCCAAGGGGTGACATGTGTCAGCCCCTAAGGATGACACGTGTCAAGCCATGATTGGCCACCGTGTCATGCTGCCAATTAGGGGCTGCCACGTGGCAGCGGGGTCCACCTCCCCCAAGCAGCTGCATCACCTACTTGACCCTAAGTAGGTGCATCACCTGCTTTCTTGAGGTGCTACCATGTGTCGCTCCTCCATTGGCTGCCACGCGTCGTCTTTTTCGCTTCCTCGCGGGTTCGTAATCTCGTCTTACTTTAAGAGCTCATGTAATCCGCACTACGTAAGCTTGGTATATCCTTAAGCAACTTAATTGTATAAGAATCTTAACTTAGTGTCTTACGTAGGTAAATCGATTCCTACGACTCATTTCTTAGCCTCCAACTCTTTCTGGATTCTTATGACTCTATCTCCAACCTTCCTTCTCGCGAGGTATCACAATTTTTTTTCCTTAGAGTTGTTTGATAGTGTCGTAGCATATCCGACTCACATGATAGTGTCTAAGGAACTTAAGAAGACGTTCCGAGCTCAAGAGTTCGGGGTGTAACATCCTTCCCCCCTTTAGAACATTCGTCCCCGAATGTTGAATAAAACTTTCCTTAAGACTTTATACGGATCATAGGGAGATGCCTTTCTACTGGAATGGCATACATTTTCGTCCAAGTAATTAATATACGATTTCCAAGACTGGGGATATCCGTAGACATCGGGAATAGATACGGACACTTGTGTTTCATGTCCTTTTCAACCTCCCAGTTTATGTCTTCACGATTCTTATTCCGCCACAGTACCTTGACAGAAGCTATATCCTTAGTTCGCAACCCGTTTAATCTGCTGATCCCGGATGGAGATAGGTTGCCCCTCGTAGGATAACTCCCTATTACGTGGACCTCCTCCACGAGAAATATTCTAGGAGCTTCGTTCCCATTCTTACGAAGCATTGATCTGTGAAAACTGAATGTATTGTTTCAAATCGGATGGTAGGTCCCACTCATAGGCATCTTTATCTATTCTAAAAATAGCCAGCGAAGGATCAATGTATCCCCTTCTTGCTGACTTTAGGCTGCTACTCGATATCTTGTCCCGGAATAAGTTTTACTTCATCAATAATTTAGTGGATCACATCTGGGACTGTCCCTTAATCAAAGGGCAAAATGTCATACTAAGATTCATCTGGGTTCCTCAATCCCTTTCTAAATGATTTCCAGCAGTTAGCTGTAAATTGAAATTTTCTATCTGAGATAATAGATGTGGGGACTCCGTGAAATCTTATTGTTTCCCTACTATGTCATTTCGCAGAACCCTCAGCTGAATATGCCTTTCTAACTGGAGGGGAACAGGTTGATTCTGTCAGCCCATCTACCATAGCCCGTATGAACTCCCAGTTTTCTTAGAATGCGAGGTCAGCTCGTGCTATAATACATATTAACTGCTTTCCACCTCTAGGTCGGGGTTTCCATTCCCTAAGATAGGCTATCAGACTGCTGATGCTTTTTTTAACTTAAGCTATTGTACAACTCCTCTTAATCTAACTTGTAATACCTTAGGTATGCTATCTTTCTCTTTTACTCAGATCTTTTCTCCAGTTTTCTTACCATACATCATATTGTAATCCTTACATAAACGTGTGTACGGACATAGAGCAGTCCAGAAAATTCCTTAGCGTTGCTATACTAGTGGCTTACCTCCTTTAGTCGAGGTCAAGGCTCCACTATGGCTCTTGTCCTTAATACCGATTATATCTGAATAGTTCTGCCTCGAACTATCTTACACTTTTCCTGAATAGATTCTAAATATGACAATCACATTGTTATTACTGACTTTCTTTTATCGAGTAATCATTTGATCTCGCTCTTAGTATGCCAATATTCATAGGTTGCACAACTATTCTTGTGCCATTTTCACGAGGTGCATTGTATTTCAGTCATAATCTTTTCTGCTCTTGGCTTACTCTGTTCTATATGCGTCATTGTACTAACACGCCTTTATAATCTCTTTTTGTCATACTTTTTTTGTTCTCTTTCTCACTTCCCAGGGGGTCACCCATCCCAGTGCTACTCTCATTCGAGCACGCTTAACTTCGGAGTTTTGACGGAATCCGGTGCATCAGTTTGGGTATGATCACGTCCATCCCTTATGGGGTCTCGTTTGATGTTTAAGCGTCCCCATTTACATGCGATAGCATCAGTTGATTTTCTGTTACGCTTGTACTTATTTTGTCCACTTCCCCCCTTTAGGGTGTACCTATGTCATTCTCCGTATATCTTCAGCTATTTACACGCGAATGATTCTATTCCAACATATTTAATGGGTTGCACCATATCTACACCTTCTGTTAAATCATCCCCACGTTAGGTTGCCTTTCTAGGAAACCCTAGCACAATCGTAGGGTGCTGTAATATTTGGAATATCTCGAATAGAATTTCTTATAATGATTGATAATCGAGTAGTATCCGTAATGTAGCACATTCCATTCATCCCAATCAGTAATTATCGAGGGCTCATAATTGGTGCACATTCCCCACTCGAGTGTACTTATACTTTAATGACTCATGTTTCGAGCTTCGTCATTATACTAACTTTATTCCAGTGGATACCACTAATCATTAGAGTGGAGTCACGTGTACACCATACTTCTTTACGCCTCCTGAGCGCTTGCATCTTTGTCGTGTGCTTTAAGGCTTATTTCTAATCCTGCTTAATACCATATCAATTTCGTGGTAGTAGGGGCCTTATCTTATTACTTTTTCATCATACTATACTTTCAATTTGTAGCTGTCTTCTTAACACTTCATATCCATCACAATTCTTTATCCCTCGTACTCTTGTCTTAGTCATACAGTTACTTCCTTCAACCATAACTTGTCATAGTTTATCCCTATGTATCAATTCAGGAGAAGCCTCTCCATATCGTTTTATTCCGATGTATCAGTCTTTTATAAGTCATCTTCCTTGGCTTATAGCTCATTTCCAACTTCGTTCTACTATATCAATATCGATCTCCTAGTTTTTATTTCCATTAATTCAGCAATTAACTCATTTCTCAAGGTCAGCCATACTTGTTTAGTCAAATCTCATCATTGTTGCGAGAACCACGTTTCAAGACATACTATAGCCTTGCAGCTCATTCTCTTTTTATTTCTACGAAAATTTGGGCAGAGTTTCCTCTGTATTTCTTACTATCTCAACACCTGCACGCAGAAAATGCCAACAATGCCTCATAGGGCCAACATCATATATATTCCTATCGTATTATATCGCAGCCACAGAGGGCGCCCAATACTTATAGCCAACAGAGACATATAAACTAAGGTGAAGCCTGGTCTATTAATACATATACATCCTGAGAGGAGATTAATAATATACCTGGAACTACATTTGACGACACCTCCTGATCCTATCCACTAGCCAAAGCATCAATGCGGTTCGACGAGTTCCTTGAACTAGAAGGTCTGCCGCGGTCTCTACCATGGCCTACTGAGGTATGAATATCCTGCCTTTTAGGGCACGTAGCCAACGAAGAAGGAACTCCAACAATTGATCCAATAGGTTGAGCTGCATCCCTTAAATTTTTTCTGAATGGACACTTTCTCACCAAATGGCCTTGACGGCCGCAGGAGAAACAAGCACCTGTAGTAAGACGGCATTCCCCAAAGTGAGTCTTGCCACAGTGAGGAAATTGGGGCAAAGGTGGCTTTGACTGACGTGAAC
The DNA here is from genome assembly GCF_947179165.1 of Solanum dulcamara. NCBI lineage: Eukaryota > Viridiplantae > Streptophyta > Magnoliopsida > Solanales > Solanaceae > Solanum > Solanum dulcamara. The sequence goes on along the minus strand of NC_077241.1, from coordinate 33,294,118 downwards.
CTTTGCTTATTGGTGAACCCGAAACCCTAGAGCTTTGACCGACTCCTGAACATCCCGTGTTATTGAATCTTCCATCTGGGGACTGAAGAGGCACCCTCCAAGCTGGTTGGGTAGGGTATCAACTATACTAGTAAGGCTGTCTGCCTTGAGGCTCCCCCAAATCACCAGCCAACTTAGCCTTCTTATGCTGGCCTTTGCCGTAATCTTTATCGGTCTGGTGCTCACTGCATCGCCTCTTTATCCCCAGCCCATGCCTTTGAACTTGCCTTGCCATTAATCTGGTCAATAATTGAACTGCATACCTCATTCCCCTGTCTTCTGGCCCTAGCTGTGGGGCTAGAGGCCTAGGTATTGTGGCCTCGGGGGCTGCAGCTACTGCTGCTCTAGGCTTCTCTGGGGGTGGCGGCGTAGTAGATCTCGCCGACTGGAGCATAATTCCCGGCATAGACTGGGCATAAGCCTTAATAACCCCCAAAGTCTGACGTGTTTCATCCGCTATTGACTTGCCCTTCTGAGCAACTGTCACTTTCTTTGGAGACATTGCTGCAAACATAATGGTACCTTAATGAGGGATCATCCTAATAACATAGCTCTACCGCACGATCTTAGATCTTAAAGAAAATAACATCCTAATTGTCCTTCAGCCTCCTGTCTATAGATGTTGTGCACAACACACCGATAAACAAGACTCTACTAGACACGGTCTGTAGACACTCCAAGGAAGAACTGCTCTGATACCACTTCTGTCACGACCCAACCCCGTAGGCCGTGACTGGGGTCCGACCTAGACCCTCTTATGCATATTTATCAACTACACTTAAGTTGAACCGTGTGTGATGTGATACTATATACAAAAACCCCCAATAGTTTAAAACTTTTTCATGTACATGTAGCCTCTTTCATTTGTATCATATCATGAAAGGGCACGCGAGCCGACAAGGCTGCTATAACAAAAACATTCACAACATATCGAATAGGCAACATCGAAACTAACTCACAAACAACCCACATATACATATGTCTACAGACCTCTAAGAATAGTAACAGCAACATATGGCGGGACAAGACCCCCGCCGTACCCCTGAATGTACAAATATATACATTAAGTGACCAGCATCAAAATTTAGGCTCCAGAATAGTGAAGCACTTCCGACACAGCTGAGAGGAACTCCTATGCTGATGGATCTCCAGAATAAACATCTGTACCTGTGAACATGAAACGCTGCCCCCCGAGAAAAGGGAGGTCAGTACGATATATGTACTGAGTATGTAAAGCATAACACATCGTAACTGAGATCATAACTGGAATAGGGATGCATGGGATAAGTATAACAATTAACAAATTACTGTACCTGCACCTTGGGACACGTGATCCTATACACCATCATATACTGTGCTCGGGCCTCTAGTGAACCCGGTGTCATCATCATTACTTCATAATCACATATCATCGTATCATAATGCATTTCATTTCATCATATCATCGTATACGGTATCATACCATCGTATACAGTATCATCTTATTATGTATATCATCGTATTATACCCGGTTCACTACGGGGCTCAGGGTCACAATGTATTGCTTTAATCTCATATGCATGCCTACATAAAGTATCTGGCCCTTTAGTGAGGGACTCAGTGAATGGAATGGTGTACGTCTATAGCATACCATCATAATATACATACGTACCCGGCCCTCTAAGGAGGGACTCGGTATTCCTTCCTTATTTCACCACATATACTATCATATTACTGCCGGCCCGGGATTCGGTGAATAATCGTATCATCATAACATATAACATATATCACACCTCACGTACGGCATCATCTCCTCGTGCGTGGAACTATACACATCCGGCCCGAGACGCGGTGAAAGAAGCAGTAACACTGTGGACGATAACATATCTCGGCCCATCATGGGACTCGAGGAAGGATGGGTTACAGTATGCACGAGTAGAGTAGTGAGAAACCATATGCAACTAAGTCATTATCAAAGACTCGATGAAACAGTCAAGTGAACCATCACCTGAAGACTTGGGGAGTAATTATCCGAGGTATCCCTTTAGATGTCATTAGGGCTTACATCAGTTGGGGCTTCATGGATCACAAACATGCATCAAAATAATGCCACATAATTCATGCAATCAGAAATATAGTCTATGCAATCAGAAACACAATTTATCTAGTCAAAGACTCAACTCATGCAATCAACGACATTTATCATTTTAGAGCCTCTAAAAAGAGGAGCTGGTAACTCTACTTTCTATTCATTATATAGCAGGCTCGAGAATAGTAGTTTGACTACTTTCAGACTCTCAATGTTCAGGAGTGACTACAAGTCACGAGTTACAATCAGAGCTCATAAATGGAATTACCTCTAAACCTATATCATATACCATTTCACTTAAAGTTAAGACATTCCAAAGGAAAGAAGAAATAGGATTTACATGTACTAGTTTTCATCACATAGAAGACTAAAAGGCAATGACTCAGCTATTGCAGAAGTTCTAATATCACGAAATGAACAAGAGTCCCGACTCATACTCAGGGCTTTACGAATGGATTGAATCCCAAATATCATATACATATCATTTATAACTTATATCTAAGACATGCCAAAAGAAAATACGAATAGCTCTACATATTTATTCCAAAACCACGCCAAAAGAAAACTTTACATACCTTGTATGGACTTCTCTTAATCACGTCCACATCATTGTACTCGAAACCTATTTAACATGGAAGTAATGTAAGTATTAACAACCTTGGACTTTTCAGCAACTTAGACTACCCACGAGTATTCATAACATTCATCCCTTCGCTCGCTTTCTCGACTAGTTCCTTAACTAGTTAGGATGTTAACGAAAATCGGGCAGCACCTCCCCTATAATGTGCCCTATCCGAATTCCCAACCATGTCCTTAGCACCTTCATCCAACCAAAAATGCAACCAGCAGCCCATACATATACATATTACGACCAAAATTACACAATATAAACCCCCAACAATTCACTCGAAACTAAGATACAAAAACTAGAGATTTTAATCTTTCTTTCGCGAATTCTTTAATTGCAAAGCGGAGGGTCATGTGGATGAAACCAGCAGCCCCAACCCCTCATTTAGAGAACTTTTAGACCCTGAAACACGCCACAACACAACCAGCAGCAGCCCCCACGCGCACAACACCTTATTTCGACAACAACGTAACTATAGCGATTCTAAATTCGTTTATTTCGAACGCCGAACTTTTCAAACCTTTTCCCCAACTTCCAGCAGATCTTAAGGTGTGTAATACACCATAATTTAACATCATAAACTTCCAATTAAAGGGTAAGAACTTACCTTTCCCGAAATTGGCTAGAACTCGCCAAAATCGCGCCTCGGAAATTTTTTCAGAGTGCTGTAACGTCGTGGCAGCTTGCTGTCCGTTTTTTGCTGCACCAAATCCTAATTTTGTACTACTAATACTTCCATATCATCATAGTATACGCTAATTAATTAATTTATGGAACAAAAATGGGACTTACCTATTTTTCTCCCAAAGCCGTCGCAAGTTTCTCTCCTTAGCTTTAGGGTTTTTTTGTTCACGTTGCTGCTGGAAATTTTGATGAGCAAGCTGAAGTTTGAGATACATATCACTTATATGGGTGGTCCCAAGGGGTGACACGTGTCAGCCCCTAAGGATGACACGTGTCAAGCCATGATTGGCCACCGTGTCATGCTGCCAATTAGGGGCTGCCACGTGGCAGCGGGGTCCACCTCCCCCAAGCAGCTGCATCACCTACTTGACCCTAAGTAGGTGCATCACCTGCTTTCTTGAGGTGCTGCCATGCGTCTCTCCTCCATTGGCTGCCACGCGTCGTCTTTTTCGCTTCCTCGCGGGTTCGTAATCTCGTCTTACTTTAAGAGCTCATGTAATCCGCACTACGTAAGCTTGGTATATCCTTAAGCAACTTAATTGTATAAGACTCTTAACTTAGTGTCTTACGTAGGTAAATCGAATTTTACGACTCATTTCTTAGCCTCCAACTCTTTCCGGATTCTTATGACTCTATCTCCAACCTTCCTTCTCGCGAGGTATCACAATCTTTTTTCCTTAGAGTTGTTTGATAGTGTCGTAGCTTATCCGGCTCACATGATAGTGTCTAAGGAACTTAAGAAGACGTTTCGAGCTCAAGAGTTCGGGGTGTAATAGTTATTGAAGGACATTACCTATGAAAATCTAAATTAATGCTACAAGGCTTGGGTGAGGTACTTATGGGGTGTCTCATTCACCGAGTCGCATCTAGGACCTAGGCTTTAGTTGTTATAGGTAAATATATAGTTTCTTCGAGAAACATTTACGTCTTTGCTAGCATAGTATATGGGATGAATAATCTTCTCATTCCTCTACCCTAACACTACGCCAAGTTCCACTCCACTCGCATCACACATAACTTTGAACAGTTGGTCCTGGTGAAATGATGATGGGTGCAAAAATCATCTTTTTTTTTAATTCTTTAAACGCCTATAAATGTGCCTCATCAAAAACAATCTTCATCTCCTTCTTAAGTAACTTTCATAGTAGGTATGCTATCTTAGAGAAATCATGGATAAATTTGAGATAAAATCATTATGTCCAAGAAAGCTTCTAACACCCTTTAAAAAGGTACGTGGAGGAAATTTATCAATCACCTCAATCTTTTTTGGATCAACTTCAATGCCTTTGTTTGAGATCCTATGGAAAATCAATATGACTTCTTTCACCATGAAATGACACATCTCCTAGTTTAGCACGAGATTGTATTCTTCACATCTCTTAAGTACGCCTCTTAATTGAGCCAAGCAATTATCAAATAAATCACCTACCACCAAAGAGTCATCCATAAACCTTCAATTGTGTCTTTCCCCTTATTCGAGATATAGACATCATGCAAAACTGAAAAGTGGTTGGTATATTACACAAGACGAATGTCATCTTCTTGAAAGATAACGTCCCATACAAGAAAGTGAAAGTGGTCTTTTCTTGGTCTTCAGGTGCTATTGATATTTGATTATAGCCCAAATAACCATCAAGAAAATGGTACTATACTTTACCTGCAAGACGGTCTAACATATGATCCATGAATGATATTAGAAAGTGATCTTTCTCTGTCAACACATTCAATTTATTATAGTCCATGCATACTTTCACAACCCAACCCCGTAGGCCATGACTGGTGTCCAAGATGGACACTCACGTGTACCCCTGTGAACTATAAGTAAACCACGCTTAACTTATAACTTAAGGAGATATAACGTTATCTCAAACTGTCACATGTACACATACTGGCATGACCCGTCTCCTGAGGGGTCACAACTTATCAATAGGTAACATAGTACATAAACTGATGAGGCTGTCATAGCATGTGGGCTCTCCCCATTATAGACATATACGTGAGTCGACAAGGCTTCCACTATGAAAGGGAATGTCCCTAAACATAAGTCATATAGACACAACTGAACACATATAGACACAACCCACACATATGTCTAAAGACCTCTAAGAGTGTCAGCGGTATCATATGGTGGGACAGGGCCCCCGCCATACCCTTGAATAAATAGATATATATATATATATTAGCAGATCAGTACCAAAAAGCTAGTCTTCGACATATTGGAGCTCTTCCCAAAATTGTTGAGTGGAAATCCTAAGTTGGCAGATCTCCGAAATATATGTCTGTACATGCGGACATAAAACATAGCCCCACGAAAAGAAGGGGTTAGCATGGAGTACATACTAAGTATATAAAGCATAAAATACCACAAGGAAATTACAGCCAAAATAGGGATGTAGGAGACAAGTATAATAATTAATAAATAACTGTACCTGCATCTTATGAAATGAAGTCATGTATATCATCATAACATATCGTACCTGGACCGTTGTGGTACTCGATGTTATAAATACATCATTATATAATCATATGCATATATAAACGATACTCGGCTCTCTAGTAAGGGACTCGGTGAATAGAATAGTATACACTTATACCGTACCTAGCCCATTATGGGACTCGGTGCCATAAGTATATCAGTGCATCATCATATCATCGTTTGCATATATCATACCCGGCCTGGGACTCAGTGAAAGATGTATTGACAGTTTGCATGAGCAGAGTAGTGAGTAACCATATGTAAATTAAATCATCATCTGAGACTTAATAGGATAGCCAAGTGAACCATCACTTGAAGATCAGGGTAGTAATCGTCTCAAGTACCCTCTAAATGTCATTAGAGATCATATCAAATAGAGCCTCAGGAATCATAGACATGTATCAAGACAATGCTAAACAACATATGGAATCAGAGACATTTGTCATCGTAGAGTCCTTAGGAATATGAGCTTATACATCTAATTACTATTCAACATATAGAAGACTCGAGGGTAGTAGCTCAACTACTTTAAGAGTTTTAGCATCCAGAAGTGAATAAGAATCATGAGTCATACTCGGAGATTATGAATGGAATCATCCCAAAAGCTCATATCACACACCACTTATATCTAAGACATGTCAAAAGAAAAGAAGGGATAGGCTTTACATACCTTTTATGGATCAACCGTAACCAAGCTTGCTTCGTTACCTATTGAACCTATTTAACATAAAATTAATACTATTATTAATAACTTTCGACTTTCCAGCTTCTAAATATACAACCAATTATCCATAAGAATCATTTCCTCGTTCACACTTCTCCACTAGTATATTGCTTAGTTAAGAAGTTAACAGACATTAGGCAGTATTTCCCCTATAACTCGCTTTATCAGAACTTCTAATTACCCTCCAATTAACACAGGCATACAAACAACAACAACCACCATCGATATACAATAAACTACTTCAACATTATTTAATACAAGTTCCAAACAACCCTCCAAACACCACGACATCAAAATAGGTTTTTCAATCTTTATTTCATAAAATCACAACCACACGGAAGGGGGCATAACGTGGCTGCGAACATTAGCACTTATTCAAATTTATAACCAAATTTCCAGCCCTTCAACATATACAAATTACCTTCAAATACAATATCATAGTAACAACAACACTAACCAAACTCTAATCCAACTAGAACGGTCTCAATTCTATCCATTTACAACATCAATAATAACTAAGTAATTTTATTACCTCCAACCTTATTTAATACAAGTAATCTTTCCATTACAACATTATTAACTGAAATTTAAAAGGAAGAAACCCTACCTTAGCAACTTGGCTTTGCAACTCAGCTAAAAATTGATGGAATTCTCATTGAACTTTCTTACTGCCCCAATAATTAATTTATATTGTTAAACACCTATATTTGATCGAAGAATTCCTTATATAATTAATTTATGAATCAAAATTAGAGGACTTACCTTGTAGTAGCTCTTGTCCTGGCCCTCACTTCCTTCCTCTCTATTTTTCTACAAAATTTCCAAGTCTAGAAGATGAGAAATGAGGGCTTAGTCATAGTTATACATATATATATCCCTCTTTTGAGAGTGACACATGTCATCCCCTAAGGGTGACACATTTCTATCCCCTAGGCGTCCACTTCAGCCTATGCACCCACACCATAGCTGCCACGTGTCTTGGTGGGTTCCACCTTAGTAGGTCCATCCCCTACTTAGTCCAAGTAGGTGTATCACCTAATTATTTCTTTTTATGGGTTTGTAATCTTGTCTCACTTTAAGAATCTATGTAATCCTTGCTACACAAGTTTGACATGTACTCAAGTAGACTAATTATGTAAGACATCCAAGTCGGTAGATTACACAAGTAGGTAAATTACCATGACTCATTATTTGGCCTCACACTCCTTTCACATCCCTCTAAACAATTTCCAACCATCACTACTCACACAGAACTTAAGGGATAACATGGATCACATGACAACCTTTCAAAGAAAAAATGTTCCAATGTACAAAAGTGTGGGGTATAACATCCTTTCCCCTTTAGAATATTTGTCCTCGAATGTTAACTAGCCCCATATGGGCTTACAAAGATCTCGGGAAATATCTATAATAGTTGCCATATATGTCTCTTATTAATTAAAACAATCAATTTAGGAGTTTATATTACCTGTAGACATAGGGAACAAGTACGGATATTTATTCTTCATTCCTTACTCGGCTTTCCAGGTCATCTCTTCTCTATTCTTATTTTATCGTAATACTTTGATGAAGGCCACATAACTGGTGCACAACCTTTGGACTTAGTGATCAAGTATAGCTATAGGGTGTTCCTCATAAGATAGTTCCTCTATCACTTGGACTTAATCCATGGGGAATACTGTAGAAGGATTACCAATACATTTACGAAGCATCAACACATGAAAGACTGGGTGTACTGCTTCCAAATCCGATGGTAGGTCCAATTCATAGGCAACTTTGCCTATCCTATGGATGACCTGATAAGGACCAATGTATCTCGAGCTAATCTTTCCTTTCTTACCGAATATCATTACCCCCTTCATGGGTGATACCTTCAAGAATACCTAATCAACTACCTGAAACTCGAAAGGTTGATGTCGATTATCTGCATATGATTTCTATCGACTTTAGGCTGCTAATAACCTCTATTGAATGAGATTTACTTTATCCATAGCTTGATGAACCACATCTGGGCCTATTAGTCATATTTTACCAATATCAAACCAACCAATAGGTGACCTACATTTCATTCCATACAAAACCTCATACGGTGCCATCTGGATGCTAGAATGATAGCTATTATTATAGGCAAACTGGATAAGTGGTAAATGATCATCCCAGTTGCCTCTTAAGTCAATAATACAAGCCCGCAATATATCCTCTAATGTCTAAATAGTACATTCATCCTACCCATTAGTCTAAGGGTGAAATGTTGTGCTAAGATTTACTTGTGTCCCAAATCCTTTTTAGATGATCTCCAAAATTAGCAGTAAAGTGAATTACTCTATCTGGTATAATAGATGTGGGGACCCCGTGAAGTTTCACTATATCCTTAATATATAACCTTGCATAGTCCTCAGCTGAATATGTAGTCCTAACTTAAAGGAAATGGGCTAATTTTATCAGTCTATCCGTAATAACCCATATGGAATCATACTTCCGTAAAGTACGAGGTAAGCCTTTGATGAAGTCCATATTAATTCCTTCTAATTTCAAAGTTGGGATTTCCATCTCTTGTAATAGTCCACAAGGCTTCTGATGCTTAATTTTAACCTGTTGACAATTTGGGCACTCGGCTACGAACCCTACTATATCCTTCTTCATTCCATCCCACCAATATAAACATCTAAGGTCATGATACATATTGGTTGACCCTAGATGAATAGAATAACAGGCATAGTGTGCCTCTCCCATCACCTGTTATCATAGCCTGATAATCTCAGGTACATATATTCTACCCCTATATCTTAGCATTTCATCAGGTGTGATCTCAAATGGGGTCTTTTCCTTTTGAAGAGCTGTATTTCTATACTTTTCTAGAATAGGGTCCTCATATTGGCGTTGTTTTACTTCTTCCATAATGGAGGATTTAACTATTCCCCAAACAGAAACTCCACCATCATCTGAATTAGCCAAACGGACTCCAAGATTAGCTAACTGGCAAATCTTATGGACTATCTCTTTCTGTTTTGGTTGTACATCTGCCAAGCTACCCATATACTTACAACTGAGTGCATCGGCTACAAAATTTTCTTTACCTGGGTGGTATAGGATGTCAACATCATAATCTTTCAACAACTATAGCCACCTTCTTTGCCGTGAATTCAACTCTTTCTGCTTAAAGATGTATTGGAGACTTTTATGATTTATATAGATATCAACATGTACGCCATATAGATAGTGCCTTCATATTTTCAAAGAATGAATTACTGCTGCTAAGTCCAAGTTGTGAGTAGGATAATTCTTTTCATGCTTCCAGAACTATCAAGAGGCATACGCTATGAATATACCATGCTACATCAGTACACAACCTAGCCCAACACCGGAAATATCACAATAAATAACATAGCCATCTGGTCCTACACCCACATTACATGAATCACATGATAATGAGCTAACTCTTTCCTCTCTCTAGAAAATCTATCCCCTAACAGTTACTAGCACTACTATTCATCATCTTCATCAGCATAAGATTGCCAGAATAGCTTCACCACCACCGGTGGAGCTCCACATACCACCAGACTATAAAAAGAACATTGCTCAAGAAGCATCAACCTCTAATCCAGCTAAGAGTACTTTGAATCTACAAAAAAGTACTGACAAAGCAGTAGCAGTTTCATGTAAAGCAGGATTGACTCAAGTAGTAACAACGCAAAATTCAACCCACAACTCCTCTAATCTACAAAATATGCCTGTGAACACTATAGCACTTTCAGAAGAGCAAATCGTCTGTGTTCACAAAATCATTACGCTGGAGAAATCTAGTTTGATTCATGTAAAATCAAACACTAGAGATAAATCTCTTTTGCCTAATCTATATACTAGTGAAAAATCAGTTCATTTCACCGTGCCAATCTCGACATCTCCACTGTCAGCTCAAGCACAAGTCGCGACGGTGCCACTGGAAACTCAATCACAAAATAGCGATACCTCTGGCAACATTCGAGCAAATTTGATCACTAGGGTAATTTCTCCAGTCCATAGCGCTCTAATACCAACAGTTCAGACCAAATAGCCAACGGAATCGTGATGGAGCAAACTGACGGCGCTGGCGGCAGAGTTCTGGTGAACTTTTTAGTTCAAAACTAATGCGAAGAGGGGTGCTTCAATGAGCATAACAACCCCTACCAGTTATCATCCATTGAATCTTAGCCTATTGATTGGAATATCAAAAACTTACCTACTGGAAGTGAAAATGCTGCTGAGATTTCTGGAGAAAAAATTCATGTTTCAATTCCAGATAATACTCAATGTAGTCGTTTAGTTATTATGAAAGATAGATATTATCCTACTCCAATGTTTGGTGATGAAGATTTGAGCTCTTCAATTCTTTAGAAAAAGGACCTGTCAATTGTTTTATTGAGTGACAAGCTCAAAAATGATAAAGACATATCAAAATATGGTCGTAATAAGAAGGCTGATCTTAGTTTGACTAATTTTTCATTTGGTCTAACTACTCATGAAGCCTTGTCAGAAATTCAACAAAATGACAAGAATCAAGGATTTGTAGCCAAAGAAGTAGAAGTAGAACAGCGATATACACTTATGTCTGTTGCTCAACACAATAATACATCTCCAATAGCACCTACCATAGCAGATCAACAAACTGATAATATAGAGAATCCAAGACATCATAATTCTAATGAAAATGCAAGGCAATCACAAATGCAAATAGTAGGCACAACTGCAGATCTGTCTAATTCTTCCCTATTGCTAAATCCTGCTGCTAACTTGTTGAAATCCAATAGAGCTCATTTGTAACTTCATGCAAATGAGAAACCTTGTACGGCAGTTACTACCTCTATACAGGGCACTAATGATGCTAATACCAATTCTAATAAGAAAACTAAATATACTACCAAAGTTCCTACAAAAGCTGACTCTCAACAAAGCAACCTACAACAGACCCAAAAGCCCACCATTATTCAAAACAACTTCCCTAAGATATCCACAAATTTTGATAGACCTAGTCCTAATAACCAAGGACCCAAATCAGTCACTAGCCAACCTTAACATATTGATAGTACCAATAAAAATATCTAGAAGAACCAATTCCCTAACAAGAAGGAACAGGTCCCTTAGACAACACCCTATACTATCATTCAAACCTTTGTGGCTAAACATAGACTCAATCAAGCAGAAAATGAAATCCCTTTAGAGTTATCTATACCTACTTTCACTACCAGACAAGGCTTACCTGCAGTCATCTTTGAAGAAGAAGACTACATGGTTAAGCTGTCTTCTAGATGCAAGTATACTTTAGTGGGTAAATTAAGTAATACCATTCCCAAAGTAGAGTTAATAAGGAGAAGCTTCATTCTCTAAACTCAACTTTTAGGAGGAGTTAAAATTGCACACTTTAATGCTAGACATGTATACATAGACTTAGACAATGAAATAGACTACACCACAGTGTGGAACAAATAAAGAATGACCATTGAAGGCCAACTTATGAGAATACAGACTTAGACACCTACCTTTAGGCCTGAGGAAGAAACTCTTATTGTTGCAATTTGGGTAGCCCTTCCAAAACTCCCTTGACACTGCTACAACAAAGAATTTATGACTTCTCTCCTTGCTCCTATTGGAAAGGTACTATATATGGATGTAGCCTCTATCCAAAAGACTTGAGAAAGCACTGCTAAGATAAGAGTACAGATCAATCTCACTGAAGAGAGACCACCTCATGTGTGGGTGGGATATGACAAAAAACAACACTAGATGGAGATGGCAAGCACTTATATATGAGAATGTCCCAGAGTATTATATGTACTATAAGCATCAGGGTCATATGATGTAATTTTGTAATATCAAGAAGAGGGATGAGGAACAAAAGAGAACAAAGAAAGAAGATACCAATAAGAACAATAAAAATAAGAAGGGCATGCATGAAAATGAGAAAGAAGAACCCCATAATAATGATGTGCAGAAGAGGAGTACTGTTCCTACAAATAATGATCATGCACAGCTACAGAACAATATTGATGATATAAATGAAGAGCTGTGGCAAATTTTAAAAAAAGAAGCAATCCAAAGGACAAAACAACTACCAAAAAACAATGTGGTTAAGCATGCTATACCATATAATTATAGGACCACTGATCCATCTCAACAAAAAAACACAGGGGCAGGTACACTTTTTAATCTTATTTCTACTTCCAATAATTATGTCGATCTTGTTACACAAGATCAAACCACTAACCAAGATGCAGGAGAACCAACCAAAGAAAGGAACTCAACACTGAAGAGCTCATCAACACAATAGGAAAACAACAAATCTCAAAGAAAAGGTACTGACTTTGTACTCCCAAAGACCCCTCCCCCTCATATTGAATGTACAGGTATTACTTTCAAAGATACCACACATGTGACCAATGCAGTAAGTGATTCAGGTATTGACTTAGTACTCCCAGTACCCTTGAAATCCCCCCAATATAATTCTATTGCTACTGATTTTGTAGTTGATGGAGGTATTGTTGGAGGAAGGTAGGAGAACCTCACTAATATGCAGGATGGGGAATCCAAAAGGGGTGGGGTTTTTACTTATGTTTTGCATGAGAACCACAGTAGAGACCCTAGGTATGACCATAGAGCCCCTGCTACCACAGCAATTCCAGATCCTACAGAAAGAAATATCCCTACAGATGACTCTACCATGTAAACTATCAAAGGTTCTATGGCCAAAGATCTGGGATCCATTACAAGTACTAGTGGCAAAGGCTCTACTGCTAAGAAGAATAAGTTGAGCAAGAAAAGGAGAGAGGCCATCAGAAAGAAAATTGAAGAAAAGAATTATGTTGAGAAATGCTAAACTCCTAACATTCTTGAGAGTGTGGCACTACAGAAAAATGATCAGGATTGCCAACAACCTATACTTATTGATGATTTGGTAGGCATGGATATCATTCCCCTCCAAGCCTATTATAATCACATTCCACCCCAGCAAGCTGCAGACAAACCCTCAGAATAACCTACCAATTCTCAGACCAAATACATTCCCAACACTAATATATAGAGCCCTCCTGAGTTGGATGAGTATGCTGTGATGGAGTCTTAGAATAAGTATAACAATGATACTCACCCATTGATGGATCAAGATGAAAAAGATGTTATTAATGAATATCTTATCAGAGCCTCTAGTCCAACCAATAAAAGAGACTATGATGATGAGATACAACAAATCACCAAATCTCAAGGCTTGTCTCCTAAAGGAGTTCACAAACCTAGGTTCAGCACCAAAGCTACCAGTCCCATCATATCTACCACAGGTAGGCCTCATACTAGGTTGTTTATTTCTAAAATTTCTAAATGATTAGTACCCTTAGCTGGAATGTGAGGGGTATTAATACCCAAGGAGCCATGGAGAGAATCAAACTCCTCAAGAACATCAATCAAATTTCTCTTATTTCTCTTTTGGAACCTTTTTCAGATAATACTCAGCTTTAACACTTCCGAAACCATCTTAATATGGATTATGCTATTCACAGCTCAAATGGTAAGATTTGGATTTTTTGGACCAAAGATGTGGACTGCAAATATTGGAAAATGATGAACAATTGATCACCTGTGAGATCACTCATGTAATGATCCCAAATAAATTCATTACTACCTCTATCTATGCAAAATGTAAGGATTCTCTTAGACGTCCCCTTTGGTACAGTTTACTGCAGCAGTCAACTACCCCTCTTCTATAGTGCACTATTAGTGACTTCAATGTTATTACTGACTCTGAAGAAAAGCTTGGAGGTGTTAGCATTATTGAGGCTTCTGGTCTTCAAGATATTAGCTTCACTGGTCAGAAATACACCTGGTCTAATCTGAGGGGTATCATGTTCAGAATTTGGAAGAGACTACATAAAGGGATGGTTAAGGATAAGTGGCTAGAAACTACGCCCCATACTAGCATTACTCATCTTCCTTCTATGGGTTCAGATCATTGTCCCTTGCTTTAGGAAATGGTTGATCAACATCACAACCCCATTAAGTACTTTAAATTCTTGAACTACTGGCCTGACCAACCATCCTTTATGGACACTGTCAATAATTTCTAGAATAGACCTATAGATGGTAATCCAATGTGGATATTTCACCAAAAAATGACGAGACTTGCTGCTACCCTTAGTATTTGGTCCAGAAAAATAGCTTGGAGACATCTATGCTAGAGTTAAAGAGTATGAGGAGGAAGTTAGACAAGCAGAAAAGAATTTGATTAATATAAATTCAAATGAAAATTGGTCCAAGCTGCATGCTATCAATGCTGAGTACATTAGATACCTAAAAATAGAGGATGCTATTCTTAGATAGAAGACTCAGCTACATTGGTTCAAAGAACAGGATGTAATTTCCAGCTACTTTTATGCCTTGATCAGAGGTAGGAGAATGAAACTTTACACTCACAGAATCTAAAATGAGGAAGAATTTTGGGTGCAAGGTGATGCTGAAATAGCTGAAGCATCTTGTAAGAATTTCCAACAAATTTTCACTGGAAAGAGAAGTATATTGAACATCAGGCCCTCTAATGCATTCCTATAATGGTCACTGACAAGCACAATGAGGATCTTCAAGCAATGCCGACCATGGAAGAATTGAGAACTGTTGTGTTTGCAATGAATCCTAATTTAGTAGCTGGTCCAGATGGGATGAATGGCAATTTTTTTAGGTATGTTGGCATATCATCAAAGAAGATCTTCTTGGTATGGTCACGTCTTTCTTTTGTGGACAAACCATGCTAAGTATTTTACCCATACCTGTTTGGTTTTACTCCCAAAAGTAAACCATCCTACTAAAATATTCGAGTTCAGACCCATAAGTCTTAGTAATTTCACTAATAAAATCATGTCCAAAATCCTGTCTCTTAGACTTGCTCCAATTCTTCCCAACCTCATCTCCCTTAACCAATTTGGCTTTGTCAAAAGTAGAAGCATTTCTGAGAACATCATGCTCACCCAGGAAATAATCCACCAAGTCAAAATACCAAATGTAGGAGGCAATGTTGTGATCAAACTTGACATGACCAAAGCTTATGATAGGGTCTCTTAGTCTTATACTTGTCTTGTGTTGAGAAGAATGGGTTTTGGTGAAAAATTAATTGACATGACTTGGAGAATTATGTCAGATAACTGGTACTCTGTCATAATTAATGGTTCAAGGAATGGTTTCTTTCATTCAACAAGGGGCCTTAAGCAGGGTGATCCTTTGTCCCCTAGCTTATTTATCCTTAGAGATGAGGTGCTCTCTAGACTCATGAACAAACTAATCCATCATCCTCAATTTCATGGATTCTATATGGCCAAAAAGGGACCTCAGATCAACCACCTATGTTTTGCAGATGATATCATTATCTTTTCATTTGGAAGAAAGATAACCTTGACACTCATCATGGAAACTCTAGATACTTATGAAAGGGTCTCTCGACAGTTGATTAACAACCATAAAAGTCACTTCATGATCCCTTCCAATGCATTTAAGTCTAGTGTGATGAGGATCAAGAGAATTATAGGTTTCAACCAAAAGAATAGCCCCATAACTTGCTTGGGATATCCTATCTACATTGGCAGGCAAAGAGTTATTTACTACTCTGAGCTTACTGCAAAGATAGTAAATAGGATCACTGGGTGGCATGAGAAGATTTTGAGCTATGGGGGAAAAGCTATACTTTTCAAACATGTCATACAAGCCATGCCAATACTCCTACTATCTGCTAGTACCCCTCCCTCAACCATCATCAAACAAATTCAGAGTATCATTGCTAACTTGTTTTGGGGCTGGAAGAATAACAAAAGGAAGTACCATTGGTCTTCTTGGAAAAACCTGAGTTTCCCATATGATAAGGGGGGCATAGGCATAAGACAAATCTCTGATGTGGCTAAATCCTTTTGATATAATCAATGGTGGATACTTAGAAATAAGAAAATTTTGTGGGGAGAATTCTTTAAAGCCAAATACTGTCAGAGGGATATTATTATAACCAAGAAATGGGATACTGGTCAGTCCATAACTTGGAAGCATATGATGAAAAACAAGAACAGTATAGAGCCCCATATTCAATGACAGCTTCTATCTTGTTCTTGTCTTTTTTGGTGGGACAACTGGCTAAGTGTTGGTCCTTTAACACATTTCCCTACTAACAGTTGCAGATTCAACAACACTCAGGTATCAGCCTTTATGATCAATGGTCAATGGAATGTTGATCTAATTATTCAAAAGCCCCCCCTCTCTATAGTTTGCGTCTACTATATTAGCAACACACATCAACTACCAACCTCTTAAACAAGACCAACCTTGCTGGAATCTTAATAGCATTTTGGATTGTCTGGCTTACATGATAACTTCTAAGTAACTTAAGAGATATTCTGAGCCCAAGGGTGTGGGGTATAACAACTCACGCCTCTTTTAGACCACCTTCTAAGAGGCTTAAACACCTTTCAAAAAGCTTAAGAACCTCTCAAGAAGCTTAAGAACCATCCAAGGTACGAAAGTCTCAAGGTACGCTAGTATAGGGTATAACATCCTCCTCCCCTTTAGTACATTCATCCTCGAATGTTAAACAAAGCTTTCCTTAAGACGTTATACAGGTTATAGGGAGACTTCTTTCCATTACAACAATACATATCTTCATCAAACAATTAATATACAAGCTTTCAGGAGTTGGGGTTACCTGTAGATATCGAGAACAGGTACGGATACTTGTGTCTCATATCCTCTTTAGCTTCCTAGGTCATTTCTTCACGATTCCTATTTCGCCATAATACCTTGACCGAAGTTACATCCTTAGTCTGCAGTCTTCTAATCTACCAATCTAGGATGGTAATCGGTTGTTCTTCATAGGCCAATTCTTCCGTGACTTGGATGTCTTCTATGGGATATACTCAGGACTAGTGACTAATACACTTTTGAAGCATTGATACATGGAAGACTGGATGTACTGCTTCCAGGTCTGTTGGCAAGTCTAGTTCGTAGGCAATCTTGCCTATTAGGCGAAGGATCAAGTAAGGGCCAATATATCTCGAACTCAACTTTCCTTTCTTGCCGAACCTTATTACTCTTTTCATGGGAGAAACTTTCAAAAACACCCATTCACCCATTTGAAATTCCAAAGGTTGGCATCGATTATCTGTGTATGACTTCTATCGACTCTAGGCAGCTAATAATCGCTCCTGAATAAGCTTTACTTTTTCCACCGCCTGTTGGACCATGTCTGGGCCTATGAGTCCCGTTTCACCAACATCAAAACATCTAATGGGTGACCTGCACTTCCTACCATATAAAGCCTCATATGGTGCCATCTAGATACTGGAGTGATAGCTATTGTTGTAAGCAAATTCAATAAGTGGTAAATTCTCATCCCAGTTGCCTTTAAAGTCAATTATTCAGGGTCGTAATATATCCTCTAGTATCTGAATAGTGCGCTCGGTCTACCCATCAGTTTGGGGATGAAATGCTATGTTAAGGCTTACTTGTGTTCCCAAGCCTTCCTAGAATGACCACCAAAAATGGGCTGTGAACTGGGCTCCTCTGTCCAAAATAATAGATATGGGAACTCTATAAAGTCGTACTATTACCTTGATGTACAACTTCCCATATTCCTCGGCTGAGTATGTGGTCTTGACTGGGAGGAAGTGGTCTGATTTTGTCAGCCTATCTACAATAACCTATATAGAATCCTACTTTCGGGAGGTGCGAGGTAAGCCAGTAATGAAATACATGTTAATCGCTTCCCATTTCCAAGTTGGAATATCTATCTCCTGTAGAAGCCCACCCGGTTTTTGATGTTCATCTTTAACTTGCTGGCAGTTCGGGCGTTGGGCTACGAACTCTGCTATGTCCTTTTTCATACCATCCAACCAATATAAACATTTGAGGTCGTGATATATCTTGGTTGACCCCGGATGAATAGAATAACAGGCATGATGTGCCTCTCCCAGTACTTGCTACCGCAAACCTGTAACTTTCGATACACAGACTCTGCCTTGATATCGTAGTATCCCACCAACCGTGATTTCAAATGGAGTCTTTCCCTTTTGGAGAGTTTCATCCCTATACTGTGTTAGAATAAGGTCATGGTATTGACATGGTTTTACTTCCTCCATAATCGAGGATTTAGCAACTTCTCAAACAGAAACCCCGTCATTACCTGAATTAGCTAAGTGGATTCCCAGATTGGTGAGCTGGCAAATGTCACGAGTTATCTCTTTCCGTTCTAGTCGTACATCTTCCAAGCTACCCATTGATTTACGGCTGAGCACATCTGCCACCACATTTGCCTTTCTTGGGTGGTATAAAATATCGACGTCATAGTCCTTTAATAACTCCAACCACCTTTTCTGCCATAGATTTAGCTCATTCTACTTAAAAATATACTGGAGGCTTTTGTGGTCTGTATAAATATCAACATGTACACCATACAGGTAGTGTCTCCATATTTTTAAGGTATGGATCAGCATTGCTAATTTCAGATCATGTGTTGGATAACTCTTTTTATGCTTCCTAAGCTGTCGGGAGGCATAACCTATAACTCTGCCATTCTGTATCAGAACATATCCTAGCCCAATACTGGAGGCATCATAATAGATAACGTAGCCATTTGGTCTATTAGGGAGAGTTAGAACAGGAGTTGTAGTCAATTTTTCTTTTAACAACTAAAGCTCTGTTCACAGGCATTAGTCCATTAGAACGTAGCCTCTTTTTGAGTCAGTCTTGTTGAAGGCGCCGAAATAGAAGTAAACTTTTCCACAAACCTTCTGTAGTACCCTGCTAACCCCAAGAAGCTACATACCTCTGTAGGGGTTGTAGGTCTTGGACAAGCATTTACAAACTCAATCTTCTATGTATCTACGCGAATACCGTCAGCCCCAATAATATGTCCCAGAAAAGCCACTAAAGTTAACCAAAATTCACATTTAGAGAACTTAGCATATAATTTCTGGTGTTGGAGTACCCCTAGTACCACCTGCAAATGATCTGCATGTTCCTTATCTTATCGTGAATAAACTAGAATATCAGCAATAAATACAATCATGAACAAATCTAGAAATGGTTTGAACACTCGGTTCATCAAATCCATAAACACTGCTGGGGCATTTGTCAGCCCAAACGACATCACTTTGAACTCATAATGCCCGTACCAAGTTCTGAATGCGGTCTTTGGGATATCTGCCTCTCTTACCTGCACCTGATGATAGCCTGACCGCAGGTCTATCTTTGAAAAGCATGGAGCACCCTGCAACTAGTCAAATAAATCATCAATCCTGGGGATGGGATATCTGTTCTTAATTGTTACCTTGTTCAGTTGCCTGTAGTCGATGCACATCCGCAATAACCCTTCTTTCTTCTTCAAAAACAGTACCAGTGCTTCCTATGGTGATGTGCTGGGCCTAATGAAGCCCTTTTCCAGCAATTCTTTCAGTTGCTCCTTTAATTCTTTTAACTCCGCGGGCGCCATTCTATATAGAGGGATAGAAATTGGCTGAGTATCTGGTAGCACGTCTATAGTGAACTCTATCTCCCATTCAGGAGGAAGACTTAGAGTTCATCTGGGAACACATCTGGATATTCATTAACCACGAGCACCGACTTAAGAGTTGCCACCTTTACTTCCAGATCATGCATGTGGACCAAATGATAAATATACCCCTTCCTGATCATTTTCCTTGCCTTAAGGTATGAAATAAACTTACCCTTTGGCGCTGCTATGTTCCCCAACCATTCGATAATTGGTTCATTAGGGAACTGGAACTGAACCACTTTATTTCTATAATCTACATTAGCATGACACAAAGCTAACCAATCCATACCCATAATAATATCAAACACCACCATATCTAACTCTATCAAATCAGCCAAGGTATGATGACTATATACATTTACCGGGCAATTTCTATATACTTGCTTTACCATAATAGAGTCCCTTAATGGTGTCACCACTTCGAATGATCCTATTAATTCAGGCCTAATTCAAAGTCTACTAGCAACAAAAAGAGATATATATGACAAAGTAGAGCATGGATTCATCAATGCATATACGTCCGGAGAAAAGATCGATAATGTACCTGTGACCATATTTGGTGACGCCTCCTAGTCCTGTTTATTATCCAAAGCATATATACGGTTGGAAGGGCTGCTAGAACTGGGAGTTCCACCATGGCCTCTACCACGGCCTACTGATGTCTACATACCCCGCCCCATCGAGTGCATAGCCATAAAAAAAGAAAAACTCGCAACTAACCCAGTTGGCTGAGCTGCACCATCTGGAGTACTTTTAAATAAACATTCCCTCGAAACATGGCATTGGAGGACACAAGAAAAACAAGCACCTGTAATCCAACGATATTCTCAGTATGAGGTTTATTACAACAAGGACACTAGGGCATCGGTAGTCTTGACTGTCAAGAACTTTAGTTCACCTGTGTACCTGAAGCTCTAGAGCTTTGACCAGCCCCTGAATTCCTGGTGCTCTCAAATCTTCCACCTGGAACCTGTAAAGGTGTACTACGAGCTGGCTGGGAGGGATATCTACAGAACTGCTGGAACCACCCGCTTTGAAATTCCCCCAGATAACCAGCTGACCTAGCCCTCTTAGGCTGACTTCTATCCAACCCTCTATCGGGCTGACGCCTTCTATGTCGCTCCTCTACCCCTTAGGCATATGCTTGTACCCGAGCGATATCCATGTCGGGCTGAAAATCCATGGCTATACAACTATCGACCAAATAAAGGTCCAAGCCCATCACGTAATAATGCACCCTATCTGCCATATCTGCTACCACTATCAGGGCATGCCTCGCCAATGAGTCAAACTCGAGGCTATAGTCTCGAACATTTCTATCGTTCTACTTCAATTGTAATAATTTATCGACCCTGGCTCATCTCATTTTTGGAGGCACAAAGTGGTTAACAAAGGCTTCTGTAAAATCATCGCATTCATCTGGAGGAGCACCTTCGCCCCTCGACAATTCCCAAGACTCGTGCCAATTAGCGGCTATATCACGCAGCCGATAGGAGGCCAATTCAATTGACTGAGTCTCTGAAG
Source organism: Solanum dulcamara (assembly GCF_947179165.1). Taxonomy (NCBI): domain Eukaryota; kingdom Viridiplantae; phylum Streptophyta; class Magnoliopsida; order Solanales; family Solanaceae; genus Solanum; species Solanum dulcamara. The sequence continues at coordinate 33,272,432 of NC_077241.1, read as the reverse complement.
CCCTAATGATTTGCAGTGTACACTACATTTATCAATTGAATTCTTGTGGATCCTCTGCAGGTCTCGATCCATGATATTCTGGAGGGTTACAGGCTAGGAAATCGTGGACCCTCAAACTATCTTTTCTATTAGCATCATCTGGGCCATGCCTTCGAGCTTGTCCTACCATCAATTAAGTCAGCAACTGCACTGCATCTCTCATAGCATGTCTTCCACCCCATGTTGTGTGGATGGACGCTCCTATACCGGAGGTTTAGGGTCTGAAGCTACCGCTGCCCTAACCTCCTTTGGAGGTAATGGTATATTATAACTCGCCGACTGAGGTACAACCCTTAGCGTAGATTAGGCACAAGCCCTAGTAACTCTCGAGGTCTGACTAGTTTTCTTTGCTACTAACTTGACCTTCTGGGCGATTGTTTCTCTCCATGGAGCATTACTGCAAACATAATGGTAGGTTAGTGAAAGGTCATCCTAAGACATAGCTCTATTGCACGATCTAAGAAAAGAAAGACAATATCCTAAATGCCCTGTAGCCTCCTTTTTATAGATGTGGTGCACAACACACCGATAAACAAGCCTCTACTAGACACGGTCTGTGGACACTCCAAGAAGGAACCTGGCTTTAATACCACTTATGTCATGACCCAACCCCATAGGCCATGACGGGTGCCCTACCTGGACACATACGTGTACCCTTGCCTCCTACACAAAACCCGTCTCTTGTTTATAGATAAAATATACTAACAAGTAAGAAAACATACAAGCCGACAAGTTTCTTGTAACGTATAGGGTCGTTCTATAGTACACTTATACGCGAGCCAACAAGGCTACCACGACATAGGGAATGCCCCAATTCATAAGTCATATCAACTCAGTTGTACATACACTCATATACAACTCATATACTACTAATATACAACTCATATACACACACAACCCACATATATACAACCCACATCCATATCCACAAACCTCTAAGAGTAAGGAGAACAGTAAAAAAAAGGCAAGACAGGGCCCCCGTCGTACCCGTGAACAAAACTAATATACATATCAAGGTTTAGTACCCAAAATTAGGCTCCAGCACAATGGAGCACTTCTGGACTGCTGATTGGGACTCCTATGCTGGTGGATCCCCAAACTGTGTAGCTGTACCTACGAGCATGAACACAGCCCCCCGAGAAAGGGGGTCAGTACGACAAATGTACTAAGTGTGTAAAACATAACATAGCATAACTAGAAATATATTTGAAACGGAAGAGCAGGGAATCAAGTACACTATAAAAGAAGCCTCTGTACCTGTACTCTGTAAAATCATAAAAACATGCATGTTCAAACTATCTCATATAGTCATCCCTATCAGGGGTCCGGTGGATACATCTGTAAGATCATCAAAACCCAGTGCCATCACCACCTTATTACAACACATTATCATATATATATACATACGTATCCCGACCCTCTAGTGAGGGTCTCAGTGGAAAATTCAGTGAATTATGCACGAATACTATTCCCGACTTGGGATGCGGTAAAAGAAGTGTTACAGTATACACAAGTAGAGTAGTGAGTAACTATATGCAGTTTAAATCGTTATCGGAGACTTGACAGTATATGAAGGCTAAACTAGCGTCTGAGAATCAGGGTGGTAATATGATCAGCTCAAGTTCCCTCTAAAGGCCATTAGGACTATATTAATTAACATCTCGGGGTGTTTAGATACATACCAAAGTAGTTCTAACCACTTAAGGATTTCAGAGTACATGTAGTCATATAGTCTCTCCGATTAGAAACCTGTATATTGATTGTCTATTTAACATATAGTAAGTTTGAGGAAAGTAGTTCAAATACAGTGAGAGTTCATAATCCAGAAGAGAACAGGAGACATTTAGGAATGGAATTACTTCATAGATCATATTAATTTTTACTTACCTCTACGGCATGCCAAAAGAAAGAGAAAGAATAGGCTTTACATACCTCTTATGGGTTACTTTTTATCCCATTTGTCTTGTCATCCTTTGAAACTAAGTAAGATAAAAACAACATGAATATTAACAACCCTTGGCTTTCCAGCACCTTAGGTTACACATGAGTATTCATAGAACTCAACTCTTCGCTCGCCTCCTCGATTAGTTCTTTAACTAGTTAAAGAGTTAAAGGAAATCGAGCATCACCTCCCCTATAATATAACCTATCTAAATTTCCAATTACACTCCTAATAGCTACAACTAACCAAAACAAATGACCTGAAAGGTATATATATGCCATTCATATCAACATTCTACAACACAAACTCCAAATGACTCGCTCGAAACCACAATACCAAAATAGAGTTTCTAGTTTCCATTATGCAAAATTTTTAATTATACGAAACGGAGGGTCGGGTTACTGTAACCAAAAGCACCCATACCTATTTTAAAGAATTTTCCATCACCTCAACACACCACCACACAACCAGCAGCTGCATCATCACAACCATATCACAAATACAACCCACTATTCAACTTTAATTTAGCTTATAAGGATTTGAATTTAGATTGTTTCTAATGTTGATCATTCCTATGAATTTCTCACATTTACATCAACATCAAAGATATGTAAAACACCCTATGACAACACCATAAACTTTAAATCGAAAGCAAAGAATTTACCTTTCCCAAAATTGGCCAAAACTGGCTAAAACTAGCCTCGGAAACTCTTCTAACGCGATTAAAACATCGTGGCTGCTTTCTGTCCATTTTGTGCTATTCTAAACCATAATTTTATAATATTAATATCTCTATATTATCTTGATATACCCTAGATAATTAATATACAGAACAAAATTGGGAGTTACCTATTTTTTTCGCCGTTAGGCCATCACTCTTTTCCCTTTAGTTCTAGGGTTTTTAGTCTTTATTTGGCTGATGTTTTGAGAAATGAAATGTCTTATGAGTCATATATTATGTATATATATCAAGCCTCCATTGGGCCAACACATACATGCTACCAATTAGGGGCTGCCTTATGGCAGTGGGGTCCACCCCCATCCCCAAACCCCAAGCAGGCAGGTGAGTCACCTGCTTGCTTAAGGTGCTGCCACGTGTCATCTTCTCCTTGGTTCCACATGTTATCCTCTCTTATTTCCTGTGGGTTCATAATCTCGTCTCACTTTAAGAGCATCCTTGTTATGTAAAAGGTTGGTATGTACTCAAGTAACTCACATATGTAAGACTTCTAAATTAGTAGTTTATGTAGATAAGTCGAGTCCTATGACCCATCACTTGGCCTCCAACTCCTTTTGAATTCTTATAACTCTATTTTCAACCTTATCTACTATGAGGTGTCATATACTCCCCTCTTTAAAGTTGTTTGATAGCATTTTGGATTGTCCGGCTCACATGGTAACTTCTAAGTAACTTAAGAGATATTCCAAGCCCAAGGGTGTGGGGTTTAACAACTCAGCCTCTTTTAGACCACCTTATAAGAGGCTTAATCACCTTTCAAGAAGCTTAAGAAACTCTCAAGAAGCTTAAGAACCTTTCAAGGAATGAAAGTCTCAAGGTACGATAGTATGGGGTATAACAGATAGAATCCACAATGTCTTCCATGTTTCTATGCTTACAAGATATCACTCCGATCCATCTCATGTTTTCCCTGTCGAATCCATTGAGATAAGTCCTGACTTGACATATAATGAGGAACCTATCCAAATCTTTGCCTGTGAGATAAAAGAGCTTAGAAACAAGAAAGTTCCTTTAGTAAAATTTCTTTGGAAGAATCATTCTGGCAATGAAGCAACCTGGGAGCGAGAAGATGATATGTGAATTCAGTATCCATATTTTTTTTGAGTATAAGAAAAATTTTGAGATGATATTTCTTAAGGGGGGGTGGAGTTGTTACACCCCAATTTTCTTTTTATGTTTTTTCTAAAGGATTGCCAGGTGATCCACGTTATCTATGAAGTTTGATGTGAGTTATAACGGTTGGAAATAGGTCTAAAGGGATTTGGAAGGAGTTGGAGGCCAAGTAATGAGTCGTGGTAATTAACCTACTTGTGTAATATATTGATTGGTATTTCTTACATAACAAAGCTATTTGGGTACACGTCGAGTTCAGTAGCAAGGATTATATAGGTTCTTAAAGTGAGATGAGATTACAAACCCACGGAAGAGGGAAAAGGAGGTGTAAGACCTACTTGAAACAAGTAGGTGATGCACCTACTTGGACTAAGTAGGTGATGCACCTACTTCGACCAAGTAGGTGACACAACTACTTGGGGTGGACCTTATGCTACCACGTGGAAGCTTTGGATTGGGCGCATGGATGAGATGGCGCCCTAGAGGCTGGACACGTGTCACTCCTAGGGGATGCCATGTTTCACACTTTAAGGGAGCATATATATACATATTAATATGACTAAGAGGTCATTTCCTTCAGTAAACTGTACTTAGACTTTTAGATAATTAAGAGAGCAAGAGAGAGTAACGGCAGCAACAAGAACAAGGTAAATCCTCCAATTTCATTCCATAAATTAATTGTCTAATGTATCCTTCGGTTAAGTAACGGTGTTTAACAACATAAAAGTTATAGTTGGGGCAGCGAGGAGGTTCTTATTCTTGTTACCAAACCCATTTTTTGAATGGGACTATTGTTAGTAATACTAGTATAACTCCTTGTGTAATGCTTCATTTCGAGTGATTCAAGATTTTTTGGAAATCTATTTCATAGGTATATAAATTTAATTTAGTCTATAAAACCCATTTTGTCTCTTATCTACTCGAGAAAAGGTGATGAAGTATAGGGGAGGTAATGCACAGATTTTGTTTCGGAAATCCTACACGTACTGTTGTTGGTATTTTGGGCATATATTCTTGTACATAATTGTTGTCAGAGTGATTTGAAATTGTATGCGGCCCTAAGACATATGTATATACCTTTAATAAAGTCCACAAAGCCTATTTCCCCCATTTACCCATTTGAAAATAAGCAATAATACAAGACAGTAGGCTGTCTACAATTCTGGTTTGAATAGTTTGTACTGATTGTTATTAATTTCATGTTTAGTTTCGATATGATGACACTCTAAAAATTAAGTATATATTTTATTATGTATTTAAGGTGTATATATGCTTATACAATCTAAGAGGAACTGTTTGACGAAGTGGATTTTGGTTGGTCTATAGAGAGGAATTGAGCTCCTCGAATTGTAGTAGAACCTGTTGTATGCTAAAATGCCAAGGTTCATGTATGAAATTTAAATTATATTGATGGGTTTTTTTCTTATTCTTTGTCTTATATCGTGGTATGATTATTATCTCAAGTATTGCAAAACTTTTGCTAAATCGCCCACTTGTACGAATTGCTTTATCATTTTGCATTCTTATTGGGACTTTGTCCTTCTTGTTACGGTGACTTGTCATTGATATTTGCATGCCTATAGATTCGGATCTTGCCCATCTTGACTTTGTATTTACATTTCATCTTGATGATGGGGTTTCGTCCATTCTTGAGTAAGAGTGGAAAGCCACTTTCAACATGGTTCTTGATTCTCTTGATATTGGATGACGATCCTTCTTGATTTTGGGGCTTAGGTCCATCTTGATATTGATTGTTTTTAGTGTGAAGACATTACGTACCTATTAGGAAAAATTGATTATTTGACAACTCTTTCGAATTGAATTATAAGTTTCTTGTTACTTGAGTCTTCGAATATTGATATATATTTTGAAACTATTCAAGGTTTGTATTCTATACTTTGATATACTTGTTTACTTGGGCTAATTTTTACCTTATTGAGCCACCTGCGATGAAATAGGGAGTTGAAGAATTTAATGGCTCCAAGCTTAAAGTTTATACACCACTAAGCTTTATGCTTAGCGATAATTATTTTCTATTGTAGGTAATGTGTGGGATGAGATGTAAAGATAGCCATTTGGAATAGACGTTTGGAGCTTTGTGAAGATCAAATTTGCATAATAATCTAGTTTTTATAAATATTTTGGGGGGTGTATATGATATATGTGGAACTTATGTATGAAATTTTGAAGGCTTGTGAAAACAAAACTATATGCTTGTAACTTGAATAGGGTGACTAGTTTTGCTATTTTAGAGTGTGCTTTTAACTCAAGTCATGTATGTACTGTGTTTATATGTTGTCTTGTCATTTTGCACAAAGAAAGATAATAGTTTTGTAATAACTAATGGTTCGAGTTTTGTGTATTTTATGGACCCGCAATGGTGTTGACTATTTGTGGTTAAAAAACAAACTACCTTTTTTTTGTAAGTGGCATCCTCCCAAAGGGGGTGCTACATTGATTATGTTATGTATTCCGTGGGATTTTACTTAGCAGCGAGTGGAATTTGAGGTGGGGGACCTACCAAATGCCTTAGTAGCAACCTCAAGTATCTTAACCTCATGCCACCATAGGTTGTGTTCATGTCTTAGCTAGTGCATCCATATATAGCGTATGTATATGACACGTCTAGTGGGTGTCATGACTCGAGCCTAGGGCCTTGGCGTGATACGACAAATGAAGCACTAGGAGGTACCTCATCCAAGCCTCTTAGTATTCATTAAGCTTTTCATCGATAATTATAATCAAAAAGTACTGGAAAAAGAGGGATAGCGAGACTAAGGGATTTCATATAGAATAAAAGTGAAGTCATTTGAACATCATACAGTTTTTCCAACCATACCTTCTACTTTAAATACTTGGCGGTGGATAATATATATCCCTATATTACCCTCAAGATATAAGCCAAAAGTAACTCAATAGTCTATACATACACAAGCTAGAAAGATAGGAGTGTTGTTCCCAAAATATAGGAACTCACAAAAATAGTAGTAGCCTTTAATGATTGAATATAGCCACAGGAAGGAGAGTGTAGAGCAACACCGGTCCCTACATGGTGATATCATGTAGACAAAAGTATACATTAGTACTTTGAATGTACAAAGTATCTGAGCATGCTACACAATGAAAAATGTTAAGGTATTTATAGGCAATATGCATAAGTGAATGCATGCATGAGAAATCATCATATGTAACCTTATATCATTTATTTTGTGGGAGATAACTGTAACCAATATTTAAGACTATGAGAGCTATTACCTGGACTCCAACATAACCCCTTAGACTACATACCAGGTAGAACTCTGTCAACTTTAATGATTTCTTTAACTTTAACTTTAATGGCTAATCGTGGATCCAGTAGACTAAATAGCCTAAAAGGGTTCCTATGTTTGACCATAGTTACTGCAACATGAGACTTTACTTAAGGTACCCTTAGGTCGTGTTCCCATCTACATGTTAAATTTGGTGCAAGGTCAATCCCACAAAATAACATTTGAATGTCATAATAACATAAGTATGTGTATAACTTTAAGCATCAAATCATCACTCGGTGGAATAGCTCATTAAAGCATTTCAGTTGATTCAATTATGTGAGAATTATCCTTTCACATTTAATCCTTTCTTTGGCTAAGAAGACGTTTTATTATCATTCAATCATTTCATAGACTATCTTAAATATAAACACTTTCTTGATAATCTTTCATTTGGAGTCAAAGCTTTCAATACAACTTCATTTCAATTTTTAGAAAACTAGGTGGGTGAATTTCACATAACTTTCAAATACATTTAAAACGACACTTGTATGCATGAGAATGATGGAAATGGATTTATTTAAAACATCTCAAACCACCCACCATTTACACCTTTAAATCTACTTTCAAGTCTTCATATGAGAACCTCGATAAATCATTCCTTTTATAAAATTGGAAGTTAATACATATAAACATAAGTAAATAAACTTTAGATAAACCATAATCTATGCATTTAGAGCTATCATATAAAAACTCATAAGATTTCAAGAATAAAAATTGAAATTCTAAATTGAGAAAACCTTTGGACTCCTTGGATGAAAGAACTCATGGATGAAACCCATATACCTTGGGGAAACAAAATCCCTAACGAAAGATTGAGAGGGGAAGGAGAGTTGAAGATACCTTGAGATGAAACCCTACCTTGAATTGAAATTCTTGGGAGAATTTGTGTGTTTTGAGTTTAAGTGTGAAGAGTGAGGGTTTTGGAGAGTTTAGGGTCTTTAGATGAGAGAATTCTCCCCTCAAAGTGGCTCCATTTTGAATTAAAATGCAGGAAAAGATCAAAATGCCCCTTACGAATTTGGCAAAACTGGCTTAATTTGGACCCTTCACGATCCATGGTGCTCACCGTGGCCCGTGGTGGGGTCCCTTGGTATTTGACTTGCGAATGTTTTTTGAAAATCTTGTAGGATAAGTCTTTGAACTTTCTTCATGGAGCACCTTCACGGTACCTTAAGGTCATAAAGGTCTATGGAATGTCGTTGTGGTATAGGCTCTGCAGGAGGACTGCAGAGTAACCACCACAAAAATACCCATGGTCTATGGAGGGTTCCACAACCCTTGGTGATTGTCAATAGCCCTTGCCTTGGAATTTTTTATAAGGATATTGAGGAGGGGTCTCCATGAAGGGCTTCACAATTCATGACTCTCACCATGCTCCGTGGTCCTCATCGTCATCCCTTGCCTTTAGGTTTGAGCCTCTTAATCTTTACCATGGTTGCTCACCATGGACCGTGATGCTTACCATCACCCATAATGGCTTTCGTGGTCAAGTTATGGTGCCATTGTTTTCAACTTTCTTAGATTTTCTCCTTTGCTCCTTACTTTAGGACCTTCTATATTTTTTGGGTCTTAAAGTTGGGTAGACTCTACCTTGGCAAGTAGATTCCCCTTTCTTTCATTGTATGGAGAGACATCGGGATTTCGTGTTATAACTTGCATGGTCTTATTATCGGTTTTGGTTCTATCACATATATATGACTTCTCTTGCACTTTCATGATTTTAATTATGCCTTTCAAATGGTTTGATCATTATGATTTTCTCATGACTTTACTTATCCTCTTCATCATGTACTCAATTGATCATTGAATTTTATGATTTATATTACATGTTATGACCTCATACTTAGTACATTCAAATATAATAACAAATATTGTTGCCTACATTATTTCATAATGTAGGGATTGAGGATCATGTTCCTATGTGTGGCTAGTAGGGCTTATTCGGCAATGTTTTTTATGAGTCCTTATCCATCGAGGACTAGTGATCAGTTGTATGTGCTTTCTAAGACATTTATTTCTTTTATATTGAGGGTGATCTAGGGACATCACTTAGCCCCTGCCATATTCATGTAGTAGAGGCATTTTGTTTACCAAATGTATAGAGTCTATGTTGTCGAATTCTCATACTCTTTATAATTCATGATCTAGACTCTTTCTTATGTTCTTTTCCACATTTACTTTACCTTATGTTTAATTTATGATATGTCAAAGGCTTTTTTGGATTTCCTTGGGGTTTCAATCGCTGTGTTACCACTAGGCCCTATGTCGGGTTATGACAAATTTAGTATCAGAGTACAAGGTTTAAGATCTCCTAAGGAGTCCAACATGTTGTGTCAAGTAGTGTCTTATTAATGGTTGTGAAGCATGCCACAACTATGGATAGGAGTATATAAAGCACTTGAGGAAATTCTCATTTCTTTCATAGTCTATGTCATGGTATAGATTGTATCCTAAGATTTCCTTTCCTTAATGATCTTCCTTACTAATTTTCAGGAAAATGCCTCCAAGAACACCATTCCCAAGGGGGAACAATGCTAGCGAAGCTGAAGAACCTTCTGCTCCTCAAGAAAATGGTCCCCTACCCAACAAGTGACTAATGCGGAATTTTAGATCACTATTACTATGTTAACCTAAGTGGTAGCTAACCAAGAGGTTGCGGCTCCTCCCACTGTTCCTACTTCAGCTTTATGGGTAAGGCATTTTGCAAGGATGAACCCTTCGGATTTTGATGGATCAAAAGTTCATGAGGATCCTCAAGAATTCATTGATAAGGTTTATAAGATATTAAGCATTATGGGGGTGTCATCGGAATAGAAATCAAAGTTAGTTGCTTACCACTCAAAGGTATTTCTCATGTTTGGTATACATAATGGAATTTAGAAAGAATGGATGAAGGTCCTATTAATGAGAAGCATTCAAACTTCCTTTCCTTGATGATTGCTTTTTCCCTCTTGAGCTAAGGGAAGCCAAGGTGTTAGAATTTATCAATCTTCGACAAGGAAATATGGGTATGAGGGACTATGCCCTCAAGTTCACCAAGCTATCCAAGTATGCTCCTTTATTAGTTTCCGATCAACATTCCTAAATGAGTCAATTCATATCGAGGGTATCCAAATTAGTTGCTAAGGAATGTCATACAACTATGCTTATCAAGGAAATTGACATATCTCGGCTCATTAATTTAGCCAAGAAAATTAAGGGAGAGAAGCTCAAAGGGATGAGATTGAGAGATTCTAAGAGAGCTCGGTATGAAGGTGAGTTCTCAAATACTAGGTCCAGTGGTAGTAGTAGCCATTCTGAATAAGGCCAATGTTTAGAAAAGATGTTTGTAAATAATTGGGTGCCATTCCCTAAGGCTCAAGGAGGAGGTGTGAATCCTACTAGCCCTTTATTTCCCAAGTGTGCAAAATGTGGGAAGATTCATAGAGGGAGATGTTTCATGGGAATGGGTGCTTTCTTCGGATGTGGAAAAATGGGACAGAGGCAAGCCGAGTTCCCTCATGTTACCAATAAGGGTATAGAAGGTTGTCCTAAAGGCGAAGTTACTCAAGGTTAGAAAAATCCACAAGGTGCCCATGCTCAACCTAATCGTGGTCAACGTAACAACCGATTTTATGCTTTTCATGTTAGGAAAGAGGTGGAGGATACTCTCGATGTTGTTACTAATATGTTACAGGTATTTCACTATGATGTTTATGCCTTGCTTGATCCAGGTGCAAATTTGCCTTTTGTTACTCCTTATGTGGCTATGATGTTTGATGTTAGCCCAGAAATATTAATGGAGCCTTTTTATGTTTATACTTCCATAGGTGAGTCGGTTATGGATAAAAAAAGTCTATATAAATTGTCCCATGTCGGCTTTGCACGAAGTTATCTCTTATGATCTTGTTGAACTTGACATAACAGATTTTGGCATTCTTCTTGGTGTGGATTGGTTACCTACCGCTTATGCATTCATTGATTATAAAACCCATAGAGTCAAGTTTTAGTTTTCAAATGAGCCTACTCTTGAATGGAAGGGTAATGATTCTGTGGTAAAGGGTCTATTCATTTCATGCCTTCAGGCCCGGAAAATAATTTTTAAGGAATGCATCTACCATCTAGTATGACTTAGGGATGTTGATTTCGAGACTCCTACTCTTGAGTCAGCTTTAATTGAAATGAATTTCTTGAAGTTTTCCCTGAAGATCCTCTAGGTATTCCTCCCGAAAGGTAAATAGACTTTGGTATTTACTTCCTAGACAATACGTAGCCTATCTTTATTCCTTCTGTCCATATGGCTCCGATGAAACTTAAGTAGTTGAAAAAGCAGTTGAAGAATCTGTTGGACAAGGGTTTCATAAGACCAATAATTTCACCTTGGGATGCTTCCGTGTTGTTTGTTAAGAAGAAATATGGGTCACTCTGAATGTCTATAGATTATCGACAATTGAACAAGGTCATAATTAAGAATAAGTATCTCATCCCAAGGATCGACGACTTATTCAATCAACTTCAAGAGTCCAATTATTTTTCAAAGATTGACCTCCGATCGGGTTAAAGTCAACTTCGAGTGACGAAGTGTGACATTCTAAAAATGGCTTTTAGAACTTGATATGGTTATTTTGAATTTTTAGTTATGTCTTTAGGCCTAACAAATGCCCCTGCAGCTTTTATGTATCTAATTAACAGGGTGTTTAGGCAGTATTTAGATATGTTAATAATCGTCTATATTGATGAAAATTTGATTTACTCACGGAGTAAGAAAGAGCATGCCGATCATTTGAGGATTGTGTTGTAAATTTTCAAGGACCGCCAACTATACGCAAAGTTTAGCAAATGTGAATTTTGACTAAGGTCAGTTGCTTTCCTTGATCACATTATTTCCAAAAAAGGAATTATGATTGATCCAAACAAGAACAAGGAAGTTAAGAATTGGCTAGACCGTTGAGTCATTCTAATATTCTGAGTTTCTTAGGCTTAGCCGGTTATTATAGATGGTTTGTGGAAGGTTTTTATTTCATTGCATCGCCCTTGACTTCTTTGACTAAAAAGAAGATGAAATTCCAATGGTCCGAGGAATGTGAGAAGATATTCCAAGAGTTGAAGGATAGACATATCTCTACTTTGGTGTTGCTTTACCAGAAGGTTCTGATGGCTTTGTTTTGTCTTGTGATGTATCACGAGTTGGTTTTGGTTGTGTGCTAATGCAAAATGATAAAGTGATAGCTTATAATTCAAGGAAACTCAAAGTGCATGAGAAGAATTACCCAACTATGAATTGGAGTTGGCAACGGTGGTATCTTCTTTGAAGTTATGGAGACACTATCTCTATACTATCCATGTAGATATTTTCACTGATCAAAAGAGTTTGTAATATGTGTTCAGTCAAAAAATTTTGAATCTTCAACAAAAGAGATGGCTTGAACTGTTGAAGGATTATGATGTACTATACCATTCGGGTAAGGCAAATGTGGTTGCCGACACTCTTAGTAGATTGTCCATGAACAATGTTGTTCATATTAAAAATGAAAAGAGAGAGTTAGTTCAATATATGCTTTGATTAGCCCGGTAGTGTGTTCGATTTGTTGATTCAAAGAAAGAATGCCTTGGAAATAGGTCGTTCATGTAATGCATTATCCTTAATCTTTTTGGAAAATTCGAGTTTGGAATATCGATCAGGGGGTCAAAACATGGAGGAAATTGTCTCAGTGGATTTTTAGGATCCGTAGATCAGAAGAAAGATTTTCGAAGAATCCACAACATAATATATCTGCGAAGGACCGTTTCACGGACCTGGGATAGTTTATTGGCCAAGTTGACCCCGACAGGTTCGTGACGCGGACCTAAGAAGGTTTCCTGGCCGAATTTGGTTTTTTTTAAGGGCATTTTCGACTTTTCCCAAACTATTAGTTAATGAACCTAGATGTTTTAAGACCTAATTCAACTTTATAAATTAACCTAAACCTCAAATTCTATTCATTCTTCCATAATTCATCTATCAAATATTTCTCTCTCTACAAAAAGGCTCCCAAGAGTTTCCATTTAAGACTTCAAGCAAATTCACTCAATTTCTCTATCAAAATTCTCAAGTTCTTCCAAATTAATTTGTGTTCTCACTCAAGATATGTGGGTATTGATTCATGGATCCTTTCATCCATGAAACTCAATCAATTTTTCAAGGTTTTCTATTAAATTAAAGTATGGTATTTTATGGGTTTAGTGATCTCCATCCCAATTGCATGAATTTTTATTTAAAATATGATCATCATTCTATTTTGATATAAATTGATGGCTATTGAATTAAATTGAAGAGTTTTTCCATGAATTCTCCTATTTTGATTTTTAGGGTTCATGATATTAATTATGAGTATTTTGATTCATACTTTTAAAGGACATTATCTATATGAATTATGTATGGGCTGATATAAATTTTATGATAATGCATATCTTCAAATAAATTTCATGATTTTAAGTCAATTGTTAATGCATTCATGTCATACCCTAATTTTATGTATAAGCTATGACCATGAATTTCTAAGTATGAATTATGATTATATATTTCAATTATGATCATGCACTATAAGTATGTTTCGAATGATGATTTTCATTCAAGTTATGAAGTAAGGTGACTTAGGATCCTATGTGGTGACCTAAGGTCTAAGTATATGAATTATACGAATATAATTGTAATGATGAAAGGGCAAATTCTCACATTACAAGTATGTTATGAAAATGAGATACTCTATAATTTTAAACCCATGATCATGACTATGATATATGAAAATTATGATCTTATGTTATGTATCAATTTCATAGGATTTGACTTAGCACCAAATGTGGACTTGATGTGGGGGCTCAAAGCAAGGGGTCCTTATATAAAGTCTCTTGTCGCATAACTACGTGCCACCATAGGTACAAAGGGATTAGAGGTGAATACCCAAATCTCTAATAGGTGAGAACCCAAAATATCAAGGCTTGGAGGTAAGTACCTGAGTCTAATAACTAGAGGTGAGTACCCGATTCACACGATCACTTAGTGGATCCACATAGGCATGTAGGATTCTACCTTGGAAAAGTAGCCTCCTCCTTCTCGATGTGGGTATCATCAGATTCCATGTTATAGCTTGCATGGTCTTATTGTCAGTTATGGTTCCTATCCCACATATGTATGATCTCTTAAGTATGTTATGATTTCTAATTTATGTTTTTAACTGCTTTGGTCAATATGATTTTCTCATAACTTTGCGTATTCCATTTTATCATATGTTTTACTTGACCTTTGCATTCCATGATTTATGTCGTATGTCATGCCCTCATACTTAGTACATTCCAAAGTACTAATGTATACTTTTTGCCTACATTATCTCATAATGTAGGGGTTTGAGGTTGAAGATCTTTATCATCCACGTAACTAGTAGGCGTTCCTATCCCAAAGAGATTTGGTGAGTCCTCATTGACCGGGGACTAGTTTCAAGTTAGTTACTGTTTTCTTGTCAAAATACTTTCGCTTATGTTTTGTATTAAGGGTGAGGTAAGGACATTTCTTAGACCCCACCCTTACTCATGTTTAGAGGTATCTCGTTGGATATATGTTTGAGTTATGTTGTTATAAGACATTTTCAGATTTTTATTCATGGTTTTAGACTCTCTTATGATGTTTCAGCTTTTATATTTCACCTTATGTATGCTTATGATATGTACAAGAGGCTTAGTTGGAGCTCTTCGGGGTTTTGATTGCCGTGTTACGACTAGGCCCTAGGTCGGGTTGTGACAAGAATGGTAGTGGTGTTGTGCAAGATGGCTCTAAATTGTCTTTTGTGGTGGATGTAAAGGCAAAGCAAGATGTTTATCCCGCTTAGGTTGTATTAAAGAAAGTGGTTGCCGAAATAGCCAGTGATGCTTTCTCCCAAAGGGAAGATGGTGTTTTGAGATATCAAGGCCAATTTTGTGTGACAAATGTTGACTTCTTGAAAGATATGATATTGTACGAAGATTAAATTTTGCAATATTCTATATATCCTGGTTCCATAAATATATATCAAAATTTGAGAGTAGTGTATTGGTGGAATGGCATGAAAATGGATATTGCAAAATTCGTGGCTAAGTGTCCAAATTGCCAACAAGTGAAAGTTGAGCATCAATAATCGAAAGCTTTGGCTCAAGACATTAAGAATCCAAATTGAAAGTGGGAAGCCTTGAATATGGACTTTGTTACAGGTTTTCCTCGTACTCATAGGCAACACAATTCTATTTAGGTGATTGTTGACCAAATGACTAAGTCGGCTCATTTTCTCCCAATTAAGACTCATATTCAGCTGAAGACTATGCTAGATTATATTTCTGAGAGTTGGTCAATATTCATGGTGTTCCATTGTCCATTATATTTGATCGAGCTACTCAGTTTACATCTCAGTTTTTGAGATTCTTTCAAAACGGTACCCAACTGAAGCTTAGTATAACTTTTCATCCACAAATAGATGCTCAGGATGACTTTACCACTCAGACTTTAGAGGATATGTTGAGAACATACGTGATTAACTTTAAAGGAAATTGGGATGATCATTTGCGATTAATAGAGTTTGCTTATAATAACATTTATCAATTTAGAATTAAGATGGCTCCATTTGAGACTTTGTACGGTAGGTGGTATAGATCCTTTATCAGTTGGTTTGAGGTAGCTGAAGTTTCTTTGATAGGACTCGAGTTAGTATTTGAGGCTATGGAGATATTTAGACTCATTAGAGAAAGAGTGAAAATGGCCTAAAGCCGAAAAAGTCCTATTTAGATATGATGAGAAGGGAACACATATTTGAAGTAAATGATTGGGTTTACTTGAAAATTTCACCCATGAAGGGTATGATGAATTTTGGTAAGAAAGGGAAGCAGAGTTCCCCGCTATGTTGGCCCATATGAGATTTTGAGGCGAATTGGTAAGGTGGATTATGAGTTGGATTTGCCTTCAGTTTTGGCATTGGTGCATCTGGTGTTCCATGTGTCAACATTGAGGTAGTTTGTTGGTGATCTTAGATCCATTTTGCCATTAGAAAATATTTAAGTTAAGGAGAGTCTTTATTATGAACAGGTTCCAGGTGAGATCTTGGACCGACAAGTTAGAGATTTGAGAAACAAAGAAATAGCTTTAGTTAAAGTGTTATAGAGGAATCAAGAGGCTGAGGGTGCTACATGGGAGGCCGAAGCCGATATGATGTCCCAATATCCTCATTTTTTTCCTTCCATGCCTTGTATAGGTATTTAGCTCCTTCATGATCCAATCAGCCCAAATCATGCATTTTAGTTATTCTCATGGTTTCATATATATTCATGTTCATGAAATGAGTTTTAAAGTTATATTTATTCTTGAGTTTAAAGATTACATGTTTTATACACTATGGAGATGTTTTACATTCATGTTAGGTTGTTATTTTCCTTCCCTATTCCATTCATGCTAGCTTGGGTGTTATTCGAGGATGAATATTCCCAAGAGAGAGATATTGTAAGATTCTCAAATTTGGAAATTTGGAAAATGATGACCAAAACATGAAATGTCTGAAAAATCCTATAATCTTCCCACTAGGTGATGACCAAGAAGGTCGTCACAGTTCATGGTGAGCACCACGCCTCATGGTGAAACACCGTGGAGGTAACCCTGAGGTTCACTCCTGCAGGGTGAGGTCCATGACAAGTTACCATGGACTGTGGTGAGCACTACGGGCCATGAATCCCTCTGTGGTGACCCTTCTCCTTAGACCTCACAACATAATTCCAAGAATAGGACCACAATTGGCCACCACGGGAAGTGTAGCTCTTCAAGGACCATGGTGAGCTCTGTGGTGGTCACTCCTGCAGGGCCTGTACCACGTCCACTCTTCACGTATCATAATGTACTCCACGGACTATAAAGGGTTCTGTGGAGGAAGTACAAAAAATTTTCTCTGCACCTCCAACATTTCAAATTCCAAGTCCAACTTCATGGACACTAGCATGGGCCGTGATGGGTCTTCCGTGGTGAGTCCTAGTTATAGTTTAATGAGGGATAATATGATTATTTCCCTATTCATTTAGTAATGTATTTGGAAATTTTTGGGACTTGATTCATTACAAAAATATCCTAAATACTTCTAACCATATTTTTTCCCCTCATTAATTCCCAATCAACTAGAAGACTTCTTTCTCAAGGCTCATTTAAGGGTTCATCTTCTTCATAGGTTTATCTAGGGTTTATTCAATAAAAAGTCTTATTTTTCAATTCTTAGGTCAAATTCAATCAAGGTATGCAGGGATTGATCCATGAGTCCTGAGTCCCTTCCTTCCTTTGAGTCCCAAGGTTTCTATTCAAAATCGCATTAATTTCAATTAGGTTTGTAACCCTAATTTGATGGATTACATTGGGCTTTTTAATTACTTATTTAAATAATTAAGGGTAAACATTATAAGTATTTTTCTACATAAATTACATGATTTCAACTATAAATTATGATTGTCCATGCATGAAGCTATTTTCAATGATGATATTATGATGTATGATTGAATCCAATGGTTTCAAGGTATTATCATGATTTTTATTTAAATTGACTATGTATATGAATTTTACTTTATATTCAAGTATGAATTATGATTATGAATTACAAATATGTTCAAGGTATGAATTTCACGCAAGTTATGAGGAAAGGTGACTTAGGGCCCTATGTGGTGACCCAGGACCTAATTATATCAGTTTATGCAAGTATGATTTGTAATGATGAAAGGACAACACTCAGATTGCAATTACATTATGTAATGAGCTATTCTATGATGTATAAAGTTTATGAACAAGTTATGACATATGCTAAGTATGTTTATTATGTTATGTATTTCGTGGCATTTGACTTTGTACCGACTACACTTTGAGGTGGGGACCCTACCAAAAGATTTAGTAGCACCCTAAAGTCTCTTAAACTACATGACACCATAGGTTACCTTCATGTCTTAGTAAGTGGATCCACATATAACACATGTTTATGACCTGCATAGCGGGGTAGAGCCTACCTTGGCAAGTAGATTCCCTATTTTTTCATTTTAGGGGGAGACATCAGAATTCCCTATTATAGCTTGCTTAGTTTTATTATCGGTTATGGTTCTATCTCATATATGTATGACTTCTCTTGCACTTTCATGATTTCAACTATGTGTTTCCAATGCTTTGATAATTATGGATTTCTCATGAATTTACTTATCCTCTTCATCATGTACTCAATTGATCATTGCTCCTTATAATTTATATTACATGTTATTCCCTCATATATAGTATATTCAAATATACTAACACATATTATTTTATAATGTAGGGGTTGAGGTTCACATTCCCACGCATCGTTAGTAGTGCTTATTCGGTGAAGTTTCTGGTGTCCTCATCCATCTAGGACTAGTGATGAGTTGTCTATCCTTTTTAAGATATTTATTTCCTTCATGTTAGGGTGAGCTAGGGACATCTCTTAGCCTCCACTATTTTTATGTAGTATAGGGGTTTTATTGGACAAATGTTTAGAGTCTATGTTGTCGAATTCTCATGCTCTTTATGATTCATGATCTAGACTCCTTCTTATGTTATTTTCCATATTTACTTTACCTTATGTATAGTTTGTGATATGTCAAGAGTCCCCTTGGGGTTTTGATTATTGTGTTATGACTAGGCCATATGTCGAATCGTGACACCCGTGAATGAGGAAAGGTATTTTAAACTAAGGTCTTAAAGTCCAACCCGTTGATGAATCTACTTCCACTCCCCAACCTCTAAGGAGTAGTAGAGCAAAATCTTTATTGGCAGTTGTGTAACCTTCGATTGAAAGTAGTTTTGTGGATTGTGATAGTTCTCTGACTGATTGAACTACAATCCCCAAAAAATTAGGTGTACAATCTAAAATTAATTTAGATTCGAGCTATTTAGTTTTTTGTATTGTAAGAGAGAGACGAATGATATACTTTATTTTTATTGTTATTGTTATTATTATTATTATTGTTGTTGTTGTTGTTGTTATTATTTTTATTGTTGTTGTTATTAATAATATTATTGTTATTATTATTATTATTATTATTATTATTATTGTTGTTGTTGTTTTTGTTGTTGTTGTTGTTATTGTTATCTAATTATATTTAATTATAATAAAAAACAAATGTACACTCATAGTGGGCTAATTCATGAATTGAATCAAATCAGGCATTTTTATTTTCCAAAATTGGAACCTTATTAAACTAAAGAATCATAGTCTTTAAACACTTTACAAGAAGAATAAGGAGGCTTAAGTCATCACTTCCAATCCGATAAAGGGATTTTTCATTTTCCAGGAAAGTCTGTTTGAACAATTGTTTCAGCCTTGCTTGCATTTTGTGATCTACCGATTGCAATATATGGAAATGGCGAATACAACCCATACAAACAACTCTTATATACACACTTTGGATTCTCTTTAAGGCACTCTGTGGAGTAACAATTTGAATAGAGACTCTATTTTGGGGATTAATGTTGCTGGACTCTACTCCTCTCCCCGGGATTACTCGTTCTATGCCAAAAGCTCAACTCAATCAGTTGGACTCTGGCCTCATAGGAATGAGCTCTTCCTTTGCATTTGGAACCACAATGATTCAACCCTTTTTAGGCATACATTAAATATGGCTTACCCATTTACTGTTAGCAATCAAATAAACCACATTAGCATCTAACCACCTGATGATCTCTTTCTTGCCGACTTCTTGCATAGGTGGATTAAATCTCTTCTGTTTCTTAATGCTAGGTTTTCCATCAAGCATGAGTTGGATTTTATGAGAACATATACCCAATGGAATGGCTATGATATCAGCTATAGACCATCCAATTGCCCTCTTAAAAACCCTTAACATAGATGTCAATGCCAATACTTGCCTTTCGTTTATAACATCAAAGGTTATGGATGGAAAGGTATTGTTGGACCCCAAGTACACATATTATAGGTTAGATGTAAGGGCTTTTAGTTCTAATGTTAGAGGTTTCTCAATGGATGATTTTGTAGGGGGGTTGCTCTATTCTTTTGATCAAAATCGAGTTTCTTTGGTGTGAAATTATACTTCCCCATCCTTGTACTCTCCAATATGCTCTACATCAATGTTCATGATCACTGCTGCTAGTGATTCAACACCTATTCTTTCCTTAATAGGTATCTTAGGTTGTACCTCATCAATAATATCGATCACTGATACTAGTTGCATCATCGTTAGAGTGTTTCATTGTCTGACATACATTGATGATAACCTCTTCATTATTCAATCTAAACTTCAGTGTTTTAGTCCCATATCAACCAAAGCATGTCCAATAGCTAGGAATGGTATTGATTGAATGATAGAAACCTCAAAGTCAACTTCACAGTCGAGCATAACAAAATCTACTGGGAATATAAATTATTCAACCTTCACCAGAATATCATATAGAGGGCTTTTTCACGGTACGATTTTCGATAAGTAGCC
This sequence comes from Solanum dulcamara, assembly GCF_947179165.1. Lineage (NCBI taxonomy): Eukaryota > Viridiplantae > Streptophyta > Magnoliopsida > Solanales > Solanaceae > Solanum > Solanum dulcamara. Next base: position 33,251,833 of record NC_077241.1, on the reverse strand, counting down.
CTATTGACTTTAGTTTGGGGGCTCCCAAGACCAACTATCAAAATACTACTATCGACATTAGATTAATACTAGCACCCAAACATATAAAGCCTAACCAAAGTTAAAAATTTCAATAGTACATGGGATATTGAAAGCTCTAGGATCCTCCTTATTCTGCACAAGAGAACGAGTGGCTATTGCACTACAATGGTGAAAATTGTGTGCCAGTTCAAATTGATGGCACCCGTGGTCCCAATGGAGTTATGATTTACCCCATAGTTGTTCCAAATCCCAAACACAAGCCTTTGTATATGTGGCGGACAATATCTCACTATCAACTGGTTGTTCTGAACATTCTGCGGTAGATGTTGGGGAATTTTTTTGTAAGCATTCTCTTCTTCCATTTTGACCAGTTTTGCAACTTCTTCTTCCATTTCATGACCACCGTTGTTGTTCATTCTTCTTAGAGCTCTTTGAATTTCGAGAATAAATAGAATTATGGGTCTTCTTTTACTCCACATATTTGGGAATACACTAGAACTCAACTTGTTTGAGCACGAAATAAAAAAACAATGTACATCAAGAAATAATGACTAATAGTCAAATAACACAATTAATCTAATTCTAAAACCTTATTCCCCAACAATGGTTCCATAATTTTATATGCTTAAATTATACCTCTAAAAGTATAAAATAGTCATGGTTCAAATAAATAACCTAACAAAGGTTAGGGTCGACCCCATATGTAATAAGGTTTAGACTTAGCTAAATTATTATTATTCATGCTCTTAGTCATATTATTTATGTAAAAGTGGGTGGGACGTATAAAAGTATTTGATTATAATAATTTCAAGTAACAAGTAGCAAAGTAATAAATTAATATGTTTGAACTCAATAAACGATAAAACTAGGGTTTAATTATTCCCCACGAATCCTTAATTCAACAGAACCTTATAGTAGTAATACTCTCTACTATGTAACATGCAAAATTGGTAAGTTTAGTTCACCTAATGTAACACCCCTAAAAATATTATATGCCAAGACTCGAACCATTCTTCATAGGCATATAGGCTTGAACTTGATGACTTCTAATATAACATATGAGTAAGGATCAATTCCTAAATATTTGAAGGGTATCCAATGAGTTTTAGGGTCATAAGGGATCTCTAACACCAAGTAAAGTCCAAAGAATTTCTATCGATTAGGTTTTCGGATGAGTCTATATAATGGTCAACTTCAAGCAACCATATGTCTTAGAATATTGAGTGTTATGTTGTTCATAACCCATCAAATTAAAGATCTTTGATGCTTCTTTCCAATACCACAAAGTTTGTCTCATTTGGACTTCAGAATAAAAAGTTATGGTCATTTTAGTGAAGCTGCTTAGACATGAGAGGACCACAACCCATGGTGGCCTTCCGTTAAATTCAGTACGGTCCGTAGTGGCCATTAGTGAAAGCCACCTTTTGAACTAGTTTAAGCCCTGGGATTATTGGTGGGCACCATGACCCGTGAAGGTCTTTCTTGAACCTTAGTACAATACGTATTGTCCGTCCATGAAGGAGGTTCAAAGAATTCTCTACAATACATTCCAAAATATTTATGATGTTATTAAAGGTCCTTATATGAAGGTATGAAAGTAGTTTTTAAATTATATTAGTGGGTTGTTTTAAGATGTTTAAATAAGGTATTCATTTACTCTCATGCATGCTAGCATTGATTTAAATAACTTGAAAGTTGATTGATTTGAACCCATCTAGATTTGACTCTATTTTTTTTCACTATAGCAAGACTTGAAGTTTATGGGCTCTAATCGAATGCTTAAGAAAGATAATGACTATGTTCATGGGAGTGTTTTCAATGAAAGAATAAATGTTTGTAAAAATTGTCCTCACCTAATTTTACTATATTGAATGAAGTTTGAAATGAAAGTTTTACTCCGAAATGAATGATATGAAACAAGTGTTTATGAAATGGGAGTCTTATGATTGATTGAATAATGAAAGATCTTTTTAGACAAAGTAAGGTTTCAATGTGAATGGACAATTCTCGCATTGAATCAAATGAAAGGTTTTAATGAGCTATTCTATCGAATGTAATATTTTGAATTCTTAAGCTATATGTTATGAATATTTTGAAGTATTAAAATATTATGCACGGTTGACTTTATTGTTTATGATTTGTCTATTCCATTGAGAGGACACCTAGCACCGAGTTGTACTAGGGGAGAATACCTATGTCCTAGAACTATATGCCACCATAGGTATAAAAAAGTTAGAGACGAATACCCAAATCTCTAAGAGGTGAGTACCTAAAATATCAATGCTTGGAGGTTAGTACCTGAGTCTAAGAACTAGGTTTGAGTACCTGGTTCACACAATCGCTTATTGGATCCACCTAGACATATAGGAGTCTATCTTGGCAAAGTAGTCTCTCCTTTCCTCTGATGTATGGGAAAACATTGGGACTCCATGTTATAGATCACATCATTTATGTCGGTTAATGGTTTCTATCACAAAGTTACAAGGTCACTCTTTTAATGTTTAATGTATTCCTTACTATAGTTATTACGTCTTTTACATAGTAAAGTATATTCTCTCACCCATGGTTTTATGACTCTCAACATGAATTAAGATCCTTGCTACTACTTATGAATATTTCTCATTATGACTTATGATTATCCATACATTGTATGAGTTCTCTTTATAATATTGCATTATGGTTTTAAATGACGTTAGCCTTAATTTTAATTCACTTATAAATGATTTACTTATTATGTGTCCTTACATTGATCATTATAGCATTGCTTTTATGTCATGCATTGCATCGCTCACATACTTAGTGCATTCAAACTTACTAAAACATACTTTTTCCTACATTATCTTATAATATAGGGCTCGGCGATTACCCTACACTCTCTCGTGGCTAGATAGAAGACTTGTTGAATTCATTTGGTAAGTCCTAATGCTTTGGGGACTATCAATCGAGCTTTTTTCTTTTCTTGCTACCCTTAGATGATGTTGTTATTTTGAGACATTTCTTTCTTATTTGGGGAGCTAGTGGCTTGTTCTATGCCACAACCTATGTTAGTATGATAGAGGTATGTTTGTATATAGAGTTGATGTAGTCTATCTAGACATATGACTTGAGATTTCATGTTCATGTATAGACTTTCATTCTTGATATTATTCTTCCGCTTGGTTTTATAATATTTTATCTTACCTTATGAATGCTATGTATGCTAAGATACTTTATTGGGATTCTTTGAGGTTTCGATCGTCGTGTTATGACTAGGTCCTAGGTAGGGTTATGACACCTAAGTGGTTGGTTCCTAACATAAGTGAATATCAACATGCAACTCGATCCATCTATGGGTGTATGCTTTACTTACCCTTACCTTTGATCCCAAATTAATTTTCCCATGATTCACTCAAGCTATTAGATTAGGGTTGATAGCCTCAAATATGTTTTGTATAATCCTTTTTCCCATACATTACCCCTTTTATCTAGCAAGTAAGAATAAGGCGAGTCCTAACATTTGCAATCGTTAAAAACCAATCAAAGAGAACAAAAAAGAATATTTGTATGCACACTATTCAAGAATTATAATTTATCAAGTCTACGTCATTAATTCTTCATGGTTCCCACAATCCTAGTTGTGGAATTAACTACTCTAAATAGTTTGAATACAATTCATAATAATTTGATTAAAGAAAATCATGAACTTACCAAAATAGTAATTAAATTCCAAAATCTTGAATTCAATTGCAAAACCTAAATTAAAGATCAAAAGTATAGTTAAAATCCCACGAATTCAAATGTTAAAGCATAAGTTTGTTCAGTATTAATTCTCCAACTCCAAAAGAAATAATCAAACTTTAGGACAACCTCTATGGATGAGAGTTATAGTTTGTAGATTGAAGTACGGCTCATCCTGAAAAGTTGTGGTCTAAATCATCTATTTTCAACTCTCTAACTATCATGTACGAACCTCCATGTACAACTTGTAGATCTTTCTATGGCTCATAGTATGCGTTTGTGGTCTGGGAGTCTTCATACTTCTGTCCTTCATTCTACAACAATTGATCTACGGCTTGTGGTCTAAACCACAACATGTAATAGTCCTCGTAGATGGTCAAAATACTATTGCCAATACCATCATATCTATCTCATCTGCAAAAACCTATTTTCCTGTAAATTAAATACAAAACACAATAAAATCTACTAACAAATACTTAAAAGAGTCACAAAATCCCAAGTGTAAAAAAATACAAGTATCGTAAATCTGTGGTACATAGGAATTCAATCCAAGGTTTCCTATTAAGGTATACGAGATTTCATCAATGAGTATCCTCTCACCCATTAAGTCCTAAGAAACCTTAGATTTTTAAGTTTATGAATTCTCCAAACCTAGGGTTTTTATGATTTTCATAGGTTTTCAATGGAAATCTGTCCCTCTTCATGAAAATCCTTCAATTGTATGATATTTACTTATAATTCAATTATTTAAATGTACTTCATGAACACTCAATATATAAGTATTTTCATGACTCAGAACTACGTGATTTCAAATGCATTTTTTAGATTATCAGTTTTCATGCTTTTGGGTGCTTATAGATGAAATGTCTTTTAGTTATTATCAGTTTTTAATCATGATTCGTGATCTAATCAGTCATTATTTATTATAATTATTATTAGATTATGGTAGTATTACTTATATATGCATATTTCCATTGGGAGTTTTACTTATCATCAAGCAGAAATAGGGATGAAGGCTCACGGTCAGTGTCTGTTGGATCCTTTAGTAGCAATTCCTAAGTCCCAGAACTATGTTCACCATATAAATTAAGGGTGCTCCCACCAATTGAGTACGACTCCTTAGTCTTTAAATAGAATAGATTAGTGGATCCATATTAGCTAAAACTAGCCTTTATGCTCTGGCAAAGTATATTGGGCCCTTTTGATTGGGGATTATATATCAAACTCCAACTATTAGATCAAATGATTATTTTTTAGTTTTAGTATCTCCCACATTAAATCTTTCATCTATTGAATGATCAAGAGTTCAGTTATTTTAGTATATCATTATCAAATTTCATGTCATTTATTTGGTCATTACATTAGTCATGATTTACATGTTTAGTTATCATATTTATTACACATTATCCTACATACTCAGTACATTCTAAGTATTGATCATATACTTTATCCCTATATATTTTGATAATATAAATTTTGACACTCAATATCTAGCTCACAATTAGTACTATCTCCAATCAGCAATGACTTGTCGGTGAGTCCTTATTGTTTGGGGATGAATTCTATCTTTCTTTCAGTAATATACTATTTCAGTTTTAGAGAATTAGAGTTTGGAAGGGGCTTGTCCTAACAACTCATATTAGTAAAGGCTTTTGGATAGTGAGTCCAGATATATGTCTATTTGATCTTAGTAGACTATTTCAGTTTTAGCTTTCTCTTTAGTTTTAGTTTTCTGCAAATTTTTCTTGTTTATGATATATCATAGTGATGCCAAACATTGACTCTACCTTGGTATAAATTGTGTCTCTAAGCATCATGTCATGACTAGAAGGTAGTCTTGGGTCCTCACAGAGGCACTCTAGAACTAGGATTGTGAGTTGGTGCATCATAAGCTAACATGGTGTATGGGAGATATAAGAAACTCCTCACTTAAAGACTATATATACACATACTTTTATAGTTTGAATAGATATGAGTATTTTTGCAGTCATAGATATGATGATTTCTCAGATTTACAGTTTTAGACATATTTTTGGTTCAAGACATAAAATAATGTTTATATCATTAGATGATGAAAGTGTTTTTACACAACTTGCATATTATTTTATGATTTTTTCTTCTAAATCTCAGAGGTTCAAATATCATGTTTTAGTTAATCGGTTTTAGAAGATGTCCCATATTTTCAGTTGAAAATCTTATTTTATACTACTCAATTGACTTTGTTTTAATCTATTTTAAGAGTTATTCATTTAGTTCAGCATGTTCTATTTTAGCCAATTGTTATAGTCAGCAATTTTACATACCATACACTCTATGTACTGATACCATTCAGTGCTACATTATTTTATAATGTAGATTCAGGTAATCATGACAATAGATGCATCATTAGGATAACTTTTGTCCACCCTTGGTGAGACCTTGTTTCTTTTGGAGGGCTTCAGTTTAACTTGAGAATTTAATAGTTAGTATATGTCACTAGTAGAGTTTTTAGGTAGCCCAACGTCTTGTCCCACTAACCTATCTTCAGTATGTTAGAGGCTTCATAGATGAGTTATTCAAGTTATAACTCTCAACATAATTTTACAAGCATATATATATATATTATTCAAATTTTCAACTCTTTCAATAAAATTATTGAGATTGTTTTTTAAAAATTTGTTGCATGCTCATCGTTTATAAATCTTCCATATTAGTCTATATCCAAACTTATAGTAGGGCCAACAATAGTTTTAAGTGCCGATGAAGCCCATCCAAATTGAGATTGCATATTCCCTGGTCATCAAATATAAAGTCTAGACCAAAGGCATGAACCCTCTCAAGAATGTAGGGGACTTAACTGCAAGGTTAGTTTTATCCACCCTTGCATCTTGGAGCTATTTTTCCTCCTTATTAATTGTCAAAACCTGAGCCTATACCCTAGATATAGCCGGCACTCAAAAATCATTGTTGATCCCAAGAGAACTCTTGACGTTGCTAACTCACTCAATGAAAGACTCAACTCAGGATAAGAGTAACATCAAATGGGAAATTTATAAGAGCATCCTCATAAATATTTAATTAATAAATTAAAGTACTTTGTTTGATAAAATAACTCAATAATATAATTCATTAATAAAAATATAGTTTGGGAACAAACTCTAAAAGACTCATAATGACTCCACTCCACTCGGTCTATGAAGCCTCTACTAACTACTAAGAAAGTGCCAAGAAAAGCCCACGGCTATGTCAAAGAACTATCATAATAAAAGAGAGCAGAAAGTGAAGGAGATCCTTTGAATGCAAAGTGGTCTCACCCAAAGCTATGAAAGATAGATCTTTAATGGTGCACCTATTGATGATCTCTAGCACATGTATCTGCATCATAAAATGATGCAGGTCAAATAACGTCAGTACATGGAATGTACAAGTATGTAAAATGACAAAATAAAACTTACATCAAGACACTCAACTGAGAAACTCGGCTATGAAAGTAATCAACTTAGTAAGGCATACCATATAGTGAATGACAATACTTTAAAAGACATGAGATATTAACTTCAACTTAGTATATGAAAATATAATATTTTACTTCTTAGACATTTTGTTTAACTAAGAGCCATCACTTATGAGAGAATAATTATATAAAAAAGCAATGTCGTTGAAAAATTCACAAAATACCTTGCCAGGGTAAGGGACGTCATCACTATATCCATATAAAAGTCTTCTTCTAGGACTATGAGGAGTCTGTCGAACAAACAACACGATCCTATTTAACGACGGCTATGTAGTTTATGAGAATTGAGTTATCTAAACTCTTACCCAAGTTGGTGCTCAATACTACTCTAAAAAATATTTATTATGCTCATATAAATCAAGTGAGTGAAATACTCAAAATACATCTCATCTAGTCTCACTGGACTTTTACATCAGTTTACATCATCTTCTCTTATCATCTTTTCTCTTAAATATTGGTAACATATATCTCATCAAAAGCATTTTGAAATATACATCAACTTCTCAAAATATCACATGTAAATGTGTTAATACTCATGCTGAAAAAAGGCATAAAAAGGCTTTTTCAAACTCAACATCATGCTCAACTAAAAATGATAATAATCCTTCTTTTAACATCAATAATGCATAAAATATTTAATGCAGACTTCAAATAGGGTTCATGTGAATACAAACATGAATCCATAACAACAAACATGAATTCATCAATTATATTATAATATACATACTAGAACTCAATAATTAAGTAGGTAGATACATCAAGGATTCACTTTTATTGGAAGTGAAACTCAAACTCATGACTTAACTTAATTTTGGAAACATCTGGGCATGAGGATAAACTTATTAGAAATTCCCCACTTGGTTCTAAGACCATCATCATATGGGTTGTAGACCCTTAGACAGGTCATCCTACTTACTTGTAGGAAAGGTTCTGAAACTTCTCTAAAGGTAGAGTCTAGGGCCACCTCCTATGTCCCTCACAAAGTCATACAACTCATCATCTTGGGTCATAGGAATGGTCCTTGACCATTGGATGTTTTCTTAGTGGAAAAGGTTCTACCATCAAATTTTATAGATTGTAGAAAAATCAATGGGTCATCCTTGCTATTCATCCTGTATACCAAATGGTTTAAGGTTTATGAACTTTACATACAAGCCTTATATCGGTCATAACTCTTTCTATAGTTCATAGAATTGACTTGTATGAGTGGTCTAAACCTTATGAGAAATGGCTAAGTGTGGATGGGTTCCATAAGCCGTTTCTATTGCTCGTAGATCACTCTATTAGCCATAGAGTAGGTCATAGACCCCACTACCAGTACACTTCCTAAAGTTTTCTCTTGGTCCTCAAACTTGATCTAGGCTAGAATAGTACATGGTGTTACAATATCTCCTCCTTGAGATTATTTGTCCTAGAATAATGGCCAAGATTAGGATTTTGTCAAGGTATGAATATAATGCAAGAACTTGAAACATCAACTCAAAAACAACTTACTCAGTTACATCAAACTCAAGAAGGTACTAACTCAAAGACAAGAATGGTAATATTACCTTCATTATCAAATTTAGGAGGGATGAATCGATGCGGGTTTTTTACTTTCATATCTTCTTCAACTTCCCATGTAGGATCCTAAATGAATTGATTTTTGCATAAAATTTTGAATGAAGCGACCTCTTTGGTTCTCAATTTATGAATCCGATGATCAAAAATTTAGACCGAAACCTTCTAATAGGACATGCTATCTTTCACTCTAATTTTTTCCATGGGAATAATGAGTTATGGATCTCCCAAGCATTTCTTAAGAATAGAGATATACAACATTGGATGAACGTCATTAAACTCTGACGGAATCTTTAACTCATAGGTGACATTGCCAACTCTCTTGACCATTTGCTAAGGACCAATGTAATGTGGACTCAATTTCCCTTTCTTCCCAAATCTCATAATACCTTTCATGGGAAAAACTTTCAAGTGCACTTAATCATTGATGCGTCTCTAAAATATGACATTTACACCACCTAAATCATAGAATTATTGTAAGTTCTCAAGCGTATTGTGTTAGTTTGATATGCATTTTGTTTAGTTTTCAGGGAGGTTGAAGTGTGATTGAGTTAATGATTATTGGATTAGTTTATATGGAGATTGGCTTGAATTTGGACTAAGGTGGAATTGTGGTATTGCAAAGAGAGTACAACAAAAGGAAAATGCATAAGAAGTGTTCTAGTACATGATTTAGTTGGGGTTTTGTGACAACTTGAAAGAAGAAAGCAAAGAACGAACTTTACCATTCCATGAAGAACCTTGCACTAGCCATTTGGAGGCTAAAGCACCATGTTTGAATCCAAGAAAACCAAAATGATCCACACCATGGGATGTGGTGCTCACTGCTGGCCATGGTAGGTACCATACAATTGTCCAAGAGAAGGCAACCAACAATTTGAAGCACAATGAAGGAACACCATGAGCTATGGTGCTCACCATTGGCCGTGGTGTTTGCCGTGATAGGGTGTCTAGACACCAAATTCTAAGTAAAGGAACATAGAGCTCCTCCACGAGCCAATGGCCTTTGTGGGTACCCATCCAAGGGTCCTACAAAGCCGACTTATTTGAGGTTTCCTCATTGGTTTGGGATTGAGTTTCAATTTCTATAAATACACCGCTTTGTTTTAGGTTTAAGGATATAGTTTTCCCATTGTTTTGAGTCTACATTACACAACCTAAAATCTATTTTTGAGTCGTGATTTCTTGAACTTACACGCTTGGACAAATTTTGAAGAACAACACAACAACTTAGTTCTTTTGTCTCTTGTTTGGGTAATTCAATCTAAGGTTTATTCTTCAAATTATGAGTTTGATTCGCTTGTATTTGTAAGCTTACTAATACATGATTTATTTAGTTTTTGTTTATTTATTCATCATAATTATGGCTCATCCCATAACTAGGGTTATAGAAACCATGATGACTTAGCTAGATAGGCAAACGTGTAATTGATATTCTTGATTTGTTCTTGCATGTGTTATGATTTCTTCTTTCAAAAGTCTGTCTTAGTGAGTGCACACATTTATAACTTGATGTTCATTGATTTATCAAGAGGGAGGTAGTGATTAGGAAAAGATTATCACAACAGAAATTCAGAGACTCTAGCTTTGAAAGAAGGGATAAACTTCATCTATGTTACTTGAGACCGGGAGGAGATATTACTCTGCGATCTAGGGTGAGGGTTAGTAGAGAATACATTCTAAGACCTGGAGGAGAGGAATGAGATACATCTAAGATGGACCGGAAGGTGAATTAGATGTTACCTAACTCGCTGGATTTTACATGTAATGCATTAAATTGAAATCATAAATACGAGTTGTCTATTAGGTTAAAAGTCACGGGGATCATAACCCTAGTCTAGTATTCAATTTTTTAAAACTTTAATCATATTTACTTGTCGTTACATTGTTACCTGTCCTAAATCAAAACTAAAACCCCCACTTTTACTTTCTGCATCATATTTTTGGGAAGTACCAACTACAACTGAATAGTGATTGCTAGTAGAATTGTTTAAACCTATTCCATGTGGGATCAAACCCGACCCTTAGTTGGGTAAAATATACTGCTAACGATCGTCTATATTTCTTTCAAGAGGTATAATTAAGTATTATCAAAATAGAGCCGTTGTCGGGGAATACCACTTTGAAATAGTCAATTAGTTTCTAGTTCAATTTCCTAATTTTACTTTTGGTTTCGTGTTTTTTTTAAGGGAACAGATAGTTCATGCCAAATGCTCACAGTACGGGTTAACCACTCCTTCCCTACAATCTTGTCACGACCCGACCTAAGGCCTAGATGTAAAACGGCGATCAAAACCCCGAAGGGCTCCATCCAAGCCTCTTGAACATATCATAAGCATACATAAGGTAAAGTAAAAGTGGAAACATCATAAGAGAGTCTAAAATATGAATAGCAAATCAAGAATGTCATATGTCAACATAGACTCAAAACATTTGTCCAACTAGATGCCTTTACTAATGAACATTGGTAGGACTAAGACATGTCCCCAGCTCACCCTCAATATGACATATAACAAAAGATCTTTGAAAACAATATCCAACTCAATGACTAGTCCCCGATAAATTAGGTCTCACCACAAATACCGCTGTGTCATGACCCAACCCCGTAGGCCGTGACTAGAGTCTGAACTGGACCCCCAAATATATAAATATCAGATGTACTAATTGATATAAGAACTATACATAAGAACCTCAGTGGGTCATAGCATTTTCATTTATATGTAGACGCTTTCATTTGTATCTTATCATGAAAGGGCGTGCAAGACGACAAGGGTGCCATAACGTCTTAACATTTGCCATTCACCATGTGGACATAACTGAACAGAACTTACACGTACAATCCATACACATGTCTACAGACCTCTAAGAATACTAACAGTAACATATGGAGGGACTGAGCCTCCGTCGTACCCTTGAATAAAAAAATGTATACATTAGAAGATCAACACCAAAAGTTGGTCTCTAGAACAGTGGAGCACCTCTGACATAGCTGAGTAGAAACCTTAAGCTGGCGGATCCCTAAAATAAATATCTGTATTTACGGGTATGAAACGCTGCTCCCCAAATAAAGGGGGGTTAGTACAATACATGTACTAAGTATATAAGGCATAACATAGCATAAACGAGCTTTTAATTTAAATAGGGATGCATGCAATAAATGTAACAGTTAATAAATCACTATACCTGCACCGTGTGAAATGAGGGCATATATATCTTCCTCACAGATATTATGCATGCCTATATATTATATTTAGTCCTTCAGTGTGGGACTTGGTGAAGCTATCATTTAATCTATATCATGCCCCGCCCTTCATGGGGTGTGGTGAATAAACCTTTCATTGTTTATCATGTTCGGCCCTTCATGGGATGCGGTGAATAAGCATTTCATCATATATCATACCCGACCTTTCATGGGATGCGGTGAATCAGTATTTCATTGTTTATCATACCCGGCCCTTCATAGGATGCGGTTAATAATTATTTCATCATATATCATGACCGGCCCTTCATGGGATGCGGTGAATCAGCATTTTATCATTTATCATGCCCGGCCCTTTATGGGAACGGTGAATAATCATTTCATTATATATCATGCCTGGTCTTTTATAGGATGCGGTGACTAATGTGTTAGCAGTATGCGCGAGCAGAGTAGTGAATAACCATATGCAAATAAATTCATCATTTAAGGCTCAACAAAATGGTCAAATGAACCATCACTTGGAAACCAGGGTAGGAATCATCTCCAGTACCCTCTAGATGCCATTAGGGACTATGTCAACTGGCACCTCAACTTCATAGTCATATGTTACTATAGTATGAACTATCTTATAGAAGTTCGAGTATTGTCTATCTCAGAGCTTTTAAAACAGAGGAGCCTTTTCGTACCAATCACTATTCAATCGTATAGAAGACTAGAGGAATAGGAGCTTAACTCCTTTAAGAGTCTTAACAGGTATAAGTGAACCAGAAACATGTATCAAGGAAGTTCCCAACAACTTATGGAACCAAGGACATTTGTTCTTATAGGTTCCTTAGGAATAAGATCTTATATCTCCACTTACTATTCAACATATAAACGACTCGAGAGTAGTGGCTCGACCTTCTTTAGAGTTTTAGCATTTAGACGTGGATAAGAGTCATGAGTCATGCTCGAAGCTTATGAATAGAGTTACCCCAAGATTTATATACATATCGTTTGTAAACTATATCTAATACATGCCAAAAATAAAAAGGATGGGCTTTAGATACATTTAAAACATGCCAAACCAAGGGGGAGATAGGAGTTACATACTTACTACTTTCCTTCATATAGAAGACTTGAGAGGCAATATCTCACTTAATGTAGGAGTTCTAACATCAAGAAATAGGTCGGAAGAATGAATCATTCTCGAAGATTTATGAATGGAATTAGTCTCAGAGCACATATTACATTCCACTTATAGCTAAGACATGCCAAAAGAAGAGAAGGATAGCTTCACATACCTCGTATCCATTGCTTTTAACCCGGCTTGTCTCGTCCTCCTCCAAAACTATTTAATACATAGGTAATACTAATATAAATAATATTTAACTTTCCATCTTCTAAATACACAACCAAGCACCCATAAGAATCAATTCCTTATTCGCCTTTCTCGACTAGTCTCGACTAGCCTATTAGTTAGTTAAGAAGTTAACGGAATTCGGGCAGCATCTCCTTTATAACTCGCCCTATCCGAACTTCCAGTTAACCTACAAACCTTATCTACCATATTAAACACAACAACCAGCATCCAATACACACTTACACCACTTCAATATTACACAAAACAAGTCCCAAACAATTCACCCAAAATCATGATACCAAAATAAGGTTTTTAATCGTTAATCCGTAAAATTGCTAACAACGCGGAATGGAGGGTTAGGTGGCGGAAACCAGAAGAAACCAAACCTATTTTAACCCATGTTCCATCCCTGCAACATGAAATTAAACCACCCCCAACCTGCAGCACCATAACAATAACACACTACTCGACTTCAACTTAACTATAACGACTCCAATTTAGATTTTCTCTAACGTCAAATATCTCTATAAGATTTTTATACTTCCAGCCTCATAAAAGGCATTTAATACATTCCATAACCATACCATAAACTCCAAATTGAAAGAAAAGATCTTACCTTACCCGAAATTGGCCAAAACTTGACAAAACCCGCCTCGAAAGTTTCTTAATTGCAGGCTGAAACATCGTGGCTGTTTTCTATCCATTTGGTGCTGCAAAAAATCATAAATTTACATTATTATCACCTTCATATCATGTAAAAACCCTTACCAAAATGCGAGAGAAGAGAACCAAGCCATACCTTGCTAAAACTTGTCTCGAAATTTCTCTTAACATGCTGAAAATTAACGGACTGTTTGTATCTCTTCCTTGCTGCCCCAAAATGAGATTTTATGTTATTAAACACTTCTATATAACTATAGGATATCTTAAATAATTAATTCACGGAGCAAAAATTGAGGACTTACCTTGGCCTAGCTACTGCCGTAGCTACTCTCCCATGTCTCTCTAGTTTTTCTCCAACTTTTCCAAGGTAAAAGACTAAGGAAATGAATCTTTAGTCATAAACACATGTATATATATAATTCATTAGGATGGGACATGTGGAAACCCCTAGGAGTGACACGTGGCAATCCCTAGGGCGCCACCTCATCCATGCATCCAACCCAAAGTCACCACATGGCAGCATGGGACCCACCTAAGGTAGGTGTGTCACCTACTTGGTCAAAGTAGGTGCATCACCTGCTTGCTTTCAAGTTGGTAGATCACCTACTTGCTTCCGAGTAGGTGCTACGCCTCCTTCTGCTTTTTCCGTGGGTTCACAACCTCATCTCACTTTAAGAACCTATGCAATCCTTGCTACGCAAGCTCAAAGTGTACTTAAGTATCTTAATATGTAAAATGTCCCAAGTAATAGATTTCACAAGGAAGTCGAGTCTTACGACTCATTACTTGACCTCCAACTTCTTCCGGATTCTTATAACCTTATTTCCACGCTTCTCTATTATGGAGTATATCCTTCTCCTTTTATTAGGATTATTTGATAGAGTTATAGATTATCCGACTCACATGACAACTTCTAAGAAACTTAAGAGCCTTCCCAGAAACTTAAGCAGCTTAAGAAGCATTCCAAGGTACAAAAGTATTGGGTGTAACATCCTTCCCCCCTTTAGAACATTCGTCCTCGAATGTGAACCAAAACCTTCCTCTGGATCTTATACCGACTATATGGAGAGTTCATCTGTCGCGTTTCCATAACATATACTTTTATCGAGCAATCAATATCAGAGTTCCAAAAGTTAGGATTACTTGTAGACGTAGGAAATATGTACGGATACTTGTGTTTCATTTACTCTGTTACTTCCTAGGGGGTCACCCATCCTAGTACTACTCTCGCCCAATCATGCTTAACTTTGGAGTTTTGATGGGATCCGGTGCATTAGCACTAGTATGATAGCATCCATCCCTTATCGGATCTCGTTTGAAGTTTAAGCGTTCCTATTTACATATGATAGCGTTAGTTGATTTTCTCTTACACTTGTACTTCTCTTATCCACTCCCCCCTTTTAGGGTATACCCATGTCATCCTCTATTTATTCTCAACTATTCACACGCAAATGATTCTATTCTAATATATTTAACATGCTACACTAGTTCTGTCAATACCCAACCCCGTAGGCCGTCACTTGAGTCTGACCTGGACCCACGTATATATATCTATTAGATTTACCAATCGATATAAGAACTATACATAAGAACCCTAGTGGGTCATAGCATTTCCATGTACATGTAGCCTCTTTCATTTGTATCTTATCATGAAAGGGCGTACAAGCTGACAAGGTTGCCATAATGTCTTAACATTGCCATTCACCATGTGGACATAACTGAATAGAACATACACGTACAACCCACACACATGTCTACAGGCCTCTAAAAATATTAATAGTAATATATGGCAGGACAAGGCCCCCATCGTACTCCTGAATAAACAAATGTATACATTAGAAGATCAGCACCAAAAGTTGGGCTCCAAAAAAGTGGAGCACCTCCGACATAGCTGAGTGGAAACCTTAAGCTTACGGATCCCTGAAATGAATAGTTGTACCTACGGGCATGAAACGCAACCCCCCTAAAGGAAGGGGAGTCAGTACGATACATGTACTGAGTATATAAAGCATAACATAGCATAAACGAGCTTCCAATTGAAATAGAGATGCAAGCAATAAATGTATCAGTTAACGAATCAATATACCTGCACCGTGTGAAATGAGGGCAAATATATCTTCCTCACATACCATACCCGACCCGCTGTGGGACTTGGGGTTACAATTGTATCATTATGTTTTCATATGTATGCCTATATACTGTATCTGGCCCTTTAGTGAGGGACTCGGTAAAGTTGTCGTTTCATCATGTATCATGCTCGGCCCTTCATGGGGTGCAGTGAATAATCATTTCATCATATATCATGCCCGTCCCTTCATGGGATGTGGTGAATAAGCATTTCGTCATATATCATGCCCGTCCATTCATGGGATGTGGTGAATTAGTATTTCATTGTTTATCATGCCCGACCCTTCATGAGATGCGGTTAATAATTATTTCATCATATATCATTCCTGGCCCTTCATGGGATGCAGTGAATCAGCATTTCATCATATATCATGTCCGACCCTTCATGGGATGCAGTGAATAATCATTTCATTATATTTCATTCCTAGCCCTTTATGGGATGCGGTGAATAATGTATTAGCAGTATGTGTGAGCGGAGTAGTGAATAACCATATGCAAATAAATTCATCATTTAAGGCTCAATGAAATGGTCAAATGAACCGTCACTTGGAAATCAGGGTAGGAATCATCTCAAGTACCCTCTAGATGCCATTAGGGACTATGTCAACTGGCAACTTAACTTCATAGTCATATGTTACTATAGTATGAACCATCTTATAGAAGTTTGAGTATTGGCTATCTCAGAGCCTTTAAAACAGAGGAGCCTTTTCGTACCAATCACTATTCAATCGTATAGAAGACTAGAGGAATAGGAGCTTAACTCCTTTAAGAGTCTTAACAGGTATAAGTGAACCAGAAACATGTATCAAGAAAGTTCCCAATAACTTATGGAACCGAGGACATTTGTTCTTATAGGGTCCTTAGGAATAAGAGCTTATATCTCCACTTACTATTCAACATATAAAAGACTCGAGAGTAGTGGCTCGACCTTCTTTAGAGTTTTAGCATTCAGAGAGTGGATAAGAGTCATGAGTCATGCTTGAAGCTTATGAATAGAGTTACCCCAAGCTTTATATACATATTATTTGTAACCTATATCTAATACATGCCAAAAATAAAAGGGACCGGCTTTACATACATTTGAAATATGCCAAACCAAGGGAGAGTTAGGTGTTACAAACTTACTACTTTCCTTCATACAGAAGACTTGAGAGGCAATATCTCACTTATTGTAGGAGTTCTAACATCAAGAAATAGGTCAGAAGAATGAATCATTCTCGAAGATTTATGAATGGAATTATCCTCAGAGCATATATTACATTCTACTTATAGCTAAGATATGTCAAAAGAAGAGAAGGATAGCTTTACATACCTCGTATCGATTGCTTTTAACCCATTTTGTCTCGTTGTCCTTCGAACCTATTTAACACGAAGGTAATACTAATATAAATAATATTTAACTTTCCATCTTCTAAATCCAAAACTAAGCACCCATAGGAATCAATTCCTTATTCGCCTTTCTTGACTAGTCTCGACTAGCCTATTAGTTAGTTAAGACGTTAATGGAATTCGGGCAGCATCTCCTCTATAACTCTCCCTATACGAACTTCCAATTAACCTCAAAAAATTAGCATCCATATTAACCACAAAAAACAGAAGCCAATACACACTTACACCACTTCAATATTACACAAAACAAGTCCCAACCAATTCACCCAAAATCACGATACCAAAATAAGGTTTTTAATCGTTAATCCATAAAATCACTAACCACGTGGAATGGAGGGTTAGGTGGTGAAAAACAGAAGCACCCACACCTTTTTAACCCACATTCCATACCTGTAACACGAAATTAAACTACCCCCAACCTGCAGCACCATAATAATAACACACTACTCGACTTCAACTTAACTATAACAACTCCAATTT
Source organism: Solanum dulcamara (assembly GCF_947179165.1). Classification (NCBI taxonomy): domain Eukaryota; kingdom Viridiplantae; phylum Streptophyta; class Magnoliopsida; order Solanales; family Solanaceae; genus Solanum; species Solanum dulcamara. The sequence goes on along the minus strand of NC_077241.1, from coordinate 33,233,842 downwards.
AGATTGTTTCTAACGTCAAACATATCTATGAAATTTTTATACTTCCATCCACATACAAAGAGTTTAATACACTCCATAACCTCACCATAAACTCTAAATTGAAATAAAAGACCTAACCTTACCCTAAATTGGCCAAAACTTTCCAAAACCCACCTCGGAAGTTCCTTAATTGCGGCTGAAATGTCGTGGCTGTTTTCTATCCGTTTTGTACTTCTTCAAATCATAAATTTATATTATTAACACCTTCATATCATGTAAAAACCCTTACCAAAATGTGGGAGAAGAGAACAAAGCCATATCTTGCTAAAACTTGTCTCGGAAGTTCTCTTAACATGCTGAAAATTAACGTACTATTTGTATCTCTTCCTTGCTACCCCAAAATAAAATTTTAAGTTATTAAAAAATGCTATATAACCATAGGATATCTTAAATAATTAATTTATGGAGCAAAAATGGAGGCCTTACCTTGGCCTAGCTACTGCCGTAGCTACTCTCCCATGTCTCTCTAGTGTTTCTCCAACTTTTCCAAGGAAAAAGACTAAGGAAATGAATCCTTAGTCATCAACACATGTATATATATACTTTCTTAGGGTGGGACATGTGGTAAACCCTAGGGGTGACACGTGGAAGCCCCTAGGAGGCCACCTCATCCATGCATCCAACCCAAAGACGCCATATGGCAGCATGGGACCTACCTCAAGTAGGTGTGTCACCTACTTAGTCCAAGTAGGTGCATCACCTACTTGCTTCGAAGTAGGTACATCACCTACTTGCTTCCGAGTAGGTGTTACGCCTCCTTTCACTTCTTCCGTGAGTTCGCAACCTCGTCTCACTTTAAGAACCTATATAATCTTTACTACACAAGCTCGACATGTACTCAAATAGCTTATTATGTAAAATTTCCCATGTAATAGATTTCACAAGTAAGTCGAGTCCTACGACTCACTACTTGACCTCCAATTTCTTTCGGATTCTTATAACCCTATTTCCACTCTTCTTTATTATGGAGTATCTCCTTCTCCTTTATTTAGGATTATTTGATAGCATTATAGATTATCCGATTCACATGAAGAATTCTAAGAAACTTAAGAGCCTTCCCAGAAACTTAAGAAGCTTAAGAAGCATTCCAAGGTACAAAAGTATGGGGTGTAACATGCCGGATAGGAAAGGTTAATTAGCCACATGGATGAATATGATCTTCAACCTCAACCCCTACATTATGAGATAATATAGGCAAAAAGTATGCATTTGTAGTAAATTAGAATGGACTAAGTATAACGGCAAGACATGCAACGTAAATCATAGGATGCAATGGTCAAGTAAAACACATGATAAAATGAGATAAGTAAAGTCATGAGAGAATCTTAATAATCAAAGCATTTAAAAGCATAATTGCGATCATGAAAATACATATGGGATCATACATATGTGGGATAGGAACCATAACCAAAAATATGACCATGTGATCTATAATATGGAATCCTAATGTTACCCCTACATCGAAGTAAAAGGGAATCTACTTGCCAAGGTAGACTCTACCCGCAAGGCGGATCATACATATGTTATATGTGGATCCACTAGCTAGGCCAAAAAGGGAAATCCTACGGTGGCACATAGTTATGGGACAAGAGACTTTATATAAGGAGCCCATATTTCGAGGCTCCACCTCAAGTCCATATTCGGTGCTAAGTTAAATCCCACAGAATACATACATAGTATACAAATCATAATGACATATATCATAGTCATGATCATAGGTTTGAAATCATAGAGTAGCTTCTTTTTATAACATAAGTGAAATGAGGTTATTGTTCTTCAACATTACAAATCATACATACATACACATATTTCATACTTGGAAATTCATGATAATAGATTATATTTGAAATTAGGAAACAATATGAATGCATGATCAATTGATTGAAAATCATGAAATTGACTTGAAAACATGCATAATCATATAATCAGCCCATACATAATTCATAAAAATAATATCATTCAGAAGTATAACTGAAAATACCCATAATTATTATCATGAACCCTAGATATCAATGTAGGAGAATTCATAAAAAAACTCTTCAATTCAATGTAATAACCATCAATTTATATTAAAAAAGACTCATAATCATAATTCGAATCATAAATCATGCAGTTGGAATAGAGATCAGACAGGCTGTAAAGTACCATACTTTAATTTGATAGAATACTTGAGAATTTGATTGGGCTTCATGGATGAAAGAATACATGAATCAATACCCACATACCTTAAGTGAGAAAACCAAATAATGTCGAAGAACTTGAGATTTTTGATGAAAAGCTTGAGTGAATTTATTTGAAGTCTTCAATGGAGTCCTTGAGTGCCTTTTGTTGAGAGAAAAATATTTGAGTAGGGGAATTATACATGAATGAATAGAATTAGAGGTTTAGGTTAATTTATAGAGCTGAATGAGGTCTTAAAAATATCTAGTTTCATTAACTAACAATTAGAGAAAAGTCTAAAGTGCCTTTACTGAAAACTAAATTCGGACGAAAACCATCGCTTAGGTCCGTGATGCGGAGGAATTCCCTGATAGGTAAATTTTAAGCAAATGAGATTTTGGCCAGATTTTGATCGGAAAAAATTGCACTAAAAGGGAGCAAGCCCATGATGCGGATTTACCACACTATTTATTATTTTATGCAATTTTGTTAAAAATCTATCTTTCGATATACATGTCTTAAAAATCCACCGAGACCATTTTCTTGTAGGTGTTGACTCCCTGATCGATATTATAAATTAGGATTTTCCAAAAAGATTAAGGATAATGCATTACGCGAGTGGCCTATTCCCAAGGTATTCTTAAGGTACTTGTGAGGATTTTGAGGAATGTTACAATTTCTCCCCTATGGGAATATTTGTCCTCGAATGAGATTCAACAAATATAGGAAAGACATGGAAAAAGGACTAGCAACCCAACATAAACAGGAGGACACTTTGAAAGATGCATAGAACATGTAAACTTCATGCTTAACGTAAGACATAGTCTTTGAGAAAAATCATTTTCATGAATCATACATGCATATGAATGACATATGGAACTGAAACGTACGAGTTTAATCGATTTGAGCATGAACAACTTAGTACCTTTAGGCTTGACTGGAAAGAAAGAGATACGAATAACGCTTTATCATTTCCAATTCTTCTTCCAACGTAGCATTCTCTACTTATTGATTCCTCCATAACACCATGACGCATGCAACATCTTTATTTAATACCTCTTCACTTTTCGGTCTAAAATCTGAATCAGGATCTTCTCATAGGTCAAATTCTCTACAATACTCACATTCTCTATTGGCACAATAGAGTTTGGATCACCCACAAATATCCTGAACATTGACACATGAAATACCGTATGAACCATAGACAACTCTAAAGGTAACTCAAACTCATATTCCACTTTGCCAATATGCTTTAATATTCTAAAGGATCCCACATATCTAGGACACCTTGCATATGTGACACCTTCAAATATATCCAACCATCCACATCAAATTCAAGCTCTCTCTTCCTAGTATCCGAATAGGACTTTTGATGACTTTGAGTCATTTTAAATCTTCTCTTATGAGCCATACTTTCTCTATTGCATCACCTACCAAATCTGGACCAATCAATGCCATCTCACCCACTTCAAACCATCCCACCGGAGACCTATATCTTCTTCCATACAAGGATTTAAAAGGAGCGATTTGGATGCTAGAGTGGTAACTATTATTATATGCAAACTCAATCAATGGAAAATGCTTATCCCAACTTCCTTTAAGATCAATCATACATGCCCTTAACATATCCTCCAATGTCTTAATTGTTCTTTCACTTGTCCATCAGTTTGAGGATGGAAAGCAGTTCATATCTTGACTCTAGTACCAAGACCTTTTTGAAATGACTTTTCAAAAAATAAAGTGAATTGGGTACCTCTATCCAATATAATTGACAAAGGAACACCATGAACTTTCACGAGTTCACGAATGTACGACAGCATAATCTTTTGGAATCATAAGATGTCTTGAACTAAACCTCCCGGTTTTTGATGCTCAGCCTTAACTTGTTGGAAATTAAAACATTTAGCCACAACTCCTCTATGTCCTTCTTCATGCCATTCCACCAATACACCTTAGGGATCTCTACCACTATAAGAAATTTTATCCCAAGAGTACTATCCCTTACTACCATATCCAGCAAACCTTGAGACCTAATCAAGAAACACACAATACATCGTACATTCACCCATATGCCATCCATACTACATTCAAGCCTACTTTAATAACCACTCTAATACACTCACTTGAAACCCTTAATAAGAAGTCATCAATAACCGACTACAATCACTCACACGTCCATAACCACACGTTCAAGCCTACCATTCTAACCACTTTATGGCTCTCTTGAAATCAACATCACTTAATAATTTTCATGTCTACCTTAGCATCCCTATATCCTTATTAGTATTCACTCCTACCATAGGTCACACCAATATACTTTTACCTATCTACTCCATACAATAAGGTCTCATCTAGCTCTTCTTTCATATCTATAACCCTAAATGCACCAAGCATACCACAATTATCATAATACGGAACACCCATACTTCCCCCAATCTTACCTAACTCACCTATCGAGAGCTATGAACTTTACAATACAATTTCTCTTAGGCCATCTACATTTGCAACTCCTAAGCATCCTTGGTAATGAAATACTCTATCTCTCCCTTGTGAGAGAACATCGATCTTCTTATCAACCACCAATTTCTCATGCACTACCAATAAAAATCCCTAACCATCTCAAACAAGAAAATCACCCTCATTAGCATCAATCAAACTTACCCTTAAATACCGAGTCATATAAGGGTATTAATCGAAAAAGTCTCTAGCAATATTTTGGGACATACATCAAATCTTATAGAAAGGTGAGGAGTAAGAAATGATAATATGTCACCTGGATCAATTAAAACATAAGAATCAAAGTCAAACACCCGCAACTTACCTGTAATCACATCGGGAGACTTCTCAATATCTTACCTAGTTTGAGGTTCATAGAACGTATTATGGCGTGAGCTGACACCTCATTGAGCTTATCCACCTTGAGTAGCTTTCCTTTGAGGACATCCTTCTCTTCCCTTGTTAAGGCATTTGGAGACCTTGTGCCCCATTTTACCACATCCAAAACAAGCACCAATTCCCATCAAACACTTACCCCTATGATTCCTTCCACACTTAGTGCACGTAGGAAGAGTAGTACCACTAGAATTAACACCTCCATATTGGACCTTAGAGAATGGAACCCTATTTTTATCAAAACTTTGGCCCAAAGTATTAGGGGAACCTTGACTTTAGAATCTTTGGCCTTGTTGAAAATGGCCATTATCCTCACCGATCTTAGCATTAGAAAATCCGCCTTCAAATTGAGCCCTCTTGGACTCCCTCATCTTTCTTTCTTCAAGCTTCTCTCCTTCTATTTGTTCAGCAGAGGTCATGAACTGAGATATGTCCATTTCTTTCACAAGCATAGCGGCTCAGCATTCTCTAGCAACTAAGTTGGACACCCCTAAAATGAACTTAATCATTCGAGTACGACAATCAACTACTAAAGAAGAAGCATACTTGGACCACTTTGTAAACTCCAACACCTTTGCCTCCCCCAACTCAAGTGTAAAGAAGCAGTCAAGAAAAGTAACTTTCAAATCCTCCTAACCCATAGGGCCTTTTATAACCTTTTCGGCCTTCTATTGGTTCAACTACACTTTAACGACACCCCTATGTTGGTAGGTTGTCATCGCCGCCTTCTCTTCCGAAGACATCACCATAATATCTGTAATCTTATAGACCTTATAAATAAAGTCGTGGGGATCCTCATAGCTTTCCAAACTATGGAACTAGGGAGGGATCATCCTTGTGAAGTCTCTAACTCTTGAAGTTAGTGTGATCATATTTGGAGGAGCCATTACTCCTTGGTTGGCCACTATTCAAGCTAGCATAGTGATAGCGGTCCAAAACTCCTCATTAGTTACTTGAGTGGGAAGAAGACCATTAGCTTGAGGGATTTGTCTTCTTTGAGGCATGTTTTGAAAAATCACAAAGAATAATTATTAGGAGGGAAGGGCTTAGAGTACCACTCTATCGCATGATATAGATCATGAAAGATGCGAGGATTTCCTTAGACACCTCATAGCCTCCTACTCATAAGTTTGGCATGCTTCACACCCATGAATAAGACTCTACTTAATGCGGCATATTCGACACCCTAGGATACTTGAACCTTGTGTTATAATACCAAGTTTGTAATGATCCAACCTAGGGCCTAGTCATCTTATGGCGATCAAAACTCCGAAGGGCTCAAACAAAGTCTCTTGTACATATCATAAGCATATATATGGTAAAGTAAAAGTGGAAACATCATAAGAGAGTCTAAACTATGAATAGAAAATGAAGAATGCCACATGTCAACTTACACTCAAAATATTTATCCAACTAGATACTTCTACTCATGAACATTGGTGGGGGCTAAGACATGTCCCATCTCACCTTCAATATGAAACATAAAAAATTTCTTTGAAAACAATAACCAAGTCATCAGTCGCCGATAAATGAGGACTCACCACCAACACTGCCGAATAGGAAAGGTTAACTAGCCACATGGACGAATATGATCTTCAACCTCAACCTCTATCTTATGAGATAATGTAGGCAAAAAGTATGCATTAGTACATTGGAATGTACTAATTATGAGAGTATGAAATGTAATGTAAATCATGGGATACAATGGTTAATTAAAACACATGATAAAATAAGATAAGTAAAGTCATGAGAAAATAATAATGACCAAAGCATTTGGAAAGCATAATTGAGATCATGAAAATACATATGGGATCATACATATGTGGGATAGGAACCATAACCGACAATAAGACCATGTGAGCTATAACATGGAATCACAATGTTACCCTTACATCGAAGGAAAGGGGAATCTACTTGTTAAGGTAGACTATACCCTGCTAGGCAGATCATACATATGCTATATATCGATCCACTAGCTTGGCCAAAAATGAAAATCCTATGGTGGCATGTAGTTATGGGATGATATACTTTATATAAAACCTCCATATTTTGAGCCCCCACCTCAAGTACACATTCGGGCCTAAGTCAAGTCCCACAGAATACATACATAGCATAGAAATCATAATGAGATATACCATAGTTATGATCATAGGTTTGAAATCATAGCATAGCTCATTTTCATAACATAAGTGAAAAGAGGGTATTGTCCTTCCACATTGCAAATCATACATACTTAGACATAGTTCATACTAGGAAATTCGTGATCATAGCTTATACTTGAAATTAGGATAGACATGAATGCATGATCAATTGACTTAAAAATCATGAAATTGACTTGAAAACATGCATTATCATATACTTTATATCATCCCATACATAATTCATAAAGATAATATCATTCATAAGTATAATTGAAAATACCAATTATTAATATCATGAACCCTAAAGATCAATGTAGGAGAATTCATGGAAAAACTCTTCAATTTAATGCAATAACCATCAATGTATATTAAAATAGACTCATCATCATAATTAGAATCACAATTTATGCAAATGGAATATATATCATAAAACCCATAAAGTACCATATTTTAATTTGATAGAAAACTCTAGAATTTGATTGGGCTTCATGAAGGAAAGAATCCATGAATCAATACTACATACCTTAAGTGAGAAAATCAAATAATATGGAAGAACTTGACAGTTTTGATGAAGAGCTTGAGTTAATTTATTTAAAGTCTTCAATGGAGTTCTTGAGAGTCTTTTGTAGAGAGAGAAAAATTTGAATAGGAAAATTATAGAAAAATGAATAGAATTAGAGATTTAGGTTAATTTATAGAGCTGAATTAGATCCTAAAAACTTCTACGATCATTAATAAATAATTATGTAAAAGTCTAAAGTGCCCTTACTAAAAATTGAATTTGGATGAAAACAATCGCCTAAGTACGCGATGCGGAGGTGTGAGGATTTAGCGAAATGTTACTGAGCAGCCTATTCCCAAGGCATTCTGAAGGTACTTGTGATGATTTTGAGAAATGTTACTGATCCTAAACTGCAAATGTCTATTTTAGAGATGAATGCGCAAGAGCGTGAGGCTAAAATATTTAGAGACTTGTGGATAATCAAGTAAGGTATGATTCCCTAGTTAATGATGCAAGGGCACTTTAGACTTTTTCCTAATTGTTAGTTAATGAACATAGACCTTTTTACGATCTAATTCAGCTCAATAAATTAACCTAAACCTCTAATTCTATTCATTCTTCTACAATTCAACTACTCAGATTTTTTTCTTTCTACAAAAGACTCTCAAGGACTCCATTGAAGATTTCATGTAAATAAACTCAAGCTCTCCATCAAAACTCTCAAGTTTATCCAAATTATTTGGTTTCTTACTTAAGGTATGTGGATATTGATTTATGGATTCTTTCATGTATGAAGTCCAATCAATTTCTCAAGTTTTCTACCAAATTAAAGTATGGTATTTTATGGGTTTTATGATCTCTATTCCAATTGCATGAATTATGATTCAAATTATGATTATGAGTCTATTTTGAAATAAATTAATGGTTATTATATTGAATTGAAGAGTTTTTCCCTGAATTTTGCCATATTGAGTTTTAGGGTTCATGATATTAATTATGGGTATTTTAAATTATACTCCCAATGATATTATCTTTATGAATTATGTATGGGATGATAGAAATTATATGATCATGCATATTTTTAAGTCAATTACATGAGTTTTAAGTCAATTGGTTGTGCAATTGAGTTTTACTCTAAGTTCAAGGTATTAATTTCATACAAGTTATGAAGTAAGGTGAATTAGGGAACTATGTGGTGACCTAGGACCTAACTATATGAATTATGAAAATATGATTGTAATGATGAAAGGACAATTTTCACATTACAAGTATGTTATGAAAATAAGCTACTTTATGATTTTAAACCTATGATCATGACTATGATATATGAAATTATGATTCTATGCTATACATGTATTCCATGGGATTTGACTTAGAATCGAGTAGACCTAAGGTGGGATCCCTACAAAAAGCCCTAGTAGCAACCTCATGTCTCTTAAACTATGTGCCACCATAGGTTTCCTTCATGGCCTAGCTATTAGATGCACATATAGAGTATATATGACCCGCCTAGTGGGGTAAAGTACCTTGGCAAGTAGATTCCCCTTTTCTTCATTGTATAGGGAGACAATGGGATTCCATGTTATAGCTCGCATGGTCTTATTGTCGGTTATGGTTCCTAACCCATATATGTATGATCTCTTATGTATGCCATGATTTAAATTATGCTTTTACAAATGTTTTGGTCAATATGATTTTCTCATGACTTTACTTATCTTATCTTATCATGTATTTTACTTGATCATTGCATCCCATGATTTACGTTGGATGTCATTCCCTCACACTTAGTACACTCCAACATACTAATGCATACTTTTTACCTACAATGTCTCATAATGTAGGGGTTGAGGTTGAAGATCATACTTATCTACATAGCTTGTTAAGCTTTCCTATTCAGTGGTGTGTATGGTGAGTTCTCATTTATCAAGGGCTAGTCATCGAGTTGATTATTGATTTCAAAGACTTTTGTTATATTTCATATTGAGGGTGGGATAGAGACATGTCTTATCCCCCACCCAGAATCATGAGTAAAGGCATCTAGTAGGATAAGTGTTTCGATTATTTCTTATGATCTGACATTCTTCAATTTGTATTGATAGTTTAGACACTTATGATGTTTCCACTTTTACTTTACCTTATGTATGCTTATGATATATACAAGAGGCTTGGTTAGATACCTTTGGGAATTCAATCTCTATGTTATGACTAGGCCCTAGGTCGGGTCATGACAAACTGGGTATTAGAGCACCAGGTTTTCAAGTATCCTAGGGAGTCCAACATGCCATGTCAAGTAGAGTCTTATCATGGCTGTGAATAGCACCACATCTATGAATAGAAGGCTATGAGACATTTTAAGAATTCTTACTTCTTTCATGATCTATGTCGTGCTATAGAGTTTACCATAAGACTTGTTTTCCTAACATTCTTTCTTTTCAATTTTTAGAAAAATGGCTCCAAGAAGACCACCATTTCTAAGGAGAAATAATACTAATGATTCCCCAAGCTCCCCCGGCTCCTCAAGTCAATGGTTCTCTACTAGACCAAGTGTACCGCCATTACTATGCTAGCCCAAGTGGTGACCAACAAAGGTATTGCGGCTCCTCATAATGTTCCTACTTCGGCCTCAAGAATGAACCCTCCAGAGTTTCATGGCTTAAAGGTTGATTAGGATCCTCAAGAGTTCATTAATGAGGTCTAAAAGATAGTGAGTATTATGGAGGTGAGTTTTGAAGAAAAAGCGGAGTTGGCGGCTTACCAACTTAAGGGTATTGCTCAAGTTTGGTCCACTAAATGGAAGATGAAGAGGGTGGATGAATGTCCTATTGAATGGGAAGCTTTCAAATATGCTTTCCTTGATCACTTTTTCCCTCTTGAGTTAAGGAAGGTTAAAGTGTTGGAGTTCATAAATATTCGACAAGGAAATATGGGGATTAGGGACTATGTCCTCAAGTTTACTAAGCTATCCAATATGCTCCTTCAATGGTTACCGATCCACGTGCCGAATAAGTCAATTCATATTGGGGGTGTTCGACTTAGTTACTAAGAAATATTATAACTGCTATGCTTGTTAAGGAGATGGACATATCTCGGCTTATGAGTTTTGCTGAACAAATTGAAGGAGAAAAGCTCCAAGAGATGAGGATGAGGGTTTCTAAGAGGGCTCGATATGAAGGTGGGTTCTCCAATGCTAGGACCAGTGGTAGTAGTGGATGCTCTCAACAAGGCCAAAGCTCAAGGAAGAAGTTTGCTAAGAATAGGGTGCCATACCCTAAATCTCAAAGAGGATGAGGTGTGAATGCTAGTAGACCTTAATTTCCTAAGTGTGCAAAGTATGGAAAGAATCATAGAAGGAAGTTCTTGATGGGAATGGGTGCTTGTTATGGATGTGGCAAGATGGGCCATAAGTAATCCAAGTGCCCTCATGTGGCCGACAAAGGTGGAGACGGTCGTCCTCTAGGAGGCCAAGTGCAACAAGGCTCCCAAGCTCAACCTAAGGTTAGACAACATAACAATCGCTTCTATGCACTTCACTTAAGGCAAGATGTTGGTGAGACTCCCGATGTGGTCATGGGTATGTTATGAGTTTTTAACCTTGATTTTTATGCATTAATTAATCCGGGTGCCAACTTGTCTTTTGTTACTCCTTACCTTGCTATGAGATTTGATGTGTGCCCCGAAGTGTTAATAGAACCTTTTTCGGTTTATACTCTCATTGGTATTTCGGTATTAGCCAACAGATCTTATAGAAATTATCCCATATGGGTCTCACACAGAGTTATTCCATGTAATCTTGTTGAACTTGACATGACTGATTTTGACATCATTATTGGTATGGATTGGTTAGATGTCGCATACACATCAATAAGTTGTAGGACTCATGTGGTAAAGTTTCATTTTCCTAATGAGCCTGTTCTTGAATGGAAGGGTAATGATTCAGTGGTTAAGGGTCGATTCATCTCATGTATTAAGGCCCAAAAAATGATTTCCAAGGGGTGCATTTATCATATTATGTAAGTTATGGACGTTGATTCCAAAACTCCTATTCTTGAGTCGGTCCCTATAGTTAATGAGTTCTTCAATGTGTTTCCTGATGATTTGCTCGGTATTACCCCCTAAAGGAAAATTGACTATGGCATATATCTCCTTCCGGTACCCAACCTATTTCTATCCCTCCTTACCATATGGCTCCGGTGGAACTTAAGGAGTTGAAAGAACAATTGAAGGATTTCTTCGATAAGGGTTTTATATGACTGAGTATTTCACTATGAGGTGCTTCCATGTAATTTTTTAGGAAGAAAGATGGATCAGTCCGAATGTGTATATACTACCAGTAATTGAATAAGGTCACCATAAAGAACAAGTATTCAATTCCAAGTATAGATGATTTATTTGATCAATTACAAGGAGCAAGCTACTTTCCTAAGATGGACCTCCATTCTGGTTATCATCAATTGAGGGTAAGGGAGTGTGATATTCCCAAAACATCCTTTCAGACAAGATATGGTCATTTTGAATTTGTAGTAATACTGTTTGGTTCGACTAATTCTCCCGCGATATTCATGGATTTGATGAGTCATATTTTTAAGATACATTTGTATATGTTTGTAGTGGTGTGCATTGATGATATCTTGATTTATTTTCTAAATGAAGAAAATCATAAAGCACTTAAGGATTGTGTTGCAAACATTGAGAGAGAATAAATTATTTGCTAAATTTAGTAAGTGGGAGTTCTTGCTGAGGGAAGTTACATTTCTTGGTCATGTGGTGTTTGGTGATGGGATTAAATTAGATCCAAAGAAGATGGAGGCACTTAAGAATTGGCCTAGACCATTATCTCCTTCAGACATTAGAAGGTTTTTAGACTTAGTCGGATACTACAGAAGGTTTGTTGAAGGGTTTGCATCTATTGCTTTGCCTTTAACTAAGTTGACACAAAAGAAGACAAAATTCCAATGGTCAGACAAATGTGAGAAAAGTTTCCAAATATTGAAATATTATCTCATGTCGGCTCGTATTTTGACATTGCCAGAAGGTTTAGATGGGTTTGTTGTTTATTATGATACTTCACATGTTTTTCTGGATTGTGTCTTGATGCAACATGGTAAGGTTATAGCCTATGCCTCCAGGCAACTTAAAGTGCATGAAAGAAACTATCCAACCCATGATCTTGAACTTGCGGCGGTTGTGTTTGCTTTGAAAATTTGGCGTCATTATCATTATGGGGTGCATGTTGATGTGTTTACAAACCACAAAAGCTTGCAATATGGGTTTAGTCAAAGGGACTTGAACCTTAGGAAAAGTAGGTGTCTTGAACTCCTAAAAGACTATGACATGAACATATTGTACCATCCGAGTAAGGCAAATGTATTAGCCGATGCTCTTAGTCAGTTCTCTACGGATAGTATTGCACATTTTGATAAATGTAAGAGAGAATTGGTTAAAGAGGTCCATAGATTGGCACATTTAGGTGTGCGTTTGGTTGATTCCAATAATGGAAGCGTTCTTATACATAATTATTCAGAATCATCTCTTGCGACGGACGTTAAGGCCAAATAAGACAATGATTCAATTTTGGTCGAATTGAAGAAGTTGGTTGCCAAAAAAGTGGTTGAGGGTTTCTCCCTAGGAGGAGATGGGATACTACATTACCAAGTTCATTTGTGTATTCCAAATGTTGATGGATTAAGAGAGTTGATATTGAATGAGGCCCATAGTTCTCAGTATTCAATTCATCCGGGATCCACAAATATGTATCGTGATATGAGGGAAGTATATTGGTAGATTGGAATGAAGAAGGACATAGCAGAGTTCATAGATAAGTGTCCTAATTTTCAACAAATGAAAGTTGAACATCAAAGGCCAGGAGGTTTAGCACAAGAATGTTACACCCCGTACTTTGGTACCTTGGAACGCTTCATAAACTTCTTAAGTTTCTGGGAAGGCTCTTAAGGTTCTTAGAAGTCATCATGTGAGCCGAATAAGCTACGACACTATCAAACGACTCCAAGGAGAGGAGAATAAGATACCTATAGTAGAGAAGGTTTGAAATAGAGTCATAAGAATCCAGAAGGAATTGGAGGCCAAGTAATGAGCGTAGGATTCGATTTACCTACGTAAGCTACTAATTCAAAAGTCTTATACACTTGAGTTGCTGCCATGTGTTGCTCCTCCATTGGCTGCCACGTGTCATCCTTTCCCCCACGAAGAAGGGGAAAGGACGACATGTGGCAGCCAATGGAGGAGCGACACGTGGCAGCACCTCAAGCAAGCAGGTGATGCACCTATTTAGGGTCAAGTAGGTGATCCAACTTCTTGGGGGGTGGACCCCACTGCCACATGGCATCCCCTAGTTGGAAGCATGATACGGTGGCCAATTATGGCTCGACACGTGTCACCCTAAGGGGATGACACATGTCACCTCCAAGGCAGCCCATATATACATGTTAAAATGACTCTTAGCTTCAGTTAATTATCCAAAAACCTGCAGCAAAGTACCAAAAATTTCAGCAACACAAAGAAATGAAAACCCTAAGCTAAGAGAGAAAAGTGTGGCGGCTAGGAGGAAAAAATAGGTAAGTCCCAATTTCATTCCATAAATTAATTATCTAGAGCATACCACGATGATATGGGGGTATTAGAAGTATAAAATCATGACTTAGTGCAGCCAAAATGGATAGAAAACAGTCCACACAGTTTCAGATACGTATGTTTTAAAGTATGAGGAGATGATTTTGTACGTGAGGCATGGTATATGTTATGATGATATTATTATTCCCCGAGTCCCATACTGTCTGTACTATGATGGTATGTGTTGTAATATGATGGTATGTATATGATGGTATGTGTGGTGAAATAAGGAAGAAATACTGAGTCCCTCACTAGAGGGTCGGGATATGTATGTATATGATGCTGGTACGCTATAGATGTACCCCACTCCCTTCACCGAGTCCCTCACTAAAGGGACGGATACTTTATGTAGGCATCCATATGAAAATATAGTGATACATTTGTGACCCCAATCCCCATAATGGACCGGATATAATAAGATAATATATACGATGAGATTATGCCGTATACGATGATATGATGCCGTATAAGATAACATAAGGAAATAATTTACATAATGAAAAGATATGACGACATGATGATATGATGATATGTTAATATGATGAACGATTATGACATCGAGTTCCCTAGCGGTCCAAGTACAGTGTATGATAATGTATATGACTACATGTCCTAAGATGCAGGCACAGTGATTGTTAACTGTCATATTTGTTTCCTACATCCCTATTTCAACTGTAGTTTCTTTATAATGTTTTATGCTTACATACTCAGTACATATATCATACTGACCCCCTTTCTTTGGGGGGATGCATTTCATACTCACAGGTACAGACATGCGACTCGAGGATCCGCCAGCTTAGGGCTCTATCCAGCAAGTTTGAGAAGAGCTCCATTGTATCGGAGCCCAGCTTTTGGTACTGAACCTTGATGTATGTATTTATTTGTTTAGGGGTACGACAGGGGCCCTGTCCCTCCATATGTTACCATTAATATTCTTATAGGTCTATAGACATATGTATGCGGGTTATTTATAAGTTTGTTTATCTGTGCTTATACGGTGTGTTATAATTATTATTAAGTTATGACAGCCTTGTCAGCTTGCGTTCCCTTTTATGTTATGATGCACATAAAAGAGGCTACATATACATGAAAATATTATCACCCACTGGGGTGTTGATGAGTAGTCCTTATGTCTAATAGTTATAGGTACAGGGGTCCAAGTCGGGCCCCAATCACGGCTTACGAGGTTGGGTCATGACATCTAAGAGGGCCCAATTTTATTTCCCTCAGTATCCTCTCTACAAGTCTTTCGTACAACTCGTAGAAGTACCTATGACTAGTAGGCGGACTCATAGACTTGGGGAAGTTCTCTTTTTTAGAGGGTTTCTCCTTCATTTTAAACTTTTTTACTTATGGGGTCTTACAATATCTCTCCCTTGGGAACATTCATCCTCGAATGAGATTATAGTATAGAAAGGACACAACGAGGACTAGCAACCCAACATGAAATACAATGACATTTGAAATGCATAGATCATGAGATCGTTAAACTTAACATGAAACATGACTTTAAAAATTCAACGTCATGAACATGCATGCACATGAGAGGGTTAGGAAGATCTGAAATGTAGTAGTCTTAGAGGATTCATGAATAACTTAGTACCATAGGATTGAGTAGAGTGAAAGGGATGAGGATATCACTTCATCATACCCGCTTCCGCTTCCCATGTAGCGTTTTTAACTGATTGTTTTCTTCAAAGGACTTTGACGAATACAACTTCTTTGTTCCTCAATCTCTTAACATGTTGGTTCAAAATTTCAACTGGAACATCTTCGTAGGTCATGTTTTCTTCAACATTCACTAATTCTAAAGGCACAATGGAACTTGTATCACCCACACATTTCTTCAACATAGACACATAGAACACTAGATGAACCATGGCCATTTCCAAAGGCAACTACAACTCATAAGAAACCTTGCCAACACATCTCAAGATTATATAAGGCCCTACATACCCTGGGCTCAATTTTCCCTTCTTACAAAACTAAACTACACATTTCATGGGTGAAACATTCAAGTATACCCAATCATCCACACTAAACTCAAGGTACTTTCTGCTTGTATCAGGATAGGACTTTGGGCAACGTTGAGCCATCTTAAACCTTTCTCTAATGACTCTCACCTACTCCAATTCATTAACCACCAAATTGAGACCCAACAAGGTAATCTTACCAACTTCAAATCAACAAACTAGAGACCTACATCATCTCCCATATAAAGCCTCAAACGGTGCCATCTCAATACTTGAGTGGTAAATATTACTATAAGCGAACTCAATTTATGCTAGATGGTCATCCCAACTTCCCTTGAACTCCAACACACAAGCCCTTAACATATCTTCTAGTGTTTGAATTGTCCGTTCGGCTTGCCCATTGGTTTTAGGATGGAATGCGGTACTTAGCTTCACTTTGGTACCAAGTCCCCTTTGGAACAATTTCCAAAAGTGAAAACTGAATTGGATACCACAATCCAAAATATTTGACAATGGAACACCATGCAACCTTAGCAATTCCCGAATATACAAATTAAGATAATCCTCGGCATTATAAGAAGTCTTGTGTCATGATTCAATCCCGTAGGCCGTGACTGGGGTCTGACCTAAACCCCCGTATACCTACCTATCAGTTGTAGCCATATTGAACTATGAACAAGGTGATATCTCTCACGAAATAAAAAACCCCAATGTGTTAAAACTTTTTTTTTCATGTGTGTGTGGCCTCTTTCACTCGTCTTATAACACATAAGGGCATGCAAGCCGACAAGGCTGTAGTAACATAACAATATTCACAAAATGCCGTATAGGCTCAATCGAAACTAACTCACAACCATCCCACATTCATATGTCTACAAACCTTTAAGAATAGTGACGATAACATATGGCGGGACAGGGGCCCCGGCGTACCCCTGAATGTAAAAATATATACATTAAGTGACCAGTATCAAAAATTAGGCTCCAGAACAGTGAAGCACTGCCGATATATCTTAGAGGAACTCCTAAGCTAACGGATCTCCAAAATAAGCATCTGTACCTGCAGGCATGAAACGCAGCCCCCCGGAGTACGGAGGGTCAGTACGATATATGTACTGAGTATATAAAGCATAACAACACATAACTGAGACAATAACTGAAGTAGGGATGCAAGGGACAAGTATAACAATTAACAAATAATTGTACCTGCACCTTAGGACACGTAATCATACACATCATCATATGTTATACCCAGCCCACTAGTGAACTCAGTGTCATAATTATTTCCTCATATTCACATGTCATCGTACCATCATGCATTTCATTTCATCATATCATCGTATACAGTATCATATCCTCATACACAGTATAATCTTATCATGTATATCATCGTATTACATCCGGTTCACTACGGGCTCGGGGTCACACACGTATCACTCTAATCTCATATGCAAGCCTTTATAAAGTATTCGGCCTCTTTAGTGAGAGACTCGGTGAATGGAGTGGTGTACGTCTATAGCGTACCATCATAATATATATACCGTACCTGGCCCTCTAAGGAGGGACTCGGTGTTCCTTTCTTATTTCGCCACACTATCATATTACAGCCGGCCCGGGACTCGATGAATAATCATATCATCATAACATATAACATATATCATACCTCACGTATGGAATTATATCCTCGTGCGTGGAACTGTACACATCTAGCCTGGGACATGGTGAAAGAAGTAGTAAAGCTGCTCCCGACATAATATCCGGCCCATCGTGGGACGCAAAGAAAGAAGGGTTATAGCATGCACGAGTAGAGTAATGAGAAACTATATACAACTAAATCACCCTCTGAGACTCAATGAAACACTCAAGTGAACCGTCACCTGAAGACCAGAAAGGTACTTATCTGAAGTGCCCTTTAGATGTCATTAGGGGTAACATCAATTGGGGCCTAAGGAATCACAGACATGTATCAAGACAATGCCACATAGCTTATGCAATCAGAAATATGGTTTATGCAATCAGAGACACAGTTATGCAATTAGAGACATTGATTGTTTCAGAGCCTTCAAGAAAAGGAGCTTGTATCTCCACTTACTATTCACTATATAGCAGGCTCTAGAATGATAGTTTGACTATTTTTAGACTTTTAATGGTCAGAAGTGACTACAAGTCACGAGTTATACTCAGAGCTCATAATTGTAATTTCCTCTTAACCTATATTATATATCATTTCACTTAAAATTAAGCCATTCCAAAGGAAAGAAAAGGTAGGCTTTACATGTACTAGTTTTCATCACATAGAAGACTTAAAGGCAATGACTCAGCTATTTCAGGAGTTCTAACATCAAAAGTGAATGAGAGTTTCGACTTATATTCAGGGCTTTACGAATGGATTGAATCCCAAATATCACATACATATCATTCATAACTTACATCTAAGACATGCCAAAAGAAAAGAAAGATAGCTCTACATACTTATTTCAAAAATACGCAAAAGAAAGCTTCGCATACCTCGTACGAGTCACTCTTTGTCATGTTCGCCTCGTCGTCCTTTAAACCTATTCATCCTGGAAGTAATACGAATATCAACCACTCTTGACTTTCCAGCATCTTAGGTTGCACCTTAGTATTTATGGAATCTATTTCCTTGTTCGTTTCCTCGACTAGTTCTTTAATTAATTAAGGCGTTAATGAAAATTGGGCAGCACCTCCCCTATAATGTGCCCTATCCAAATTTCCAATTAGATCCATAACCACTACAGACAACCAACAACAACAACCTGCAACATATGTTTATTCAATTCACACCAACAATATACAACATAAACTCCAAACAACTCGCTCAAAAATACGATATCAAAATAGGGTTTCTAGTTTCTATTTTGCAAAACCTTTAACCGTACGAAGAGGAAGGGTTGTGTGGATTCATCCAGAAGCTCCCCCACCTCATTTAGAACATATTTAGACCCTGAAACAACAAGCCACACCCGTGAAGCATCACCTCACAAGAACAATACTTTATTTCGACGACAATTCAACTACAGCGACTCCAATTTAGTTTATTTCAAACGTCGAATATTTCCATGACTTTCTTACACTTACAGCAGCCTAAAAGGTGTATAATATACTCTATAAAAACACCATAAATTCCAAATTTAAAGGAGAAGCCTTACCTTACCCGAAATTGGCCAAAACTAGCCAAAATTGTGCCTCAGAACTTTTCTAGAGCGACTTGAACGTTGTGGCTGCTTGTTGTCCGATTTTTTCTGCACCAAGCCATGATTTTATACTACTAATACCTCCATATCATCATGGTATATGCTATATAATTAATTTATGGAGCAAAATCGGGACTTACCTATTTTTTCCCCTTGGCCACCCTCTTTTTCTCTCTAGTTTAGGGTTTTTGGTTTCCTTTGTTTAGTGCTGGAGTTTTGGAATAAGAACTGAAGTTATACATCACATAACACACACACATATATATATATATATCTTTAGAAGGTTCCATGTGGAATCCCCTTAGGGGTGACACGTGGAAGCCCCCTAGGACGCCACCTAGGTTCATGCGGCCTATCACACGCTGCCACATGGCAGTGGGGTCCACCCCCCAAGCAGGTAGGTGAGTCACCTGCTTTCTTGTCACCTTCTTGCTTGAGGTGCTTTCTTGTCACCTGCTTGCTTCACTTTCGTAAGTTCGGAAACTAGTTTTTTCTCCCTCTCATAGGTTCGTCATCTCACTTTATTTTAAGAGCCTATGTAATCTGTGCTACGCAGGCTTGGTATGTCCTCCAGTAGCTCAAGTATATAAGACTTTTACATTAATAACTTACATAAGTAAATCAGATCCTACGACTCATTACTTGGCCTTCAATTCCTTCCGGATTCTTATGACTCCATCTCCAACATTCTCTACTATGGGGTATCACATTCTCCCTTCCTTAGAGTCATTTGATAGTGTCGTATCATATCCGGATCACATGGTAATGTCCAAGGAACTTATGAGACATTCTGAGTTTTAAAAGTGTGGGGTGTAACATCTTGACCAGTAGGAAGTGAGTTGACTTTGTCATTCTATCAAAAATTACCCAAATCCTGTCATGATGTTTCTGAGTACGAGGCAAACCCACTACGAAGTCCATGTTCACATCTTTTCTAAGTGGAAATTTCAATGTCTTGTGCTAGGGCACCCGGCGTTTGGTGTTTGGCCTTAACTTATTGCCAGTTTAGTCATTTTTCCATTAACTTTCCTATGTCCTTTTTCATGCCACCCCACTAATAAATCTCCTTTAAGTCGCGATAATTTTTAGTTTAACTGGGACAAATAAAATATGAAGAATTGTGAGCCTCTTTCAAGATCAAACTCCTTAGGCCATCCACATCCGGAATACATAACCGACCTTGATAGTGAAATACCCCATCTTCTCCTTGTGAAAAGACTTCTACTTTCTTTTCTTTCACCAACTTCTTTAACTCTACCAATGTTGGGTTAAGGTCTTGTTTTGACTTAACATCCACCATCCAAGATGATTGGGACCCATTATGAACAAACATACCACCATCATCGGAACCATTCAACTTCACCCTTAATTTAGCCAACCGATGAATATCCTTCACCAACTCTCTCTTCCCTTTATCAATATGAACCACACTCCCCATAGACACCCTACTAAGCGCATCGGCAACAACATTGGCTTTACCTGGATGATAATGCATACTCATGTCATAGTCCTTGAAGAGTTCAAGCCAGCTCTATTGAATTAGATTGAGGTCCTTTTGACTATACATATATTGGAAGATTTTGTGATCGGTAAATACATCAACATGATCCCATAGAGGTAATGCTACCAAATCATTAAAGCAAAAACATGGCTGCAAACTCAAGATCATGGGTATGGTAGTTACTCTTGTGTACTTTTAATTTTCTAGAAGCATAAGCTATAACTGTGTCATTTTGTATCAATACACAACCCCAACCAACCATTGAAGCATCAAAATACACCATGAACCCTTCTAAGCCTTCTAGTAGAGTCAAAATAATAGCAAAGGTAAGTCGATCTTTCAAAGTTTGGAAATTCACCTCACACTCATCCGTCCATAGGAACTTTTCTTTCTTTTAATTCAATTTTATCATAGGAGATGAGATGGAACAGAACCCTTTAACGAACCTTCTACAATACAAAGCTAGACCAAAAAATCTCCTAATATCCGAAGGAGACAAAGGTCTAGGCCAATCCTTTACCGTCTCTATTTTTTAGGGTCAACCTTGATCCCATCATCGGACACTATTTGAAAAAGGAATGCCACCTCTTTAAACCAAAGTTCACACTTACAAAATTTGGCAAACAATTGCCCATCCCTCAAAGTTTGAAGCATAACTCTCAAGTGATCCTTATGCTCTTCCTCACCCCAAGAGTAAATCAAGATGTCATCAATGAAGACCATAAAAAATATATCGACATTTTAGTTTTAACACCCTATACTTTAGATCCATAAACACCACTGGTGCATTCATCAATTCAAATGACATTACCAAAAATTGAAAGTGACCATACTATGTTCGAAATGCCATCTTAGTAATGTCACACTCCCTTACTCTTAATTGATTATAGCCGGATCAGAGAACAAGTTTTGACAAATGACTTGCCCCTTGTCATCGGTCAAATAGGTCATCTCTCCTAAAAATTGGATATTTGTTCTAATGGTCACCTTTTTCAATTTTTGGTATGCACATCCAAAGAGATCCATCCTTCTTCCTAACAAATAATACGGGAGCACACCTTGGTGAAATACAAGGCCTAATGAATCTTTTTTCCAACAAGTCCTTTAATTGTTCCTTTAACTCCTTTAATTCCACTAGGGTTATTCGATACAGAGGACTAGAAATAGATTGGGTATTGGGAGGAGATTAATACCAAATTCAATTTCCCTTTCAAGAGAGACACCAGGAAGGTCATCAGGAAAGATATGTGGAAATTCATTAATCACGGGAACTGACTCAAGAGAGGATTTTCAAATTCGACATCCCTAACCCTCACAATATAGTGATACAACCCTTAGCAATCAACTTTTGAGTCTTAAGACAAGAAATGAACTTACCCTTCACTATAGAATCATGACCCTTCCATTCAAAAATAGATTCATTTGAAAATTGAAACTTGACTTTACGGGTTCTACAATCTATAGAAGCATAAGATGCATACAACCAATATATCCCAAGAATAACATCAAAATCTACCATGTCAATCTCAATGAGATCACAAGGAACAACTTTATGCAAGATAGACATGGGAAAACCTTTATACACTTTTCTACCAAAAACAAACTCACAAACTAGGGTAGACACCAAATAAGGCTCTATTAATATTTCGGGTAGCACATCAAACTTATTGTAGAGAAATGGAGGAACAAATGAAAAATTGAGGAGAATTGTTTCGCATAAGGTCTATCTCTCTTGTTCTTACCACCAACATTTATATTTAGTCTTTTGATTTTTGTCTTTAGTTATAACTTTGTTCATATATAGCTTTAGCCTCTTTCCTTAGAAGTTAGAACAAATATGTCTGAATCTTTGTTGTCCAAAAATAACAAAAATATGTTTGTTTTAATGGTCTAGGTCAATTATTAACTGCCTCGGTCTTCTTTGGATCAAGAATAATTCCTTCTCCAAAAATAATGTTACCAAGGAAAGCAACTTCCCTTAAAAAAATTCACACTTATTAAACTTTGTATGCAACTCTCGGTCCATGAAAATTTGCAACATAATCCTCAAATAATTGGCATGCTTTTCCTCACTTTGAGAATAGATCAAAATGTCATCAATGAAGACAATCATGAACATATCCAAATATTGCTTAAATACCCTATTTATCAAATTCATAAAAGCTACAGGGGCATTCATTAGTCCAAAAGACATAATCAAGAATTCAAAGTGACCATACCGAGTTTAAACATTATCTTCAGAATATCACATTCTCTTACTCAGAGTTGATGATAACCCAATTAAAGATCAATCTTTTAAAAGTTACTTGATCCTTGAAGTTAATCAAATAAGTCATCAATCCTCAATATTCGATATTTGTTCTTTATGATGACCTTATTCAATTATTGGTAGTCTATACAGATTCTGAGTGACCCATCCTGCTTCATAACAAATAATATGGGAGCACCCCATGGTGAAATACTTGGCCTTATAAAACCATTATCCAACTAATCCTTAATTGCTCTTTCAACTCCTTAAGTTATGCCGGAGTCATATGGTAAAGAGGAATAGAAATAGGTTGAGTATCGGAAGGAGATCTATACAAAAGTCAATTACCCTTTTGGGAGGAACATCAGAAAAATCATTGAGAAACTCATTAACTATAGTGACCGACTCAAGAGAAGGAACTTTGGAATCAACATCCCTAACTCACACTATGTGGTAAATGCACCCCTTTGAAATTATTTTCCCTTCCTTAAAACATGAGATGAATTGACCCTTAACTTTTGAATAATTACCCTTACATTCAA
This sequence comes from Solanum dulcamara, assembly GCF_947179165.1. Lineage (NCBI taxonomy): Eukaryota > Viridiplantae > Streptophyta > Magnoliopsida > Solanales > Solanaceae > Solanum > Solanum dulcamara. The sequence continues at coordinate 33,210,005 of NC_077241.1, read as the reverse complement.
GGATAGGCTCATTAGGAAATTAAAACTTGACCCTACGGGTCCTACAATCAATGAATACATAAGAGGCATATAACCAATCCATACCAAGAATAATTTCAAAAGTGGTCATGTCAAGTTCAACAAGATCAAAAGGGATAACTTTATGCAAGACTAACATGAGACAACTTCTATAAACTCTCTTGGCTAATACAAAATCATGGGCGTATAAACTAAAAAAGGTTCTAACAAGACTTTGGGGCACACATAAAATATCATAGGAAGGTAAGGAGTAACAAAAGACAAGTTAGCACTCAGATCAAGCAATGCATAAAAATCAAAGTTAAAGACCTGCAACATACCCATCACCACATCTGGAGTTTCATCCACATCTTGCCTAGCATGTAGAGCATAAGAATTGATGGTTGTGTTGGCCACCCTTTGCTTGACCTTGGGAACCTCCCTCCATGAGAAAAATGGCCTTGAGGATGACTTTCTTTACCTTGTTTGAAACATGAAGGCCCTTAGATTGCTTATGACCCACCTTGCCATATCTATAATAAGCACCCGTTCCCATCAAACACATTCTTCCATGATTCATTCCACACTTAGAAAACTTTGGAAAAGTGGGACTACTAGCACTTACACTTCCACCTTTACCTATAGGGTATGGCACCCTATCCTTATCAAACTTCTTTCCCAAACCATGGCCTTGTTGAGAACAGCCACTACTTTTACCGGTCCTAACATTTGAGAACCCACATTTATATTGGGCCGTCTTAGAATCTCTCATCCTATCTCTTTGAGTTTCTCTCCTTCAATTTTCTCGACAAAAGTCATGATTCGAGATATGTCCATTTCCTTGATAAGTATGACAGTATGACATTCCTTTGCTACTAAATATGATACCCCAATATGAATTCGCTTATTCGGGCACGTGGATCGGCAACTAATGAAGGAGCATACTTGGATAGCTTGGTGAACTTGAGGGTATAATCCTACGTACCCATGTTGCCTTTCCTAATAATGATGAACTCCAACACCTTTGCCTCCCTTAGCTCAAGAGAGAAGATGCGATCAAGAAAAGCAAGCTTGAAGTCTTCCCACTCAATAGGACCTTCATACACTCTTTTTAACCTCCATTGAGTATACCAAACTTGAGTGACACTCTTAAAATGGTAATCTCCCAACTCCACTTTCTCTTCCGAAGTCACTCCTATAATACTCACTATCTTATAAACTTCATCAATGAACTCTTTAGGATCATCATCAATTTGACATGACCTAATTTTTCGAGTTATGATATCACCTACTATAACCCAAAAGTAGGTAAGTCAATCGATAACCCGAAATAGAAAGCAATGGTTTTAAGGGTAGAAATTAGACAAGAATAAACAATTCTAATATAAACAGAAAGGATAAGCTGAAGATAAGCAAAAATAAACATATACAATCGATCCCTTCCAAAACCTACAAGTCACTAGTACAGAATTGACTAAACAAAAAGAGTACAAGTCCCAAAAGTAGACTACAGAAACAAGACTTATTTCAAAAACAAAAGTATAGTCATATATATATAGATGGAGACGAGAACAATAAAAAAAACCAAGTGCTCACCCTCGTCTCTAGATCAGACTACTCCAAGCTTGAATCAATGCTGGCCACTGGTGCTCGAACCTATATCACAAAAATAGATACAGAGTGTATTATGAGTACCAAAATAATAGGTACCCAGTAGGCATCATAGGCTGGCTGAGCTTTAAAAAGTAAAAGAAATATGAAATAGAGGAATAGGATATAACAAGGTCAAGAGCGGAAAACTAAAGTAAAGTAATGAAGATTAGACGAGTGTAGAAAGAAGTAACTAAAGTAATATGCAGCTAAACTACACTTAACTAAACCCCCACAAGCCCAGAAAGTACACTCGTGCACAAGTTATATCAAAACTCAAACAAAACCTATAAGCCCGATGAGTATACGAAATATCTACAACTACAAGAACTGAAGCTGTGAACCTAAGACCGTAGAATGAAGAGCCCAGACCTCTAATCGGATCCTTACCAGAAGTATCAATGTAACCGATCAGAAATATCAAGTAACTATGGTCGGAGCTCTAACCAAATGATTTTTATAAGGATCCAAAAGATCAAGGCTGGACCTCTAATCAGATGCTCTTTAAAGATGATAAAGTAGTGGAGGCCAAAGCTTGACTCTGAATGCTCAAAAAAAGTGACAAATATGGATATTGCAAATGCTCTCAATGGTCCATACTCACAGATCTCCATGGAACTCCATCCATACCTAGCCAATCGACTTACCCATCCAAGATGAAACCTAAACCAAGCTTGAATCACAGAACGAGACTCGATATAACTACTGAAAACTTGTAAAATTGTAAAGTCGGGGAGGTAAGGATAGAAATTCATCGAAGCAAGTGCACTTCCTAGATAAGGCTCAAAATCTATATGACTCAACTCTGCTACACCAATCTACAAGGATCTAAGATGGTCAAAATAGTGTTGGGGTAAGGCTAAGGCCTATCGGGTCCAAATCATGCATTTCTTAGGCAAGATCTATTCAAAACTAGGCTAAGACCAAACATTCCCCGGATATATAAAAAAGAAGTATACAAATACATCACAAGGCGTGGATGATCAACAAGGCAAGTAACACGCTCACAAGTACCCAATAAAATCCAAAAAAGGCCTAAAGCATGGTTTGTAGGCGTCAAAGCATGATTCAATCACTACCCAACTCAAATTCCAACGAATCAACAAGAAATCATATTTAAAGTTCAATATAAAGAGGATAAAGTCATAGCCTACCTATCGGCCGATCATGCATACTCCAAAATCACTAAACTGGATCGTTTCCCTTTTGAATGACCTCCAAATACTACCACGCTATAAAATATAGGTACGCAATATTAATTCGGTAATTTTGACATTAAAATTACTGAAATTAGAGTATAACCAGTTTTGGAGTAAAAAGAGGAATGTGGGACCTACTCTTCTAATTCCAAAATTGACTCTGTAAAAAAGTCCTAAGCACCATCCCAAGCTTGTGTTCCAAAATGGAACATAACTCAGGGCTCGGAACAGCCCCAAACTAAGCATGCAAGAAAATCATAAATTTAAACTAAAATTATCACCATGGAAGTAGATAATTACTGAAATATACCTCCAAAGAGGCCTCCCCGACACTTTTAAAAGTTAACCATGCGTTCACCAAACAATTAACCACAACCTAGCTTTGAATAACTTATTTTTCATAAAAAATGAGGGAGATATAGCCTTTTGCTGTTTTGGATATTAACTGAAAATTCATCCTTGGTCTCTATTAAATGGTCCACGAATGTAGAGGTCTCAAATCTTGGCGGCCTTTGCGAACGAGGAGGGTCATCCTCTTATATGATAGGCAACTCCTGTGAAAGGCAACTCAATGACCCTCCATAAAAGAGGAAGGGTTCCGCCTATGCAGAAACCAATTACCTTGGCTTTTACCAACACGGCCATCTGTCCATGAATGTGAAGGGAAAAATTTCCTTGCACTAGCACAGTACTGCAACATCACTTTGGTCAAATCCCAAATCTCCGATGAGGTGCTCAAGATTCATTCGGAATCCCATGAACGCAAATGAGATATGCTACCTCATCTAATTCAATGTTCCAGATTCAATAAAATGTTCAAAATTCCTATACCAGGTAATTTTAATGAAAAACAGGTCCCATAAATAAGTGTCGTTTTAAGAAACATTTTACCATAGGAATATGGAATAGATCGCAAGCCTCGGGAAGTAAAAAAATGGTTGTTCTAGACCAAACTTGACATTTCAGAACTAACCGCGCTAATGAAATTTTCATCGAAGTGCATTTTCTATGAATGTTAACCAAAGTCAACCTTAGGAAAAATTTCAAAGGCTAAAATGCAAAATGTACCCAAACTCACACTGATTGCCTCGATAATTGCATCAACCATGCTACTAGCGTAGTTTGGCCATTATGGAGCTGACCCTCTTTTTGTACCATTGTTTTCTTTCTAAAAGAGGGCCTGGAACCATTAGAATTCCGTTTTGAGGTTGTTTACCTAGTGTTATGACCAAAGTCAACTTCTTAAGTCATAAAAACTCCAAAATAGGAAAATAAGGCCTAAAACCCAAATGAACTATCCGCAAGTCATAAATTACTTAAGGTTGCTAGAGGAACGCTCTAAATGATAAAAATAAGGCATTCAGGCTAGAATGCCCTGTGGGGTCATTACAAGCTTTGACTTGAAGATTGATCCTTAAGGGAGTATTATAGAGAGAGAATTATTGCATAGAGTGATTGGAGAGGGAAAGGAAAATTCAAAGGGTTTGGGTAGTGATAGTCTTTAAACATAGGCCCAAAACATCATAGCTTAGGATTAATTGGGTAGGAAAAGAAAGAAGTAACCTTGATAAGTAACTGACGGAGACCCCTTGGTGAGATTGATTGAGTTTGCCATCCTAATTGGCGAGTCACCGATCTCCTGATTCTACTCTCCAAACATCCTAGAGTTCTAAGGGAAAAATTTCTTAAACTCTTGGTGAGCTACCTCAGCTTACCATCCAAATTGAAGAGTCCCCGAACTTGACTTTCCCTCACCAATTCTCTTTGTTTCTCTACCAAATTCTCTGATTTCTTTAGTGAGGAAGATCAGCTCTCCTAAACTATTTGGGGATTCGCCAAACCTATTCTCTTCTCACAAATCTTCCCTACTTTTTGAGCAATATTTTCAAGACCATTAGGCAAAATATTTTTTATCGCCGAATGAGTTCAGTGAGTCACTGAAATTGACTCTACCTCGTCTAAATTATCCACCGTCTGATCCTATTTCCATAAGACTATTTAGCAAGAAGCCATCTACTTCAGTGATAAACTGAATGGACTTCGCGTGTCGCCGAGTGTCTCTGCGAGCCTCAGTCCTTATTTTTTCAAAGATTCCTCTTTCAACTTCAACATTCTGATTTTTCACTTTGGGGGACTTATAATATGTCCCCCTTGGGAATATTCATCCTCGAATGAGAACTCAAGTAGCATAAAAAAAGAATATTTTCCCAACATAAATGCATGATACGTGTAAAACGCATAAAATATGGAATATTCAATTCCAAGCTAAAACATGACTAAAACTCAATTTACAGTCATGGATATGAAAGACATGGAAAGGCTGAAACTTAAGAATTAGTGAGAGTGAATCATGAAGGAACTTAATACCTCATCTTGGAATAAAAAGGAAGAGGTGAGAATATCGTGTCATCATATCAACCTCGGCCTCCCGTGTAGCACCTTTAACCTCTTGGTTTCTCCATAATTTTGCTAGTGTAAAATCTCAATCGAAACTTCTTCATAGGATTAACTTTCCTTCACACCCACTCTATACAAAGACACAATTGAGAGAGGATCACCCACATAGATTTTAAACAAAGACACATGAAACACTGGATGCTCTAATGTCAACTCCGAAGGTAAGTCCAACTCATATGCTACCTTGCCAAACTGTCTCAAAATTTGGTATGGGCCTACATACCGGGGACTAAGCTTTCCCTTTTTGCTTAAAATGCATCACACCCTTCATTGGGGATATTTCAAGTAATCCTAATATTAACCTCCAATTCAAGTTCCCTTCTCCTCACATCTGAATAGGACTTTTGTTGGCTTTGGGCGGTCTTTAATATTTCTCTATTGAGTCTCATCTTCTCTATAGACTCATGCACCAACATGGGTCCTATCAAGGCAACTGCACTGACTTTAAACCAACCAATAGAAGATCTACACCTTTTACTATATAAAGCCTCAAATAGAGCCATTTGATACTAGAATGGTGACTTTTATTATAGGCAAACTCGATTAACAACAAATGATCATTCCAATTAACTTTAAAGTTAATTACGCAAGCTCTCAACAGATTTTCTATAGTCTGAATAGTATGCTCGGCTAAACCTACTATTTGTGGATGAAAAGTCATACTAAACTTAACTTGATTAACAAGAACCTTTTGGAATGAACTCTAAAATTGAGCGGTAAATTGAGAACCTTGATTCGAAATGATAGATAATGGAACACCATGAAGCTTAACCAACTCCCGAATGAAAAGTCTATCATAATCCTTAGTTTACAAAAAAAACTACGTCGACATAATCTTTAAGTGAACAACAACCGAAATCAAATTATGTTGCCTACATATACAAGGCAAACCGGTAATAAAGTCTATATTCAAGTCTTCCCACTTCAAAGTAGGAATTTCAATGTCTTGAGCTAAACCTCCAGTTTTTGATACTCAACCTTCACTTGTTGACAATTTGGACATTTTGCCACAAACTCTGCAATGTCACTTTTCATCCTATTTAACCAATACACTTCCTTCAAATCTTGATACATCTTTGTGGAGCCTGGATGAGTAGAATACCGTGAACTATAAGCTTCAGACATTATCATTTCCCTCAAGCCATCAACATTGGTAAACGAGATAGTCCATGGACATTACGAACCAAGGAAACACCCAAGCAAACTAGTCTATGGACATCATGAACCAACTTTTTTTTCTCATCCTCAACATGAGCAATACTATTTATGGAAAACCTACTGAGAGCATCAACAACCATATTCGCCTTACTCGGAAGGGACATTACACTCATAGCATAATCCTTCAACAACTCAAGCCATCTCTTTTGCTGAAGGTTCAATTCTTTTGGTTTAATAGCTATTGCAAACTCTTATGACCGATGAATACATCAATAAGGACACCATACAGATATTGCCTCTAAATTTTCAAAGAAAAAATAACTACGGCTAACTCCAAGGTATGAGTGGGATAGTTATTTTCATGTAGCTTAAGTTGCTAAGAAACATAGGCTATCACCTTATCATTTTGCATCAAAATACAACCAAGACCAGCCCTTTAAACTTCATAATAAACAACAAACCCTTCGGACCCTTCCGATAAAGTCAACACCAGGGCAGAAGTAAGTCTATTTTTCAACTCTTGAAAGCTTTTCTCACATGCCTTAAACCATTGAAATTTCACTTTCTTCTTAGTCAAAGTAGTCAAGGGAGATGCCATAGAAGAGAGTCCTTCCAAAAATATCTATAATAATAAGCTAAGCCCAAGAAACTTCTAATATCTGAAGGAGATAAAGGTCTAGGAAAATTCTTTACTACTTCGGCTTTCTTAGGATCAATCATAATATCTTCATTGGAAATAATTTGACCGAGGAAAACAACTGAAATCAACAAAAACTTTTGCTAATTTTAACAATCAATTGACGATCCTTAAGAATTTGCAATACAATCCTCAAGTGACTAGCATGCTCATTCTCACTTCAAGAATATATCAATATATCATTAATGAACACAATAACAAACATATCCAAATATTGCTTGAACACCCTGTTCATTAAACCCATAAAAGCTATAAGACCATTCGTTAGCCCAAAATACATGACCATGAATTAAAAGTTACCATATCAAGTTCTAAAATCCCTCTTTATAATGTGACATTCCCTTACTCGAAGTTGATGATAACCCGAGTGAAGATCAATCTTTGAAACATAGCTTGGACCTTGAAGTTGATCACACAAATCATTGATACTTGGAATGAGAAACTTATTCTTAATTTTTACCTTGTTTAATTTTTGATAGTCGATACACATTCGAAGAAAAACAGAGCACTCCATAGAGAGATACTTGGTCTAATAAAACCCTTATCTAATAAGTCTTTGAACTGATCCAATATTTCTTTTAGTTCTGCCAAAGTCATATGGTAAGGAGGAATAGAGATAGACTGGGTATTGGAAAGAAGATCAACACCAAAATATATCTCCTTTTCGGGAGGGATACAGGAAAGATCATCAGAAAACACTTTCAGCAACTCATTCACAATAAAATATGACTCAAGAGTAGGAGCTTTAGAATTCGTATCCCTAAGTTGTAATACATGATAAATTCAACCTTTGGAAATCATTTTCTTAGCTTTAAGGCATGAGATAAATTAATCCTTAAACCAAAAATTACTACCCTTCTATTCTAGGACTAGCTCATTAGGAAATTGCAACTTAACCACATGGGTTCTGCGACATATGGAAGCATAAGATACATGAATCCAATCATACTAAGGATAACATCAAAATTGGTCATATCAAACTCTTCAAGATCAACTGTGGAGAAAAATTGAGGCTGGACAATTTTTGTAGAATGTTTTACCTAGAACCAAATCACCAACAGGGGTGTAGACAGAAAAAGACTCTAATATGATCTCATGATTAACAACAAATTTTGAAGAAAGATAAGGAGTAACAAATGATAGACTAGAACCTATATCTAAACATGCATAAACATAAAGTTTAAAGACTTTCAACATACCAATCACCACATCGGGTAAATCCTCTAACTCCTAACAAGTCTTTAGGGCATAAAATCTATTTTAGTGTTGACTGCCACCCGAAGTAGTTCCATGCTTAGCCGGTCGGCTTGTAGTAGTCTGAACCTGAGTTGGGGATCAACCACCTCCATCTATAGTAGAACTCAAAGGAGAATCCTTCACTTTCTGATTCATTTTTCCACAAATAGAAAAAACACTCGAACCCTCTAGGCATTATCCTAGATGATTCTTCACATACCAATTACATGTGGGAATAGGAGCCCGTTTGGATGGGCTTGAAGTTGGTCAAAACAACTTATAAGCCCCTTTTTAGCTTTTGGACGTGTTTGCCTAATGCTAACTTTAAGCCATAAAGTTCTTAAAGTCAGTCAAAAATAAAAAGTTAGGATTTCTAACTTTTTTAAGTGCTTAAAGCCATTTTGTTTGACCATGGAAATTATTTTTATATCCCTTATATTTTAAATAAATTCCCAAACTACCCTTTTATTCTTTTAACCCTAAAATTCAAACACTTATTTTCAACATAAGCACTTTTATCCAAAAATTTAACTGCTTATTTATGAAAATAACTTTCAGCACTTCAAAGTTCTAAAAGCACTTCATACATAAAAGTTACTTTTTTTAAGCCTTTCCAAATGGGCTCTAGGTTGACCACTTGGAGCTCTTTCTTGAGGCTCAGGGTTAGACACCCTATCCTTGTTGAACTTTGGAGTTGGAATGTTTAAAGAATTTTAGCAAAAGAACATTTTGTAAAGTTTTGAACAACCACCATTAGCAGACTTACCATGAGAATATTTACCACTATTAGTCCCAGCCCTCTTGGACTCCCAATCCCACTCTTTCAACTTTTCTTCATCAATTTACTCGGCATATGTCATGAGTGCACTCTTTCACCACCAAGTCCAACATACCTGACACAAACTTTCTAGTATGGGCTTTAGGATCGGTAACTATAAATGGTGCATACATAGATGATTTTGTGAATTTGAGGCCATACTCCCTAACACTCATGTTACCTTGCTTCAAGTTGATAAATTCTTGTACCTTGGCTTCCCTTAACTCCAATTGAATGAAATGGTCAAGGAAAGCACCCTTAAATGCTTCCCAATCAATAAAAATATCATCTCTACCCCTTTCACCTTTCCAATAATGGAACCAAACTTGTGCAACTCCTTTAAGTTGATAAGACACATAGTCCACCTTCTCCACCAAACCAACGCTCATTATGTCAATAATTTTACCAATACCCTCAATAAATCCTTGTAAATCCTCATCCACCTTAGAGCCATGGAACTCAGGAGGGTTAGTCATAAACTTGGCTAGCTACCTTACCCATATTTAGGTTCACCGGTGCTACCACTTTCCTATTAGCTTAAGTGGACACGACTTGGGAAACCACTTGAAATGTGGCCCAAAATTTTGCATGAGAGACTTGTTGATTCAAAGGGTTATTTGGAATTTGGGGATCATGTTGCTCTTCATTCACATTCCTTCTCATGAAATCTCTTCCTAGAGGCATGCTTTTGTAATTGCAAAGGGAAAGTGTTAGATTGAAAAGCCATAGAGTTCAACTGTTTCACATGACATAAAAATGATGAAAGAAGTGAAGCTTTTCTAAGACACCTCATAGCCAGATTTCATAGATGTGACAAACTTTGCACCCATGAACAAGGCTTTATTCGAACGGCATGTTAGACTCCCTAGGACACCAAGTTTGTCACGACCCTAGCTAGGCCCTATACGTGACACGAAAACTAGGATCTCATGAGAACCCAACCAAGCCTCTTAGCATGTCATACATCCACCATTGGCCATGTTACCCTTCACATACCATGGTGGGTTCCATGGTGGTCAGTCCTACTGGTCCTGCACCATGCCCATGCTTCACGGACTGTAATGACATCTATGGACCCTAAGATTCAAGACCAAGTCTAGCATCACGCACAGTACCATGAGCTATGGTGAGTAACACAGACTATGATGGGTCCTCCATGTAGTCCCACTGTGCAGTTAAATGAAGGGTAATTCGTTCTTTCCCTATTCTCTCATTAATATGTATGGACATTTTTGGGACTAGATTCATTATGTATTTTCCTAAATACTCCTAATTCTATTCTTTTCCCTCACAAACTCTAAAATCAATTTTAATACTTTTCTCCCAAGGTTCCTCAAGCGATGTTCATCTTCCCCAAGTTTTGGCTAGGGTTTCTTCAAGAATAAGTCTCATTTTTCAATTTCAAGTTTAATTTCATTCAAGATATATGGGGATTGATCCTTGGGTTCCTTTCACCCATGGAGTTCCAAGGTTTTTATTCAAAATCTCATGAATTTCAATTGTATTTGTAACCCTAGTTTGATGAATAACATTGGGTTATTTCAATTATATTTTTATTGGCTATCAACGATCAGTGTAAGTATGTTTCTATATGAAATATGTGGTTTCAAGTTGAATTATGAATGCATATGAATGAAGCTATGTTTAATGATGATTCCATAAAGCATGATTATGAAGTTAAATGATTTCAAAGTATTTTCATGGTTTTCATCCGAATTGATTATGTATATGAGTTTTACTTTAAATTAAAGTATGAAGTATGATCATGGATTAAAATTATGTTCAAGTTATGAATTTTATGCAAGTATGAAGAAATGTGACTTAGGATCAATAATTGGTAACCTGGGAACGTAGTGACATAAATTATGCAAGTATTATATAGTGATGTTGAAAGACTTATACTCAAGTTGCAAGTATCACATGAAAATGAGCTAATCTATTACTTATGAGGCTTATGAACACGTTTACGATATATGTTAAGTATGATTATTATGTTATGTATTCAGTGGGATTTGATATAGCACCGAATGATGACTTGAGGTAGGGGCTCGACCTACAGGGATCCTCATATAAAGCACCAGAGGATTGATTTTTAACCTAGCTAGTAGATCCACATATAGCATATATACATGACCGCCTAGTGGGGCAGAGTCTACCTTGGCAAGTAGATGTCACTTTCTTTCATTGTATGAAAAGACATCGGGATTTCATATTATAGCTTGCATTTTCTTATTATCAATTATGATTCTATCCCACATATGCATATTCTCTTCATGTCCTTTTATGATTTCAACTATGTCTCATAAATGCTTTGATCATTATGGTTTTCTCATGACTTTATCCATTCACTTTTATCATGTACATTAATTGATCATTGCATCCTATAATTTATATTGCATTTCATGCCTACATATTATTGCCTACATTATCTCATAGTGTAGGGGTTGAGGACATGTGGCTAGTTGAGCTTCTCTATCGGTGGAGTTTTGGTGAGTCATCATCCTTTGAGGACTAGTTATGAATTGTTTTCTTTCTAAAGACTTTATTATATCGATATTGAGGGTGAGCTAGGGATATGTCTTAGTCCCCGGTCATCTTAATTTGTAAAGGCATTGTTCGACATATGTTGTAGAGTCAATGTAGTCAAGTTTACATCTTTTGTATGATTCATGATTTAGACTCTTCCTATGTTAGTTTTATATTTAGTTTACCTTATGAATGCTTATAATATGTCAAGAGGCAAGGTTGGAGTTCTTTGAGGTTTTGATCATTGTTTTATGACTAGGCTCTAGGTTGGATCATGACAAACTTGGTATCAAAATACAAGGTTTAAGACATCTTGGGGAGTCCAACATGCCACATCAAGTATAGTCATATTCATGGGTGTGAAGTTCACCACATCTATGAATAGGAGGCTATAAGGAATTTTAGGAAATCCTCACTTTATTCATGATCTATTTCGTGCAATAGAGTATACTCTAAGCTTTTCTTTCCCTAACGATTGTCCTTTGTGATTTTCAGAAATTCCTCTAAGAAGAGCACCTATTAAAAGACAGTTCAATGCTAACGAGGACCAAGTTTCTCCGGTCACTCATGACAATAGTTCTCTACCTGACCAAGTGACTAATATGGAGTTCTGAACCCCTATTACCATGGTATCCAAAATTATGGCCAACCAAGGGGTTACAGTTTCTCCTAATGCTCCTACTTCAGCATCTAGAGTGAGGAACTTTGCAAGTATGAACCTTCTCGAGGCATTCTGATTCTATTTGGGTTATTGTGGACCGAATGACTAAGTCATCATATCTTATACAAGTTAAGTCTTCTTATAGTATCGAAGATTATGCTAAGTTGTACATTCGATAATTGGTAAAATTTCATGGTGTTCCGTTGTCTATCATATCGGATCGAGGTCACTTTATAGTTTTGGAAGTCGTTTCGAAAGGGTCTTGGTATGAAAGTCAAGCTAAGTAGTGTTTTTCATCCTCAAACAAATGGACAAGTTGAAAGTACGATTCAAACCTTGGAGAATATATTAAGGGCATGTGTAATTTATTTTAAAGGAAGTTGGGATGAGCATTTGCCAAATGGCTCCTTTTGAAGCCTTGTATGGAAGAAGATGTAGGTCCCCGGTGGGATGGTTTGAAGTGGGTAAGATGGAATTTAATTGTCTGTATTTGGTAGTAGATGCAATGAAGAAGGTAAGGCTCATAAGAGAAAGATTGAAGATGGCTCAAAGTAGACAAAAGTCTTATTCGGACATTAGAAGAAGAGAGCTTGAATTTGATGTGGATGATTGGTGTATTTTAAAGTTTTACCCATAAAAAGTGTAATGTGTTTTGGTAAGAAAGGAAAATTGATTCCTAGATATGTAGGACCCTAGAGGATATTGAAGTATGTTGGAAAGATGTTATATGAGTAAGATTTGCTATTTGATTGTCTATGTTTCATCCGTTATTTCATGTGTCGATGTTGAGAATGTTTGTGGGTGACCCGATCGCTATTGTACAATTGGAGAGTGTGAATATTGAATATAACTTGACTTATGAGGAGGTCCTATTGGAAATCTTAGACATAAAAGTGAAGAGATTAAAGAACAAAGAAGTTGTGTTCGTCAAAGTATTGTGGAGAAATCAATAAGTAGAGAGTGCTACATAAGAAGCAGAAGAGGACATGATAAAGCGGTATTCGTATCTCTTTCCTACCACTCAAGCCTTCTTGTTCAGATCAACTAAACTAAAATGTTTCAGTGTCGTATGTCTTTTAAATGCATGCATGTTCATTAATTTGGTTTTAAAGTCATGATGTATGTTAAGTTTTGAAAATGTCATGGTTTACGCTTTTCTATGTGTCATAGCATTCATGTTGGGTTGCTAGTCCTCGTTCCATGTCCTTTTTGTGCTTAGTTGATCTCATTCAAGGACGAATATTCCAAAGAGGGAGATATTATAAGGTCCCAGAAGTTGAAAAGTCAAACAAAAGGAAAATCTCAAAAAATGGAAATAACCTCAAATGTACGACTTGACCTATGAGTCATGGGTATTCCTATGAGTCATAGAAGTGACTCGTAGGGTACTGGGTGAAGGATAGAAGTAGAAGAAGAGGAAAGGTCTATGAGTCAAGATGATGACTCATAGACATCAGGGCGAGTGGTAATGTTGACTGGTAAAGAAAGATCAGAGACTCAGGAAATTTGCAGGTTTTCAGGCCTGGAGGACGATAAGGGTCTACGACCCGTAATCCTATTGATGAGTCGTGAAGATGACTCATAGATGCGACTTCAGAGACTAAATATTTATAGCTTTTCTCAGACCTACAGAACCACTTAAGATGACGAGTCGTAGGGCCTATTGTGACTTGTAGGATCATATTCGTAGGGTCAAAATCTGAATTTAATGAAAGCTATAAACGTCTTTTTCCAAATTTGGTTCACCGACCCTACACACTTTTATGGCCAAGTTCAAAACTATATTTATCCACTCCTTCAAATTCTCCTCTATTCTAATTCATTCTACTAAATTCCCTAAGGAAATACTACCAAAATATCTCCCAAGTTCCATCCATAATTTCAAGCTAGGGTTTTAACTTTAACAAAGTTCCTCTTCAAATTTTGAGATGATTCCATCACGGTACATGGAGATTGATTCATGGATTTATTTAACCCATGGAGTACCAAGGCTCTTCGCAATTTATTCTTATGATTTCTTATTCAAAATCCCTAATTCCAATAATTATGCATTGGATTTTCTTATTTATGATGAATTCTATGATATTTGATTACACTACTCATCTTATTGATGTTACTTTCATAAATTATGTATGGGCTGATATAAGCAATGTGCATGTGTTTCAATCAAATTTTATGGTTTTTCAATCAAATTGACTATGTATACAAGTATTTCCCTAATTTCACATATGATTTATGATCATGGATTAAAATTATTTTCAAGATATGAATTTCATGCATGTTATGAAAGAGGTAACTTAGGATCCTTAATTAGTGACCTAGGAATCCAATGACACAAATTATGCAAGTATGATTTGTAAAGTTGAAAGGTTTTTACTCACATTGCAATTATGATATGAAAATGATCTACTCTATGAGTTTTAAACCTATGAACAAGTTTTATGAATATATGATAAGTATGATTACTACGTTATGTGTTCTGTTGCATTTGACTTAGCACCGAATGAGGCTTTAGGTGGGGGCTCAACCTACAGGGTCCTTATATAAACTCTCTTATCTCATAATTACGTTTCACCGTAGGATTTTTCTTTATGGCCTAGCTAGTGGATCCACATATAGCATATGTTCATAATACGCCTAGATTCCCCTTCTTTCCATTGTTGGAGAGACATCGGGATTCCATGTTATAGCTCGCGTGGTCTTATTGTCGGTTATGATTTTATCCCACATATGTATATTCTCTTTATGTGTATCTTTATGATTTCATTCATGTCTCTTAATACCTTGAACAAACATGTTTCTCGTGACTTTACTTATCCTCTTTCATATCATATATGTGATTTGATCATCGTACCTTATGTTTTATATTACATGGCATGCCCATATACTTAGTATAGTTAAACATACAAATGCATATTTTTTTCCTATATTGTCTCATAATGTAGGGGTTGAGCATCACATTTCTTCCACACATGGCTAATTGAGTTTCTATCATACGAACACTAGTGAGTCCTCATCTATCGAGGGAGAATTATGAGTTTGTTCCATTTTAAATGACTTGTGTTATATTCATATTGAGGGTGAGATAGGGACATGTATTAGCCTCCGCCCATCTTGAGTAGTAATGGCATTGTTGGACAAAGTATGTAGAGTCTATGTAGTCAATCTTACACTCTCTTTTATGATTCATGTATTGAGACTCTTTCCTATGTTACTTCCCCTTTACTATACCTTATGTATGCCTATAAAATATCAAGAGGCTTGGTTGGATCCCTTCGAGGTTTCAATCATCGTGTCATGTCTAGGGCCTAGTTTGAGTCATGAGAGATTCACTATGGACATATCGTATAGATTTTAAAACACCCATTCGTATGTCACTATATCAATTAGTGTTTATAAAGGCATGTCATTTTCCTGTGGAATTAGAGCACGAGGCGTTGTGGGCTCCAGAAGCTAAATTTGAGTTGTAGTGAAATTGTAAATATGAGGTTAGAGCATATTAATGAGATGGATAAGTTCTATCTGAGGGCATATGAGATAGAAGATCTATACAAATAAAAAATAAAGGTATATCACGATTGACGTATTAAGAAGCGAGAGTTTTGCCTTGGTGACATGGTGTTGCTATTCAATTCTAAACCTAGACAGTTTCCCAAAAAGTTGAAATCCAAATGGTCTGGCCCTTTCACTATAGCACAGGTATTTCCCCATGGTGCAATCGAGCTTGAAGAAACAAGATGGGAACAAGATGAAGGTGAACGGGTAGAATGTGAAGTTCTACTTGGGAGCAAAAGAAGAAGCCAAGATAGTTGAAGTGCTTCAACTTGATGAAGTCTAAGTAATCAAGGTACTTGCATCCTGCCACATGTTAAATCAAGCGCTTCATGGGAGGCAACCCATAGGGAATACTAATGAAGTCTTAGTAGTCGAGTGACCCACATAGTGAGGTAACGTTAAATCAACCCAAGAATTGTACTTGTAATAGATAGGCTAAATTTTGTTTTAGAAGTTTTTATAGTGTCACAGTGTGTTTTATAAGTGCAGGGACCCAACAAAGGAGAAAAACACAAAAACGGATCCAAGTCTCTTCACCACGGGCAATTACATGGTCTATGTAGTACATCACAATTAGTGTTGTGGGTGCGTGAAAGCCACAAAAACATGAAGACTGAGGTTCATGGTTGTGTTTACGGCCCGTGAAAACTTTCACAAACTGTTTAGCCTTTTGTGAACCCTCAGGTAAGTTCTTGAAATTTTTCTCTAAGGCCAGATCAATAAGGAGACCATGGTCCATGGTTCTCTTTACGAGCTACAATGAAAAAACAGTGAAACTAGGTCGGCTAACCTAAAATAATCTGACACGATTTTACCCACTTCAAAATTCCCAAAGGGAAATTGGGTTTTTACCCACTTTTCACCAAACAATTTGGGTCAATTTCAAATTTCCCCATGCAAACACATTCCCTCTCCAACTCCAAAACTTCCAACCTAATAATTACCCTCGTTTATAGTGATTAAAGTCTATTGGGACTACTAGGATCCATCACACGAAATCCCCAACCATTATTTCTCCAAATCTCACAATATTAAAGTTGAAAACTAATTTACCCCATGAACTCGAGATTTTACTTCTATGAATACATGTTAGGTATCGATATGCATGTTAATAATTGATTAAAGAAAGTGTGTGTGTTTGTAATTAATCTTATGATGTTTAAATTGTGTGTTTTGTGTTGCATATTGATGAGGGGTGAACATACCCTTGTTGAACTTTTATGACGGGGAAGAAGGCCCTTCCACAGGCTGTATTTCACTTAACCGTTCGTGGTAAGTGGTTGTTTCCATCACGATGTCATTACAAGGAAATTTTTCTAAGGGAGGGATCACGGGAAACTTCACAAGACATGAACCTCTCCATAAACCGTAAAATGAATTGTGATCCAACACTTATGAAATTTTTCAACCTATTCTCAACACCCTCTCACTAGAACCCCTTCTACAATACCATATACGGGCCGTGTAACTCTCAACGGCCCATGATGAGCACCTGTGCAGAAAAAGTTGACAAAAGTTCAAAAACACTAGAAAAATTAAAAATCCCAAAAACAATTAGTTTTAATTTTGTGTTTGCATGTAACTTCCCTATAATGATTTGAGTGATGACATTTTTAAGGGATACGACATGTTTGTATATTCTTAGGGAAGTATGAGTACCCATAAAAAGTATTCGCATTTTCTTCCATAAAATTCTAATTATTTTGTCTCATTTCTAAGTATCATGGGACCCAAACACTCGACTCCTCATTCATCACAACATGACTCGTCTTTTAAGGAATCAACAGAAATTTGAACCATAAGTTTGAAAATAAGGCATCTAGTAGGACTGAAGTACGATATACTATGATTATCTCCTCTCACTCACCACGTACTACTAGAGCTAAAGTTATTACTGAGGCTAAAGCCATGCACTCCCAATCTGAAGAGGAGACAGTGGGTTCTTGAGGCTAGTGGTTCTGGTAGTGGTGAAGAAGAAGATGAGATCATAGATAGCATTGAGAGGTATACAGCAGCTCGAGAATCTGATCCATTAGAAAGAAGAGCTCATATTAATTTCTCTCAAATTAGATGGACTACACCTGGATCCCAACAATACTTTAAATGGCCTGTTCAAACAATCCAACGGCCTTAGTAGATCTCAAAATACCATCTCCCCCTTGGGAGAAAGCCTAATGGCCTTTTAGGAAACCTCTTTCTTCAATTAAACCAAAGAAGGATCAATATCTTGTTTTTCCTTAATGTCCACCACAAGAGATAATTCGGAACCATTCTACACAATAACAGTACCATTCTCAAAATCAACCAATCAAACTCCCAAACAGGCTAATCTATGCATATCCTGAACTAGCTCTTTCTTCTCATCCTCACTATGAGAAATACTATTCATAGACAATATACTAAGAGCAACGACAACCACATTTGTCTTACTCAGGTGGTATAGCACACTCATATCATAATCTTTCAACAACTCAAGCCATCTCTTTTGTCGAAGGTTCAGGTCTTTTTGAGTGAGCACATATTGTAAACTCTTGTGATTAGTGAAAACATCTACATGGACACCATAGAGATAGTTCCTCCACAACCTCAAACAAAATTCCACCACCGCTAACTCTAAGTCATGAGTATTGTAATTATTCTCATGTCCCTTGCATTTCCTTGAAAGATAAGCTATCATTTTACTATTGTGCATTAGAACACAACTAAGACCAACTCATGAAGCATCACAATAGACAATGAACCCATTGGAACCTTCTAGTAAAGTCAACACTAGAGCGGAGGTAAGCCTATCATTAAACTCTTGGAAGCTTTTCTCACATGCCTCGGACCATTGGAATTTCACCTTATTTTAAGTCAAAGTAGTTAAGGGAAATGCAATAGAAGAGAAACCTTCCACAAATCTTCTATAATAATCAGCTAAGCCCAAAAAACTTTGAATATTAGAAAGAGTCAATAGTCTAGATCAAACACTCTTGCTCTAAAATTTTAGAAGGATAAGGATCCAAATCCTAAGTCAAAAGGAGGAGCTCAGAGTGGTCAAGTCATCCCTCCATGTAATGGAAGAGTGCTTAGCGGGATTAGATGTGTGCTACAAGTGTGGAAAGCCAGTCTTCATGCAATGGAATATAGGTATGGGGCTAGACCCCAGGTTTAGACTTAAGCTATCGGTCGTCTGTATCAGCGTGTTACTAGTTTTGGTGGTGGTCAGCGCTAAAACAAATTTTATGCCCTTCAAACTCGTCAAGAGTTAGAGGATTACCTCGATGCAGTGACTAGTATGTTGAAATTATTTTACTTTGATGTTTACGCATTATTAGATTCGAGTGCTACTCTATCATTTATTACTCCTTATCTTGTTATGATATTCATTGTTAGTCCCGAGATCTTGCTAGAGCCTTTTTTGGTCTATGCAATTGGTGAATCAATTGTGGCTAAAAGAGTCTACAAAAATTTTCTAATTTTAGTTTTTCATAAAGTTACCTCTGTTGATCTAGTAGAGATTGATATGACGATTTTTATGTTATTCACGGTATGGATTAGCTTCATATGTGTTATGACTCTATATGTTGTAGAACCTATGTGGTTAAGTTTTAGTTTCCAAACAAGCCTGTCCTAGAAAGGAAAGGTAGTAACTCAGTGTTTAAGGGTCAATTCATCTCATGCCTTAAAGATCGGAAAATGATTTTCAAAGGTTACATCTATAATCTAGTTTGGGTTAGAGATACTAACTCGAAAACTCCTATTCTTAAGTGAGTTTTAGTTGTTAATGAATTTTCAGATATTTTCCCCGATTTTCTTCTAGGTATTCCTCCCGAAAGGAAAATAGACTTCGGTATCGTTATTCTTCTAGATAATCAACCTATTTCTATTCCTCAAATGGCCCCGACAGAATTGAAAGAATTAATGGATCAGTTGAAGGATTTGCTAGATAAAGTCTTCATAAGACCGAGTATCTCTCCATGGGGTGCTCCAGTTCTTTTTTTAGAAACAAATATGATTCTCTTTGTATGTATATTGACTATCAAAATTTGAATAAGGTCACTATTAAGTATAAGGATCCCATTCCAAGGATTAATGACTTGTTCAATTAACTTCAAGGAGCAAGCTACTTTTTAAAGATTGATCTTCGATCAGGTTATCATCAACTCTGACTAAAGGAATGACACATTCCGAAGACGGCCTTTAGAACTCCTAAGGTCACTTTTAAATTTTGGTTATTTCTTTTGAACTAACGAATGACCCTACAACTTTTTTGTATTTGATGAACAGGGTGTTCAAGCAATATTTGGATATGTTTTTATTGTCTTGATTGATGATATTTTGATATAATTTTGGAATGAGGAAGAACATGCTGATTATTTGAGGGTTGTGTTGCGAATAATGAAGGACCATCAGTTGTATACAAACTTATAGTAAATGTGAATTTTGGCTAAGGTCAGTTGATTTACTTGGTCACATCATTTCTGGACAAGATATTATGGTTGATCCAAAGAAGACCGAGGTGGTTAAGAATGAACATGTCAAGTTCAATGTATGGGCTCTATAAAGCAACCAAAAGATATGACAGTGATGTTTGTGTTTAATGTCGAGGTAGAGAGTGTAATCTATTTTCCTATTGAAGAGAGGCTTACTGTTGAGCTTTTAGTAGGTGTAATCATAAATTTTGATGGTGATAGTATTAAGGGGTATGATAAGTCTATGAATGCTTTGAAGGGTATAAGATCACACACCTATTTTTCCAAGAAGCTTGATCTTGACTTAGAAGAACAGGCCGACTCCACCCACTAAATTATCTATAAAGGAGCCGCCTGTACTTGAGCTTAATGAATTGCCAGTTCATTTGAGGTATATATTTCTTGGTGAGAATAACACTTTGCCAATGATTATTTCTACAAATTTGAGTGAAGGACATGTTACAACACTGGTTAAGGTGTAAAGGTATAAGAAAACTATTAGTTGGACTATTGTTGATATTATGGGTACTCGTCCTGGAATTTGTACTCAAAAAATTTAGTTGAAGGAGGAATGCAGTCCTATTATTGAACACCAGAGGAGACTAGGCCTGCCTATGTAAGAGGTGGTAAAGAAGAAAATTATTAAGTGTCTAGATACAGATGTGGTATATCCCATATCAGATAGTAACTGGGTTAGCCCTGAGTGTCCCTAAGAAGGGGGTATTACAGTCGTCGCAAATGATAAGAATGAGTTGGTCCCACTTAGGCCAGTCACTGGATGGCAATTCTACATGGATTACTGCATACTTAACAAATGGACTTTGAAGGACCATTTTCTAATGCCCTTCATGGACTAAATGCTAGATAGGTTAGGACACAGAGGTTGGTATTATTTTCTAGATGGGTACTCTGGCTACAATCAGATCTCCATAGAGCTAGAGGACCAAGAGAAGACAAACTTTGCATGTCCTTATGGTACCTTTGCATTCAAGTGCGTGCCATTTGGACTATGTAATGCACCTGCTACATTCCAGCGGTACATGATATCTATATTCTCTGACATGTTAGAGGACACACTTGAGGTATTTATTGATGATTTTTTATGGTAGGTGATACTTTCGATGAGTGTTTATTGAATCTTAACAGGTCTTTGCAAAGACGTGAAGAGGCTAACCTAGTCTTGAACTAAGAAAAATGCCATTTCATGGTCAAAGAGGGTATTATGCTAGGACATAAAATTTCAAAAAAAGGTTTGGGGGTCCACAAGGCGAAAATAGAGGTGATTGAGAAACTGCCTCCTTCTCTATAAAGGGTGTCAGTAGTTCTACTTTTATGAGGCGTGTATGAAAGGGTTTGAATCTTTGAAGGAGAAGTTGATCTTAGCACCGGTGATTGTTGCTCCAGGTTAGTCTACCCTATTTGAGATCATATGTTATGCTAGTGGTGTTTCTTTGGGGATTGTGCTAGGGAAAAAGTGCAACAAGATCTTTCATCACATATACTATGCTAGCAAGCGCTAAATGCAACCCAGAAGAAATATATTATGACTGAGCAGGAATTTTTGGCAGTAGAGTATCCATTCAAAAAATTCAAAGCATACCATTTGGGTACCAAGGTGATAGTGCACACTGAGCATGTAACCTTGAGATACTTGATGACCAAGCAAGATGCTAAGCCAAGGTCAATCAGATGGGTGCTGCTACTTAAGGAATTCAACTAAGGTAAAGGACCGTAAAGGTAGTGAAAATCGGGTAACTTACCACTTGTCCAAGGTGGAAGATGAGAATAGAGGTAAGGATTAGCTTCACATCAATGATTCATTCCCAGATGAATAGGTCTTGGCTTCCACTTTGATCTTATCCCTTGGGTTGTTGATAATGCTAACTATCTTTTTATTGATATTATGCTTGAAGATCTTACTTTTCAGCAGAGGAAGAAGTTTTTACATGATGTTAACAGGTACTTTTGGGATGATCCATATTTATTCAGGATATGTGCTGATAATGTCATCAGGACGTGTATTCTAAAAGCTGAAATGTAAAGTATTTTGGAGGTTTGCCACTCATCTCAGGTAGGTAGACACCATGGCAGGAATCGTATTGTGAAAAAGTTACTGAAATGTGGTTATGACTGGCCTACTATCTACAAAAATACTCATGATTTGGAAACAATCTATGACCAGTGCCAAAGGCAAGGAAACATATTCAGGCGTCAAGAGTTACCTATGACAATAATCCTAGAGGTGGAATTATTTAATGTATGGGGCATCAATTTCATGGGGCCGTTTGTGAGTCATATGGGATAAAATACATTCTTATGGTAGTTGACTATATCTCAAAATGGGTGGAAACTGTCCCTTTACCAGAAAATGAGAGCAAGAGCATTGCTGGTTTTTTATAGAGTAATATCTTTTCCAAGTTTGGGACTCCGAGGGCTATATTAGTGATGAGGGTTCCCACTTAGGAAATATTATCTTTAGGACCCTTCTAGAGAAAATACGGTGTGAAGAAAAATAAGGTAGCTACTCTATATTACACCCAGTCTAATGGGCAGGTTGAAGTCTCCAACTACGAAATCAAGGAGATTCTAGCCAAGTCTGTGAACGTTAATAGGACTGATTGGTCTATAAAGCTAGATGATAATCTATGGGCATATCGGAAGACTTTCAAAACACCCAATTATATGTCCCCATACCAGTTAGTGTTTAGAAATACATATCATTTGCCTACAGATCTAGAACACAAAGCGTTGTGGGCCTTGAAAAGGTTGAACCTGAGTTGGAATGAAGCTGCGCATATGAGGCTAGATCAAATCAATGACATGGATGAGTTTTACTTGCGTGCATATGACAGTTCCATTCTTTAAAAAGAACAGATAAAACTATATCATGACAGGCATATTGAGAAGCATAACTTTAGCATTGGAGATAAAGTGTTGTTGTTTATTCCAGGATGCAGTTGTTTTCGGGCAAGCTACGTTCAAAGTGGTCTGGACCTTTCACCATCACACATGTATTTTCTCATGGTGTAATTGAGCTTGAAGCTCAAGATGGTCATAGGTTTAAAGTGAATTGACAACGGGTGAAATTGTACTTGGGATCTCTAGAAGAAGTGAAAATTGTCGAAGAGATATAGCTTGATGAAGTCTAAGTAGTCAAAGAACCTACATTGTTTCTTGATGTTAAATCAGGCATTTCATAGGAGGCAACTAATAGGGAAAAGCTTCATAAAGTCTGAGTAGTGGAGTAACCCACATCATGCAGTGATGTTAAATCAAGTACTGCTTGGGAGGCAACCCAAGAATTGTATCTTTAAGTAGACAAGTTAAATTTTGATAGTTGTGTTTTTATAGAGTCACGGTGTGTTCTGTGAGAGTAGGGTCTCAAAGGAGGAGAAAAACATTAAAAATTGGCAAAAGTTCCCTATTAGAGAGCCTATACAGACCTTATAGAGCACCACACCTCGTGGTGGAGTAGCTTAATGAGCACAATCTTCAGTAACTTCAGGAATACGGAAGGGATTATGGGCGGTGATGAACTTCACATACTGCTTTTACTTTCGTGAATTCCAGGTAAGGCCCCTCACCTTTTATCTAAGGTCATCACTACGGTAGGGATTACGACCCATGATGAACTTCACGAACCATTTTTCCCTTCGTGTATCCCAGGTAAGACCACCTCCATTTTGTCCAACTCCCATGTCACGAAGGGGATTACGACCCGTAATTCTCTTCACGGGTATCTATAATGGGTCGTGAAGCCTAGTTGGCTAATTATTTTTTAGTCAACCCGGTTTCGACTTGGGTACAAAATAATTAGGGATTTTTGGTTTATTACCCACTTACCCCCAAAATTTGGGCCATTCTCTTTCTCTCCCACTACGAATCAAAGTAAAGAACACCCCTCAAATCTCTTGTCGTGAAAACTACTCCACTTTCCACTGATTTAAGTTGCGAGTAGTGTTTGTGTGTGTAGTTCGAGGGTTGTAGTGTCTGGAACTATGAGAATCTGTTGGTGTAAGCATACATTAAATGAATCAAGTAAGTTCTCTTGTCAATCCCTTGAGATGATGCAATATGGAAGTTATGTCGTAGTGCTAGAACATTTATGCATAGTTATTAGGATAGTTTGGACTATATGTGTATCTGTGAATGTGCATAGTATGTGGGGATAGGGTAATTTGAATTCGGATAGTAGTAGTTTAAATGTGGAGTTGAGGCATACTTATAATTGTTTAACCATGAATTTCTGAGTGTTGATTGGTATGTTTCAATGTGCTTAATATGCTTGCAATGGTGGGAATAATACGTTGTGATATGTGAGGAATATCGAACACTGGTAGAACTGAAGGGTTGGGGATGAAGACATTCACTACGGATCATATTGCACTTTATGATCCATGGTGGAGGCCCGCTGTCTAAATTTCTGAAAATTTTCCAAGTGTAGGATCACGGAAGGCATCACGGAATGTGAACTTCATCATGGGGCATGGTGTTGTTCTGTGGCCCAACACTTAGAAAACTTTTTGGGAATTTCCTGAGGCCTAGGTATTGGAAGGCACCACGGAGACCTTCACAGTCTGTGAATACCTTCATGGTCTGTGAAGGTACACGTACTAATACACTCTGGAAAAAAATTTTGGAACATTGAAAAATCCAAAAATAATTTTTATTTCAGTTTTCGCTTAAGATCACACTATGATAGATTGAGTAATGTCATTTCTTAAGGGTCATCGTCATGCTTGTATGAAACAAGGGGAATTCTGAGTACTCGTTTAAATTCATTGAATCATATTTCCAAGTAACTAACCATTTGTCACTTCCACAGGTACCATGGCATGACCACATACCAAGAATATTTCCTGATACCAACTCCACGACTCCACATCTGAGGAATCATAGCATGAGTTAGAATAGGGGTCGAGAAGCGATGTGTCTAGTGGATCAGAGGTATAGGTTGCCACCACTATCTCTCCTTATGTACCTCCCACGACTAGATCTATAGTGGCTGTTGAGGTCGCTGCCACTACCTCTAGTCTGAAGAAGAGGTAGTCGGCTTGACCAATAAGGTAAATAAGGACACGACACAATCTGGTGATGAAGGTAGTAAAGTAGTGCAGTTGGTGATGAGGATGATGAACTGGATAATATAGAGAAGTTTTCCCACTAAAACGAAAGTGACCTATTTGAGCATCGAAAAGTTATTAATTTTCTGAGAAGCAGGTGGCTTGTTCCTAGATAGTACGATATCTTTGCCAATGCCCTAACTATTCCAAAGGCTTGACTAAATGAGCTATTTTGATAGAAGTCCAAATGGTCAGTAATAACCTCTCCACCCTGCCTAAGCTCAAAGACTTTTCTTCAAGCGCCATTTTGAGGGGATGATGGAGGACCCGGGGTTTTATGGTGAAAATCTAGTCTAGGAATTCTATTCTACCTATTCCAACAGAATGATGAATGTTTTGCCTAAGGAGGCCTAGAAAGAGAAGAAAAGGGTGTTAGCATTGAAGTCACCACCATAGAATAAAGTCATGGTTCATGGAAAGGCAGTGGATATCTCTAAATCTATAATCAACAGGTTCTTATATAGTCGAGAATTCTATATCAATGTTCGAACAGGTCTTTATGAGCACCGGCACCATAAGGTTAGTGCTGAGGCAAAGATGAGCGATCCTGAGGTACTACAACACATTATTGGTTGGATTGCAAGGAGAATTTCTATCGAGGGTGAAAATGCACCGTGGGTTACTAATCCCTAGTAGTTAATTACTAAAGCTTCCCACACTTTCCCGGCTAAGTTCTGGTGGGCCATTGTCTGTGCTCATCTCTAACCAATAGAGAATGACAACACCCTCTACCCTATACAGGTGTTACTAGTAGCCTGTCTTATGGCTCATTTTGGACATTGGCTAATTGCGGCCGAAATTCAACACCAAGCATTTAATGAGCGGGATGGACTTCCATTCCCATGTCTAATTAGGAGGTTATGTGAGTTCATGGGTACCCTAGTAAATCGCCACTTTGACAAACACACCATAGCTACGAAGTCCACAAATGCGACATTGATACAGGATTTGGACAACCTGCTATATAAAACTAAGTTGGGCCAACCCATTGGGCTAGTCACTTTGCCCACAATTCCATACCTTCCTACTCTAGATTTGGAGGGTGAGACTTCATGCCCTCCAATGTAGGAGGCCATAGAGAAGACCGACGGCGACATTAGGCCTACCCCTTCCACGCTTGCAATTTTTGGTATGATGATCATCGTTCCTTATGCACTCCTTGAGTGATTGGTGTAGGATCAATGGTAGAAATGGGCTTTAGTAGATCAGATGATTGAGAAGCAACCTAGGGTAGTCTAAACACAGATACAATAGGAGGCGATTCAGCTTTGCACTGAGCTCAGGTAGGATATTACACTGGTACAGGGTCACATAGATGGTCTTAAGGCCCATATCACTACTTAGT
Source organism: Solanum dulcamara (assembly GCF_947179165.1). Classification (NCBI taxonomy): domain Eukaryota; kingdom Viridiplantae; phylum Streptophyta; class Magnoliopsida; order Solanales; family Solanaceae; genus Solanum; species Solanum dulcamara. Next base: position 33,183,130 of record NC_077241.1, on the reverse strand, counting down.
ATGGTCATCTAGGTGATAAGGAGATTGTATCCTTAAAGACAGACTGGCCTCCTTACGAGAGGTCATGGGTAAATTGGAATAAAAGCCATCCTCTATTATCCCTTCTATTGTCATGGATACTTTTCTATAGCTATTGTCGGTACCTCTCACACCCATGCAACTAGATAGGGTGTAGGGCTTTGTTTCAGCACCTAAGCTCAGTAAAAAAGGCAATGACAAGAAGTGAGGATAGAGGGATAGCTCCATTGACAAGGAAAAAAAGTCTAGAAGAGCAGAGAAGAAAGATGAGAAGAAGGTTAAGCGTGCTTCATAAAAGGAAACCAAGGAGATTAAGGAGCTCGAGAGACAACGGCTTGAGGCTACAAAGGTTGGAGCATCGACTAGTGGATTCACTCCTTTTGAGACTGCTACAATCCCGACTCCAGCTTTTACTATGAGTGAGGTGCCTCCCAGCACGCTTACTACTACTAAAAGAGATGACCTATTGAGGAAGCCTACCTCATTGAGTGCACCTGCTGACGTTGGTGCCACTACATCACCACCAACTAACGACTACGGCATCATAGGTATAATCACTTTCCTTGTAGTTATTATTGAGCTTTTTGATGTATAGTTGAGGATAATGCACAATGTTTTGATAAGGGGTGGGGCATCCTGATGCTTAGAGTTTTTGTTGCCATATTTCTCTTCTCTCAAGTATATATCTAGTAGAACTGGCATGTTAAGGATTGTTTTTGTGTAAATACAAGAGTCTATAGAAGTATATAGTAGCCTGTAGAAAGAATGAGTTGAATTAAACAAAAATAACTCCCAATTGAAAATTTTGTGAAATACTATATGATTGGTCTTGCCTCTGAAAAATGACTTGGTAGGATCTTTATAAGATATTGTACATATTGACTTGTCGATCAAATGCTAGCTAGGATATGACTGGGTTGATTAGTGCTGAATAGTATAACATATGAGCCATGTGTGTGTACTTGATTACTTAGTTCGAATAATGCATCTGTAAGCTAGACCTTTCCTAGTTTATCTCACTGAAATGATTGAATAGCTTGATTAGGACAGGATCATATGTTGTTGTTGAAAATGAGTCAGTTAGCCTAAAAATAACCAACCAAATTAAAGCATACCCTTTGAACCAAAAGTTTGAGCCTGAAAAAGACCTTTTCTTTGGCATAACACAAACCACTAATTATAGACCTTTATCTTGGACCTGGTCCCTCCTAGGACAATGTGCACCTCAACTTAGGCCAAAATCCTAAGTTGAGGGTGGCTATTATAAAAAAAAGTGAAAAAAAGCGGGGTATGAAAAGAGTTGTGTGATAAGAGAAAAAATATTAATCATAGGGGTATGGATGCTGATGAAATAAAAGAACAAGTATGATGCATCATGAAATTCAGAATTGCAATAAGAAAACACACTTAGAAAAAAAAGGAACAAAGGCAGAAACCACATCCGGGCGAGAATAGAGAAGTAAATGAAGAGATAAAATAATTTGGGGATTGGAAAACAAGTAGCTAAGTCAAAGTATTCACTTGTATCCTAAATGTATCCTACCCGAGCCTATGTTACAAGTAAAGAAATTCCTAATGTTGTCCTAAAAGAGCTATTTGAAAGTGCAGTGTAGAAAATAAGGGCAAGCCTATGGTCCATACGTATGCATTAGTTGAATTTTATTTGTGAGTGTGAGTGAGTTCATCTCAATCTCTGTTCTATTTTTGCATACTATGCGAGAGACTTCTTTGTTGTGAGGGCACTATGATTATATTGTTGAGTTGCTATGTTGACTAGTACATTGTCTTTTGTATTTTTTGGGTTGACTGTGACTAGTGTGATATCATAAATCAATCATTGTGAGTTATTTGGACTACCAGTGTATTGCATAGTATTGTAAACTAAATAGAAGGGTTATGGATGATATGTTGGGCTGATATATATCTTTTTATAGTTAGTTGTGTTTGCGCATCATGTTGTTTTATTTTGTGTCATTGCTTGAGGACAAACAATGGTTCTAAGTTGAGGGTGTTGATGTGTCGCGTATATATGACCCTTTTAATGTTCAAAATAATGAATTAGTGTGCGTTGTATGCATGTTTTCATAGGTATGATATGTGTTTTGTTTATTCAGCAGGAAAACTAAGTCACGCATGAGTTTGGATGATTTGTTAGTTCTGAGTTGTTGTTTTACTGAAGACTATGAGCCTTACCACGGACCATAGTGCCTTGTATGGGCCGTGATGATTGGTGTATTGCTGATGAGAGAAAGAAGTTGATGCTAAAAGTTGATCAAGTATAACTCCATGTAACCCTTTATGGGATATGGAGCACAACACGAGTCATGGTGGCTGTCGTAGTGCTTAATATGTGAATCCTAAAGTGGATTGAATTTTTACCAAGTGAAACTACAGATTATGAAGGTGGCTCATGGAGGCTGGTTAATTGAAGATGGAAATTCTGTAAAGGGAATCACTATGGACCCCATACGGTTCATAGTCGGGACCATGAGACGTGGTGATCCCCCATGAAGAAATGAAGGCCTCCACCATGTGGTGGAACTAAGTCAAGGACCACGGACAGTGAAGATCGGTACGGTCCATAGTGCGTGGGCGTGAAGCTATGCTAACTTAAGTTTTCCTAGTTGATTTAGGATTAGCTTTTGTAATTATATAAATACCCGAATTTATTATGTTTTAAGGTTACACCTTTTATTATCAGTTTTTGTTATTATTGTGAACAACATTGGAAGACATATTCTACTACTTCTTGAGATTGATTCTTGAAATCTAATTTTGGTTTTCATTCTTGATTTGTGGTTCGCGTGTGTGATTCAAAGTTTACTTCTTCATTCATGTAGGTATTGCTTTATGAATTCTACACAAATACTTATTCCTTTAATTAAAATTATGAGTAGCTAAGCCTACAACTAGGATTATGGGAACCATGACAACGTAAAAAATTAGGCAAACGTGTAAAGTGATTATCGTGATCTTTCTTGCATGTATTATGATTTTCTTCGTCTAAAAGTCTTTCTTAATGAGTGAACACATTGGTAACCTTCCCGTATTCATTGATTGCCCCAGAGGGAGGGAGTAATTAGAAAAACATTATCACAATAGTAATTCGGAGGAACAATGTCACAACCCAACTCCATAGGCCGCGATTGGGGTCCAACCTGGACCCCCCGTATACATATCTATCAGCTGTGGTCACATCAAGTTATAAACATGCAATACATATAAATCAAGTATAGTCAAACCGGACTACAACAACATGATATGTAGATGAGAATCCCCATGGGTCATAACATTTTGTATATCTGTAGCCTCTTTCATTTGTATTACCTCATAAAAGGGAACGTAAGCCGACCAGGCTTCCATAATGTAACAACACATACAATATATCATATAGACCTAGCTAAACCAAACTGACATATACAACCCAAATAAATATGTCTGTAGACCTCTAAAATATTAACGACAACATATGGCGGGATAGGGCCCCGTCGTACCCCTGAATAGACAAAACAATTTTATACATCAGTGGTCAATACCAAAAACTAGGCTCTGGGCTCTGATACAATGGAGCCTCTTCCAGCTGAGCTGCACAGAATTCTAAGCAGACGGACTTCTAAAACCTGTATATGTACCTGCGGGTATGAAATGCAGCCCCTCGAGAAAAAGAAGTCAGTACGACATATGTACTGAGTATGTAAAACATAACATAATATAATTGGAGGTATATCCGAAATAAATAAGCAGGGGAATAAATTATCAAATTAGAAGTTTGTACATGTACTTTGTGAATTATAAAAGCATGCATGCTCATATCATACCATATAGCCGGCCCTTTTAGGGGTCTAGTAAATCATATCTATAAAACCATCATGGCCCTAGTATCATCACCACCTTATTACAACACATCATCATATATATACATATGTATCCGGCCCTCTAGTGAGGGAATGGTGAAAAATATAGTAAATTGTGCATGATTACTTCTCCCGGCCTAAGCGTGATGAAAGAAGTGTTACAGTATACACGAGTAGAGTAATGAGAAACAAAACATAGTTTAAATCATTAACGGAGACTCAATGAAGTCGTTACGTGAATCATCCCTGGAGATTAGGGCAGAAAGTATCTGATGTATACCCTTTAAATATCACTAAGGACTAGGTAAAAGAGAGTTTTGGAAATCTTAGACATATACCAGTATGAAATATCTTATAGCAGTCTGAGCGTTGGTTGTTTCAGAGCCTTTCTTTTTTTTTTTACAAAAGGAGCTTAGTGAATCAATTATTCTACAGTCATACAGAAGACTCGAGGAGTAAGAGTTTAACTACTTTAAAAGTCTTAACATCCAGAAGTGATCAAGAGTCCTGAAGTCATATTCAGAACCTAAGAGTGAATTGCCCTGAAGCTTTCATCATCCATATCCTACATCTAAGACATGCCAAAAAGGAAGAGAAAAGATAGGCTTTACATACCTATGTCAAAAACATGCCAAATTGCAACTCGGAACTTCTCCAAATGTTCTGAAATTGAGCGGGCTATTGGTGTCACTTCTTTGCTACCCCAAATAATGATTTTATGTTCTTAAATACCATTATATAACCGTGTGATACCTTAAATAATTAATTCACAGAACAAAAGTCGGGGGCTCACCTTTTGGAGACCAAACCCGTAGCCCTCCTTTCCTTGCCTCCAACGTTTTCCTTCAGCTTTCTATTATTAGTTCCAGGTGTAAAGCTAAAGATATGATTCCATAGACATCATAAGGTACATACATACACCCCCACGTGGTTGAGGAACACCCTAGATAATTAATTCATGGAGAAAAATTGAAGAACTTACCTTTAATTTCTCAAGACCATGGCTGCCTTATTCTTTTCCTTTTTCACGTTTTTCTCTCTATGTTCTTGGCTGATTTTTGGATAATGAAAAAGTTAAGAGTCACATAATACATATATATACACCTCTTTAGAAGGTGCCATATGGCATCCCCCTAGGGTGACACGTGGCAGTCTTCTAAGGTGCCACCTCAACCTATTGGGCCAATCACATGCTGCCATGTGGAAGTGGGGTCCACCCCAAGCTACTGCATCACCTACTTGACCCTAAGTAGGTGCATCACCTGCTTGTCCAAGTAGGTGCATCACCTACTTGTTTCGAGTAGGCGCGTCATTTCCTTATTTCTCTTTCATGAGCTCATAATCCCATCTTACTTCAAGAGTGTATGCACTCCTTGCTACTTAAGCTCGACGTGTACTCAAGTAGCTTAAGTGTGTAGGACTTCTAAGTTAGTAGCTTACGTAGGTAAGTCGAGTCCTATGACTCCTTACTTAGCCTCCAACTTCTTCCGACTCCTCATAACCCTACTTCCAACCTTCCCTACTATAGGGTATCATATTCTCCTTTCCTTGGAGTTGTTTAATAGCGTTGTAGATTATCCACCTCACATAGTAACTGCTAAGAAGCTTAAGAGACATTTTGAGCTCCAGAGTGTGGGGTGTAACAAACAAAACTTTGTCTAAGTTACTTGAGCCCGGGTGGGGATAGTACTCTGAGTTACAGAGTGAGGGTTAGTAAATCATATATTTTGACATAGGAATGAGATGAATGAAATGCATCTAAGAAGAACTGGGAGGTGAATTAGATGTTAATAACTCACTAGATCTTACATGCAATGCATTGAAATGTTACAACTAACATGATTAGTCTACTAAGTTAAACATCATGGGGAACACAATCCTAGGTAAATTCTCATATTGTTCATAACTAAATTGTTAGCTACTTTGCTAATGTATCATTAAGTTTTACTAAACCAATCAGTAAAAAATCCATTTTACTTTATGCACTTTTGTTTTTGGGAAGTAGAAAGTACATCTGAAAAGTATTTGCTAATAGACTTGTTTCAACCTATTCCTGTGGGATCGACCTCGACTCTTACTTGGGTAAATAGACTGCTAATGATTATCTATATTTCTTTTGAAAAGTATACTTGAAGGTTATCAGGTTCCGTGAGAGACATCTAAGGTCTGTGTTTCCATCCATGGAACCCTATCCGTACAAATCAGAGTGAAATCTGGGTTTTTGAAGATTGATTCTATGAGACTCATCTACTGTCTGTACATCAATGTAAGAGCCATAAGTATGTTTGTAAGAATCAAAAAAATTCTAAGTTTTGAAGTTTGGTTTATGAGACCCATCTATTCTCTGTAAACCAATCTACGATCTGTAAATGAAGGTCATCATGTTCAAGTAAATATCCAAGTTTCTGAAGTGTCATGATCCGATCTAGGGCATAGTTGTAACACGGGAATTGAAACCCCGAAGGGGCTCCATCCAAGCCTCTTGTACATATCATAAGCATACATAAGGTAAAGCAAAAGTGGAAACATCATAAGAGAATCTAAACTATGAATAGAAATTTAAGAACGTCATGTGACAACATAAACTCGAAACATTTGTCCAACTAGATGCCTCTACTCATGAATATGGATGGGGCTAAGACATATCCCTACCTCACCCTCAATATGAAACATAAAAAAAGTCTTTGAAAATAATAACTAACTCGATAACTAGTCTTCAATAAATGATGACTCACCACAAACACCTCTGGATAGGAAAGCTTAACTAGCCACGTAGATGAGTATGATCTTCAACCTCAACCCCTACATTATGAGACAATATAGGCAAAAAGTATGCATTAGTATGTTAGAATGTACTAAGTATGAGGGCGTGACATGTAATGGTCAAGTAATTCACATGATAAGATGAGGTAATTAAAGTCATAAGAAAATCATTTTTGACCAAAGAATTTAAAAAGCATAATTTAAAATCATAGCATACATAAGATATCATACATATGTGGGATAGGAACCATAACCAAAAATAAGACCATGCGAGCTATAACATGGAATCTCGTTGTTACCCCTACACCGAAAGAAAGGGAAATCTACTTGCCAAGGTAGACTCTACCCCGCTAGGCGGGTCATAAATATGCTATATGTGGATCTAATAGCTAGGCCATGAAGGCAACCTACGGTGGCACGTAGTTATGCGACAAGAGACTTTATATAAGGACTCCATATTTTGATCCTCCACCTCAAGTCCATATTCGGTACTAAGTCAAATTCCATGGAATACATACATAATATAAATCATAATTTCATACATCAGAGTCACGATCATAGGTTTGAAATCATAGAGTAGCTCATTTTTATAACATAAGTGCAATGCGAGCTTGCCCTTCCACATTACAAATCATACATACATAGACATAGTTCATACTTGGAAATTCATAATCATATCTTATACTTGAAATTAGGGTAAGACATGAATGCATGATCAATTGACTTGAAAACATGCATGATCATAAACTTTATATCAGCCGATACATAATTCATATAGATAAAAGCCCTTGGAAGTATAATTCAAAATACTCGTAATTTACATCATGAACCCTAGAGATCAAAATAGGAGAATTCATGGAAAAACTCTTTAATTTAATGCAATAACCATCAATTTATATCAAAATAGACTCATGATCACACTTTGAATCATAATTCATGCAATAGGAATAGAGATCATAAAACCTATAAAATAACATACTTTAATTTGATAGAAAACTTGAGAAATTGATTGGGCTTTATGGATGAAAGAATTTGTGAATCAATACCCAAATACCTTAAGTAAGAAAATCAAAATATTTGGAAGAACTTGAGAGTTTTGATAGAGAGCTTGAGTGAATTTACTTGAAGTCTTCAATGGAGCCTTTGAGAGTCTTTTGTAGAGAGAGAAATATTTGAGTAGGTGAATTGTAGAAGAATGAGTACAATTAGAGGTTTAGGTTAATTTACAGAGCTGAATTAGGTCCTAAAAATATCTAGGTTCATTAGCTAACAATTAGGGAAAAATCTAAAGTGCCCTTATTAAAAACTAAATTCGGTCAAAAAACCATTGCCAGGTTTGTGGCGCGTAGGCGAGCAAGTCCACGATGCGGACTTGCTACACACCTTACTGGTTTGTGCAGTTCCTTTGAAAAAACTATCTTTTGATCTATGGGTTCTAAAAATCTACCGAGACTATTTTTCTATAGGTTTTGACCCCTTGATTGATATTTCGAACTCGGATTTTCCAAAAAGATTAAGGATAATGCATTATATGAGCGGTCTATTTCCATGGCAATCTTAAGGCACTTATGAGCATTTTGAGGAATGTTATAAGATGTTTATCTACGACCCATAAAAAGACTTACAGCCTATGAACTTGGCTTGTAAATCTCAGACCACTTTTCATTTTCCTGAATTCCCATCTGCGAATCCCATCTAGTTCCTTTTATGGCCCCTAGATGGTGTCTGTAGGAGCCAATTTTCTGAAGACTTGGAGTTTTTCTGAGCTTCTTGTAAACTGATTTTAGCTTCGGATTTTGCAGTGTTACAATTACCTCTACCGATAATAATCCTCTCAAAAATAGTTTATATATGGAATCATACTGTGAGTTTTCTCAAATCTATAAAATTGTACTGCTAGTGAGGCTAATCTCACAACTACCCAAAACATACTAATGCTCTGAGTTTTTATGATAAAAGAAAATTCTCTTCAAAAATCATATCTATTTTTAATGAAGAGTTGTAAACTTTCATAGTAAATCTTTGAAGTGACTAAACTTCCTTCAAGACATAGTCTTTAAAGTATGTATTCATGAAAATATACTTTCTTGAAAAATGCACTTGAAATGTAAAATAAGAATATTTTCTTGAAAAACTTGAACTTACTTCTTTCATAAAAATAATGCATATGGAATATTATGAAAAGACATTTAAATAACTTTAACTAAAAAAGGTTCATGTGATAGAGTAATCATGGACCACGAATCAAATATCATCAATGATATGAAATACCACAATTTTGAAAATAAAATCAAGAATCAACAATAAGAGATAGAGGGAATTCAAAACCATGGACTTTTTGTGTAGAAACCCTAGCTTTGATATTACTAAATAAAAATGTAGATATAGAGCATGAGGACGAACTAAGTTCGTCACTATGATAGCCTTACATAGGAATTCTTAGAAAAAAGCTTTGGGCTTGGAATGTAATAGGTTGAACTTAAGAAACCCTTATATGGAGTTCCTAGAGATGAAGTTTGAGGAAGAATCTCGATAAAGAACTGTCACACCCAACCCCGTAGGTCATAATGGGTGCCCGAACTGGACACTCGCGTATACCCCTGCTAACTATAAGTAAACCTATCTCCTGTTTGAGTTATAATGTATCAACAGGCATGATAACATATGAGCCGACGAGGCCATCATAAAATATAGGAACAACCGTACACACATACATATAAAACCTACTTACATGTCCACAGACCTATAAGAGTAAGTACAGTAACATAAGGTGGGACAGGGCCCCCATCGTACCCATAGACAAATAAATATATACATCGAGGGTTAGTACCAAAATCTAGGCTCCGGCATAATAGAGCGCTTATGAACTGCTGAGTGGGACTCCTACGCTAGCGGATCCCTAAAGTGTGTATCTATACCTACGGGCATGAAATGCAGCCCCCCAAGAAAAGAGGGTCAGTACGACATATGTACTGAGTAAAAAAAGCATAACTGGAAGCATATCTGAAATAAAGAGAGCTAGGGGGATGAATTCGTTATGTAAGAAAACATTGTACATGTACCTTGTGAATTATAAAACATGCATGCTCATATTATACAATATAGCCGGCCCTTTCAGGGACTCGGTGAATCATAACTGTAGGACTATCATAGGGTCCGGTGCCATTACCACCTTATCACATCACATCATCATACATATATATACATACGTACGCATCTCTCTAGTGAGGGACTCGGTGAGTTATTCATGTCATTGTATTATCATTTCCTCATATAGCGTACCCGATACTTTAGTGAGGGACTCGATGGATAATGTTGTGAACTACGCACGATTACGTACCCGGCCCTTTATGGGATTCGATAAATGCTCATATAATCATATATCATACTCGACCCTTTTATGGGACTCGGTCATACCCGGCCTTTTATGGGACTCGGTCATACCCGATCCTTTATGGGACTCGGTCATACCCAGCCCTTCATAGGACTAAGTGGATAATTATATCATCATATATCATATCCGGCCCTTTATGGGACTCGGTCATACTCGGCCCTTTATGGGACTCGGTGAAAGATGTATTAACAGCATGCACGAGTAGAGTAATGAGTAACCATATGCATTTTAGATCATAATTGAGACTCGATGGAATACTCAAAATGTGCTATCATTCAAAAACCAAGACAAGAGTCATATCAAGTACCTTTTGAGTGCCACTATGTATTAGGTCAAATGGAACTTTTGGAATCATATTCCCATATCAAGTCATCATTAAATATCTTTTGGGAATCAAGAAGTTGGCTATCCTAATGGCTTTGAAAAGAGGAACTTCCTTGGAATTGTATACACTTCATCTATTTGTTTCATAAAGATCATGCCAAGAAGAAAGGAAGATTAGCTTTACATACTTACTACTTCCCAATGTATAGAAAAACTTGAGAAGAAATAGCTCAATTATTGCAAGAGTTTCAACATTAGAGGATGAGTAAGAAACACTTAGGAATGGAGTCACCTTTGAGATTGTATCATCTTTTATGTACATCTAGGACATGCCAAAAGAAGAGAAAGGATGGGCTTTATATACTCTCTACTTTCCTTTATGGAGTCATCATATACATATATCATCATATACTTATGTCGAGACACATCAAAAGGAAAGAAGGATATATTTACATACTTATGCCAAAAACATACCAAAAGAAATAAGGTAGCTTCACATACCTCTTATGGATTAACCTTCACCACGTTCACCTTGTCGTCTTTTGAACCTATTTAACATGAAAGAAATACTAAGTTTAATAAACTTTCACTTTCCAATATCCAACTCTATAACCTAGTATCCATAGGAATCATTTCCTTATCCATTTCCCCCGACTAGTTTATTACTAGTTCTGGAGTTGGCGAAAATCGGGCAGCATCTCCCCTATAACTTGCTTTATCCCAATTATAATCTTACCATATATATTACCAACAACAACCAGCATCTATATACAATAAAATCAGTCCAATATGATGAAATAACAATTCTACACAACTCGCTCAAAACCACGATGCCAAAATAGAGTTTTTAATCTTTATTTCGTAAAACTTTTAACCATACAAAATGGAGGTTCGTGTGGCTGAAACTAGAAGTAACCACACCCTTTTAGAATACTTTCCATCCCTACAACATGCAATCAAACCAGCTGCAACCGCAGCACCACAATCACAACACACTACTCGACTTTGATTTAACTCTAACGACTTTAATTTAGTTTGTTTCTAACGTCAAGCATACTTATACAATTTTCCACATCCAGACTCATTTAAGACATGTAATATACTTCATAACAACATCATAAACTCCTCTTTGAAAGGGAAAACCTTACCCTGCCCAAAACTCGCCAACACTTGCAAAAACTCACCTAGGAAGTTCTCCTAGCGCGGCTGAAACTTCGTGGTTGTTTGCTATCCTTTTAGTGCTGATCCAAACCATAACTTTACATTACTAACACCTTCATACCATTGTGATATACCCTAGATAATTAATTTATGGAACAAAATTGTAGAACTTATCTTTTTTTTCTCCCAAAATCCGTAGCTCTCTTCTCTCTAGCTTAACATTTCTCTTCTTTTTATTCCTCTAGAAATTTCCTTGGATAAGAATGACTTATTTTGGATAAAGATGACCATAAATCATATATATATAGTCCACCTTAGGGGGGTGACATGTGTTAGCCCCTAAGTGGTGACACGTGTCAAGCCCTCATAGGGCCAACGCACTACACCTCCAACCATGGGCTATCATGTGGCAAGTGGGGCCCACCCCCATGTGTCACCTTCTTTTCCTCTTCATGGGTTCATAATCTCGTCTTACTTTATGAACCTATGTAATCCTTTTTACTCAAGCTTGGTATGAACTCAAGTAGCTTAAGAATGTAAGATTTTCAAGTTGGTAGCTTACGTACATAAGTCAAGTCCTACGACTCATTACTTGGCCTCCAACTTCTTCCAAATTTTTATAACTATATTTCTAATCTTTCCTACTATGGGGTGTCACATTCTCCCTTCCTTAGAGTTGTTTGGTAGCGTTATAGATTATCCGGCTCAAATGGTGACTTCTAAGAAGCTTAAGAACCTTTCAAGGTATAAAGGTATGGGGTATAACATTCTTCCCCCCTTTAGAACATTCTTCCTCGAATGTTAACTCGTCTTATAAGGTTTTATGAGAATTTTCAGGAGTTCTCTATAACCGTTATCTTCCAATCCTTTTAGGAGTTTAGACTATCTTTGGATATAGGAAATTAGTACGGATATCTCTTCTCTACCTCTCTGTAACATATCCAAAATATTATAACTGTATTGTCCTTATTGAACCCTTATTCCTTTTACCACGTACTTACTCACTTGGCCCTATACGTAACACATACATATTCATAGGTTACATAACCCTGCCGGTACAACTTGTATGAGGTAGACGTAGTCTTTTCATCTCCGAGTTCATTCTGCTTCACCTATCTCATTCACATTAAAACTTGCTTATCCCATCTTATCATACTTCTTTCTTTTCTTTTTATCCACTCCTTGCTCTTCTCACTTCCAATCATAGGAGGCTTGTTGTCCCTTTTCCTTGGTTATTTATCTATTGCAACATCATTTGTGACTAATTCTATAGCCAACATCTTATCTTTTGACCCCGCATGGTATCGTTATCCTTCACATGATCTCTTGAGTTATTCGATACCCTTCCATGGTCGTACCCTTTCTTTTTTTTTATACACACCCATCTTCTAATGTTATGTCGTGCAGGGTTTTGCCAAAAACTTCTTGATACCACCTTAAATACCATTCTGACTTCTATCCCTCATAAGCTAGAAAGATAATAGAGTATTGTTCTCGGAATATGGGAACTCACCAAAAGTAGTCTTCAAACAAAATCTCAACTAGACACGAGAGGAGTATCTGTCCCTACATGGTGATATCATATAGTCAAAAGAGTATGCGTTAGTACTTTGAATTTACTAAGTATGTAAACATGCATGAACATTGAGGAAACATTAAAATATTTATGTAATATGAAACATAATATAATGCATGTATAATCAATCATATAGATATCCTTTAAAACATTCATTTTGTGGAAAAATGACCATAACCAACATTTAAACCATGCAAGCTATTACATCGAATCCAACATAACCCCCTACATTGGCCGGGGAGACTACTTATCGTGTAGAATTCCGTCAACTTCATTCATTTCTTTAACTTTGATTTTGAGGGCTTTCATGGATCCATTAGTCTAAGCCTACAAGGGCTTCTATATTGGCACATAGTTAATAAGACAAAGGGTTGCTACTAGGATTCCCTTACCGAATCCCACCTCAATAACCCATTCGATGCTAAGTCAATCCCACGGAATAGTTTAATACTTCAAAATAGTCATAACATATAGCTTGAGAATTCAAAATATTATATTTGGTAGAATAGCTCGTTAAAACATTTGCTCATTCAAATATGTAAGAATTATCCTTATAGCATAAATAATCCATCATTCATAGCATTTCATCACTCTTTTATTTTATAAGACTCCATTTTTATCATATACATTGCTTTCATAAACATTCATTTGGAGTCAAAACTTTTAAGTCAAACTTCATTAAAAATATAGTAAAACTAGGTGGGTTCAAATCACTTCAACTTGCAAACATGTATGTAAATAAATATGCATAAATACTTTGAAATCGATTAATTAAAAATCATACTTTAAACAACCCACCATGAATTTTAAGAACCTTTAAAGAGATAAATAGAGAAATTACTTGCAAATAATCAATTCATATATATGAAATCATGTTGCATCAAAATAGATCATTAATCATTAGTTTAACCATGATTCATGTTATTAAATAAAAATAAGAATTACTCATAAGAAAATCTTATTTGAAATCAAGAGATTTAGTTGAAAGAGTTTTGAACTACATGGGTAGAAGAACCGATGGATAAACACCCACATACCTTAGAGTAAAGCTTAAAGAGAATAAACATAATTTATCATATAATCAAAATACTTTCGGCATGAGAGCGGAAGGAATACTCTCATTGAAGCCTTACATACCTGAAATCTGAAGCGTTACTCAGAATCGAAGGACTTAATAAACACTCTAGAATCCTAGCATTTTCTTCTTGTCGAAGCATTTTGTGTACTACATGGAGTATATGAATTACCGTAATAGTATCTCTACACTACTAAGAACTAAAACTATATTTTGAGAATGAGTAACGGAGTGTATAGAGAGAAGAGTTGCTTGAGAAAGCTTGATGAACAAAATAATGAAATAAGGTGGGTATTTATAGGTGTGAAGGAGTGACCTAACAATAATCAAAATAATTATAAAGAAAAATCTAAAAATTTAATGAAAGATTGTGATGTCATGAGTGATATCAAATGGAGGACTATTGATGTCATGGGTGATGTCAAGTGGATCTAAATCTTTCCATGGTTGGTGAGATGAACCTTCTTTTAACAGAATACCCTTTTTTGGAGCTGCGTTTGAAAAAGATAACTTTCTCAGTAGGATTTGGTGTCTCATATGAATTATTGCTCTAGAATTCTACTTTTATATCGTTCAAGAATTAACCGATTTGGAGCATCTTACAGTGAGATACAAATTTTTTTCTACAAATACTTCATGTCATCACAGCACCATATCTTACAATAATTAATTTATTTGACCTACTTAACCTTTGAAACATAAAATATGGTCTCACAAAAGTTGTAGGTAATGATGTTCGGGTTATTCAAAAATTTGAACCACTTGATTTGGACCATCCTATTAAAAGTTATACCCAAAATACAGAAGCAATATTATTTTCATAGAGAATTGGAAAATCATATACAATGTTTTAGGGGGTGTTACAAATATATAACATTACATAGTCTTTGGCTGTGAAAGTAGTTGTGACTGTTAAGAAATGGGTTGATTTTGTTATCCTATCAATAATTACCCAAATAGAGTCAAACTTAAGCCATGATTGGGGTAGTCCTATAATAAAATTATATTAATTCATTTCCATTTCCATAAAGGAATGGTTATCTCCTGGACTTGCTCACCAAGCTTCTAGTGCTCAACCTTCACCTATTGACAATTAGGACACTGTGCCATAAACTAGTTAATGACTTTGTTTATCTCGTGCCACCAATATATCTCCTTAATATCATGACACATCTTTGTCGAGCCTGAGTGAATAGAATAAAAGAAATTATGTCTCCCTACCATAATTTGTTGTCGAAGTTCTACAACATCCAGAACACCCAATCAACCTCTATATCAAGGACTCCATATCCTATTATATCAAAGGCTAAAGACTATTAATCTTGAGCTTTGCCTCTAATCTACTTTGAGTAGGGATCCTCGTGCTTATTGTTACACCCCGCACTCTTGAGCTCGGAACATCTTCTTAAGTTCCTTAGACACTATCATGTGAGCCGGATAAGCTACGACACTATCAAACAACTCTAAGGAAAGAAGATTGTGATACCTCGCGAGAAGGGAGGTTGGAGATAGAGTCATAGGAATCCGGAAAGAGTTGAAGGCTAAGAAGTGAGTCGTAGGACTCGACTTATTTGTGAAAGCTATTATTTGGGACATTTTACATACTAAGGTACTTGAGTACACGTCTAGTTTAAGTAGCAAGGATCACACAGGTTATTAAGATAAGGCTAATTGCTAACTATTATATCCCGTATTTTTATACATTTATTTGATATCGTAAGTAGTCAACATATGTTTAAGGGAGTTAATTAGATAGGGAAAGTGTTGACTACTAAGTGATCATCTTTCCACGTGGAGCATTGTTATGAAGTGAGGAATATGACTTGTATATATATGCATGTACGTGTAAGGTGGCTGCCTCTTGGATTAAAATAAAACATTATAGGAATGTAATGATTAGGTGGGCCCCACATTTTATTTAAAGGAATTAACTTTTGATATTTCATAGGAATTAAGAGTATTATTGTGAGAGGAGGGCAGTAACGAGACTTGCAAGAGAAACGGGCATGAATAAATTCATTTTGGAGAATTATTTCTTACTTTGAGAGTTCATATCTCAACTTTGGATACTTTGTTTTACACAAAACTTTCCAGCAATTTTAATCTTGGAGAAGTTATTTTGGAAAATATAAACAAGCAATAATATAAGGTCTGGAGGTTAGTCAAGGTATGGAATAAAGATTGCTATGGGACTTGACCAGGCTGCTGTAAGTTGGAAAAAAGTTGGGAAAAGTTCGACATTCGAAATAAACTAAATTGGAATCGTTATAGTTAAATTATTATCGAAATAAGGTGTTGTGCGCGTGGGGGCTGCTGCTGGTTGTGTTGTGGCGTGTTGCAGGGTCTAAAAGTTTTCTAAATGAGGTGGGGGAGCTGCTGGTTGCAGACACACGACCCTCTGCTTTGCAATTAAAGATTTCGCGGAAGAAAGACTAAAAACTCTAGTTTTGGTATCTTAGTTTCGAGTGAATTGTTGGGGGTTTATATTAAGTAATTTTGTCATAATATGTATATGTATGGGCTGCTGGTTGCATTGTTGGTTGGCTGCAGGTGCTAAGGACATGGTTGGGAATTCGGATAGGGCACATTATAGGGGATGTGCTGCCTGATTTTCGTTAACATCTTAACTAGTTAAGGAACTAGTCGAGAAGGCGAGCAAAGGGATGAATGTTATGAATACTCGTGGGTAGTCTAAGTTGCTGAAAAGTCCAAGGTTGTTAATACTTACATTACTTCCATGTTAAATAGGTTTTGAGGATAACGATGTGGACGTGATTAAGAGAAGTCCATACAAGGTATGTGAAGTGTTCTTTTGGCATGTTTTGGTATAAGTATGTCGAGCTATTCTTCTTTTCTTTTGGCATGTCTTAGATATAAGTTATGAATGTTATGTATATGATATTTGGGATTCAATCCATTCGTAAAGCCCTGAGTATGAATCTAGACTCTTGTTTACTTCTGGATATTAGAACTTCTGCAATAGCTGAGTTATTGCTTTTAAATCTTCTATGTAATGAAAATTAGTACATGTAAGACCCATTTTTCCTTTCCTTTGGAATGGATTTATTTTAAGGGAAATGGTATATGATATAGGTTTAGAGGTAATTCCATTTACGATCTCTGAGTGTAACTCGTGACTTGTAATCAGTCCTGAACATTAAGAGTCTGAAAGTAGTCAAACTACTATTCTCGAGCCTTCTATATAATGAATAATAAGTGGAAGTACCAGCTCCTCTCCATTTAAAGGCCCTGAAATGGTAAAAGCATCTGATTGCATAGGTTGAGTCTTTGACTAGATAACTGTGTCTCTGATTGCATAATCATGTCTCTGATTACATAAACCATGTTTCTGATTGCATAAGCTATATGGCATTGTCTGGATGCATGTCTGTGATTCCTGAGGCCCCAACTGATGTAAGCCCTAATGACATCTAAAGGGATACCTCGGATAATTATTCCCCCAGTCTTCAGGTGACGGTTCACTTGACTGTTTTATCGAATCTCAGATAATGACTTAGTTGCATATGGTTTCTCACTACTCTACTCGTACATACTGTAACCCATCCTTCCTCGAGTCCCACGATAGGCCGGGAACGTTATCGTGCACAGTGTTACTACTTCTTTCACCGCGTCCCGGGCCGGATGTGTATAGTTCCATGCACGAGGAGACGATGTCGTACGTGAGGTGTGATATATGTTATATGGTATGATGATACGATTATTCACCGAGTCTCGGGCCGGCTGTAATATGATAGTATATGTGGTGAAATAAGGAAGGAACACCGAGTCCCTCTTTAGAGGGCCGGGTACGTATATATGTTATGATGGTACGCTATAGACGTACACCACTCCATTCACCAAGTCCCTCACTAAAGGGGCTGGATACTTTATGTAGGCATGCATATGAGATTAGAGTGATACCTTTGTAACCCCGAGCCCCATAGTGAACCGGATATAATACGATGACATACATGATAAGATTGTACCTTAT
Organism: Solanum dulcamara; assembly: GCF_947179165.1. Taxonomy (NCBI): domain Eukaryota; kingdom Viridiplantae; phylum Streptophyta; class Magnoliopsida; order Solanales; family Solanaceae; genus Solanum; species Solanum dulcamara. The sequence continues at coordinate 33,164,974 of NC_077241.1, read as the reverse complement.
ACGATGATATGATACCGTATGTGATTATACGATGAAATGAAATACATGATGATACGATGATATGTGAATATGAGAAAATGATTATGGCACCGAGTTCACTAGAGGTTCGGGCACAACATATGATGATGTGTATGATTTACGTGTCCTAAGGTGGAGGTACAGTAATTCGTTAAGTTGTTATACTTGTCCCCTGCATACCTATTTTAGTTATAGTCTCAGTTACGATGTGTATGTTTTACATACTCAGTACATATATCGTACTGACCCTCCTTTTCTCGGGGGGGCTGCGTTTCATGCCCGTAGGTACAGATGTTCATTCTGGAGATCCGTCAGCTTAGGAGTTCCTCTCAGCTGTGTTGGCAGTGCTTCACTATTCTGGAGCCTAAATTTTGATGTTGGTTACTTAATGTATACATTTGTACATTCAGAGGTACGGCGGGGGCCTTGTCCCGCCATATGTTACTGTTACTATTCCTAGAGGTATGTAGACATATGAATGTTGGATGGTTATGAGCTCGTGTCGATTGTGCCTATATGGCATTTTGTGAGTATTGTTTTTATGTTACAGCAGCCTTGTCGGCTTGCATTCCTTTATGTGTTATGAGACGAGTGAAGGAGGTCATACGTACATGAAAAAGTTTTAACTCATTGGGGGTTTTTTTGTGAGTAGTATCACCTTGTTCATAGTTCAATATGACTACAACTGATAGGTAGGTATACGGGGGTCTAGATCGGACCCCAGTCGCGGCCTATGGGGTTGCGTCGTGACAGAAGTGGTATCAGAGCAGTTCGTCCTTGGAATGTCTATAGACCGTGTCTAGTAGAGTCTTGTTTATTGGTGTGTTGTGCACCACATCTATAGACAGGAGACTACAGGTCATTTAGGATGTTACTTTCTTTCATATCTAAGATCGTGCGATAGATTCGAGCCATATGAGATGAAATTCCTTATACTAACCTACGATTTTAGCAGGAAGACAACGCCGATAGAAGAAAGTAACTAACGATATTGAAAGTTACAAAGCACGCAGGTAAGCAAAGGCATGAAGGACATATGTCAGGTAAAGCGTTATAATACGATTGACATATACAATTGAAAAGTGAAAGGAAAGGTAAACAGGAAAATGTAACAGGTGCAGCTCGAGTGGACATAACAGGTAAGTCGATTTCCATATTGTTAATTGTGGACGCCTTGTGTGGCTGTGAGATGAGATGATATGACTATATATATGTGCCCTATGTGGCTGAGATGTTATACAATATGAATGTATATATGTGTGCCCTGTGAGGCATTGTTGGTATTTTCTGCGTGTAGGTGTTGAGATAGTGAGAAATACAGAGGAAACTCTGCCCAAATTTTCGTAGAAATAAAAAGAGAATGAGATATAAGGCTATAGTATGTTTGGGAAGGTTGTACTCACCATAATGATGAGATTTGACAGGAAGTATGGCTGACCTCGAGAAATAAGTTAATTGCTGGGTTAATGGCAATAGAAACTAGGAGGTCGATATTGATATAGTAGAACGAAGTTGGAAAAGAGCTATAAGCGAAGAAAGATGACTTAGAGAAGACTTATAGATCAGGATAAAACGATATGGCGAGGCATCTCCTGAATTGATATATAGGGATAAACTATGACAAGTTATAATTAAAGGAAGTAACAATATGACTAAGACAAAAGTACGAGGGATAAAGAATTGTGACGGATATGAAGTGTTAAGAAGACAACTACGAATTGAAAGTATAGTATGATGAAAAAGTATTAAGATAAGGCCACTACTACCACGAAGTTGATATGGTTTTAAGCAGGATTAGAAATGAGCCTTAAGCACATGACAAAAATGCAAGCTCAGGAGACGTAAAGAAGTATGGTGTACACGTGACTCCACTCTAATGATTAGTGGTATCCACTGGAATAACGTTAGTATAATAACGAAGCTCGAAACATGAGTCATTAAATTATAAGTACACTCGAGTGGGGAATTTGCACCAATTATGAGCCCTCGCTAATTATTGATTGGGATGAATAGAATGTGGCTTTGAATGCACTGCTACATTATGGATATTACTCGAGTATCAATTATTAGATGAGATTTTATACGATATATTGTGAATACTAAAGCACCCTACGGTTATGCTAGGGTTTCCTATAAAGGCAACCTAATGTATGGAAGATTTAACAGAACATGTAGATATGGTGTAGCACGTTAAATATGTTGGAGTAGAATCATTCGCGTGTGAGAAGCTGAAAATAAATGGAGAATAACATGGGTACACCCTAAAAGGGGGGAAGTGGTCAGGAGAAGTACAAGCGTAAGAGAAAGTCAACTGACACTATCGTATGTAAGTGGAAACGCTTAAATTTCAAATGAGACCCTATAAGGGATGGACGTGATCATACTCACACTGATGCACCGGATTCCGTCAAAACTCCGAAGTTAAGCATGCTCGAATTAGAGTAGCACTGGGATGGGTGACCCCTTGGGAAGTGAGAAAGAGAACAAAACAAGTATGACAAAAAGAGATTATAAAATCGGGTTAGTACAACGACACATATAGAACAGAGTAAGCCAAGAGCAGAAAAGATTATGACTGAAATACAATGCACCTCGTGAAAATGGCACGAGAATAGGTGTGCAGCTTATGAATATTGGCATACTAAGAGCGAGGTCAAATGATTACTCGATAAAAGAAAGTCAGTAATAACAATGTGATTGCCGTATTTAGAATCTATTCAGGAAAAGTGTAAGATGGTTCGAGGCAGAACTATTCAGATATAATCGATATTAAGGACAAGAGCCATAGTGGAGCCCTGACCTCGACTAAAGGAGGTAAGCCACTAGTATAGCAATGCTAAGGAATTTTCTAGACTGCTCTAAGTCCGTACACACGTTTATGTAAAGATTACAATATGATGTATGGTAAGAAAATTGGAAAGAAGATTTGAGTAAAAGAGAAAGATAGCATACCTAAGGTATTACAAGTTGGATTAAGAGGAGTTGTACCATAGCTTAAGTTAAAAGAAGCATCAGCAGTCTGATAGCCTATCTCAGGGAATGATAAACCTGACTCAGAGGTGGAAAGCAGTTAATATGTATTATAGTACGAGCTGACCTCGCATTCTAAGGAACTGGGAGTTCATACGGGCTATGGTAGATGGGCTGACAGAATCAACCTGTTCCCCTCCAGTTAGAAAGGCATATTCAGCTGAGGGTTCTGCGAAATGACATAGTAGGGAAACAATAAGATTTCACGGAGTCCCCACATCTATTATCTCAGATAGAAAAGTTCAATTTACAGCTAACTGCTGGAAATCATTTCGAAAGGGATTGAGGAATCCAGATGAATCTTAGTATGACATTTTGCCCTTCGATTAAGGGACAGGCCCAGATGTGATCCACTAAATTATTGATGAAGTAAAGCTTAATCCGGCACAAGCTATCGATTAGAAACCTAGAATCGGCAAGAAAGGGATACATTGATCCTTCGCAGGGCATTTTTAGAATAGATAAAGCTGCCTATGAGTGGGACCTACCGTCTGATTTGAAATAATACATTCAGTTTTCACAGATCAATACTCTGCAAGAATGGGAACGACGCTCCCAGAATATTTCCCATGGAGGAGGTCTACGTAACAGGGAGTTATCCTACGAGGGGCAACCTATCTCCATTCAGGATCAGCAGATTAAACGGGTTGCGAACTAAGGACATAGCTTCCGTCAAGGTACTGTGGCAAAATAAGAATCGTGAAGACATAAACTGGGAGGTTGAAAATGACATGAAACACAAGTGTCCGTACCTATTACCGATGTCTACGGATAGCCCTAGTCTTGGAACTCGTATATTAATTACTTGGATGAAAATGTATGTCATTTCAGTAGAAAGGCATCTCCCTATGATCCGTATAAAGTCTTAAGGAAAGTTTTATTCAACATTCGGGGACGAATGTTCTAAAGAGGGGAAGGATGTTACACCCCGCACTCTTGAGCTCGGAACATCTTCTTAAGTTCCTTAGACACTATCATGTTAGCCGGATAAGCTACGACACTATCAAACAACTCTAAGGAAAGAAGATTGTGATACCTCGCGAGAAGGGAGGTTGGAGATAGAGTCATAGGAATCCGGAAAGAGTTGAAGGCTAAGAAGTGAGTCGTAGGACTCGACTTATTTGTGAAAGCTATTATTTGGGACATTTTAAATTCTGAGGTACTTGAGTACACGTCTAGTTTAAGTAGCAAGGATCACACAGGTTATTAAGATAAGGCTAATTGCTAACTATTATATCCCGTATTTTTATACATTTATTTGATATCGTAAGTAGTCAACATATGTTTAAGGGAGTTAATTAGATAGGGAAAGTGTTGACTACTAAGTGATCATCTTTCCACGTGGAGCATTGTTATGAAGTGAGGAATATGACTTGTATATATATGCATGTACGTGTAAGGTGGCTGCCTCTTGGATTAAAATAAAACATTATAGGAATGTAATGATTAGGTGGGCCCCACATTTTATTTAAAGGAATTAACTTTTGATATTTCATAGGAATTAAGAGTATTATTGTGAGAGGAGGGCAGTAACGAGACTTGCAAGAGAAACGGGCATGAATAAATTCATTTTGGAGAATTATTTCTTACTTTGAGAGTTCATATCTCAACTTTGGATACTTTGTTTTACACAAAACTTTCCAGCAATTTTAATCTTGGAGAAGTTATTTTGGAAAATATAAACAAGCAATAATATAAGGTCTGGAGGTTAGTCAAGTTATGGAATAAAGATTGCTATGGGACTTGACCAGGCTGCTGTAAGATGGAAAAAAGTTGGGAAAAGTTCGACATTCGAAATAAACTAAATTGGAATCGTTATAGTTAAATTGTTATCGAAATAAAGTGTTGTGCGCGTGGGGGCTGCTGCTGGTTGTGTTGTGGCGTGTTGCAGGGTCTAAAAGTTTTCTAAATGAGGTGGGGGAGCTTCTGGTTGCAGACACACGACCCTCTGCTTTGCAATTAAAGATTTCGCGGAAGAAAGACTAAAAACTCTAGTTTTGGTATCTTAGTTTCGAGTGAATTGTTGGGGGTTTATATTAAGTAATTTTGTCATAATATGTATATGTATGGGCTGCGGGTTGCATTGTTGGTTGGCTGCAGGTGCTAAGGACATGGTTGGGAATTCAGATAGGGCACATTATAGGGGATGTGCTGCCTGATTTTCGTTAACATCTTAACTAGTTAAGGAACTAGTCGAGAAGGCGAGCAAAGGGATGAATGTTACGAATACTCGTGGGTAGTCTAAGTTGCTGAAAAGTCCAAGGTTTTTAATACTTACATTACTTCCATGTTAAATAGGTTTCGAGGATAACGATGTGGACGTGATTAAGAGAAGTCCATACAAGGTATGTGAAGCGTTCTTTTGGCATGTTTTGGTATAAGTATGTCGAGCTATTCTTCTTTTCTTTTGGCATGTCTTAGATATAAGTTATGAATGTTATGTATATGATATTTGGGATTCAATCCATTCGTAAAGCCCTGAGTATGAATCGAGACTCTTGTTTACTTCTGGATATTAGAACTTCTGCAATAGCTGAGTTATTGCTTTTAAATCTTCTATGTAATGAAAATTAGTACATGTAAGGCCCATTTTTCCTTTCCTTTGGAATGGCTTGATTTTAAGGGAAATGGTATATGATATAGGTTTAGAGGTAATTCCATTTACGATCTCTGAGTGTAACTCGTGACTTGTAATCAGTCCTGAACATTAAGAGTCTGAAAGTAGTCAAACTACTATTCTCGAGCCTTCTATATAATGAATAATAAGTGGAAGTACCAGCTCCTCTCCATTTAAAGGCCCTGAAATGGTAAAAGCATCTGATTGCATAAGTTGAGTCTTTGACTAGATAACTGTGTCTCTGATTGCATAATCGTGTCTCTGATTACATAAACCATGTTTCTGATTGCATAAGCTATATGGCATTGTCTGGATGTATGTCTGTGATTCCTGAGGCCCCAACTGATGTAAGCCCTAATGACATCTAAAGGGATACCTCGGATAATTACTCCCCAGTCTTCAGGTGACGGTTCACTTGACTGTTTTATCGAGTCTCAGATAATGACTTAGTTGCATATGGTTTCTCACTACTCTACTCGTGCATACTGTAACCCATCCTTCCTCGAGTCCCACGATAGGCCGGGAACGTTATTGTGCACAGTGTTACTACTTTTTTCACCACGTCCCGAGACGGATGTGTATAGTTCCACGCACGAGGAGACGATGCCGTACGTGAGGTGTGATATATGTTATATGGTATGACGATACGATTATTCACCGAGTCCCGGGCCGGCTGTAATATGATAGTATATGTGGTGAAATAAGGAAGGAACACCGAGTCCCTCTTTAGAGGGCCGGGTACGTATATATGTTATGATGGTATGCTATAGACGTACACTACTCCATTCACCAAGTCCCTCACTAAAGGGGCTGGATACTTTATGTAGGCATGCATATGAGATTAGAGTGATACATTTGCAACCCCGAGCCCCATAGTGAACCGGATATAATACGATGACATACATGATAAGATTGTACCGTATACGATGATATGATACCGTATGTGATGATACGATGAAATGAAATACATGATGATATGATGATATGTGAATATGAGAAAATGATTATGGCACCGAGTTCACTAGAGGTCCGGGCACAACATATGATGATGTGTATGATTTACGTGTCCTAAGGTGGAGGTACAGTAATTCCTTAAGTTGTTATACTTGTCCTCTGCATCCCTATTTTAGTTATAGTCTCAGTTACGATGTGTATGTTTTACATACTCAGTACATATATCGTACTGACCCTCCTTTTCTTGGGGGGGCTGCGTTTCATGCCCGCAGGTACAGATGTTCATTCTGGAGATCCGTCATCTTAGGAGTTCCTCTTAGCTGTGTCGGCAGTGCTTTACTATTCTGGAGCCTAAATTTTGATGCTGGTTACTTAATGTATACATTTGTACATTCAGAGGTACGGCGGGGACCTTGTCCCGCCATATGTTGCTGTTACTATTCTTAAAGGTCTGTAGACATATGAATGTGGGATGGTTGTGAGCTCGTGTTGATTGTGCCTATATGGCATTTTGTGAGTATTGTTTTTATATTACAGCAGCCTTGTCGGCTTGCATTCCTTTATGTGTTATGAGACGAGTGAAGGAGGTCATACGTACATGAAAAAGTTTTAACTCATTGGAGTTTTTTTTTGTGAGTAGTATCACCTTGTTCATAGTTCAATATGACTATAACTGATAGGTAGGTATACGGGGGTCTAGATCGGACCCCAGTCGTGGCCTACGGGGTTGCGTCGTGACACTTATGTGCCTTCACCTCCACAACTAGAGAGGATACAGTTATGTCCTAAATTGTGGGCCACCTCCCTCTATTAATCTAACTCCCAGGCTAGCTAACATGAAACCCTTGAGCTAAGTCTTGCTTCTCAACTCCTAAATAAGATAAACTACCCATAGATTTGTGACTGAGGACATTGATAACCATATTCGCCTTCCTTGAAGGATGTCGCAAGTTCAACTCCTTCCGTCTAAAGATATACTGGAGACTATTATGATATATTAAGGTGTAAATATGAATGCCATACAAATAGTATCTCTAGAGCTTCAACGTATACTCAATTGTAGTCAACTCTAAATCATGGGTCATATAGTTCTTGTAATGACCCTGAAGGTCATTTTTGGAACTTTTCTAAAATGACCATTTTACCCCTCCCTTTAGATGCTCTGAGTCATTTCTGATTGTTACAGGGTATTAATTTTTATAAAATCCTATGAAAAGTTAAGTCCTTGGAAATTTTGAGTTTCATAAGCTTTAAGTATTAAAAAGTGGTATTTGGGGTCAATTAGAGCTACGATTCTCGGAATGGAATTTTGTCGATTCCAACAGTTCTGAAATGTCGAAATAGGCTTAGGAGAATTTACAAAATCAGTTTTGGAGTTATAGCGGAGATTTGAGGCCTTGAGTTGAGAATTTGAGGAACTCTAAGCCAAGGTTTGACTTTGGTCAACTTTTGGAGTTTCGATGCTCAGAATGGAATTCCGAAGACTCCGTTGGATTTGGGATATGTTTTTTGGTCTATAAAAAGTGTTGGTTGAATTTTTAGAGGTCCCGAGTTCATTTTGGTATTTTGAAGGACTAAGTTGGTTTAGTTGCGACTTTTTGAGTTTTGGATCAACGAGATCTCGAATTCAAATTCTGATGGTTTCATAAGCTTTTGAATGACCAAATTAGGGTGGTTGCACTGTTGGAATGACTATCAAGGCAATCGATCTGAGTTTGGGGCCATTTGGCGCTTTTGACTTTGAAAGCTAGCCTATGGTTGACTTTGGTCAACATTCTTGGAAAATGCACTTGAATGAAAATTTTGACAGTGTGGTTAGTTCTGAAATATCGATTTTGGTCTAGAATGGCCCTCAGTTTGCTTTCCGAGGCTTCCAGACTAATATCAAGGCCTATTTTGGAATATGGCTTAAAATGACTCTTAGGTGTGGGATCCACTTTTTATTAAAATGATCTCGTATGGAATTTTGAATGCGCCATTAAGTCCAGAACGTCGAATTTAGTGGGGTAGCATATTTGGTTTATTTTTATCGGATTCCGAATGAATTTCGAGCACCCCATCGGAGATTTTGGAAAATCCAAAATCTGAAGAAAAAAATGCAGCAGCAGCCCGTTTTATTTGTTTGGGTTTTTCTCCAACTTTAAAATCCCATAACTTGAGCATTAGGGCTCCAAATTAGGTGATTCAAAAGGCAAACTTGTAAAATTTTTCGTGAAAAACGCATTGGAGATTGAAAACTGATTTGAAGTATTCGATTCAGGTAAAAATCATGATTTTATTTGCAGTTGTGTCTATTTTCGGATTGAATTTTTGAAAAACTTTGAGTAATTATTTTTTGACCTATATAAACTCGATTTTGGTGATTCAAGAGAATTTCGTGAGGATTCTCATGGTGATCTAATAAATGCGAGGGGAAGCTTCGTTTGAGGTAAAAATGTATTTTTAGTTTCTGATTTAGTTATTTTTGGAATAAAATTTTATAGAATTTTGGAAGAGTGTATCTTGGTCAATATAACTCCATTTTGAGTGATTCTTGAGGCTAGATTGTGGGGTTTTTCACAAGGATCGTCATAGTATAATTTGTTTGGGTTGAAGAAGTGTCGTTGTTTTTGGAATTTGCTGATTTTGATGCTGTCATTTTTGGTCCTTTAGTCGGAATTTATGAGTTTTGGTTGCATGCTAATCCCGCATAGTTTTCCACCCCGAATTATGTTATAAATCTTATTTGTGAGCTCGAGGTGACGTTTAGAACATATTTTTGAGGGTCAAATCCAGAATTCTGTATGCGGGTCCCATAATTCCCGTTTTAGACCCTAAAATTGGTCCATCTCCAAAAATTATGAAATTAGTGTCTAAACGACCGTATTGACGTCGTCGTTCTGTTTTTGATAGCGTAGTAGTATTCTGAGGTAGTTCAAAAGAGAAAAACTCTAGTATAGTGATTTGGAGACCGCGTGTTTAGCCTACAGGTAGGCTACAGTTTTACCTTTCTTTCGATTGAGCTGAAATGTATGAAAGCATGTTAAAATAGTTGGAATTTGGGTTGAGTAGTTTGATTGTATATTTTAGGTATTAGAAATCATGCTTTAGGCTTGTTATCGGGTTTTTCAAATATTTAGAAGCATGTGTATCTTATTGTTATTTGTTAGTATTATAAGGAGAGTTGAATGAGCATGTTGTTGATACTGTGGGGTATGTTGGCCTTAGTATAGGATGTAAACTTGCTTTAGATATCCCAGCGTCGCTCCGGTGGACTTAGATCTTTGTAGAATGGTGTAGCGGGCGAGTGCCTGGTAGTTTGGCCTTAGTTAGGCGTTACCCTTGCTCTTAAAAATATCCTCATCCATAAATCAATGTAATCATGACTTTTGTGATGCATAGGCAATACTAAATTTTGTGATCATTGACTTTGGCTCCAATTTCAGTTTTGGCAGCATATCGGTTGACTTATTTGGGAAAAGATTTTTGATACTGTTGTATTCTAGTTGGAAAGTAGAATGTTTGTCATCATGGGATAAACTATCTTTGAGCATCCGGGTACCAAGTTCCGGCCTCCGTTCTGAATTATCGGAGAGCATACGGGTACTCAGCCCTGGCCTCTATCGGCTTGCTAGTATGACGAGCATCCGAGTACTGTAACGTCCCCTAAAACGTTGTATACGATATTTCAATTCTCGCTAAAAAAAACATAATACAGCCTCTATATTTTGGGCCTAACTTTTCATAGGATGGTCCAAATTAGGTGATTCAAATTTCTGAGTAACCACAATATCATTATCTACAACTTTTGTGAAGATCATATTTTAAGTTTCGGAGGTTAAGTAGGTCAAATAAATTAATTATTATAAGACAAGATGTTGTGATGGAATGGAGTATTTATAGAAGAAAAATTATATCTCTCTATAGAATGCTCCAAATTGGTTGATTCTTGAACTAAATAAAACTAGACTTCCATATATACAATTCTTATGAAGACACTAAATCCTAATAAGAAATTTATCTTATTCAAATACAGCTCTAAAAAAGAGTATTCTGTTAAAAAGAACTCATCTCACCTACCATGGAAAGATCTAGAACCCTTTGACATCATTCATGACATCAAAATCCTCAATTGAATTTTCAAGATCATCCTTTGTAATTATTTTTATTTATTGTTAGGTCCCTCTTCTACTCCTATAAATACCCACCTTATTTCCTCATTTTATTCATCAAGCTTTCTCAAACAACTCTTCTCTCTATACACTTTTTTACTCATTCTCAAATATAGTTTTAGTTCTTAGTAGTGAAAAAAATACTATTCCAGTGATGCATATACTCTGGATAGTACACAAAATGTTCTGGCGAGGAAAAAAGCTAGGACTCAAGAGTGTTCATTAAGTCCTTCGGTTCCGACTAAAGCTTTGGATTCCAGGTATGTAAGGCTTCAATAAGAGTATTCCTTTCACTCTCATGTCTAAATTATTTTGATTATATGATAAATTATATTTATTTTCTTTAAGCTTTACTCTAAGTTATGTGGGTATTTATTCATGGGTTCTTTCACCCATGTAGTCCAAAAACTCTTTTAATTAAATCTCTTAATTTCAAGTAATATTTTCTTATGGAAAATTCTTATTTATTCTTAATAGCATGAATCATGGTTAAACTAATAATTATTGGTTTATTTTAATGCAACATGATTTCATATGTATGAATTGATGGATTGCAAGTAATTTATCTATTTATCTCTTTGAAGGTTCTTGAAATTCATGGTGGGTTTGTTAAAACATAATTTTTAATTAATGGATTTCAAAGTATTTATGTATATTTATTTACATACATATTTGCAAGTTGAAGCGATTTGAACCCACCTAGTTTTACTATGTTTTCAATAAAGTTTGACTTAAAAGCTTTGACTCCAAATGAATGTTTATGAAAGCAATATATATGATCAAAAGGGAGTCTTATGAAATGAAAGAATGATGAAATAATATGAATGATGAATTCTTTAAGCAATAAGAACAATTCTTGCATATTTGAATTACCAAATGTTTTAATGAGCTATTCTACTGAATATGATGTTTGAATTCTCAAGTTATATGCTATGAATATTTTGAAGTATTAAACTATTTTGTGGGATTGACTTAGCACCGAATGAGGCATTGAGGTGGGATTCGATAAGAGAATCTTAGTAGAAACCCCTTGTCTTATTAATTATGTGCCAACATAGGAGCCCTTGTAGCCTTAGTCTAATGCATCCATGAAAGCCCTTAAAGTTAAAGTTAAAGAAATGAATAAAGTTGACGGAATTCTACCCGGCAAGTAGTCTCTCCGGCCAACGTAGGGGGTTATGTTGGATTCCATGTAATAGCTCGCATGGTCTTAAATGTCGGTTATGGTTATTTTCCCATAAAATAAATGTTTTAAAGGATATCTATATGATTTATTATGCATGCATTACATTATGTTCTATATTACATAAATGTTTTAATATTTCCTCAATGTTCATGCATCCTTACATACTTAGTACATTCAAAGTACTAATGCATACTCTTTTGCCTACATAATATCACCATGTAGGGATTAGTGCTCCTCCTCATTCTCCTCCACGTGGCTAGTTGAGATTCCGTTGAAGACTACTTTTGGTGAGTTCCCATGTTTTGGTAATAATACTCCTTTATCTTTCTAGCTTATTATATGTTGAGATATTTTACTATAGCATTTCTTCTATTATGATTGAGGGTGAGCTAGGGACTTGTCTTAGCCCCATTAAATCTAAAAGTTAGAGGTATTATTGGACATATGTAAGTTGAAGATTTACTATTATGATTTCCGCTTGTTTATTTATCATCATTACCTATGAAAGACTAAAAAAATGCTAAGAGTCTTGTTTGAGGTACTTTTAGGTTTCTCATTCACCATATCACGTCTAGGCCCTAGGCTTAGGTCGTGACAGGTACCCAGTCTCGGCCTCAATCATATCAATATATTACGGCGAGCATCTGGGTACCCAGTCCGGCCTCGACCGCACTTATGTATTATGGCAAGCATCAGGGTACCCAGTCTCAGCCTTGGCCACTTTGAACATTCGGGTGTGCATCTAGGTCCCAGCCTCAGCTTCGACCCCTAATTCACCTCTAGATCGATTGACTCTTAGATATTCTGGGTTTAGAAATGATATAGTACTTTGGTTCCTTACATAGCATATTCTTGGTTCCTAGCCTTAGTAGTTGTAGCTATTCTGTGTACTCGGCGGGCTTATAGGAGTTCATTTGGGTTTTTATTTAACTTGCGCACCAGTATCCCGGCTAGGCTTATAGGAGCCCAGTTGGGTATAGTTAGTTGTAGTTCTCATAGGTAGTACTTTTCCCCCTTTTGATGCTTATGTTGACTCCTAGTTAGGCTATTCCTCTTTTCAATATTATTTTTACCTTTTTTGGTCAGTCGGCCTATGATGCCTACTGGGTACCTGTTATCTTGGTACTCATACTACACTCTATATCTACTTTCATGATACAGGACTGAGCACCTGCTACTGTCGTGGATAGATCAAGCCTATTGCAGTCAGCTTCGGAGACTAGGCTGAGTACTTGGCATTTTTGGATCATTCATGTATCCTTCAATATGGATGGCCCATCTTTTGCCTTTTGAGACTAGTTAGTTGTTATATATATTTTCAATCCACTTTCGGGACTTGTACTCATCTTTTATTTTGTAGCAGCTTTGTACTTGTGACTTCCAGGTTTTGGGAGGGATCTTTAGTTTTTTATATCATATTTTGATTTACTTCCACTTATTCTTTCTACTTATTTTTATAATTCGTCACTCTTATTTAGTTTCTGCCCTCAAACCCATTACTTAAAGTTTTGGGTTGACAAGTTGACTTACCTACTGGTGGGTTATAGTAGGTGTCATCATGACCTAAAGAATCAGGTTGTGACAAGTTGGTATCAGAGCCCCAGGTTTATTGGTCTCACTTATACAAAGCTAACGTCTAGTAAAGTCTCACAGATGGGTGCGGAGACGTCTGTAACTTATCTTTGGGAGGCTACTGGATGTCATTAGCAACATTCTCTATGTTGTATCATTTCGTGCAGTGGTGTGTCTTATTGAATTTGTGAAATCTCATTTGTTCCACTCTTTCACAGGGATGGTTCATAAGCTCGGTACCACCGATCGTGATAACACACCAAGGACTAGCATGTCTAGATGTCATCTTCGTGGGACAGGTAGGGGAGCAGCACCAGCTCCCGACTCGGAGATAGAGCTGAGGCTGGTAAAGGAGCATCAGGATGCTCCTTTTCCTACTCAGCCAAAGGGACCACCACCACCAGCACAGCCTCCAGCTACACCAATTATGACCCCATTTCTACAGGCAGCGATTCTACAGCTCGTCACGGCTATTGGGGTTGTACCATAGGCCCCGACCCTAGTAGTAGGCATACCAGCACTGCGAGATCTGCCCATCCAGCCTTCACTTGAGGTTCAACTGCCTCCACCAGTTGTTGCACCACCGCCAGCAGTTCATGAGGGTATGATGTCATTATAGGATCAGAAAATGTTAGGGGTATTTCAGAGGTTGTCACCCCCGACATTTTCTGGATCCATTGACGAGGATGCCATAGAGTTCTTGACTACCTGTCAAGAGCAACTCCATTCCTTGGGTCTTATAGAATTCAGAGGTGCCGACTTCACTGCTCATCAGTTCAGAGGAGCAGCCAGACAGTGGTGGCGCTCTTATTTGCAGTATAGACCAGCTGGATCACCACTATTGACATTGGCCTAATTCTCAAAGGCTTACTTGGCTCGATATATCCCTAGGAGTGTTCGGGACCTACTTCAGGATCAGTTTACTTAGTTGGAGTAGGGTCACGTGATGATTGCAAAGTACGAGGCTAGATTTCATCAGCTTTCCCGACATGCCACTATGATTTTACACACTGAAGAGAAGCGGGTATGATGTTTTATGCACGGATTAGGACCTTACCTAAGGTTAGGGACCGAGCACCTTATTTTTGTGGGCCTCTATTTTCTGGATATGGTGGATCATGCCCGCACGATCGATATTATTCATCGTCAAGCCCAAGAGGGCAGTGATAAGAGACCCAGGCATCAGGGTAGCTACAGTGGGTTCCATTCTAGAGGCCATGATAGTTATGACAGGCCCCGCCAGTGGTTCCAGCAGGATAGGTACGCTGGCTGATTTAGGCCGTCCTACTAGAAATCGAGGGTAGTCAGCCCCGTTTGGGGTGTTCCACCATAGGGTAGAGCTTGAGGGGATTAAGTCCACTTTTTTCCTACCGTGGATGAGTTATCATGGGTCACTCAGCTTCAGGATGCTTCAATTGTGGCTTATTGGAGCATTGGGCTAGGGAGTGTCCCATCCGGGCTAGATCATTGGTACTAGCACCACCTCTACTAGGAGGTATAGATTGGGGTCATGGCCTCGGCGATGGTCAGTAGGGTATTTGGGGAGGTTCTCAGGAAGGCAGGTCAGGTGGTAGGGTAAATGTTTATGGGGGAGGCCGACAGGGCCACTTCTATGCTGCTCTGGCGAGGGCAGAGGCTGAGGCATCAGATGATGTTATCATAAGTACTATTCTTATTTGTCAGCAGACTACTTCAGCCTTATTTGATTTAGGTTCCACGTATTCCTATGTGTCTATATATTTTGCTCCACGTCTAGGTACTTCTTATGAGTCACTTAAAGTCCCGTTACATGTTTCGACCCCGGTAGGGGATTTTTTAGTAGTGGATCAGGTTTGTAGATCCTATACAGTGACTATTCAGGGGCATGAGACTCGGGAAGATCTTATTTTACTTGATATGCTGGACTTCGATGTTATTCTAGGAATGGATTGGCTATCCCCTCATAATGCGGTTTTGGACTGTTATGCCAAGATTGTTACATTAGCCATGCCTGGTATTCCCTAGCCTTGTAGAAGGGTGTTTATAGTCGCTTACCGACTGGGATCATATCCTTTATATGAGCTCAATGGCTAGTTGTATCCGGGTGCTTGGCGTACTTAGCATATGTCTGTGATGTATCCAGCAAGGCCCATACTATTGATTCAGTCCCTATGGTTAGGGAGTATACTGATGTCTTCCCTACTAACCTACCTGGTCTACCCTCAGAGAGAGATATTGACTTTGCCATAGATTTGGAGCTGGGAACTAAGCCTATTTCTATACCACCTTATCGTATGGCCTTTGCAGAGCTCAAGGAGCTCAGGTGTAGCTTGAGGATCTTTTAGGTAAGGGATTTATTCGCCCGAGTGTGTCGCTGTGGGGTGCGCCTATCTTGTTTGTTAAGAAGAAGGATGGGATTATGCAGATGTGTGTTGATTACAGGCAGTTGAACAAGGTGATGGTGAAAAATCATAACCCCATGCCTCATATCGATGATCTATTCTATCAGCTTCAAGGTGCGACCGTGTTTTCTAAGATTGACTTGAGGTCTAGCTACCACCAGTTGTAGATTAGAGCAGCCAATATTCCTAAGACTACTTTTCGGACTCGCTATGGCCACTATGAGTTCCTTGTAATGTCTTTTAGGCTTACTAATACCCCCGCAGCTTTTATGGATCTTATGACTTGAGTATTCAGGCATTATCTTGACTCCTTCGTGATTGTATTCATCGATTACATATTGGTATACCTACGGAGTAGGGAGGAGCACGCGCAGCACTTGAGGGTTATGCTCCAAACTTTGAGAGATCAGCAGCTTTATGCTAAATTCTCAAAGTGCAAGTTTTGGTTGGAGTATGTAGCATTTCTGGGACATATGGTGTCCAGAGAGGGTATCAGAGTGGATCCGGCAAAGATTGAGGCTATTTGTGATTGGACTAGGCCCACATCTGTTATAGAGATTCAGAGTTTTGGATTGGCTGGGTATTATAGATGATTCATTGAGGGTTTCTCTACCATTACAGCCCCATTGACCCATTTGACCCACCAGGATGTTCCTTTTGTGTAGTCCAAGGAGTGTGAGTCGAGTTTTCGCGCTCAAGATATGGAGGCACTACTTATACGGAGTCCATTGCGAGATATATATAGATCACCGCAACTTACAGTATATTTTAATTCAGAAGGATCTTAATTCTAAACAGCAACGTTGGATTGAGCTACTAGCCGATTATGACATATCTATCCTCTACCACCCAGGCAAGGCGAATGTAGTAGCGGATGCCTTGAGCCAAAAGATGGGAAGTATGGGTAGTTTAGCTTACTTGTTTGCTGCGAAGTGACCCCTAGCCTTGGACATCCAGTATTTGGATAATCGGATGATCAGGTTGGAAATCTCAGATTCCAGACCAATTTTGGCTTTTATGGGAGCTCAATCATCTCTATTGGACCAAATTCATGGCCGGCAGTTTGAGGATAGAGCATTGGTAGAGCTTTGAGAGTTAGTATTGCGAGGCGAGGGTGGCCAGGCTTCTATAGATTGGGATGGCATACTACAGTTTGATGGTCGCCTTTGTGTTCCTAGAGTTAGAGACTTCATTCAGTTGATCCTTCACGAGGCCCATAATTCCAGATATTCTATCCATCCGGGCACCGCGAAGATGTATTGGGATTTGAGACAACATTACTAGTGGTGTGGTATGGAGAGAGATATAGCGGAGTATGTATCCCATTATTTAAGTTGCTAGCAGGTTAAGGCCAAGCATCAGTGTCCTGGTGGAGTCTTTCAGAGATTATCCATTCCCTAGTGGAAATGGGAACGGATTACCATAGACTTCATGATGCGATTGACTCGAACATCTAGAGGTAATAATGGTATTTGGGTCATCGTTGATCGACTGACCAAGTTAGCGCATTTCTTGCCAGTATAGTCCACTTTTACTGCAGATCGTCTAGCTCGAATCTATATTCAGGAGGTGGTCCATCTGCAAGGGGTTACCGATATCCATTATATCAGATAAGAGATCTCAATTTACTTCTAGTTTCTGGAGGGCCTTTCAGAGAGAGTTGGGCACTCAGGTTGATCTTAGTACGACATTTCATCCACAGACCAATCGCCAGTCAGAGCGTACTATTTAGGTTCTGGAGGATATGCTGCGAGCTTGTGTATTAGATTTCAAGGGTCATTAGGAGCAGTACTTAGCTTTGGCAGAGTTTGCATACAACAACAGCTACCACTCTAGTATTCAGATGGCCCCGTTTGAAGCCTTATATGGTTGGCATTGTCACACTCCGGTTGGTTGGTTTGAGTCTTCAGAGCCTAGGCCACACAGTACCGATTTACTTCAGGATGCCATAGCCAGAGTTTGGTTTATTCAGGATAGGTTAAGGACAACTTAGAGTAGGCACCAGAGTTATGTTGATCGTAGGCGTCAGCCCTTGCGCTTCAAGGTAGGAGATCAGGTATTCTTGTGGGTGTTCCCTTTGAAGGGTGTGATGAGATTCGACAGGCGGGGTAAGCTTAGACCCTGGTATATCGGGCCGTTTGAGATTCTAAGAAGAGTTGGAGAGGTTGCTTATGAGTTGACTTTGCCACCAGCATTTTCAGCTATACACCCTATTTTTCATATTTCTATGTTGCGCCGGTACATTTTAGATGAATCTCACGTGCTTCAGTATGACTCTGTTGAGTTGGAGGATCGCCTGACTTTTGTTGAGGAGCTAGTTGCTATTCTAGCCAAAGATGTTCGCCAGCTATGTTCTAAGTCCATCCCTGTGATTAAGGTCCAGTGGCGTTATCGTCCGATCGAGGAGCTTACATAGGAGACCGAGCAGGAGATACGGCAGCAGTTCCACAGCTTATTTGACCCTCCAGGTATACTCTTATCCTTACTTTCGTGGATGAAAGTTCTTTTAGTTGTGGATGTTATAAAGACCCTGAAGGTCATTTTTGGAACTTTTGTAAAATGACCATTTTACCCTTCCCTTTAGATACCCCGAGTCGTTTCTAATTGTTATCGGGTGTTGATATTCAGAAAATCCTATAAAAAGTTAAGTCCTTGGAAATTTTGAGTTTCATAAGCTTTAAGTATTAAAAAGTGGTATTTGGGGTCAATCGGAGCTATGGGTCTCGGAAAGGAATTCCGTCGATTCTAGCAGCTCTGAAATGTTGAAATCGGCTTAGGAGACTTTATGGAATCATTTTTGGAGTTGTAACGAAGATTTGAAGCCTTGAGTTGAGAATTTGAGGAACTTTAAGCCAAGATTTGACTTTGGTCAACTTTTGGAGTTTTGATGCTCAGAATGGAATTCCGACGACTCCGTTAGATTCGAGAGATGGTTTCTGGTCTAGAACAAGTGTTGGTTGAATTTTTAGAGGTCCCGAGTCAATTTTGGTATTTTGAAAGCCTAAGTTGGTTTAGTTGTGACTTTTTGAGTGTTGGATCTATGAGATCTTAAATTCAAATTCTGATGGTTCCATCAGCTCCAAAATGACCAAATTAGTCTAAAAGCACTGTTGGAATGACTCTCGAGGCAATCGATACGAGTTTGGGTCATTTGGCGATTTTGATTTTGAAAGTTAGCCTATGGTTGACTTTGGTCAACATTCTTGGAAAACGCACTCGAATAAAAATTCTAACAGCGCGGTTAGTTCCGGAATATCGATTTTGGTCTAGAACGTCCCTTCGTTTGCCTTCCGAGGCTTCCGGACTAATATCAAGGCCCATTGTAGAATGTGGCTTAAAGTGACTCTTGGGTGTGGGACCCAATTTTTATTAAAATGATCTCAAATGGGAATTTTGAATGCTCCATTGAGTCCAGAACTCGAATTTAGTGGGGTAGCATATCTGGTTTATTTTTATCGGATTCCGGACAAATTCCGAACACCCCATCAGAGATTTTGGAAAATCCAAAATCTTGAAAAAAAATGCAGCAGCAGCCCCTTTTATTTGTCTGGGTTTTTCTTCAACTTTAAAACCCTATAACTTGAGCATTAGGGCTCCGAATTGGGTGATTTAAAGCAATCTTGTGAGATTTTTTGTGTAGAACGCATTGGAAAGATTGAAAATTGATTTGGAGCATTTGATTCAGGTAAAAATCATGATTTTATTTGCAGCTGTGTCCATTTTTGGATTGAGTTTTTTAAAAACTTTTAGTAATTATCTCTTGACCTATATAAACAGGATTTTGATGATTCAAGAGTCTATATTCAAGAGAATTTTGTGAGGAGTCTCGTGGTGATTCATAAATATGGGGGAAGCTTTATTTGAGGTAAAAATGCATTTTTAGTTACTGATTTAGTCATTCTCGGAATGAAATTTTATGAAATTTTGGAAGAGTGTATCTTGGTCAATATAACTCCGTTTTGAGTCATTCTTGAGGCTAGATTGTGGGGTTTTTCACAAGGATCGTCATAGTGCAATGTTTTTAGGTTGAAATAGTTTCATTTTTTTTTAGAATTTACTGTTTTGATGCTGTCATTTTTGGTCCTTTAGTCAGAATTTATGAGTTTTGGTTGCAAGCTCGTCCCTCATAGTTTTCCACCCTGAATTATGTTATAAATTTGATTTGTGAGCTGGGGATGACGTTTGGAACCTATTTTGGGGGTCAAAAACGAAATTCCATATGTGGATCCCATAATTCCCATTTTAGATTCAAAAATTGATCCGTCTCTAAAAATTATGAAATTAGTATCTAAACAATCGTATTAACGTCGTGGCTCTATTTTTGACAGCGTGGCAGCATTTCGAGGTAGTTCAGAAGGGAAAAGCTCTGGTACAGTAATTTGGAGCCCGCGTGTTTAGCCTACAGGTAGGCTATGGTTTTACCTTTCTTTAGATTGAGATGGAATGTGTGAAAGCATGTTAAAATAGTTGGAATTTGGGTTGGGTAGTTTGATTGTATATTTTAGGTGATAGAAATCATGGTTTAGGCTTGTTATCGGATTTTTTGGATATTTAGAAGCATGTGTATCTTGTCGCTATTTGTTAGTATTATAAGGAGAGTTGAATGAGCATATTGTTGATACTATAGGGTATATTAGCCTTAGTATAGAATGTAAACTTGTTTTAGATGTCCCGGCGTTGCTCCGGTGGACTTAGATCCTTGTAGAATGGTGTAGCGGGCTAGTGCTTGGTAGTTTAGCCTTAGTTATGTGTTACCCTTGCTCTTAAAAATATTTTCATCTATAAATCAATATAATCGTGACTTTTATGATGCGTCAGGAATACTAGATTTCGTGATCATTGACTTTGGCTCCAGTTCTAGTTTTGGCGGCATATCGGTTAACTTATTTTTGAAAAGATTTTTGGTACTGTTTATTCTAGTTGGGAAGTAGAATGTTTGGCATCAAGGGATAAATTATTTATGAGCATCTAGGTACTAAGTCCCGGCCTCCATTCTGAATTATCGGGGAGCATCCGGGTACTCAGCCCCGGCCTCTACCAGTTTTCTAGTATGAAGAGCATCTGGGTACCCAATCTCGACCTCGATCATACCGATATATTATGGGGAGCATCTGGGTACCCATTCCTGGGCTCGACCGTACTTATGTATTATGGCAAGCATTCGGGTACCCAGTCTCGACCTTGGCCACTTTGAACATTCGGGTGGGCATCTGGGTCCCAGCCCCAGCCTCGACCCCTAAGTCACCCCTAGATCAATTGACTCTTGGATATTCTGGGTTTAGAAATGATATAGTACTTCAGTTCCTAACATCGCAGATTCTTGGTTCCTAGCCTTGGTAGTTGTAGCTATTTTGTGTACTCGGCGGGCTTATGGGGGTTCGTCCGGGTTTTTATTTAACTTGTGCATGAGTGTCCCAGCTGGGCTTATGGGGGCCAGTTGGGTATAGTTAGTTGTAGTTCTCATAGGTAGTACTCTTTCCCCCTTTTGATGCTTATGTTGACTCCTATTTAGGCTATTCCTCTTTTTTATATTATTTTTACCTTTTTTGCTCAGTCGGCCTATGATGTCTACTGAGTACCTGTTGTCTTGGTACTCATACTACACTCTGCATCTAATTTCTTGATGCAGGACCGAGCACCTTCTACCGTCGTGGATAGATCGAGCCTGTTGTAGTCAGCTTCGGAGACTAGGGTGAGTACTTAGCGTTTTTGGATCATTCCTATATCCTTTAGTATGGATGGCCCGTCTTTTGCCTTTTGAGACTAGTCAGTTGTTAGATATATTTTCGGTCCACTTTCAGGACTTGTACTCATCTTTTATTTTATAAAAGCTCTGTACTTGTGACTTCCAGGTTTTGGGAGGGATCTTTAGTTATTTATATCATATTTTAGTTTACTTCTGCTTATTCTTTCTGTTTATCTTAATAATTCGTCACTCTTGTTTAGTTTCTGCCCTCCAATCCATTACTTGAAGTTATGGGTTGATGGGTTGGCTTACCTACTGGTGGGTTATAGTAGGTGTCATCATGACCTAAGGAATTGGGTCATGACAGTTCTTTTCATGCTTCCTTAACTTCCCTGAAGCATATGTAGTAACCTTACCATCTTGCATCAGAACACATCCTAACACAAACCAACACCAAAAGCGACAAAAATAGCTCTTTAAACCCTCTAGCAAAGAAATATCTGGTGCAAATATCAACCTATCCTTCAGCTCCTTAACTATGCTCGCAAGCCTCAATCCACTTGAACTTAGCTACTTTCTGAGTCAACCTCTAGACCCTCTGAAGGACAGCTCGCAAATAATTTTAATGCTCAGCTTTTGAATGTAAATATATGAAAATATCATCAATAAATAAAATAACAAACAGGTCTAGATACGACTTGAATATCTTATACATTAGGTCTATGAACACAGCTGGAGAATTGATAGATCCAAAAGACATCACCAAGAACTCAAAGTAGTTGTCTTAGTAATATCTTTCTCTCGAACTCATACATGATGTGTAACACTTCAGAAGCCCTATTTACAAATCTGTTGGACATTGTAGAAAATCTTAAGTCTGAAGTTTTTAGGTTTTACAAGGGATGTTTACGAGTAGTAAATGGAACAATGGCTCATAGATACTATCTATAGATAAGACTTTAGAAATGAGAAATTTGGGTTGAGATTTACAAGCCAAGATTACGGGTCATACTTTGTTCTACGAGTCGCAGATCATATTTAGAAACATGGAAAATTTGACTTGAAAAGATTGAGAGGAATTATGATCATGGATGGTTTAAAGAACTATAAATGGTCTTGTAAACCAAAGTCCTGAACTTCAGAACTCAAACATATCCCTGAGTTCTTCGAAGCCTATCTATGAGTGATTGTCTGAACTACGGTCCGTAGAATAGTCTCGTAAATCAAACCTCGTAGATCATGTGTTTCAGTATAAATCAACCTCCAAATATGAAGGATAGGTCATGATACAGACTACAGGTCATAGTTTTTCTTCTTAGTTTGAAACTCTAAAAACACAAGATTTCCATCTGACTTTTACTTATAATGGTCTACAGTCCGTAGATAGAACTATGGTCTACAGATGTCATCCATAGATAACCTCCGTCAGTTTTTAATCAGGGTCTTTTAGTCATTTTCCATTATTTCAATCCCTATACTACGTCGTTTTGGGCTATTCTAATGGTATTAAGTGATTATTATTAGCCTAAGTCTCTCATTCTCTCATAATTCACCCAATTTAGAATTTTTTTTCTCTCCTAAGTGTTCTCTCAAGGCAAGAATTAGGGTTTCATGCTTCAAGCCTCTATTGAAGGAATTCAAGCTTAGATTCTACTCCAGATTTCATCAATAGGTATCATTTCATTTATTGAGTCCCAAGAAAACCTCAACTCTTCAGTTTATCATTTCTACCAACCTAGAGTTTCTATGATTTTCATGGGTTCTTATTAAACTTCAACTTTTCTTTAAGTATGATCTTCAATTGCAAGATTTTAATTATAATTCCATGTTTTCAATAGTATTTTACATGAACCCTCAGTATATATGTATTTGCATATTATGTAATTTTAGAAGCATAATTTTAGATTAACAGTTTTTATGATTTATGATACTTTTAGATAAAGTAATTTTAGTACATAATCAGATATCATGATTTAGGAGATACTCGATATGTTTACCAGATTATCAGAATTATAATATTATCAGATTATTACTATATCGATTATATGTATTTTTTTAATGAGAGTAATACTTAGCACCAAGCGGATTTAGAGATGAAGGATTTCGGTCAACATCCATGGACCTTTAGTAGCAATACCTAATTTCTAAAACTACGTTCCCTATAAGATTTGTCTCGGTGAGATATTATCTTAGTGGATCCACATTAGCTTAGATTTAGCCTTTAGACCTTGGCAAGTATATTGCGCCCTTTTGGTAAGGCAATACACCAGACTGCATGTTGCAGCTCACATGATTATATATCGTTTTAGTATCTCACACAGTTAGTCATTCGTTCAGCTATTACAAGATAAAGTATTCATTTATTCTGGTTCAGCTTATCAGTTATCATGTTATTTACTTGATCATTGCATCAGCATATTTTACAGATTTATCATATTCAGTTATCATGTTTATTATGCATGTTCCTCATACTCAGTACTTTAAAAGTATGAATTGCATACTTTTTGCATATATAGTTTGATAAAATATGTGCGGATGTTTAGTATTTATACTGCGGTTAGTACTATTTTCAATCAGTATTATAGCCTATTGGTGAGTCCTCATATTCCGAGGACGATTCTATCTTTTGATATTTGGTACTTTCTTCTTATTTCAGATATTTGGAGTTAGCTAGGGCTTTGTCCTAGCAACTCATATTTTCTAGTAGAGGCTTTCAGAAAGACAGTTAGATTTTTGCTTCTGTGTTCTCAAATATTGTCTTTGTTATGTTAGACTATTATCAAACTATTCATGTTGTCTTCCACATTTCAGCTATCTCTTATTGTTGATTTTGTTATCTTAGTGTCATGTTATGCCATAAGGTTGGCTTGGGGTCCCTTGTGGCTTTAAGCATGTTGCAACTAGAGGATAGTCTCGAGACGTGACAAACTTCATATTAGACCATCAGGTTTAAATGTCTTAGGGTGACTAAAAGTTATAATAAGTAGAATCTTATTTATTGGTGTGAAACACGCCACATCTATAAATAAGAGGCTATGAAATGTTTTAGGAAATGCTTCTCTTCTTTTATGCTCTTAATCGTGCGATAGAGTGCAACGCTATATATAGTTTCCTTCTAACTCTTGATCTATGTGTTTATAATACCATACCTCCCAGAAGAGCTTATGTAAGAAGGAACAGAGATAAAGAGAAACAAGCTCTCCATCTCCCTCGGATCGTTTGGTTTAACATGTCTCTCATGCATAGTTTAGGGCTTCTTATCAAGTGCTAGCCCAAGCTAAGACTACTCACTCTAATCGAGAAGTTGTGGCCCCGATCAATCCTAATGGTAACACAATAATTGCTAGAGTCTGGGACTTCACTCAAATGAACCCTCTAGAGTTATATGGTTTGAAGGTGGATAAGGATCTACAAAAGTTCATAAAGGGTATTAAGAAGATCACTAATATTATGGGTGTCACTCCAATCAAGAGTGCTTATTAAGATGCTTATCAATTGCAGGGAATAGGTCAGATATGGTATAAGCAATGCAGAATGATAGGGCTAACTATGCAGGCCCCATTGATTGGGATAAGTTTAAGGGTACTTTTCTAGACAACTTCTTTCCATTAAAGTTGAGGGAAGAAAATGTCTTAGATTTCATCAATTTTAAAGCAGGAAACATGATTGTAAAGGAGTACTCTTTAAAGTTCTCCCAACTTTCAAAGTATACTCCGACTATAGTGGTTGACTTTAGGGCCCCGTATGCATAAGTTTGTCTGTGGTGTTTCTGAATAGTGCAGAACTACAATGTTGATCAAAGAGATAGATATCTCTCAATTGATGAATCATGCCTAACAGATAGAGAAAGAAAAACTTAAGAAGAACACTAGGTATAACAAGAAGACTTGGATGGATAGTATGGACTACTCTTATTAGAAATCAAGAGGTGGTAGTCATTCTCAATTTTGACAAAAGTATTCTAGCATTGGCCCCATCTATTTCTAGTTTATCGGTACATAAGTTTAACAATGATAGAGCATCAGGCTCTAAGTCTCATGGCGGTGTCACTTGTGGTCACTCTTTTTCAAGTTATAGATTTATGAGATATGATCATGATTTTCAAGTTATAATTAATAAAAGCTTCATAAATGAGTTTAAGATAGTTTATGAAAAGAAGTCTATAAATGATGATTCTATGATGTTTCAACCAAAGTTGATGATAGGGGAAATTAAGTCCCTAGAGATGTTTACGATCAAAGATATGTAATGATGGAAGGCCTACACCCACATTGCATGAGCTATATAATAGACGAGCTAATCCTATGATTTTTTATGATGAAGCTAGATGAGCTATTCTTATGATGTTTTATAAAGTTGGATTGATATTTATTATTATCTTTCCCCATGATGTTATGATTAAGTTTTATGAGTTCCATCGGGATAATGAAAAACCACCAAGAGGACTTTTAAGTAGGGTTTGATCCAGAAATGAGTTAGTTAGCCAAGGGATTCCTAGTAGCAATCTTTAGTCCCAAACTACGCTGCCTACATAGGTTTATATATGCCAATATGGCGAAACTAGTGGATCCACATAGGAAAGTTAAACGAGTTATTAATGGAGTATGTACGGGTAAGGTAGCCTCCCCTGTCTTGATGCAAGAGTCATCGGATTCCATTTATTAGCTCGCATGGTCTTATATATCGGTTAAAGGTCCTATACCACACAGTTTTAGTTGAGTTATGAGTTCCTATGATGACTATGAGATTTTGATGCATTGACCAATAAGATAAATGTTTTAATAATTTCATGACTTTATTCATATTTTAAAGATATTGGACTTACATCCCATGATTCATTTTGATTATATTCTATGTTTATTGTTCATGCATAATCTCTCATACGTAATTCATTTCATGTACTAAAGCATATTTTTCCAATATTATATCATAATGTAGGGACAAATAATCATGTTCATCCTCCTCCCACTCGTGGATAGAGTTTCTATTAGCTCCTTACTATGGGTGAGTCCTCACAATTCGAGGACATGACACTTATTTCTTATCTTGATAGTTGTTACTTCATTTCCCTTATGTTGTCTATATGGGTGAGCTTGGAGCTTTTCTTATGCTTTTATCGAGTTATTAGAGGCATATTAGATAGTAAAGAGTCTATGTTGTCACTTTCTCATTTCGAGACATATGTTCTATTTGAGATTTTTCTTCTGTATCTTGATTTAGCTTTATTGCTTAATTACCTTATGTATGCTCATGAATGTTATGCTAAGAGTCTTGGTTGGATTCCTTCAGGATTCTAATCATCGTATCACGGTTAGGCTCTAATGCTCGTCGTGACAAACTTGGTATCAAAGCATAAGGTTCAAGAGTCTTAGAGAGTCTAACATGCCGCGTCTAGTAGAGTCTTATTCATCAGTATGAAGCGCTCCACATCGATGAATAGAAGGGTATAAGGAGTCTTAGGAAACACTTTACTTCTTTCATGATATCATTATGATATAGAGTTGAACTTTATGGTTTCCTCTTCTATTGTTTTCTCTTTGCGATTTCAGAATCATGCCTCCAAGAAGAGCACCCATCCAAAGGAATTTTGAAGAGGAGCCACAAGCTCCGAATGCCCCTTTGTATGAACAAGTGACTAATGTAGAGTTTTGGACCCCTTTTGAAATGCTAGATCAAGTCATGTCTGCTCAAGTAAACCGAGGGGTGGACGTTCGTCCACATGTAACTACTTAGGCTTCAAAGGTTAGAGACTTCACAATGATGAACCCTCTCGAGTTTCATGGATCAAAGGTTGATACAGATCCCCAAGATTTTATTAATGAGTTTTATAAGATTGTTGATATTATGGGAGTGTCTTTGAAGGAAAAGTCAGAATTACCGGCTTACCAACTCAATGGTGTCGCTCAAGTTTGGTACAATTAATGGAAAATTGAAAGGGTTGAAGAGGGTCCCATAGTTTGGGAAAATTTCAAAGTTTCTATTTTTGATCATTCTTCCTATTTGAGTTAAGGGAGGCCAAGGTGTTGTAATTCATCAACCTCAAGAAAGAAGAATATGTGTAAGAGAGTATACCTTCAAGTTTACAAAGTTATCTAACTATTCTCTATCCTTGGTAGCCGACTCTCATGCCCAAATGAGTAAGTTTATTTTGGAAGTGTCGGAATTGGTTGTGAAGGAATGCCAAACCGCTATGCTCATCAAGGATATGGACATCTCTAGGCTCATGACTTATGCCAAGAAAATTGAAGGAGAGAATCTTAAGGAGGGGAATGCAAGGGAGTCCAAGAAGGCTCAGTATGAAGGTGGATTTTCCCATAACAAATCCAGTAGTAATTATGGTCATTTCTAATAGGGTCAAAAGTTTTAAGGCCAAGGTTCTTCAAATACTCTGGCTTTGAGATTTAAGAAGGACAAGGTGCCAAATCCTAAGGCACAAGGAGGAGCTCAAGCTGGTCAAGTCATTTCTCCATGTAGGAAGTGTGGGAAAAACCATAGGGGAGAGTGCTTAGTGAGACTAGATATTTGCTTCAAGTGTGGTAAGACAACAATCATGCAAGAGAGTGTAGGAGTGGGGCTAGACCCCAAGTTCAAACTCAGGCTACCGGTCGTCCAGATGAGCGTGCTACTACTTCGAGTGGTGGTCAGTGCCAAAATAGATTTTATGCCCATTAGACGCGTCAGGAGTTAGAGGATTCCCCCGATGTTGTGACTGGTATGTTGAAAGTCTTTGACTTTGATGTTTATGCATTATTACATCCGAGTGATACTCTATCATTTGTTACTCCTTATTTTACTATGAGATTCATTGTTAGTCCCAAGATCTTGTTAGAGACATTTTTGGTCTATACTCTCATTGGTGAATCTGTTGTGGCTAAATGAGTTTATAGAAATTGTCCAGTTTCGGATTTTCATAAAGTCACCGTAGTTGATCTAGTAGATCCTTATATAACCGATTTTGATGTTATTGTCGATATAGATTGGCTTCATGCATGTTATGCCACTATATATTGTATAACTCGTGTGGTTAAGTTTTAGTTTCCTAATGAGCCAGTCATAGAATGGAAAGGTAGTAATTCCATGTTTAAGGAAAAATTTATCTCATGCCTTAAAGTTTGGAAAATGATTTCCAAAGGTTGCATATATCATCTAGTTCGGGTTAGAGATACAAACTCCGAAACTTTTACTCTTGAGTTAGCTTCAGTTGTAAATGAGTTTTCAAAAGTTTTCCCCAATGATCTCACAGGTATTCCTCTTGAAAGAGAACTAGACTTCAGTATCAATTTTCTCTTTGATACTCAATGTATTTTTATTCCTCCTTACTGAATTGCCTCGACAAAATTGAAAGAGTTAAAGGATCAATTGAAGAATCTGCTAGATAAAGGTTTTATTAAATCGAGTATCTATCCATGGGGTGCTCTGATTCTCTTTGTTAGAAAAAAATATGGTTCTCTCCATATGTGTATTGACTATCGGCAATTGAACAAGGTCACAATTAAGAATAAGTATCACATCCCAATAATTGATGACTTGTTCGATCAACTCCAAGGAGCAAGGTAGTTTTCAAAGAATGATCTTCGATCGAATTATCATCAACTTTGAGTAAAGGAATGTGACATTTCAAAGACCGCCTTTAAAACTCGGTATGGCCACTTTGAATTTTTGATTATGTCTTCAGGACTAACAAATGCCCCTGCATTTTTTATGGATTTGATGAAGAGGGTATTCAAGCAATACTTGGATATATTCGTTATTATCTTCATTGATGATATTTTGATCTACTTTCAGAGTGAGGAAGAGCATCTCAATCATTTGAGGATTGTATTACAATTTTCAAGGACCATCAGTTGTATGCCAAGTTTAGTAAATATGCATTTTGGTTAAGGTCAGTTGCATTCCTTGGTCACATCATCTCCGGTGAAGGAATTATAGTTGATCCAAAAAAGACTAAGGCGGTTAAGAATTGGCCTAGACCGTTGACTCCTTCCGATATTTGGAGTTTCTTAAGCTTATTCGGTTATTATAGACGGTTTGTGAAAGGTTTCTCTTCTATTGCATAGCCCTTGACTACTTTGACTCAAAAGAAAATAAGTTTCAATGGTTCGAGGCATGTGAGAAAAGCTTCCAAGAGTTGAAGGATAGGCTTTGTTACACCCCACATCTTTGAACTCGGAAGGTTCCTTAAGTTACTTAGAAGCTAGTATGTGATCCACTTAAGTTATGACCCAATTGAACAACTCTAAGATGGGAGAATGTGACACCCCATGGTAGGGAAGGTTGGAAATAGGGTCAAAAGAAATCGAAAGGAGTTGGAGGCCAAGTAACGAGTCGTAGGACTCGACTTATCTACGTAAACTACTAATTTAGAAGTCTTACATACGTGAGTTACTTGATTACATACCAAGCTTACGTAGCAAGGGTTTCATAGGCTCTTAAAGTGAGACAAGATTACGAACGAGATTATGAACCCACGAGGAGGAAAAAAAATTTTAAGAG
This sequence comes from Solanum dulcamara, assembly GCF_947179165.1. Lineage (NCBI taxonomy): Eukaryota > Viridiplantae > Streptophyta > Magnoliopsida > Solanales > Solanaceae > Solanum > Solanum dulcamara. The sequence goes on along the minus strand of NC_077241.1, from coordinate 33,134,886 downwards.
GCAGCCAATGGGAGGGTGACACGTGGAAGCACCTAAGCAAGCAGGTGACCCACCTGCTTGGGGTCAAGTAGGTGACCCACCTGCTTGGGGGAGGTGGGCCCCACTGCCACATGGCAGCCCCTCCTTCATCATGTAGATACGGTGGCCCAATAGGGGCTGGACACGTGTCACCTCTTGGGGATGACATGTGTCACACCCTAGGGCCACATATATGTATGGATATGTATCATATATTCCAGCTTCCTTCATTAAATTTCCAGCAAACAAAAGATGATGAACAAACCCTAGTTTAGGGAGAAAAGTGCGATGGCTTGAGGAGAAAAGTGTGACGGCTTGAGGAGAAAAATAAGGTAAGTCCCGATTTCATTCCGTAAATTAATTATATAGCATATACCATGGTGATATGGAAGTATTATTAGTATAAAATTAGAGTTTGGTGCAGCCAAAAAACGGACAGCAAGCTGCCACGACGATTCAGCACGTTAAAAAAACTTCTGAGGCGCGATTTCGGCGAGTTCTAGCCAATTTAGGAAAAGGTAAGTTCTTACCCTCTAATTTGAAGTTTATGATGTTAAATTAGGTTGTATTACACACCTTATGGTCTGCTGGAAGTTGGGGAAAAGGTTTTAAAAGTTCGGAGTTCGAAATAAACGAATTTGGAATCGCTATAGTTAAATTGTTGTCGAAATAAGGTGTTGTGCGCGTGGGGAATGCTGCTGGTTGTGTTGTGGCATGTTGCAGGGTCTAAAAGTTCTCTAAATTAGGTGATGGATCTGCTGTTTGCAGCCACACGACCCTCCGCTTTGCAATTAAAGGATTCGCGAAAGAAAGATTAAAAACTCTAGTTTTGGTATCCTAGTTTCGAGTGAATTATTGGGGGTTTATATTGTGTAATGTTGTCGTAATAAGTATATGTATGGGCTGATGGTTATATTTTTGGTTGGCTTCAGGTGCTAAGGACATAGTTGGGAATTCGGATAGGGCACATTATAGGGGAGGTGCTGTCCGATTTCCGTTAATGCCTTAACTAGTTAGGGAACTAGTGGAGAAGGCGAGAGAAGGGATGAATGTTATGAATACTCGTGGGTAGTCTAAGTTGCTGAAAAGTCCAAGGTTGTTAATACTTGCATTAATTCCATGTTAAATAGGTTTTGAGGACAACGACATGGACGTGATTAAGAGAAGTCCATACGAGTTATGTGAAGCTTTCTTTTGGCGTATTTTTGGAATAAATATGTAGAGCTATTATTCTTTTCTTTTGGCATGTCTTAGATATAGGCTATAAATGATATGTATATGATATTTGGGATTCAATCCATTCGTAAAGCCCTGAGTACGAGTCGAGACTCTCGTTTACTTCTTGATATTAGAACTCCTACAATAGCTGAGTCATTGCCTTTAAGTCTTCTATGTGATGAAAACTAGTACATGTAAAGCCTATCTCTTCTTTCCTTTAGAATGGCTTAATTTTAAGTGAAATGATATATGATATGGGTTTAGAGGTAATTCCATTTATGAGTTCTGAGTGTAATCGTGACTTGTAGTCACTTCTTAACATGAAGGGTCTGAAAGTAGTCAAACTATTATTCTCGAGCCTGCTATATAGTGAATAGTAAGTGGAGATACAAGATCTTTTTCTTGAAGGCTCTGAAACGATCAATGTCTCTGATTTCATAACTGTGTCTCTGATTTCATAACTGTGTCTCTGATTTCATAACTGTGTCTCTGATTGCATAATTATGTCTCTAATTGTATAACTATATTTCTGATTGCATAAACTGCGTGGCATTGTCTTGATGCATGTCTGTGATTCCTGAAGCCCCAACTGATGTAAGCCCTAATGACATCTAAAGGACACTTTGGATAAGTACCTTCCTGGTCTTCACGTGACGTTTCACTTGACTATTTCATCAAGTCTCAAACAATGACTTAGTTGCATATGGTTTCTCACTACTCTACTCGTACATACTGTAACCCATCCTTCCTCGAGTCCCACGATTGGCCGAGAACGTTATCGTGCAAAGGTTTACTACTTCTTTCATCGCGTCTCGGGCCAGATGTGTATAGTTCCAAACACGAGGAGACGATGCCATACGTGAGGTGTGATATATGTTATATGTTATGACGATACGATTATTCACTGAGTCCCGGGCCGGCTATAATGTGATAGTATATGTGGCAAAATAAGGAAGGAACACCGAGTCCCTCCTTAGAGGTCCGGGTATGTATGTATATTATGATGGTACGTTATAGACGTACACCACTCCACTCACCGAGTCCCTCACTAAAGGGTCGGATACTTTATGTAGGCATGTATATGAGATTAGAGTGATACATTGTGACTCCGAGCCCCACAGTGAACCGGGTGTAATACGATGACATGCGTGATAAGGTTATACCGTGTACGAGGATATGATACTATATACGATGATATGATACCGTATATGATGATATAATACCGTATACGATGATATGATGAAATGAAATACATGATGATATGATGATATGTGAATATGAGAATATTATTATAACACCGAGTTCACTAGACGGCCGGGCACAGTATATAATGATGTATAGGATTACGTGTCCTAAAGTGCAGGTACAGTAATTTGTTAATTGTTATACTTGTCCTCTGCATCCCTATTTCAGTTATGGTCTCAGTTACGATGTGTTATGCTTTACATACTTAGTACATATATCGTACTGACCCCCTTTTCTCGGGGGCTACGTTTCATGCCCGCGGGTACAGATGTTCCTGTTGGAGATCCGCTAGCTTAGGGTTTCCACTCAGCTATGTTGGACGTGCTCTGCTGTTTTGGAGCCTTACTATTGATACTGGTCATTGATGTATATGTTTATTTATTCAGGGGTACGGCGGGGGCCTTGTCCCTCCATATGATACAGTTATTACTCTTAGAGGTCTGTAGACATGTGTATGGGGGTTATTTGTAAGTTTGTTTCAGTTGCGCTCATACGACGTATTGCAAATGTTTTTGTGGTGTGGCAGCCTCGTCGGCTCACATGCCCTATCCTGTTATGATATAGGTAAATGAGGCTACATGTTTATGAAAAATGTTTTTGACCCATTGGGGTTCGTGTATGGTATCACATCACACACGATTCAACTTAAGGGTAGCTAATAGATAGGCATAAGGAGGTCCAGGTCGAACCCTAGTCGCGGCCTACGGGGTTGGGTCGTGACAGGCTTACCTCCTCTACGGTGTTGACTCTACCGAAAGGTTTTGATAGGTTTGTCGTGTATTTTGATGCTTCACGAGTTGGTCTTGGTTGTTTTCTAATGCAAAATGATAAAGTGACAGCATATGCTTTAAGGCAACTCAAGATTCATGAAAAGAATTACTCAACTCATGACTTAGAGTTGGCAGCGGTGTTATTTTATTTGAAATTATCGAGACACTATCTCTATGGTGTCCATGTAGATGTTTTCACCAATCACAAGAGTTTTTAATATGTTTTCACTTAAAATAACTTGAACCTTTGACAAAGGAGATGGCTTGACTTAGTAAAGGATTATGACATGAGTGTGCTATACTATCGGGGTAAGGCAAATATGATTGTCGATGCTCTTAGTAGATTGTCCATGAATATTGTTGCTCAAATTGAGGATGAAAAGAAAGAGCTAGTTCATGATGTGCATAAATTAGCTATTTTGGGTGTTCGATTAGTTGATTCTGAGGTTGGCGGTGTTTTTGTGCAAAATACTTCTAAATCATCTCTTGTGGCGGACGTAAAGGCAAAACAAGATAGTGATCCCGCTTTGGTTGAATTAAATAAAGAGGTTTTCGAAAAAAACATTGAGGCTTTCTCCCAAGGGGGAGTTGGTTTTTTGAGATATCAAAGTCGATTGTTTGTTCCGACCATTGATGGCTTGAAATATATGATATTGTCTGAAGCTCATAGTTGGCAGTATTTAATATATCCTGGTTCCACAAATATGCATTGTGATATGAGGGAAGTGTATTAGTGGAATGGCATAAATAGGGATATTACGGAATTCATGGCTAAGTGTCCTAATTATCAACAAGTGAAGGTTGAGCATCAAAAACTGGAAGGTTTGGCTCAAGACATTAATATTCCTACTTAAAAGTAGGAAGCCTTGAATATGGACTTTGTTACTGGTTTGCCTTGTACTCGAAGGCAACATGATTCTATGTGGGTGATTGTTGATTGAAGGACTAAGTCGGCTCATTTTCTTCCTGTTAAAACTTCATATACAACCGAGGACTATGCTAGATTGTATATTTGATAGTTGGTTAAGTTTCAAGGTATTCCATTGTCTATCATCTCGGATCGAGGTACTCAGTTTACATCTCATTTTTTGATATCTTTCCAAAAGGGTCTTGGTACTCACGTGAAGCATAGTACAGCATTTCAGCCCAGACGGATGGTTAGGCTGAGCATACCACTCAGACACTAGAGGATATATTGAGAGTATGCGTTATTGATTTTAAAGGAAATTGGGATAATCATTTTCCATTGATAGAGTTCACTTATAATAACAATTATCACTCTAGTATTGAGATGGCCTATTTGAGGCTTTGTATGGTAGGCAGTGTAGATCCCCTATTAGTTTGTTTGAAATAGGTGAATTTGCTTTGATAGGACCCAAGTTGGTATTTGAGGCAATGGAGAAGGTTAGGCTAATTAGAGGAAGATTGAAGATAGCCCAAAGCCAACAAAAGTCCTATTCGGATGTGAGGAGAAGGGAACTTGAATTTAAAATTAATGATTAGATTTACTTAAAAATTTCACCCATAAAAGGTGTGATGCACTTTGTTAAGAAAGGAAAGCTAAGTCCCCGCTATGTTGGCCCATATCAGATTTTGAGACGGGTTGGTAAGGTGGCTTATGAGTTGGATTTACCTTCTGAATTAAAATTGGTGCATCCGGTGTTCCATGTGTCTTTGTTAAGGAAGTTTGTATGTGATCCTAGCTCTATTGTGAGGGTCTTTCTTATGAGGAGGTTTCTATTGAGATCTCGGACCGGTATGTTAGAAAGTTAAGAAATAAGAAAATAGCTTCAGTTAAAGTGTAATGGAGGAACCAAGAGGTTGAGGGTGCTACATAGGAAGTTGAAGCCGATATAATGTCCCAAGATCCTCATCTATTTCATTTTATTCCTAGTTAAGGTATTTAGTTCCTTCATGACCCAATCATCCCAAATCATGTGTTTCAGTTGTTCTCATGATTCCATATGCATTCATGTTCATGAAATGAGTTTTAAAGTCATCTTTTAGCTTGAGATTAAAGATATCATGTTATATGCATTTTTGAGATGTTTTGCATTCATGTTGGGTTATCATGTTCCTTTTCTATTCCATTCATGCTAGCTTGAGTCTTATTCGAGGATGAATATTCCCAAGGGAGAGATATTGTAAGACACCGAGAGTTGGAAAGTCGAAAAACAAAGAACAAAAAATGAATTTCTTAGAAAACTGAGTTTTTGTCTAGGTGATGACCACGAAGGACATCACGAGCCCTATTCATCATCACGGCTCATGGTGTGCCACCACGGTGAAGCTTTAAAAAGTTAAACCCTGTAGGGAAGGGTCTACGACAAGGACCACAAGCAGTGGTGAGCACCACAAAATGTGGTGACCCCTCCATTGAGGCCATCAAAAATTATTTCCAAGAAAGGGACCATACCCAACCACCCAAAGGTCGTATTGGCCTTCACGGACCGTAGTGGGTTCTCGTAGTCACCTCTATAGACCCTTCTATTATGATCCACACCACGACACTCACCACGGGTCGTGGTGACCTTCACGGACCATCATAATCTCCATGAAGGAGGTCCTAAAGATTTCCCATTTTCTCAAGATTCAAGACATTCACCATGGACACCACCACAGGCAGTGGTGAAGTTCACAGACCATGGTAGGTCCTCCGTGCAGCCCCAGTTTTCAATTTTAATAAGGGTTATTCTTGACCTTTCCTTATATTTCATTAATGAATATGGATAGTTTTTGGGACTAAATTACTACCTATTAACTACTCAAAAGTCTTGTAACCCTCTCATTCTCACATAATTCGCCAAAATACAAAACCCTCTCTCTCAAGTCTTCTCTCAAGGTCTTCTTCTTCCTCAAGCAATTCAAGGAGATTTCTTCAAGGTCAAGTTTCCATTCTCTTCAATTAGGACTCATAAAGGTCAAGGTTTGTGGGACTTCATTCATGGTCTCTTTCACCCATGGAATCCCAATGATTTCTTTTGCATTCTCTTATGATTTCTTCAATTAAAAGCCCTAATTTCATGATTTGCATTGGATCTTCTCAATCATGATATTCTTCAATACTATTAGCCTAATTATACATAATTCATATCATATTGCATGATTTTAAGTTGAATTTCAATGACCCGCGTTATATGCTAAATTCAAGTATGGTTTATGAGATATGATCATGATTTTTAAGTTATATTTTATAAAAGCTTTATGAATGAGTTTAAGATGCTTTATAAAAAGAAGTCTATGAATGATGATTCTATGATGTTTCAACCAACATTGATGATAGGGCAAGTTAAGTCCCTAAAGATGTTTATGATCAAAGATAGGTAATGATGGAAGGCATCCACCTACATTGCATGAGTTATATGATAGATAAGCTAATCCTATGATTTCCTATGATGATACTCGTTGAGCTATTCTTATGATGTTTTATAAAGTTGGATTGATATTATTATTATATTTCCCTATTATATTATGATCAAGTTTTATAAGTTCCATTGGTATAAATGCACCGAGAGGACTTTTAGGTAGGGTTCAATCCAGTAATGCAATTAGTTATTCAAGGAAATCCTAGTAGCAACATTTAGTCCCAAACTACGTTGCCCGTGTAGGTTTATATATGCCAATATGGTGAAACTAGTGGATCCACATAGTAAAGTTAAATGAGTTATTAATGGAGTATGTCCTAACAATGTAGCCTCCCTTGTCTCGATGCAGGAGTCATCGGATTCCATGTAAGCTTGCATAGTCTTATATGTCTATTAAAGGTCGTATTCCACATAGTTTTAGTTGAGTTATAAGTTGTTATGATGACTATGAGATTTTGATGCATTGACCAATGAGATAATGTTTTAATGATTACTTGACTTTATTCATATTTTAAATATATTGGTCTTGCACCCCATGGATCATATTGATTACATTTTATGTTTATTGTTCATGCTTATTCTCACATACTTAGTGTATTTTATGTACTAACGCATACATTTTGCCTATATCGTATCATAATGTAAGGACAGATGATCATGTTCATCCTCCTCTTGCTCGTGGCTAGAGTTCCTATTAGCTCCTTACTATGGGTGAGTCCTCATAATTCGAGGACATGATACTTATTTCTTATATTGATAATTGTTACTTCATTTCCCTTATGTTGTCTATATGGATGAGCTAGGAGCTTGTTTTATGACCCCATCGAGTTATTAGAGGCATGTTAGATAGTAAATAGTCTAAATTTCACTTTCTCCTTTTGAGACTTATGTTCTATTTGAGAATGTGCTTCCGTATCTTGATTTAGCTTTATTGCTTAATTACCTTATGTATGCTCATGAATATTATGTTAAGAGGCTTGGTTGGAGTCCTTCGAGATTTTAATTGTCATATCACAGCTAGGCCCTAGTGTAGGTCGTGATATTTGTGTTCATAGTGAACTCTAGGAATTTAGGATGTCCATATGAATTAAGAATAGTGTTCTATGGTCCATAGATGCCACCTGTAAATGACCACCACAATTTTTAATCAAGGATCTTTTAGTCTTTTCTCATTCTTTTAATCCCTATACTACATCGTTTTGGGCTATTCTAGGTGGGATTATGTGATTCTTATCAGCCTAAGTTTGTCATTCTCTCATAACTCACCCAATTTAGGTTTCTTCTCTCCCAAGTCTTCTCTCAAGGCAAGAACTAGGGTTCCAAGCTTCAAGCCTCGTTTAAAGGAATTCAAGCTTAGATTCTACTCCAGGTATGTGATTTAATCATTAGATTTCCCTTTACCTATTGAGTCCCCAGAAATTTGGAAAGTCCTAATACGAGGAACAAAGAATGAAATTACAGAGAAATGCAGAAAATGGCACCAGGTGTCGACCACGGAAGGCCATCACGGTCCGTGGAGCTCTTCCATGGGCTATGCTGTAATCTGTTGTGGTCATTTTTGCAGGCCCTCCTACAGGACTTGCACCAAGGCCAAGGTTCACGGACCTTGATTCCCTTAAGGGACAGTGTAGTCTCTGTGGAAGAAGTTTAAAGACCTTCCCTGCCACCCAAATATTTTCCCTACCAAGTCATTCACCATGGCACTCTACCACGGACCGTGGTAAGCACCTCAGACCGTCAAGGGTCCTCGTTAAGCCTGTCTGGCCAGTTTTAAAAAGGGAATTTTTGTCTTTTCCAGTGTTTTGACATAAAATGAGGTCATTTTGAGGGCTGAATTCACTTATATAAAAGAGCCTAAACCTTTAAAGCCCTCATTCCTCACATTAACTCCCTCAAGCAAAAACCCTAACCTCTCAAGTTTCTCTCAAGTCTTCCTCTCCATTAAGAAAGTTAGGGTTTCATTCCAAGAAGAACAAGTCTCCATTATTTCCAAACTTGCATTTAGGGTGTTATTCCCCGAGGTATGTGGGTCTCATTCATGGATTCTTGTATCCTGGAGCCCAGGTAATTTCTAAACTCAATATTTAAATTCCAAGTGATGAATTTTATGGGTTTTCATGTTATGATTCCAAACGCATAGATTCTTGAACATTGAAGTTTATTTACCTATATTGACATATATTGACTCTTAGTTACATAAAATGAAGGATTTATCAAGGTTCTTATATAAAAGCATGAAGGTAGTTTTAAAGTATAGTGGTGGGTTGTTTTAAAGTTGTCTCAAGTGATGCATTTCATTACTCGCATGCATGCTAGCATTGTTTTAAATGATTTGAAGGTTTAATGAGATAAACCGCCTAGTTTCACTATATTCTCAATGAAGTTTGAATTGAAGTTTTGACTTCAAAATAAAAGTTTACGAAGCAAATATTTATGATAAAAGGGAGTCTTATGAAATGAAAGAATGATTGAATGATGATGAAAGGTCTTCTTAACCAAGGAATGGATTCTTTATGTGATAAGGACAATTGTCACATATTTGAATCAAAGAAAGGTTTTAATGAGCTAATCTACCGAATGATGTTTTGATGATCTGAAGTTATGTAAATGATTATGTTCTTATTATATGAACTATTTTGTGGAATTTGACATAGCACCGAATGTAGCATGTAGATGGGGACTCGACCTAAGGGGTACTCAAGTAAAGTCTCATGTTGCATTAACTATGCACCAACATAGGATTCCTTGTATGCTTAGGCTAGTGGATCCACAAAAACCCTTAAAGTTAAAGTTAAAGAATAAATGTAAAATTTGATGGAGATCTACTTTGGCAAGTAGTCTCCCCCTTTCCAATGTGGGGTTATGTTGGATTCCATGTAACATCTCTATGGACTTAAATGTCGGTTATAGTCATCTTCCTACAAAATGAATGTTTCAAATATTTTTGATGTTGATTGCTCATCCATGCATCTACTCATATACTTTGACTTATAATGCTTCAATCTTTTTCATTTAATTTCATGTCGACATACTTAGTACATTTAAAGTACTAACGCATATTCTTTTGCATACATGATATCACCATATATGGACCGGTATTGCTCCATATTCACCTCTATGTGGCTAGTTGAGTTGGTTGAAGTCTACTATTTTGGTAAGTTCCCATATTTCGTGAACAACATCCTTTTAATTCTAGCTTATGTGATGTAGAACATTAAGACTTCTATTTTGGCATTTCTTGACACTTATCTTGAGGTGATCTAGGGACATGTCTTAGGCCCCGCCAAGTCTATTAGTAGAGGTATGTTTGGACACAAATGTATGATAACCTAAGGTTAATGACGACTTTTATTCTATGACATTCTCCCTTAGTCCCTTTCTCCCTCTTACTTCCGCTTATTGTTCGATGTCATTACCTATGAGAGGCTAGTATTAAATGCCAAGAGGCTTGAGTGAGGTACCTTCGAGTTTTTTATTCGTCGTGTCACATCTAGGACCTAGGCTTAGGTCATGACAAACTTGGTATCAGAGCCCCAGGTTTTAAATGGTTCTTAGAGTCCAACATACCACATCGAATAGGGTCTTATTCATGATTGTAAAGCCTTCCACAACTATGAATAGGAGACTATGGGATGTTTAGGAAAGTTTTCACTTCTTTCAAATTCATATTGTGCCCTAGAGTATCCTAAGACTTTCTCTAACTAACGAATCATTTTATGTCCTCTAGATCATGCCTCCAAGAAGAGCAACTCCACCCAGAGCAATAGATGCTATCGAGGACCCAGTCCCTCCGGTCCGTGAGGCTCCAATTCAAAGAGGGGTTGATGCTAATGGAGAATAAGTCCTTAATAATCCTCTAGATGAATAAGTGACTAATGCAAAATTTCATGATGTCATCTTGTTATTGGCTTGATCTATGACCGCTCAGTTGAACCAACAAAAGGTGACTCATGTGAATGCGAGTGGTAAGAAAAGGAAATGGTGAGCCAAAGGAATGCTATGTGGGGGAAAGACTTTAACCATCTGAGGATGTGAAAAGAAGAAACATCTAGATCGAATAAAATAAAGAGTGATGGGAAGAAAAGGCTCTACTTCTCATGATATTGGTGTGGTAAGAACCATTTAGGGAAGTGTCTGGCCGATACACGTAATTTCTATAGTTGTGGCGAGAGTAGACATAAGAAAAGGGATTGTTCGGTGACTACAAGAAGGGGAAGGGAGGTGGCTTGGGCTGCTTCATCCAGTATGTTAAAAGTCTTTGCTTTTGATGTGTATGCATTGTTAGATCTGGGTGCAAATTTAGCCTTATTTGATGTCTACCCAAGTAGATGAGTCGATTATTGCTAGAAAAGTCTACAAGGGTTGTCTCATGACTATTTTGCATAAATTTATTCCTTGTAATCTCATAGAGCTTGACATGGTGGACTTTGACGTTATTCTTGGGAAGGATTGGTCGCGTGCATCTGATGCCTCTATAGATTGTAAGACTCATCAAATCAAGTTCCAATTTCCAAATGAGTCTATTCTTGAATAGAAGGGTCGTGATTCAGTAGTCAGGGGTAGGTCCATTTCTTGTCTTAAAGCCCAAAAGTTGATTGCTAAGGGGTGCATTTATCACATTATGATGGTTAGGGATGTCTACTCCAAAAGTCCTTCTATTGAGTTGGTCCTCGTGGTCAATGAGTTTCCTAATGTCTTTCCCGATGATCTTCCCGATGCCCCTCCCAAAAGAAAAGTTGGTTTTGGTATCGATCTTCTCCCCGATACCCACCTATCTCTATTTTTCCCAACCGAATGGCCTTGGAAAATTAAAGGAGTTAAAGGAGCAATTAAAGGACTTGTTGGAGAAAGGGGTTCATAAGGCCAACCATTTCACTATGGAGTGCTCCTGTGTTGGTTGTAAGAAAGAAGGATGAGTCATTTCGAACATGCATAGACTACAGGCAATTGAACAAGGCAACCATTAAGAACAAATACTCAATCCCTAGGATAAATGATTTGTTTGAATCAATTACAGGGGGGAGATGAAGTGCTTAGTTACCAAGTCAGTTATGTGTTCTAATGTTAATAATAGTAGATGACTCATGATAATAGAGAGAGAGTGGTTGTTCCGTATTATGATAATGTTGGCATGCTTGTTTCATTTAAGGTTATTGATATAGAGGAAGAGCTAGATGGGATCTTGTAGGGTGAAATAGATAGGTCAGAGTATATTGATGTGTCCTTTAGTAGGAATTATTGCAAATGTGGATGTAGAAATTCTAAGGTAGACATGACAGTTCATAAGTTATATTGACTTCAAAGAAGCCATGAAATAGTTAAAATAATAGGCTTGAATGCATGGTTGTAAATATGTGAGTGATTGTCATAGGTTGTTGATGACCTCTTCTTAAGGACGTGTGTGGTTGATATTAAAACAAGTTAGGATGAACATTTGTCATTGTTTGAGTTTTCCTACAATAATAGTTATCACTCTAGTATCTAAATGGCTCCGTTTGAAGCCTTGTATGGAAGAAGATGATCCCCGATAGGATGATTTGAAGTGGGTGAGTTAGCATTGATTGGTACCGATCTAGTATTAAATGCTATGGAGAAGATAAGGATTATAATGGAAAGGTTGAAGACAGCCTAAAGCCGACAAAAATCCTATTCGGATAAAAGAAGGAGAGAACTTGAATTTGAGGTTAATGATTGGGTTCACTTGAAGGTTTCACCCATGAAGGGTGTAGTTTTTTTTATAAGAAGGAGAAAATGATCCCTAGGTATGTAGGGGCTTATAGAATCTCAATCTTCAGACGCGTTGGCAAGGTTGCTTATGAGTTGGAGTTGCCTTTGAAAATGGACATGGTTCACCGGAGTTCCATGCGTCTTTGTGACAAAATGTGCGGGTGATCCTAGTTCCATTGTGCCACTAGAAGTAGTGAATGTTGAAGCAAACTTGACCTATGAAGAAGTTCCAGGGGAAATTTTAGACCAGCAAGTCAAGGGATTGAGGAACAAGAAAGTTGCATCCACTAAAGTCCTTCGAAGAAATAAACAATTTGAAAGTGATACATGGGAAGCAAAAGCGGAAATGATGAAGTGGTACCCTCATCTCTTTCACTCTACTCAATCCAAGGATACTAAGTTGTTCATAAATTGGTTAAGACTCCTACGTTTCAGTTTTTCCTAAGCCTTCATATGAATACATGTTCATGAAGTTGAATGTTAAAGTCATGTTTTATTCTAAGTTTAAAGATCTCATGTTTATTGTCTTTCAAGTGTCATTGTATTCATGTTGGGTTTCTAGTCCTCGTTCCATGTCATTTGCTATGCTCATGATTCTCATTCGAGAATGAATGTTCATAAGGGAGAGATATTGTAAAACCCTAGAAATTTGGAAAGTCATAATACGAGGAACAAAGAATAAAATTGTAGAGAAATACAGAAAATGGCACTAGGTGTCGACCACGAGAGGCCATCATGGGTCGTAGAGCTATTCACGGGCCATGGTGTGATCCGTGGTGGCTATTTCTGCAGGACCTGCACCACGGCCGAGGTTCACGGACCGTGATGCCCTCCACGAACCATGAAGTTCTTTATAGGTGAAGTTCAGAGACTTTCCCTACAACCCCAAGATGTTCCCCTCCAAGTCATTCACAACGGGGCTCCACCACAGGCCGTGGTTAGCGCCATGGATAGTGAAGGGTCCCGTGAAGCCCTATCTAGTCAGTTTTTAAAAGGGCATTTGGTCTTTTCCTGTGTTGTAACATGAAGTGAGGTCATTTTGAGGGTTGAATTCATCTATCTAAAATACCCTAAACTTTCAAATCCCTCATTCCTCACACTAACTCCCTCAAGCAAAAACCCTAACTTCTAGAGTTTCTCTCAAGTCTTCCTCTCCATCAAGAAAACTAGGGTTTTATTCCAAGAAGATCAAGTCTCCATTATTTCAAAGCTCGTATTTAGGGTGTTATTCCCCAAGGTATGTAGGTCTCATTCATGGGTTCTTCCACCCATGAAGCCCAGGTGATTTCTAAAGTCAATATTTAAATTTCAAGTGATGAATTTTATGGGTTTTCATGTTATGATTCCAAACGCATAGTTTCTTGAATATTGAAGTTTATTTACCTATATTGACTCTTACTTAAATGAAATGAATGAGTTATCAAGGTCCTTATAAGAAGGCATGAAGGTAGTTTTAAAGTATAGTGGTGGGTTGTTTTAAAGTTGTCTTAAGTGATGCATTTCATAACTCTCATGCATGCTAGCATTAGTTTAAATGATTTGAAGGTTTAATGAGATAAACCCACCTAGTTTCATTATATGCTCAATGAAGTTTGAATTGAAAATTTTGACTCCAAAATGAAATTTTACGAAATTAAATATTTATGATTAAAGAGTCTTATGAAATGAAAGAATGATTGAATGATGATGGAAGGGATTCTTATCCAAGGAATGGATTCTTTATGCGATAAGGACAATTATCACATATTTGAATCAAAGAAAGGTTTTAATGTGCAATTCTACCGAATGATGTTTTGATGATCTAAAGTTATGTAAATGATTATGTTATTATTATATGAACTATTCCGTGGGATTTGACATAGCACCGAATGTAGCATGTAGATAGGGACTCGACCTAAGGGGTACTCAAGTAAAGTCTCATGTTCTATTAACTATGCACCAACATAGGATCCCTTGTATGCTTAGGCTAGTGGATCCACAAAAGCCCTTAAAGTTAAAGTTAAAGAATAAATGTAAAATCTGACGGAGTTCTACTTTTGCAAGTATTCTCCCCCTTTCCAATGTGGGGGTTACGTTGGATTCCATGTAATAGCTCGAATGGTCTTAAATATCGGTTATGTTCATCTTCCTATAAAATGAACATTTCAAATGTTTTTCATATTGATTGCTCATCATGCATCTACTCATATACTTTGACTTATAATGCTTTAATGTTTTTCATTAAATTGCATGCCTACATACTTAGTACATTCAAAGTACTAACGCATACTTTTTTGCCTACATGATATCACCATGTAGGGACTGGTGTTGCTCCACATTCACCTCCATATGGCTAGTTGAGTTCGTTGAAGGCTACTATTTTGGTGAGTTCTTATGTTTCGGGAACAACATCTTTTTTATTCTAGCTTATGTTATATAGACCGTTAAGACTTCTATTATGGTATTTCTTAACACTTATCTTGAGGGTGAGCTAGGGACATGTCTTAGGCCCGTCAAATCTATTAGTAGAGGTATGTTTAGATACAAATATATGATGATCTAAGGTTGATGATGACTTTTATTCTATGACATGCTCCCTTAGTCTCGTTCTCCCTCTTACTTCTGCTTGTTGTTTGATGTCATTACCTATGAGAGGCTAGTATTGAATGCTAAGATGCTTGGTTGAGGTACCTCCGAGTTTCTCATTCGTCGTATCACGTCTAGGCCTTAGGCTTGGATCGTGACATACGAAAACCTCAATTTTTCACTTTATGATTCCTACAAACCTAGGGTTTCTATGATTTTCATAGGTTCTTATAGAACTTTAGTTCTTCTTCAAGTATGATCTTCAATTGCATGATTTTAATTATAATTCCATGCTTTCAATGGTATTTTACATGAACCATCGGTATATATGTATTTTCATGATTATAAACTATGTAATTTCGAAAGCATGATTTCATATTATCAGTTTTCATGATTTATGATGCTTTCAGATAAAGTATCTTTTAATGCATGGTCAGATATCATGATTTAGGAGGTACTCATTTTGTTTATCAGATTATCAAAATTACAATATTATCAGATTATTATTGTATTAGTTATATGCATGATTTGCATGAAAGTAATACTTAGCACCCGCTCAGGAACGAAGGATTTCAGTCAATGTCTGTGGTCCTCTAGTAGCAATTTCTAATTCCCAGAACTACTATCACCGTAGAATTTGTCTCAGGTAGGCATTAGCTTAGTGGATCCATATTAGCTCTAATTTAGCCTTTATACCTTGGCAAGTATATTGGACTCTTTTGGTGGGGCAACACACCAGACTCTATTTTGTAGCTCATATGGTTATATGTCGGTTTTGGTATCTCCCATAGTTAGTCCGTCTTTCAGTTATTTCATGATTAAGTTTTCAATTTATTCTGTTATTCCAGCTCAGCTTATCAGTTATCATGTTATTTACTTGATCATTACATCAACATGTTTTATATCATGTTCACTTATCATATTTATTATGCATATTCCTTATTCTCATTACTTTCAAAGTATTAACCGCGTACTTTCTGCCTATATTATTTGATAATATATGTTTGTACGTTCAACATTTGGGCCACAGTTAGTACTACTTCTAATCAACATTGTAGTCTATAATTGGTGAATCCTCATGTTCCAAGGAAGATTTTATCTTTTGACATCTTGGTATTTTCTTCCAGTTTCAGATATTTGGAGTTAGGTAGGGGTTTGTCCTAGGAAATCATATTTTCTAGTAGATGCTTTCAGACAGAAAATTAGATTTTTGCTTATGTGTTCTCAGATATTGTCTTTGTTATGTGAGACTATTATCAGACTATTCATGTTGTCTTCCACACTTCAGTTATCGCTTATTGTTAATTTTGTTATGTTAGTGTATGCCATGCCATGAGGTTAGCTTGGAGTCATTTGTGGCTCTAAGAATTGTGTCGCAATTAGAGGGTAGCCTCGCGTTGTGACATGACGGTACCTTAATCGCAAATCAACCTTTGCGAAATTCTTAGGCCTCATTTGTTTTTTATTAAGATTAAGACGTCTGAATTTGAATGAACATCTGAATGATTAAGATATCGTCTGTAGATAGGAATACTGAATGATTAAGATTTATTTTTTTTAACATAGGAATGTGCATAATTTCTTTATTTATAAAGATAATAAATATGCAATTGAAATATAACAATAATTAAATATTAGAAATATATAATTTTTATAAAATAAAATTAGTATTTGAGCAAAAAAATAATAAAAATTCATGTTTGCTAGTGATGGTGGATATGATTTGAAGTGGTGGCGGCGGCGGCTGAAGAATATATGGTGGTGATAGTTGGCGAAAGTGCTATTTGTGATGGTGAAGGTTTGTAGTATAAATTTACCATAATGGCAGTAGTGATTGATAGTGATGGTGAGATGATAGTGACTGATAATGAAGGTGAGGTGGTAATGGATGTAATTGTAATGATGGAGTTGATAGGTCATGTGGTAGCGACTGACAATAGTAGTTGGCAACAGTAATAATTTGAGCACTAAATGATTAAGACTGTAATTGTTATTCTTAACAATGTCTATATCGAATTGAGAATTAATAAGTATTAAATTTAAACTAATATAACAACAACATAACTAATATCGTCCCACAAGATAAAATTTAAATAATATAATAATTAAATATTATATTAGACACACAAAATTTAAAGAAGGTATAAGATTTGATACGTTATTTCAAAAAAGAGAACAAATAGTGGTAAAGAGGGATGCGAAAGAAATCAACTTACAAGTTTGTAGAGGAAGACATTTTTATAAGGTACTAAGTACAAAAACTCTAATTAACAAATGTGCACTAATTGATGTTTGAATGCTTTTAGGACTTGTTCATGGACCTGACCGAATAAGTGGTGAAATCTTAACAAAAAAACACACTTAATGGTCTGGGATCTTAACAATTAAGATTCAGACCTCTATTAAGTGCAAACAAATGAGGCCTTATCACCCTGTAGTTGATCAAACAAGTCATCAATCCTCGAAAGAGGATACTTAATCTTTATAGTTATCTTGATCAACTATCGGTAATCAAATACACATCCTTAGTGAGCCATATTTCTTTCTCACAAATAATACTGGTGCACCTCACGATGAAGCACTAGGCATGATAAAACCTTTATCCAACAAGTCTTTTAGTTGATCATTCAGCTCTTTTAGCTTAGCAAGAGCCATTTTATAAGAAGTGATAGATATGAGTTGTATATCAGGTAATATATCAATTGTAAAATTGATTTCTCGTTCTAGGAAAATACCAAAATGCTCGTTTAGAAATACATCAGAAAACTCATTGACCACCGAAATAAACTAGAGAGTGTAGTGGTTATACATTCATATCCCAAGCTTGAACAAAATGATAAATATAACCCTTAGTAATCATCTTTCTTGCCCTAAGATAGGAAATGAACCTACATTTCGACCTATTCAGGCATGGGTTTCTACGTTTAAAAGCTAATCAATTTTTTAAATTATTATTGTTGTTGTTGTTGTTGTTGTTGCTGCTGCTAATACTACTGCTATACTTATTTATTTATTATCATTATATTTTTAATTTTATTTAATATTTAAATTAATTATATTCAAATACAGTTTATAATATTTGAAAGGATAAATTTATGAAATAGTTAGAATTGATTTAGAATTCCTTAGACACGAGATTCTACTTTTGAGCTAACCAAATATTTTTCTTTTTTTTCTAAAATTCTAATATTTTAAAATTGAAAGACTTTTAATCTTTGAAATAATTAGAAAATTATTACAAAGTATATTAACTTTGACCTAAAAATGCCTAGTAGATTATCAATAGCTTGCCACTTGGCTTAACCAATTGCAAACTACTCTCTTTTATTTTATATATAAATATTATTTAATATTTAAATTAAATATATTCAAATACATTTTATAATATTTGAAAGGATAAGCTTATTAAATAGTTAGAATTGTTTAGAATTCTACAGCCATGTGTTTCTACTTTTAAGCCAATCATTTTTTTTCTAAAATTTAAATACTTTTAATCTTTGAAATAATTAAAAATTATTACAACATAAATTATTTTTTCCTAAAAATACCAAGTGTATTATCAATATCTTGCCACTTAATTTAACCACATTGCAAACTATTCTCCTTTATTATATAAATATTGTTATGAAATAAAAATAATATATTACTAGTTAAATAACAAAAAACAAAGAGTAGTAATGTTTATTTTATTTTTGGTGTATATTTTTCATTATAAAGAGGGTTATTTATAAGCCCCTCCTCCTTTTTCTTTATGACAAATATGATAATTTACTTGGACATTAAAATGTCACATGAACACAGTTAGTTGGTCATTAAGGTTTCACATGGATACCCTTGGTCATTAAGGTACTACATGGACAACCATTTTATAACACTCCTCCTTGGATGTTTATGTAAAACAAAAGATTTAGTGAAAGAAAATTGTAGTAATACGCTTTGTTTGTTGTCTCATTACATTCATGATGAAGACCATAATTTATTTGTTTAGTCTTTGCATTCCATTTTGTGTATCAGCTTCTCAAAAGTCAAAGTTGATAAGGATTTTGTGAATAAATTTGTTGGATTATCAATTGGACAAATTTGTTGTACACCAAAATGACCATTCTTCTGGCATCATGTATGAATAATAACTTTGGTAATTGCAAGCATGAGGAAATTACTACAAGAATTTTCTGCAAGTTGCTTATTTGAGCTATTTGAAACCTCTTTGCTTGAGCTACTTGCTGTTGCCTTCTTAATTGGAATCCATCAATAGATAATGTAACTCGTTAAAACCTTACTAGAAAAAAAACTCTGTGGAAAAAAGTCCTAATGAGGGGAAAAAAGTACACATAAAAGGAAAATTTAGTGGGACAAAACCTCGGCTAAGGAAAAAAGAGTACAGCGCGCATTATACTCCGCCTGATTAAAACATCACTTAATTCTTGTATAGGATGCCCCTCAATCTTGTACTTAGTTTTCTAGATATTGATATTGAATGTATCTTTGTGACCAAATCATATTCATGAATATGTTGCATCCTTGAACATATCCTGATATATCATTTTCTTGTCTCTTAGATGTGTTGAGTCTTTGAGTTCAGCCAAATACATTCTTGAAAATTACTTAATTTATGACCTCGTCGATGTAGACGAATTGCTTATTCGACTTGTTTGTAGTAATAGTCAAGTGACGGAGACTTTCATGACAATAATTTACTGTCTTGTAGAATAACATGATTGATAGTATTTTCACATAAAAGCAGATAATTTTCTTGAGATCAAACTTCATATTAATCAAATAATTTTCATGCAATTTCATAACCAATAAACCTTGACACGGTTGGTTAGAATAAATAAATTTATAAATCATTATTTGATTTACTTTGATATCTCCATCAATAAGAGTGATGTTATATTTTTTATGCACATAAAATTATAATATCATGAATGGTAATAGCAGGATACATAGGTGCACAATTTGCACTATAACATGGTATTTTCTTACCATTTTTAATAAGACTGAAAGTGATCTTTATTTTTGTTAAGTGATCTTATAACTATCGGGGTACTTAGTAGAATCACATTAAAACCTTTTAATCCTTCATTAATTTTCATATAATATTTACTGTCTAGCTAGACATGTTAATCATTTATTATGCGTATTCAAGTTCTTCATATATTGTCAGACTAAAAGAAGTCTCATTGCATCCACCACCAGAGAATACATCTCCATACAATAATGTCGGGACTTTTCCAAAAAGTCTTTATTCACCAAGGCGCAAGCCCTACTTTATATTTTATGATTTTAGTTTTATTTTTTATCATAATCATCCATTTGTACCTCACTGACATTATATCTTGGTATATGGACTATTAGCTCAGAACATCACTTTTCCAAGTGAAATATAATATATTTGAATTGCATATTTTCTTTAGCCAATCATTAATCTATCGATACTATTTGACAGATTTGAATTCAAGATCCTTGTCAACAACAACAACAAATAGCCCAGTATAGTCCCACCATGTGGGGTCTGGGAAGATAGAGTATACGCAGACCTAACTTCCACCTTGAAAGGTAGGGCGGTTGTTTCCGAAAGACCCTCGGCTTAAAAGAGAAGAACAAGAGAGGAGAAACAAGAAAAACAAGACATAGGTCAGTAGAGCCAAGCATATCGAAAACAATATAAAAATATGAGAAATGAGAGCGAGAAAGTCAGGGTAGAAAAGACCGGAAAGAAAGGAGCATTAACTACTATAGATAAATAGGATACCCAAAGTAAACCGGACCAACAAATATAAGTAGTAATCAAATGGAGAAATCAAATGTTAATAAACAAATGAGCAAACTACGACTACTATGGAGAAAAGATAAGCCACCTAGCCCACTATCTTAGTCTGAGTCCTCCACAGCCTCCTATCTAAGGTCATGTCCTCGGTGAGCTGCAACCGTGCCATATCATGTCTAATCACCTCTTCCCAATACTTCTTCGGCCTCCCTTTGCCCCTCCTGAAACCGTCCATAGCCAACCTCTCGCACCTCGACATTGGAGCATCTGTGTCTCTCCTCTTCACATGCCCAAACCATCTTAGTCTCGCTTCCCGCATCTTGTCCTCCACCAATGCCACTCCCACCTTGTCTCGGATATTTTCATTCCTAATTCTATCCATCCTAGTGTGCCCACACATCCACCGCAGCATTCGTATTTCTGCGACTTTCATCTTCTGGACATGAAGTTTCTTGATTGACCAACACTCTGTCCCGTACTATAGAGTCGGTCTAACCACCACTTTCAAGATCCTTGTCATCATTTATAATTTTGAGCTCTATATTATATTAAATATATCGTCGACGATTATTTGATATCGATTCTGATAAGACATAACTTGTTGATCTCTCTTAATTTTTCATCATTTTCAAGCACCTAAACCTTTGCCAAGGTTTTAGGAAGTGTTATGTCATGGTGCTTTTTCTAAAGTACTTGTCTCATTATTATGACCATCTTGATCACTTGGTACTCTTCTTATTCAAGAAGTTTTATCTTTCAAATCGATTTATCAATCACGCTTTGGGCGTGCCATAAATTATGTTCTTCAATGATCTTTTATTGGAGCATCTATAACAGGATTATAACATAGGGTCAATAAATGCGTATGACAATTGACTTATATTATCTTTTGAACGAGGATCATATCAATAATAATTTATATGTATATAACTTATTTTCCAGTTGCTTATCATCCCTCCCCCTAATGTTAGAAAATCTAACATTCGCCCCACCTTATTTGGGTCCTAATCCTGAACCAATTATGATAGGGAATCTTGTTGGCTCGATACGTATAACTGTTGCTATATTTTAAATAACATATCTCATACCAAATTTCTTTTGGGGTTTTTTGTTCTCATAACCAATTGTTTAGCTATAAATTGAGGCATACAATTTATGATAAAACCCACTTCAATATAAACCAGCATCATCAATATAATTTATAATTTGAAATGTGCTCTTGCTTTAACAAGGCGAGCAACAACCTTGCAAAAATTAAATTGCAAGTTGATAGCAAAGCACATGTGACCATAACATAGATACATTTATTAAAATCATATACAATAACGGTCCACATGGCAGGTGAATGGGCCCATATTCACCTTTTTATACATTTCAAAAATTCAGGAGATACAATCTCAATCTTAGCTGGTACAATGATAATTTTATCATGAAAACAAACAACACAAGAGAATTCTTGAAGAGTTTATTATTTCTTCAAAGTATAACCACTCAATTATTTTCGCATTATATTTGATCCGGAATGGTCAACCAGTCATGCCAACTTATATTTATTTCAATAAACATCTAGTTTACTTTTTTATGTGATTTCATCATCATGTCCATATTTATGTACCACAGACAACATATAAAAATGGGTAATATTTCATGCAATTATTTATAACCCACTTTTGATTATAGTAATTAATATGAATATCTTAAATCTTCTCAAATTTTATAGTCTCAATTTATTTTCTTTCTGATGCTTTTTTTGAAACTAAAAAAGTTTCTTTCGAGACTTACTACAATTTTATAATCATAAATAATTTTATTTCTTTGTGTAGTAGCACATTAGGTCACCAAAGCTATTAACTTTGGATACTACCACATATTTCATAACATTGTCTATATGGGGGATATCTCCTTCAAGAAGAAATTTATATCATCATTATCATGGTCAAAATCATTACAAGTAAAACTTATTTCTTGATTTATTTCATCCATTAATATCTTTCTTTTATGTATATAATACTTGGCAATTTTTTTTTGACATACATAGATACATAATCAATGACAATTTTGTGCAAGCAATAATTTTTATTTTTGGTCATGGCCACAACTTTATAGACAAGAAATAATTATTTCCTTTGTCCTTTTGGTAGTTCATAATAAAACATACAACAACATTTGTAATGTACTTAACGTACTTGACCAATGACCATTTATATTATAGTATTTTTTTTTTATTTCTATCAAACATCCCGTAGAGGTGAGTTGTGACATTTATTCAATCGCACATCATTATTCATAACTTTTATCATCTCTTGACACATTCACTTTCGAGAATGATCGAGCATTCATGATGTTTATCACAAGTCGCATTCTCTTTAAAAATTGACTATAATAATATGTACATGCATCATAATTTTTTTTTCATTAGAAGTTTGTTGTCATATCTTGACATTTAGCATATTCATATGACACACCTTAATATCACCTTTTGAAAGTCAAGTATACCACCACTTTATCTTTCTTTTCTTTGATGGAGGATTTATAAACTTATCAAATTATTAGGTCGCACAACAACCATGTGTCTAATGACCTTTCATACCATTTTGATGACAAAAATTACCTTTACTTGTTGAAGGATCATTTTGAGAACTCATATTGTTCTTTCTTTTATAATCATCACAATGATGAATATTATTATTTTGTCCTTTCATGCTTATATTCATATGTTCAATCATAAAATTATTATGTCATCTTTCATACTTTTAATCTATTGCTACCACATTCTCTTCTAAAAATGGAGCATATTTAATAAGACAAGCTTCACAATTTTTATCAAGAACATATCAATTTGCTCAGTCATCATTATATCATAAATACATTGCATTAGGACTTTAACCCAATGACTTATTCATATAAAGGCGTATTAGGCCAAAATATGATGTCATTTGAATCCAAAATCTTATCATTATGGTGCATCAAGACTTTAATCAATGTCTTACCTTTTTGGTGTGATGAAACTTGGATCCACCGTTTTACTCTCAATCAATGACATTATATATAATCTAACATAAAGTAAAATTCACCCTTGAGTCTTTTCAATATTAACTTCACTAATTGTCAATTAAGAAAAATTCTTTCTTAAGTTGCAATTCAAAGATAAAACAACTAGAGGTAAACATAATCATCACAATAAACAAAATGAGACCTTAAAATCCAACTTATGAGAATAATTATTTGGTTCATGAGATAAATTGTCTTATTTTATGATTCAAGATATATCCAAACTCATTTATAATTGTAAAGATTATTGCTTAAAAATTGACATAATAACTTATATATAATAGCAAAATTCTTCTAACTTTCCAAGATTAGAAATCATTTAAATACATATTTCTAATGAAAGGAAACCCAATATCCTAATTCTTTCTGAAACACAGTGACAAATGAAATAAAATCCTTTTAGGGTGCTAAACTATTTTTTTTGTATCAGTGACATGATGCTTTCGTGTTAGAAATGAAATTTCAAACAAGTGTAGATGAATACTTTATGATGGCAATATATATATATATATATATATATATATATATATATATATATATATATATATATATATTTCTTTATTTGCACATAACATGTCAACAATTCCACTTTATCTTCTTGTAGATTAAAGTGGAGATCTAAAGCTCAAATAATTAAATATTTATTTTAATTTTTATTTTATATGTAGTTGAGCCAAAATATAGCATAAAGAAAAAATATATCTTAAAAGAGAGTGATAGAAAATCACAAATTTCAAAGTGAATATGTCATAGTTATTGCTACCTGAAAATTTTATTTCAGTCAATTATATACACCAATATGATAATTTACTTGGACATTAAAGTGCCATATGAATACCCTTCCTTACTTGGTCATTAAGGTGCCATATGAATATTCTTACTTGGTCATTAAGATACACATGGACAATCATTTTACAATATTATATATATAAAAAATTGTTATAATATAAAATAACTTGACAAATATAAAAGAAGGAGAAAAGAAAAGAGGAGAACAAGGAGCAGTAAGTTTTTTTATTCTTTATCTGTGTGTGTATTATTTTTCCGTTACACTGATCTTTATATAGGAAGATTTAGGGAGCTAGTAAATGGGCAATTTGCCCAAGTGGTTAGTCCACTCATTTTCTAAGTGGGTGGGTCCCACATGATAAAGGGACATCCACATTTCTAACACTCCCCCTTGGATGTTCATGTGTAAACAAAAACGTTACAAGAAACAATATACATAGTTATTTTGAACACCCATAGATATTGTGTCCCGTTAAGACTTTACTAGGAAAAACCCAGTGGAAAAAGCCTAGTAAAAAAAATAGTACATATATCTGGTAATACGCCTTGAGTGCTGCCTCATTAAAAACCTTATCAGGAAAACCCAGTGGGACAAAACCTTGGTTAAGGAAAAAAAAGTGCAGCGCGTATTTACTCCCCCTGATGAAAGCTTCATTTGATATTTTGGAGACGGCGCATTCCAACCTTATGCCTTAGCTTCTCAAAAGTTGATGTTGGTAATGTCTTTGTGATTAAATCTGCAAGATTATCACTTGAACGAACTTGTTGTACATCAATTTCACCATTCTTCTGAAGATCATGTGTGAAGAATAATTTTGGTGAAATGTGTTTCGTTCTGTCTCCTTTTATGAAGTCACCTTTCAATTGAGCTATGCACGCGGCATTGTCTTCGAATATAATTGTGGGTATTTTAACATTATTTTCTAGACCACATCTTTCTTTAATGAACTGTATCATCGATCTCAACCACACACATTCTCTACTTGCTTCATGAATTGCTATTATTTCAGCATGATTTGAAGAAGTAGCAACAATGGACTGTTTTGTAGATCGCCATGATATAGTAGTCCCTCCGTGTGTAAATAAATAACCTGTCTGAGATCGAGCTTTATGTGGGTCTGATAAATAACCTGCATCTACATAACCAATAAGGTCTGCGCAACCTTTGTTAGTATAAAACAAACCCATATCAATAGTACCCTTCAGGTATCGCAAAATATGTTTGATACCGTTCCAATGCCTTCGCGTTGGGGATGAACTATACCTTGCTAGCAAATTAACAGAAAATGTTATGTCAGGTCTAGTTGCGTTAGCAAGATACATAAGTGCACCAATAGCACTGAGATATGGTACTTCAGGACCAAGAATTTCTTCATCCTCTTCTGGAGGTCGAAATTGATCTTTTTCCACTTCAAGTGATCGAACAACCATTGGAGTACTTAATGGATGTGCTTTGTCCATGTAAAATCTTTTTAAGATTTTCTCAGTGTAGGCAGATTGATGGACAAAAACTCCGTCTGCTAAATGTTCAATTTGCAGACCTAGACAAATTTTTGTCTTTTCAAGGTCTTTCATTTCAAATTCTTTCTTTAGATATTCAATTGCCTTTTGGACCTCTTCAGGGGTTCCAATGAGATTTATGTCATCAACATAAACGGCGAGTATAACAAACTCTGATTCCGTTTTCTTAATAAAAACACATGGACAAATAACATCATTAATATAGCCTTCATTTATTAAATACTCACTTAGACGATTATACCACATGCGTCCTGATTGTTTTAGACCATATAATGATCTTTGGAGTTTTATTGAGTATACTTCCCGAGACTTTTTACACGCTTCAGGCAATTTTAATCCTTCTGGGATTTTCATGTAAATTTCATTATCAAGTGAACCATAAAGGTAAGCTGTAACCACATCCATTAGGTGTATTTCAAGATTTTTATGTACAGCTAAACTGATGAGATATCGAAATGTTATTCCATCCATAACCGGTGAATATGTTTCTTCATAGTTGACTCCGGGTCTTTGAGAGAATCCTTGTGCAACAAGGCGCGCCTTATATCTTACAATTTCATTTCTCTCATTTCGTTTTCTAACAAAAACCCATTTATAACCAACTGGTTTTACACCTTCAGGGGTTTGGACTACAGGTCCAAAAACCTCACGTTTAGCAAGTGAGTCTAATTCTGATTGAATTGCCTTTTGCCATTCTGGCCAATCATATCTACGTCGATAATCTTCGACGGATTTAGGTTCAAGACTTTCACTATCTTGTATGAGGTTAATTGCAACATTATATGCAAAAACATTATCCACCGTAATTTTTGATCGATCTAAATTTATCTCATCACCGGTAGAACTTATTGAAAGTTCTTCATTCACTTGAGTCTCGGGTTCACTGATTTCTTCAGGAATATTAGGATTACTCAAACCTTGACCTTCTTCAGGAAGTTCGTGTGTAGTATCATCTTTATTATTTCTTACGCTTCTTTTTCTAGGATTTTTATCCTTTGAACCCATCGGTCTACCACGCTTCTGGCGTGTTTGGGATTCAGAAGCTATGATACTTGTAGATGGTCCTTTTGGGACATCAATTCGGATAGGTACATTCACTGCAGGGATATGTGACTTAGTTATCCGTTTCAAATCAGTAAATGCATCTGGCATTTGATTTGCTATTTTCTGTAAGTGGATGATCTTCTAGACCTCCTGCTCACATGTGCGAGTGCGTGGATCAAAATGTGATAGTGATAAAACTTTTCACGCAATTTCTTTTTCTTTTTCGGGTTTCTTTTTCTCTCCCCCTAATGGCGGGAAAATTGTTTCATCAAACCGACAATCTGCAAATCGAGCAGTGAATAAATCTCCAGTCAACGGTTCAAGGTATCGAATTATAGAGGGTGAGTCAAACCCAACATATATGCCCAACCTTCGTTGAGGTCCCATTTTTGTACGTTGTGGTGGTGCTACAGGCACGTATACCGTACAACCAAAAATTCTTAAATGGGCTATATTTGGTTCATGACCAAATACTAATTGTGACGGAGAATATTTATTATAATGTGTCGGTCTGAGACGTACAAGTGCTGCTGCATGTAAAATAGCATGAGTTGTTCCACTATCAATTACACAAATATCTTCGTGATTTATCATTGATCCAAACAAGATTTGAGGCATTTCCATATTTTCTTCACAAAGAAAGAAAGTAAATATTATAATTAATACATAATTTATTATACAAAATTTTATTTTATTACATGGATCTAGAAAAATATAAACATAATATTTAATACATACAACAATAAAGAGAATTGTTTAAATATTATCGGGCTTATCAACATTCATATTTACTTCTGGAAAATTAAAGAAATCAGCTACATCCAGATGCATGGGCTCAATATTGTCCTCAGAGATAAAATTTGTCTCTGGATTATTTTCTGCCCTCTTTAACGATGCCTGATATAGCTGAACCAAGCGTTTTGATGACCGACAAATCCGCGACCAGTGCCCCACACCTCCACATCTATGACATATTGTTTCTGAATTATTCTTCGGTAAAGCTTCTGGCTTTTTACCCTGCCTTTTATATTGCTGATTATTTCTCGGTGTCAGCCGAGCATCATGATTAAAATTTCTTCTTTGACTACGACCACGACCACGATTGGGGCCATGGCCTCTTTCTCGTTGGTTAGAATTTGCCTGATTCACTTCAGGGAGTGGCAAAGAACCAACTGGCCGACTATCATGATTTTTCATTAATAGTTCATTATGTCTTTCAGCAATAAGAAGGTGAGAAAGTAATTCAGAATATTTTTTAAAGCCTTTTTCGCGATATTGCTGCTGCAGGAGCATATTCGCGGGTGGAAATGTGGAGTATATTTTTTCAAGTTTATCTTGTTCCGTGATTTCATCTCCGCATAAAGTTAACTGAGCTATAATTCTAAATAAAGCAGAATTATATTCAGTTATATTTTTAAAGTCCATCAGTCTCAGATTTAACCAGTCATAACGTGCTTGTGGAAGCATGACCAACTTCAGGTGGTCATACCTTTCTTTTAAATTTTTCCACAATTTCAAGGGATCTTTTAATGTAAGATATTGTAATTTAAGACCCTCGTCAAGATGGTGGCGGAGGAAAATCATAGATTTTGCACGGTCTTGACTAGATGCCGTGTTATCATCTTTGATGGTGTCTGCCAGACCCATCGATTCAAGATGAATTTCGGCATCTAGTGCCCATGAGGAGTAATCTTTTCCAGAGATATCCAAAGCAACAAATTCAATTTTGGAAATATTTGCCATTTTATAAAAATAAAATTAAATAAAACTCTTACCACTTTTGTTACCTTGAAAATTAGCCGGAGCCTCGTGCTGATAACGTGTTATAATATAAAATAACTTGACAAATATAAAAGAAGGAGAAAAGAAAAGAGGAGAACAAGGAGCAGTAAGTTTTCTTATTCTTTATCTGTGTGTGTATTATTTTTCCGTTACACTGATCTTTATATAGGAAGATTTAGGGAGCTAGTAAATGGGCAATTTGCCCAAGTGGTTAGTCCACTCATTTTCTAAGTGGATGGATCCCACATGATAAATGGACATCCACATTTCTAACAAAAATATATTTAAATTCAGACGATTTTAATCAATAAATGAGGTCTTAATGTAGCAACTGCCAAGTGGCAACTAGGAAGGAATTAAGGGGGCCAAAGCAAGTGAAAATGAAAATAGAGGACCTCAATTTTTTTACTTGGCAACCAACCGCTGGCGATGTGGGGCCAAAGCAAGTGAAAATGAAAATAGAGGACCTCAATTTTTTTTTACTTGGCAACCAACCGCTGGCGCTGTGGTAGAAAAGGGAAACTCATTTTTTGAAGCAATCTTGAGATCTCCGTAATTTATTTGTGAATCGAGGAATGCTTGATCTCTTCTCTAGTTGGGGAAGACATGGAGAGCATCTTGCCAACGACGTCGTTCTCTTCTTCTTCTTCTTCGTCAAAATCAGAACGGCGTTCAAAATCAAAGTCTACTCAAACATCATCTAAACCTTCACTAGTAATGGCGTTAATATCGTGCTTCGCTTGGTTATATGTTGCTGGAAGGTACCTTTTCGTCACACTCTCCAATGCTTTGATTAGTGACTACTCCTTATAAAGTTTAATAATCTGTTGGGATTGTTGTTTTTTAGGTTATGGCAAGATGCAGAGAACAGAGTGTTATTAGCTACTCTTTTCAACAAGAATTCACAGCAGGTCAGGTTTCTTCTTCTTTCTTTTCTATACTTGAGAATCTACATCACCTCATTCCCATACATTTTACAAATAAAGTTTACATTTTTACAAAAATACTACATTAAATTTAATACAAATCACAATCTTTTCTTTTTAAAAAATAAAATAAAATAAAACAAATGTTTGAAGTCAAAGTACTATTCACTTGACTCTCCAAATATACTGTTTCAATTTATGTGAACCTATTTGATTGGACACCAAGTTTTAAAATAGGCTGAAAGATAGGCCACCTCAACTATGCTGCCCTTCCTATTGAACCCTGAACCATACATAATTTGTACCTTTTGGAATCCATTTTGGGATGTAACGGTCTTCCTTTTCACGTGCTCTTCAAATGTGATAACACGTTTAATGAATTCCACATCAGCCCCTTAGATCCCAAAATAGATTCCACATCAGTTCCTTTAAATCCTTTTCATGCGTTCTTCAAATGTGATAACATTTTATGCAATGTCAGCAATGAATGTTTAAAAGGTACAAATTATGTATGGTTCATGCCTTCAATAAGAAGGCATTATAGTTGAGGTGCCTGAGAGGAAAAACCAACCAAGTTCAAGGGCCTATCTATGTGTTCGGCCTTTAAAATAAATTGAAAACTTCTCATTTTTGTAGTCTTAAACGTGCCATAACATATGTGATTATAAGACTTTATATACTTGCAATCTTAAACATCATTTGTGTAGTTATAAAAGCTTGTCACTAAGGAAAAAATGGAAGGTTTAAATTTAATTATTTTCGAATTTTGAACTAGGTCATCTTTTTTGGAACTGACTTAAAAAATAATAGGGTCGGATAAACTGGAAGTGAGAGAGTACTAGTTTTATATAAATCAGGACACATGGAGTATTTTCTAATTTCTTAGAATGATTTTCTTTGTGCTCCAAGAAATTTGGGAAAGGAAAGTCTTTGAGTACTGTGAAGTGCTATTGTGGTGTTTCAATGATAGAGAAGACCCAATTGTTACTGTATTTGGAAATGCTCTGGAGGTTACACTACGGATTATCTATTGATGGGATTTATATAGGAAAATGAAATGATCCTAGTGGTAGCAGCCCGTTTGATCTATATAATATAGGAGTACTGCAACGATTTTTTTTCCTCATTATCTCTCAGATGGACTATCAGATGAACTCCAGTAAAGGGTAATGTTCTCTAGATGGTAGAAGTTTTTCCTTACATGTTCACAAAATACTAATGATCTAAGCAGTGACTTGAAGATTGGATCTTTGACTCACGTATAATAGTGCCATGAAGAGTTCTATACACTATCGTACTTCCAAATTAGTACCTGCTGCTTTTAAATTGTTAATGCTAATGTTGTTCGCATTTTCGAATGGTGTTGGTTTCAACACTTATGTGCTTTAAAGCACCGGATATTACTTATTTAGCTAGTTCTTTTGCCTGGTTATTTCTTCTTAATATTGCTTTGTATTCATATGGCAGAGACCAAAGATGCTGACAGTGGAAGACAAGCTAATGGTTTTAGGATGCAAGTACGCTTCTCAGATTCCTCTGTTCTTTGTCTTAATATAAATGCATATACAAGCATGTGCAGACCATTGCATTTGAGCTGACTTAGACATCCTGTATGTTCTCCAGGCATCTGGAGAGGAGAATAGTTGAAGTTGAAATGGAATTAACAGTGGCTAAGAGTCAAGGTTACCTGAAGAATCAGTTGAAACAGAGTGGTTCATCTTCAGGCAAACAACTTCTGGCTGTTATAGGAATTTATACGGGATTTGGAGGTCGATTGAGGAGAAATGTGATCAGAGGGTCTTGGTTTCCAAATGGTCAGTCTCTATATTCATTTTGCTTTGAGCATGGATTTTTTCCCCTGAAACATATGTATAAGTATAATGATACTCCATCTTTGATGGATGACTAGTCTTACAGTACGCGCTTTACACATATATAAATACAATTAACAATATACTTGATGTACAATATATACGGATAATTTATATATACCAAGATTAGAAAAACAGCTCTTTGTGAGCACCATGGGCAATTGGAGATTGTAGAGCTCATTGTGCAGAAAAGTTTGGTTGATAATTAGGGTAGGGGCTCCTTGATGTGATTTTATAGTCATCTAGCTCTTGATTTTCTTTGTTTGAACCAACTTAAATTTTAAGAAGATAATTTAATGACAATTCATACAATATGAAATCTATTTTTATAAGATCAATATGTTGGAGGACATTTCTCGCGTTTAGCCCTTTTTTACATATAATAAATATAGATTATGTAACAGGATAGTATTATTTCACACAAAACTATAATCTAATAAATCTGATAACTTATAGGGTAAAAGTAATATAAAACATTATACATATACCATCAGATTATGGAAAAATTATCTTCAAAATGCTGCCAATCCTGAATAACATTTTTGAATAAGATTTTTTTTTTATCTTAGCTTCCAAGTGATGTTTCGTACCAAATTATAAATTTATTTTAATAGGTTCACCCAATATTACAATACTTCATTCTACCGCTATTGTGTAGAGTTTGTTAAACAATAATATGTAAGAGAAAGCACGTCAAACTTTTGATAGTACATGAAACTGCAAAAGTAGCTCAAACAGTCAAGTTAATAGGATAGTTTAAGTTACTCCGTCCATTCCAAATAAATAAATTTCTTACACATTCTCTCTTGCCCAAAATAAATGAACTTTTCGATTCCCAAGAGGTTATTAATTACTCCCTCCCTCCATTTGTACTTGTCCAGAATTGACTTGGCACACCCCTGTAAGGAGCAATAAATAAAATGATAATTTTACAATATCACCCTTTAAATATAATAAATTCATTGTTTTGGAAAATGCATTGGGAAATGACTATAGTTAATAATAAGGATAAATTAGGAATTAAGTGATAAATTATCTCTTGATTTTTAAAATAAATAAGTAAAAATGGACATCTATTTTTAGTATAGTGGATAAGTAAATGTGAATGGAGGGAGATTTTTTTTCAAAGTTAACATTCTCTATAATAGGTTTTCAACTATTTTACATTTTCAAAGTCACTACTAGTTAGCCATATTGTTAATGTATATGGTGTCTTCAAATTTGTCATAGCTTGTTATTGTGATATTAGTCCATTTTAGCTAGGCTTTCTGAAGAAAGAAGAGAACAACAACAACAACATACCAGTGAAATCGCACTAAGTGGGGTCTGGAGAGGGTAGAGTGTATGCAGACCTTACCACTACCTCATGGAGGTAGAGAGACTATTTTCGAAGAACTTCGGCTTAAGTGCGTCAAATCCAAGTAATAGAAGAAGAAAATGATGAAGAAGGCAATGAAGAAAGTGTAGCAGTGAAATAAGAAAAGCAGTGTACAGTCGACAAAAGAAGCAATAACAACAACAAAATAGTGTGATAATCAAAACACAATAAATAACATATGATGATAGACACCAAAAGCAAGAAGTACAAGTGTATGACTAGTACTGCGACAAGCACTAACAAGCCTAAACCCTCGCATGTAAGACAACACTATACCCCTACAAACCTTTTGCCCTAATACGCGATCTCCACTCCTTCCTATCTAGAGTCATGACTTTGGTAATATGAAGCTGCACTATATGTAGTCTAGTCACCTCTCCCCAATACTTTTTCGGCCTATCTCTGCCACTCTGCGTAACTCCTACAACCAGCTTCTTGCACCTCCTCATTGGATCGTTTGTGCATCTCCTCTACACATGCCCAAACCAGCTCAGTCTCGTTTCCCTCATCTTGTCCGCTACGAAGGCCACTCCCACCTTCTCCTGGATAATCTCATATTGAATGTTTCCCCTCTAGCTCTTATGTGGGTTATATCTAACGAGAAATAGGCCCTTAACCATAAACAAAATGGAGGAGAGAAATATGATAGCGTTTTAAGGGGTTGAAAATGTTTATGTACATCTGAGGAATCACCTCTTGTCTCTAGATTTTTTTTTGGTGCACCCCTGATGTCCCTGATTGTATAGGTGTTGAGTGACTTTTGTAGAGATCTAAATTTTATTGTAGGTTCTCTACTTTCTGACTTAAGGCTTGTATGCAGGGATTTTCCCAACATGGCTACATCAAAAATATCATTCACCTTACCAAATTAATGATATTAGTCCATTTGATGTCTATTTGTGCATGGTTTAAGTGGTCAAAATATGCATAGTTCTATGCGCTCAAAACCCTCAAATAATGCCTTTTGATAAGTAATGGAAGGTGGTTTTACTGACCCTATGAAGATGGAAATGTTCTTTTTTTCAAGTCATTTAAGTGTAGTTATCTTTGTAGATGACATGATATTACGATAGATCAATGTTATTAAAAGCTATTGCTTTGTCGTTTAAAGCGAGGCAAGATGAGACATGATGGTTTATCGCTTCTTGGGTGAAGTCGTGTGCTTCAAACAATTACACACAAAGTCACTTCTTTGGATCTCAACTTTGAGTAGTTGGATTAACTTGGAAAATGTTGTATATTAGATGCTGAAATTAGTTATTTTACTTGAAAAGTGAAGTTTAATTATTATTGTACTAAATTTCTAATTGTTTAATATTTTTTAATTTCTCGTAAATTAAGCACTCCATTTCAAAGAAACATATGCTTCACATCTAGCTTTTTGCTTTAACACCCATACACTCGTTTTGCAATTCTTTCTTTTCATTTTTAATGACAAATAGAGTTATTGGCCTGACTGTGCAAGTAAATTTTGAGCTAGAAATATTTGGATTAGCTGAAATTGAGGCAAAATTTCTTTTGAGCCGACTACCATAACTAATAATTCTGAAAATATCATTGATTGTGCTTATTTTCTTTTATGTTGAAACTTTGCTTGAAGTCATGGCTTTGGTTGCTCGCAAGTAGAGGTGGCAAATGTTGTCAAAATTTGGACTGATAGCTAGCCTAAATTGATCCTGAGAAATTTTGTCAAAATATTTTTGAAAAGGCATTTTTTTATTTGATATGTTATATAGCCATAGAGGCGATGGTGTATCAAAAACAACCTCTCTACTTCTGAGGTAGAGCTAACGTCTGCGTACAATCTACTCTCCCCAGACCCACTTTGTGGGACTACATTGGGAATGTTGTTGTTTTAGTATATCTAGCCATATTAAAATTTTTTATTAGGTACTAAAAAATATAGAAAAGCAATTAAAACTTAGTATGAATTGGGCGGGTTGGGTTTTGACCCGCATTTTAGCCCATTCAGCTCAAGTAACTTTTGGACGGATCAATAATCCGCCTATTTATTAACTCAGCCCATCATTCAGCTCAACTGGCCCATTTTCTACCTATATTCATAAGTTTCTCATGTTACTGGATCAATTATGAAAAGGGGAAAGCGTCAATTTTTTTTTGTACTAGCGCTGAAATTGAGCAATTTTGCTTGTGTTTATTCCCCGTCTTGGGTAAAAATCTCATTTTTAACCTTGACCTCTAAGGAAGCTCCAATATGAGGTTCATTTTAAACCTTAGTCAAATGTTGATGGGTAAATTTGGACATTTTTTCTCAAAGAATTTGGACATGTGGAGTCTACCCATTTCTTGCTTGGGCTCCCTTAACGACAAGGCCAAAGAAATACGATTTGCTAACGACAAGGGTATATTGGACCAAAAGTGTAACGGAGGGCAAATTTGAGCAATTCCAAATAGCACAAAGGCAAATCTGGAGATTTTCCTTTTAAAATTTCTGGTATTGCTGGTGCATCTGATACATCTATATTTTCTTTTCCGTGACAGTTGATGCTTTGTCAAAACTTGAAGAAAGAGGAGTGGTCGTGCGATTTGTAATTGGTCGGAGGTTTGCGCTACATACTGAAAACTGGAAATATGCATTTCTGCTTATGTGACCTTTTAGTGGCTTTGTTCATCTCTGGATTACTTGACTTGGCAGTCCCAACAGAGGTGATAGCTTGGACCGCAATATTAATGAGGAAAATCGAGCAACAAAAGATTTCTTGATTCTAGTAAGTTTGTTTGTATTCATTTTGGTCTAACCTATCTGTATCTTTTTGTGGCATAATTTTACTTGGGCTCCACCCAAATAGTTGCTGCATAGACATGTTGGTTACGGAAATGACATGTTAATAATAAAAGTCATGTGCATAAATGATCATTAGAGCTTAGTCTGCACACATTCTCCTAATTTTGTTTTACTGTCATGACAACTTGTTCCATATGCAGCTTACTTTTGCTTAACTATGTTTTCCCCATTATTAAAAGGGAAGTCATGAGGAAGCCCATGAGGAACTGCCCAAGAAGGCTAAATATTTCTTTAGTTCAGCAATACAAACTTGGGATGCAGAGTTTTATGTGAAAGTTGATGACAACATTGATATTGACCTTGGTAAAATCCTTGCTTATCCTTAATCTAGAATTATGTTTAATTGCCCCTATATTTGAGCTTTTCTAACATTCTGTTTAACTTTATTCCATCAGATGGGTTGATTGAGCTCCTCCAAAACCGTCGTGGTCAAGATAGTTCTTACATTGGATGCATGAAATCTGGAGAAGTAGTTTCGGAAGAGTAAGATTGTCTTTCAGATTTTGCTCAGCTTAATATCATGTATGCAATACATTAAACATTAAAGTTTCACCTTTTCCAGGGGAAGGGCATGGTACGAACCAGAATGGTGGAAATTCGGAGATGAGAAATCGTAAGTATTACTGAGTCCTAGGAAGCGATGCCTCCTTGTTGCTGTATATGGTACTCTGGCTTTTATATTAGCTTATGCTTTATAGGGTCCAAATGACTTTAAGTCTGTTTCTGGGGAATAAACCAGGTTTATATTCTCTCACATCTCAAATTATGTATAGTAATTTTAGTTGCTAGATGTTTTGATTGGAATGAATTTCACTTGGTTGAATTTATTCTTCAAGTGTCATGAATGTATCTATCTAGCCAATGTACAAGTTTTTCCGGATATTGTGTTAGTAAACTTTATCTTTCTGCCTATCTTCCTATGAAGTGGCAGATCTTGAAACTGATTTATCATATCTGACATCTAGTTAGATTATTTTGTTAAATTATTCCTCAATTGAATAGGGTTAACACTAACATTCACTAATTTTGGCAGCATGCTGAATTGTTTTTCAGTTACTATTTGCATTTTCCTTAGTTGCTGTGGTTTTGGGTGTTTTTTGTGTGCATGCTTATTAGAATGATTATATTCCTCTTTCCAATTGAAACTCTCAACTGGTGGTTTTGGCCAAATTTCCATCTTCCACATTGTCAATGTACCTTGCCGAATTTCTTGGTTCCTTTCACACCTCTCTACTCTAAAATGACATGAATTTCTTTTCAGGTACTTCCGACATGCTGCTGGTTCAGTTCTGGTGCTTTCTAAAAATTTGGCGCAGTATATTAACATAAACAGGTTAGCTATAGTTTCTTGAAAAAAAAAGGTTGGCCATACATGTACAACCTGCTTTGGTTTTGTTTGAATGCTAATGTGTTTCAGTGGCAGCTACCAACTGATTCTCCGAATTTGTGGGTAGGTGTGTTGTGGCCTCTCTATACCCTGCAATAGCAAAACCCCATTGTCCACATCATCAGTATTTATTAGCTTTATTTGCCAGGATTCTTAAGGATGCCTTAGGTCTCATTTGTTTTCATTAAGATTTAGACGTCTGAATCTGAATGCACATCTGAATGATTAACATATTGTCTCTAGATCTTAATATTGAATGATTAAGACGGTTTGTTTCTCAACATCTGAATGTACACAATTTATTTATATGTACATAATAAATAAACAATTCAAATAAAAATTAATAAAATAAAATCATGATTTGATTAAAAAAATGAAACACTTATACTTGCTAGTGATGATGGAGCTAGTTTCTAGTGGTGGTGGTGATGGTAATAGTTGTTGTTAGTGGCTAGTAATGATGGTGGTGATAGTTGTGACGGTGGAGTGTTGTGGTGACTATCATAATGGTGACGATTTGGTGGTGGTGTTGATGGTTGTAATGATGAAGTTGTTTGATGTCAGTATTTGGCGGGGTTGATAGTGATGGCTAAAGAATGTGTGGTTGTTGGTGATGTGTTTGTGGTAGTTGGCGGCAATGCTAGTTATGATGATGGAGGTGTTTAATAGTAGAGATTGACCACAGTGCTGGTAGTGTAGTAGTGGTGGAGGTGGTGGTGGTGATCAAAGAATGTATAGTGGTATTTGACCGTAGTGCTCGTTGTGATGACAGAGTTTGTTGGTAGTAGAAATTGACTATAGTGGTGATAATAGTTGATAGTGGTGGTGGAGGCGGCGGTTGCTACAAAGACGGGGGTGGTGGCGGCAATAGATGCAATTATAATGGTGGAGGAGTTAAGTTTGGTAGCAGCTAATAATAGTAGTTAATTAGCAACGTTGGTGGTTGTGATGACAGAGGTAGTTGGTGGTAGTCGATGGTAATGGTAGTTGACAATGATGGTGGTGGCGGCGACAGAGGTGGTTAGTGGTGGCGGCAGGTGATTGTGGATAGAGTTGTCACGACCCAACTCCGGGGCCGCGATTGGTGCCTTATTTGGACACCCAAACGAACTTACATACTAAATCGTCATATCACAAGAGAATTCCGGTTTAGTTTTTTTTTCTTTTTTTTTATCAGAACAGAAGGCAATTTTTATTTTAAGCGGTCGCGCGTGCAGAAAATATCATATCAAACCAAAAGGGGCGATGGAACACGTATCGCCGGATATGAGCATATATACAAACATATGGGCTGGTTGGCCATTATAACGGAAGGGACCGTATTAAAACAAAAGTCATAAACAAACGAACATACACGACCCATGACCCACACTGATGTCTACAGGCCTCTACCAAAACATAACGGAAACATATGACAGGACAGGGCCCCACCGTACCCAATGGTCAAATATACAAGAGTGGGTACATCGGAAAGACATATACCAAAATGCGGGCTCCGAGTCAAAGTAGCACTCTGTAGTAGCAGAAAGTATGTAGCCTACGTTGACGGATCCTGAACGTCTGTACCTGCGGGCATAAAACGCAGTCCCCAAAAAAAGGGTGTCAGTACGAAATGTATACTGAGTATGTAAAGCGTGAAGTATATAGAACTCAAACCGTAGCTAAGAGGAAAAGTACGAGGAGCACTTACCAAACTAGGACATCCAAAATCTGTATTGAAATGTATATACAAATTGCAAACAAAAAAAACATGCATAAGGTTCAGGAACGTGGTCACCACCCCGACGCTGGTACCACAACACATCATACTCCAAAAGGTTACAAATCTCCGTACAAACCCCGAACATATCATATCATCACAACATACCATATCGTCAGAACATATCATATGCCATATCACATCATAACACTGTAAATGGTACTCGGCCCTATGGCGAGGTCTCGAGACCTGTAACACATCATCCTGCCAAACACATTATAGAGCGCACGATCATAAAGCCGGCCCGGGTTCTGGCGAACGATATCATAGTAATATGCACGAGCGGAGTAGTGAGGAATAAATGCAACACATATAGATATAAAGCATTCTAAAATCATATTGGTGGCCCCAAAATGGGTATTAGATCATAATGGAACGATTTGGACATTATTTTTTAGTAGGGAAAATCATAGACAAAAGTTACCCCTTTATGTTATACAAGAATAAACTAAATAGGAAAACATAGGTGAGTTTTGGAGTTAGTGGGCCCACCTCCGGCCAAGCCGAGGTGACGTACGTGAATTTCAAACATTTGGCTTTACGGAGTCATCTATCGAGGGTATAGGATGATCCGGTCTCATAATTAGAAGTTATGGATATTTGCACATTTCTTTCCAACATACATGAGTTTTTAACTCAATTTCACTGAATGGATTTATAGGAAATTCAAGCTCGGATTCCTATGAGCAGAATTTTTCCCGAGACTCAAATTACAACCTACTACACTTAGGATATGCCAAAAGAAGAAAAGGAAGAGCTTTACATACCTTATCCGCTTCTTACGCTCACTCCAACTCAACTCCCGTTTTCTCCAAAATCTACAAATGGTCACGATTACCAAATGTAAGTTATACGCCTTTAAGAGTTCAATTTTAATCCTCACTTGTCTACAGAAATTTGGACAGCACCTCCTCTATACATTCAACATCCCCGAGAATCTAACTCGGCCGAAATATCAACAACAACAACCACAACAATACCGACAACATCAACAATCACTACAAAATACATTGTAACATTAGTAGTCTTTCTTCTTCTTCTTCTTTCTTCTTTCTCTTCTTTCTTTTTGTTACATAAAGCAATAATTTCTACTCCAACTTCACACCTTGCCACTAATATCAATATTTCATATTCACTCACTAACTAATTTGAAACCATTTAGACATAACTCAAAAGAAATTTACATTATTCCATACAATATACCAAAAATTCCACCAAAACCATAATCCATCCAAAACTTCTACGAACACAAGGAAACTACAAAATCACATTACCTTCTTCCAAATTCGTTAAGGATGACAATAATTTCCATAATAGAATTCTACTTCCATAATTACATATAAACATACTAAAATCACATAATCCCCTATAACAACTTGTAACCAATTTTGAGGTCGTCTCGAATCATGAAACTATTAATTACACCATAACCGCCATAACGACACCACTAACAAGCTAAATAAAGTTCAATTCCTCTTCTCCCAACCATCACCCCACACGGCCACACATACCCACTTGCACACCCACATGGTCACACACACATACATCACAATTACATGATTTTCACTTAATTCTACTAGCTACAACACACCCACTTCTTCCATAACATGAGAAGATAGAATTCTTACCTTATTCTTCAAATTTCGACTTGCCACAATCCTAGTTTTTCTCGCTTACCCAATTATACCACGTTGAAGAGGAGCTTGAACTTAGCAAGAATTTGAGAAAGACGAGATTTTTGGATCAAAGTTGAAGAACTTGAAAATTTTTCCCCTTTTTTTCCCTCAAGTTCGGCCCTAATCTCACTCTCTCTTTAGTTTTGATGACTTTGATTTTTCTTGAAGCTTCTAGTGATCTAGATGATATATCTATATAGATAATATATGGGTAATGGGCCTTCCTTGCTTTGGGCCTCAACTTCTCCTATTATTATTATCCTTTTTTTTTGAGCCCAAAACTATAAGTCTTAGTAGTAATTCACAAAACTAGTTTTCCAAAATTCCCAATTTTGCCCTCGGCCTTCCTCCGTATTTCCACACCAATTTTTCCATGAACATCACACTGATACTAATTAAAATAAATAAAATAATTCACAACCTCATTCTTTGCAAGCCAAAAATATTTTTTCCTCTTTCCGAATGCGCAAAGGTGTGAGATGTAATAAGAGTGATGGTAAATATTATCCACACAAGAATACATCTTAATGATATTAAGACTGTTCTAGATCTTAATGATTAAGACCTATTCAGACCCATTAAATGCTTAAATCTTAATGAAAACCAATACACTTAATGGTGTAATGTCTGGATCATTCAGATTCAGACCCCATTAAGTGCAAACAAATGTGGCATTAACCCCTCTCCTACCTCTGCATTTTGGTAGTACTAGAATTCGAACCATAAGTAATGATCTTAAATAACAGTCTAGCATTGTTTGTACACAAATAAATTGGAACTAATATAATACATATATAAAGGAACACATATATTCTTCAATTCACAAAAACTCAAAGGGATGTTTGCTTTTACCCATAAATCAATGAGGATAGTCACTTTTGTAGGACAATTTGATAGAGATTTGCAAAGTACATGTGAGTAACCTGCATATCCATGCCTTCGCTATCTTGTATTTGTAGTCTTTATATTTAAATCGTCTTCTTGCTGTTTTAATTTGGGGATTTCTAGAAGGAGCATGCAAATTATTTTGGATGCATTGAATGGGCTATAAATATGATATATTAGTGTCTACCTAAGTTTTAGGTGAAGTTGTTTCGTAGTTTCCACACCAACTTGAGCATCATTTTATTAAAAGCAGCACCAAGAGGTGCTGCAGCAAAATACAAAAAAGCTATACTTGATTACGTTATATCCCTATAAAACTTAACTAGTCTAGCATACCCTGGAAATTGATAACAGAGTTTTGCATTTGTCCAGTAATACATATTCTCAAAGCATCTATATTTCACTAGTTGATGTTGCTCCTTTTTCCATTAAAACATCTCCTATTCCTCTCAATCCAGATTGTCCATGGTATGCATAATGGAATGGTCAACCAGATGTTGCAGCTAATTGCTTGCAGAAGTTTGGGTCCAGTGTGGGATATTGCACAAAAAAATATAGAGACCTTTTTGGGGTCTGTAATCTATGTAGAAAACCTTAAGGATACTTGTTAGAATAGGAATATGTATAGACAATCTTTCTTAGAATAGGAATAAAAATAGGAATAAGAATAATAAATAGTATCCTATTTATTAAAGGATTGTATTGTAGTGTCTATAAATAGTCTCTGTGTAATAATGTAGATACATAATTCAATAATATTCTTCTCCAATAGTTCTCTCATGGTATTAGAGTCTCCACCATCTTGGGATTTGGTAGAGAATCAAATAGCTTTCGCTGTCGGCAGGCGGCTATTACCCATATATGACGCCCGCCTGGCCAATGATTATGTTAGCAAAAGTTTGGTCATCGTGTATCTTTCCGGTGGCTATTTTTTCATATCTAATTTGCGTAGCACCCTGCATCTTTCCGGTGACTACTTTTTCATATTTAATTTGCGACTACTTTCTCATATTCGATTTATGTAGCACCGTGCATCATTTCGATGGTTACTTTCTCATATCTTATTTGTGTAGCATCGTGTCATCTTTTCGGTGACTACTTTCTCATATCCGATTTGTGTAGTACCATGTCATTTTTTCGGTGATTATTTTTTCATATCTGATTTGCG
This sequence comes from Solanum dulcamara, assembly GCF_947179165.1. Lineage (NCBI taxonomy): Eukaryota > Viridiplantae > Streptophyta > Magnoliopsida > Solanales > Solanaceae > Solanum > Solanum dulcamara. Next base: position 33,092,165 of record NC_077241.1, on the reverse strand, counting down.
TAGCACCGTGCCATTTTTTGGTGACTACTTTCTTATTTGTGTAGGGTCATATCATCACTCTGACCCTACCTATATAATTTTATTTCTTAGATTCTTACCACTTTCAATCATCAAATCTAATAATCTGGCGTATGAGCATGTTCCGACCAATTTTACGGTGGCTTTCTTGTTTAAGATCACTCATTTCTTAATTTTGAGATGATCCATATATTTTATACTAGATTTCGAGCACTATGTTTTCTTTCTGTTTCAGATTTACTTTTGCCAAAAACAAGAAAAAAAAGTAGAAGGAGGTATACTCAGGTATTTGGGCTGGATTACATTGATATTTTCTCTCCTGTGGCTAAAATAGCAAATGTGCACCTTTTTGTATCTATGGTTGTCATTCTCCATTGGCCTTTTAATCAGTTGGACATTACAAATGTTTTTCTCCACAGTGATCTCGAGGAATAAGTCTATATGGAGCAACCACTTGGTTTTGTTGCTCAAGGGGAGTCTTCTCAGGCTCAGGAAGTTCAACATTGTAATTTTTTCTCTTTGTGTTTTATCGACATTATGCATTAAATTTAGTATTTCATGAGAGGACTAAGCATATTGAGATTGACTGGCTTTATGCATCAAATTCAGTGTATCATGAGAAGACTAAATACATTGAGATTGATTGTCAATTTTGTGAAGTCGAGTGATCAACTTGCAGATATCTCACCAAGCCCTTTATCGGTCCTCGTATTAATTACATTTTTAACAAGCTAGGTACATATGACTTGTATGCACTAGCTTGAGGGGGAGTTTTAGAATAAAAATAGGTATATACAATCATACTTAGAATAGAAATAAGAATAGGAATAGGAACAATAAATAACATCCTACTTAGTAAACGATTGTATTGTAGTGTCTATAAATAGGGTCTCTGTGTAATAATGTAGATACACAATTCAATAATGTTCTTCTCCAATATTTTTCACAATACTCATACTCTTTTTAGCTAAGTACCCCAAAACTATTTAAGAAATACACTACCAGGTCTTATACTAGTTTCCATCACAAGTAAGCATTTTAGCCACTATGTTAGGGTGGAAAAATCACTTTCATCATCTATATTTTTCAGAAATTTAAGAGCATTTATTCCATACACAATAGTAGTTTCGCGCCTACTTAGCTAACCAATGCGCACTCTCTCTCTCTCTCTTAAATAAGTTTTTTGGCAGCCAAAATAGCAAATAAGAATGGGACATTGCTAGTAGACAAAAAAGGAAAAAAAGCTCTCAGGCACACTTACCTATGCACACTTTCAGAAGTCACCCTAGGGTTTTGAACTCCTCTCTGGTGGTCTTCCACCATCAGTGACTCCACTTTTTCTTCTAAAACCTCTACAAATCTCTTTCCTTTCTTCCAGAGATGGATAATCGAACTTGTTTTCAGAATGGGGTCAAAGTCTTTTGATATCACAACCTCCTTCTTAGGCACAGAGGCTCGGTTCAATTGGTTTGAGAGATTGCTACTCTCAGTGAGGAGGGTGACAATTAGCAGGGGAGTTCTTTTATGGCTGTGCAAAAGTATGCAAGAAGCCTCTAATAATGAGGGAAAAATCCTTAAATCGTGGAGATGCAGAGACAGGACAACCTACATTTATTGCAATCAAAAGTGTTAGAATAGGAATAGGTATATACAATCCTACTTAGAGGAGGAATAAAAATAGGAATATTAATAGGAATAGAAATAATAAGTAGTATCTTACTTGGTAAATGATTGTATTGTAGTGTATAAATAGGGTCTCTGTGTAATAATGTAGATACACAATTCAATAATATTTTCCCCTTATATTTCTCACATGGTATCAGAGCCTACAATCTTGGTAGAGAATCAAAGAGCTTCCGCTGCGGCGGGCGGCTATTGTAGTCTAGCTAATGATTATGTTAACAAAAGTCAGGGTCACCATGTATCTTTTCGATGATTGTTTTCTCATATTTAATTTGCGTAGCACTGTGCATTTTTCCTATGACTACTTTCTCATATCTGATTTGTGTAGCACCGTGCATCATTCTAGTGACTACTTATTCACATCTGATTTGTGTAGCACCGTGCATCATTCTAGTGACTACTTATTCATATCTTATTTGTGTAGTACCGTGCCATCTTTCCGGTGACTACTTTCTCATATCTGATTGGTGTAGCATCATGCTATCTTTTTGGTGATTACTTTTTCATATTCGATTTCCGTAGCACCGTGCTATCTTTTCGGTAACTACTTTCTTATTTGGGTGGGGACTTGCCATCATTTCGACCCTTACCCATATAATTTCTATTTTCCAGTAGGGTCGTGCCCTCATTCTGACCTACCCATATCATTCTCTTTCTCAATAGGGTCATGCCATCATTCCGACCCTACCCATATAATTTTATTTCTCAGATTGTGACCACTTTCAGCCATCAAATCTAATAATCCAGCGCATGCACATGTTCCGACCAACAATGACTTTCTTATTTAAGATCTACTTATTTCTTGATTTCGAGACGTTCCATATATTTTATACCAGATTTCGAGCACTTTCCAGCGCCATTGCATTGTTTTTGAGAGATCTGAGTTCTTTCTGTTTCAGGTTTACTTTTGCCAAATAAAAAGAAGAAAAAGAGGTATACTCAGATATTGGGCTGGATTACAGTGATATTTTCTCTCTCGTGGCTAAAATAACATATGTCCGCCTTTTTTGATCCTCGTGTTAATTACATTTGTAACAAGCTAGGGATATATGACTTGTATGTGCTAGCTTGAGGGGGAGTGTTAGAATAAGAAATGTATATACAATCCTACTTAGAGTAGGAATAGAAATAGGAATATTAATAGGAATAGAAATAGTAAGTAGTATCCTACTTGGTAAAAAATTGTATTGTAGTGACTATTAATAGGGTCTCTATGTAATAATGTAGATACACAATCCAATAATATTTCCCCCCTATATTTCTCACACAAAAGTTCAATAAATTGGCTGCTACATCTCAATTATAGCTGTTAAGGGCCAGAACAGAACAATTATCATTCTTCTCGAGAACCAATTTAATGAGTTGTGGGGGAGACTGGTTCACAAAATTGAAGATTTTATTAATAAATGTCAAATACACAGGGAATATTTATTACAAAGGTGATACAAGGTGGAACAAAATAAGGGGTTTGGGAGGGGGGGGGCAACGCTTAAATGGGAGCAGCGGATGCTTGAAGCAAGAAAAGAACCCATGAACAAGGTATAATCCGTCAGTCAGGAGGATAATGCTCAGCTAAGAAGACGTCTGGTTGGGAGATTCATTGGTGGAGAAGAGGCTCCAACACGCAACGACATTGGAAGATGGGCGATTCCGACGTGGAAAGGAGAGTACCAAACATCCAGGTGTATGACATAGATGGTTCAACTTCCTTTTTGAGTTTCAGTCAAGAAGAGCGGCAGAGCACATTCTGATGGGAGAATGGAAGTGACAAGACCAAATCCTCAAACTGGACTCATGGCATTCAACAAAGGGAGCTTTTCCTGATACAAAAAATTTGATTGGTATTGGATCAGGGTCTTGGGGCTTCCTTTGCAACTGTGGAACTTGGAAACGATGAGAAAGATAGGAGACAAATGTGGATGGTGGCTGGACAATGGAGAAGAAATGGAGCACAAAAACCACTTACGATGGGCCAGAATCAGAGTAATAGGGCCTAGAGAAAAAAGTCCCGCCTTCCATAGAAGTTGAGGGCGAAAACCTAGTTTTTTTAATGCCGATATGTTGTGAAGACCTGACAACCTACCAGAAAAAGATACTGAAGAAGATGACTGTTGGAGCCAACAGCCAAGGAGAGAGGTCAAGCCCTAGTACAACTAGATCTACAGAGGCTATTCACCAAAATGGAAGAGATGATGTGTGTGTGTATGTATATATATATATATATATATCGGATATAGATGTATACAGAAAGGGGTGTCCTTTCCTGAGAAGGCATGTGTCCACAGTTGGGACCCTTTCAAGAGAGAGATTGAAGCGGGTTGGGGGTCCCAGTAGCGGACAACGGGAAGGAGTAAGAAAAGAAAGAGAAAAGACCTTGACAGTTTATTGAAGTGATGGACTAGATGGTGGAAAGCCCATTCCTTTTAAATAAAATAAACTGAAGGATAAAATCTACGTTGCTCGGACTTTTAAAAATGTTGACGGGTGCGTGTCGGATACTCCAAAAGTAGTGCATTTTGGAGAATCTGACACGGATGCGACAACAATTTTGGAGAATCCAAGCAACATAGGATAAAATAGATTCAAAAGAATTGGGCCTAGAACAAAAACAAAAACTCTTCACAGAGCCTTTCATTGAGCTCATTAATCTGTCAAACTTAGAGGCATGCAATTGTTCGAACTTCGTTGGATTCGAAGGTGAGGGAGAACTTGGTGCGATAGGAGAAACAAGAAAGGAAAAAGGAGAGAAAGAGCAGGATAATCAGTTACAACTACCTGCAATAATTCAGGAGTAAGGGGGATCAATAAGGGAGAACAATCCAATTCAAATTAATGGAGAAGGAGAGATGGATTTTTCAAATTCTCTCTTGGTTATGTACACAGAATCAGAACCTTTACAGTTGACAATAGCGCACAGGAGGAGGACTTAGCTGCAAATGCCACGGAATGGGTCCAAGCAAACATGATATAATTGGGTCAACAATTTGGTGTCGATTTCAAAGGATGCAAAAGAAAGCCTACATCATGCTAATCAAGCTAGATCAAAGGAGGGAAAAGGAGACTGGAAAAGGGGGGAAGATGAAGACAGTAAACTGTAACAATGTTGTCCCAAAAAGAGGTGAGAAACTTGTTCTTTGATATGAATTTCAAAGACGGAGAACCAAGATCTAGTGGGAGGGTTTTAGCTCTAACCAATAAATGAGAGTGAAAATAATCTCATGGAATGTGATTGTGCTCACCGAGGATATGACCTTAGATAGGAGGCTGTGGAGGACTCAGATTAAGATAGTGGGCTAGGTGGCTTATCTTTTCACCATAGTAGTCGTAATTTTTTTCATTTGTTTATTAACATTTGATTTCTGCATTTGATTACTGCTTACATTTGTTGGTCCGGTATACTTTGGGTATCCTATTTATCTATAGTAGTTAATGCTCCTTTTTTTCCGGCCTGTCCTACCCTAACTTTCTCGCTCTCATTATTCATATTTTTATATTGTTTTCGATATGCTTGGTTCTATCTGACCTATGTCTTGTTTACTTATTTTTCCTCTCTTGTTCTTCTCTCTTAAGCCGAGGGTCTTTCGGAAACAGCCGCCCTACCTTTCAAGGTGGGGGTTAGGTCTGCGTACACTCTACCTTCCCCAGACCCCACATTGTAGGATTATACTGGGCTTGTTGTTGTTGTAATGTGATTGTGCTGAATGGGAGTGATAAAAGGGATATTGTAAGGAAATTATTACATCAGTGGTGGGCATATATTTAGGTATTAGTTGAGTAAAGCTGGAGGGTACTGTTGATGGATTAATACTGAACATATGGGACAATAAATGGATGGGAGAAGTTCATAAGGAAGCAATGGAGAGCAGTGGTGGAATTGCAATGTTGTGGGATAAAAGGGTGTGGAAGGGAATTGGTGGAGATTGGCAGGCAAAGCCTAACTAGAAAATTCACAGTGGTAAGTGAAGACTTCAGTTGGCACATAACTGCAGCATGTGTTGATTGTAGTAGAGAGGTCAGTCAGAAGGTTTATAGGGATAGTTTGCGGAGACTTTATTGTTACTAGATATCCATCAGAGAGAACAAGTCAACAAACTGCCTCAAGACTTAGTGGTGCTATGACAGCTTTCTCCTCTTGTATTGAGGATCTGAAGCTGATTGATCCTTCTTTATTTGGAGGATCTTATACTTGGAGAAGAGAGGACAGTCAGGAGTGCTTCAAGAATTGATAGATTTCTTCATTGTGCACAATTGGGGGAATGCTTCATTCACATTAAACAAAATCTGCTACCAAAAATAGCATCTGATCATAATCCTATAATCCTAACATGTGGTTGTTGGGAATGAAAAAAAATCTATTTTCAATCTCGGTGGTGGAACTCTTTAAAAGTTGAGTGGAGAGCAGGATATATATTAGCTGAGAAAATGAAATTGTTAAAGGTAAAGATGAAAGAATGGAGCAAAGAAACCAAAGGTAATGAGAAGCAAAGAAAAGAAGACATTTTAAGCCAGATAGAAAAATGAGAGATAATACAGGAACACAAGATGCTTAGTGCTTACTGATGATGAAATTTTAACAGAAGGCAAATTTGGTCATGGATTTTGAAGAGATAGACAAGAATCAGGAGATAACATGTAAACAAAGGTCCAGGGTACAATGGTTGAAACATTGAGACAATAATACAAAGTTCTTCCACAGAATTGCCACTCTCATAAGAGGTTCAATACTATGGAACAGCTTGAGATTGTAGGTAACATTGTGAAAGATCCATCTTTGATCACGGAGGTTGTCTAAAACTTCTACATAGACTTATACAAAGAATCTGAACGTTGGAGACCTGATTTGAGCATTCAAAATCTTACTATGATAACTAGAGAAGACCAATTATATGATTGCAAGGACCTTTTGAGGAAGAATAAATCCTTGTAAGTATTAGGATGTGCGCTAAGGAGAAGGCACATGAACCGGATGGCTTCCCAATGATTTTCTTCCTGACTTTTTGGGAGGTTTTGAAGGAAGACATAACATACACTTTTATCACATTTCCACTCCAATCAGAATTTTGAGAAGAGCTTCAATTCAATATTCATAGTTCGAATTCCTAAAAAGTTTGGAGCTTCAGAGTTAAATGATTATAGGCCAATCAGTCTCATAGGAAGGGTTTACAAAATTATAGCTAAATTACAGGAAGAAAAACTAAAGAAGGTGGTGATCAAATTGGTCAATGAAAATCAGATGGTTTTCATAAAAAGGTGAAAAATCATGGATGCTGCATTGATAGCCAGTGAGTGCATAGATTCAATTATGAAAGGTGGAGATACAGGTTTATTATGCAACTTAGACATCCAGAAAGCCTATGATCATGTAAATTGGGCATTTCTATGGAATGTTTTGACACAAATGGGCTTTGGCAGTAAGTGGATGAAATGGATAGAAGTGTGCATTAAAACAGTTAGGTTCTCAGTACTGGTAAATGGTGAACCTGTTGGCTTCTTTGCATCAGAAAAGGGATTGAGAGAAGGTGATCCACTATCACCTTTCTCTTTATTCTAACAACGGAAGGTTTTGACAGCATGGTGAGAATAGCTTACAGAGAATAGGTGGATCCAGGGTTTCCATGTAGGAGACAGAATAGGGAGTAGAAAGGACGTTTGTCCTTTGCTATATGCAGATGATACTATCATTCTATGTGAGCCAGAAGGTGAACAACTGAACTACATCAGGTTGATTCTGATCTTATTTGAAGCAATATCAGGTTTAAAGGTTAAGTGGGAAAAAAGCAGTCTGATCCCAGTCAAGGAGGTGCCTCAGATTCAAGGATTGACAAGCATTCTGGGGTGTAAAGTAGAGAAATTGCCAACAACCTACCTGGGAGTGCCACTAGGGAGCAAACATAAAGCTTTGGAGATATGCGATGGAATTTTGGAAAAAGTAGAAAAGAAGTTGTCAAGATGGAAGGCTCCATATCCATCCTTGGGTCTTAGAGTGATCTTGATAAACTCTGTTTTAGATTCACTACCTACTTATGTTATGTCACTATTTTCAATTCCTCCAAAAGTTGTTAGAAAACCGGACAAACTTCGAAGAAACTTCCTCCGGAAAGGAGGCAAAGAGGGAGAGGGCAAGGGCTACTTTCTAGTGAAATGGAATATTGTGATGCTGAGTACGGGTGTTCATGGTCCGATTTGACTCGGTTTTTGGCTAAAACTAAACCAAACCAATTAAGGCGTGTTTTTTAATATTCAAACCAAACCAAACCAAACCATTATAGTATCAATTCTATCGGTTTCAGTTTTATCGATTTTGTCGGTTTGGTTCATTTTTTACGGGTTGAAATAATATATTTTATAATGCAAAAAAATTGACAAACTTATTTACTACCTTCATACTGTAAATCAATAGAATTTCAAAACAACTGCCATTAATCTTCAAAGATACCTGAACTCGTTCAGAGATAGTGAGGACAGAAGAAAAGTATATAAGCTAAATAAGTTACCATTTAAAGTCCAAGCTAGAGCTATAAGAGAGAAGCAAATATGGTTCCAATAATAACAAACTTGAATATATCCTGATTGGAACTATGTCTGATGTTCTTGTAAAGTATATAAGCTAAAATGATAAGCTCTAAAAAGGGCAAAATATCAGCAACATAAATTCATAAGTTGGTGGATTGTTCAAATCCTACGGTCCACGAAGGAAATGACTTCAAAAATAAAGAATTGACAGCTTTTTTTGACTGTCCAAGTTCGATACCGAATCAGAGAAGAGGAACCACCAGAACAAAAAGAAGTCCTTCAACAAGCATCATTTTTTTCACTATTGCATGAAGTAATTGAAGCATTCCAGCCGTGGCCAATAGAACACTTGCTACTTTACCTTTCTCCAAAATGAAACTATTTGAAAGAAAACTGAAAGCACGGATCAGCACAGCATCATATGCAAAAATAGCCTCGAAAGAAATTACAAAATTTTCACCACGAGGAAGATAACAACTACTGCATAGTAGTACAACCTCCACAAGAATAAAATTAAGAAGGCTAGCCCATAAAAGGTTAATTATATACATTACTTTTTCATTAATCAAGTTGAGAAAAATAACAAGGTCTTTAAACAGTCCTCCGAATGATCAACATTCAACACAAAAGAACCATATACCCAACTGTCACCAGAGAAAGATCACTTAATTGCTTGCATAAAAGTGTGATTAAATACAAAAAACAAGTCAATAGCATAATCCAAAAGTACATCAAGTGAAGCAGCAGCAAAAACCTAAAAATTAACTACCAAATAGAAAAACAATTGCACTACGAATTTCAATTGCAACATCCAAACTAATCAATGCTCAAGGTTGTGCCAGCATATTCTGAAAAAAGAAAGAAGAAAGTTCAACAAAGTAGGCGTTAAAACTTTTTAAAACATAAAAGACATTCATAAAGAGTTAAATGTGCAAATTTACCTTTTTCAACTATCTCAAGTTTCTGAATTTCTTTTAAAAGATCTTCAAGCTTGCATTCTTTGGAAGTTGATCTTAACCATTGTTGAGTGCAAATAAGAGCTTCTACTTTCTTTGGAGATAAAGAACTTCGATAAGAGTCAAGAATCCGACCACCGGTGCTAAAAGCTGATTCAGAAGCAACAGTAGAAAGGAATAGAAAGAACATCTCTTGCCATCCTAGAAATAATTGGATATCTAGCCGAAGAACTTTCCACCAAGCCAAAATATCTAACTCTTTGGTCTTTTCCAAATCATCTACCAAGTACTTCTCAAGTTCTGATTTATTTTTAGTATTGTCTTCATCTGCCAAATATTTCTCCCATTGTGATTGCCATATCTCGTCACTATGCATGGTATCAATTCATCATTCAAGCTTGTTTGACCACCAATTTTATCGGTATGAATCCCACAAAAAGAACTCATGTAGTAATCATACAAGCGACTCAAAGTATCCATCACCTTTTTCGATTTTCCGGCTCCCACCAAACAACCATAAGAGTTTTTAAACAGATGTTCCACATATTTCAATTTGTATCGAGGATCCAAAACAACAACAATGAATAATAACTTGTTCATACTTACAAAAGTACCCCAGTATTTGTTAAATTTAAGCTCTATCTTTTTAGCCATGCCACTCAAAATAGAATCTTCACTACGAACATATTTGTAAATTATCTTTTGAAGATTAAAGATCTCATAGAAGAAAGAATTAGAAGTAACATATGAAGTTCCTGAGAATTTCAAAGTTATCTGGTAGAAAATCTCAAGGAACTTAATGAAAACTTAAACATTCTTCCAATCATCTATCGATAGATGCCCTCCCACATTATTTGTTTTTAAACAATACATGAGGTACTTGTGATCATCATCATACATTCTTGAAAATGCCCTTTCAAATTTTGCAGCTGTATCTAGTATCATATATGTAGAGTTCCACCTAGTCTCAATAGCTAAAGTCAAAAGACCATGAGTGTCAATCTTAACCTTCTCGACAAATGACTTAAAGGAATCAAACCTTCCAGTTGAGGACTTAACATATTTGATAGCATTTCTTACCCGGGAAATAGACTCATTTTGTTTACCAAGTCCTTCTTTCACGATCAAATTTAGAATATGAGCATTACATCTAACATGTAAGAACTCATTTCCTAAGATGCCTCCTTTTCAATCTTCAATTCTTCTCTTCAAGTGTTTAATGGCAGAATCTTAGCAGTTGCATTATCTAAGGTCACCGTGAATATGTTATCAATTTTCCAATCAAATAAGCACACCTCAATCCCCTTAGCAATTGTTTCACCCTTATGATCTGATGTTTGGAAAAAGTTGAGAATTTTCTTTTTCAGATTCCACTCATCATCGATCTAATGGACAGTGACAACCATATAAGTTAGATTTTGAAGTGATGTCCATGTATCACTAGTAACACATACACGTTGATTATGAATAAGCTTTTTAAGCTTTTTTTTCTCTTCTTGATATATTTTCACACATTGTCTAGCAACAGTCAAGCGAGAATGTAATTGAAAATTAGGCAAAACAACTGCCATTAATCTCCCAAAACCTTCCCCTTCAACAACTTTAAAAGGTTGTTCGTCAATAATGACAAACTCAGCAATGGCTCTCCTAATCTCATTAACGTTAATCACAACCTTTTCTACTGTACACGTATTATATGCTTGTTCCCCTTTTTTAACTACCTTGATTCTTGATTGATTTCTGTCAATAATTCTAAGAGGGTAATTAGGACAAACCTCATTTAAATGTCTCCATAGCGTTGAAGTCCCATTCGTACTTTCAGAAGCAAAGTTGCTTAGTACAGTAGTTACATTTCACCCTTTTCTTACCCCATTTATCAAGATATTCAGTATAGTGTTTCCAAACGCCGGATGTTCTCCTGTCACTACTCACAAGGCTACGATCAGGGTTACAAAGAGTTGTTTGTTTCCGCTTTTTAGCATGATTGAGAGTAATATCACGAGTTTTATCACCGTCAAGCTCAGGTTCCAGCAAAGTAGTTGGAGATACTTTGTTGGTTACCTCCATTGGCTCCACCTCTTTTTGAGTAGTTGTAGTTTCCATCTGAAAAAAAGTATCCGCAAATCTAAATAAATAGAGAAATCCAAAATCATTAGATAAAAACTAAATCAACAGAAAAAACCTAAATCAGTGGAGAAAATCTAAAATAACAGAGAAATAAAATAAAAAACACATACAAGATGAAAGACTAGAGAAGCAATTCATTCAAGTAAAACTTCTAAGACAAAATTAATTACACAAACAAAGAGTAGGAAACATACAAAAAGTAACCAAAAAAGTAAAAGGAAGAAAAAGTTATAGAGTTACAGGGATTAAAGCTTCTTGCACTCAATTGTTATCGTGAGAGACTGAGAGTAGAATAGAGGTCTACAGGGTTTGGGAGGAAATAAGAGGAAACTGAAAATTTAACGAGGGAAAAAATTATTTATGCTAACTATTCAGTAAGGTTTTATTTATTTTACTTTAAACGTAAATGGGCTTGGGGAACATGGGCTAGACTTTTTTCTTGGAATGGTCCTAAATTATGAAGAAGTTAAAAAATAGATAAAGTTTAATAAACATATATAATATTTTAAATATGTACATATTTATCGGTTCGGTTCGGTTTAGTTTGGTTTTCTTTATGGGTAACACCAAATCAAACCAAATGTTATCGGTTTTTAAAAATATAAAACCAAACCAAACCAAACCGAGCCGGTTTTCGGTTTATTAAATTGGTTTGACTTGGTTTATCGGTTCGGATCGGTTTTTCGGTCTCGTTCGAACACTCCTGAATTGCTGAGCATGGAAAGAGGGGGACTGGATATTAGAAATTTGGGAATCCAAAAGCACAGCCATTTAATGAAGTGGTTGCGGAGGTATACTATTTAGGAAAGAACACTATGGAAGGAGGTGATAGTGGCAAAGTATGGGAAATTAATCCCATGGTGTACAGAGGTAGTTTCAAAACCCTATGGATGGGGAGTATGGAAGAAAATGTGTTCCTGGAACTCTATGGAAGAAAATGTGTTTCTCAAAGTTGGAAATGGCAACGAGATTAAGTTCTGGAGAGAGGATGGATTGATCAAATTCCTCTAAGTGAGTCATTCCCAGATCTTTATTCAATCTGCAACAATCCTGAATCCAGAGTATGTGAATGCTGGACAACTCAAGGCTGAGACCTGTCTTTCAGGAGGCTATTGAATGATTGGGAAGTTGATAGAGTGGCTTCTCTATTGGAAAGATTGAGGGACCAACCTATTCACAAATGCACCAGATAGAGTTATATGGAAGCACAACAAGGATGGTAACTTCACTGTAAACAATGCTTACAATAAAGGAATACAAGTTGGGGTTGGAGGCTACCATCATCACTGGAAGAGTATTTGGAGAGGACTGATCCCCACCAAAGTGAAATGCTTCACATGGTTAGTCATCAAAAGAGCCTGCTTAACTCAAGAAGTCCTACAGAAGAAAGGAATCCAACTAGTCCCTAGATGTTTCCTATGCATTTTGACAGAGGATACAATCAAACATCTATTCCTACACTGCAAATTCACTACACAGATCTGGGAGCTTTTTCTCAACATCACAAGCTCCAGCTGCACTATGCCAGAACACACTTCTGACCGTTTTAGTTGATGGATCAGAAGGGGGGGGGGGGGGGGGGTAGCAATACTCAAAAGAAGTGGTGGAAGCTAATACATCATGCATATGGTGGTCAGTATGGAAAGAAAGAAATGGAAGATGTTTTGAAGATAGAACTAATTCCAGTCACAAAGTAAAATGGAATTGTTTAGTATTTTTACTTTTTTGGTGTAAACAACTTTGTATAGAAGATGTAGATCAAATTATAGAATTAATAGGGAGCTCATAATTTTGGTTAGGGTTGGAAATTTTTGAACGTGACCAGCATGTTCTTGATGCTGAAGAGTACAACTTAACCAATGTGGAAAAAAAATGGAACATTCTATCGGAATCTAAGCTTAGGTTTACCTAAAACATCTTTAGAAGGGCCTACTTAAGTTTACCTACAACACCCTTAGAGGGAAGGGCTTAATGTAGCTTTTCAGTCTATTTAAGAAAACATGGTTAAACTACAACGAGGTACAAAAAAATTGGAATTAGTCCACCAGCACAAGAAAAGTGAAAAATGCCCTTAAAATTATCATTATTGCATTACTGTAGATATTTATCAAAACAAAAATTAGCATTACTATAGGTTGATAACAGAAAACACTGAAGAAGATTTTAAGAACTCAAATGGGCGTTGGGCCATGAAAACCAAAAATATTTCACATTACTTGGAACTTATGAAGTTGGGGTTGGAGTTGTGTTTGGCCAGGCATTTTGCAAAGAATATTTAGAATTTGAATGTACTTTTTATAAAAATGTTGTTTATACCCCCTGATTTCTAAAAATGAGCAAACTCATCTAACTTGACTAATTTACCTGAAACATCCCATCAAATTTGTTCTAAAAGAGTAATAGTCACATAATGTCATGGATTAAATCCCATACAAAATTATTTCATTGTATTTGAAATTTTTGAAGTTTGAGTTGTGTTTGGATATAATTTTATGCAGATAATATTTGGTTGTTTGAATGTACTTGTCCTAACAACAACATACCCAATGAAATCCCACAAGTGGAGTCCGGGGAGGGTAGGGTGTACGCAGATCTTACCACTACCTCATGGAGATAGAGAGGCTAGTTCCGGAAGACCCTCGGCTCAAAAGTATTAGCCCTAAATAAGAGAGAAATATAGTGAAAGTTCATGGCCAAATGCTGGATTTCAAATAAAAGTGAAAAAACGGAAAAAAGTGAAATTCTCATGACCAAATGGGTCAAGAGACTTTGAATATTTGATAAGTGCCAAGTAATAGTGGAAGGGCTTGGCCGAGACTTCTAAATTACCTAAGCATTTGATATCATTCTCCTATATATGGAAATTCTTGGTTGAGTTGTTCCAGTGTTCTCAAAGGCGAGCGCCTTTGGCGAATGGCGAGGCGAGGCGCAACCCTCTCGCCTATTACTGGCAAGGCGAGGCGACATTGAAAAGGCGAGTCAAGGCAAGGAAATGGCGACATGTGAGTGGCGAGGCGAGGGCTAAAGGCGCCACCTTTTTTTTTTGTTTTTGAAAGGCCTCTGATTTAATAATTAAAAAGCAATATTAGGGTTTGTTTGGAGTTTTGGCAAACCTACGACTCTTGACTCCCTTTTTTCTCTCCAGTAGCGAGCTTCGAGACCCTCTTCTCCTTTGCGACTCTCTTTCTCCTATTCGCAGTTAGCACTCAGCAGGTACTTCTTCTCTCTTCTTCTTTCTTCTTCAGTTCTTCAATTCGAGACCTCAATAGGTACGTTTTCAGCTCTCTTTTTTTACTTCTTCTTTTCTTCTTCTTCTTTCGTATGCAGTCAGCACAGCAGTGTGCAGTGTGCTTTGTTTTTTTATTTCCGGAGCTACTGACTACAATCTGCCTATATTTACAAAAAAAAAATTCTAATTTAGTTTATACATATTAATATATTATTTATTTACTATTAGTTTTTGAATTGAAATATTTGCTAATATATGTTATTGCTATTGGGATTTTGGATATTTATATATGCAATTAAATATTTTAAGTTTTTGGTATTAATTGGCGCCTCAATTCAAAAAGGCAAGTGCCTCACCGCGTGGCGAGGCAGACCCTTATCGCATTTTGTCACCTTTCGCCGTCCATAACACTGGTTGTTCTTCTTATTTGATGTTTTGAGTTGATGAAAACTTACTGGTTCTAGTGTCTTGTATTTGTTTAGAAGTGTTCAATTTTTTCTGTTCTGCAGTGCATCATTGAAGTGTTATGCACATGAGGATATATCAATTGGATCATGGATGATGGGTCTTCAGACAACTTACACAGATGACAGCCACCTATGTTGTAGCACCTCCGGCCAAGGTAAGCAGTTAGTCTTATTTATGCTGATATGAATCAGGTTTTAGTCTTTTGGCTTGTGATCCTTAGATATTATTCTTGACAATGTTTTTGTTGACTGAGTGTGCATGAAACCCTAGATATAATTGAGGGAAATAGAGAAACAATCACAAAAGCAGAAGGTAAGGAGCCTCAACAATGACTAGTTCTATGTATAGGGATAGTAAAAGGATCCTGTGAGAAAAAAGGATTGAGACCAAAATTATTTCTCTCCATCTCTTTTGTACAATTTCTGCTTTTTCTAGATTGAGTTATATATGTCATGTAATGTTTGCCATTCTATTCAATGTGTTAAAATCTCAGAACTCTCTGTTTTCCAGACAAGGTGTGCTCATTGGCTTGAACAGGAATGATGCCATTCCATCCCATCTTGCTGTGACAACTTTCCATTAGTTTCTTGGAGCATATGTGAACATCCTGTTTCTGCCTCAGGTAGCATTGCCATTCTTGCTGACGTAAATCAGCTATTATATACTTGGAGTGGGCAAAAAAATCTTTTATAGGATATGTACACTACTATTGGACTAGAGAATGTAAATCTTGGAGAACTTTAGTTTCTTAAAGATGGAAATATTTGTGATATCTTTTGACAAACTGATTAAATTAGTGGAACTTTTTTCCTTGCCGTGATCATATTCTTATATACTAATGATCAGAGAAGAGGGACAGGTCACCCTCAGTACTAACATAGATTGGTTGGTATGTGACTTTGTAATGCTACACGTGATTTCTTTTTGATTCACTTGTACAATTTATAGATCTACCTGTTAAGCCCTTTCGTATCAATAAAAGAACAACAAAGAGGAAGGAGGAGAAAGAAACCGCTATAATCTGAAGTTGAATGTAAGATACATCACACCTCTCAACTCAAGATATGTTGAGACATTGAATTTGACTAAGCTTATTTTGCAATCGATTGCTCTGTCAGCAAAGTTTAAAAGCTTACTTCCCGTGACCGATACGTTGGTGGTTAGAGCCATTGATGGAGGAGAGGAGGCAATGGAAGTCGAGTGACACCTTTCACAGAAGTTTCGGTCTTTTTAGGATAACGGAAAGTAAAATGTAGCTGACGTAATTTCATAAAATTTGCAGTTTTTAACTTGTGCGAAAATAAAGCAGTAATAATGGATTCTAAGAAGAGGAATATATTATTTTGTTTTATTTGTGTATCTAACTTTCTTTCCATTTGTACAGCAAGGAAAAATAAAAAGAAATAGGTTGAGAATAGCGGGCAAAAGAATAATACTTTAGGTATGAAGGAAATGTACACCATTGCCTGCGACTTTTTATTATGAAATTGGGAATCTAAAGTTTGACTAAATGAGCGCCGCTTTTCTCTCCAATAGATTTGTGAAAAATGCATTGTTTGTTTTTGTTAATCATATTTGTCCGTTTCTGATCATAGTAAAATAATAAACTCCTGAGTCTTGTCATCTGTCCAATGGAGCATTTAGGGATATATAGAGGAAGAATGGTGTAATACTGCTTTTAAAACGATTAGGAGGGTAAATGGCCTGAATCATCCCTCATAGAAATGGCTTGCATTATTTTGTATATTGATGGTGAGTGGAACTCTTCTTTTCTATAACATTTCTCTTATTTATATTTATACTTATATTTTATAGAGAGCTCACATGTACTTTTTGATTATGAAATTATTCATAAAGCGATTGGTGATTTGACATTCAAAATTTTGAGTTAATTATTTCTTGTTTAATGATGCCCGCAAGTGGCCGAGTTGGTTGAGATAATGATATCCCACATGGAGATCATACATTTAAAATTCTTACCATGCTTTCTCGGTCTAGCTCGTAACAGATGACTTGCTTAATTTTACCTCTTTAATGTAATTTGTGGGCTATTACATTGAAGCATGAATTATTTTCTACACACATGAACCCGAAGGATAGTGACTATGAATTCCCTTGTTAACCAAAAACAAAAGAACATATCTATTTTGACATTACTATTAGATCAACTCCCTCCTATATAACCTGATTTGATCCATCTTGCATCTTTTTTGCTGATCACAAAATTGCTGGACAAGCAACGTAATTTGTAAGATCCATCAAACTTGATGCAGTGCATTTGATTCATGACAAGGAATTCACAATTAATTAGATACCCAAAAGTGAGAGAGTTTAGAATCACCAAAGAAAGGATTCCCGCAGCGTTTTAAAGTCAACAATGTTGAACAAATGTGAAATAGAAAGCAACGTCTCCCCATAAATTTCAATTTCTACTTTCGTAAGTCTAACCCTTTCGAAAACTCAAATTTAAATTACATAGCCTGGGTTATTCATATATAACGACATAGAGATTAGCAATTAACCAACAAATAAAAATAATTAAGCAATCACATCCAAAAATGGTGTTTGTACTTCAAATACACAGAGTTTTCAAATCCCAAACATCAATCGATTACCAAATATACTTTGCTTCATTTGGTGTTAACTTGTCTGACACAAAACACAAGAGCAATCTCAAGAGTAAAATTATTCGAAGTTAATTTCATCTTTACACAAATAGATCCACAGGAGATGCGCAATACATTCACCAGGAAACCCTCCCTATATTTATTTATTTATTCATAATTGCACAAGATCCAAAAGTGATTAAGAAATCACAGTTCCAACAATTGAGTACTTAGCTTCGAATTTCTTCTCCCAATCATTGAGAACACCCATTTCTTTGTCGGAGAGACCATCAAGAGATGGGGAAACATCTTCTTCGTTCTTGCTCATCTTTGCAAGTGCTCTGCTTGCATCTTTTCCGGCGAACATACAGTAGGCGCCACCGGGACCATAGAACGAATTACCGGCGCTCACATCGAAGATGCGCCCTTTGATCGCCACGTAAATTGGCTTTGATGGATCTGTCCCGTCATATGCCTTCAGCTCATCTGCTGTTAGCTCCATGCTTCTAATGATCCCTTTACTTGTGGTGGGTGCGCAGTAAGTGATGTGATACTTATCGTTTTCTGCTTACAAATAAAGCAAAGTGTCCATTCTTTTTGGCAACAAAAGTGGAAAAAGAATAGGAATTTTATTTTAATTCTATTTATATAATTTACCATAACTGATGATAATTGTATGTGGAATGAGAACATTTGGGTCAAGGGATCAGAAAGCACCAAATTAGAAGGCGAGAGTGGTTTTGGTGGAAAATAAAATGCGAAATGCGAGATTGAGATAGTTCGAATATGTGAAGATGAAATGTTCGGATGCTTCAGTACAGAGGTGTGAGACGCTCACTATGAATGATTTTAAGAGAGGTAGAGGTAGAGGTAGACAGAAGAATTATTGGGGACATATAGGACATGAACAGTTTCAACTTATTGAGGACTTGACCTTAGATAGAATCGATGTAGAAGATACAACTTAGGGTAGTGGGCTAAGTAGATTGCATTTCTTTGTCTTGTTATCGATCTATACTAGTAGTTATACAAAATACATGTCACGACCCAACCCATCGGGCAGTGTAGGCACCTACTCTAAAATCTAGATAGGAGAACCCTTACTCCGTGATTTTAAACATGTACAACAACAACAACAACCTAGTGAAATTTTACAATGTGGGGTCTAGGGAGGATAAAGTGTACGCAAACCTTACTCCTACCAAGGTAGGACGATTGTTTCCGAGAGACTCTCGGCTCAATAGAAGCATAAAAAGAGGTCAGATAAGGCTAAGAAGTTCAAAGCGATATGGGAAAACAAATAACAAAAGCGACACAGATAAAATAGATAATAACAGAAATCATAGCACAAGAAATTATAGTGCGCTAAAGCGCCTACTAATAAGGAAGAATAACGAGACTATGTACTAGCCATTTACCCTAATATGGGTCCTCCATGTCATGACCCAACCCCATAGGCTGCGACGAGTGTCCGAACTGGACGCTCACATACACCCCTGCTAACGATAAATAAACCTGTCCCCTGTTTGAGTCATAATGTATCAACATGCACAATAACATATAAGCCGACGAGGCTATCGTAACATATAGGGTCGTCCCATAATAAAACCCACGCGAGCCGACAAGGCTTCCATGACAAAGGGAACGTCCCAACACATCAGTCTGATAGACACAACTACACATACATACATATACAATCCACATTCGAACAGTAACATAAGGTGGGATAGGCCCCCCGCCGTACCCCTGAATGAACAAAACAAATATATACGTCAAGGGACCAGTACCACAGCTAAGCTCCGATACAATGGAGCTCTCCCGAACTTGCTGATAGGAGTCCTAAGCTGGTGGGTCTCCAAACTGTGCGTCTGTACCTGCGGGCATGAAATGTAGCCCCCGAAGAAAGGGGGTCAGTACGATATGTGTACTGAGTATGTAAAGCATAAAATACCGCAAAGGGAGTATAGTTGATATAGAAATGCAGGGAACAATATAACAACTCATAAAACCCTATACCTGCAT
The DNA here is from genome assembly GCF_947179165.1 of Solanum dulcamara. Taxonomy (NCBI): domain Eukaryota; kingdom Viridiplantae; phylum Streptophyta; class Magnoliopsida; order Solanales; family Solanaceae; genus Solanum; species Solanum dulcamara. The sequence continues at coordinate 33,072,543 of NC_077241.1, read as the reverse complement.
ATTATAAAATGAAGTCATGCATCTCAGAGTCGTATTTCGTACCCAGCCCGTTGTGGGACTCGGTAAATAATCATACTATCATAATAATCATACCATCATATATCATACCCGACCCTTTATGGGACTCGGTCGTACCTAGCCTTTTATGGGACTCAGTGAATAATCATGTCATCATATATCGTACCCGACCCTTTATGGGACTCGGTCGTACCAGGCCCTTTATGGGACTCGATCATACCCGGCCCTTTATGGGACTCGGTGAATACTTATATCATCTTATATCGTACCCGGATCTTTATGGGACTCGGCCGTACCCTACCTTTTATGGGACTCGGTGGAAGATATATTACAGTATACACGAGTAGAGTAGTGAGTAACCATATGCAATTTAAATCATTATCAGAGACTCGACCATGTAAGAAGATTAAGCTATCGTTTGAGGACCAGGGTAGTGGTGTAGCCATGACATGCACTAAAGCAATACTGATAGTTTATAGAACCAGGGATACCCGTCGTCATATAGTCCTTAGGACTAGGAGCTTATGCATCCAGTACTTCTCAGCATATAGAGTTTAAGGAAAGTAGTTCAATTTACTACAAGAGTTTGACATTCAGAAGTGAATCGGAGATACGAATTACATTTAGGACTTAAGAGTGGAGTTACCCAGAGCTCATATCACCTTTTACTTACATCTAGGACATACCAAAGGAAGAGGAAGAATAAGCTTTACATACTCTCTACTTTCCTTCATGGAATCATCGTATACATATATCATACCCGGCCCGTCATGGGCTCGGTATCATAACTTTCTTATGCATTACCATATCACCATATAACGTACCCGGCCCATGATGAGGCTCGGTGAATAATTATAGCATAATAGCGTCATACTTATGTCGACAACATACCAAGAGGAAAGAAGGATAGCTCTATTTACTCATGCCGAAGACATGCCAAGAGAAAGGAGATAGCTTCACATACTTATGCCGAAGACATGACAAGAGAAGAAAGGGCTTCATACTTATGCCAAAGACATATCAAGAGAACAAAGGGCTTCATACTTATGCCAAAGACATATCAAGAGAAGAAAGGGTAGCTCTGCGTACTTATGCCAAAACATGCCAAGAGAAAGGAGATAACTTCACATACTTACTATCTCCATCATATAGAAGCCTTGAGAGACAATAACTCAACTAGTATAGGAATTCTACCATCGAGAAGTGAATAAGACTTATGAGTCATACTTGGGGTTCTATGAATGGAATTATCCCCACATTTCGTATATCAATCACTTAAGGCTAAGATATGCTAAAAGAAAAAAAGGGTAAGCTTCACATACCTCTTAGGGACTACTCTTAACCACGTTCGCCTCGTCGTCTTTTGAACCTATTTAACATGAAAGTAATACTAAGGTTAATTACCTTTCACTTTTCAATTTTCAACTCTACACCCAAGTACTCGTAGGAGTTATTTCCTTATCCATTACCCTCGACTAGTTTGTTACTACTTCCGAACCTATCGAAAATCGGGCAACATCTTCCCTATAACTTTAACATCCCCGAGATTTTAACTCAGCCACAATGTCAACAACCATACCAACAGCAACAACTACTAGCATATTTATAAGTAAATCACTTCAACCTTACACAATACAAGCTCCAAACAACTAGCTCCAAACTACGACACAAAAATATAGTTTTTAATCTTTGTTTCACAAAATCTTTAACCATACCAAACAGAGGGTCGTGTGGCTGCAACTAGAAGAACCTATAACCTTGTTAAAACACTTTGAAGCCCTTCAACACGCAACCCAACCAGCTGCACCTGCAGCACCCGCAGCACCACAATGACAACCCACTACTCGACTTCGATTTAACGCTAGCGACATCAATTTAGTTTGTTTCTAACATCAAACATCCTTATGCAATTCTTCCACTTTCAGCCTCATTTGAGACATGTAATATACCCCATAACAACATCATAAACTTCAATTTGAAAGGAAAAGCCTTACCTTGTCAGAAACTCGCCAAAACTTGCCTCGAAAGTTCCTTTAGCGCGCCTAAAACTTCGTGGCTGTTTGATAACATTTTGGGATTCTCCAAACCATAAATTTTCATTACTAACACCTTCATAACATCATGGTGCACCCTAGGTAATTAATTCACGGAATAAAATCGGAGACTTACCTTTTTTTATCCTCCAAAACCGAAGCTCTCTCTTCTCTCTAGCTCAAGTTTCTCTACTCTTTTCTTCTAGACTTTTCTTGAATTTTTTGGATAAAAAGAAACTTAAAGGATAAGGATGACTTAAAGGTCTTCAAACACATCTATATATAGACCACCTTAAGGGGTGACACGTGTCAACCCCTAAGTGGTGACACGTTTCAAGCCTTTATAGGGCCAATGCATCACCCCCCTCTATTTAAGGGATGCCATATGGCATGTGGGGCCCACCCCCTTACTGCAGTTGCTACCACGTGGCACTCCCTCATGCTGCCATATGGCACTCTCTCATGGGCTTCCACGTATTGCTTGTTTTCCTTTCTCGTGGGTTCGTAATCTTGTCTTGCTTTACGAACTTATGTAATTCTTACTACGTAACCTTGGTATGTGCTCAAGTAGCTTAAGTATGTAATATTTTCAAATTGGTAGCTTACGTAAGTAAGTCGAGTCCTATAACTTATTACTTGGCCTCCAATTCCTTCCGGATTCTCATAACCACATTTCCAATCTTCCCTTCTATGGGGTGCCACATTCTCCCTTGTTTAGAGTTGTTTGATAGCGTCATAGATTATACGGCTCACATGACAACTTATAAGAAGCTTACAATCCTTTCAAGAATCTTAAGAAGCTTAAATAAAAACTTAAGAAGCTTAAGAGATTCAAGAAACTTAAGAAGCTTAAGAAGCTTGAGAACCTTCCAACAAACTCAAAAACCTCTCAAGATACAAAAGTCTTTCAAGGTACAAAAGTACGGGGTGTAACACTCCACACCCTTCTATCTAAGGTCATGTCCCCGGTAAGCTGTAATTATGCCATGTCCTGTCTAATCACCTCTCCCAAATATTTCTTCGGCCTACCCCTACCTCTTCTGAAACCATCCATGGCCAATCTCTCACACCTCCTGTCATGAACCAACCCCGTGGTCCATGACTAGTGTCCGAATTGAACACTCGTATACACGCCTATTATCTATAATCAATCGGCAACTGAACATGATGTGGGCTTTATATGGGCAGCACTTTGTCTCAAAACTGTCACTTGTATATATACTGATATTACCTGTCTCCTAAGGAGTTAAAATTTTCAAAGATAAGATAGCATAATATACAAGAAAACAAGGTTGCACAACATAACACATCCTAAAATTAACATTTACATACGCAAGCCGATGAGGCTGCCAATCCAAATGGAAACGTCCCAAAACATAAGCCGTACTAGTGTAGCTGAATGATATTTATATACAACCCATGCATGTGTCTATAGACCTCTAAGAGAATTAACAAAAACATATGACGGGACAAGGCCCTGCGTACCCCTAAATACACAAATATATACATTATAAAGATTGGTACCAAGAGCTTAGGCTCCGAGACAATAGAGCACTTCAAACCTATTGAGTAGAATTCTAAGCTAACGGCTCTCCAAAATGAGTATCTGTACTTGCGAGTATGAAACGCAGCCCCCCTCCCTCCGAATAAAAAAGGAGTCAGTACGACATATGTACTGAGTATATAAGCATAAAATACAGTAAGAAAAATCATAGCTAAAGTAGAGGTTTCAAAAGACAAGTATGATACTCAAGAAGTCACTGTACCTGTGCCTTATGAAATAAAGTCATGCATGCTTATATCATATATCATATTCGGCCCTTTAGGGACTCGGTGAATCCATCATATATATATATATATATATATATATATATATATATATATATATATATATATATCATATTCAGCCCATCATGGGCCCGGCGCCATCATCATGTCCTCAGGTCATAGCATCATATATATATATATATCATACTCGGCCCTCTAGTGAGGGACTCAGCGAACAATGTAGTGAAATTGTGCACGAATACATACCCGGCTCGGGACTCGGTGAAAGATACATTAATACATGCACGAGTAGAGTAGTGAGTAACCATATGAATTTAAATCATCATTTAAGACTTAATGTAATACTCAAAATGAATCATTGTTTAAAAAATAAGATGGTAGTCATTTCAAGTAACCTTTGGTTACCATTATAAATTATGCCAAATATGAATTATACTGAAGTATGAATTGTACTAAAATATGACTTATACCAACTAGGGTGGCTGGAATCATACATATGAGTCAAGGCATAACGATATAAATTCTGAAAATTAAGAACATTCGCCATTCTAGTATCTCTAAGAATAAGAGCTTCGTTGAAATTCTATACATTTGTCGTCCGTTTTTTACATAAGATCATGACAAAAGAAAGAAAGGTTAGCTTTATATACCTGGATATCTAACTAATGTCCAGTGGCTATGGATACTCTTTATGTTTATAAGTCTACAAATAAGAGAGTAGCACTATAATTAGGAATTCTAACGAAAATTGGGCAGCATTTTCCCTACAATTCGTACTTCTGGATTAACTCCAAAACAGCCCAAACAATGCATATATTCAGCACATTTACTTATCAACAACAACCACCTTATTCACAAGTTATATACCAATAAATCCCTGCACAACTGCTTCAAAAATGACCTTAAAACAGCCCACAACCAATACATGTCGACAATAATATTAGCGGACAGATTTCTATCTCCAATTAGTTCTTGTAATTACTTCAATTTAACCCATACAAATATGTTATTCTACTTCAACCAAATTTTACACATCCTTTGTAGTTTACACCTTAAACATACCTTAACCATATCATGCATAAAAACAACATCTAACAGCCCTAACATAACTTCACAACATAATAGAATATTTGAACTCAAAAGTCCTTATACGAAAAACATATAAAACCTCTTCTCAATTCCGTCTTTAAAAACACCAAAAATGAGCAATATACCTTACTTTAACATCTTTAATCCCCTTATTTAGACTTATACAACAATATCATAAATCATTCTTCTCAAAACATACCAAAGATCAAAGTAATTCTCAAAAGTTAGAAACTAAAATATTTGGACAACTTTCTAAAAATTTCAGATTTATGTTTCCAACATCTATAGCATGATTCCAATGAATTCCATGGAATAATCAAGTTAAAACAATAAATAATAAACTTAACTTAACCTTGGAGAGATTTTTGAAGTTCAAAGAGTGTTGGGACGTTATTGGATAGGTTTTGAGATAAGGGAGAAGTGGGAGAGAATTCTAAAATTGTTTGTGAAGTGTAATGCTGAAAATTGCCTGATCTTTGTCCATTTTAATTGGGCTCTTTTGGATTGGTTTTTGGGTTAACTTTTGGACCAAAAATGGTTTATTATGATGAAAACATATTAGGCCTTTGTCCCAAAAAAATTATTGAAGTTTGGTAGCCCAAAATCCTCATCCATTCCACCAACAATGGGCTGCCATAAAAATTTCAGAATTGGATTTTCCCACAATTCACTTATATTGGCCCAACAATAAGTCATTACTTAGCTTAATAGTACCATATAACCAACCATTAAATTTACATCATGTCCAAATGTTAATACCTCTTAGTTCAACTTACTACTCCTCTTAGAATTAAAAGAAATCACATGCCACCTTTTAAAATTTCAAACCATTGCCACACTTTCAATCCATTTCCTACCAATACATTCACCTACAAGTCATGGTTTCTCATATATGTATGAATATTCCACACTGACTACAACATACTAAAATGTTAGCAAATAAAAAATATGGAGTATTACATCCTCCCCCCATAAGAACATTCGTCCTCGAATGTTAAATTCAATATGAAAATTTCATTTCTCTACGAATTCAGCCAATTAAAAATTTAAGTTACCTGTTGGTCAATGGAACAAGTAAGGGTTCTTTTTCTTCATCTCCTCCTCGGCTTTTCAGGTCATATCTTCTCTATTATTATTTCTCCACAACACTTTGACGGAAGTCACGTCCTTAGTATGCAACCTCCTAATCTGTCGATCTAGGATGTCGATAGGTTTCTCCCAGTAGGATAACTCTTCTATTACCTAGACATCATCTACGGGAAATATTCTGGAAGGGTCGCCTATACATTTGCGAAGCATTGACATGTGAAAAACTAGATGTACTGCTTCCAAATTGGATGGTAGGTCTAACTCATAGGCAACCTTGCCTATTCTACGAATAATCTGATAAGGGCCAATGTATCTCGAGCTAAGCTTCCCTTTGTTGCCTAATCTCATTACCCCCTTCATGGGTGACACCTTCAAGAATACCCAATCATCAACCTGAAACTCTAAAGGTCGACGTCGATTATCTGCATATGATTTATGTCGACTCTAGGCTGCTAACAATCTCTCCTGAATGAGATTTACTTTATCCACAGCTTGCTGAATCATATCTGGGCATATTAGTTTAGTCTCACCGATATCAAACCAACCAATAGGTGACTTACACTTTCTTCCATATAAAGCTTCATATAGTGCCATCCGTATACTCGAATGGTAGCTGTTATTATAAGCAAATTCAATAAGTGGTAAATGATCATCCCAGCTACCTTTGAAATCAATAATACAATCACGTAGCATATCTTCTAGTGTCTGGATGATACGCTCAGCTTGTCCATCAGTTTAAGGATGAAATGCCGTACTAAGATTCACTTGTGTTCCTAGCCCCTTCTAGAATGATCTCCAGAAGTTAGCTATAAATTGAGATCCTCTATCTGAAAGAATAGATGTGGGGACCCCATGAAGTCTTACTATCTCCTTGATATATACTATGGCATAATCCTCAGCTGAGTATATAGTTCTGACCGGAAGAAAATGGGCTGATTTTGTTAGCCTATCTATAATAATCCATATGGAATCATACTTCTGTGGAGTGCGAGGTAAGCCTGTAATGAAATCCATATTAATGGATTCCCATTTCCAAGTCAGGATCTCTATATCCTATAATAGTCTGCAGGCTTCTGATGCTCAATCTTAACTTATTGGCAATTTGGGCACTGGGCTACAAACTCTGCTATGTCCTTCTTCATGCCATTCCACCAGTATAAACATCTAAGGTCATGATACATCTTTGTTGACCCTGGATGAATAGAATATTGGACATAGTGTGCCTCTCCCATAACCTGTTGCCGTAGCCCTGCAATACCAGGTACACATAATCTTCCTTTATATCTTAGCACTCCATCAGGTGTGAGCTCGAATGGGATCTTTTCCTTCTGAAGGACTGCATCTCTGTACTATGCTAGAATAGGATCTTCATACTAGCGTTGCTTTACCTTTTCCATGATAGAGGATTCAGCAACTCCTCAAATAAAAACTCCACCATTACTAGAATCAGCCAATCGGACTCTAAGGTTAACTAACTGGAAAATCTCACAAACTATGTTTTCCCATTCTGGTTGTACATCTGCTAAGCTACCCATGGATTTATGGCTAAGTGCATCTGCCATAATATTTGCTTTTTCTAGGTGGTATAGAATATCAACATCATAATCTTTCAGCAACTCTAGCCATCTTTTCTAATGCAAATTCAACTCCTTCTATTTAAAAAGGTATTGGAGACTTTTGTGATCCGTATAGATATCAACATGTACGCCATATAAATAATGCCTCCATATTTTTAAAGCATGAATTACTGCTGCTAACTCCAGATCATGAGTTGGATAGTTTCTTTCGTGCTTTCTTAGCTGCCTGGAGGCATATGCTATGACCCTACCATGCTGTATCAATACACAACCTATACCAACACTAGAAACATCACAATAAATAACGTAGCCATCTGGTCTTTCAGGAAGAGTTAGAACTAGGGCCGTAGTCAACTTTTCTTTCAGTAACTGAAAGCTTCTTTCATAAGCATCGGTCTACTGGAACTTAAATTCCTTCTGAGTTAGCCTTATTAAAGGTGCTGAAATCGAAGCAAACTTCTCTATGAATCTCTTGTAATATCTTGCTAGCCCTAGAAAACTACGTACATCAGTAGGTGTCCTAGGTCTAGGCCACGCCTTTACGGTTTCAATTTTCTATGCATCTACTCGAATACCATCAGCTCTAATAATATGCCCTAAGAATGCTACTGAAGTTAACCAGAATTCACATTTAGAGAACTTAGCATACAACTTCTGGTGCTGGAGTGCCTCAACTACCGTCCTCAAATAATCTATGTGCTCCCCTTTCGATCGTGAGTAGATCAGAATATCATCAATAAATACAATCACGAACAGGTATAGGAATGGATTGAACACTCCGTTCATTAGATCCATGAACACTGCTGGAGCATTAGTTAGCCCAGATGACATCACTCTGAATTCATAATGCCCATATCGGGTCCTGAATGCTGTCTTTGGAATATCCGCCTCCTTTACCCGCACCTAGTGATAACCTGATCGTAGGTCTATCTTGGAAAAACACCTAGCACCCTGTAATTGGTCAAACAAATCATCAATCCTGGGGAGGGGATACTTATTCTTTATTGTCACCTTGTTCCGCTGTCTATAATCAATACACATTCGCAGTGACCCATCTTTCTTTCTCACAAATAATATCGGTGCTCCCCAAGGTGATGTGCTAGGCCTAATGAAAATTTTTTCTAATAACTCTCGCAGTTTTTCCTTCAACTCCTTTAACTCCGTGGGTGCCATTCTGTAAGGGGGAATGGATATGGGCTGAGTATCTGGCAATACATCTATAGTGACTCTATCTCCCGCTCAGGAGGAAGACCTGGAAGTTCATTTGGGAATACATCTGAAAATTCATTAACTACTAGAATTGACTGAAGAGTCAGTTCTTCTGCTTTGAAATCATGCACACAAACCAGATGATAAATATAACCCTTTCTAACCATCTTCCTTGCCTTGAGGTATGAAATAAACTTACCCCTCAGCGGTGCTGTGTTGCCCACCCATTCTATGATTGGCTCTCCTGGAAATTGAAATTGAACTACTTTTCCTCTACAATCAACATTAGCATAACAAGAAGCTAACCAATCCATACACATATTAACATCAAATTCCATCATATCTAACTCTATCAAATCGGCCTTGGTATGACAACTATATATATCATTGAATAATCTCTATATACTTGCTTGGCTATAATAAAATCTCCTACCGGTGTAGCTACCTCAAATGGTTCTATCAATTTAGGTTTTATTCCGATTCTATTAGCAACAAAGGAAGATATATATAATAAGGTGGAGCCTGGATCTATCAATGCATATACATCTCGAGATAGGATCGATAGTATACTTGTAACTACATTTGGTGACGGCTCCCGGTCCTGTCTACTAGCTAATGCATATATGCAGTTTGAAGGATTGCTAGAACTAGAAACTCTGCCGTGGTCTCTTCCATGACCTGCTGATATCAAGATACCCTGCCCCACAGGGCGCATAGCTACAAAAGAAGATGAACCAACAACTGGCCCAGTAGGCTGAGCTGTACTACTTAGATTACCCCTAAATGGACAATCCCTCATAATATGACCTTGACGACCATAAGAAAAACAAGCACCAGTAGCGAGATGGCACTCCCCAGAATGGGGCCTATCACACCGAGAACACCGAGGCAAAGGTGGCCTCGACCGAATTGAACCCTTAGGCATCTGTGAACCTGATGTCTTGGAGCTTTGACCGGCTCCTAAATCCCCTGTGCTATCAAATCTCTTACCTGTGAACTGTGGGGGTGTACTTCGAGATGGCTGAGAAGGATACCTACTATAATGCTGAGGCTGCCCTCCTCAAAACTCACTAGAATAACCAGCCGATCTAGCTCTCTTACGCTAGCCTCGGTCATGATCTCTATTGGGCTAACGCCCTCTGTGCCGATTCTCTACCCCCTTGTGCATATGCCTATACCCGAGCAATATCCATACCTGGCTGAGAAGCCATTGCCATAGAGTTATAAATCAAATAACGATCTAGCCCTATCACATAACGATGCACCCTATCAACCATATTAGCTATAATAGTGGGCGCATGTCTCGCCAATGAATCAAACTCAAGGCTATAATCTTTAACACTTCTGCCATTCTGCCTTAAATGTAAGATTCTACCTACTCTAGCTCTTCTCATCTCCGGAGGTAGAAAGTGGCCAAGGAAGGCCTCCACAAACTCGTTCCACACCATTGGAGGTGCACCCTCACCCCTACACAACTCCCAAGACTCATACCAATTAACAACTACATCACGCAATCGATATAAAGCTTACTCCACAGACTTAGTTTCAAAAGCCCTAATTATCCTCAACGTATGCTGCACCTGTCGGATAAACTCTTGCGGATCCTCCATGGGCTTTACCCATAGAACTCTGGGGGGTTACAAGTCAAGAAGTCACGAACCCTTAAACTATCATGTCTGTCTGCATAATCAACCCCTAATCCATTCCTGCGAGCCTGTGTTTCTGCTAATCTGGTCAGTAATTGAACAGCATCTCTCATGGCCCAATCCTCCGCCCCTAGCCGGGGAGATGGAGGCTTAGGTACTGGGGCCTCAAGATCTGTAGCTTCTATAAGCTCCTCTAGGGGTGGCGACGTAGTGGAGCTCGCCGACTAGAGCACAATCTCGGGCGTAGACTAGGCACGGGCCCTCATAACTCTCAAGGTCTGGCTGGTTTCCCCTGCTACTGACTTGCCCTTCTGGGCCGCTGTCACTTTCCTCGGAGGCATCTCTGTAAACATAACAATCCTGTTAGGAAGAAATTATCCTGATAGTGAGTAACCATATGCATTTAAATCATTATTTAAGACTTAATAAAATACTCAAAATGAACCATTATTTGAAAATTAAGATGGTAGTCATTTCAAGTAACCTTCGGTTACCATTATAAATTATGCCAAATATGAATTATACCGAAGTATGACTTGTACTAAAATATGACTTATACCAACTAGGGTGGATGGAATCATACATATGAGTCAAGGCATAACGATATAAATTCTGAAAATTAAGAACATTCGCCATTCTAGTATCTCTAAGAATAAGAGCTTCGTTGAAATTCTATACATTTGTCGTCTGTTTGTTACATAAGATCATGACAAAAGAAAGAAAGGTTAGCTTTATATACCTGGATATCTAACTAATGTCCAGCGGCTATGGATACTCTTTATGTTTATAAGTCTACAAATAAGAGAGTAGCACTATAATTAGGAATTCTAACGAAAATTGGGCAGCATTTTTCCTACAATTCGTACTTCTGGATTAACTCCAAAACAGCCCAAACAATGCATATATTCAGCACTATTTACTTATCAACAACAACCACCTTATTCACAAGTTATATACCAATAAATCCCTGCACAACTGCTTCAAAAATGACCTTAAAACAGCCCACAACCAATATATGTCGACAATAATATTAGCGGACAGATTTCTATCTCCAATTAGTTCTTGTAATTACTTCAATTTAACCCATACAAATATGTTATTCTACTTCAACCAAATTTTACACATCCTTTGTAGTTTACACCTTAAACACACCTTAACCATATCATGCATAAAAACAACATCTAACAGCCCCAACATAACTTCACAACACAATAGAATATTTGAACTCAAAAGTCCTTACACCAAAAACATATAAAACCTCTTCTCAATTCCGTCTTTAAAAATACCAAAAATGAGCAATAAACCTTCCTTTAACATCTTTAATTCCCTTATTTAGACTTATACAACAATATCATAAATCATTCTTCTCAAAACATACCAAAGATCAAAGTAATTCTCAAAAATTAGAAACCAAAATTTTTGGACAACTTTTCAAAAATTTCAGATTTATGTTTCCAACATCTATAGCATGATTCCAATGAATTCCATGGAATAATCAAGTTAAAACAATAAATAATAACCTTAACTTAACCTTAGAGAGATTTTTGAAGTTCAAAGAGTGTTGGGACGTTATTGGATAGGTTTTGAGATAAGGGAGAAGTGGGAGAGAATTCTAAAAATATTTGTGAAGTGTAAATGCTGAAAATTGTCTGATCTTTATCCCTTTTAATTGAGCTCTTTTGGATCAATTTCTGGGTTAATTTTTGGACTAAAATGGTTTATTATGATGAAAACACAGTAGGCTTTTGTCCCAAAAAAATTATTGAAGTTTGGTAGCCCAAAATCCTCATCCATTTCACCAATAATGGGCTGCCAGAAAAATTTCAGAATTGGGTTTTTCCACAATTCACTTATATTGACCCAATAATAAGTCATTACTTAGCTGAATAGTACCATATAACCAACCATTAAATTTACACCATGTCCAAATCTTAATACCTCTTACCTCAACTTACTACTCCTCTTAGAATTAAAAAAAAATCACATGACACCTTTTAAAATTTCAAACCATTGCCACACTTTCAATCCATTTCCAACGAATACATTCACCTACAAGTCATGGTTTCTCATATATGTATGAATATTCCACACTGAGTACAATATACTAAAACGTTAACAAATGAAAAATAAGGGGTATTACACCTCCGCACTGGAGCATCTCTGTCTCTCCTCTTCACATGCCCAAACTATCTTAGCCTCATTTCCCACATCTTGTCTTCCATCGAGGCCACTCCTATCTTGTCCCGAATAGCCTCATTTCTAATCTTGTCTCTCCTGGTATACCCACACATCCATCTCAACATTATCATCTCGGCAACTTTCATCTTTTGAACGTGAGATACCTTAACTGGCCAACACTCCGCCCCATATAACATAGCCGGTCTAAACAGTTAATGCGACAATAAATAAAAACACCATATTTCACCTTTTTAACAAATAAAGAATAGATTTCAACATTAATTTCAATAGAAAATCTTTTATAAGTTAATGAAATCATTTTTGGAATTCCAAGAAAACCCTCCCAAGGAACTAGTTTAAAATAGGTACAAGAGCTTATAAGAATAAAATGACATAAAAGAAAATAGACAAAACTTTTCACCATAGGCAGAAAGAGGTAAAAGCTGTTGGAGATCATCATTGTATTCACCTAGGAAATATCACTTACTCTGCAATCAGACTATGCCAAGTGACATATCAAGAAATATGTCAAGTAGCACAGGAAGAATAGTATCAATACAAACAACATGAACTGATAGACATCATCGGCAACCCGAATCCATCACATAATACCATAAAAATGTACAACAAGAAATAAAATATGAAACCCACCCTTCGTATCTGATATCAACCTGAGCATCTATCATACTAAGTATTTTCCAAGTCTACCCCTTATACCACATCAAGGCTTTCCAACCCTAACCCTTTACATCGACTTAAGGCTTCCCAAGTTTGTCCATTTATGCCAAACTATATTCTAAAACACCTACTAGGTATATAAAATTCAAGTAACTAACATATGAATAAGATTCCCCAGTCATCAACGTGACTTAATCATCATATGAGACATAAATAGACCATCACATTCATTCATAGCTAAGTCCTACTCACCTTTCAAGTATTTTGAACCACTTTAGGATCCTTAATACATAGCCTATGACATTTCACATGCAAATTCAGGTCTATGCAAAAATCATCCCAGAATTTAAACACAACAACCCATCCACTCATAAATCAACATGACCAACACATCACAAGAACAATCTGGTCCACTCAAGGAACCAACACACATAAAGATAATCAAAAATTTATCAGGTGTAGTACCCAAGCCAATCAATGAGTTATTTATGCCATGCGTGGTATTCGAGCCAATTAATAGATATCTCATATCAGTCATGGTACTAGAGCCAACTGATAATATGTATTAACCATGGTACCCGAGTCAACTAATAAATATTCTTTACTAGGCGTGGTACCCGAACCAACAGATAATATGCACTAAATGTGATACGCGAGCTAACAAAGAGATATTTTGTAGCAGGCGTGGTTCCCGAGCCAAGAGATAATATATACCAGGCATAGTACCCGAGCCAACCAACAATCACAGATATCATACACAATCACAATTACTATGAATACAACCATACTTGTAAGCTATAATCAATCAATATAAGTTCACTGCATGAGATTGACAATGAGATACTATTCACATTCATCCCTTAATCCATAGACATGCATTTATACTAACATTTCACATAAAATAGTCAACATGAACACACATATACATGTATACACACACACACATATGTATACATCAATAGCTAAATATTGGACCTCATTATGAGTACACATTCATTCTCGCGAATTACCTTTCTAAACCCATGAATTAATACTATTTGCGTTCATTATGCTCCCCTTTGGTTATCAAAAGTCTCAGAAATTTGCTATAACCCAACAATTTCCCAACACTTGACCTTACAATTATCGCTAAACCATGTCAACAAAAATGTTTAAGGCTAACAATCAAGAACTAGAGAACCACCCACTAGTCATTATCTATTTTTGCCTTAAACAACAATATCAACAACTTTAATCATCCAGATTTCATGCCCTTAGGCCTAAGCATGAATTCTTTCATCAATCTACAAGCATATTATGAAATAGATGTAGGTATAACTACTTATTTTAGCCTTGCATGGCTAGAAGCCAATCCGTCACTCCAGAAGTCTGATCACGAACCTTTGACTCTTTTTGTGAAGTTTTAGTTTGTTCTTGGTCTAACATAAAATTACAAGTACAAAATAAATCACAATTGACCTAATTATTTCTGAATTATAACTTAATTCCAAACCCAGGTCAAACTCATGATTTTTCGGCCTAATTCAGGGTTATCCTACCATTAAGTCACCTAGAACTACCAATCTCATGTTACACTAGTGAATTATGGTAAATGAATCAAGAACAATCATTCTTAAAAACAATCCAAGGTCTTTTACTCAAAAAATATCATTATACCAAAATTTTCCCATCTTATGATGAACATAAACCCTCCCATAGACCATAATTACAACCTCTAAGGCCTAGAATTCGAAGTACCAAGTTAGGGGAGCGATTTGCTTATCTTTACGAATGATTTTGCTGAAGAATTTATGGTTTTCGCCCTAGTCGCCCTTACTGTTCCCTAAAATGCAACTATTGAATAATGACCAATTTTGGGGTTTTTCTACATTAATTGCGACTAATCTTGCTATAGCGGCATCCCTATAACGGAACTATCCGCTATAGAGGGAATTAATTCCCTTTCTATCGCATCTTGCATGGGACATAAAATTGAAAATCTCCCAAAAAGTGTCTATTTCACAACAAACCTTGAACCTTGATATTCCGAACCAACCCTTTCATGCCAAGTTCGATATCAGGAGTTCTACTCACCCGAATCCAATTTTGAAAAGTCCTATGGACTCCTTAATGTTGTAGCTAATAGAAAAACTAATTCAAGCTTAGAAATTATCCTCAATCCCTTCCCAATTGTCCTCTTTATCTTTCTTAGACGTTGTTTGAACCAAGCCTAGCCTGAAATTTTCAACCGACTACGACAAAAGTTTTCTAACCCAATTCTTTTTACCATTGGCTCACCCGTAATGACAGGAAGGATTGTTACAATATAACTTCATTTTATGATCTATTTGGACTCTTTTTTTATATCTTAAATCAAGTGTCTATTAAAAAAACCCTTTTTATATGAGTTAGAGGTCTACATATGCTCTACTTTTATCAGACCCCACTTTGTGAGATTATATTGAGCATATTATTGTTGTTGATGATAATTAAGCAAAATTGAACATTAATTAATCATATTTATATAATAAAAATATGTAAAAATGCATGTTATGCTACCATTGATTTGGTGTAAATAATAATATAGATAGTTTCTTTTATCGGGTTAAAGATAGGCTAATACTAGTTAGTATAAAAATAGGTAACTTATATATTTTATAATGAATTTATCAATTCTTGAACATAGTAGAATTATTATGAACCAAATCTACAACTTAAGTCGTGAAATGACCTACTACCTTTATTAGGCGAACCCTTTTAAGCAATAGACATAACGATTAAATAAATTAGGTAAAAGAAATGCTAAAGTAGTCTAATATGATACAAGAGTGGAAACAAAGTTGATTTTTAATGTGAAAAATAACCCATAACACCCCAAAGTATGCTAAGTCATGGAACTATTAATATCTAAGTACAAAATATGAGACACACCTCGAAAACAAAAATAATATAGAAAGGAAGATGGTAGATGACATCCACTTATGAGTGGTGGTTCACCTTTGCTAGATAGGAATGGATATCACATATTGATAAGTAGATCACCTTCACCAAGTCCTACACAAAATATTAAGTGTGAATTAAAAAATCTACAAGTTCATATATCTTTCTCTCAACTTACTTTTGGGATAAGTCTTTAGAAAACTGAAGTACTTGTCTAACAATAAGGCGATAACAAGTATAGAGATAAATATATGACTAAAAAATTACCATAAAATTCATAAAAAATAATCACACAGGACAATCATGATGCTACTAATGCTTCTAAACTACTAAATTTGATGATTTATTTTTAACAACCAACAAAGCTAGTTTTATTAATGCATAATTTTTTTTTTAAATTTCAAGAAGATTCCTGGGTGGATTATATATCATTTTATGGAGAGCACAAAAGACGGTTGGGGGGGAGACTAGAACTTATCCCAGATATACAATCACAGAATTTCAAGCAATCAAGGTAAAAAGATGAGTGTCTAACGGTAGGTGTTCACACCCTCTCTAACTATAATGAAATATAACTCTAGCTAACAAAAACGTTGGATTTGTCATATCGTAGCCTCACATTAGGAATTTTCCTTCTATCCAAAAAAATAAGATCCTAATGCACCTCTTGGCAATTGACTAATATTATGAATTCAAAGTTGATTATCCAAAGTAATGGCTAACTTGGCTAATTAATCTGCCACCATGTTTGCTTCCCTATAGCAGTGAGTAATAGTTACTTCCCTGTGCTCTACAAATGCAATGGTATACTCAATGAAAGGCTTGAGAGTAAGGTTGCTAGTTGTTTTACTTGCAGCATATCAGTGGTTACAATAAAGTCCAGTTCAATGATGCATTTTCCGACATTATTGTTCTTGATCCATTGTCCAGCATATCTAGTAGCCATAACTTCGGAAATATTATGGTTATTATATTTAACAGGAACAACAAATACATACAAAATATTTCCATGTTCATCTCTGGCCACACCACTAATGCCTGCTTTCCTGTCTCCTTCATAGAGATGCTATCTATGTTGAACTTTATCGATCCTATTTGAGGCAACCTCTAAGTCATCGCCTTGTAGATTACTTTTTCCCTAAGATTTTCTATCACATCACATAGTTGTAGCCAATGATAATCCAATTTGCAAGTAGGGAAAAATTGATTCATGGTTGCTTTTACATTCCATTGTATTTGTTGCTTTATTTTTCTTGTGTAGAATCTATTTTACCTCCCATATCTGCAGGCGCAACTGGCCCTCCATAATTCCCAACATATAATAAATGGTAATACTTAGACAACCATTTTGTGGACTGTATTCTTAATCGGAGTCTGCCATTAATCTTGCAAGAAGACTCAGGCCTAATTTCTATGATATTTGATGCCTAGGGGATGCCCAAAAAACTTCCATAGAGTTTGTGTAGTTTCACTTTCAAAGAAGACCTGTTGAATGGTTTCTATCACATGATCAACACAACAAATACAATCAGTTGGTATATTTTCAACGTACCTGCAAACAGAGTTATTAACAAAAGGTAGTTTACTCTTAATTAATCTCTAAAAGAGAAAAGATAATTTAAAAGGGATATTTTTATGCCAAACTCTGTTGATCATATGATCAGATTGTCTTTGAGTTATGATCCCATTCCATACTTCTTTGTTAGAGAAAGTTGCATCTGCAGCTAACTTCTATGTAAGATAATCACTTTTTTTCTAGATCACCTATGTTGATGTGTTGAATATGTTGATATATCCAATCTGGAAGGATTCTGCCTAGCCTCTCCATATTCCATATTTGATCTTTAATATAGTTATTAATCATAGTTATGGTAGGATGAATCTGTCCTGGTCAATGGTTAGCAATTGCCCTAAGTCCAGTCCAATTATCTCACCAAAAACTATTCCTTTCATTATGAAATTTTCAGATCATATTAGGCTCAGCTTTGCTTCTAACCTTAGTCAAAGTCTTCCAAATACGAGAATTTCCAAAGACCCATACTTTGTTGACTGGGTGAGCTCTAATGCAATAATTTACTTTAGTAAATCTTGCCCATAGAGTGTCCTGACATTTGAATCTCCTCCATTTCTTAATATTAAGAGTTTTGTAGATGTCTGCCATATTCCTAATTCCCACACAACCTTGTTCTTTGGGGAAGCACAAGTTCTCCCAAAAACTCCAGTGATAATTTTTTTTGCATTACTAGATCCCAGAAAAAATTAACAAAGTGTCTCTCAATATGCTTGATAATACCTTTGGGAGTACTAAGAGCTGTCATAGAATATATTGGAAGTGACCGAAGGGCATGCTTAATAAGAACACCCCCCCCAAGGATAACCATTTTACTTTGCCATCCATTGAGTCTTTTGATGATCTTAGACAATAATATTTTAAAATATTCACATTTCTTCTTTCCAATATATATGGGACATCCCCAATATTCAAAAGGGAATTGCTTGTCCATAAAACTAGTTGACATTCTAAACTTATTAATTTTGGTTGGGCTAGTTCTTGGTGTAGTGAGGAAGAAGCATTTGTTGTTATTCATTTTTTATTTCGAGCTTCTTTCAGACCAATGAATTTGCTTCATCACCATCTGGATAAATTTAGTGTTGCCACTAGTGAAGATTACAATGTCATATTCATAAGATAGATGGTTAATAATAGGACCCGATTCATTCATAGCAAAAGGAAAGAAATATTTACTTTGATTAAGATTATTAAGTAATCTAGCTAAAACTTCAGCACTAATAATAAATAAGGAAGGGGAAAGATGATCTCCCTGTTTAAGGTCCTGAGACGATGTGAAAAATCCAGTTTTGGTACCATTAATAATGATGGAATACCATACATTAGAAATGATGCCGATAATCATCTCAATAATTTCATCAAAGAACCCAAACTTCTTAAAGACAGCCATTAAGAAAGGCCATGACATTCTGTCACAAGTCCTAGCCATGTCCAACTTAAGAACCACATTTCCTCCCTTATTCTTGCATTTGATATCCTAGACAATCTCTTGAGATAATAGAATATTTTCAGTAATCAGTCTTCCTTTAAGGAAATCACTTTGATTTTATGAGATCATGAGAGGAAACAACAGATTGAGCCTACTTGAAATTTTGGTGATGATCTTACTAGAAAAATTGCTCAAGCTTATTGGCCTGAACTCTGTGAAGTTAGCTGGACATTCCACTTTAGGGATTAATACCAATAAAGTGTGAGTGAAGAATTTAGTCATTTTTCCTCTAAGAAAGAAAAATTGAACAAATTCTATCATATCTTTTTTGATAATTTGCCAACAACTCTAATAAAATCTTCCTGAGTAGCCATTTGGCCCTGTTGCACTATCAGGGCTCGTGTTAAAAATTGCCTCCTTAATATCATCTTCTTGAGGGCACTTAATCATATTCATGTTGTCTTCTTCTGTAACACAAGTAGGAATACAATCTAATATTCTCGTATCCAAGGTAGCTTCTTTAAGATTAAAAGCATGCTCAAAGTGTTTGAGCCACTTTATTGATCTTTTCGTCTCTTAAAACCCATTTTCCCTTTGTATTCATAATTTTGCTCAAGCACAACCTTTTTTTTTCTGCCTCTTGTCACATAATAAAAGTATTTGGTGCTATTGTTGCCTTCTTCAAACCATATTACATGTGACATCTGCTTTAATTAGCTATCCTATCTGTTCATCCAACATATGTATTTGGTGTGACCTTTATTAAGCTCTTCTCTACTATAAACATTACTCAAGTCCAAGTCCATATCTTCAATAACTTGTATTTTCATTTTCCAAGCATCTGCTTGCTTATAAACATCTCCTATATCCTCTCTGGGCCATTTGAATAATCTCCTTCCCAATCTTTTCAATTTTTGTTGAAGCCTCCACATAGGGTTCCCACAAATTTCTTGTTTGTAATCATTTTCATTAATGTCAATAAAATCATGTTGAGTGATCCAAAAGTCTAGAAATTTAAAATATTTCATTCGAGCCTTTGTACCATTCTCACACCTAAGTAACATTGGTCGGTGGTTCGGACCAACCCTTGGAACATGTCTTATAGTGTTAGAGTTGCAATTTTGTGCCTATTGATCGTTAATAAATACCCTATCCAATATTTTCCAAATTTGCTTGCTTGGTCTCTGGTTGTTGTACCAAGTAAATTTAGATCCACTATAATCAATATCAATCATAGCACATAAATCCATGCATTCTGAAAAACCAAAGCTTTCCCTATTTCTATGAGGTAATCCACCAAGTTTCTCCTCGGGATGAAGGATGACATTAAAGTCCCCTCCAATGAACCAAGGGTTATTAAAAAAGACATTAAGATCCTCCAAACTCTTTCATAATTCAATGCTCTTCATAGAGGTAAATTTTGCATAAATTATAGTTACATAATGCTCCTGGTTGTTTTGGTCTTTTTGGATTTTAAGAGTGATTTTTTGTTCATGATTGTTCAGAAATTAAGATTTATCTAAAAAACTCCTACTTAGTAGATATTTTTATACAGTAACCAAGTCTTTTATTTAAAACTAAGTAGTGGTTAGTTGGCCACAAATAGTGGTGGTTAGTTGACCACAATAAGTGGTGGTTAGTTGGCCACATATGTATTATGTGAGTTTGTTTTCTGCTTGTTTTGTGGTTTATAGTCCTCATACACACACTATATATATGTGTGTGTAGACTATGTAAGTAACAATCTAGAAATAAGAAGAATACTTAAAATATTCCAGCTTTCTCTTCTTCTTTCCTACAGTTTTGTAGTAATTTATAGTTACATTTTATTCACTGCTTCAACTTTCTGTTTTCTAATCCTTCTTCCACTTCTTGTAACATGGTATCAGAACCCATTTCTTACGGGGTCTGTATTTGTTTTTTTGTTGATTGGCTCTTTTTTTTAAGCTTTTTTTCTTGGATCTGTTTGCTAGAAAATATGGCACCAGAAAATCAACCAACAATGGGTCCTCTAATTTTTATGGTGATAATTATCATATTTGGGCCATTAAAATGAGGCCTATTTGAAGGGTCTCAACTTGTGGGATGTCATTGAGAGAGGAGAACCTGTTGTCCAGCCATTGAGAGATAACCCAACTCTCAATGATATAAAAAAGTATGATGAGTTGGTGACTAAATCTCCAAGAGCTCTCACTTGCATATATTCCAGCCTTATGGAAGTGATGTTTACAAGGATTATGGCTTATGAGAAAGCCAAAGAAGCCTAGGATAAGCTAAAGGAGGAGTTTGAAGGCATCAATAGAGTTAAGTCCATTAAGGTCTTAGCTTTGAAGAGGGAGTTTGAGCTCTTGAAGATGAATGATTCGGATAGTGTGAAAGAATACTCTTCCAAATTGATGGATACTATGAACCAAATAAGGATACTTGGTGAAAACTTTCCAGACTAGAAGGTTGTAGAGAAGATCATGGTCAGCCTTCTGGACAAGTTTGAATCAAAAATCTCAGCTATTGAAGAGTCTTGTGACTTTCAATAGCTGAGTTGATCTCTAAATTACAAATCCAATAGTAATGGGTAACCATGAGAAGAGAAGGGACTTTTGAAGATGCCTTTCAAGTAAGGTATAAATTCAGGCAACAAAAAGAAGAAAAAAAACTCTCTTTAGACCACTCTGGAGAGGTAAAATTTGGTGGATACCAAGGTGAATCATTGAGGAGAGGTAAATTTCCACCTTGTGGTATTTGTAAGAAGACAAACCACTTGGAGAAGAATTGTTGGCAGAATTCCAAGAGGTCTCTTATTCAATGCAGATATTGCAAGAAATATGGGCACATTAAGAAGTATTGCAGGCAAAAGCAAACTCAAAGTGGTCAGACTTCCCAATGAGTAAATTTTGCGGAAGATCACCAAGTTAAAAAAATAGAGGAGGAGGTATTAATGGCTTTGCATACATCATATATTGATCAATGCAATTGGTATGTCGATAGTGCGTGCACAAGGCATATGGAGATTGATGAAAATTCATTTATTAGCTTGGACAGGTCTGATAGGACCAAAGTGAAGCTTGGAAATGGTACACTGGTGCAAGCTCAACGTAGAGGGTCCATAAAATTTCATGCGGATGAAGGTATGAAAATCATAAATGATATTCTTTATGTGCCAAGATTAACTCAAAACTTATTGAGTGTTGCTCAGTTACTTCATAATAATTACTCACTTACTTTTAAGGATAAAAAATGTGTCATTTATGATCCTAAAGGTTGTGAAGTAGCTAAAATTAGCATGATTGACAATTTCTTTCCAATTTCATGCTATTTTGCTGAAAGTTGCTCTTTCAATGTTGAAATGAGTGATACTTGGCTTTGGCATAAAAGATTCGGTCATTACAACCTTAGTTCATTGGTGTACATGCAATCCAAGGGTATGATGCTTGATGTATCCAAAATTGACATGTGCCGAGATATATGTGAGTCATGTCAATTTGGTAAATTACATAGATGATCCTTTCCTAAAGAAAGTCTTTGGAGGGCGAAGGAAAAGCTAGAGTTGGTTCATACAGATATATGTGGACCAATGAGGATTTTCTTTTTGAGTAGGAATAAATATTTTACTCTCTTTATAGATGACCTTACTCGAATGACATTTTCTAAGTAGTAAAGTTCAGGTGTTCTCTAGTTTCAAAGAACTCAAGGCTATGGAAGAAAGGAAGAGTAGCTGTCGGTTGAAGTATATCAGGTCAGATAATGGAACTGAATATACTTCACATCAGTTCAACAAGTTTTGTAAAGACTTAGGTATTCAACAACAATTCACTGTAAGCTACACTCCAGAATAGTCTGAGAGGAAGAACAGAACAGTGATGGAGATGGCAAGATGCATGCTGCCCGAAAAGAAGATGCCTAAATATTTTTGGGCTGAGGTAGTCAATACTACAGTCTATTTGCTGAACAGGTTACCAACTAGAGCACTCCAAGATATGACACCATTTGAAGCATGGAGGGGTATAAAGCCATTTGCTATACACTTAAAAGTCTTTGGTTCAGTCTGCTATGCACATGTTCTAGATGCTAAAAGAGGCAAATTAGATAACAAGGCAGAACTCTGTATTTTTTAGGCTATAACATAAGTGCAAAAGGGTACAAAGTGTATAATGTTCATATGAAGAAGGTGCTTATCAGTAGAGATCTTGCGGTGGCTGAGTCTAGCCACTATGATTGGGATTGAGATATTATTGTGAAGAACCAAAATGGGAGCACTTCAGTTGCAGACGAATGATATTTCTTCCAGTCCTATTACTGGAGCAGGAAACCTTTCAAATGTTAAATTGATAATTGATTCTCCAGTTTTGAAGACCAGGTCACTAGCTGAAGTTTAGGAGCAATGTAATTTTGCTCTTATGGAACCATCTACCTTTGAAGAAGCAGCAAGTCATGAAGCTTGGATTTCCACAATGGAGGAGGAGCTTTCCATGATTAATATAAATGATACGTGGGAGATGGTTGATAGGCCCGAATAAAAGAACATTATTGGTGTTTAATGGGTCTATAAAGCGAAGTTCAATCCAAATGGATCCATCTTCAAACATAAAGCCAAGCTCATAGTTAAAGGCTATTACCAGCAGCCTGGAGTGGACTTTGGAGATATGTTTGCACCTGTTTCGAGGTGAGATAGTAAGATTTCTAATTGCTCTTGCAGCACAGTACAAGTGGAAAATCTATCATTTAGATGTCAAATCTGCATTTCTAAATGGATTTCTTGAAGAAGATATTTATGTTAAAAAATCTGAAGGTTTAATAGTTGCAGGTAAAGAAGACAAGGTGTATAAGCTTAAAAAGGCTCTCTATGAACTTAAAAAAGCTCCGAGAGCTTGGTACACTAGGTTGGATACTTATTTGCTGTCTCAAGGCTTCAACCGAAGCTTAAGTGAGCCTACTTTATACTTCAAAAGGCAAGATAATGGAAAGATAATTGTGATATCCATTTATGTTGATGATTTGATGATCACTGGTGAAGATTCTCTTGCGGTTCAAGAAGTTAAAAATGCAATGCTAAAAGTTTTTAAAATGTCTGATCTAGGGGAGATGAAGTTCTTCCTAGGAATGGAAATTTCTCAATCTTCTGGAAGCGTGCTATATCTGACTGCTACCAGGACACATGTGATGTTTGTAGCTAGTTTACTGTTCCAATATATGCAATGTCCTAGCACCAAGCATCTTGGAGCTGCTAAAAGGGTGTTGAGGTATATTAGAGGGACAACCGATTATGGTATTTGGTATAGAAGTGTGGAGAATGGATCTCTTATTGGCTATTCAGATAGCGATTGGGGAGGATGTGTGGATGATTACAAAAGCACATCTGGTTACTCCTTTTCATTTGATTCAGGCATTTTTTCTTAGAGCACAAAGAAACAAGATATTGTAGCTTAATCTTCAATAGAAGCCGAGTATGTGTCCACTGCATCTGCTACAAATCAAGAAATTTGGTTGAGAAAAATCTTGTTTGAATTGAATCTTTTGCCAAAAGAACCAACAGTGATCTATGTAGACAATAAATCAGCCATTGCTATGGCTAAAAATCCAGTGCAACATAGAAGGGAGAAGCATATCAACATCAAATTCCATGCTTTGTGAGATGACGAGAAGAATGGGGAAGTTAAGATGGTGCATTGCAGAAGTGAAGAACAATAAGCCGATATTCTAACCAAGGCTCTTCCCACCAATAAGTTTGAGTTTCAGAGGTCGTTGCAGGGAGTTTCAATAAAAAATCTTAAGGAGGAGTGTTAGAAAATTAAGATTTATCTAAGAAACTCCTACTTAGTAGATATGTTTATGTAGTAACCAAGTCTTTTATTTAAGACTAAGTGGTGGTAAGTTGGCCACAAATAGTAGTGGTCAGTTGGCCACAATAAGTGGTGGTTAGTTGGCCACAAAAAGTGGTGGTTAGTTGGCCACATATGTATTGTGTGAGTTTTTTTTTGCTTGTTTTGTGGTTTGTAGTTCTCATACACAAACACTATATATGCGTTTTTAGACTATGTAATTAATAATCTAGAAATAAGAATACTTAAAATATTCCAGCTTTCTCTTCTTCTTCAGTGCAGTTTTGTAGCAATTTACAGCTACATTTTATTCGCTGCTTCAACTTTCTGTTTTCTAATCCTTCTTTCCCTTCTTGTAACTATGATTCTGAATAATTGTAGTAGTACAATCTTCTGTCCAAAAACACCATATTTGACCATTGGTATTAGACATACAGTGATGGAAGCCAAAAATCTTTTCTACCCCTCCACTTTATCTCTATTAACCAGCAATTCTGAAATAAAAATAATGTCAGGTTTGTAACTCTTAACCATTCTCTTGAGTCTGTGAATGGCCTTTATCGATCTTACCCCTCTAATGTTCCAAATAATTGCACTAACCATCAGGAATATATATATGGTAGATTTTTGTTTCTAACCCCATAAGAGGCGATGTATTTTTTTTCTTGCTACTCTTGTTGTCTCTGTTGTGTCTACTTCTAGATCATTTAACAGGTGAAAAACCATGTTTGTCTCATACTTCATTAAGGTTTTGTCGTACATCACTTTCTTCTGGTGATTTACTGTAAGACCCTGCAAATTTAAAAAGTCCTAAAACGAGGAATAACGAATGAAAATGCAGAAAATTGACATTAGGTATTAACCATGGAAGGCCATCATGGGCCATGGTACCTATAATTCCTCTTGATAAGCCACCATGGTGGTGATTCAGAGGCTCAGACATGCAGGAAAGAGACCACGACGAGGGACCACAGACTGTGGTGAAAACCATGGACCGTGAAGTCCTCTGTGGTGACCCCTCCCCAAGGACCTTAGGAAACTTCCTAAGGCAAGGACCACGGATGACCACCACGGGCCATGGATCCCTTTATGGACCGTGGTTTGTTCCTGTGGTGGTCAACCATAGGCCTCCTGCAGGACCTATACCACGACCACGTTTCACGGGTCATGATGCTCTTCACATACCGTTAAGGTCTCCGTGAAGAAAGTATAGAGACCATTCCTGCAAACTCTCAAAATATTTTCCCAAGTCAATCATCACAGGACCCCACCATGGGCCGTGGTGAGGACCACGGACCGTGAAGGGTCCCCGTAGAGCCAGTACGACTAAACTTTTAAAAGGGACCTTTTGGTCTTTTTCTTGTGTTTTAACATAAAGTGGAGTCGTTTTGAAGGCCGAATTCACTATCAAACAGACCCCAAGTATTTCTACACTCATTCACTCTCACTCTTATTCTAAGAACTCAAGCCCTACCCTCCCAAGTTCTCTCAAAGTCCCCTTCATCTTCAAGAAAGGTCATAGGATTTCACTCCAAGAAGATCAAGCTTCCATTTCTTTTCAAGTCTCGCATTAAGGAAATTTTCCTTGTATTTTAACACAAAGTGGAGTCGTTTTGAAGGCTGAATTCATATCTAAAAGACCCTAAGTCTTTCTACACTCATTCACTCTCACTCTCATTCTAAGAACTCAAGCCCTAACCTCCCAAGTGCTCTCAAAGTCCCCTTCATCTTCAAGAAAGGTCCAAGGATTTCACTCCAAGAAGATCAAGTTTCCATTTGTTTTTAAGTCTTGCATTAAGGAAATTATTTCCCCAAAGTATGTGGGTCTCATCTATGGGTTCTTCCACCCGTGAAGCCCAAATGTTTTGTCAACGTATTATTTAAAATTTTAAATGATAAAATCTTATGGGTTTTTATATGATGGTTTCAAATGCATGTATTATGGTTTATTATTTACCTACATTGATATATATTGCCTCTCAATTTTATGAAATGGATGAATTGTTAAGTTTCTTATATGAAGACATGAAAGTAGTTTTAAAGTGTATGTGGTGCGTTGTTTTAAGATGTTTTAATTGATTCATTTCCATCACTCTTATACATGCTTGCATTGTTTTAAATGTATTTTAAGGTTGAATAAAATGAACCTACCTAGTTTCATCATATTGAAATAAAGTTGCATTGAAAGATTTGACTCCAAATAAAGGTTTTATGAAAGCAAATGTTTATGTTTAAAGGGAGCCTTATGAAATGAAAGAATGATTGAATGATGATGAAAGGGCTTCTTAGCCAAAGAATGGATTCTATGTAAAAGGACAATTCTCACATATTTGAATCAAATGACAGGTTTTAATGAGCTATTTTATCAAATGATGATTTGATGTCTAAAGTTATACGAATGCTTATGTTATTATGATATCTAAATGTTATTCCGTGGGATTGACCTAGAAACGAATGTAGCATATAGATGGGGAATCAACCTAAGGGGTGCTTAAGTAAAGTCTCATGTTGCATTAACTATGCGCCAACATAGGAGCCCTTGTAGGTTATTTAGGCTAGTTGATCCACAAATAGCCCTTAAAGTAAAGTTAAGGAAATGATTAAAGTTGACAGAGTTCTACCTGACAAGTAAGACCCCCATGCCATCGTAGGGGGTTATGTTGGATTCCATATAATAGCTTCATGGTCGTAAATGTCAGTTACGGTCATCTTCCCACAAAATAAATATTTTAATGGTATATATGATG
The DNA here is from genome assembly GCF_947179165.1 of Solanum dulcamara. NCBI lineage: Eukaryota > Viridiplantae > Streptophyta > Magnoliopsida > Solanales > Solanaceae > Solanum > Solanum dulcamara. The sequence continues at coordinate 33,044,757 of NC_077241.1, read as the reverse complement.
ATTTCTCTTACATGTATTCACTTATATACTTTGGTTATAAATGTCTTAATGTTTTCCATTATATTGCATGCTCACATACTTAATGCATTCAAAATACTAACAGATACTCCTTGTCTACATGATATCACCATGTAGGGACCGATATTTCTCGACATTCTCCTCCCCATAGCTAGTTCGATCATTGAAGGCTACTACTACTTTAGTGAGTTCCCATGTTTTGGGAATAATACCCCTTTTACCTTTCTAGTTTATAATTTGTATAGACATTTAAATTTCCTTGAGTACTTGTTCTATTAGCTATAAGGGTGATCTACGGACATGTCTTAGCCCCCGCCAAGTCTTTTAGTAGAGGTATGCTTGGATATAAATGTATGATTCTTAAGTCGACTTTTGATTTCTATTCTATGTTTGAATCCTTTAGTCCCATTATCCCCTCCATTTTTGCTTGTTGGTATTAAATGTCATTACCTACGAAAAGCTATGTGAATGCTAAGAGGCTTGGATGAGGTACCTCCGGGTGTCTCATTCACCGTGTCACATCTAGGCTCTAGGCTTGGGTCGTGACATTTACCTAGACTTTTCTTTTTTTTTTTAGAAAATCATCTTTATTGATATTAGTATTGTCTTCATCGGTGTTATCCACCTTATGTCATGGCCCGACCTAGGGACTAGTTATAACACGACGATTGAAACCCCAAAGGGATATAACCAAGCCTCTTGTACATATCATAAGCATACATAAGGTAAAGTAAAAGAGGAAACATCATAAGAGAGTCTAAACCATGAATAGTAAATGAAGAATGTCACATGACAACATAGACTCAAAACATTTGTCCAACTAGATGCTTCTACACATGAGTATGGGTGGGGGCTAAGACATGTCCCTATCTCACCCTTAATATGAAACATAACAAAAGGTCTTTGAAACAATAACCAACTCGATGACTAGTCCCCGATAAATGAGGACTCACCATAAACATCGCCGGATAGAAAAGCTTAACTAGCCACGTGGACGAATATGATCTTCAAACTCAAACCCTACATTATGAGATAATGTAGGCAAAAAGTATGCATTCGTACATTGAAATGTACTAAGTATGTAGTCAATGCAATGCATACCAAACCACGTTTGTACATATGAGCATTTTAACTAGCATGATAGGAGAAGTAGTAAAAATCATAAGTAGTCCTTAAGAAGGATCAATGCATAATAAATCATAAGAGTATCATATAAAGTAAAAGATAGGATTAGTCATTTAGAACATAAAAAGACCATACATATGTGGGATAGGAACCATAACCGACAATAAGACCATGCGAGCTATACCATGGAATCCCAATGTTACCCCAACATCGGAGGAAAGGGGGAGACTACTTGCCAAGGTAGACTCCTACATGCCTAAGTGGATCCACTAAGAGGTTATGTGAATCGGGTACTCACCCCTAGTTCATAGACTAGGGTACTCACCTTCAAGCCTTAATATTTCGGGTACTCACCTTAGAGATTTGAGTATTCGCCCCACCTTAAGTCCACATTCGGTGCTAAGTCAAATAGCATAAAAACCATAATTTCATATATCATAGTCATTATCATAGGTTTGAAATCATAGAGTAGCTCATTTTCATAACATAAGTGCAATGCGAGTATTGTCCTTCCACATTATAAATCATACATATATAAATATATCATTATTGAAATACATAATCATAATTCATACTTTGAAAATTCATGACCATAGCTTGTACTTGAAATTAGTGTAAGACACGAATGCATGATCAATTGATTTAAAAACCATGAAATTTACTTAAAACATGCATGATCATAAGATTTCTTTCAGCCCATACATAATTCATATAGATAATATTATTAGAAAGTATAATTGTAAATACTCATAATTTTCATCATGAACCCTAGAAATCAAAATAGGAGAATTCATGGAAAAACTCTTCAATTTAATGCAATAACCATCAATTTATATCAAAATAGACTCATGATCATACTTTGAATCAAAATTCATTCAATAGGAATAAAGATCATAAAACCCATAAAATACCATACTTTAGTTTGATAGTACCATATCCACCACATTTATTTTGCATCTAATAAGACTTGCACCTTTGTCCAATATTTTTTCCTAGCATTTTCCAGCGCCGTATGAATTGCAATTACTTTAGTAGTGGTAAATTTCCAAACACATTGAATTGGACTACTAAAGACTTAAAACAGGGTACCACAACTATACATAGCCGCCACACCAATACTAGCCGTCTTTCTTCTCCTTATGTAAACTAGCATTTGTAAATAAAATAATCCCATCTTGTGATACAATATATTTTGTATTATTATTACAAGAAGGTATAACTATTATAAATTTTTATGATGCATTGAATCTGTTCACGCACGTGTCATATGCATCTTCAGAGTATTGACCCGCCTAGTGCAGTGCTCCAATCACCCATTTTACCCGATGCTAGCAGGAATTATACAAATTTCATAGTGTTAAGAGTTAATTACATTAAATCCCTAGTTTTTTTTAAATTATAAAAATTTCTTAAATTTGGTGGAGTTTGGATACATCACAAAAATGCTCCAATAGATTGCGTCTCTATTTCGAATACATTCCTCAACATTTTGATACATCACGTCTCAGTTTTCGATACATCACTCAACGTCTTGATACATCACGTAAAGTGATATAAATGACCGATACATCTGGTAAAGTATGTATCCTACGTCGTGCGTGATGTATCTGATTGATATATTCTTTAAAGTGATGTATCTGTGAATAGAAGAGAGTAGAAATTTTTGTAATATTTTCAATTGATAGGGAATTTTAGAGAATATGGTAAAATAAGTTTCGTATTTAGGAAATTTTTCAAAATAATATAGAGCTACTACTGTGTGTGATGTTGATTATGTGATGAAATATGCCAAACAATTAAAGTATATTACAAATATAAAGATTATACTAAAAGTATCAAGAAATGTATATAGACATGCTAGGACCATCTAGGTCAATATTGAAGACTTCAGAAGTGATTAATCTAGCTCTTGATTTCCCCGCATAGGAACTAAAAAGTTTAAAACCATACAAGCAACACATAATTATACTCTCAAAGAAAAGTAAGTAATTTAAGAATCAAAGTCCCACTTACCTTGAACGCATCAAAGATTTACTTTAATTGATCGCCCAAAATCAATTTACATGATTTCCAATATCTTCAAGCTATTCCAAATCACGAATAACATGCCAAAATTAGTCTCTAAAAGTTAATCTAAATATTTTAGGATATTTTCAAAGTCAAATTCAATTCTAAGTAAACTAAAAAGTCATCCCTCAGATCAATGGATTAATTATCGAAATAAATTACATACACACCTTACACATAAGCTTAGAAATATTCCATTCGATAGTCAAAATTCAATTTTAATAACAATTAAATTACTAATACCCCAACTAAAAAAAATCAATTTAGTATATCTTCAATATTTTATATTTATTTATATTTACATTATATTAAAAGCAGGAACTTCAACAATACAACAATAACTAAGCAATGAACTATAGGGGAGGGAGGAGAACATGCATTTAAAGGGAGTAATTAAGAGATTTTAAGAGTGAATTTTTAATTTCGACATAGCACAATAAATTCCAAAATGAGATAAAAAGCTTTTTTTTTATTTTAAAAAAAGATAAATGTAATTGGAAGCCATAGGAGGTATCACATCACCTTATCTATATTAGGTTAATATTCTAAATAGGTATAGGTAATTTTGATCTTTGATTTTATAACTTTTTGTATGCACACAGTAATTAATCATAAGAAAGTTTACATCCATTATTAATAGGAACTTATACTTTATTATTCTATTTATAATCGTTTATTTAAATTTTTGGTATAGTATTATTGACATTGTTTTAAAAAATAATGTACTACATGATTTGACATTCATGTGCAATGCTCGTGCATCTAAACTAGTATATGTGTGTGTGTCACTATCCAAGCTAGGCTCTAGATGTGACATGGCGATTAGGATCACGAGAGACCCAATCAAGCCTTTTTAGTATATCATACATGAGCATACATAAGATAAATAAGACAATCATCAAGATATAATCATGAATGCGGAATATAACTCTCAACATGAAAATCTCGATATAAGAGAAATCAAGTTAACTCTATGAATGGGACAACATAGACATAACAATCTAACATGCCTTTACTAGTCTAGACGGGGCATAGGACAAGTTCCTAGCTCACCAAAAATAAGGAATAAAATTCATAAGAAATATGAATGAAGTCATAAATATTGAGTCCTCTAAACACGAGGACTTACCAACAAGTAGATAGCAACTCCAAAATCTAGCCACTAATGGGATGAGTAATATGATCGTCGGACCCTACATTATGATACAATGTAGGCAAAAGTTGCATTAGTACATAAAATGTACTAAGTATATGAGAAACATACATGAAAAAGAATAATCAGACATAATCAATATGAACATGTGATGCATGATCAAATATCTTGAAAACATTAAATAAAGTTTGAAAATACATGAAAAGATTTAATAAAGTTAATGCATCATAAAACATCAATCAAGGACTTATAAAAAGAAGAATATACATGTGTGGGATATTAACCTTAACCGATATTTAAGAGCATGTGAGCTATAACATGGAATTCAATGTAACTCACACACCGAGAAGAGAGAGGCTACTTACCAAGAACATGATCTATATATAGATCCACTAGTTAGGCCATAAAGGCATCTACCGAGGAGCGTAGTTTGGAACTAGGGGTTGCTAATAAGGCTCCCTTGTGGATTCCCCACCATAATGTTCTCTCGGTGCTAAGTTAATCGCAATGGAATATATAAATCTTAGTCATTAGGAAAGACAATAATCAACCAATCCACATCATAAAATACATCATAAGAATAGCTTCTTGAAAATCATGATCATAACATAAACATATGGACTCTTACATTCTAAGCATCTAAATCATAATTTCTTTCATATTTTGAGAAAACCTTTCACAATTTATGGTTACTTGCTTGAAAACATACTTGAATCATCATTCGTAACTTTCATAAATCATATACAATACTTCATCAAATATATGAACATAAATCCATAGTTTATATTTGAAATTCATAACATAATGCATGAGTCCTTGTAAAACTCATTGAAAACATGTAATGGAGATCATGCATGAATAAATCATTGAAATTGAGTAAAAGCAAAATTAAATTGACCCAATGCATAATCATCATAATAGGGTTTAAGAGAATTTCATAAAAGAGATAATTGAGAAAACCTTTGGAAATCCATGAATGGAAGAAGATCCATGGATGAATTCACACATACCTTAACTAAAATCAAGCTTGAAATTTTGAGAAGGAGACTTGAACCTTGGAACCCTAGCTTTGACTTGAAGAAGAAGCTACATCCATGTGAGAGTAATTCTAGAGAGAGAATTATTTCATGAAGTAGTTTTAGAGGGAATGAAGTAATGTTGAAGGAATTGAGTATTTATAAGGCTTAACAAAACACCCCAAAATGACATAGCTTAGGCATTAATAGGATAGGAAATACCTGAAATATCCTTCATTAAATTCCATGAAAGGACTTACGGGAGAGGACCTACGGATCATTGATAACGCTCAAACTACACTTCTTAAGATTCAGAGTATAGGCGATTGTTAGCAATAAAAACCCAACGTATAAGGTCGTGGTCGAATCCTAGAAGAAACGGTCGAGAATAAAATTCGATCATGAAGTATGAAAGTGTTCTAGACTTTTGTAGCATGAAAGTAAATGGTTTGTAACATAATTTAAATCTATAAGTTTGGATTATCAATTTCAAAGAGTTAACAAGATTCAGTAACAACACGACTAACACCAATTTGGGTTTTAACCGGGTAAAAGGACCTTTCTAGGGGAGATACACAGTAAAACCAGTTATTCGAATAAGGGTAGATGAACAACTCAATGTCATTAACATTCAATGGATAGGAAAAGGCTAATCAATGAAACTAGATAGTGTCTTTTGTCCTACTATTCGTCTATACATGCAAGAACTTTCGAGCCTAAACATGAGCACTAACAAAACTAGCCCGATACTTAGCAAAACCTCCTCTCACAAAAGAGATTATGATTGATAAATGCAAATCAATGGCTTTTTGTTAATTTAGTCACTTCACATTAGCTTTTAAAGCTAAGATGAAGATCTAGAATAGAAATATGTTTGCAACCATAAATCATAAATGAATACACACTAAATTAAAAAAACCCATATCAAATTAACAATTCTTGAGCTGTTGAAAAAACCCAAACCCTAAAACAATATTTAACTATATAGCACCCCTAGAAGTATGGGGTTTAGCTACGCATTAAGAAATTAAAGAGAGTTTTACCAAAATAATTGTCCTCCATTCAATTCAGCAAAGTATGAACTCTAAATTCCAAAGCCCAAATCGAATTTTCTCCCCAAAACCATGTCAAAATCCCAAGCTAATAGTAAGGTTTTTGTGTCAGGTTCTAAGTAGTAAAAATTGTCACTCATTTGCCTTTGAAAAATTAATTTATATATGTGCAAAACACAAACAAAAAGTGTTTGTTCGGAACACTTTGGCGATGTTAGTCGTGCCCGCCGAAGTGGTCAGCGAGTTTCCCTTTGCTCCTGCTCCTTTCCTTTCGTCACATTCTTTCTTCAGTTCGGTGCCTATTCATTTGGCAATAACAATCTTGATCACCAATAGATTCGGCGAGTCACCCTTTTCACCTTTACCATAGATCTTAAGTCGCCCTCTTTACCTGAAGCCCAAGATCATTTGGGCGAGCTCAGATGAGCTCACCTTACTGAATGGTGGCTCGACCATTTCCTTCCTTGCTCACCTTTCAGATCTTCATTTAAAGAAATATCCCAATGATCTTTAGGAGAGCACGATGCGATTTGCCTATTTTTACTCGGCGAGTCAAAATATTGGGGAGGTATGAGAGGTTGGCCATGGATAGTTTCAAAAGAGGTAAGGGTAGGCTGAAGAAATATTGGGGAGAGGTGATTAGATAAGACATATCGCAGTTACAGCTTACCAAGGATACGAACTTAGATACGAGGGTGTGGAGGACCCACATTAGGGTAGAAGTCTAGTACGTAGTCTCATTATTCTTTCTTATTAGTAGGCCCATTAGTGCACTATAATTTCTCGTGCTCTAATTTCTGTTATTATCTATTACTTTCTATACTTTGATTACTCTATTTTATCTGTGTCGTTTCGTTATTTGCTTTCTCATATCGCTTTGAACTTCTTAGCCTTATTTGACCTCTTTTATGCTTTTATTGAGTTGAGGGTCTTTCGAAAACAGCCGTCCTATCTTGGTAGGAGTAAGGTCTGTGTACACTTTACCCTCTCCAGACCCATATTGTGGGATTTCACTGGGTTGTTATTGTTGTTGAGTTGTCGAAGTTCCATTTCATCACCGAGATTCTTTAGCTATTATCCTTGAGATCAGAGCCATTTGGCGAGCTTATGTGTTCTTTTGGAAATTCGCCAAAATCTCTTTGCAAGACTCAACATGCATTTTGCTCATTTTTGCCCTTTTTAGTTCTTTTCTTCAATATTGTGCTCATGCTTGTCCTTAATTCCTCATATCTGCAAATGCAAATGATCACTTTAGAGTCAATATTGGACATAATGTAGGCAAAAAGGACACTAATCCATTGAGTTTTTATCTATAAATGAGCCCAAATTCCTGACTCATCAACACCCCCAACTTAATTTTTTTCTTGTCATCAAGCAAATCAAGAAGCTAATTAGTTCAAAACTTATCACGATCCAAGCCTAGGGACTAGAATTGACAAGGTGAATGAGGAACCCCGAGGTACCTCACCCAAGCCTCTTATCATTTATTTAGCCTTTATAGGTAATGACGATAAACAATAAGCAATAATAAAAGGGGAAATGGGACTAAGGGAGAACATCATCAACTAAGAGTCATTAATAACCTCCAATCATCATTCATTTGTGTCCAACAATACCTTTAAATATTTAGACTTGGCGGGGGCTAAGACATATCCCTAGGTCACCCTCAAATTGAAATGGAAATAAGTACCACAGATGTATCTAAAAGTCTTTTACATAACATAGCTAGTAAAGGAAATGAATATTGTTCCCAAAATATGGAACTCACCAAATAGTAGCCTTCAATGAATCCAACTAGCCATGTGGAGGTGAATGTGGAGCAACGCGAGTCCCTACATAGTGATATTATGTAGGCAAACGAGTATGCATTATTAATTGGAATGTACTAAGTATGTACGTATTCAATTCAATTCAATGTTAAAGCATTTTAAGGTGAAGTACATAAGTAGATGCAAGCAAATTTGAAATGTTCATTTATGGGAAGATGACTCTAACCGACATCTAAGAACATGCGAGCTATTACATGGAATCCAACATAAAACCCTACTTTTGCATGGGGACACTACTTGCCAGGTATAACTCAATCAAACTTCATTCATTTTTTTTGACATTTAGGGCTATTTGGGGATTCACTAGCCTAGCTTACAAGGGCTCCTATGTTGGCACATAGTTCTAGAAATTAGAGGTTGGTACTAGGATTCCCTTCTTCTAGTATCGGAATAGGACTTTTGTCAACTTTGAGTTGTGTTCAATATTTCTCTAATGAATCTCACCTTCTCCAAAGCATCAAGCACCAAATCGGGACCCAACAAGGTCATCTCACCAACTTTGAACCAACCAACTAGAGACCTATATCGTCTTCCATACAAGGCTTCAAATGGCACCATCTCAATACTTGAGTGGTAGCTATTGTTGTAAGAGAACTCAATAACTGGTAGATGGTCATACCAACTCCCTTTGAACTCCAACACATAAGTCCTTAACATATCCTCTAGTGTTTGAATTGTCCATTCGTCTTGTCCATCCGTTTGAGGATGGAATGCGATACTTAGCTTCACCTCGGTACCAAGACCCCTTTGAAATGATTTCTAGTAGTGAGAAGTGAATTATGTACCATGATCTGAAATAATTGACAAAGGCACACCATGCAACCTTATTAATTCTTGAATATACAACTTAGAATAATCCTCAGCACTATAAGATGTCTTGACCAGTAGAAAGTAAGCCAACTTCATAATTCTATCGACAATCACCCAAATTGAGTCACGATATTTTTGAGTACGAGGCAAACCCACTACAAAGTCCATGTTTACATCTTCCTACTTCCAAGTGGGGATTTCAGTGTCTTGTGCTAGGCCACCCGGCCTCTGATGTTTAGTCTTAACTTGTTGACAATTTGGGCATTCGGCCACAAACCTTGCTATGTCATTTTTCATGCCACCCCACCAATTAATCTCCTTTAAGTCTCGTACATTTTGGTAGAACTGGAGTGAATAAAATATGAAGAATTATGAGCTTTCTTCAAGATTAAACTCCTTAGGCCATCCATATCTGGAACACATAACCAACCTTGGTAGTGAACTAACCTATCTCCACTTTGTGAAAGGACTTCTACTTTTTTTCTTTCACCAACTCCTTTAATTGCACCAATGTCGGGTCAAGGTCTTGTTTAGATTAAGATCCACCATAAAACACACCACCTATCACGACCCAAAATAGGCCATGAGTGGCACCCACCCTTAACCTCCTAGGTGGGAGAACCAACGATGTGAACCCCAACTTATAAAGTATAATAATAATGTGAAAGCTCAAATTTATAAAGTAAGAAATAACAATCCACAAGAGTTTACTACATAACGTTCCCCAAAATCTGAAAGTCATCACATCAAGGACATATAATTCTAAAATACTAAGTCTAAAATGTCAAACACTAAAATAAAATAAGTGACATAGTTCGTGTCCGAACACTAAGGGCATCATGTCATGACTAAGAGAATCCACCACGAGCTAGCAGGATAGATCACCCTTAAATAAGATGAAATTAAGATGGACTAGAGCTGAGGTCGAGTCGAAGCCGATGGAAGACTCGCTGCACTCCACAAAATAAAACAAAGAAATATACAAGTAGGGGTTAGTAAAGGACAATATATACTGAGTAGGTATCATCGGCTGACTCAAAATAGAAATCAATATACATAAATTAATAGTGGGAAATCAACCACAACACTTAACAGGTGGAAACCAATAAATAATTACATAACCAGTCAATAACATCAAGATCAGACATGAGGACTCAAGCCTCCATATCACACTCTTTTGAAAAAATGAGTTTTGGAGATTGGGTAGTATTAAGTCATTTTAATTTTTTTTCCTTTAATATTACCATTCCAGAACGTGACACTCGATCCAAATATACCGTGTTGGAACATGACACCCGATTCAAATATACCGTATTAGAACGTTATACCCAATCTAAATATACCATGTCAGAATGTGACACCCGATCCAAATATAATTAATTTATGATTCTTCATGATTACATTCCACTTCATTAATAATATTTCATCAAGCCTTCTTTATTCAAGGTACAATTTTTTTGATAGGTCAAGTTCAAGATTATGAGTTTCATGGCCTCGGGATTTCAGACCAATCACAACAACATATCAACCATCCAAATCACAATAATTAAATGCGTAGTAAGCTTCAGACATATTACTCAATGAATATCAATCACTATTAAGAGTCTATCTATGATATAGAATAAAACCATAACCTACCTCAACCGAAGAACCGAATCCAAGCAAGTTAATTCACCAATGTCTTTCCTTTCTTCAATGCCTCAGAACGTTTCCAATCTACCAAATATATAATATTTATAAGTAAACTAGTCCGTAGACAACAATATTATTTATATGTTTAAACTAGACCCAACAACTCACCCAACTCTATAATCAATTTCCTAAACTCCAAGCCTAGGGTTAAGCCCCAATTCCTTCAACATCATAACTTTAATGGTTTTCATATAATACAATACACCTAATATTTAGTTATATATACTAATTTTACCAAAACTTGAATCCTAATATAATTATATTAAGAAAATTCTGGCAAATATGGACTTATGTGTTGGTTCACGGATGCAATTTGCAGAGTGCGTTATATTCCTGATAACTAATGCTAAGAAATTGTTACTTAATCACTATGCTAATGATTGGCCACTAAATCACTTTTCTTTTTGTACAAATTCAAAACGCCACTGTGTATGGCAATATGCATGTTTAACTTTACACATTCAATTTCTCTCCCTCCTTCACAAGTTGCTAATATAATAAAATAATATAACTACTACTTACCTTCATAATACAGACATGATTTACCTGAAGTAATTTGTGGCTTTCTTCGGTGTTATACCGCCGCACCTTTCTCTTTTCTTCTCACGTTTCTGTCTCTTCCTTCGTTTCTTTTCTCTTACAAATTAGGGTAATTAATTATGACCAATAACTAATTAATAGTTAAATCCCATAACTTATTTTAATAAATATGGACAAGTGGTATAACATATTAAATAAATTATCAATTTAGTCCACTAATTAAATTAATTATTTAAATTTACCGCTCAACTAAATAACTATAGTTATTGAATAGTCCAAAATGCCTATTAAAAATTTACGGGATGAGTCTTTTATGAAATAAAAAGCTCTAGTTCTCAAAATAACCTAATGGGTCGTTACAACAGATACAAATTTACCCATCGTTCATCCCCGAATGGTCAAAAGAAGAGCAAGGGTTGAAAAGGGTACCTGACTCGACAAATGAATGTGGATATCTTTCTCGCATATTAGTCTCAATCTCTCAAGTGGACTCCTCAACAGGGAGATTCCTCTACTGGACCTTCACAGATGCAATCTCCCTTGATCTCAACTTGCGGACCTCCCTATCAAGAATAGCTATAGGCTCCTCCTCATAAGACAAATTCTCATTAAGCAAGATCGAATTCTAGTGAATAATATAGTTTCCATCACCATGATATTTCTTTAGCATAGACACATGAAACACTTGGTGCACTCCAGATAAACCTGGATATAAAGCCAATTCATAGGCCACCTCTCCAACACCTTAAGAACTTCAAACGGCCCAATATACCTTAGACTGAGCTTACCTCATTTACCGAATCTCAGCACACCCTTCGTGGGTGAAATCTTCAACAACACTTGCTCTCCCTCCATAAACTCCATGTCCATGACCTTTCAATCTACATACTCCTGCCTGCTCTGAGCTGCAAGAAGCTTCTCCTGAATGAATTTCACCTTCTCTAGTGATTCTCTCAAAAGATCAATTCCCTAGGGTCTCACCTCAAACGCATCAAACCAACCAATAGAAGACCTACATCTCCTCCTATATAATGCCTCAAATGGAGCCATATCAATACTCGAGTGATAGCTATTATTGTACGAAAACTCTGCCAAAGGTAAGAACCGATCCCAATGACCGACAAAATCTATCACGCATGCACGAATCATATCCTCTAGAACTTGAATTATCCTCTCAGACTGTCCATCGGTCTGCCCATCGGTCTGAGGGTGAAATGCAGTACTAAGATCCAATTTAGTACCTAACTTACCATGCAAGGTCCTCCAAAAGTTAGAAGTAAATTGCATACCTCTATCTGATATGATAGAAACTGGAACTCCATGTAATCAAACAATCTCACGAATATAGAGTTTGGCTAACTTCTCAGCATTATAAGTCACCTTGACTGGAATGAAATGAGTAGACTTAGTTAACCTATCAATAATCACCCATATCGAATCAAACTTACCCAAAGTATTTGGAAGGCCGACCGCAAAATCCATTGCAATCCTTTCCCATTTCCATTGAGAAATGGGCATTCTTTGAAGTGTCCCTCTAGGCCTTTTGTGCTCATATTTTACCTGCTGACGATCAGGGCAATGGGCAACAAAATCAACAATATCACGCTTCATTCTGATCCACCAATAATATTGTCTTAAATAGCGATACATCTTGGTTACACTAGAATTATTGAGTACCTCGAACTGTAAGCCTCTACAAGAATAGTCTGAATCAAATTATCAATATGGGGAACACATACCCGCCCCTTAATCCTCAAGACGCCTTCCTCATCGATCACAACCTCTTTGGCCTCTCCCTGCAAGACCATATCACGAATTCAGCTCAGCTTCTCATTATCAAACTGTTTTTCTTTAATCTTGTCGAGGAAAGAAAAATTTGCCTCCACAAAGGCCAAGAACCCTTCTTTCTTGGTTACTTCCAGCCTCATAAAGTCATTAGCCAGAGTTTGAACCTCTCTAGCCAATGGACGTCTGGAGACCTGTAAATGAGCTAAACTTCCCATGCTCCCTACTTTTCTTCTCAAGGCATCGTCCACTACATTAGCTTTCCCTGGGTGATAAAGAATAGTGATATCATAGTCCTTTAGCAATTCCATCCACCTTCTCTGGATCAAATTCAAGTCTTTCTGAGTGAACATATATTGTAAGCTGTGATGATCTGTATATACTTCATACTTTAGCCCATATAGATAATGCCTCCACCACTTCAATGTAAATACAGTTACAGCTAACTCTAAATCGTGAGTGGGGTAATTACGTTCATGCACCTTCAATTGCCTTGAAGCATAGGCAATTACATTCTTCTCTTGCATTAGCACTGCGCCTAAACTAGAATATGATGCATCACAATAAACAATGAAATTCTTACCTTTTATTGGCAGGGCAAGAATTAGTGCAATAGTCAATAAGGTCTTGAGTTTTAGAAAACTCTCTTCACACTTATCCGACCACATAAAGGGAACTTTCTGCTTGGTCAGATTGGTCATCTGAGAGGCAATAGAAGCAAATACCTTGACGAACCGGCGATAGTAGCTAGCTAAACCAATAAATTTCCTTACCTCTGAGACATTAGTAGGTGTTGCCCAACTCTTCACTGCTTCAATCTTCTTGGGATATACCATCACTCCATCCTTAGAAACCACGTGCCCTAAGAAGGACACTGAATCAAGCCAGAATTCACACTTGGAGAATTTGGCATATAACCTTCTCTCCCTTAACAATCCCAGAACAATTCTCAGATGCTCTTTATGTTCTTTTCTGCTCTTTGAGTAGATCAATATATCATCAATAAAAATAATAACAAAAAGGTCCAAATATGGCTTAAAGATTCCATTCATCAGACTCATGAAAGCAGAAGCGCATTTATAATCCCAAAAGACATTACCAAAAATTCATAGTATCCATACCCGGTTCAAAAAACAGTCTTTAGTACATTTGTTGCCCGTATTTTCAGTTGATGGTAAACGGACCTCAAATCAATTTTTGAGTAAACACAAGCACCCTCCAACTGATCAAATAAGTCACCAACGTGAGGAAGGGGATACCTATTTTTAATAGTCACCTTGTTTAGCTGCCTGTAGTCTATGCACATACGAAGGCTACCATCCTTCTTCTTTACAAATAAAACTGGAGTACCCCAAAAGAGGCACTCGGTCTAATAAAATCTTTACCCAACAACTCCTAAAGTTAGGCCTTCAACTCCCTCAACTCAGCCGGGGCCATTCTATAAGGTGGAATGGAAATAGGGTGCGTGCCGGGATCCAGGTCGATACAAAAATCTATATCCCTATTAGGTGGCATACTAGGTAAGTCTTCAGGGAAAACATCCATAAACTCACGTACTATCTAAATAGAATCAATCGATGGCACTTCAAAACTATCATCCCTGAGATATGCTAGGAAGGCTAAACAACCCTTACCTACCAACCTCTTAGCACAAAGAAAAGAGATAATCCAAACTGGTGCGGGAAGATAGTCACCCTTCCATACCAACTAATCTATCCCAGGCTTGGCTAGTGTCACAGTTTTAGCACTACAATCTAAGATAGCAAAGTTTAGAGAGAGCCAAGTCATACCCAAGATTACATCAAAGTCAACCATCTCTAGAATAATCAAATCTACATAAGTTCTGCTCTCCACAAAAGTCACAAGGCAAGACCTATACACTTTCTCAACTAGCACAGACTCATCAACAGGAGTAAAAACATGTATAGGTATGTTAAGTAAGTTATAATGTAAATCGAGTCCATCAGCAAATGCAGAAGATACATAAGAAAATATGGATCCAGGATCAAATAATATGAAAGCCAAGCTATCGCAAACCAGAAGAGTACCTATGATAACAACATTGGATGCCTCTGCCTCTGACCTTCCGGGGAAAACATAACTATGGGCTATGTTACTGTCTGACCATTTCCCTTGCCGAGCTTTACTCCAGTAGTTCCAACCTGCCCGCCACCCCGGCCGAACTGGCGACCACCAGCACCTTGGCCACCACATCCTCTAGAATGACAGCCCCTACCATAGCCGTCGCCTCCACCTCTAACTGCTGGGGATCTATAACCCTGATCATGCCAAGCCTGACTCTGCCTTAGATAATATTTTATGATATGTCCAGGCTCACCGCATCCGTAACAAGTATTAGGGTCAAGAGTGGGTCTTTGTGAAGATGAAGGAGACTGAAGATAACCCGCAAAAGTAGAAAAGGGCTGACTAGCCTTTAAAAGACCTCCATATGAAACCTGCAATGAAGACTGAATAGGACGGGTCGAATAATGTCCAGAATTCTTTCCTCTAGAGTAAGAACCACTAAACTCACCTCCCTTACGAAACTTCTGGAACGTGGTCTCTTTAGCAAAGTTATCTGGCTTCACCCCCTCTACCTCTATCATAAAATCAACCACTTCCTGAAAAGATTTTGCTGAAGCAACAACCTATAAAGCTGGAATCCGTAAATCTGACCTCAATCCCTTCACAAAGAGGTAAATTTACTCTTTTGGACTGAAGCAAAGCTGAGTAGCATATCTGGATAAGGCACGAAACTTGGCCTCATAAGCAGCAACATACATCCTCCCTTATTCTATATTCAGGAATTCATCTCCACGAAACAGTCAAAAAAGATTGCCTAGGTCATAGGTGGTGCCTCTGTTGGTCGACACTCAACATGAGACCGCCACCATATTTTGACGTCTCCTTGAAACTGGTATGTCACAAACTCAACACCAAATCGCTCTACTATATCCATTTTATGAAGTAGCTCATGACAATCAACAAGGAAATCATAGGCATCCTTAGATTCAGTACCCCTAAAGAGTGGGGGTTTCAACTTCAAGAACTTAACAAAGAGATCATGCTGGTTACTAGTCATTACTGACCTTGTAGTCAATCCAGGAAACATGCTTGTTCCAAAGAAAGTAGTCATGCGGGGAGCCACAACTGATGTATGTTGAACTCCTGGCACATGAGGTGCTGGGGGAGCCTGTCCCTGATCGGATAACCCACTGAGATAAGTGAGAACCTGGTGGATCATCTCTGGAGTAGGCTGGGGTGGTGCTTCTCTCTCATGAACCTACTCCTCCTCCACCTCAACATCATCTCTATCTACCTTATCAACCGTGGAGGGGTCGCTGATCTCTCCCTAGCTGGCCTAGCCGTCTGGACTCTTCCCCTGGTGGGCTTTCTCCTGTGACCTCTACCGCAGCCTCTCGTTGCTACTCTTCCTCTGCCTACAGCCCCAACGGCTGGCTCAAGTGCTCTTATTACTCTAGTTCAAATCATCTGCAAAAGTAAAATGAAGAAGGTTAGATACCAATTTGTATCACTTAGATACCAATTGGATTCAAGTAATAACACGAAAGAAAGAAGGAATATAGTTTTCCTAAAGTCCCGTAGCCTCTCGAAGAAAAGTAAAGGCATCCCCGTACTGTTTTGTAAGACTCTACTAGATCTGTCCTTGTGTGATGAGATCACTGAACCTAAGGCTCTAATACCAAGTTTGTCACGACCCAAAATGGGCAATGAGTGGCACTTACCCTTAACCTCCTAGGTGGGAGAACCAATGATGTGAACGCCAACTTATAAAATACTATATAACATTCCCCAAAATTTGAAAGTCATCATATCAAGGACATATAATTCTAAAATACTAAGTCTAGAATGTCAAACACTAAAATAAAATAAGTGACAAAGTTCGTGTCCGAACAATAAGGGCATCATGTCATGACTAAGAGAATCCATCACAAACTAGAAGGATAGCTCACCCTTAAATCCGATGAGCGTGAGATGGACTAGAGATGAGGTCGAGTCAAAGCCAATGGAAGACTCACTGCACTCCAAAAAATAAAACAAAGAAAGATACAAGTAGGGGTCAGTACAGGACAACATGTACTGAGTAGATATCATCGACCGACTCAAAATAAAAATCAATATACATAAAGTAATAGTGGGAAATCAACAACAACACTTAAAAGGTGGCAACCAATGAACAATTACATAACCAGTCAACAACATCAAGATCACATATGAGGACTCAAGCCTCCACATCACACTCTTTTGAAAAAATGAGTTTTGGAGATTGGGTAGTATTAAGTCATTTTAATTTATTTTCCTTTAATATTATCATGCCGGAACGTGACACCCGATCCAAATATACCATATCGGAATGTGACACCCAATCTAAATATACCGTATCGGAATGTAACACCCGATCCAAATATACCGTGTTGGAACGTGACACCCGATCCAAATATAATTAATTTATCATTTTTCATGATTACATTCCACTTCATTAATAATATTTCATCAAGCCTTCTTTATTCAAGGCACCATTTTTATGATAGGTCAAGTTCAAGATTATGAGTTTCATGGCCTCGGGATTTCAGACCAATCACAACAACATATCAACCATCCAAACCACAATAATTAAATGCGTAGTAAGCTTCACACATATTACTCAATGAATATCAATCACTATTAAGAGTATATCTATGATATAGAATAAAACTATAACCTACCTCAACCGTAGAACCGAATCCAAGCAAGTTAATTCACAAATGTCTTTCCTTTCTTCAATGCCTCAGAATGTTTCCAATCTACCAAATATATAATATTTATAAGTAAACTAGTCCGTAGACAACAATATTATTTATATGTTTAACCTAGACCCAACAACTCACCCAACTATATAATCAATTTCCTAAAATCCAAGCCTAGGGTTAAGCCCCAATTCCTTCAACATCATAACTTTAATGGTTTTCATATAATACAATACACCTAATATTTAGTTATATATACTAATTTTACCAAAACTTGAATCCTAATATAATTATAATAAGAACATTTTGGCAAATATGGACTTATGTGTTGGTTCACGGACGCAATTTGCTGAATGCGTTATATTCCTGATAACTAATGCTAAGAAATTGTTACTTAATCACTATGCCAATGATTGGCCACTAAATCACTTTTCTTTTTGTCCAAATTCAAAATGCCACTGTGTATGGCAATATGCATGTTTAACTTTACACATTCAATTTCTCTCCCTCCTTAACAAGTTGCTAATATAATAAAATAATATAACTACTACTTACCTTCATAATACAGACATGATTTACCTGAAGTAATTTGTGGCTTTCTTCGGTGTTATACCACCGCACCTTTCTCTATTCTTTTCACGTTTCTGTCTCTTTCTTCGTTTCTTTTCTTTTACAAATTAGGGTAATTAATTATGACCAATAACTAATTAATAGTTAAATCCGACAACTTATTTTAATAAATATGGACAAGTGGCATAACATATTAAATAAATTATTAATTTAGTCCACTAATTAAATTAATTATTTAAATTTATCCCTCAACTAAATAACTATAGTTATTGAATAGTCGAAAATACCTATTAAAAATTTACGGGATGAGTCTTTTATGAAATAAAAAGCTCTAGTTCTCAAAATGACCTAATGGGTCGTTACAACCAATACCAATTTACCCATCGTTCATTCCCGAACGGTCAAAAGAAGAGCGAGGGTTGAAAAGGGTACCTGACTCGATGAACAAATGTGGATATCTTTCACGCATATTAGTCTCAATCTCCCAAGTGGACTCCTCAACAGGGCGATTCCTGTACTGGACCTTCACAGATGCAATCTCCCATGATCTCAACTTGCGGACCTCCCTATCAAGAATAGCTATAGGCTCCTTCTCATAAGACAAATTCTCATCAAGCAAGATCGAATTCCAGTGAATAATATAGTTTCCATCACCATGATATTTCTTTAGCATAGACACATGAAACACTGGGTGCACTCCAGATAAACCTGGAGGTAAAGCCAATTCATAGGCCACCTCTCCAACACCTTAAGAACTTCAAACAGCCCAATATACCTCAGATTGAGCTTACCTCGTTTACCGAATCTCAGCACACCCTTCGTGGGTGAAATCTTCAACAACACTTGCTCTCCCTCCATAAGCTCCATGTACCTGACCTTTTAATATGCATACTCCTGCCTGCTCTGAGCTGCTAGAAGCTTCTCCTGAATGAATTTCACCTTCTTTAGTGATTCCCTCAAAAGATCAATTCCCCAGGGTCTCACCTCAAATGCATTAAACCAACCAATACGAGACCTACATCTCCTCCTATATAATGCCTCAAATGGAGCCATATCAATACTCGAGTGATAGTTATTATTGTACGAAAACTCTGCCAAAGTAGGAACTAATCCCAATGACCGCCAAAATCTATCACGCATGCACGAAGCATATCCTCTAGAACTTGAATTATCCTCTCAGATTGCCCATCGGTCTACCCATCGGTCTGAGGATGAAATGCAGTACTAAGATCCAATCTAGTACCTAACTCAGCATACAAGGTCCTCCAAAAGTTAGAAGTAAATTGCATACCTCTATCTGATATGATAGAAACTGGAATTCCATGTAATCGAACAATCTCGCGAATATAGAGTTTGGCTAACTTCTCAACATTATAAGTCTCCTAGACTGGAATGAAATGAGTAGACTTAGTTAACCTATCAACAATCATCCATATCCAATCAAACTTACCCAAAGTCTTTGGAAGGCCGACCGCAAAATCCATTGCAATCCTTTCCCATTTCCATTCAGGAATGGGCATTCTTTGAAGTGTCCCTCTAGGCCTTTGGTGCTCATATTTTACCTGCTGACAATTAGGGCAATGGGCAACAAAATCAACAATGTCACACGTCATTCTGCTCCACCAATAATATTATCTCAAATGGCGAGACATCTTGGTTACACTAGGATGTATAGAGTACCTCAAACTATAGGCCTCTACAAGAATAGTCTGAATCAAATTATCAATATGGGGCACACATACCCGCCCCTTAATCCTCAAGACGCCTTCCTCATCGATCACAACCTCTTTGGCCTCTCCCTGCAAGACCATATCACGAATTTAGCTCAGCTTCTCATCATCAAACTGTTTTTCTTTAATCTTGTCGAGGAAAGAAAAATTTGCCTCCACAAAGGCCAAGAACCCTTCTTTCTTGGTTACCTCCAGCCTCATAAAGTCATTAGCTAGAGTTTGAACCTCTCTAGCCAATGGACGTCTGGAGACCTGCAAATGAGCTAAACTTCCTATGCTCCCTACTTTTCTTCTCAAGGCATCGTCCACTACATTAGCTTTCCCTGGGTGATAAAGAATAGTGATATCATAGTCCTTTAGCAATTCCATCCACCTTCTCTGGATCAAATTCAAGTCTTTCTGGGTGAACATATGTTGTAAGCTGTGATGATCTGTATATACTTCATACTTTAGCCCATATAGATAATGCCTCCACCACTTCAATGTAAATACAGTTATAGCTAACTTTAAATTGTGAGTGGGGTAATTACGTTCATGCACCTTCAATTGCCTTGAAGCATAGGCAATTACATTCTACTCCTGCATTAGCACTGCGCCTAAACCAGAATATGATGCATCACAATAAACAATGAAATTTTTACCTTTTATTGGCAGGGCAAGAATTGGTGTAGTAGTCAATAAGGTCTTGAGTTTCAGAAAAATCTCTTCACACTCATTCGACCACATAAAGGGAACTTTCTGCTTGGTCAGATTGGTCATCTGAGAGGCAATAGAAGCAAATCCCTTGACGAACCGGCGATAGTAGCTAGCTAAACCAATAAATTTCCTTACCTTTGAGACATTAGTAGGTGTTGCCCAACTCTTCACTGCTTCAATCTTCTTGGGATCTATCATCAGTCCATCTTTAAAAACCACGTGCCCTAAGAAGGATACTGAATCAAGCCAGAACTCACACTTGGAGAATTTGGCATATAACCTTCTCTCCCTTAATAATCCCAGAACAATTCTCAGATGCTCTTCATGTTCTTTTCTGCTCTTTGAGTAGATCAATATATCATCAATAAAAACAATAACAAAAAGATCCAAATATGGCTTAAAGATTCCATTCATCAGACTCATGAAATCAGAAGGTGTATTTATAAGCCCAAAAGACATTACCAAAAATTCATAGTGTCTATACTTGGTTCAAAAAACAGTCTTTAGTACATTTGTTGCTCGTATTTTTAGTTGATGGTAACCAGACCTCAAATCAATTTTTGAGTAAACACAAGCACCCTCCAACTGATCGAATAAGTCACCAATGCGAGGAAGGGGATACCTAATTTTAATAGTCACCTTATTCAGCTGCCTGTAGTCTATACACATATGAAGGCTACTATCCTTCTTCTTTACAAATAAAACTGGAGCACCCCAAGAAGAGGCACTCGGTCTAATAAAATCTTTACCCAACAACTCCTGAAGTTGGGCCTTCAACTCCCTCAACTCAGCTGGGGCCATTCTATAAGGTTGAATGGAAATAGGGTACGTGCCAAGCTCCAGGTCGATACAAAAATCTGTATCCCTATCAGGTGGCATACCAAGTAAGTCTGCAGGGAAAACATCCATAAACTCACGTACTATCAAAATAGAATCAATCGATGGCACTTCAGAACTATCATCCTTGAGATGTGCTAGGAAGGCTAAACAACCCTTACCTACCAACCTCTTAGCACGAAGAAAAGAGATAATCCAAACTGGTGCAGGAAGATAGTCACCCTCTCATACCAACTAATCCATCCCAGGCTTAGCTAGTGTCATAGTTTTAGCACTACAATCTAAGATAGCAAAGTTTGGAGAGAGCCAAGTCATACCTAAGATTACATCAAAGTCAACCATCTCTAGAATAATCAAATCTACATAAGTTCTGCTCCCCACAAAAGTCACAAGGCAAGACCTATACACTTTGTCAACTAACATAGACTCACCAACAGGAGTAGACACACGAATAGGTATGTTAAGTAAGTTATAATGTAAATCGAGTCCATCAGCAAATGCAGAAGATATATAAGAAAATGTGGATCTAGGATCAAACAATACAAAAGCCAAGCTATCGCAAACCAGAAGAGTACCTATGATAACAACATTGGATGCCTCTGCCTCTGACCTTCTGGGGAAAATATAACTATGGGCTATGTCACCTTGCTGAATATTTCCCTTGTCGGCCTTTACTCTAGTAGTTCCAACCTGCCTGCCACCCCGGCCGAACTGGCGACCACCAGCACCTTGGCCACCACATCCTCTAGATTGATAGCCCCTACCATAGCCATCGCCTCCACCTGTAACTGCTAGGGCTCTATAACCCTGATCATGCCAAGCCTGACTCTGCCTTAGATAATATTTTATGATATGTCCAGGTTCACCACATCCGTAACAAGTATTAGGGTCAAGAGCGGGTCTTTGTGAAGACGAAGGAGACTAAAGATAACCCGCAAAATTAGAAAAGGGCTGACTAGTCTTTAAAAGACCTCCATATGAAACCTGCAATGAAGACTGAATAGGATGGGTCGAATAATCTCCAAAACTCTGTCCTCTAGAGTAAGAACCACTAAACTCACCTCCCTTACAAAACTTCTTGAATGTGGTATCTTTAGAAAAGTTATCTGGCTTCACCCCCTTTACCTCTATCATAAAATCAACCACTTCCTGAAAAGATTTTGCTAAAGCAACAACCTGTAAAGATGGAATCCGTAAATGTGACATCAATCCCTTCACAAAGAGGTAAATTTGCTCTTTTTGACTAAAGCAAAGCTGAGTAGCATATCTGGCTAAGGCACAAAACTTGGCCTCATAAGCAGCAACATATATCCTCCCTTATTTTATATTCAAGAACTCGTCTCTCCTCCTATCCCTCAAGGTCCAGGGAATATATTTCTCCATGAAACAGTTAGAAAAGATTGCCCAGGTCATAGGTGGTGCCTCTGTTGGTCGATACTCAACATGAGACCGCCACCATATTTTGATGTCTCCTTGAAACTGGTATGTCATAAACTCAACACCAAATCGCTCTACTATATCCATTTTATGAAGCAGCTCATGATAATAAACAAGGAAATCATAGGGATCCTTATATTCAGTACCCCTAAAGAGTGGGGGTTTCAACTTCAAGAACTTAACAAAGAGATCATGCTGGTCACTAGTCATTACTGACCCTGTAGTCAATCGAGGAAACATGCTTGTTCCTAAGGAAACAGTCATGCAGGGAGCCACAACTGCTACATGTTGAAATCCTGGCATATGAGGTGCTGGGGGAGCCTGTCCCTGATCGGATCACCCACTGAGATAAGTGAGAACCTGGTGGATCATCTCTGGAGTAGGCTGGGGTGGTGCTTCTCTCTCATGAATCTGCTCCTCCTCCACCTCAACATCATCTCTAACTACCTTATCAACCGTGGAGGGGTCGCTGCTCTCTCCCTAGCTGGCCCAGCCGTCTGGACTCTTCCCCTGGTTGGCTTTCTCCTGCAACCTCTACCGCAGCCTCTCATTGCTACTCTTCCTCTGCCTACAGCCCCAACGGCTGGCTCAGGTGCTCTTATTACTCTAGTTCTAATCATCTGTAAAAGTAAAATGAAGAAGGTCAGATACCAATTTGTATCACCTAGATACCAATTGGATTCAAGTAATAACACGAAAGAAAGAAGGAATATAGTTTTCCTAAAGTCCCATAGCCTCTCGAAGAAAAGTAAAGGCGTCCCCGTACTGTTCTGTAAGACTCTACTAGATCTGTCCTTGTGTGATGAGATCACTGAACCTAAGGCTCTAATACCAAGTTTGGCACGACCCAAAATGGGCCATGAGTGGCACTTACCCTTAACCTCCTAGGTGGGAGAACCAATGATGTGAACGCCAACTTATAAAGTATAACAATAACGCGGAAGCTCAAACTTATAAAGTAAGAAATAACAATCTACAAGGGTTTACTATATAACATTCCCCAAAATCTGAAAGTCATCACATCAAGGACATATAATTCTAAAATACTAAGTCTAGAATGTCAAACACTAAAATAAAATAAGTGACAAAGTTCGTGTCCGAACAATAAGAGCATCATGTCATGACTAAGAGAATCCATCACAAACTAGAAGGATAGCTCACCCTTAAATCCGATGAGCTTGAGACGGACTAGAGCTGAGGTCGAGTCAAAGCCAATGGAAGACTCACGGCACTCCAAAAAATAAAACAAAGAAAGATACAAGTAGGGGTTAGTACAGGACAACATGTACTGAGTAGATATCATCGTCCGACTCAAAATAAAAATCAATATACATAAAGTAATAGTGGGAAATCAACAACAACACTTAAAATGTGGCAACCAATAAACAATTACATAACCAGTCAACAACATCA
Source organism: Solanum dulcamara (assembly GCF_947179165.1). NCBI lineage: Eukaryota > Viridiplantae > Streptophyta > Magnoliopsida > Solanales > Solanaceae > Solanum > Solanum dulcamara. The sequence continues at coordinate 33,020,239 of NC_077241.1, read as the reverse complement.
AGATCACATATGAGGACTCAAGCCTCCACATCACACTCTTTTGAAAAAATGAGTTTTGGAGATTGGGTAGTATTAAGTCATTTTAATTTATTTTCCTTTAATATTATCGTGCCGGAACGTGACACCCGATCCAAATATACCATATCGGAATGTGACACCCAATCTAAATATACCGTATCGGAACGTAACACCCGATCCAAATATACCGTGTTGAAACGTGACACCCGATCTAAATATAATTAATTTATCATTTTTCATGATTACATTCCACTTCATTAACAATATTTCATCAAGCCTTCTTTATTCAAGGCACCATTTTTATGATAGGTCAAGTTCAAGATTATGAGTTTCATGGCCTCGGGATTTCAGACCAATCACAATAACATATCAACCATCCAAACCACAATAATTAAATGCGTAGTAAGCTTCACACATATTACTCAATGAATATCAATCACTATTAAGAGTATATCTATGATATAGAATAAAACTATAACCTACCTCAACCGTAGAACCGAATCCAAGCAAGTTAATTCACAAATGTCTTTCCTTTCTTCAATGCCTCAGAATGTTTCCAATCTACCAAATATATAATATTTATAAGTAAACTAGTCCGTAGACAACAATATTATTTATATGTTTAACCTAGACCCAACAACTCACCCAACTATATAATCAATTTCCTAAAATCCAAGCCTAGGGTTAAGCCCAATTCCTTCAACATCATAACTTTAATGGTTTTCATATAACACAATACATCTAATATTTAGTTATATATACTAATTTTACCAAAACTTGAATCCTAATATAATTATAATAAGAACATTCTGGCAAATATGGACTTATGTGTTGGTTCACAGACGCAATTTGCTGAATGCGTTATATTCCTGATAACTAATGCTAAGAAATTGTTACTTAATCACTATGCCAATGATTGGCCACTAAATCACTTTTCTTTTTGTCCAAATTCAAAATGCCACTGTGTATGGCAATATGCATGTTTAACTTTACACATTCAATTTCTCTCCCTCCTTAACAAGTTGCTAATATAATAAAATAATATAACTACTACCTACCTTCATAATACAGACATGATTTACCTGAAGTAATTTGTGGCTTCCTTCGGTGTTATACCGCCGCACCTTTCTCTTTTCTTTTCATATTTCTGTCTCTTTCTTCATTTCTTTTCTTTTATAAATTAGGGTAATTAATTATGACCAATAACTAATTAATAGTTAAATTCGACAACTTATTTTAATAAATATGGACAAGTGGCATAACATATTAAATAAATTATTAATTTAGTCCACTAATTAAATTAATTATTTAAATTTACCCCTCAACTAAATAACTATAGTTATTGAATAGTCCAAAATACCTATTAAAAATTTACGGGATGAGTCTTTTATGAAATAAAAAGCTCTAGTTCTCAAAACAACCTAATGGGTCTTTACACCACCATCTTCAGAACTACTTAACTTCACCTCTAATCCAGTCAACCGGTGAACATCCTTCACCAACTCCCTCTTCCCTTCATCAACATAAGCCACACTTTCCATAGACATCCTACTAAGTGCATTGGCAACTACATTGGCTTTACCCGAATGATAATGCACACTCATGTTATAGTCCTTTAGGAGTTCAAGCCACCTCCTTTGCATTAGATTGAGGTCATTTTGGTTGAATACATATTGAAGACTCTTGTGATCGCTGAACACATCCACATGTACCCCATAGAGGAAATGCCACCAAATATTTAGAGCAAAAACAATGGCCGCTAACTCAAGATCATGGGTAGGGTATTTATGCTTGTGTACCTTTAATTTTCTAGAAACACAAGCTATAACCTTGTCGTTTTGCATCAAAACACAACCCCAAACCAACTCTTGAGGCATCACAATACACCATGAACCCTTCTAATCCTTCCTTAGAGTCAAAATAGGAGCGGAGGTAAGTTGGTCTTTCAAAGTTTGGAAACTCCTCTCACACTCATCCATCCATAAGAAACTTTTCCTTCTTTTGAGTCAATTTTATCATAGGAGATGAGATGGAAGAGAACCCTTCAATGAACCTTCTATAATATCCATCTAGACCCAAAAAGCTTCAAATGTCCGAAGGAAATAATGATCTAGGCCAATTCCTCACTGCCTAGATTTTTTTAGGATCAACTTTGATCCTATCATCGGATACTATGTGACTAAGAAATGCCACCTCTTTCAACCAAAATTCACACTTACTAAATTTGGCAAACAATTACCTATCCCTCAAGGTTTAAAGCCCAACTCTCAAATGATCATTATGCTCTTCCTCACCCCGAGAGTAAACCAAGTTGTCGTCAATGAAGTCCACCACAAAAGTATTAAGGTAGGATTTGAACACCCTATTCGTTAGATCCATAAACACCGTTGGTGCATTCGTCAATCCAAACGACATCACCAAAAACTCAAAGTGACCATACCATATTTGAAATGTCGTCTTGGGAATATCACACTCCCTCACCCTTAATTGATGATAGCCGGACCGAAGATCAATTTTTGAGAAATGACTTGCCCCTTGCAATTGGTCAAATAGATCATCTATCCTAGGAATCAAATATTTGTTCTTAATAGTCACCTTGTTCAATTGCCGGTAGTCTATGCACATCCGAAGTGATCCATCCTTCTTCCTCACAAACAATACAGGAGCACCCATGGTGAAATACTTGGCTTAATAAATCCCTTTTCCAATAATTCCTTTAATTGTTCCTTTAACTCTTTTAATTTCGCTGGGCAATTCGGTAGGGAGGAATAGAGATAGGTTGGGTATCAGGGAGAATATAGATACTAAAATCAACTTTTATTTTGGAAGGGAAACTGGGAAGGTCATTGGGAAACTCATTAATCAGGAGAATCTCCTCTAGAGAAGGAATTTTAGAGTCGACATTTGTAACCCTCACAATGTGGTAGATGCAACCCTTAGAAATCAACTTTTGAGCTTTAAGACAAGAAATAAACCTACTTTTTGCTACAGAATCATGAACCTTCCATTCAAGAATGGACTCACTTGGGAATTGAAACTTGACTCTACGAGTTCTACAATCTATAGAAGCATAAGATGCATTAAATTAATCCATCCCAAGAACAACATCAAAATCTACCATGTCAAGCTCAATGAGATCATAAGGAACAACTTAATGCAAGATTGACATGGGACAACCTTTATAGACCTTTTTAGCAAAAATCAACTGACTAATGAGGGTAGACACCAAATAGGGTTCTAATAATATTTCGAGTAACACATCAAACCTATTTGCAATGAATGGAGTAACAAATGAAAAATTGACACCCAGCTCTAATAATGTATATACATCAAAAGCAAAGACCTTTAACATACCGGTAACAACATCGGATGCTTCCTCAACCTCTTGTCTCCCATGCAAGGCATAAAATAGGTTGGTTTGTTAGCCACTCCCTTGAGCTTGTTGACAATGAGTAATTTGTCCTTGAAGCCTACTGCCACCACCTCTACAATCTCTATCTTGGTACTCAATTTACCACACTTTAAGCTTGCATTGGATTCGGCTAAGCATTCCCTTTTGTGAGTCAATCCACACTTCTTGCAAGCAGGAAAAGCTTGATCACCAACATTCTCTCTTATAACCAGTAGATTAGCACCCTTGTCCTTCTTGAACCTTGGCGGAGGAGAATTGATGGAACTTTTACCCACGAATCATTGCTAATATTGGCCCCTTCCACTATCACCATAACCTGACCTTTGATGATTGAACCCTCCACCATCAACTCTAGCCTTTTTAAACCCTCTTGACCTCTCCCTCAACTTCCCATCCTTAATTTGTTCCGCATATGTCATGAGTCGAGAGATGTCCATCTCTTTGACAAACATAAATGTCTTGCCCTTTTTGGCAAACTAAAAATGCTAAAGATAAATTTTCTCATCCTTGCCCTTGGAAAAAGCATATTTAGATAGTTTAGTGAATTTAAGGGCATATTCCCTCACACTCATGCCCTCTTGGCGAAGGTTAATGAACTCTTGGATCTTTGCCTCCTTTATCTCCATAGAAAAGAAGTGATCTAGGAAGGTACCCTTGAATTCTTCCCATTTTATTGGTTTCATATCTTCACCCCTCTTAATAACCCATTTGTCATACTAAATCCTTGCCACACCCTTGAGTTGATAGGCCACTAGCTTGGCTTTTTCATTTGGAGTCACTTCCATGATAGCCACAATTTGGTAAACTTCCTTAATGAACTATTGGATCCTCATCTACCTTGGAACCATCAAAATTGGGTGGATTTATTCTCTTGAAGTCCCAAATTCTAGAAGCTGGAGTAGGCACTTGAGGAGGAGGAGGAACAATGCCTTGGTTAGCTTGGTTGGTTACGGCTTGGGCCAACAAAGTGATCATGTTTCAAAATTCCACATATGTAACTCCTTCCTCATGATAGAGCTTTGGGAACCAGAGGAGATTGGTCCTCATCTTCAACCCTTGCTTTATGTGGAGGTATCCTTCTTGGAGGAATGATCTAGAAGACACAAAATGATTTGTTAGTTAGAGGAAATCTTCAGAAAACTCTAGGGCACGACATGAATCATAAAAGAAGGAAAAACTTTCCTAAATATCCCATAGTCTCTTATTCATAGTTGTGGTGCGCTTCACAACCATGAACAAGACCCTATTTGATGCAGTACATTAGACTCCGAGGACCATTCAAAACCTCTGACTCATTTGTCATGACCCAAGCCTAGGGATTAGACATGATATGAAAAATGAGGAACACAGAGGTACCTTACCCAAGCCTCTTAGCATTCATTTAGCCTTCATAAGTAATGATGATAAACAACAAGCAGAAATAAATGGGGAAAATGGGACTATGGGAGAACATCATCGAATACGAGTCATCAATAACCTCCAATCATCATCCATTTGCTTCCAATAATACCTCTAAATCTTTAGATGTGGTAGGGGCTAAGACATGTCCCTAGCTCACTCTTAAATTGAAATAGAAATAAGTACCACAAAGATATCCAAAAGTCTTTATGTAATACAGCTAGAAAAGGAAAGGAATATTGTTCCTGAAACATGGGAACTCACCAAATAGTAGTCTTTAATGAATCCAACTAGCCACGTGTAGGTGAATGTGGAGCAAAGATGGTACCTACTTGGTGATATCATGTAGGAAAAATAATATGCGTTAGTACTTTGAATGTACTAAGAATGTAGGCATGCAATTCAATGAAAACATTAAAATATTTTAAGGTAAAGTACATAAGTAGATGCATGCATAAGCAATCAAGATGAATATCATTAGAAATATTCATTTGAGGGAATATGACTCTAACCGACATCTAAGGCCATGCGAGCTATTATATGGAATCCAACATAACCCCTTAGTTGGCACAGGGAGACTACTTGTCGAGTAGAACTCCATAAACTTCATTCATTTGTTCAATATTTAGGGCTAATTGTGGATCCACAAACCTAACCCTATAAGGTCTCCTATGGTGGCACATAGTTCAAGAAACTAGAGGTTGCTACTAGAATTCTCTTATCGAACCCCATCTCAAGCCTCATTCATTGCTAAGTCAAATCCCACAAAATAGTTTAGATAACATAAGTTCATAATCATGTACATAGCTTTGGATCATCAAAACATCATTCGATAGAATAGCTCATTAAAAACCCTTCTTTGATTCACAAAAGTGAAAATTGACCTTTCACAAGTAGAATTCATCATTTCATAATTATTTCACTATTCTTTTATTTCATAAGATTCCTTTGATCATAGACATTACTTTCATAGACATTCATTTAGAGTCAAAAGATTTCGATTCAGACTTTATTGAGAATATAGTAAAACTAGGTGGGTTCCATTCAATTCAACCTTCAAATTGTTTACATCCATACTAGCATGAGTAAGAGTAATGGAATGCACCAATTAAAACATATTTAAAAACAACCCACCAATTCACTTTAAAATCCTTTCATGCCTTCATATAAGGGTCTTTGATAAATCAACCATTCCATGAATTAAGAGTCAATATAAGCTAATATAGGTAAATAAACTCCAAATATTCAATAATCTATACATTTGGAAACATAATGTGAAAACCCATAAAATCCACAATTTAAATTAAACTATTAAGTTTAGAAAATACTTGAGCTCCATGGGTGGACGAACCCATGAATAAAGACCCACATACCTTGGGGAATATATCCCTAATGCAGTCTTTGAAAGTGGAGACTTGAAGACCTTGGGAATGAACCCTAGCTTGGAAGATCAAACCCTTAAGAGAACCTTGAGAGGAAAGGATGTTGTGTGTTTGAGTATAAATGTGAGAATGAGGGGTTTGGGATAGCTTAGGGTCTTTAGCTAAATATTAAGTCCTCAAAATGACTTCACTTTGATGATAAAATATAGGAAAAGACCTAAATCCCCCTCTTTAAAACTTTTTGGAATGAACCTATAACTCATCCTTACGAGTCGTAGACCTACCTACGACTCATCAAAAGGACTCATCCTGCAGGGTCTGAGAAAACCCCGAGGACCGAGTCTCTAAAGTTCCTCTATTTCTCGTCTCTACAAGTTGTAAATATTTCTATGACCTATAGAAGGGACTCATCCTGCAGGGTCTGAGAAACCTTGAGGACTGAGTCTCTAAAGTTTCTTGATGAGTCATTTCTACGAATCGTCTAAACTTCTATGAGTCGTAACCTAGACTCATAAAATTGCTCCTCATTTGGTCTAATTTCCAACATTAAACTCTATTCTCTGAGTCAATTGTATGACTCGTAGATGTACCCACGACTCGTAGGTTGAGTCGTAGAAGCCCATTCAGTCTATTTTCCAGAGTTTGTTCCTTTGTTTTGACTTTCGACTTACAGGGTCTTAAAAAACTAATGACTACAAGTATTGCTTATTGGCACTCGACACATAAGTGAAACGAGGTTCAAACTACCATAAAATGTTCAATTATGCACTCAAGGCTCAAAATGATGACTAATCAATGTCAATACAAGTTCATGCTCACAAATGTTCACTTCAAAGTGTAACTTTATGTCCAATGCACATATTAGAATGCCCTCACATCAAGAAAGTGATTTCACACTCTCACAATGATATTCACCGATTATATCAAGGGAATCACATACAACTCTCATACTCACAAAGACAAAAACATGCACAAATCCACCCATAATCTTGCCCTTATTTTCCAACCAAAATATCAATCTGACCATGAAAGATCAAAAAGGTCTTTTAAGGCTTGTAATGGGGCTGAGTGCAAGGTATGATTATTTAGACTTAGTGACTTTTCTTCCTTGGAGCATGGATCGATACAAACATCTTCCTTGCCTTTTTCAAATCGCGAATCACCCTTTTTCGTTCATGGACTCTCAAACTTTTGACTTATTTATTTTGGACCCTCCCCCCTTTTTTTATTTCTAACTGAAATAACATAACAATTTGCCTCATTTTTCTTCTGTTTTTTGATTCTTTTTTTAAATAAATGGAGATTTTATTCTATCAATCATCCAAGGGTGATCTTTTCACAAACCATTTCTCTTACTTCTTTCCCAATCGTACCACACCCCAACTTAGGGTTTTGGTCTAAGTTGGATATTCAACTTGTCCAATACTCCAAGGAGTATATAGGTTGGTAGAATAATGGGATTTCAAAAGCTGGTTCAGTAGTTTGGATTCAAGTTTCATTCAAGGAAAGGTTAGGCTCAAATGGCGCTAAATTAGGTTCACTTGCTCACATGGAAATCACAAAAGGTTAAGGCAATTTTGGGTTCACTAATAGAAATCATGCCTAAGATCATTTATTTCAAACACCAATTATAACCAATTGGACCAACGGGGTAAGTTCTAGGTGTCCTCGTGCATATCTTTCAAGTAAGCCTCAACACACATGGCATTCCAATTATGAATATTGAACATAACTCTACAATTTAAGTTCACGTGCACTGATCATGCAAGACTCATATTTGACATTCGGTTAGTCACAAAGAGATGCCAAAAGGTCATACAAAATGTATGCGACCTCTTTTTCCTCGTTGGAATCATACAAAATATGTCTTCATCAAGATCACTATTCAAGTCATCGATATTAACCAAGGCCAATTCTCGAATGCACAAGTCAACAATGGATATAACCATAACAATTTAAGTAAAGGTGCAACCCATAAATTATCAAAACCAAATATATACAAACAATCAAATTAACTAAACATTATTTACAACCCCAAATGGAAAATTTTCCAAAATCAATAACAACAAATGGTTTAGGTACCTAAGGTACCTTACCCTACCCAAAAAATAAAGCAGTGTTCTCAATGCAAAAAGTAAAAGCAGAAAGTAAAAGAGATAGAGATAAGTATCCCCCTGTCAGGCTAAGCTTGAGGAGATCTTTGGACTGTAAGAGCATCCTCAACTGGGGCATTAGTGCCCAATATCTCACTAGTGGGGGAAGGAAGTGGTGCTATGTGTGGTGGCTTACTAAAAGGCATAGGATGTGGTTCCACAGTAGAGGGATCAACAAGGGACCGTGCTAGAGCTACCTAAAGCTGCACATCCTTAAAATCAGCAAGGTCTTCAGAAGTGTCCTCAGCCTGCAACTCAGTCACCCCAAGTTCTTCTCATCTATCTCGGGAAGTGCCTCTTCATCATCACTAGTAATAGACTCAGCTCCGGTCATAGAAGATGGTGGGAAAGCAACACCCACAACTCCCTAAGCTAGAGGGACCTCAAAACTTTGCCCCTCGGGAGGCATGAACACCACCCCATAACATCGTGATATCAGTGGACTTAAGCTTGTCCACATCCTTCATCAACCCTGCAATATCAGTTTGAATGGACTCCAAACTAGTAGAATGTCCCTCAACCTTTTTCCTACTCCTTAATGCGAGCGGTGAAAGTAGCTAGATTTTTAGCAATCTTTGTTAAAGTGGCTTGCTGTCCCGTTACCTCAACTCGTAATGGAGTAAGAGAAGCCTCAATCATTGTGGCAATCATAAAAAGGACATATGCCTCTAGCCTCGAAGCTCGCATATATGCTGAGTGGGAAATATTACCCATCTTATATAACATGGCCAGCATCAAAAGAGGTCGGGTGCTATCCAGAGGGATTATGGGAGTGGAAGGGGTAAAGGATGGGCCCAGAACAATAGGAGTAGGAGGTACAATGCCTGCCACCAAGGAATCCGCATCAACAACCGATGTAGTATTAACTGGTTATGGCCTCCTCCTAGCTTCAACATCATGTAAATAGTATGCCTCAATCCTGTAGATGTCACTAGATGATGCTGGGGCCACCATCACATCAGTAGACTTAATAAATTAAACTCCCGCCCGCTCACACAAATCTGTAATTAGAACAGGGAATGACAATTAAGTCTACTGCTTCTGAGTCCTAAAACATATCTTAGGTACAATGATCAAATCTAAGTTCAATCTCTCTCTAGAAATAATACTCCCCAACAAAGATGCCTTGGGGTGGCAAAGAATAGATTCATTCTTACTAGGATACTGATGAAACCAAACCAATAACGAGCTGCTACATTGTTGTCGTTCTTTTTAATCACAACATTCTCATCAATCCACGGAGTGGTAACATTATAAATCAAGGGTGCCAAACAAGCCTTCAAGTTATCCAATGTGTTAATATGAATTTTATCCGCCAGCTCGTGACAAACTCTAACCAAATAACCTAACGCATCATTGATGTCTGTCTTACTATACTGAACCTCTTTACCCTGACGGTAACAACCTTAAGTGGGCCTACTACATTAGTCTTTTTCTTTCCCTTTGAAAGTGCATTATCATAGGAATCATAAAACACCCGTACCCACATTTGAACATATGGAATTTGAGCTGTAGTGAACTGCTCGAATTGATGAAATTGAATCGATCTCCAGATTTTAGGGTACCTATACCTTTCGACTACTCCATCAGTAGAGATCCATTTCTCTTCCAAAATCATACGAAGACCACAAAATTTAACTTGTTTGTAGAGCGGGGTGTAAAAATGGGGACTACCCAAGGAACCATGTCAACCGTTGGGTTATAAGCCACTTTAGAGCATATTTCAATGTAGGAGTGCTTATGGACATGTTCTTCAGCCAAAGAAACAGACTGAGACTCCATAATAGGGGCGGCATGAACTGGGGTTGCATATCCCTCATCTCGTTGTATAGCCATGTCATCATCTGAGGAAGAGCCATTAGAACTAGACTCATCGACCAATTGGCTCTTGCCTTTGCCCTTCCCTTTATCCTTTGCACTCATACATGGAGGCGGGTGTTGATTGAATCTATGCGATTCATATGGTTCAGTTATAGGGATACCCCATGCCTTCTTTTGATGATAAAAAAATCAACCTTATCTATAAGATGACGTATTAGTTACTTCCTAGACATTCTTGCCCGCTAGACATATACCACAAGGGAGAATTTTGTGATAGGTTAGTCCAAAACCAAGTATAAAAGAAAGCACATTAGGTAAGGTATTAGGTGTTTTGGTGATACGCCAAACAACTTCGATGAGCAAAAAGGAGCTCGCCGATAGTCACAGAGTAATTTGGGCCAATACCTCAATGCAAAGGGGGAAAAAGAGAGGAGAATCATAGAAAGGGGAGCTGCTGAGTTGCATCGGCAAGCCAACAGTAGATCGCCGAATAGTTCAGAAAGAACAAGAAAAGGTGAGAGATAAAAGGGAGAGAGACTTCAACCCTTAGTGTCTCGAAAAAGGCCTCGGCGAGCACGTTTGAGCTTGCCTAACTGCCCAGAACAATAACATCCAAAATTTCAAAGTATCAACACCTAATGGCATTTAATAGCATCCCACATACAATTTAGACAAAAATTAAAGTGACCAACTGACTAATCAATGTCGTAGGTATCCGACTTCTCTACGGAACTAACTAACCATTGTTCGACAAAATTACACTTACGAATGATGTCACCCATCTATTATCAGGAATAATCAAGGATTTATGGGCATAGGGTTCATCAAAATTCACCCCCATACTGTCAGACCCAAATGAACTCAAAGTGAACCAAATTCATACATGCACTTTCAATTAGTGACCCATATTTTGTAACTCAAAACAGAGGTGCAAATACGAGCTATGCCTATCATTCAACCAATTTATGCAAGAATCCAACAAGTACCTTTGTAATCGGGGCCAAAAAACTCATGTAATCATTCTTACTCAACTAAGGGTCAAGAATAACATTGTTAATTCAAAGAATTAACCAATCATTATAGGCAAAAAGGGAAAAATAAAATAGAAATTAAACCTGTGAAAATGAGTTTTAATGAAAGAGAGACAAAAATGAGAGCACAAGAGCAATCCATACAAATACATATAAAAATGAAAATTGAAGTAAAGAAATTAACTTAAAATAAGTGAAATAAGGGAGGTAAATAATGTAGGAAGAGGAAGGAGCAAAATTTGAAGAGTTGTAAATTTAAATGGAAGGGGACCCTTTAAATTCTAGGTGGCCGTTCAAGTAGGTGAGATTGCCATAATGTTGCCTAATGGAACAACATGTCACCAATAACTACCTTGCTCACGAAAGTTGCATGGTCTCCTTAGGTAAGAGTAGGGTGGATCGGCGAGCTTGATGGAGCTCACCGACACACTTTGGCGAATTGCAGAGGGGACATTAGCCCACCTTCTCCTTCAGTATTAGAAACCTTTTATGATAGATTAGATGGAGAGATTGGTGAGTCGCCGACAAGCGATTAAGCTCTCTTATAGTTCCAGAATATTAGGGGAATTTGGGGTCATTCTAAAGTCCAGAACGTGAGGAACAACGGGTCCGCCTTTTGACTTTGGTGCATCGCTGAATGAGAGTTATGTTTGCCTAAATGTCTAGAATCTCCAGGAATTGTTGAGTCATCTGGAGGCCAAGAAGGAGATCACCAGCGGGCTCACCCATTGAGTATGGTGGTTCACCAAATAATGTTCTGGAGTGCCCATTCCTTCACTTCCATGAATTCCAACTTCAACCTACCTAATGAACATACGTTATTTAAAAACCACTAAAAACTTGGGTTTCCTCCTAAGAAGTACCTCAGTTAACACCGTCACATAACGTGGATATGCATTAAAGTATCATCTAAATACACCACTTCAATCATCCCTAGACTCGGGCTGTTACCAAAATATAACTTTAGGCACTGCCCCTTAAATTTGAATGTCGACCCGACTTTGTTCTAAACCTCAATGGCACCATTTGTGAACACACGAGCCACTTTAAAGGATCCAGACCATTTGGACTCCAACTTCCCAAGAAATAGTCAAAGACAAGAGTTGAAAAGCAACACAAAATCACCCACTCTAAAGTATCATTTGAGAATTCTAGCACCATGCCATTTCTTCTTTCTTGCCTTATAAATAGCTGAACTCTTATATGCTCAAAGTCGAAACTCCTTTAAGGCGTGAAGTTGATCAACTCTTCACTTTGACACTGCATCCCAGTTCAAATTCATACCTTTCAATGCCCACAAGGCCTTATGTTCTAACTCAACCGTCAAGTGATAAGCCTTATCGAATACCAGCTGATACGACGACATTCAAATTGGTGTTTTGTACGCAGTTCGGTAGGCCCACAAGGCATCATCGAACTTTTGGGACCAATCAGAGCTATTGCTATTCATAGTCTTAGCCAAGATAGCCTTGATTTCACTATTCAACACTTCCACTTACCCTCTAGTTTGTGGATGATACGGAGTGGAAACTTTGTGAGTGATGCCATACTTTCTCAGTAGTGATGCAAACATACAATTGCAAAAGTGAGATCCACCATAACTTATAATAGCGCATGGTGTGCCAAACCTTGTGAATATATGCCGCTTGAGGAATAGCACTACACTTCTGCCCCTCATTATTAGGTAAGTTCATTACCTCACATCATCCACAATAAATAAAAAATATTTATTCCCATAGAAACTCATAAAGGGACACATAAAATCAATCCCCCATACATCAAACAACTCAACCTCCAAGATAGGTGTAAGAGGTAACTCATGTAGCCTAGACACACCTCCTTGTTTTTTGCGCTGACTATATTTTCATACGAACATATTGGTTTTGTGATATAAGGATGCCTAATAGTAGCTGCTTTAAAGAACTTTAGCTGCAGTTCGAACCCCACCATGGTGACCTCTAAATGGAGATAAATGACAAACACATCTCTGGATCATATGGTCAGCACATTCTCTAAGCAAATAAGATTTATTCCAATAGTATTTTGTTTAATCAAAAAGGAACCTTTTTTGTTGTTGAAAATTCAAACCATCAATGAAAATCCCACATGCCATAAAGGTTGTGAAATCCGCATACCATGGGAGTGAATTATAAGATATCCCCATCATTTATTCATCTAGAAAGCTTTCTCAATATCTTTTTCATCGGACACCACCACGTCTAATTCAAGTCTTGATAAATGTTAGGCTACCTGGTTTTCGCAGCTTTTATGATCATTGACCTCAAAGTCAAAATCTTGTAACAATAATACCCACCAGATCAGCCAAGATTTAGCATCTTTCTTGGCCATCAAATAAAAGATTGTGGTATGATCGATATGAAATACTACCTTTGTACCTAAGAGATAGACAATGAACTTTTCAAATGCATAAACAACTGCTAATAGCTCTTACTCCATAACAGTGTAGTTCTTTTGGGTTGGTTCAACATCTTACTAGCATAATAGACAAGATGGAAGAAGTTTCCCTTTCTTTGACCAAGAACAACCCCCAAAGCTACACCACTTGCATCACACATAAGTTCAAAAAGGATGCTCCAATCTGGAGCCTGTATGATGGGAGCCGATATGAGTTTCTCTTTAAGACAAAAGAATGCATTGATACAAGCATAATCAAACTCAAACACACTTTCCTTATCATGCAACTTGCACAATGGATAGGCAACCTTAGAGAAGTCTTTAGTGAACCTTCAATTAAACCCGGCATGTCCCAAGAAACTCTAGACATCCTATACCAAAATAGGAGGTAAACGAGCAATCACCTCAACTTTTTCTTGATCCACTTGAATAACCTCTCCCAATATTTTGTGACCCAGCATGATACCCTCTTTCAGCATGAAGTGAAACTTCTCCCAATTTAAAACAAGGTTCATTTTGACATATCTTTTCAATACTTGATTAAGATGCTCAAGATATGCATCCAAAAAATCATCGATAAATACCTCCATCATGTCGTCTACCATGTCGGTGAAAATAGAGAGCATACATCTTTGAAAAGTCATGGGAGCATTACATAACCCAAAAGAATCCGCCTAAAAGTAAAAGTGCTATATGGGCATGTGAAAAACCTCTCATAAAATACCTCCATAAGTTCATCCTAGGAGGTGATGGAATCCCTCGGTAGCTCTCCTAACCATTTGGTTGCCTCCCCCATAAGAGAGAATAGAAACAACCTTAGCCGAATTGACTCGTACAATATGTTCTTGAAAGATAAAGAGCTGCAAACATCCATGAAGTTACAGATATAATCATGAGGATCCTCGTGAGCGAGGCCTCCAAAGAACCTCTTCATTTGAAGGTATTACAACATAGTTCCAGTCACGTGAAAGATTGCATTACCCACAGTAGAAGGTAATCTTATAGCTTCGGCACTACCCATTTGGTCAACATTAACATCGTTCATATTCATCATTCATGACTCCAGTGTTACTTCCATGAACACTCAAGAGAAAAACAAACAAACAATAGTAAAGTAGTCCTACTACAAATAACTAGATCACAAGCAATGTCAATAAAAGAACTCTAATCACCGTTCCCTGGAAACGATTCCATCTTCTATAATACTCAAACTACACTTCTTATGATTTAAAGTGTAGGTGATCTTTATCAATATAAACCTAATCTATGAGGTTGGGGTCAAATCCTACAAGGAACTATTGAGAATAGAATTTGATCACGAAGTATAAAAATGTTCTAGTCTTTTGTAGCGTGAAAGTAAATAGTTTGTAACATAATTTAAATCTATAATTTTGGATTATCAATTTTAAAGAGTTGACAAGATCCAGTAACAACATGACTAACACCGATTTGGGTTTTATCAGGGTAAAAGGAGCTTCTTGGGGAGATGCATAGTTAAGCCCATTGTTCCGATAAGAATAGATGCACAACTCAATGTGTTTAACATTCAATGGATAGGCAAGGGATAATCAATGATACGAGATAGCATTTTTTGACTACTATTCATCTATACATGCAAGCACTTTCGATCCTAAACATGCTTACTAATAAAACTAGCCTGATCCTTTGTAAAACCTCTTCTATTGAGAGAGACTACAATTGATAAATGCAAAGCAATGATTATTTGTTAATTTAGTCACTTCACATCATCTTTTCAAGATAAGATGACGATCTAGAATAGAAATATATTTGCAACCATAAACCATATATGAATACACTATAAATTAATAAAACTAATAGCAAATTAACAATTTTTGATTTGTTGCAAAATCCCAAATCCTAAAACAACAATTTAACTACATAGCACTCCCTAGAAGTATGGGGTTTAGCTACACATTAAGAAATTAAAGAGAGTTTACCAAAGTAATAGTCCTCCATTCAATTTAGCAAAGTATAAACTCTAAATTCCAAAGCCCAATTCGATTTTTATCTCAAAAACCAAGTCAAAATCCTAAGATAACAGTAAGGTTCTTATCTCAGGTTCTAAATAGTAAAAAACGTCACTCATTTGCCATTGAAAAAACAATTTATACATGTGCAACATAGAGGCAAAAAGTGATTGTTCGGACCACTTCGGCGACATTAGTTGCGCATGTCGAAGTGGTCGGCGACTCGCCCTTTGCTCCTTCTCCTTACCTTTCATCATGTTCCTTCTTTAGTCCAGAGTCTATTCATTTGGCGATAACGATCTTGCTCGCTGACAAATTCGGTGAGTCACACTTTTCACCTTTAGCGTAGATCTTCAATCGCCCTCTTTACCTGAAGTATAATACCCTAAATAATTAAGTTAATATTCTCACTTCGATGGAACAATCCTTAGTAAATATATTATGTTTTACTCACATTTTAGGAACTTAAAATTTTGCTAGATTTTATGTAAACTACTAATTAGAATTTCCCCTTATAAGAAAAGAGAGCTTATATATAAATGTATATGCTTATATGTACGCATTTGGGATGCCCACTTTTACTTTTTGGGCAGCCACCTTTCTAGTAGGAGGTGCCAAGTAATAAATATAACTTTTTAAGACTTCTCTTACACCTCATCTGAGAATTTCGGTTACTGAAAGACAATGAAAGACATATAACTCTCTCTCCATCATAATCCCTTACAAAATCACCAAGAAAACTTTTTCTTTCATCTAGAACTCAAAGCAACCCTAGCCTTGTAGTAAGTAAAACCAAATTTGTTTTTAAAACTATGTAGCTGTTAGTAATTTTGGCATACATCATTGTGTAGAACTTTTTTTAGTAAATAAATATATTTTGGAAAGATAACGCACACACCTACAACTCTTATATCTATATTGGAGCCTAATTCTGTTGTTATTGAGTTTAAAAAGAGGATGCACCATAGAACAAGTTCTGTCCGGATTCTTAATTTAAAAATCCCATATGTGCAACTATTGGTGTTTTTATTATAGCATTTTTTACAAAACTTATTTTATGATTATTATTGATTTTTTGAAAACTTAAGACATATATCTACAACTTTTATGAAAGGTATAAAATCCAATTTTGTCATTTGCATTTTCCAAAATCAGTTACGACATGAGGTACTGAGCTAGCCGGATTGACTGTTTTGGTAACATAGTTGAGTTTACACATTCTAGGCTCACTTTTAATGGTACCTATTGTTTTATGTCAATATTAATAAGATACTAGAAATTAAAGAGGGTATTTAATTATATTTTCAAGGTTTTTTTATACTTGTGTGCAAGTTGAGGAACTTGAACTATTGGTGGGTATATGGTTTGAACTCTTGAAGTTATGTTAGACTGGTTGTTTACTAAAAGACTGAGGTTTGTGTATAAACTTGTACTCTTACTCTTGTTACCTACTGGAATATTTGAAAGCCTATCTTGGAACATTGGTTATTCCTTGTTAGTTTGTATTGTCATGTTGGTATCATTTGAGACTTGCAAGCCACTTGTTTAACTCACCCACTTGTACAGATTTCTTGATCACCTAACATTCTTGTGGACTTTATGCTTCTTTTTGCTATTACTTTGTCACTATTAGCATGCCTCTTCTTTCAGACCTTTTGCCATCTTGATTCTGGATTTTTGGTTCGTCTTAAGTATGGAAGTTTTCCATTTTGAGTAGGAACTAGAAGCCATTTTTAATATGATTCTTGGTTCTCTTAATTATTGGTTCTTTACCCTTCTTGATACAGTACTCCAGTCCTTCTCGATACTTGATCATATTTGGTGTGACGACATGATGTACATATTGGGTGAAACTTTTTATTTAATCTTTTGTAAATATGGTTCTATGAATTCTTGACACTTAAACTTTTAAATATCAAACTGCATACTCATGATATATTTGCTATCTTGATTTATTTATTATGTTTAAATTTATGCTATTCATGACCTGAGAAGAGTAATTGGAGAATCTAAAGGCTTTAAAATTATAGTTTTACCCCCCTAAGCTTTATGCTTAGCGATAGTTGTTTCTATCATAGGAAATGTCCGAGGAGATGCTTGAAGTTTGTTAGTGGAGATAAAGTTTTTTGGAGACTTAAGAAAGATCACATTTATATATAGGAATCTATATTTTGTAGTAGTTTTGGGACATGTATATGATCCATGGGGTGCCTGTGTATATGTATTTATGTATTTATTTTTGTGAGTTGATCCATTCATGACACCATGGGTTGTAACTTAAATTTGGTTGCTTGTTTAGTTGTTTTGGGGCGTGTAAATCCAAGTCTTGTAATGTACTAAATTTATAACTTGAGTTGGAATATTTGTATGAAGCATGAACTATTTAACTTTGGTAATCATAAGTTGGTAATAGTTTATTACGTGAACTGTAGTGATATGAAATAATACATGGATGTCTCATAATATATTTTCTAAAATCATTTTTGAAAAGCCGTCCCGTCATAAATTGAAAGTTTTATTTGGTTAAATTGAGAACAAATGAATGTTAAAGTGGCAAAAATCTTATGCCTTGAACTATTTTGAATGGGACAAATTCTACTACTAGATTATATAAATATGTCTTATGTTAAGCTCTTTAAATGTCACAAATATTTTATACGTTCTCTTTTTAAGTAGTAGTATCCTCCCAAGTAGGTCGCTACAAGTGTTGATATCAGAGCCTAGGTTTGTGGTTCTAGGATTTTTGTTATAATTTGCTTGCATACTTTCTTCCTCTTTGAAGGTTTGGGCTATATTATTTGTTCACTATATGGTAAATAGTATATTTAAGTCATGTAGGTTGTTATGTATCATGTACATGTCTCTAATGCAATGTGATCTTCCTTTTTGGAGGAATTAAGTTATGGCCTCTTTTTTTAATAGACCTATGGAAGCTGCACGTGAAGGTATAGGTGACTCTTATTCCCAGCCTCATGTACTAGAAGGGGTTGGCGAACAGTCCTCGGATCAATATATTCCCCATACTAATAGGTCTAAAGTAGGAAACCAACAAGATGTAAGAGCTGGTCCACATTCTCACCTGAGCCATAGACTCAAGTTATGAATCCTGCTTTCCCACAGATGGTTGAATTCTTTCACTGCATGGCTGAAATAATGCATGATCCCAATGGGATAAACTTTGAAAAAATAAGTAAAATGGGTGGAGTTGAGTTTGAAGGAACTGTTGATCCCATTGATGCTGAATAATGGCTTAAGCGCATGGAGAGGGTGTTTGAGTAGTTGAAGTGTTTAGATGTTGCCAAATTCAAGTATGTCATCTAACTGTTACAAAAGGATGCTTATGACTGGTTGGTAAGTGTGCCAAATGCAAAAGAAAAAACTCTAGTTCTTACTTGGGATGATTTTGTTAAAGAATTTCATATGAAGTGTGTCCCGTCTACTTATTATGATGCTAAGAAAAAAGAGTTTTTAAATCTAAGACAATGAGGCATGTGTATTACTGAGTATCAACAAAAGTTTAGTAGACTTTTTTTGTTATGCTGGAGGTATTATTAATGAGGTAAAAGATAAGTGCAAAAGGTTTGAAGATGACTTGAATGATTCCATCAGAAAGAATGTGGCGATCCTGCAATATGAGAACTTTTGTAAATTAGTTTCTTCTGCTTTTACTTGGGAAAGACTTGATAAGGAAGAAGCTAGTAGACATAAGAACAAATTCCAAAATTCTAGGTCAGATTTTGGAGGTCCATACAAAAAACAAAAGGTTTGATGATTCTAAGGCTGGTAGTGTCAACAAGTCAGCTCAATAGAAGCAAAATAGATCAGACTTTTCTACAACTAGCATTCCGAGTCATAGCCAAGGCAAGATTAGCATTTAAAAGGAATCATTATGGTACTTGCAGGAGAGCTTCTAGTGCATGTTTTAATTGTGGGAGCTTTGATCATAAAGTGAAGGATTTTCCTTATCCTAATAATGTTCCTCCCTTGCGCACTGAGGGCTCAGTTAAGAAGCCTTCGAATACCTTCTCAAACCAATAGAGGTGCAATACCTAAAAATACCCATGCAGCAGGGATGAGTGGAGAAAATCAAGCTAGTGGGTCAAGAGCTACTGCACGAGCTTATGCTATGAGGCAGAGAAATGATCAAGAAGGACATGATGTGGTTGCCGATAAATTTTACTTGTTTGGGTTATGTGTGTTTACACTATTTGATCCTGGTTCTATATATTTCTATATTTTTTCATCACTTGTTCTTCCTGAAAATGTGAAATCGGTGAGACTTATGTTTGATATGCTAGTTGAAAGTCCTTAGGGTAACCAAGTGATCTTGGGTGCATTTATGTACCCAATAGAAAATAAATCTCATAATTAATAGTCAAGTGGAGAGTAAATTCCTATAGTTTAGTTCATATTTTATCATATTTGTGTATTGTTGTAACCAACCAACATGATTAGATATTTTTAATGCAAATTAATAAAGAATGGACATTCAAAATATGATCGGATTGAAAGTGGAGCTCAAAGGAGAAGTTGAGAACAAATGCGGAGAAAATGCATCATTTTGGAGTGTGTCCACATCGCGCACTATGCTTCAATGATTTAATTCCAACACTTGGAATTTATTTAAAGTAACCACACTGAAGTCCATGTCGCGGACCTAGTTCTGGATAGAACAAATTTAACTGACATAGCTAATGCAAAATTGCACTGAACTAAAACAAGTCTGCATCACGAACTTCAGTGCGGTTACTTTAAATCCACTTTTTAGTGTCTATAAATAACACCTTTACATATTTTATTATAGATCTCAATCAAATTATCAGTTTTGGACTGAAAGAGACGAAGGAAGAACTACTTTTGGTGATATTTCTTCTTTTCTTTCAATTGAATTCAAGTTTTTATGTCATTAATGGTCTATGTAATTATGTTACAAACTATGAGTGGCTAAATCACCTTGTTCTTGGGTTGTAGCCATAAGATGAAGGTTTAAATCTTATTTTCTTTGGTTGAAAATGGGTTTTTGTATTTGATTACTCCTATATTCTTGTTTTTCTTATTTTAATGCTTGATCACCATTAGAATATGTTTTAAAATTTGTTGTCTACTAAAAACTCAAAAGACGGAAAAAAGATAGAACACTAGAATATAGGGAGCATGTTTGTTCTAGAATTACCTAAGATAATTTGTATATAGGATGCCCACGACACATATTTATACACATTTTTGGTTACTAAACAAGATGATAATTTTAATGCATTTTTGTTGGTTCATGCTTATTCTCGGTCAATGATGTAGTTAGGCTATCAACAAAAGTAGGCAATTAGAGATCGGAAGATCATAATTGTAAAATCAACCTTGTAAATCTATAATCAAAAGACCCATTGGATACCAAAGTGAAGAGTGTTAGACCTGAAATCTTTAAGTGCTACAACCCTGGAACTCTCCCTTAAATTAATCAAATCTCTCTAATATCTTTAAATTATTTTCTTATACCATTTTTGATATAATTGTTGTAGATATAAACAAACTCAGCTCTTTGCAACACGCATGAATAATTTAATTCATTGAAAGGAAAGACAAAGCCTATTAAGTTTCCACGTGGGTTCGATATCTTGCTCTTAAAAAGGGTCACTATATTACTTTTAAGACCGCGTACACTTATGTGTGAGTTTGGACACAATAATGTTTTGGCGCCGTTGTCAGGGAGAATTTTTAATTTGGCAATAGTTTTCTTTTCAAAGTTCCTTTATTATTTGTGTTCGTGTTAACAACTTGATCTTAGATTTTATCTCTTGCAGGAGAATTCACAAAAGCATACTAGATAGAAGTGGGAACATTGTAGTGCCTTAGTTGAGCCTGAAAGATTTTTACATCAGCAAAGAAAGAGAGCAACTGCTCTATATCTCGTACTACAGGTAAATCTGGGTGATACTAATGAAATACTTGTAGAAGTCCCCGTGGAAATGGCAGCCAGGACAATATATGCTGTGGCAGTCCCACTCATAGTTAATCTCACCTATAGCTTTCAAAACCTGCCAGCTGGAGGAAGATTTGAACTAAAACAGAACATGATGCAGTTGTTGCACTGTAATGGGCAGTTTACAGGTTTGCCTCATGAAGATCCCTAAGTCCACATCCAGAACTTCTTGGAGATCAGTAATACTTATACACCTAATGGGGTATGTCTTGATTCTGTGAGGCTAACATTATTTCCCTTTTATTTGTTGGGGGAAGCTAAGAGGTGGTTGAAGTCGGAACCACCAAACTCAATTACTACATGGAATGATTTAGGTCATAAGTTTCTTATCAGGTTATTTCCCTCGGGGAAGACAACCAAGTTGAGGGCTGAAATTTTAAGCTTTAAAGAAAAATCTGAAGAAAATTTGTACCAATCTTGGGATAGGTTTAAATCTTTACTCATTAGTTGTCCTCACCATCATCAAGCTAATAAAGTGTTGGTCCACACCTTTATAGAAGAGTTGGAATCCAATACCAAAATTCTTCTTAACTCTACAGGTGGACAAGCATTACAGAAAATATATGATGCGCTCTATACATTGCTTAATCACATATCTCAGGGAAATCCTGAGTGGAATGGTGGAAACTCTAGACTTGTGGTTGAAAAACAAGCAGACATGTTCGCAGTTAATGCAATGGCAGCATTGAAAACACAGATTATAGGAATGCAGAAAATGATGACAATGCATTTCAACACATTGGCAATAAGACAACAACAAGCTTTAGTGAATATGGTTCAACAATAATACATATGGTGCGAGATGTGTGGCAGTAGTAAATATATGGAAGAATACTGTGGAGGTAATCCTGAGTCGGTGAATTTTGTGGGTAATTCTCCTAGGGGTGGAGGTAATCAGAACTATGGAAATACTTACAACCAAAATTGGAGAAACCATCCAAACTTCTCATGGGGTGGAAATCAGCAAAACCAATATCAAGGGCAGACCCAATTCAAACCACAGAAGGTGGATAATAGTACAAAAATCAAGGCCAAGGTCAATATAGACCACAAAGAGGAGGCCATCCTTACAATTAGTAGGGCTAGAGTAACCAATAATCAAGTAGTGTAGGAAACATGAGTGTGGAAGACATGCTTCAAAAATTCATGAATGACCAAGATAAGCTAGCTGCAGACGTTTGTCAGTAGCAAATCACTACTCAAAATTCAGAGAAGCAGGTAGGACAGCTAGCAAGTTCTCAGTATTCTCGCTCGTAAAGTGGTTTACCAGGTGATACTTATCTAAACCCTAAGTAGGTAAATGTTGTGAGCACATGAAGTGGACGAGCACTAGTTGAAATAGCTCCACAGAGAAAAAGTAGTGAAGGTAAAGGTAAAGCTGTGGAGGTTGAAGCTAGTGAACCTAGTTGACCATAAATGGAGCAAGAGCTAAAAACAAAACCACCTCCCCCGTTCCCAGAAAAATTTAAAAAGAAGAAGGAGGAGGAATATTTTGAGAAATTCATAGATATGCTTAAACAAGTACAAATTAATGTATCTTTGATTGATGTATTGCAGGGCATTACTAAATATGCCAAGTTTGTCAAAGATATTATGGAAAACAAAAGCAAGTTAGCTGAATTTGAAACAGTGGCACTCACTGAAGAGTGTAGTTCAAGAATCTTGAACAAAGTTAAGCTTCTAGCTAAACAAAAAGATCCAGGTAGTTTCACGGTACATGTAACTATTAGTAAGTGCAGTAATGCAAGATGTCTTTATGATCTAGGTTGTAGTATAAACTTAATGCCTAGATCCATGCTTAAGAAATTAGGTCCGGGAGAACTTCAATCAACCACCATTTTGTTACAATTAGCTGATCGTTCTGTAGCTAGACCTGGTGGATTATTGAGGATGTGTTAGTTCAAGTGGGATCTCTCATCTTTCCTATTGATTTTGTTGTATTAAATTTTGAGCCTAACCTAGATGTTCTTTTTATCTTGGGGCATCCGTTCTTAGCAATAGGCGGTACACTTATGGATGTGGCTACATGTAGATTGACTATGAGATCATATGATAAAGTGGTGTTTGATGTATATCAGGCACTGAAATTGCCTGCAGTCTATGAAGAGTTGTCTGTTATAACTGTCATTGATAACAAAGTAGCAACTCAATGCATTTTAGCAAAAGATCATTTAGAAAGAGTGTTGATGGGTCAATATATTAAAGAGGAAATGAAAGCTAAAGACCTATCTAGTGTGCTTGACATCCAAATATCAGCATGTGGAAAAAGAATGTGGAACCTTTGAACAGAGAATTGGGTCCTTCACCCAAGCCATCTCTTGAAGAAGCTCCTAACTTAGAGTTGAAGAAACTGCCAACATATCTCAGGTATGTTTTTCTTGGTGTGAATAATAACTTACTTGTAATTATTTCATCGGCTTTATCTAAGATGCAAGTCACAACAACACTTGAGGTATTAAAAAGTCATAAGAAGTCAATTGGATGGCAAATGGATGATCTCTATGGTATCAACCCTGCTTTGTGCATGCATAGGATTTTCATGGAAGAAGGACATAAGACTAGTGCACAACCACAATGCTGGTTGAACCCTATCATGAAAGAGGTGGTAAAGAAAGAGATAATCAAGTGGCTAGATTTAGGCATAATATACACAATCTCTGAAAGTAAGTGGGTAAGCCTAGTTTAGTATGTACCAAATAAAGGGGGAATGATTGTGGTTACTAATGAGAAGAATGAGTTAATCCCCACAAAAAAGTGACTGGTTGGCGTATATGCATGATTTATAGAAAGTTAAATCATTTCACAAGGAAAGATCACTACCTAGTGCCATTTATTGACCAAATGCTCGACAGGTTAGTAGGACAAGAGTACTATTGCTTCTTTGACAGATATTCGAGCTACAACCATATTACCTTTGCATCGGAGGACCAGGAAAAGATAATTTTCACATGCCTGTATGGGACATATGCATTTAAGTGTATGCCATTTGGTCTTTGTAATGCTCCTACCACTTTTTAGAGGTGCATAATTGCTATATTTCATGATATGGTGGAAGATTTTGTATAGATATTCATGGATGAATTTTCAATAGTTGGAGAGTCTTTTGATCTTTGTTTGCATATTCTAAAGAAAGTATTAGCAAGGTGTGTGGAAACCAATCTTGTCTTAAACTGGGAAAAGTGCCACTTCTTGGTAAAAGAGGGTATTGTGTTGGGCCACAAATTTTCAAAAGATGGTTTGGAGGTACACAAAGCTAAAATCAAAGTAATAGAGAAGCTTCCACCACCGATTTCAATAAAAGGTGGATGCAGTTTTCCAGGTCATGTCAAATTTTATCGGTGATTTATGAAGGATTTTTCAGAGATCGCCAGACCCATGTGCAGCTTGTTAGAAAAGGAGGTAAAATTTATTTTTGATGATAAATGTTTGCAGGACTTTGAACATTTGAAGAAGAAGCTAATTGAAGCCCCAATCCTAATAGCTCCTGACTAGGAGCTACCTTTTGTGCTGATGTACGATACAAGTGACATAGTAGAGGGATCAGTGCTGGGACAAAGAAAGGAGAAATTTTTTCACTCCTTCTATTATGCCAGCAAGACTCTTGACTCAACTCAGGACAACTACAATATAATAGAGAAGGAGATGCTAGCATTGGTTTATGCATTTGATAAATTTTGCTCTTACCTAAAAGGTACGAAAGTGATTATTTATACAGACCATGTAACACTCAAGTACTTGTTCAACAAGAAGGATGCAAAACCGAGATTCATCAGATGGATCTTACTACTCCAAGAATTTGATATTGAAATCAAAGATAGGAGGGGATGCAAAAATCAAATAGTAGACAACCTATCAAGATTGAGGATTCATCCCATGTAGGTTCACAAAAGTCGATAAAGGAAGAGTTTCTGGATGAGCAGATGTTGTTAGTAGAGGTACAAGAACTCCTATAGTGTGTAGATATTGTGGACTAACTAGTGAGTAGAGTATTTCCCCCCGAAGCAAATTTCCAACAAAAGAAGAGGCTAATGTATGAAGAAAAGTTCTATATATGGGATCAACCTTACTTGTTCAAATGAGGTGTTGATCAGATGATAAGGAGATGTATGCCTGAATCTGAGGTTCAACAAGTTCTACACAATTGCCATTCATCTACATACAGTGGACATCATGGAGGTGAGCGAACACCTCATAAGGTATTACAATCAGGTTTCTTTTGGCCTAATTTATTTAAAGATACTGCAGGTTTTGTGAAGAGCTGTGATTAATGCCAAAGGATGGGCACCTAATCAAGAAGGCATGAGATACCGTTGAATAACTTATTAGAGGTAGATATCTTTAATGTGTGGGGAATAGACTTTATGGGTCCTTTCTCATCGTCATATGGGAATCAGTATATATTGGGGGCAGTTTATTACGTTTCTAAATGGGTCAAGGCCATTGCTTTACCAAGTAATGACTTTAAAGTGGTAAGTCTCTTCTTTAAGAAGTAGATTTTCACAAGTTTTGGCACTCCAAGGGCCATCATCAGCAATAGAGTTAAGTATTTCATAAATCAAACGATAAAGAATATGTTAGTTAAGTTTGGTGTCAGTCACAAGGTCGCCACAACATATAACCCCTAGACTAGCGGACATGTTAAAGTATCAAATTGTGAAGTGAAGCAAATCCTTCAAAAAACCGTAAATGCTACAAGAAAGGACTGGGCTACCAATCTAGATAAAGGGATCTGGACCTACCGAACTGCATACGAAACCCCAATTGGCACTTCACCGTACCATATAGTATTTGGAAAAGCATGTCACCTTCCGGTAGAGCTGGAGAACCAAGCATATTGGGCCATCAAAAAGTTGAACCTAGACCCAAAGCTTGTAGGTAGAAAGCGTATGGATCAATTCCATGAATTGGAAGAATTCTAGCTCCACGCTTATGAGAATGCAAATTTGTATAAAGAGAAGACGAAGTGATGGCATTACAAGCATATAGTCGCTCGAATATTTGAGACAAGACAAAAGGTATTGCTCTTTAACTCATGTTTACGTCTTTTTCCAAGAAAGCTTCGATCAAAATAGAGTGGACCATTTGTGGTGGTGCTAATGTCGGCACATGGAGACATGGAACTATAGAATCGCATCAAATCAACCACATTTATTATGAATGGCCAATGTGTTAAGCACTATTTTGGGCAAGACGTTGATCGTGAGGAAGAAAGAATTGATCTCGAGAATGAATGAATCTAGAGTTAAGTCGTGCCGTAACTTTAAATTAGGCGCTACGCGGGAGGCAACCTGTAAGATAGTGTAAAATATTTTTAATTATAGGTTATAATGGATTTTTTAGTTTGCTAAAATTTCATTTTATTTTAGTGTATAATTAGGATATTATAAGTTGTTCATGAAAAAAAATAAAAAAGGGGAGTTTGAATGAGTCCTAAATAGTGTAGTTCGCGACGTCTCTGCATCGTGGACCTGCTTGATCATCGTTCAATTTTTTTCAAGTTATGTCTTGCAACAATTTTTGAAAAAAACAATTCACTCGAAGGAAAGTGTGCCAGGTTCGCATCGCGATGCTAACCTGGTTTATTTATGTTCAAATTGTATTTTGGAAGTTTGGCACACTAATCAATGTGGTTAGTGACAGGACCGCATCGCGGACCTCAAAGTTTTTTTAAGAATTTTTATTCAAAAAGATGGGTTTAACCCATTTTTATTTGTTTTAACCTAGCCTAGTTGATTTTTAATACTACAAATTCCCCTTTTAATCCAAATTTTCAATACATTACCTGCACTACACTTTTCAATTCCTCTAAAATCTCTCTTCTCAAGAAAATTTGTGATGCACTTCTGCAAATTCAAGCAAGAATTTTCAAGTTTTTTTCTTCACCCATACAAGGTATGTACTCTTGAACTAGTTTTATGATATGGGTAGATGAAATTTAAATTGGTAAGTTCTTGGGCTTTAGTTTTTAACTCAAAATAATTGATTCTCATTGTTCTTAGATTGAAATTGTTGTGGGTGTGTAAATTTGCTGAGAAATTGATTATTGTGATTAATTGATTATGGGTAGAAGTTCTTGAAAACTAACCCTAGTTTTGATATAAAGGGGGATGGATGTTTGTAGTTGTAGTGATCATGTATGTTGAAATCCTGACTAAATTTGAATGCTATGTTGTGTTAATACTGATTTTACCTTGTGAGTTAAGTGTGGGGTGAGTTGCTATTGTTCTAAATGTTTAGGTTGAAATTCTGCGTGAAGCTAGGAGAGTTAACATAGACTGATGTGTTGATGTTGAGTCATGTATGTTTCTTTTTGAGGAATATAGTAGAATATGGGAGGCTTTTATGAATTCGTATAGTGTTAATTTCACCATGTTGATTTATTGAAGAATGGGTTGGTTTATTAGCATGTATGCACTTATTATTCGAATGAACAGTAGTCTAAGTACCTTCATATCCCTTATATGCTAATGTAGTACTTAAGTGTGGGGTTTCTGACCTAAGGTTGCAAATGTGCATATGGGTTCTTATATATTATCTATTTTGTTGGTGGCTTGTAGGCAAAACAATGTTGTCTAGCCGAAGACCCGGTAAGGAACCAACAGGGCCTAGTAACAGAACGAGAGAAAGAGGGGTGCCCTCTATACCACCTGCCCCAGCTATACCGAGACATCAATCTCACCGTTTTTATTTGAAAATGGTCA
This sequence comes from Solanum dulcamara, assembly GCF_947179165.1. NCBI lineage: Eukaryota > Viridiplantae > Streptophyta > Magnoliopsida > Solanales > Solanaceae > Solanum > Solanum dulcamara. The sequence goes on along the minus strand of NC_077241.1, from coordinate 32,991,943 downwards.
ATCAGGTAGGAAAGAACTGGTACAAATGACACAAAGAAGACCGCTATCTATCTAATATGCTGATTTTTGAAGAAAATTTGACCCATGACTACCCATATATCATGAGAAGATTTGAGGATCTTAATATGAACTTCTTATTCGCTGACCCAAAGCCATGCAACTTGTACATAGTGAGGGAATTTTATGCAAATTATCAACCAGATCAGTGCACTCATTATATTACAGTGTGAGGGGTCGATGTTCCTCTATCTCCAATGGACACCAATGAGATATTAGGAACTCCTGAGTTGCCCACCACTGCCCTAACAGAGCTGAATATTCAACCACCTTATCGGGATATCCACCATACTTTGTGTAGGCCTAGGTCGATAGCAAAGTAGGTCCATCATGGGCTACGAGGTTACCACAACACATTTCTATATGTTTATCTTAACAAAGAAGCCTAGGTGTGGGTGAGAATCGTTATGTACAGCCTTATCTTAGGCCTCCACTATACTGAAATAACAAGGGACAGCGTGGGTTTGGAATATGCCCTCATGAAAGGTATAGAGGTAAATGTTGGTATTGTTATCAAATCAACCATTCGTAAGTGCAAAGTCTACTACAACAAATGGTATACATTTGGAGGCCTCATCACAGAGATATGCCAAAGGGTCGGGGTCTCCGAGGACCAATATAATTATATAACCCCCCTTACCTTGGAGTTTTATGATATCACAAATATTAAGGGGCCAGACACCACTTATAGTCCAGTCCTCACTACACAGGAGCGCGCAAAGAGCGATGATATGATAACAACCCGTATGTTTGGATTAGAGATGCTCCGACACCGCACCAGAGGACGTGCCTCGACTAAAGAAGAATTCTGTAAGGTAGAAAGATAATATCCACTAAATGAGCATGCTATGGCTATGTTAGGTTTTGGGCCTGCCTACTATGAGCCGACTGAAGATGACATCCCTACGGATGAGGAGCAAAGGAGGAAAAGCTTAGATGTGGAGTCCAATTTAGAGGCTGTGGAGTTTGACCCATTAGTGGTTGAGTATCCGTCTATTAGTGGACTGATGGACAAGTAAACAGAGAAGTCTACTACTGTGTACCCCTGTGGATAGTGCCCAACTTTAAGTGTGGTGTGGAATGTCTATTTTATTTAATGTCTATTTTATTTAAACTATTTCTATTTATTTTTGTTAGTATTTATGTTTTGGTTTAGCTGGATTGGTTTATCTTGACTACTTGATGCTGTTTAAATTTTTTATTATTATTGACTGGTTTTGGGTTTTATGGCATTTGGTTTCGATTCTTTGGACGTGGGTAGTCCCTTTTAACCGTTACAAAAAAGGATTTTTGCTAGATATTTGTAATATATATGAAGTGTTTTACTAAACTACAAGATTGCAAAAGTAGCGAATGAAATGATTGAAAAGCATGGAATCAATAGAACTGACTAAATTCAAACACCTAAAACTCTGTTGATAGATTTTGAATAATGTTGAATTCATGTAATTGTGGTTGAAATTTCTGAAGAATTATCATTCTGAAATTAAACATATGAAGTATGAGTAAGGTTAATTATATAATCCTTGTTGCTCTTAATTTCTAGAACTTGTCCTGTGTGTATGAGTAGTGAAAATAAAGGAAGTTTTGAACTTAGGGAAAGGATCTAGGCAAGTCTTTGATAACCTCAGTTTAAAACCACTTGTCATTCCCACCTTAATGTAAATCCATAGTTAGCCCTTTTGAGACTTTGATTTGATTCTTTGGTAGCCTATCTTGAAGCATGTGCCCATTTTTCTTTTTCTAAGACCATAATTTTGATCTAAAAAAAATCCAAGTGCTTTGGGAAAGAATAAACGGAGAAATGAGGGGTTACAACCTTGTGTTACTCAGAATAAAACCATTGGTGCAAATAATTGAAATAAAATCTTGTGTCAGTAAAGAAAAGCAAGGTGAAAGTGAAAAATAAAGCCAACCACATTATGGTTGTAAAGAGTAAGGATAAGAAGACACCCCCTACACAGATAAATGAATTGAAAGGGTAATCTAGAGAAAGAACAAAGTGGTGAGAATAAGGTTATGAAGTACTTGCATGAAATTATTAAATGTAGTGTATTGAAAGCACTTGGGAACTGAGTCACTATACATATCCAGATTAATACCTACCCATCCCCTAACCTACAACCCAAAAAAGTCCTAAGTGATACTTAAGTCTTTGCTATCTTAATTGAACTGCATAATACACTAAGGAAAAGCCTATGGTTCATTGGTGAGGACATATGTTTAATACCCATTGTTGTTGAAAGAGAATGTAACTGTGGGAGTATGTATAATTCTTTCTTGGTGAGGACACATGTTTAATGAAAAAGTGATAATTATGCATGATTTTCAATTTAACAAGCCATATGAGTTTGCTTCATTGTAGAGTCAACTCTCGAGTTTATGTGGTGTTGAGTTCATCAGTCGCATGAACAAAGTTAGACATATGTATGTAAAGTAAGCTACTTGTGCAATCACTGTGGTTTGGTACAACTGTTTTATATATCTTGTATTTATTATTTTAGGAATAAGACTGGGAGTTTGTTTGAGGATGAACAAAGTTATAAGTGTGGGATGGTGATCTTGGGTGCATTTATGTACCCAATAGCAAATAAAACTCATCATTAATAGTCAAGTGGAGAGCAAATTCCTAGAGTTTAGTTCATATTTTAGCATATTTGTGTATTGTTGTAACCAACCAACATGATTAGACACTTTCAGAGTAAATTGAGAAATAATAGACATTTAAAATATGATCGGATTGAAAGTGGAGCTCAAAGGAGAAGTTAGGAACAAATGCGGAGAAAATGCATCATTTTGGAGTGTGTCCGCGTCGCACACTGATCTTCAATGATTTAATTCCAACACTTGGAATTTATTTTATGTAACAAAGTGGTGTGATCGAGATCTGTGTCGCGGGCTTGGTTCTGGATAGAATAAATTTCACCAACAAAGCTAATGCAAAATTGCACTAAACTGAAACTACTTTTTCGTGATATTTCTTCTTTTCTTTCAATTGAATCCAAGTTTTTATGTCATTAATGGTTTATGTAATTATGTTACAAACTATGAGTGGCTAAATCACCTTGTTCTTGGGTTGTAGACACAAGATGAAGCTTTAAATATTATTTACTTTGGTTGAAAATCAGTTTTTGGATGTGATTACTCCTATATTCTTGTTTTTGTTGTTTTAATGCTTGATAACAATTAGAATTTGTTTTAAAATTTTTTGTCTACCAACAAATCGAAAGACGGAAATGAGATAGAACACTAGAATATAGGGAGCATATTTATTCTAGAATTATCTAAGATAATTTGTGTATAGGATGCCCGCGACACATATTTATACACCATTTTTGGTTACTAAAAATGATGATAAGTTTAATGCATTTTTGTTGGTTCATGCTTATTCCCGATCAACGATGTAGTTAGGCTGTCAACAAAAGTAGGCAATTAGATATCAGAAAATCATAATTGTAAAATCAACCTTGTAAATCTATAATCAAAAGACCCATTGGATACCAAAGTGAAGAGTGTTAGACCTGAAATCTATAAGTGCTACAACCATGGAACTCTCTCTTAAATTGGTCAAATATATCTAATATTTTAAAATCATTTCCTTATATGGTTTTTGATATAATATTTTTAGATATAAACAAACTCAACTCTTTGCAACACACATGAATAATTTAATTCATGAACAACAAGCCAAAGCCTAATTAAGCTTTCCTATGGGTTCGATATCCGACTCTTAAAAAGGATCACTATATTACTTTTGAGACCACGTACACTTGCGTGTGTGTTTGGATGCAACACCAAGTTGTTTGTAATTGAATATACCAAGCTTGTCCCTTCGTGATTCAAAACTAAGTCTTCCCTTCCAATTTGATTGAAATGCCTTTCCAAGATTTTGATATTATTATTAGGATGGATTGTCTTTATAAATATCATGTTGTAGGGGATTGTAGGTCCAAGCATGTGATTTTTAAGTATCATGCATTTTCACATATTATTGTACAATGTGAAACATCATTGACATATAGTATTATTTCTGCGGCCTTGGAAAGAAAGATAATTCATCAAGGTTGTAGTGCATATCTTTCTCATATAATTGACACACATGTGGAGAGTCTTAGTCTTAAAGACATACCAGCTACTGTGTGATTTTCCTGAAGTGTTTGTAGAAAATCTTCCTGGGTTGCCACCGTAAAGAGAAGCTGAATTTCCAATCAAGCTTATTCCTGAATCTACTCCTATTTCTATCACTCCTTATAGAATGTCTCCAACAGAGTTAAGGGAATTGAAAACTCAATTACAAGAATTTCTTGAAAAAGGTTTTATCCTTGCAAGTATTTCTCCTTGGGGAGACCCTGTGTTGTTTGTAAAGAAGAAAGATGGCACTCTTAGACTTTGTATTGACTATAGAAAATTGAAGAAAATAACAATCAAGATTAGATATCCACTACCAAGAATCAATGATTTGTTTGACCACCTGAATAGTGCAAATTTGTTCTCAAAGATTGATTTAAGGTCTTGTTATCACCAACTGCTGTTAGAGAGAAAGATGTTCCTAAAACTACTTTTAGAACTTGATACAGTCATTATGAATTTTTGCTGATACCATTCGAATTGACTAATGCTCCTACAATATTCATGGATCTAATGAATCGAGTATTTAAGACTTCTCATGATCAATTTGTGGTGGTGTTTATAGATGATACTTTAATATATTCTAAGTGTAGTGAAGATCATGATAAATATCTTCAGATTGTTTTGCAAATTTTGAAGGAGAAAGAACTTTATGCTAAACTTTCTAAGTGTGAATTTTGGCTATAATGAAGTGGCTTTTCTGGGATATGTTGTCTCAACCGGAGGTGTGGAGGTGGATCCTAGTAAAATTGAAGCAATTATTGAATGGAAAGAAACTGAGGTAAGAAGTTTCTTGGGTCTGGCATAATACTATAGAAGGTTTGTAAAAGTCTTCTCCATTATAGCCTCTCCTTTGACGATAATCTTGAAGAAGGAATTAAAGTTTATTTGGAATGACAAATGCGAAGAGAGACTTGAAACTCTCAAATCCTTGTTGACAAATGCTCCTATACATACTCTACCAATGGAGGGGAAAGAGTACATGATACATAATGATGCTTCTCATCGTGGTTTATGTTACACCCCACACTTTTAAACTCAGAATGTCTTACAAGTTCCTTAGACGTTATCATGTGAGCTGGATATGCTACGACATCATGAAACAACTCTAAGGAAAAAAGAATGTGATACCCCATGAGAGGGAAGGTTGGAAATAGAATCGTAGGAATCTAGAATGCGTTGGAGGCCAAGAAATGAGTCGTAGGACTCGAATTACCTACGTAAGCTACTAGTTTAGAAGTCTTACATACCTAAGCTACTTGAGGATATACCAATCTTATGTAGCATGGATTACATAGGCTCTTAAAACAAGACGAGATTACGAATCCACAAGGAAGAAGAGAAGGCGACACGTGGCATCACCTCAAGCAAGCAGGTGAACCACCTACTTGGGTTCAAGGAGGTGACCCACCTTCTTGGGGTAGGGGTGGACCCCACTGCCACGTGGCAGCCTTGGAGGCTAGGTATGGATTCGTGGCCCAATAAGGGCTTGACACATGTCACCCTTAGGGGATGACATGTTTTACTTCCTAAGAAACCATATATATGTAATTTAATGACTCTTAAGTCATTATTTATCCAAAAATCAGCCCAAAACATAGAGAGAAAAACGTGGAGAAGAAGAAGGGAAGGAGGCAGCCATGGTTTAGAAGAATTAAAAGTGAGTTCTTCACTTTTCCTCCGTGAATTAATTATCTACGATGTTCCTCAACCCTGTGGAGGTGTATATATGTATCTTACAATGTCTACGGAATTAATTCTTCAGCTTGGAACTTGAGAGAAAGTTGAAAGAACAAAGAGAGAAAACGTTAAGAACTAGTTAACAAACCCATTTTTTGAAGGGACTGTTGTTAGTAATATTGGTATAACTTCTTTTGTATAGCGTTGTTTCAGGTGATTCAATATGTTTTGGAAATGTATTTCACAGGTATATAACTTTCATTTATCCTTTAAAATCCATTTTTGCTTTTATCTTCTCGAAAAAGGGTGATGAAGTGTAGGAGAGGTACTGCCCAAATTTTGGTTTTGGAAATCTTACACGGCCTGCTGTTGGTATTTTGGGCATATCCTTTTGTAAAAAATTGATGTATGGGTGATTCTAAATTGTATGAGACCCTAAGACGCATGTCTATAAATTTCATACAGGACATAAATCCTGTTTCCCTCAATTACCCTTTCGAAATGAAGCGACAAGGTAGAACAGTAAGCTGTCCAGAATTCACGTTTTGATAGTTTTGAGTGAGTTGTTTGGGGTTTGTATTGTGTAATGTTAGTGTGAATTGCTTATATATATTTTGAAGGTTGTGGTTGTTGGTTTTCTGTAGTTATTAGGGGTGTGATTGGAAATTTGGATAGGGCACATTATAGGGAAGGTGTTGTCCAATTTTCGTTAATGCCTTAACTAATTAAAGAACTAGTCGAGGAAACAATCAAGAAAATAGATTCCATGAATACTAAGGTGCAACTGAAGGTGCTGGAAATTCAAGAGTGGTTGATATTCATATTACTTCCAGGTTGAATAGGTTCAAAGGACGAGGAGGCAAACGTGCCAAAGAGTGACTCATACGAGGTATGCAAAGCTTTCTCTTGACATGTTTTGGTATAAGTACGTACAACTATCTTTCTTTCCTTTTGGCAAGTCTTAGCCTTAAGTGAATTGTATGTGGAATGTGAGGATAATTCCATTCCTAGAACTCCAGGTATGCCCCATAATCCCTAACTACAGTTAGGTGTTGACATCCCTATAAGAATTGAGCATCGCCTGTTAAGGCTTCTACATGCTAAAGAGTAGTGTATGGGAAACTATATCTCCTTTCTCTTGATATGTACTTGGTATGAAAATGAGATTATGATGCCATAGTTGTTCACCGAGCCCCAGGATGGGCCGAGTATGAGATATGTATATAATGACCACCTGAAGGAAAGTACAGACTATATAAAGTTTACTCTCTTTCTTTTCTAGCATGTCTTAGTTGTAAGTTAAATATGATGTGAGCTCCGGAGTAACTCCATTCTTAACATCTCCTATTTACTTTTGAATATCAAACTCTGATAGTAGTTAAACTATTTCCCTGGAAACTTCTATATTTTGAAAAGGTACCAAATGTACAGGCTCCAAGTCTTAAGGACTATACGAGACTAAATGTTTTTGATTCCATAAATGATTTGGACCTGTGTTAATACATGTCTAGGATCCCCGAGATTAGTTTTAAGGCAGCCCATAATGGCATTTAGAGGACACTCGAGATGACTACACCATTATTCGGGTCCTCAAACAAAAGCTTAACTTTCTTATTCTATTGAGTCTCCAATAATGATTTAAACTGCACATAGTTTCTCACTACTTTACTTGTGTATACTGTAGCACTTCTTTCACCAAGTCCCGGGCCGGGAATAGCAATCATACATAATTCACTGCATTGTCCACTGAACCCCTCACTAGAGGGCTGGGATACGTATGTATATATATATATATATATATATGATGATGTATTGTAATAAGGTGGTGATGGCACTGGGGCCATGATGGTTTTACAGAGGTGATTCACCAGACCCCCGAAAGGGCCGGCTATATGATATAATTCGAACATGCATGTTTTTGTAATTCACAAAGTATAGGTACAAGTTTCTGATTTGATATCTTATCCCCTATTCCTCTATCTCAGATATGCTTCCAGTTGTATTATTTTATATTTTACATACTCAGTATATATATCGTACTGACCCTCTTTTTTGGGGGAGGCTGCATTTTATGCCCGCAGGTACAAGTACAGGTTTTGGGAGTCCGTCAACTTAGGATTTCGCTCAGCTCAGCTGGAGGAGGCTCCATTGTATCGGAGCCTAGTTTTTGATACTGACCATTAATGTATAGAATTATTTTGTCTATTTAGGGGTACGGCAAAGGCCCTGTCCCGCCATATATTGTCGTTAATATTTTTAGAGGTCTGCAGATATGTATATGTGGGTTGTGTATGTCAGTTTGATTCAGCTGGGTCTACATGATATATGATATATGTTATTATGTTATGGAAACCTTGTCGGCTTACGTTCTTTTTCATATTGTGATATAAACGAAAAGGGCTACAGGTTTATGAAAATTTTGTCGCCTAGTGGGGCTCTGTTACATGATATTATTTTATTTATAGTTCAATTTGACCACAGATGATAGCTTGGTATACGGGGTCCAGGTCGGACCCCAGTCGTGGACTATGGGGTTGGGTCGTGACAGTTTGGGATGTGTTTTAATGTAAGAAGGGAAATTTATTTCTTATGCTTCTCAAAATTTAAAACCACATGAACTGAATTATCGTACTCATGATGTAGAACTTGCTGCTATAGTGTTTGCCTTAAAGATATAGAGGCATTATTTGTATGGACAAAAATGTCATATATTCATTGATCACAAGAGCTTAAAATACTTGGGTATGCATAAAGAGCTAAACTTAAGACAATGTAGATGGCTTGCTCATCAATGATTATGATTGCACAATTGACTATCATCGAGATAAAGCCAATGTGGTTGCAGATGCCTTAAGTCGCAAATCCTTTGCAAGCTTATCTTTGAATCCTTTTTATTTTCTTCTTGAGTTAAGAGCCATGAATGTCTATTTTGCACTTCATTCATATGGTTCAATTGTTACTATTTTGCAAATCAAGCCAATATTTCTTGAACAGGTGAAATAAGCACAAAAGTAGACAAGAAACTTGTAAAATTGACCAAAGAAGTTCAAAATGGGAAAAAGCTTGATTTTACATTAAAGGAGGATAGTGTCTTGTTTTACCAAAATAGGTTATGCATTCCTAATGATGACAAATTGAGGAGAGAAATCATGAATGAAGCACATGCTTCATCATATGCAATACATCCTAGAGGTGCGAAGATGTACTAGACCATTAAAAAATATTATTGGTGGAATGGTATGAAGAAATACATAGCGAAGTTCATTTCAAAATGTTTAGTTTGTTAACAAGTAAAGACAGAACATAAGGTTCCTATTGGTTTTCAACAACCCTTATCGATATCGAAATGGAAATGGGAGAGAATAACTATGGACTTTGTTTCTGGACTTCCTCGTATTCAAAGAAATCATGATGCAATATGGGTAATAGTGTATAGACTAACAAAGAGTGCTCACTTTTTAGCAGTCAGAATGGATTTTTCACTTGAGCATTTAGCAGAATTGTACATTAATGAAATTGTAAGACTACATGAGATCCCTATTTCTATTGTGTCTGATTGAGACCTAAGGTTTACATCTAGATTTTGGGGTAGCTTGCAGGAAGCCTTGGGTACTAATTGAAGTTTAGCACTTCATTCCATCCCCAAACAGATGGACAGTCCGAAAAGGTGATGCAAATTTTGAAGGATATGCTTCGAGCTAGCATTATTAAGTTTGATGGTAGTTGGGACAAACAATTGGCCTTTATAGAGTTTGCTTAAATTAATAGCTGCCAAGAGAACTTTGTAATGCCTCCCTATAAAGATTTATATGGAAGGAAATGTCATACCCTCTTTGTTGAAGTGAAGTTGGAGAAAGAAAACCCATTAGTCCTGAAATCGTGCAACAAATGGAAGACAAGGTAAAAGTGATCAAGAATTATCTAAAGATCACTTTTGATAGACAAAAGTTGTACATTAACCTTAAAAGGCGTGATATTGAGCATCAAGATGGTGATAAAGTATTCTTAAAGGTGTCCCCATGGAAAAAGCTTATGATAATTTGCCAAAAAGGAAAACTTAGTCCTCGATTTATCGGACCTTATGAGATACTTGAAAGAGTAGGACCAGTTGCATAGAAATTAGCCTTGCCACCTGAGTTGGAAAATATCCACAATGTCTTCCATGTTTTAATGCTCAAAAGATATCATTCTGATCCATCTCATATTCTTTTAGTTGAATCTATTGATGTTAATCCAGACTTGACATATAACGACAAACCTATCCTAATTTAGGCTCGTGAAATAAATCAACTTAGAAATAAGAGAATCCCCTTAGTATAGCTATTTTGGAGGAATTATTCAGGAAAATAAGCCACTTGGGAGCGAGAAGAAGACATGAGGACCCAATATCCATACTTGTTTCGAGACTAGCGTAAGGTAAATTTTGGGACAAAATTTCTTGGGGGGGGGGGGGAGAGTTGTAACACCCTAATTAATAAAGCTAATATTCGCACTTCAATGGAAGATTCCTTAGTAAATATACTATGTTTTACTCACATTTTAGGAACTTGAAATTTTGTGAGATTTTAAAATTTGCTTACCATAAATTGTGACTGTAATTTAGGGGATCCTATTGGGGTATTTATATAAACTACTAACTAGGATTTTCCCTTCAAATAAAAAGTAGCTTATATATAAATATATGTGCATATATGTATGGCTTTGGGCTGCCCATTTTTACCTTTTGGACAACCACGTTTCTAGTAGGAGGTGCCAAGCGATAAATATCACTTTGGAAGACTTCTCTTACACCTCCTCTCATAATTTTGGTTTATTAAAGACAAGGAAAGACCTTGAACTCTCTCTCTCTATCATAATACCTTATAAAATCACCAAGGAAACTTATCCTTTCAGCTAGAACTCTAAGAAACCCCTCCCTTGTGGTAAGTAAATCAATTTTGTTTTTTGAAATTGTGTAACTGTTAGTAATTTTAGCATATCTCATTGTGTAGGGATTTTTTTTAGTTTAGAAAGCTAATGAACACAACTACAACTCTTATGTTTATGTTGGAGCCTAATTATACTGTTATTGAGTCGAAAAAGAGGATGCAATAGAGGACAAGTTCTGTCCAGATTCTTGATTTAAAAATCCCATATGTGCAACTGTTAGTGTTTTGATTATATCTTTTTATAAACAACTTATTTTGTGGTGGTTCATGATTTTTTTAAAACTTAATACATATATATACAACTTTTATGATGGGTATAAAGTCCAGTTTTACTGTTTGTATTTTCAAAATTCAGTTATGGCATGAGGTACTACGCTGGTTGGATTGACAGTTTTTGTAGCATAGTCATGTTTACACATTCTAGGCTCACTTTTGATAATAACTATTGTTTTATGTCAATATTAAAAAGATACTGGAAATTAAAGAGGATATTTAATTATATTTTCAAGGTGGTTTATACTCATGTACAAGTTGAGGAACTAAAAATATTAGGGGGTCTACAGTTTGAACTCTTGAAGTTGTGTTGGACTGGTTGTTTATCAAAAGGCTGGGGTTTGTATATAAAGTTGTACTCTTACTCTTGTCACCTGCTGTTATATTTGGAAGCCTATCTTGGTACATTGGTTATTTCTTGTTAGTTTGTATTGTCGTGTTGGTATCGTTTGAGACTTGCAAGCCACTTGTTTAACTCGCCCACTTGTATGGATTACTCAATCACCTGATATTCTTGTGGACTTTGTCCTTCTTGTGGCTGTGACTTTGTAACTATTTGCATGTATCCTGATTTGGACCATTTGCCCTCTTGATTCTGGATTTTTGGTTCATCTTAAGTATGGAAGGTATCCATTTTGAGTACGAACTAGAAAACCATTTTAAATATAATTCCTGGTTCTTTTGATTATTAGGTATTTACCCTTCTTGATATAGGGCTTCAGTCCTTCTCAATACTTGATCATGTTTGGTGTGACAGCATGATGTTCATATTGAGAAAAACTTGTTAAATATCAAATTTGCTACTCATGATATATTTGCTAGCTTGATTTATTCATTATATTTACATTTGTGCTACTCATGACCTGAGAAGAGTAATAGGAGAATATAAAGGCTTAGCGATAGTTGTTTCTATCGTAGGAAATGTCCGAGGAGATGCTTGAAGTTGATCATTGGAGATAAAGTTTTTGGGAGCTTTAAGGAAGATCACATTTGCATATAGGGATCTATATTTTGTAGTAGTTTTGGGACATGTATCTGATCCATAGGGTGCCTGTGTATATGTATTTATGTATTTATTTTTCAGAGTTGATCCATTCAGGACACCATGGGTTGTTTCTTAAATTTGGTTGCTTGTTTTATTGTTTTGGAGTGTGTAAATCAAAGTCTTGTAATGTACTATATTTACAGTTTGAGTTGGAATATTTGTATGAAGCATGAACTAGTTAGCTTTGGTAATCGTAAGTTTGTAATAGTTTATTAGGTGAACTATAGTGATATGAAATGATACATGGATGTCTCGTAAGGTATTTCTAAAATCATTTTAAAAAGTCGCTCCGTCATAAATTGAAACTATTATTTGTTTAAATTGAGATGAAATGAATGTTAAAATGACAAAAATATTACTCCTTTAACTATTTTGAATGGGACAAATTTCACTACTAGATTATATGAATATGTCTTATGTTAATCTCTTTAAATGTTGCAAGTATTATATACGTTCTCCATTTAAATAGTAGCATCCTCCCAAGTAGGTCGCTACATGAAGCCCTGATCATTTGGGCCAGCTAAGAAGAGCTCGCCTTAATTATCTACGGTTCACCCATTTCCTTTCTTGATCACCTTTCTGATTTTCTTTGGAAGAAATCTCCATATGATCTTTAGGTGAGCACGATGCGACTCCCCCATTTCTAGTCGGCGAATCTCTGAAGTTTGTTTTCATTCCCGAGATACTTTAGTTGTTGGCCTTAAGTTCTGAGCCATTTGGCGAGCTTATGTGTTCCTTTGACAATTCACCAAAAGCTATTTGCGAGGCTCTTCTGTCACGACCCGACCTAGGGCCTAGTCATAACATGGTGATCAAAACCCCAAAGGACTCCAACGAAGCCTCTTTTACATATCATAAGCATACATAAGGTAAAGTAAAAGAGGAAACATCATAAGAGAATCTAAATCGTGAATAGTAAATGAAGAAATATCACATGACAACATAGACTTGAAACATTTGTCCAAATGAATGCCTCTACACATGAGTATGGGCAGGGGCTAAGACATGTCCCTAGCTCACCCTCAATATGTAATATAACAAAATTCCTTTAAACAATAACCAACTCGATGACTAGTCCCCAATAAATGAGGACTCACCACAACACCTTTGGATAGAAAGCCTACTAGACATGTAAATGAATATGATCTTCAAACTCAACCCCTACATTATGAGACAATGTAGGGAAAAAGTATACATTAGTACATTGGAATACTAAGTATGAGGACGTGACATGCAACGTAAATCATGGAATGCAATGGCTAAGCAAATCACATGGTAAGACGAGATAATTAAAGTCATGAGGAAAATCATATTGACCAAAATATTTAAAAAGCATAATTTAAAATCATAGCATACATAAGAGATCATACACATGTAGGATAAGAACCATAACCGACAATAAGACCATGTGAGCTACAATATGAAATCTTGTTGTCTCCCCATACAATGAAGAAAAATAGGAATCTACTTGCCAAGGTAGACTCTACCTCGATAAACGAGTCATACATACGCTATATGTGAATCCAATAGCTAGGACATGAAGGCAACCTATGGTGGCACGTAGTTTATGAGACATGAGGTTGCTACTAAGGCTTTTTATAGTGCCCCCACCTCAAGTCCACTCTGTGCTAAGTAAATCCCACGGAATACATGCATAGAATAGAAATCATAATTTCATATATCATAATCATTATCATATATTTGAAATCAAAGAGTAACTCATTTTCATAACATATATTTGCGTAATTCATATTGTTAGGCCTTAGGTCATCACATAGGACCCTAAGTCACCTTACTTCATTACTTGCATGAAAATCATCCTTCAAAACATACTTATAGTCCATGATCATAATTAAAATACATAATCATAATTCATGCTTGGAAATTCATGATCATAGCTTATACTTGAAATTTTGGTAAGTCATGAATGCATGATCAATTGATTTGAAAATCATGTACTTGACTTGTAAACATGCATGATCATAAACTTTATATCATCCCATACATAATTCATATAGATAATATCATTACGAAGTATAATTGAAAATACTCATAATCTTCATCATGAACTCTAGAAATTAAAATAGGAGTATTCATGAAAAAACTCTTCAATTTAATGCAATAACCATCAATTTATATCAAAATAGACTCATGGTCATAATTTGAATCAAAGTTCATGTAATAGGAGTATAGATCATAAAACCCATAAAATACCATACTTTAATTTGATAGAAAACTTGAGAAATTGATTGGGATTCATAGATGAAATGATTGATGAATCAATACCCACATACCTTAAGTGAGAACACCAATTAATTTTGAAGAACTTGAGAGTTTTGATGGAGAGCTTGAGTGAATTTACTTAAAGTCTTCAATGGAGTCCTTGAGAGTCTTTTGTAGAGAGAGAAATATTTGAGTAGATGAATTGTAGAAGGATGAATAGAATTAGAGGTTTAGGTTAATTTATAGAGTTGAATTAGGTCCTAAAAATGTCTAGGTTCATTAGCTAACAATTTGGAAAAAGTCTAAAATGCCGTTACTAAAAACTAATTTTGGCCATGAAAAAATCATCACCAAGTTCGTGACGCGGAGGCGAGCAAGTCCGCGACATGGACTTGTCGCGCACCTACTATTTTGCACAATTTCTTCAAAAATCTATCTTTCGATATAAATGTCCTAAAAATCCACCGAAACTATTTCCTCGCATGTTTTGACCCCTTGATCAATATTCTGAACTCGGATTTTTCAATAAGATTAAGGATGATGCATTACTTGAGCGGCCTATTTCCAAGGCAATATTAAGGCACTTATGAGCATTTTGAGGGATGTTACAATTTCTCTTCCTTGTGAACATTCATCCTCGAATGAGATTCAACTAATATGGGAAGTATATGGAAAAAGAACTAATAACCCAACATAAAACATAGTCTTTGAGAAAATCATTTTCATTAATCATGCATGCATATGAATGACATAAGAAATTGAAATGTAGGAGTTTAATCGATTTGATCATGAGCAACTTAGTACCTTTAGGCTTGAGTGGAAGGAAGGAGATACGGATAACGCTTCATCAAGTCTGATTCCACTTCCCACATACCACTCTCTACTTGTTGATTCCTCCATAACACTTTGACGGAAGCAACGTCTTTATTTCTTAACCTCTTCACTTGCCGGTCTAAAATCACAATCGAGACCTCCTCATAGGTCAAATTCTCTTCAATAATTACATTCTCCATTGGCACAATAGAATTTGGATCACCCACAAACTTTCTTAACATTGACACATGAAATACCGGATGAACCAAAGCCAACTCAAGTGGCAAGTCTAACTCATACGCTACTTTGCCAATGCGCTTTAATATCCTATAGGGTCCTATATATCTAGGGCTCAACTTTCCTTTCTTACCAAACCGCATTACCCCTTTCATAGGTAAAATCTTCAAATACACCATATCATCCACATAAAATTCAATCTCTTTCCTCGTAGTGTTCGAATAGGACTTTTGACGACTCTGAGCCATTTTCAATCCTTCTCTTATGAGCCTTACTTTCTTCATTGCATCAACTACCAAATATGGACCAAACAATGCCATCTCACCTACTTCAAACCACCCTACCAAAGACCTACATCTTCTTCCGTACAAGACTTCAAAAGAAGCCATTTGGATACTAGAATGACAACTATTATTGTAGGCAAACTCAATCAATGGCAAATGGTCATCCCAACTTCCTCTAAGATCAATCACACATGCCCTTAACATGTGTTCCAAGGTTTGAATTGTTCTTTTGGCTTGTCCATCGATTTAAGGATGGAAAGCGGTACTTAGCTTAACTTTAGTACAAAGATATTACTGAAATGATTTCCAAAAATGTGAACTAAATTGACTACCTCTATCCGATATAATCGACAAAGAAACACCATAAAGTTTCAAAAGTTCATGAATACACAACTTAGCATAGTCTTCGGCACCATAAGAAGTCTTGACTGGTAGAAAATGTGTCGATTTGGTCATTTGATCAATGATGACCCCAATAGAATCATGTTGTCTTCTAGTATGATGCAATCCCGTGATAAAGTCCATATTTACATCTTCCCACTTCGATGTAGGAATTTTAATTTCTTGAGCTTGACCTCCCGACCTTTGATGCTCAACTTTCACTTGTTGACAATTAGGACACTTAGCCACGAACTCTGTTATGTCCTTCTTCATGCCATTCCACCGATACACTTCCCTTCAAGTCATGATACATATTGGTGGATCCCGGATGAATTGAATACCAAGAACTATGAGCCTCATTCAATATCAACTCTCTTAATCTATCAACATTTGGAACACACAAACGACCTTGGTAATGCAATACCCCATCTTCTCCTAGGGAGAAAGTCTCAATGGATTTTTCGGCAACCAACTTCTTCAATTCGATCAAAATTGAATTATTGTCTTATTTGGCCTTAACGTCTGTCGCAAGAGACGATTCTGAAATATTGTGTATAAGAACACCTGCACTATTAGAATCAACCAAATGCACACCTAAACATGTCAATCTATGGACCTTTTTCACTAATTCCCTTTTACCTTCCTCAACATGTTCAACACTACCCATAGACAACCGACTAAGAGCATCAGCTACAATATTTGCCTTAACTGGGTGGTACAATACACTTATGTCATAGTCTTTTAGGAGTTCAAGCCACCTTCTTTGCCTAAGGTTCAAATCTCTTTGACTAAACACATATTGCAAGTTTTTGTGGTCGGTAAACACTTCAACACGCACTCCATAAAGATAATGGCGCCAAATTTTCAATGCAAACACGACCACCACAAGTTCAAGATCATGGGTTGGATAGTTCCTTTTATGCACCTTAAGTTGTCTAGAGGCATAGGCTATGACCTCACCTTGTTGCATCAAGACACAACCCAATACAACACGCAAAGCATCACAATAAATAATAAACCCATCGGAACCTTTAGGCAATGTCAAAATAAGAGCCGACGTAAGACGATCCTTTAATATTTGGAAATTTTTCTCACATTCTTCCGACCATTGGAATATTTTATTCTTTTGTGTCAACTTAGTTAAAGGCGAATCAATAGATGAGAACCCTTCAACAAACTTTCTGTAGTATTCGGCAAAACCCAAAAGGCTTCTAATGTCCGAAGGAGATAATGTTCTAGGCCAGTTCTTAAACACCTCCGTCTTCTTTGGATCTACTTTAATCATCACCGAACACCACAAGGCCAAGAAATGCAACCTCCCTTAACCAAAATTCTCACTTACTAAATTTAACAAATAATTGCTCTTCTCTCAATGTTTGCAACAAAATCTTCAAATGACCCATATGATCTTCCTCATTTTGAAAATTAATCAAGATATCATCAATGAAAACCACTACAAACATGTCTAAATATGGCTTAAAAATACGATTCATCAAATCTATGAATATAGCGGGAGCATTTGTCAAACTAAATGACATTACGACAAATTCAGAATGACCATACCTTATCCGAAAAGCCATTTTGGGAATATAACACTCCCTTACCCTCAATTGATGATAACCAGAACGGAGGTCAATCTTACAAAAGTAGCCTGCTCCTTGGAATTGATAAAACAAGTCATCTATCCTTGGAATTGGATATTTGTTCTTTATGGTGACCTTATTCAATTGCCAATAGTCTATACACATTCGGAGTGACCCATCCTTCTTCCTAACAAATAACACAAGAGCACCCCATAGTGAAATACTCGGTCTTATAAAACCCTTGTCCAACAAATCCTTCAATTGTTCCTTCAACTCTTTAAGTTCCGCTGAAGCCATACGGTAAGGAGGAATAAAAATAGGTTGGGTATTGGGAAAGAGGTCTATGCCAAAGTCAATTTCCCTTTAGGGAGGAATACCAGGCAAATCATTGGGAAACACATCAAAGAATCATTAACTATAGGTACTAAGAGTAGGAGTTTTGGAATCGATGTCTCTAACTCACACAATATGATAAATGCACCTTTTGGAAATCATTTTTTAGGTAATAGATAAGATGAATTGACCCTTAACCACTGTCATTACCCTTCTATTCAAGAATAGTCTCATTAGGAAAGTGAAACTTAACCACACAAGTCCTACAACATATAAATATGTAAGCGGCATGTAACCAATCCATACCAAGAATGATGTCAAAATCAGTCATATAAAGTTCCATAAGGTCACACGGGATAAATCTGTGTAAGACCCATACGGGATAATTTCTATAAGCTCTCTTGGCTAATACTGAATCACCAACTGGAGGATAAATCGAAAAGGGTTCTATTAACACCTTGGGGCACACATAAAATCTCATAGAAATGTAAGGAGTAACAAAATACAGTTGTCACTTGGATCAAGCAATGCATAAATATCAAAGTTAAAGAATTGTAACATACCTGTGACCATATCGGGAGCCTCATCAACCTCTTGCCTAGCATGAAGAGAATAGAATTGGTTGTTGCGTTGGCCACCCTTAGATTGAGCTTGGGCGCCTTGTTTCACTTGGCCTCCTAGAGGATGACCTTCTCCACCTTTTTTGGCAACACGAGGGCACTCAGATCGCTTATGATCTTGCCATATCCATAGTAAGCACCCGTTCCTATCAAGCACTTTCCTCCATGATTTCTTCCACACTTTGCATATTTTGGAAAAGAAGGGTTACTAGAATTTACACCTCCTTCTCCTTGAGATTTAGGGTATGGCACCTTATCCATAGCAAACTTATTCCTCGAGCTTTTCCCTTGATGAGAGCGTCCATTGCCTAATAGTCCTAGCATTAGAGAACCCACCTTCATACCGGGCCCTCTTAGAATTCCTCATCCTCATGTCCTTAAGGTCTTCATACCGGGCCCTCTTAGAATTCCTCATCCTCATGTCCTTAAGGTTTTCTCATTCAATTTGTTTGGCAAAATTCATGAGCCAAGATATATCTATCTCCTTAACAAGCATAGCGGTGCAAATTTCCTTAGCAACCAAGTTAGATACCCTCGATATAAATTTACTCATTTAGGCACATGGATCGGCAACTATTGAAGGAGCATACTTGGATAGCTTAGTAAACTTGAGATTATAGTCCCTCATCCCCATATTGCCTTGTCAAAGATTTATGAACTCCAACACTTTAGCCTCCCTTAACTCAAGAGGGAAAAAGTGATCAAGGAAAGCAAGTTTGAAAGCTTCCCATTCAATAGGACCTTCATCCACCCTCTCCAACTTCCATTGAGTGTACCATATTTGAGAAACACCCTTAAGTTGGTAAGCCGCCAACTCTGCTTTTTCTTCCGAAGTCACCCCTATAATACATACTATCTTGTAGACCTCATCAATGAAATCTTGAGGATCCTCATTGACTTTTGAGCCATAAAACTCCAGAGGATTAATTTATGCAAAGTCCCTTGCTCTTGAGGCCGGAATAGGAAAATTAGAAGGAGCCACAACACCTTGGTTGGTCACCACTCTGGCTAGCATAGTAATAGCAATTTGGAACTCTACATTAGTCACTTGGTCCGATAAAGGACCATTGTCTTGAGGAGCCAAGGGAGCTTAGGCTTCATTCACATTATCTCCTCTGGGAAATGGTGGTCTTCTTGGATCCATCTTTTAGAAAATTGCAAATAAAGATCGTTAGGGAAAAAAAGTCTTATGGTAAACTCTATAGCACAACATGGATCATGAAAGAAGTGAGAATTCCTAAAATTCCTCATAGCCTCCTACTCATAAGTGTGGATGCTTCACACCCATGAATAAGAATCTCACTTGATGTGTCATGCTAGACACCCTAGGACTATTGAAAATTCCTGTATTTTGATACCAAGTTTTTTACGAATCGACCTAGGGCCTAGTCATAATACGGCAATCAAAACCCTAAAAGGCTCCAACCATGCCTTTTGTACATATCATAAGCATAAATAAGGTAAAATAAAAGTGAAAACATCATAAGAGAGTCTAAATTGTGAATAGTAAATGAAGAAATATCGCATGACAACATAGACTTGAAATATTTGTCCAACTGAATGCATCTATATATGAGTATGGGCAGGGCTAAGACATGTCCCTAGATCACCCTCAATATGAAATATAACAAAAGTTCTTGAAATAATAACCAACTCGATGATTAGTCCCTGATAAATGAGGACTCACCACAACACCTCTAGATAGAAAGCCTACTAGCCATGTAAATGAGTATGCTCTTCAACCTAAACCCCTACATTATGAGACAATATAGACAAAAAGTATGCATTCGTATGTTGGAATGTACTATGTATGATGGCGTGACATGCAATGTAAATCACAGAATATAATGGTCACGTAAATCACATGGTAAGATGAGATAATTAAAGTCATGAGGAAAATCATATTGACCAAAGCACTTAAAAAGCATAATTTAAAATCATATCATACATAAGATATCATACATATGTGGAACAGGAACCATAACCAATAATAAAACCATGCGAGCTATAACATGGAATCCCGTTGTCTCCTCATACAATAAAGTAAAATGGGAATCTACTTGCCAAGATAGACTCTACCCCGCTAGGTGGGTCATACATACGTTATATATGGATCCAATAGCTAGGCCCTGAAGGCAACCTATGGTGGCACGTAGTTTATGGGACATGAGGCTGCTACTAAGGCTTTTGGTAGGGCCCCCACCTCAAGTCCACTCGATGCTATGTCAAATTCCATGTAATATATGCATAGCATAGAAATCATAATTTCATATATCATAGTCATTATCATAGGTTTGAAATCATAGAGTAGCTCATTTTTATAACATACTTGTAATGTGAGAATTTTCTTTTCATTATTATAATCATATTTGCATAATTCATATCGTTAGGCCTTAGGTCACCACATAGGGCCCTAAGTCACCTTACTTCATTACTTGCATGAAAATCATCCTTCGAAACATACTTATAGTCCATGATCATAATTGAAATACATAATCATAATTCATGCTTGGAAATTCCTGATCATAGCTTATACTTGAAATTTAGGTAAGGCATGAATGCATGATCAATTGATTTTAAAATCATGTACTTGACTTATAAACATGCATGATCATAAACTTTATATCAGCCCATACATAATTTAAATAGATAATATCATTAGGAAGTATAATTGAAAGCACTCATAATCTTCATCATGAACCCTAGAAATCAAAATAGGAGTATTAATGGAAAAACTCTTCAATTTAATGCAATAACCATCAATTTATATCAAAATAGACTCATGATCATAATTTGAATCAAAGTTCATGCGATAGGAGTAGAGATCATAAAATCCATAAAATATCATACTTTAATTTGATAGAAAACTTGAGAAACTGATTGGACTTCATAGATTAAAGGATCAGTGAATCAATACCCACATACCTTAAGTGAGAACACAAATTAATTTGAAAGAACTTGAGAGTTTTGATGGAGAGCTTGAGTGAATTTACTTGAAGTCTTCAATGGAGTCCTTGAGAGTCTTTTGTAGAGAGAGAAATATTTGAGTAGGTGAATTATAGAAGAATGAATAGAATTAGAGGTTTAGGTTAATTTATAGAGTTGAATTAGGTCCTAAAAACATCTAGGTTCATTAGCTAATAATTTGGGAAAAGTCTAAAATGCCCTTATTAAAAACTAATTTCGGCCCTGAAAAATCATCGTCAGGTCCGCAACACAGAGGCGAGAAAGTGTCGCGCACCTTACTATTTTGCGCAATTTCTTCAAAAATCTATCTTCCGATATACGGGTCCTAAAAATCCATCAAAACTATTTTCCTGCAGGTTTTGACCCCCTGATCAATATTCCGAATTCAGATTTTCCAAAAAGATTAAGGATGATGCATTACTTGAGTGGCCTATTCCTAAGGCATTCTTAAGGCACTTATGAGCATTTTGAGGGATGCTACATCTTCATTCATTTTGCTCATTTTGGCCCTTTTTTTTACCTTTTTTCTTCAACATTGTGTTCATGTCTTGTCCTTAATTCCTTGCATCTGAAAATAGTCACTTTAAAGTCAATATTAGACATAATGTAGGCAAAGAGGACACTAATTCATTAAGTTTTTAGCCATAAATGAGTTTGAATTTCTAACTCATCAGTTGTAGGTCTTGCTACGGTTTGTACAAATGAGACCATCTATTTAGCAATCAAAAGTAGGAGTCATTGAGTTGGGTTCATCCTACGAGTCGCGTCTATGGATCATCGAAGTAATCATGATTCATCAAGTTCAGTTCATAAAATCAGATCTTGAATTCACAGTCTCAGGACTTTCATCCTCTAACCTTAAGTCTATGGGTCATAAGTGAGTCTACGGGTTGTAAGGACCACCTATAGACCTCAGTTACAAAAACTTGAGCTAATGGAATTTTCACACTTGACTCTATGGCCAAATGTATGGATAGTATTCTTTCTTATAAGTCATCAAAATGGCTCATCGAATCCTCTGACACTTTGTCAAATTCCCAATCTTCAGGACCCAAACTATGAGCCTTGTCTATGGTTCTTCAATCCTTCTACGGGTCGTCAACTCGCCTTGTCTGGCAAACTTTCTGAAATCCCAAAAGTCAAGTCTTTGATCCGTTCCTACATTTCAACCCTATGGGTCGTAGACCCTTATACAGTCTATAGGACTTCCTCCTAAGTTGACCTAACACTTAGTGAAATTTTCCCAAACTCAGTGTCCCCGAAGGTTGGAAAGCCAAAATAAGAGTAAAACATGAGAAAGTTTGAACATTTAGACTAGTAAACATTCAAGTTAGGGGATGTTCAAATTTTCGTTGAACTTAGAAAAGTCGTAGTTTAAAAATGTGAAGAAACCCTTCAATTTATAAACAAAAAATGGTAGTATGAATAAGTTTATATTGTGCCTTATCATAAAAGTCACAATCCATCAATAAATTCACAACCCTTTGGAAAGGCCACAACTCTTCAGAAAAGTTACAACCCTTTGGAAAGGTAATAAATCATCGGATAAGTCACAAAAAACACAAGTCTTCATAATTACTGTCATGACCCATTTCCTCGAGTCTTGATTGTGCCTTCTATGACCCACCAGTAGGCAAGCCATCCCATTTCTTGGGACTGTGAGTAATAAGATGTAAGGGTAGAAGTCTAATATTAAATTACAATAGTAATATAATAACAAAAATCGCAAATAAAAAGGCGGAAGCAAACCCAACTATATGCAAATAAAATATGCCTCCCACAGCCTGAAAGTCATATGTACAGAGCAATTAATAAAATGAGTACAAAACCCAAAAGTGGACCACAAAAACAAGACTGTCTCAAAAAGTGAACGAAGGGTCGTTCTAGATCAAACCTGACATTTCAAAAATAACCGCACTGAGGGAATTTTCATTTGAGCACATTTTCCAAAAATGTTGACCAAATTCAACCTTAGGCCAAATTTCAAGGGACAAAGTACCAAATGTCCTCAAAATCACACTAATTGGCTTGATACTCATGAGACCATTCTACTAGCCTAATTTGTCCATTCCAAAGCTGATAAAACTGTCAGAATTCTGTTCTGAGGTCATTTACCTAAAGTAATGATAAAAATAAACTTTTAAGTTAAAAAATCTCCAAAATAGGGAAACGATCCTAAAACCCAAGCTAGGGCTAGGCGACCGAACAGTCAGTGCCAGCAAGTCATAAATGACTTGGAGTTACTACAAGAATAATCTAAATGATGAAAAGGAGAGGTAGAAATGACCTAGAATGTCATAACATGAATTAGTGTATTCATTTCATTGTTTAGAGAGTTCCTATAGCCACTCCAAATCATTTATGACTTGATAAGTTGATTTCAATAATTACTTAAGGTAAAAGCACTTAGAATGAAATTCTAATAGTTTCATTAGCTTTGAATTGACCAAAATAGGCTAGTAGCATGGTTGGCATGAGTATCGAGGCATTCAGTGCGAGTTTTGGGCCATTTGTCCTTTTGGCCTTTGAAATTTGGCATAAGGTTGACTTTGGTTAGCTTCTTAGAAAACACAATCAGATGTCAATCCCGTCAGTGTAGTTAGTTTTAAAATATTGATTTTAGTCAAGAACGATCCTTCATTCACTTTCAGAGGCTTTTAGTGTAATCTTGAGGCCCGTTGTGGAAATTGGTTAAAAATATTACTTGGATGTGGGACCCACTTTCCATTAAAATGACCTTGTATAGGAATTTTAAATGCGATGTTGATTAGGGAACATCAAATTTAGAGGGGTAGAATATCTTATGTACGCACATGGGATTTTGAATAAATTTCGAGCACTCCATCGGAAATTTTGGACTTTGCCAAAATATTGTTGTAACAACTTACTAGTGCAGACCATCCTTGGCCATTGCATTTCGCGATGCATCTTGGTTGAAATCATGACACTCGACCTATCAAGCCTTCATATTCACAGGATCCTTCTACAATCACGAGGATATGACTATTTGACTCTCCATGATCTCGAGGCCCATTATATGATTGCGAAAGGTATTTCCTTAGTGGCTTGAGATCATAAACCTAGGGTTTGTGCTCGTGAATAGCAATGCATCTAGTCTCTTTACTAAAAACCTGACTCGATCAGCTCTATTTTCCTAAGTTCAAATAGCCATATCTTCCTCAATTCTTGTCCAAATAAAGTGATTCAAAGGATGGCCTATGGGGAATAGCTAGGAGAATGCGTGGATAGATTCAAAATCTGTCAAATTCATGTGAGTTATATTCTTGAAATTATCTTATGCCATTATTGTACCTGTGAGCTTAAATTGTGAGTTTCTTGCATGTTCATTCTAAGACTGATTCGAGCCCTAAATTGTGTTCCATTTTGGAACACTAGTTCGGTGTAGTGTTTCAGACTTTTTCACTGAGTTCCTCACTCCTATTTTTTATTTATTCTAAACTAGCCTATCTCTGAATTTAATAATTTTAGTGTTAAAACAACCACATTCATGTTGTGATTCCATTTTTAATAGCGTGGCAACATTATGAGGTTGTACGTATGGGAAAAACTTTTTTTACTTGACTTAGAGCACGTGCGATCTTCCTACATAAAGGCTATGACTTCCCTATCCTTAGATTGAGCTTGTTTAAGGAAGGAAGACGTATTTTGAATTTTGACAAACAACAAATTCACAATCTAGAATACGGACCAAAAGGATAAATCAATAAATCATGAAGGAAAAGGAAGCAACTATCCCCACGTGAATAGGTACACACATTCGTGAAGCTAGACTTAGGATTTTTCAAACAGAGATTTTGGGAGACTGCCCACCATGAGACCCACCACGGCTCGTGAAGGAAAATACGTCTAGTGGTGGTTGTTCGTGCTCATGGACTTAAACTAAGGTCCGGGGTTCTCTAGAAAGGTGTCCACCACGAAACTCACCATGGTTCGTGAAGGGTAATACAACCCGTGGTGGTTGGGTCATGGTCCCAGACTTGGAAATAATTTTTGAGGGTTTCTGAAGAGGGTCACAAAGGAGGGCACCACAACACGTGGTCCCTGTCATGGACCTGACCCTATAGAATCTGAGACTCTGAACATCCACCACGACAGTACACCATAAACCGCGGTGAAGAATACTGCCCGTGATGGCCTTCGTGGTCATCACCTATGTCACGACCCAAATTCAGGCCATGATGTACCTACCATAATCTCCAGGTAGGCAAGCCAAACACAAACCAAGTGGAAGTCAAATCTCAACTTAAATAAAGAATTAACATAAGAAAGCAAAAGTAAGAAAAATAAAATAAAAGAAAGGTCTGGACAAGTTATAAATATATAAATATGATAAAAATATACAAAATGGCCCGAAAGTGTCCAAAAGATGAACTGATGCTAGACCAACCCCAAACTTATTATCACCTATATAGGAGCTACTAAGTACAGAAGCATACAGTATATGAATGTACAACGTAGAACTTACTATCCAAAATACAAAATACAAGTCAGTGCAGAAGAGGGAATGTAGCAAGTATCTGAACACCAGAAACTCACCACAGTTCTAATCTGGCATAGCTACAAATGACCAGGCGCGCGTTGTGGGTGGCTCAAACTGGGAGCTGCATCAAAAAGATGCAGAAGTGCATTATGAGTACCAAAACATAGGATACTCATTAGGTATCATAGTCTGACCGAGTTCAAAAGGAATAAATATATAATAAGCAGCACAATGAGACTAATAAATAACAGAGGAGAAGCATAAAAACTACAATCTCAGGGAAAGGAATATGGAAAAATCATATAATAATTAAGTAAATCCAACAAATCATGAATCACATCAATAATCTCTACTCATAAAATACCAGAAGAATGCACAAATGTAAACTTGTAGTTATGGCTCAATATACTTCAAAAATATCATGAAGTGCCCAGAATAACCCTTAGGCTCATCAATAAAAGAGGCCGCCCGGAATCACACCCTGAGCTCATCAACATTGAAATAATAACTGGAATATGTATCAATGGGCTGCCATGAATTCACACCTCGAGGTTATCAACGGTGAATATAAAAGTGTAGCCCAAAGTCAATAAAAGGGCTATCCTGAATCATATCTCGAGCTTATCAACCATGAAATGCCATAAATAAGATATCACTGTATTTGTTTAAATTCCTCATATTTATTCATCAACCAAAAATTTTAATCTCATCTTTTACTCTTTCTTTTGAAAACGTTTCTAACATCGGAGAGGTAAATAAGACAAGTAGCATGTCAAAAATCATATATCACTCAAGCTGGGTAAAATTCCATAAAAGACACCATATCACTAACCTGATACTTTGGTGTACCAAAAGCATAGCCTCGGGACTAATATTTTAATATCATAAGCAAACACGACATAAGCATAAGCCAAAAATCATAACAAGTGGCCAACTGAAACCAAGCAAGTCAAACAAGCGGCATCCTAAGTTCAAATCACCTAGGAGCAAGTTCTAAGGAATCTAAGTGATGTAAACAAGACAAGCTAGCACCTAGTAAGACTCCAACGGCTAAACCCAACTAGGTACTAATGATAATCATCGACTCCAAAATGCTCAATAGGATATCAACACCTAAATCACAAACCTAATCACATGTTACCACCTAAAATATCTAACAAGATGAAGCCATAACCTACCTCAAAGACGAAACAAAATATGAACCACTAAACATGAGCTTTTCCCATTTAGACTGCCTCTGAATGATGCCACTCTATCAAATTATTGAAGAACATATCAAAAAAAGCCAATGATACCCATATTACTATAATTAAAAATGGAACCAAAATTGGGTTAGAATTTGACATTGGGACTTGCACAAGAAATCAAAAAACCAACTCCTTCACAAGATCCCAAATAGATCAATGAACTTGTCCTGCAAAAATTGGCACATTCCGAGCACCGAAAGAGCTCAAAAAAACCCCACCAATATCAAGCCCTAGAATTGTCACAAATTCAAGGAAACAATGAATTTAAGCAAAACATACAAGGTTTTTAGATGAGAATTGGTCCCGGAACGTCTCCACAAGAATCTCCAACTCACCAGAATAAGAATTATTGAAAAAGACCAATAGGAGATCTTAAAATTGAAAATTTGCAAAGTCTATTTGGGACTAAGCTGTTGCAAATGGCCAATTAATTTCACTGAAGCTAGTGAAATTAATCTTCACGATTGCGAGCTTGGTGTCACGATCGTGAGGTACGATCCTGCTAACCCATCGCGATTGCGATAGTAGACCACACAATCGTGATGCCCACAGTCTTAGGCCTTTGCGATTGATGACCCTTGGGTCGCGAACGTGATGGGAAAAAGTACAACAGTTTAGCTGGTGCTTAACTATGGAGAAATGGGATTTCATTCAATGGTGTCCAGAATTCATTCAAAAACCCACAAATACAAATGAATAATACTACCCAACCAGAAATGACATTCTAGACTCAATGAAATCGACGAATTTCCAACAAAGGTCATTTCGTCTAAATATTGACCAAAGTCAACACTTTCCAAAGAGAGCACTCTAGACGTGCAAATGACCTAAAACTAATTCCGAGCACCTCAAGAACCAAACCAAAGGTTGTTCCAGACCAAACTCGGTGTTTCGGAGCTAATCGCCCTAATGGAATTTTCCTTCGAGTGCGTTTACTTAAAATGTTGACCGAAGTCAAACTTGACTAAACTTTAAATTTAAAATGACAAAACCATAAAACTCAAAACGAATACTCCAAAACCCAAACTAACCTTCCTTGTAGACCAAAATCGACCATCCAGAGCTGATGGAACTAATAGAATCGTCATCCAACATCAGAATCTCCACATATTGACTAAAGTCAACTTTGTCATGCTTTAATCCTAAAATCTGGCCAAACCACCTCAAAATTCAACCGAACACCTTAGGGAGAATGCCACCCATCCCTGATATCATATAAGAGCTATAAAGAAGCTACGGGAAGGGGAAAAACTATAAAAACATGCAAAAATATGAAAATGACCTTGGAGGTTATTACAACATCCACTACTAAAAGGACTTTCATCCCCAAAAGTCAAGGAATAAAGCTACCTGGTGGCTCAAAAAGATAAAGATATCGAGTCTGCATGTCCTACTCGATCTCCCAAGTACTCAATCGTATGATGCCTCCACTAGACCTTCACCAATGGAATCTCTTTAGACCTTAAATTCCTAACCTGCCTGTCCAAAATAGGTATAAGATCCTTCTAAAAGGCTAAGGACTAATCAAATTTAACTGAATCCCACTAAAGCACGTGAGACTCATCTAGAATATACTGCCGCAATATAGAAACATGGAACATATGGTGAACAACTAAAAGTGTTGGGGGCAAGGACAACTCATAAGCTACCTCTCCTACCCATATCAAGATCCTAAAAGATGAACCTGGGGCTAAGATTATCCCTCCTCCCTAATCCCATCATGCCCTTTATGACCGACACTCGCAGGAATACTCGATCTCCAATAATAAACTCCAAAGACTGAACCCTTTGATTAATATAACTCTTCTGCCTACTCTAGGAAGTACAGAGCCTCTCTTGGATCATACAAACTCTATCCATCAAGTCACGCAACAAATTGGTGCCCTAAGGTCTAACCTTAAAGGTATCAAAATAGCCTATTGTGAAATAACATCTCTTACAATACCATGCCTCAAAGGGAGCCATCTCAATGATCGAATGGTAGCTATTATTACATGCGAACTCTGCCAAAGCTAAGGACTGATCCCACTAGCCCCCAAAATAATAGTACAGGCCTGTAACATATCCTCCAAAACCTAAATAGTCCTCTTAGACTAACCATCAATCTGGGGATAGAAAGTTGTGTTGAGCTAAACCCGGGTACCCAACTCTCTCTATATAGACCTTCACAAATGCAAAGTAAACTGAGTACCATAGTCTGAAATAATAGATACTAGTACCCCATTCAATTGGACAATCTCTCAAATGTAAATCTGAGCCAACTTTTGTGAAGTGTAGGTAGTATAGATCGGTAAGAGGTGAACTGACTTGGTCAAATGATCTATGATAACCAAAATAGAATAAAAACCTTGGGAGGTACATAGTAAACCCACTACAAAGTCCATAGCTATTCGCTCCCACTTTCACTCTAGAATGGGTAATCGCTGGGTCAAACCACCTAGCCTCTGATGCTCGAACTTAACCTACTGATAGTTCAAGAACCTAGCCACAAAAGTTACAGTGTCCCGATTTATCGCACACACCAATAATGTTTCCATAGATCACGATACATCTTTGCTGCACCGGGATGAATAGAATAACTGGAACAATGGGCCTTCTTAAGGATGAGCCTAACTAGATCTCTAACTTTAGAAACACAGATACGACCCTCTATCCTCAAAACTCCCTTTAGATATAAGGTCACCTTTCTAGCCTCCTCACTGAGTACCTTATCAAGAATTACCCTCAGTTGTGGGTCCTCAAATTGCTGTGCCCGAATTTACTCCATCAAAGAAGACCTACCCTCTACATAAGAAAGTTCCCTTCCCGGCTCAGAAATATCAAGACAAACTATCTGGTTAGTTAAGGACTGAATGTCCAAACCCAATGGCCGCTCCTCAACTGATAAGAATGGCAAACTCCCCATAGTAACTGCCTTCCATCTCAAATCATCTGCAACTAATTTTCCTTGCTCGGGTGATAAAGAATAGTGATATCATAGTCCTTCAGCAACTCCAACCACCTGCACTATCTCAAATTAAGGTCTTTCCAACTTAATATGTACTAAAAACTATGGTGGTCAGTGTATATCTCACAATGAGCTCCATAAAAGTAATGCCTCCAAATCTTCAATGCGAAGACTACTGCTGCCAACTCTAAATCATGTGTAGGGTAGTTTCACTCATGCACCTTCAGCTACCTAGAAGTATATGCATTAACTCTACCCTGCTATATTAGAATGCAACCCAAGCCAACACTTGAAGCATCACAATACATTGTAAATCTATGCTCCTCAATAGTAAAAGTAAGAATCAGAGCTGAAGTGAACAAGGCTTTGAGCTTCAGGAAGCTCCTTCACACTCGTTAGATCACTGAAAAGGAACATTCTTCTAAGTCGATCTAGTCAAAGGTACCATAATAGAAGAGAACTCCTACACAAACGATCTGTAATATTCTGCTAACTAGATGAAACTGCAAACCTCAGTAGGAGAAGTGTGCCTAGACCAATCACAAACTGCCGCTATCTTCATCGGATCTACCATTCCTAGGAATACAACAGACTCAAGCCAAAATTCACACTTAGTCAGTTTGGCATATAACTATTGATCCCGCATGGTCTGAAGTACTATCTTTAGGTTCTACTCATGCTGCTCTCTGCTCCTGGAGTATACTAGAATATCATCAATGAATATAATTATGAAGGAGTCCAAGTAGGGTCTGAACAAAGGTTCATCAAATCCATGAATGTTACAGGGGAATTACTCAACCCAAAAAACATGACTAAGAATTCATAGTGCCTATATCAAGTTGTAAAAGCAGTATTAGGGATATCTGACTAACTAATCCCCAACTAGTGATACCCTGACGTCAAGTATATCTTATCGAACACTTCTGCACCTTAGAGATGGTCAAATAAGTCCTCAATACGCGGCATCGGGTACCTATTCTTGATGGTCACCTTATTCAACTGCTTGTAATCAATATACATACATAATGTACCATCCTTTCTTTTCACGAACAGTATAAGAGCACCGACTGAGACACACTGGGACTAATAAACCCCTTACTCAAGAGGTCCTAGAGCCATACCTTAAGCTTCCTCAACTCAATTGGAGTCATCCGATATAGTGGAATCGATACTAGTTGTGTACCCGACTCAACATCAATGCCAAAATCAATATCATACTCAGGAGGAAAATGAGGTAGATTGGTAGAAAATACATCAGGGAAATATTGAACCACCTGAATA
Source organism: Solanum dulcamara (assembly GCF_947179165.1). NCBI lineage: Eukaryota > Viridiplantae > Streptophyta > Magnoliopsida > Solanales > Solanaceae > Solanum > Solanum dulcamara. The sequence goes on along the minus strand of NC_077241.1, from coordinate 32,960,415 downwards.
AAATCAATAGAAGGAGTGTCAGCACTAGTGTCATAGACATAGTCAAGATAGGCTAGACACCCTTTTCCCACTAACTGCTGAACCCTGAGGAAGGATATCACACCATATGGTACATGACTAATTGCACCTTCCCATACAATTAGAGGAATGCTGGGAATACATAAGGTAACGGTCATGGAGAAGCATTCCAAAACCACATGATGAGTAGACAAGCAATCCATGCTTAGAATCAAGTCAAAATCTACCATATCTACCACAATTAAGCCGCTCTAGTATCATACCCCACGATGGTCACCGCACAGGATCGATATACTCGATCCCCTACTAAAGAGTCACCTACGGGGGTATCCACACACATAGGCAAAAGCAATGTCTCACATAAATCATCCCATTGAGTAGCATAATGCGCAAACATATACAAGTAAGTAGACCGCAGCTCAAATAAAGCATAGGCAGGCTAATAAGAAACATAGATCATATCTTCATAATGCTCAAACTACACTTCTTACAATTTAGAGTGTAGTCATTCGTTAGTAATATAAACTCAACATATAAGATTGGGGTTGAATACCATAAGGAATGGTTAGGAATAGACTTCGATCAAGAAATAAGATCATGTTTTAGACTTTTGTAGCATAAAAACAAGTTAATTGTGACATAAATTAAATTTATAAGATTCTGTTTTAAAGTTTTGAAGGGTTAGCAAGATTCAATAATAACACGATTAAACCAATTTAGCTTGTAATAAGATGAAAAAAGGCTTTTAGGGGAGGTGCAAATTTAAAACTAATGTTCTAATAAGGGTAAATGTGTAGCTCAACATCGTTATCCTCAATAGATAGGTAAAGGTTAATCAATCCTATGAGATAGCATCTATCAATCTCTATTCATCTATACATGCAAGCGTTTTTGAACCTAAACATACGATCTAATAAAATTAACCCAGTCCTTAGCAAAACTTCCTGTCATGAGGGAGGTTATAATTGATAAACAAGAATCAATGGCTATTTTATAATTTGGTCACTTCACATTATCATTTCAAGCTAATAATAAAGATCTAACATAGAAATATATTTGCAACCATAATTCATAACTGATTCAACACTAAATTAGCAAAATCCATTTCAAATTAATAATTTATGAGCTGTACCAAAAACCCAAAACTAGAATAATAATTTAACTCAGTAGCACCCCTTAGAAGTAGAGGATTTAGCCACACATTATAGAAATTAAAGGAATTATACCAAAGTAATTATCCTCTAGTTATTTCAGCAAAGTTTGAAATCCAAATCCCAAAGCCCAAAGCCAAAATCTCAAAAACAAAATTAAAACCCCCAGATATCTTCAAGGATCTTGTCTCTGAGTCTTAGTAGTGAAAAGAGTACCCCATCTTCCTTTGAAAACTTTATTTATACGTGTGCAAAACTCTAGCCAAAACAGTCACTTGGATCACTTTGGCATCGTTATTCTGGCTCGCCAAAGTGGTCAGAAAGTCGCCTTTCAGTTCTTTTCCTCGCCTTTTGGAGAATTTCTCCTTCAGTTCATGATCTCTAATTTGGCAAGCTTGATATCGCTTGCCGACAAGTTCACAGAGTCGCCCTTTTCATCTCTTGCATAGTTCTTTAATTGCTTTCTTTCCCTAGAGTTTTGATCTTTTGGGCGAGCTCAGACAAGCTCTTATTACTGATCTGTGAGTCTCCATGTGTCATGACCCAACTCTATAGGCGGTGACTGGTGCTCAAGTTTGGCACTCATACGTACCCTTAGCCTCACTTAGTGTGTTAGCAGAATAAATAAAAGTAGAAATCAAAAAAGGGTCGCTAGAGAGCGCATGAGAACAAATATAGCACAAGAGGGCCGTTAAGGCCATCACAAAATACAAAGCCCAAAACATATATACATAACCCACATCACAAGTCTATAGACCTATACAAAATGATAGCCTAGTTATATGATGGGACAGGGCCTCGTCGTACCCTTAACCAATATGTAAAAATGTACAAGAGAAAAGTTAGTACCAAAATAGGGCTCCAGACAAAGGAGCACTGCCAACCAACAGGGTGGATGTCCTACGCAAGCGGATCAGCAAACTGAGCGTCTGTATCTGCGGACATATAATGCAGCCCCCAAAGAAAGGATGTCAGTATGGATAATGTACCGAGTATGTAAAGCATGGACTGTAATAAGTAAAGCCATTACTAGAACAAAAGGTGCAAAAATGAGCAAAATATCCAGAATATCAAAATACTTTTCATAACCGCAGATAATGTATGCAGAAAAACATATGCCATATCCGGCCCCATTATGGGACTCGGTGAACAAATCGTGGTCGCCTCCCCGTCACTGGCACCATAGCAAATCATTAATCAAGAGTAGGGAATATCTCTGTAACAAATCATATTATATCAAATGATCATATCAGATCATATCATATCATATATGTACATGGCACATCATAACTCCACAAATCAAACCCATGTAGAGGACATACCTACCCCCTCACATCGGGGCATGGCGAACGATGCAGAGAAGTATGCACGATAACAAAACCTGACCCAAGCTCAGTGAAGGAAGCATTGAGGCATCCACGAGTAGAGTAGTGAGAAACTAAATGCACTTTAAATCATTTTTGAGACTTGATAGAGTTAACAAAATGAGCTATTATTCGAAAATATAGACAAGAGTCATATCAAGTACCTTTTGAATATCACTATGAGTTATATCCAAATAGAACATTTTGAATCATATACGCGTATCTAGGCACGATAAAATATTGTTTGGAAAATTAAGAAGTTGGCCATCCTAGCGGCTCTACGAATAGGAACTTCCTTGGAATCATATAAAAGTCATATACTTATTTCATAAAAAACATACCAAAAAGGAAGATTATCTTTATATACTTATGTAACAATATGCCTAGAGAAAGAATGGTTAGCTGTACATACTTATGCCAAAGACATGCCAAAAGAAGGAACAGTTAGCTTTACATACCTCTTACGGATTACTCCTAATACGTTCGCCTCGTCATCTCTTGAACCTATTTAACATGAAAGTAATACTATGGTTAATGAAATTTAACTTTCGAATTCCAACTCTACAACCAAGTCTTCATAGAGGTCATTTCCTTATCCATTTCCCTCGACTAGTTCATTACTTGTTCCTAAGTTACCGAAAATCGGGGAGCATCTCCCCTATAACTTCTACATCCCCGAGATTTAACTCGGCCAAAATATCAACAAGCATACCAAAAAAAACAACCAGCATTATATATATAAATAAACCACTTCAACATTACCCAATACAACTCCAAACAACTAGATCCGAACTACGATACCAAAATGGAGTTCTTAGCCTTTATTTCATAAAATATTTTACCATACAAAAAGGAGGGTCATGTGGCTGCAACCAGAAGCACCCACACCCATTTTTGAGTACTTTCAAGACCTGTAACATGCAATTAAACCACCCCAACCTGCAGCACCACAAAAACAACACACTACTCGACTTTGATTTACCTACTACGATATCAATTTAGTTTGTTTCTAATATCAAGCATCCTTATACACATTTTCCACTTCCATCCTCACTTAAGACATGTAATATAACCTATAAAAACATCATAAACTTCAATTTGAAAGGGGAAAGCCTTACCTTGCCCGAAACTCGCCAAAACTCCGGAAGCTCTTCTAGCGTGACTGAAACTTCGTGGCTGTTTTTTGTCTATTTGGGGCTGCTACAAACCATACATTTATATTACTAAAATCTTCATAACTTTGTGTTATACCCCATATAATTAATTCACAGAGCGGAATCGGAGAAATTACCTTTTTCTCCTCCCAAAACTGTAGCTCGTTCTTCTCTCTAGCTTAAGTTCTCTCTTCTCTTCTTCTTTCTAGAATTTTCTTTCAACAAAGATGACTTATGAGATAAGGATGTAAATAAAAATTCATAAACATACATATATAGACTAATCTAAGCGGTGACACATGTCAACCCCTAAGTGGTGACACGTGTCAAGTCCTTATTAGGCCAACATACCGCACTACCCCTCATGGGCTGCCACATGGCAGCTGGGGCCCTCCTCCTTGCATCAGTTGTTGCCAAATGGAACCTCCAGCTGCTGCCACATAGCACTCCCTTTTTCTACCATGTGTCGCTCTTTTCTTCTCCTCGTGGGTTCGTAATCTCATCTTGCTTTACAAACCTATGTAATCCTTGCTACGTAAGCTTTGTATGTACTCAAGTAGCTTAAGTATGTAAGATTTCCAAGTTGGTAGCTTACATAAATAAGTTGAGTCCTACGACTCATTATTTGGTCTCCAATTCCTTTCGTATTCTGATAACCCTATCACCAATCTTCGTTATAATGGGGTATCACATTCTCCTTTCCTTAGAGTTATTTGATAGTGTTATAGCTTATCCATCTCATATGGTAACTTCTAAGAAGCTTAAGAACCTTTCAAGAAACTTAAGAAGCTTAATAAGCTTAAAAATCTTTCAAGAAACTCAAAAACCTCTCAAGGTACGAGTCTTTCAAGATACAAAAGTACGGGGTATAACATTCTTCCCCCCTTTTGAATATTTGTCCTCGAATGTTAACTTGTCTTATAGGGTTTTATGAGTATTTTTGAGAGTTCTCTATAACCGTTGTCTTCCAATCCTTTTAGGAGTTTAGACTACCTTTGGAGATAGGGAACAAGTATGCATATCCCTTCTCTACCTCTCTGTAACGTATCCAAAATATTATAAGTGTATTGTCCTTATTGAACCCTTATTCCTTTTACCACGTACTTACTCACTTGGACCTATACTTAACACATACATATTAATAAGTTGCATAAACCTCTCGGTACAACTTGTATGAGGTAGACGTAGTCTTTTTATCTCCAGGTTCATTGTTTTTCACCTATCTCATTCACATTGAAACTAGCTTGTCCCATCTTATCATACTTCTTTCTTTTCTTTTATTCACTCCTTTCTCTTCTCACTTCCAATCATAGGAGGCTTGTTGTCCCTTTTTCTTGGTTATTTATCTATTGCAGTATCATTTGCGATCAACTCTATAGCCAATATCTTGTCTTTTGACCCCGTATGGTTTTGTTATCCTTCACATGATCTCTTGAGTTATTCGATACCCTTCCCTGGTCGTACCCTTTATTTTTATACAAACCCATCTTCTAACGTTATGTTATATAAGGTTTTGCCAAAACTTCTTGACACCTCGTTAAATACCATTCTGACTTCCATCCCATTATTGTTGGCTTTCATCCCTTCTAACTTGTTTCAGCATGGGATCTTCTTGAAGTTTAAACATCCATATCCGCTATATTATAGTATCTATTATTTCCATCTTGCCCTTGCATTCCTCTCACCCGCTTCCCCCTTAAGGGGGGGGGGGGGTACTTATACCTTTGTCCAATCTCAAAACTCATCCAATCTCTTTTCCCAATCCGCTTGGTACCGTATCATGTCCATATCTTTCTTCATCCTTTATAACTTGATTCTGTACGTATGAAACCTTGACTAAGTTATGAAGCGATGAGAACCTTTCCATACATAGTGCGATATCTCATCTATTAATCTTTACTTGTGTAATGTGACCCATGGAACAACTCATCAAGGCCACACTCCACTTATCTTTATCAAAAGTTAATTAGCACTTTTAGTCGTTCTAGTTCCAATTAGGCAATACTTATATTCCGACGATAATTGTCCATAGTTCTCTTGTAGGAGTAGCTTTATCCCAACCTATATCCTTTGTTTCTTGGGATGAATGTATATTGCCCCATTTATTCCTTAAGTTTACCGTCTTTGTCTCTTAAGGATTCCACTATTGTCAGGGCGACGTTATGTGCACACACCACCCCTTTATACCTTATACCACTTGACCTTACCGTGTACCCAACACCAGCTTTTAATTTTCTCAACAACATACCTAGTTTGCCTCAATCAAGGCCTTACCTTATAACCATGTAGTCGTATTGCACTTTTAAGTTCATATTGAACGTTTCCCTTTTATTCCGTATCTGTATTCATTTAATCATATCTATCTCAGGTGCTTCCATAGATTTCTCCTATTATTTATCCCATCTATGTCTATCTTTTATTCTGCATAAGAGGGATCTTATACTACCTCTGTATTATTCAGAATGCATTACTTTCACATAATCCTTTTTCTCATTTCCAAAACGTATTCTTTTCATCCATCTTTATTCGTATCATATCAATCATTCCTTAATAGCCATTTTATCTCGTTGCTCATCCTTCTATAGCTTGGCCTTTCGTAGTTTTATCACTTTTAGCATTCGTATCTTTGGCTACACATGTCATGACCTATTGTTACACTGTCATCTCACTTTTTTCTTACTTACTCCTTTCAGTTACTCTCTCTTTCCTTGTGCTCGCTATCCTTTCCGTTATCGCATAATCTTTATTCGCAACTTTCCCTACGGAACTTGATAAGTCTTTCTTATTTGTTCCCTAGCCCGCTTTTCCATTTCACACTTACCCTTATATTCTTATTACATGGGCCACGTCCTATCACTAGCCACTTTCTCACTAGGCTTTACTTATTTTTATAACGATCCTCATTATATTCACATCATATCTTGTTTGTATTCCACCCCATAGTATAACACTTCTTAACCTTTTTTACGATTCTTATTATGGGTTACTTACCCTTCTTAGTTAGTCTTATCCTTAATATCTCTCAAGCTGTCCTATTAATACTTCATATCCGTCACAATTCTATTTCCCTTGCGCTTTTGTCTTAATCATACTGTTACTCCCTTTTAATTATAGATCGTCATAGTTTATCCCTGTGTATCAATTCCGTTGGTGCCTTAATATATCTTCTATCCAAAACTACCAGTCTTCTATAAATCATCTCCCTAGGGTCACAAGTCCTTTCCAACTTCAGTTTACCATATCAATATCGACCTTCTAGTTTCTATTGCCATCAATTCAGCAATTAACTTATTTCTCGAGGTCAGCCATACTCGTGGTTTAGCCAAATCTCATCATTATTATGGGCACGACCTTTCAAGACATACTGCAGCCCTGTATCTCATTCTCTTTTATTTCTAGAAAAATTTGGACAGAGTTTTCTCTGTATTTTTTACTATCTCAAACCTACATACAGAAAATACCAACAGTGCCTCACAGGGCCAACATGTATAAAGATACATATATATGTATCATATCACATCATATTGCAGCCACACAGGGCGCCTACAATCAACAGTATGAAAATGGACTTACCTCGTACGTCTACTGGAACTTCCTCTATTACACTTTCCTATCTACTCTTCCTTTCAATTTACAACTTTACATTTCAGTTCTACTTCAATACCTTACCCAATAGATATCTTTCGTGCCTTTGCTTACCTACATGCCTTGTGACTTCCAATATCGTCAATCACTTCCTTCCGTTGCTGTCATCCTTCTGTTAACATCCAAGGTTAATATAAGGTGTTTTCCTATGACTTAGATCTATCGCACGATCTTAGATATGAAAGAAAAGTAACATCCTAAATGTCCTGTAGCCTCCTGTTTATAGATATGCCATGCAACACATCAATAAACAAGACTCTACTAGATACGGCCTTAGACATTATGAGGAAGGACTGCTCTGATACCACTTTTATTACTACCCAACTCCATAGGCCATGACTGGTGCCCGAGTGGGGCACCCATACGTACTCTTAGACCCACTTAGCATGTTAGAAGATTTAACAAAAGTAGAAAATAAAAAGGGGTCGCTAGAGAGCGCATGAGAACATATATAGCACAAGAGGATCATTAAGGCCATCATGGAACAGAAAGCCCAAAACATATATAAATAACCCACATCACAAGTCTACAGACCTCTACGAGATAATAGCCTAGTCATATGATGGGACAGGGCCCCATCGTACCCTTAACCAACATGTACAAATGTACAACAGAAATGTTAGTACCAAAATAGGGCTCCGGACAAAGGAGCACTGCCAACCAACAAGGTGGATGTCCTAAGCGAGCGGATCAGCAAACTGAGCATCTGTACCTACGAGCATGTAACGCAGTCCCCAAAAAATGGGGTCAGTAAGGATAATGTACCGAGTATGTAAAGCATGGACTATAATAGGTAAACCCATTACCAGAACAGAAGGTGCAAAAATGAGCAAAATATCCAGAATATCAAAATACTTTTCATAACCACAGATAATGTATGCATAAAAACATATGCCATATCTGGTCCCATTATGGGACTCGGTGAACAAATTGTGGTCGCTTCCCCATCACTAGCGCCACAGTACATCATAACTCCAGAGTAGGGAATATCTCCATAACAAATCATATCATATTAGATGGTCATATCATATCATATGTGTACATGGCACATTATAAGTCCAAAAATCAAACCCATGTATAGGGCGTACCTGCCCCCTTATGTCGGGGCACGATGAATGATGCAGAGAAGTACGCACGATAATAAAACCTGACCCGGGCTCGGTGAAGGAAGCATTGAGGCATCCACGAGTGGAGTAGTGAGAAACTAAATGCACTTTAAATCATTTTTGAGACTCGATGGAGTTAACAAAATGAGCTATTATTCAAAAATCAAGACAAGAGTCATATCAAGTATCTTTTGAATATCACTATAAGTTATATCCAAATAGAACTTTTGGAATCATATACACGTATCTAGGCATGATAAAATATCATTTGGAAAATCAAGAAGTTGTCCATCCTAGCGGCTCTACGAATAGGAACTTCTTTGGAATTATATAAAAGTCATATACTTGTTTTATAAAAACCATGCCAAAAAGGAAGACTAGCTTTATATACTTATGTAAAAACATGCCAAGAGAAAGAACGGTTAACTATACATACTTATGCCAAAGACATGCCAAAAGAAGGAACGGTTAGCTTTACATACTTATGCCAAAGACATGCCAAAAGAAGGAACGATTAGCTTTACATACCTCTTACGGATTACTCCTAATACGTTCGCCTCGTCGTCTCTTGAACCTATTTAATATGACATTAATATTATGGTTAATGACCTTTCACTTTCGAATTCCAACTCTACAACCAAGTCTCCATAGAGGTCATTTCCTTATCCATTTTCCTCGACTAGTTCATTACTAGTTCCTAAGTTACCGAAAATCGGGCAGCATCTCCCCTATAACTTCCACATCCCCGAGATTTCAACTCGGCCAAAATATCAACAACCATACCAACAGCAACAACCAGCATCATATATATAAATAAATCACTTCAACATTACCCAATACAACTCCAAACAACTAGCTCCGAACTACAATACCAAAATGGAGTTCTTAGCATTTATTTCATAAAATCTTTTACCATACAAAATGGAGGATCGTGTGGCTGAAATCAGCAACACCCACACCCCTTTTTGAGTACTTTCCAGACCTGCAACACGCAATTAAACCACCCCAACCTGCAGCACCACAAAAACAACACACTACTCGACTTCGATTTACCTACTACGACTTTAATTTAGTTTGTTTCTAATGTCAAGCATACTTATACACCTTTTCCACTTACAGACTCACTTAAACATGTAATATACCCCATAAAAACATCATAAACTTCAATTTGAAAGGGAAAAGCCTTACCTTGCCCGAAACTCACCAAAACTCACCTTAGAAGCTCTTCTAGCGTGACTGAAACTTCGTGGCTATTTTTTGTCTATTTGGGGCTGCTCCAAACCATAAATTTATATTACTAACACCTTCATACCTTCGTGGTATACCTCATATAATTAATTCACATAGCGGAATCGGAGAACTTACCTTTTTCTCCTCCTAAAATTGTAGCTCTTTCTTCTCTCTAGCTTAAGTTCTCTCTTCTCTTCTTCTTTCTAGAATTTTCTTTTGACAAAGATGACTCATGAGATAAGGATGGAAATAAAAAGTCATAAATATACATATATAGGCTACTCTAAGGGGTGACATGTGTCAACCCCTAAGTGGTGACATGTGTCAAGCCCTTATTGGGCCAACATATCGCACCACCCCTCATGGTATGCCATATGGCAGGTGGGGCCCACCCCTTTGCTGCAGCTACTGCGTTGTGGAACCTACATTTGCTACCACATGGCACTCTCTCTTGCTGACATGTGTCGCTCTCTTATTCTTCTCGTGGGTTCGTAATCTCATCTTGCTTTACGAACCTATGTAATCTTTGCTAGGTAAGCTTGGTATGTACTCAAGTAGCTTAAGTATGTAAGATTTCCAAGTTGGTAGCTTACGTAAATAAGTTGAGTCCTACGACTCATTATTTGGTCTCCAATTCCTTTCGTATTCTGATAACCCTATCACCAATCTTCGTTATAATGGGGTATCACATTCTCCTTTCCTTAGAGTTATTTGATAGTGTTATAGCTTATCCATCTCACATGGTAACTTCTAAGAAGCTTAAGAACCTTTCAAGAAACTTAAGAAGCTTAATAAGCTTAAAAATCTTTCAAGAAACTCAAAAACTTCTCAAGGTACAAAAGTCTTTCAAGATACAAAAGTACGAGGTATAACACCATGTGTCTCACTTGCTTGCCTTCTTGATGTTCCTTTTATGCCTACCTTCCAATGGATTTAAGGTGAGCGCGATGCAACTCACCCATATCAACTCAGTGAATCGTTAAATTTCATTTGCCTCACCAAACAACTCAAGTTGTTAGCCTTGAGTTCTGATTCGATTGGCGCATTGTTGACGCCTTTGGCGACTCGCAGATAGAGATTTGCGAGCTTTAACTTCCATTTTGCTCAATTTTTTATTCTTTTTAGCTCTTTTCTTCAGTGTTTAGGTTATGAATGATCCTTAACTCCTTACATCTACAAACAATCACTTTAGAGTCATTTTGGTCATAACGAAGGCAAAGAGGATACTAACTTCTTGCTTTTTGAGCTATAAATGAGTCCAAATTCTCGACTCATCAACACCCCCAACTTAAAATTTTTCTTTTCCTCAAGTAAATCAAGAAGCCAATCAGCTCGAAACCAAAGACTACAAATAGTGCTCATTGAGACTCAACACAAGAAGTGCAAAAGAGGTTCAAGTTAGCATGCAATGTTCAACTGTGCACTCAAGGCTTCAAATGATGACTAATCAATTCCCAATGCGAGTTTATGCTTTCAAATGTTCGCTCCAAAGTGAAAATTTATGCCAGTGCTCATATTAGAATGCCCTCACATCAATGAAATGATTCCATTACACACTCTCAATATGTCAATTAGTGGTTATGGTATCGAAATCACACACTACTCTCACACTCAAAAGAACAAAAATATGCATAATTCTACCCATAGGATTGGCCATATTTTCTAATCAATCAAATATTCAAATCATGTAAGATCAAAAAGGACTTTTAAAAGTGTAAGGTATGATCATTTTGGTTTAGTGAGTTAGCTTCCTAGGAGCATGTATCAATTTCAAACATCTCCCTTCTTCCTTTCTTATTTTTGAAATCACGAATCACCCTTTATCATTCATGTCACTCTCGTATTTTTGCCTTATTCATTTGGTCTCCTCCCTTTTCATTACTCATTTGAAAACACTAAACACTTTGCCTCATTTATTTCTCTTTTTTTATATGGAGGGATTCCATTTCCTTTTTTTTTTATCATCCAAGGGTAATCTTTCACAAACTACTTTACCATCTTCCTTCTCAATCTTACCACACCCCCAACTTAGGCTTTTGCCCTAAATTGTCTATTCAACATATCACTACTAGAAATTAAGCCTACGTCAATAGTTTTTTAAGCAACGAATCTCAAATAGTTGCTATAGAAAGTCTATTGTAACAGTTTAAATCATCCCCAAAAGTCTTGGATACTTTGCTACAATTTAGCCATAAAACTATTACAACTATATTAAAAATGTTGCTATAAACTTATCTATAGCAACGGTTATGTAAACCGTTGAGATAAAGCCCTCTAAGGCAACACTCTGTAAATTAATTTATGTATAGGAGCAGTTATTTACTCCCTCCATAATTTCCCCCACTTATTTTTCGTAGCCCACAAATGAGATATTTGTATTCTTTTCTTTAATAAAAAAACACAACTTCAAACAAACCCAGAATGCACAAACCTATTCTCACTTCTCTCTTTAGACAAACTCAGTTTTCTCTTCATTGTTTTTAGAAAAATCCATCATTTTTGTTCTCTTTTTAGACAAAGCCATGTAGAAATCTTGCTGGAGAATGACTGGAGGATGAAAAAAAAATCATTTTGATATTGTATTTGAGATTCTAGTGATTTAGGTTTTGCTTCTCTGTGATTTTTGTCAAAGTGAGAAATCTTTGAGGTTTTCTTCTTTAATTTCTTCGTTTCTCTTTAATCTTTGAGGTGTATTTTATATATTTCTTTAGATAGATGATTTTGACCTAAATGGTTGTGGGTTTTTCATTTGAGTGTTGGTGTGGGTCAAAAGTTTTATTGCTGAAATTGTTGGATTTCCTATTGCCTGATATGGGTCTTAATTTTTGTTTAGCTTGACTTGTGTGACTAAATTTTTTTTGATATCTATGGTGAAATTTAGTTTCTCACTATATTTCTTGCGGTTGATGTTTGATTTTTGTTGCGTGAGCTAAATCTGTATGTGTCTAAATCTATTTTTAGCTATGGTGAATTTTGTTGCTACTGTCAGGGTTTAAATCTATTTCTTCTAATTGTAATTTCTTAATTCAGGGAACTCCGACAACCTACATTTTTGGCAAGGTCTTAGTCCCAAAAGGTTCTTCAAGTTTCTTATCTCCGTCAAACAGAGAACAAACTTCACCTTGCTTATCTCCATTTAAGGTATTTATCATGCTATATTAAAATTTTTACAGTTGCTTATCTCCATCAAACAGAGAACAGACTTCAGAATAGCCTATTTTGATTTGTGGTGAAATTTCCTTACATTTGTTGCCTCAGTTAACTCATGTTTTATATGTTCTGATTTAGGATAGGTATTGCATAATATTTGTGAAGTATATGTAGCTTTCTTGAAAATGATATAGGCTCTTTGATGTAGAATTATAGTAAAGGGAACAAAACATTATTTTCTTTATTCACTTTTATGTATTAATTTAAAGCATATATATTATATTTTTCTTCTTTTCACTAACAAGCATGAACTAATCCAATAGTTAATCTAGTGAAATACATTAGCAGTGATAGGATTTAACTGCTATTGAGAAGCAGATCATCCCATCTCCTAAATTTGAATCTTGTTAATCTTATTTATCTTCTTTTCACTAATAAGTCTTTCTTATATTTATTTTCAGTATTCACCATCTTTCTGCAATTCTTCTGAGGAAAGTTTCACTTCACTGTGGAGCTACAATGAATCAGGTTCTCTTCTCACTCTATCCCTCGGCTCTTTTAAACTTCCTTCAATATGCATATCATGCTTATGCTCTTTTTCTTGTGCCCTTAAAAATATACATAGGCAAATTGTCTTTCTTTTTTATAAAGTAAGATATATTAATAGCAACATCAAGAAACATTTGTGTGTTGTTCAAGTAGTGGTTCAGATAGATTTATGTGTGTTCTCGTATCAGTATTTGGATGGTATTACTTCATATATCTCCAATTGGTGGTTGCTTTTTCTTATTCTAGTGTAAACTGATCACATTTTCCTTCAGTGACAGTTGGAAATAACAATTCAGAATATATATATCACCTCTAATTTAGCACTTTCAAAGGCCAAGCTTTACGTTAAAGTTTACTTAGTTATTATTCGGCAAATTCAATTGCATCAGCTGGTCGATTTCCTTTCTTGGTTTCAACTTCCCAATTCTCTAATTGCTTGGCTTATGGGTGAGTAAGAAAGATCAAACATCTATCATCAGTTCATAGTAGTAAATTAAATTAGTAATTGGTGTAGAAACATGAACTTCACACAACTGAGGATGAAATGTATACCTTAGTGCTTAAAATTCAAAAGACTACTACATTATCAAAAAAATATTGCAGACAAATGGAGATACCGAAAAAGTACTTACCATATTCATGCTATGGTAAAAAATAACTTATACCGTCTCTGCAACACATATAATTAACTATACTTACTCCTTGAGTAGGATGTCCTTGAGCACAAAGATTTTATTAGCTCCCATACCACCACCCATATATAGGAGGACTGGGCTTCTATCTTTGTGAGCCATTGGAACCATCATATCAGTACACACTACATCATCTGCTAAAACTAGCCATATTGCTTTCCTATTGTAAATACTCTTGCAACCTTATTCATCGTCACTCATTCAAATCTTTGTTATTTTTTATTTTAATCACGTGTATATATATACATATATATACACATATATATGTATATATATACACGTGATTAAAATAAAAAATAACAAAGATTTGAATGAGTGACGATGAATCAGAAGGTAGCAAGAGTATTTATATGTATATATATGTATGTATGTATATATGTATATGTATATAATTATTGTAATACGTAGCTAGTGGCAGCAAACGACAATATTTTTCATCTTCTACTGTTGGCTCTGCATGGTCAACACTCAAAATCTTCTCAAGTGGCCTTCCTTTTATACATATTGCATGAATTTATCTAATTCATAGATTGTCTTGATTGTGATCAAGTCCCGAAACATCTTTGTTACTATTGCTATACTCCATAACTTGATATCAAATAGATGTACTCCACTAGCTATTTTTGATAGACATATTGTGCCCCATGAAACCAATGCTCTTTAAGTGACTTTAGAGGTGATTGGAGTTGCTTGGAGAAGGCATAAACATAATTTGAAGAATTTTGTTACAAACCATATGCCAATGATGAAGTTTGAATGGCAAAAAGGCCTTCTTATATGCTAGAATGTCAACTTAAGGAACTCCTCAAATATTGAAACTCTCATAAACATAAGGTACATTTAATTTCGGAATCTCAATTTCTTTTCTCTATTGCGATATGGCTTTTGTATCTTAATTTTTCTCTCTTCTTTACTGTGATATCGCTGTTGCTTCCAGTTTTTTTTCTTCTTCATTTTATTCTCTTATGTTCTCTTCTTCTACTACTGCTTACAATCCAACAAAATGGAAAAGAGTTCTCACCATTCTTTTTGTTAACTAGGAGAACTGTTAGAAGAAACAGGAGAACTGTTAGAAGAATACTATACAAACATGAATCTTTTCTTTCTCTATTTAGAAAATGAGCATGCCATCTTTGAGAAAAAAATGGAAAGTTTCCTGCCATCAAAAGAAAGGAAATTCTCTCTGATTTTTTATATTAGAAATGGCCCCTGCTGTTGCATTGTATATTATTAGATTTGATGTTTATGGGTATACTTGTATCATGACTGGATGTTCTGCTAACTCCTTGAGACTTGTATTCTTGTTACAAATGTTAGATTGTTGAGCACGGGCTTTTTCAGCCTTGTTGTTAGCTATTTACTCTTATGGTGGCCTTGTTGGCCGTTTGGTTAGTTGAGTATTTTCTAGGATCGACCTTGTTGGTTGTGAGTTAATTACTTGCTGATAAGTATTTAGCAGTTTTGATTGCTCATAATTATTTTGCATTTAATGTGTCTAGCATGTTGAAAAGGAACCAAAAGAAACCATATTCTTTTTTCTTTCTTCCTCTTGCAACCAGATTCAATAAGCTCTCTCTCTATATATGATCTAACTGTTGTTAGACCAAAAGAAGAATTTAGTGCTCATATTGATTTATTTAGTATTTTCATTAATTGTAGGTGATGAAATCGGAAGGGACGAAAGCAGTACAGAAGACTTGACGTAGGACCTGGATCGGGTTGATGTTAACTTTACCTACGTTCTAGAATCTTTTAATTTTGAGAATTAAAAACTGTGGTGTGTTTCACCTTTTTTGAATGGTCAAAAAATATGTATATTTTACTTTTATCAATATTACCTAATCAGGATCTTGGATAGTAATTTTGGTAATGAATAGTTTCTGTTTTGGTGATCGATTTATGTGTATTTTATGTTGGATAAAATTATTGCTTTCAGTAATACTTATATATCTGTTGCAATAGGCTAATATTATTCGTTGCAGTAGCCTAATATTGTTCGTTGCAAAAGCTTAATAATAATTATTGCACTAGGCAAAGAACTGCAACATTACTGTAGCAACAATCATATTAGCTTAGAATTGTCTCATTAACCGTCGCAATAGAATAAAAATAATAGTAGCATAAAATTTATTGCAACGGTTCATAACCATCCCACTACAATCGTATTAGTTTAGAACTATTGCACTAACATAAAAATTGTTGCAATAGCATAAAAATAATTGTAGCATAAAATGCTATTGCAATGGTTCATAACCTTCCCACCAAAAGGTTAACCGACAATAATTAATTAATGAGGAAACCATCGCATTAGGGATATCTAATGCAATGATTTTATAAACCATTAGAGTAGACCGTAGCAATAGATTTATTGCTACGTGATCTGTTGTAGCGGTTGCTTTAACCGTGGCCATAGCGCTACTGCAACTGAAGTATGGCCTATTGCAAAGGTAGTTGAAATATTGTAGTAGGTCAAATTTCTTGTAGTGTATCCAATTCTCCAAGGAGTTTATAGATAGGTAGCATAAAGGGATTTCAAAGGTTGACTCAGCAGTTGAGGTATGAGTTTCATTCAAGGAAAAAGTTAGGCTCAAATGGTTCCAAGTTGGGTTCACACGTTCACAAAGGAATCACAAGAGATTAAGGCTATTTCGGGCTCACTCATCGAAATTTTGCCTAAGATCATTTCTCTCAATCACCGATCACAACCAACTGGACTAACGGGACAAGTTTTATGTGTCCTCATGCATGTCTTCCAAATGGACTCAAAGTCAGCATAATGTCCCTCAACTTTTTCACGCTACTCAACTCGAGCGATGAGAGTGTCTATCTTTTCATCTATCTATGTTAATGTGGCTCACTGTCCTCAATTAAAGTGAATATCATAGAGGGAAAATAAGTCTCTAATCTCGATGCTCTTACATTAGTTGAATGGGTTAAATTGCCCATTTTATATATCATGGACTGTATCAATGGAAACCGAGGTGTAGTACCAGCATGAAGATCTATGGAATAAGAAGGGGTAGATGATAAACCCGGCATATTAGAAATAGTAGGCATAGTGCCAGCCTCTAAAGACTCTGTATCAACAATTAGTGTAGTCTCAACCGGTGGAGGCCTCCTCATAGCCTCAACATCACATAAGTAATCTGCCTCAATCTGGCAGATGTCACTAGACGATGCAGGTGCCTCCCTCACATCAGTACACTCAATAAATGGTACCTCTGTGCGCTTACACAAATCAGTAATCATGATAGGGAATGACAGCGAGGTCTGCAGCTGTCGAACCCTCAAGAAGATCTATAGAACAATGATTGCAACTAGGTTTAGACCCCCCTAACAATGATACTTCCCAACAACACAGCTTTGGGATGTCACAAAATAGACTCATTCTTAATAGGCATTAATGTACTACCGATGAAGCCAAACCATTACGGAGCAGCCACATTGACATCTTTTTTCTTGATCATAGCTCCTATCTCAATCCATAGAGGAATAACATTAGAAATAAATGGGGCCATCCACCCTTTCAAATCATCTAACGTTCATGTTTAGAGTTTATCCGCCAAGGAATGGCGATACCAGTAAGTGCACCCCAAAGCATCATTTATATCAACTTGACTACATTTCACCTTCCATGAACAGTCAAAACCTCAAGTAGGCCTACTGAAATCGCCTTTTACTTTCTCTTTGGAAGGGCATTTGCATAGGTTTCATAAAACTCATGAACCCTTGAAGGGATATATGGAGTTGTGAACCGCTCGAATTGGTGGAACTAATTCGTTCTCCAAATGTTCGTGTACTTATCAACAACTTCATCAGTAGAGAGTCTTCTCTTCAAAGATTGTATGAAGACCAGTAACTAATTCGTTCTCCAAATTTTCCTTTTCCTTTTTCCTTTGTTCTACACACCGAGATGGAAGTTAAGTGGCTCGGCGAGGCTCGAATGGTCATTTATAGTGATACCCTGGGCCCTCTTTCTAGGTGGAGCACCAACTTCATCTATAAGGCAATGTACTGAGTCTTTTCCCTTGCCATTCCTGCACACTACACATACACTAGAAAAGAACACTGGGTGATAGGTTAGTTCAAACTAAAGTAAAAATGTAGTTGAGAAAAATAAAGGAACCAAGAGGGCTGATGCTCATCGAAGGAAAGGATGAGTGACCTAGTGAAGAAAGGTGGGCTCAGTCATGCTCGCTAAACTTAGAAGGGCTAAGGGATAACACATTGGGTGAGATAGATATAAAATTGGTGAGATGCCAAAATAGTTCGGCGAGCAAGCAGAATTTGCTGAAGGTACCAATATGATTTTTGATTCAACACTTAGTTTCTTAGGGGAAAAAGGCGAGGGGAAATGCATACGACGAGCTGCTGAGGTTCCCATTGTTTAGTGCCATGCAGAGAGTAGTTGTCTTGTTGTTAATAGGTACGATTGTGTGAGTTGACAACAATACACCGCGGTATGTGTGAGTCAAGATTTTACTTAGTGATCCAAAGGTGCAATTTGAATTACTGTAGACTGGTTTCCACCCATATACCCCCGTTGATGCCTATTTTCTACCATTAAAGAAAATAGAGAAAACTGCTAATCCCACCCACGTCGTAAACGGATGCCCAACCTGATCCATTTCAAAACCAGTTTGAGATCTTCGAGCATGGTTAAGGACTAAAGTCCATATAAAAGCAATCCCAATCCATCCTCAGACCAGGTCAAAGGTCTTCTTGCCTTTTTTGGGTAGATTAAAGTTTATTACAGTTAGTAAATCAGCACCGCATTATATCCATAATGATTCATATCACCTCTTCAAGCCTGCCTAACCTAATTGTGTGTGAGAAATCAACCGTAACAAGTCGACCGATCCATAAGGAAAGCACCTATAGATAGAAGTTGTTTGTCGACCTGTGCACTCATCTTCAATGCCGTTTAGCTCTCTAGTTAAGTCAGTTGTCCTCCGTCTTTGTTTCCCATGCCCGAGATGGCCTTATGAGTAGTAGCCTCCCATAAATATGGACTTGTGGTCAACTTCTATTCTTCTTATTTGAAGGTTCGTCCGGATCTCTTCCTAGGTCAACCCACTCAATATCCGAGAGAGGTTAGGATTTTGGTGGCTGTAGTGATGGTGGATAACGTAGTGGATGATACGTACTTAGAAATAAGCAGATCATAGATAAGGTTTTTCATGCCTACTAAATAGTTGCACCCCGAAATATATATGTTGGGAGAACCCCATGATCTTTTCATATGGAAGGGAAGGTGCGAAGTGGGTTGCTCATGCTTCCCAAATGTCACACATGTTTTAGGTCATTAGTCAACAGCTCCCTGGATAGCAAAGTAGGGGTGACTTCACAATGTTTCCTGATATGCCTATCTTTGTTTTAGAGAAATCCTCTCCTCATTCAGGCAGATGCCGCACCTTGCGCTTGTGAATGAGTCTGGTATATACCCCCCTTTTCTCATCACATGACTGTGTACCCCTAAAATAGAAGCTACATATCTTCGCCCGCTCCCATTTCATGCTGGAATCCATTAAATGTGTTGGTAAATCATGGGATTATGGCCAAAAAATAGAGGTTACCACTTGGCGAAGGAGCTTAGAAAATATCCTAACTCTCTATTGACAAGAAGCAAGGGCACAGCTGCTGCGCGAAAGCCGGTCTTACCTTCTATTATATTAGTAAAGGGCCTTTAGGCTTGACTAATAAGATATATAGGGTTTTTCCCTTTACTAGTAAGAGGCAAAGATCATCAGCCATTATTCATGACTTGCTGATTTGTTCAGGAAGAACAAGCAAATGAGAGTGTGAAGGGAGAGTAAATTCCCCTTGGCGACTCGCCAAGCACCTGGGCGAACATGCATGAGCCTGCGTAACTACCCACAAACACTAATTTCTCAAATTTTCAGAGTAACAACCTCTCCCTCAATTATTTCAAATATCCCATTTACAATTTTCAAAGAAATAATGATTACCCAACTAATTAGGGATCCAAATTCCCTTAGAATTGATCAATTTACCATGAATTCAACAAAATTTGACCTTAAGAATGACGTTACCCATCTATCATTGGGAAAAATTAGGAATTCAAGGATCCAGGGTTACTCAGACTTCACCCCCGAAAAAATTATCAACCCTACTTGAAGCACTAGCATTTATCAATCAAGGACCCACACATGAAACTCATGTCAAAGGTCCTAATACAATCCACAACCAACAAACGATCAGGTATACAAATTCCAACCATCTCCTCAGGTCAAACCTCACATAAACATGCTCAAACAACAAAAGGTCAACAACAAATAAACTATTCATGGCATTACCAAATCAGTATAGACAATGTAGGACCTAAACCAAGGAAGCACACCTGTAAATTTTACTTTGATGAAAACGAGAGACGTGACTAAGAGCACAAGTTCAATCTACATAGATACAAAAGAAAATGAAAATCAAATGAAAGAAAACAAACTAAAATAAGGGAAATAGGGAGGGTGAATAGTGTAGGAAGATTAAGGAGTGAAATTTGAAGAGTTGGGCATTTAAATGAAAGAGGACCCTTTTAATTCCAAGTGGTCATTCAAGTAGGCGAGGAGTACATAACGTCACCAAAGAGATCGACGAGTTGCCAAGTTGTCCTATCTCACTGAATGTGATAAACCCTTCAAGTCTTGGTTGAGTGAGGTAGCGAGAATGATAGAACTCATCGACACATGTAGGCGAGTCGCAAACATGTGGATCACTTCACCAATAGTTTCAGAGCACTTGGGATATTTAAGGTCCTTCGGAGGTCAAATAGGCGATCTTGCATAGGCTTTCCTTAGTAATTTGGTAGATTGCCAATGTGTCTTTGGCTCACCCAAAAGAGCAGAAACTCTAGGGATATATTGGCTACCCTAATGTCCAAAAGGCGATCTCCAATGGGCTCATCCTTGAGGTTCGATGGCTCGCCAAATGGCTCTCCTTACTCGCACACTGAGGCTCTTCCATAAAGTCCAACTTCAACCTACACAATGAACATACAGTTAATTAAAAATTCTAAAACTTGGGTTGCCTCACAAGAAGAACCTTAGTTAACGTCGTGGCACAACATGGACATGCATTCAAGCGTCATCCAAATACATAACTTCAATCATTCCTAAAGTAGGGCCTTCACAAAAATACAACTTGAGGCGCTGCCCATTATCTTTGAATGTTGACCCATATTTATTTTCAACCTCAATAACACCATTTGCAAATAAACGAACCACTCTAAAGGGCCTAGACCATTTAGACTTTAACTTCTCGAGAAATAATCAGAGATGGGAGTTGAAAAGTAACACAAAATCCCCTTCTCTAAAGTCTTGTTTTAAGATGTATCCATCATGCCATTTTATCATTCTTTCCTTGTAGATAGTATAACTCTCATAGGCTTGAAGTTGAAATTCTTCTAAGGCATGAAGTTGATCAACTCTCCCCTTCGATGCAGTATCCCAATTCAACTTTATTTATTTCAACGCCTACAAGGCTTTATGCTCTAGTTCAACCGACATGTGACAAACCTTACCGAACACAAGCTGATATAGAGACATTCTAATCGGTGTATTATACATAGTTCGGTAAGCCTACAAAGCATCATCCAACTTCCCGGACCAATCGGACCCGTTGTTATTCACAGTTTTGGCAAAGATATTCTTGATTTCAAGGTTCGACACTTTCACTTGACCGCTAGTTTATGGATGATATGGCATGGACACCTTGTGATTGATGTCAGACTTACATAGTAATGATGAAAACATACGATTGCAAAAATGAGATCCTCCATCACTTATAATGGCCTTTTATGTGTCGAATCTTGTGAATATATATCGCTTGTGGAATTTCACTACACTTCGCCCCTCATTGTTAGGTAAATCCATCACTTCTACCAAGTTTGACACATAATCCATAGCCACCAAAATATATTTTTCCTGTAGGAACTCACACAGACCCCATAAAATCAATCTCATATACATCAAACAATTCGACCTACAAGATTGGGGTAAGAGGCAACTCATATCGCCTAGACACGCCTCCTTTCTTTTGATATTGATCATACTTCTTCACGAACTCATTTGAATCATGATAAAAAGAGGGACAATAGTAGCCACTTTGAAGAACTTTAGCTGCAGTGCGAACCCCACTATGGTGACCACTAATTAGGGAAGAATGACAAGCACCAAGGATTGCTTCAACTTCCACCTCCGTAACACATCGCCGGATGATATGATCAACGCATTCTATAAACAAATAATGTTCATCCCAATAGTATTTCTTTGCATCAAACATGAATATTTTGCATTGTTTAAAGTTTAAACCCTCTGGGAGAATTCCATACGCAATGAATTTGGCAAAATCTGCATACAATGGAATTGAAGTCTGAGATAACCTAATTACCAATTCATCCAGGAAGGGTTCCTCAATCTCTTGGTCTATAGACACAACCACTTCCGATTCTAATCTTGAAAAATGGTCTGCTACCTGATTTTCACACCCTTTACGATCCTTCACCTATAAATCAAATTCTTGCAACAACAATACCAAATGGATCAACTAGAGTTTAGCATCTTTTTTTGCCATTAAATAATAGATTATAGCATGATCGGTATGAACCACCACTTTTTTACCCAAGAGATAAGTACAAAACTTTTTGAATGCATAAACAACAGCTAACAACTCTTGCTCAGTAACTGTGTAATTCTTTTGTACTACATTCAACGTCTTACTAGCATAGTAGAAGGGGTGGAATAAATTTTCCTTTTATGGACAAGAAAATTCCCCAACGCTACACCACTTGCATCACACATAAGCTCAAAAAATGCTCCAATTCAGAGCCACAATGATAGCAGTTGAAATAAGTTTCTCTATGAGGAACAAGAATGCCTTGATACAAGCTTCATCAAATTCGAACACACTATCTTTCTATAGTTACTTGCACAACTGAGAGATCACCTTAGAGAAATATTTGATGAACCATTGATATAACCCGACATGCCCCAAGAAATTTCGGACACCTTTTACCGATATAGGAGGAGGAAAATGTGCAATCAATTCCACCTTTGCTTGGTCCACTTGAATACCATATCTCGAAATTTTATGGCCCAATAACATACCTTTTTTCACCATGAAGTGGCACTTCTCCAGTTTAACACAAGATTCATTTCAATACATCTTTTCAACACTTGACTAAGATGTTCAAGGCATGCATCAAATGTATCCTCCACCATCGATAAATCATCCACAAATACTTCCATGGAATCTTCTACCATGTCAGCAAAAATGGAGAGCATACATATTTAAAATGTCATGGGAGCATTGCATAAACCAATAGGCATCCACCTTAAAGCAAAAGTATCATACGATCATGTAAAAGTAGTCTTCTCCGGATCCTCAGTGGTAATAGAAATATGATTATACCCGAAGTATCTATCTAAAAAGTAGTACCAACCTCTACCTAAAAGGAGATCAAACATTTGATCAGTGAAAGACATAGAGAAATGGTCTTTCTCAGTGCAAATATTTAGCTTCTGATAATCCATGCATACTCTCCAACCGGTTACCAGTCACATCAATACAAGCTCATTCGGCATGAATGTCATGCTACCCATTTTAGGAACACATTGTACCGAGTTCACCTATTTGCTATCGATAATGGGATACACAATACCCCCATTGATCCACTTGATGATTTCTTTCTTCATCACTTCTTGCATTAGAGGGTTTAATCTTCTTTGGTGCTTGATGCTAGGCTTGCTATCATTGGCAAGCTAAATCTTATGTGTACATACACGAGGAGGGATGCCTACAATGTCAGAAATTATCCACCTGATAGCTTTTATGAATTTTCGTACCATGCTTACAAGAGCATGCACTTGCTCCTCAACTAATTCAGCAACTATTATGATGGTCAATGTATAATTGGCCCCCAAAAAACACATATTTAAGATGGGACTAGAGTACCTTAAGCTCAAGCTTGGGAGGTTAATCTATGGAAGGATTGGCAGGTGGTGAGTCCCTATTTTTCAAATCAATCTTTAACTGCACAGGGTTCTTGGGGTAGGAACTGATACCCATAAGTGTCGTTACCACTTTGTCATAATCGGGAATGTCTTCCCTATTATAATTTAGTAACACCGCTGCTAACGACTCCCCAATATGAGAAACTTCTTGTATACTTGCCACCACTTCATCCACAACATCAATCACGGAGATGACTTGAAGATCAATAGGTTGTGTCATTGACTTATTGAAACATTCTTCAAAATGCTCACAAGTTCCTTAAGAATGCCTAGGGAATAGGCCGCTCACGTAATGAATTATCCTTAATTTTTTTTGGTAAATTCCAGTCTGGAATATCGATCAGGGGTTCAAAACCTATGTAAAAATGGTCTCGTTGGATTTTTAGAGCCCATATATTAAAAGATAGATTTTTTAAAGAAACTACATAAAAAAGTAAAGTGCGCGCCAAGTTGCGTCGCGGACCTGACGATGAGGTTTGTTCGAATTTAGTTTCTTTAAGTAAGGTCACTTTAAAATTTTCCCTAATTGTTAGTTAACGAACCTAGAGGTTTTTAGGACCTAATCAGCTCTACAAATTAACCTAAACCTCTAATTCTATTCATTCTTCTACAATTCACCAACTCAAATATTTCTCTCTATAAAAGACTCTCAAGAACTCTATTGAAGACTTCAAGTAAATTCACTCAAGCTCTCCATCAAAACTCTCATGTTCTTCCAAATTATTTGGTTTTGTCACTTAAGGTATGTGGGTATTGATTCATTGATTCTTTTATCCACGAAGCCTAATCAATTTTTCAAGTTTTCTATCAAATAAAGTATGATATTTTATCAGTTTATTATCTCTATTCCAATTGCATGAACTATGATTCAAATTATGATTATGTGACTATTTTGATATAAATAGATGGTTATTGCATTGAATTGAAGAGTTTTTCTATTAATTCTCCTACATTGATCTCTAAGGTTCATAATATTAATCATGGGCATTTTCAATTATACTTTCCAATGATATTATCTTTATGAATTATATATGGGCTGATAAGAGGTATATGATCATGTATGTTTTTAAATCAGTTTCATGATTTTCAAATAAATTGATCATGCTTTCATGTCATACCCTAATTTCAAGTATAAGTTATGATCATGAATTTCCAAGTATGAATTATGATTATGTATTTCAATTATTATCATGAACTATAAGTATGTTTCGAATGATGATTTTTATGCATATTATCGAAAGGGTGACTTAGGGCCTAATGTGTTGCCTTAAGGCCTAATGATATGAACTATGTATGTATGATTTGTAATGTAGAAGGTCAATACCCACATTTCACTTATGAAAATGAGTTACTCTATGATTTCAAATCTATGATCATGATGATATATGTTCATTACTATTTCTATGCTATATATATATTCCGTGGGATTTGACTTAGCACCGAATGCGGACTTGAGGTGGGGACTCGAAATATGGGGTTGTTATATAAAGTCTCTTATCCTAGAACTATGTACCACCGTAGGAACAAAGGGATTAGAAGCGAATACCCAAATCTCTAAGAGATGAGTACCCAAAATATCAAGTCTTGAAGGTGAGTACCCGAGTCTAAGAACTAGGGGTGAGTACCCGATTCACATAACCGCTTAGTGGATCCACTTAGGCATGTAAAGTCTATCTTGGCAAGTAGATTCTCCTTTTCTTCATTGTATGGGAAGACAACGGGATTCCATGTTATATCTCGCATGGTCTTATTATCGGTTATGGTTCCTATCCCACATATGCATGATCTCTTATGTATGCCATGATTTAAATTATATTTTTTTTAAAATTCGTTGGCTATTAAGATTTTCTTATGACATTACTTATCTCACCTTATCATGTGTTTTACTTTACCATTGTGTCTCATGATTTACGTTGCATGTCATGCCCTCAAACTTAGTAAATTCCAACGTACAAATACATACTTTTTGCCTACATTGTCTCATAATGTAGGGGTTAAGGTTGAAGATAATATTCATCTACGTGGCTAGTTAAGCTTTCCTATCTGGCAGTGTATATGGTAAGTCCTTATTTATCGGGGAGTAGTCATCGAGTTTGTTATTGTTTTCAAAGACTTTTGTTATGTTTCATATTGAAGGTGAGCTAGGGACATGTCTTAGCCCCTACCAATGTTCATGAGTAGAGGCATCTAGTTGGACAAATATTTCGAGTCTATGTTGTTATGTGACATTCTTCATTTTTTATTCATGGTTTAGACTCTCTTATGATATTTCCACTTTTAATTTACCTTATTTATGCTTATGATATATACAAGAGGCTTGGTTGGAGTCCCTCGGGGTTTTTATTACCATGTTACAACTAGGACCTAGGTCGGGTTGTGACAAACTTAGTATCAGAGCACGACGCTCAACTGTCTTAGGGTGTCCAACATGTCGCATCAAGTAGAGTCTTATTCATGGGTGTGAAGCGCACCACACTTATGAGTAGGAGGCTATGAGGCGTCTTAGGAAATCCTCATTTCTTTCATGATTTATGTCGTGTGATAGAGTGATACTCCAAGACCTTCCCTCCTAACGATTGTTCTTCATGAATTTAAGAAAAATTGCTCCAAAAAGACCACCGTCGCCAAGGGAAAATAATACTAATGAAGACCAAGCTCCCTTGGCTCCTCAAGATAATGGTCCTCTACCGGAACAACGTACTAACGCGGATTTCTGAACTGCCATTACTATGTTAGCCCAAGTGGTGACCAACCAAGGGGTTCTAGCTCCTCTTAATGCTCCTACTCCATCCTCAAGAGTTCATTGATGAGGTCTATGAGATAGTGATCATTATAGGAGTGACTTCGGAAGAAAAAACAGAGTTCATGGCCTACCAACTCAAGGTTTCTCTCAAGTATGGTACAACCAATGGAAGGCCAAAAGAGTGAATGAGGGTCCTATAGATTGGGAAAGTTTAAAGGGTACTTTTCTTGATCATTTCTTTCCCTTAGAGTTGAGGGAGGCAAAGGTGATGGAATTAGTCAACTTGAAGCAAGAAAATATGAGTGTGAGGGAGTATGCCCTCAACTTCATAAAGTTGTCCAAGTATGCTCCGACTTTAGTATCTGATCCTCGAGACCGAATGAGTAAGTTTATATCAGGGGTTTCAAATTTGGTTGTTAAAGAATGTAAGATGGCCATGATAATAAAGGAAATGGATATCTCTAGACTCATGACTTATGCCGAGCAAATTGAAGAGGAAAAGCTTAAGAAGGTTCCTAGGATGACTAAGAAACTTGGATTGAGAATGGATCATATTTTGATAATAATTCAGTGCCTAAGTATCACAAGGATAGGGTGCCTAACCCTAGGTATCAAGGTCACAATTATAGTGGTCAAGCTTTTCTTGCATGCCAAAGGTATGGAAGGTACCATCTGGGAGATTGTTTAGTCGATTCAGGTGTATACTTTGGTTGTGGTGCGAAGGATCATAAATTAAGGCATTGTCCATGGGTTGCCAATAATGTAGGGATAGTCGTCAAAGATCTTAGCCCTACCCTTCTATGGGTCCCCAAACTTTGCGTGGTGCTTCATCCTGTAAGTGTAAATTCCAATTTTGAAATGATAATGATTGGTATGGATTGGTTGCATACATCTTATGCTTCTATAGATTGTAGAACTCATTGAGTCAAGTTTCAATTTCCAAATGAGTCTATTCTATAATGGAAGGGTCATGATTTAGTAGTTAAGGGTAGCTTTATTTCTTGTCTTAAGGTTCTAGTTTGGCGTCATGATAGATAGAGAGAGTGTGGCTATTCTGTATTTTGATAAAATGTGGTATGCTTACCCCATTTAAGGTTATAGGCATAGAGGAAGAGCTAGATGGATCTTGTTATGATTAATATATAGGTAAGAGTATATTGGTGTGTCCGTTAGTAGGAGTTAATGCAAATGTAGATGTAGAGATTCTAATATAGACATGAAAATTCTTAATTGATGATGACTCCAAGTGAGTATATTAGAATGGTTATTGAACTAGACTTGAAGGTGAATGGCTTGTGGGTAAGTGTGCGGTGCATTGGGTGATCCTTGATTAGGTCTCAAGGTTTGATTAAATGTGGCAGTGAGGAGTAGTACTCTTGGGATAAATTTTCCTTTAGAGGTGTAGGATCCTAAGGTATATTGAAAAAATGAAATATGAGTTAGACTTGCCATTTGAGTTGGCTTTGGTTCATCCGGAATTTCATGTGTCAATGTTGAGGAAGTTTATGGGTGATCCAAATTCTATTGTGCCAATGGAGAATATGAGTATTAAAGAGAATTTGACTTATGAGGAGGTCCCTATTGAGATTTTAGACCGGCAAGTGAAAAGGTTAAGAAATAAAGATGTTGTGTCCCTAAAAGTGTTATGAAGGAATCAACAAGTAGAGAGTGCTACGTGGGAAGTGGAATTGGACATGATGAAACATTATCCGTATCTTTTTCCTTCCACTCAAGCCTAAAGGTAGTAAGTTGTTCATGATCAAATCAGCTAAACTCCTACGTTTCAGTTCCATATAACATTCATATGCATGCATGATTCATGAAAATGATTTTTCTCAAAGAATATGTCTTATGTT
Source organism: Solanum dulcamara (assembly GCF_947179165.1). Classification (NCBI taxonomy): domain Eukaryota; kingdom Viridiplantae; phylum Streptophyta; class Magnoliopsida; order Solanales; family Solanaceae; genus Solanum; species Solanum dulcamara. The sequence goes on along the minus strand of NC_077241.1, from coordinate 32,931,729 downwards.
GAGTATGAAGTTTACATGTTTTATGAATTTTTCAAAGTGTCCTCATGATCATGTTGGGTTGCTAAAGTATCCATATTCTGACAAATCTATTTCCTAAAGTGAAGCCTCATTTCCCTCAAAGTTTGGAAAAGAAAGATGAAGACCTTAAGTTCCAAAAGTTCCTCTCCGTCTTCAAGACTCTTTCCATTAACTTTTCATTGGTTGAAGTATTATTGGATATGCCCAGGTATGCCATGTTTATGAAGGATTTAGTGAACAAAAAGTGTAGCATGGACTTCAAAACTATTTAAGTCTGTCACAACTGTAGCATAATTATGTCGAGTAATATTGTGGTGAAGAAAGATGACCCTAGGGCATTAACCATTCCATATACTATAGGGTTGTACCAATTTGCCAAGGAACTTTGTGATCTAGGTATGAGTATAAACTTGATGCCCTATGCCATTTTTCAAACAGCTCAGCTTGGGAGAGCCCAAGCCAATAATAATGTTGTTGCTCATGGCCGATTGATCTATCATACTACCTATTGGCATTCTCTATGAAATCTTGGTGAAGATTGATAAATTCATATTTCTAGAGGATTTCATTATTCCTAACTATGAGATTGATACGGCGGTGCCCATTATTCTTAGTAGTCCTTTCTTGGCTACCGGAAGAGCACTGGTCGACATGGAGAGTAGTGAACTAAAATTTTGGGTGAATGGGGAGGAAGTCACCTTTAATGTGTGCAAGTTGATGAATCATCCTAGTGATCTTCATGTAATCTTTGTTATTGATGTTATTGATAAAGCAGTTGCAAGTATGCAAGAAGTATCTAGTGATGAGGAATCATTCGTGGCTGTGCTATTGAACCTTTATGGGGAAGAAATATTTTCGACTATGAAGAAGGGGTGGATATATTTTTGGGCATTGGGTCCTATACCAAGAACCATGTGAGGCTGGAGATTGACTTGAAAATAGAGACTCACCACCCGGCAAGCCGTCTATAAATGAGCCTCCCAAGTTTGAACTCAAGGTACTTCCATCTCACCTTAAATATGTTTTCTTAGGGGCCAATGACACATTGCCCCTCATCATAACTATTGATTTGGTTGATGAGCAAGTAAAAGCTCTTATGAGCGTGTTGAAGAAATTTTTTAAGGCCATCATGTGGACAACTGTTGATACTGTGGGCATTCCTCCTGGTGTGTGCACTCATAAGATACAGTTGGCTAGTAATAGTAAATCGTGTATTGAGCACCAATGGAGGTTGAAACCTCTTATGCTAGAGGTAGTAAAGAAGGAAACCATCAAGTGGCTTGATGTGGATGTTGTATATCCCATTGCCGATAGTAAATGGGTAAGCCTAGTATAATGCATCCTAAAGAAAGGTGGTATGATTGTTGTGCCAAATGAAAAGAATGAAATTGTATCGATGTGGTCGGTGACCTTTGAAGGGTATGCATGGACTATCATAAATTGAATGCTTGTAGAGAAAAAAACCACTTCCCAATGCCTTTCATGGATCATATGTTGGATCATCTTATGGGTCATGGTTGTACTACCTTTTGGATGGGTATTCTAGGTATAATCAGATTCACATTGCTTTAGAGAACCAAGAGAAGACCACTTTTACATGTCCATATGGCATTTTTTCTTTTTGGCGGATGCCATTCGGGTAATGTAATGCGCCCGCAACTTTTTAAAGATTTATGCTCTCTATTTTTGCCGACATGGTAGAGGACACGATGGAGGTATTTATGGATGATTTTTTAATTATAAGGGATAGATTTGATGCGTGTCTTGAGCATCTTAGTTGCGTGTTGCAAAGATGTGTGGAAACTAACCTTGTGCTTAATTGAAAGAAGTGCCACTTCATGGTGAAAGAAGTTATAGTGTTCGGTCACAAAATTTTAGGAGATAGTATTCAAGTGGATCAAGCAAAGGTTGAAGTGATTGCTTAGTTACCTCCTCCTATTTTGATAAGAGGTGTCTGGAGTTTCCTTGGACATGCCGGGTTTTATCGGAGATTTATAAAAGACTTCTCCAAGGTAGCCTATCCGTTGTGTAAGTTTCTTGAAAAAGAAAGTGTGTTTGAGTTCAATAAGGCTTGTATCAATGCATTCTTGTGTCTTAAAGAGAAGCTAATATCGGCTCCAATCTTTGTTGCTCCAAATTGGAGCATTCCTTTTGAGCTCATGTGTGATGCAAGTGGTGTAGATTTGGAGGATTTTCTTGGCTAAAGAAAGGAAAACCCATTCCACCCCGTCTAATATGCTAGCAAGTCATTGAATGTGGCCCAAAAGAACTACATAGTTATTGACCAAGAGTTGTTGGCTGATTTTTATGCATTCAAAAAGTTGTATGCCTATCTTTTGGGTTCAAGGTAGTGGTTCATATTGATCATGCCATGATCTGATATTTGATGGCAAAGAAAGATGCAAAATCTCTTTTGATCCGTTGGATGCTATTGTTACAAGAATTCAATTTTGAGGTCAAAGGTCATAAGGGTTGCAAAAATTAGGTGGCCGATCATTTGTTGAGACTTGAATCCGACCTGGTGGTATCCAACGAAAAGGATATTGATGAGGCCTTTCTAGATGAGTCAGTGATGGGGGTATCTCATAGATCACCCCCATGGTATTCAGACTTTGCTAACTTTGTAGCAAGTGGGATTCACCCTAATGGTTTAAATTTTCACCAATGCAAAAAGTTCCTTTTGATGCAAAGAAATACTATTAGGATGAACCTTATTTGTTTAGATAATGTGCAGACCTTATGATCCATATAAGTGTTCCAGAGGTTGATATTGAAGAAATCCTTTATTCTTTTCATTCGCTGCAAGTCGGTGGTCATCACAGTGGGGTCTGAACATTAGTTAGAGTTCTTCAAAGTGCCTACTATTGTCCCTCCTTATAAATAGATGCCAATGTTTTCATCAAAAAGTGTGATCAATGATAGAAACATGGAGGATTATCTCGGGGACATGAACTACCACTTACTCCGATCTTGGAGATTGTGTAAGGGATTGATTTCATGGGTTCTCTTGTGATTTCCTATGCAAAAAAGTATATTTTGGCAGTCATTGATTATGTATCAAAATGGGTAGAGGCGGTGGCCTTACCTAACAATGAGAGGTGAAGTGTGGTTCAATTTCTCAAGAGGTATATATTCACAAGTTTTGGTACTCCATGTGCTATTATTAGTGATGGTGGGTCTCACTTTTGCAACCGTGTGATCACTTTTCTATTGGGTAAGTATGGTGTTATTCATAAAGTTTGCACACGCTATCACCTAAAAACTAGTGGGCAAGTTGAAGTGTCTAAGCGAGATATCAAGGCTATCTTGGCTAAGACCATTAAAAGCAATAGGTCTGATTGGTCCCGAAAGTTGGATGATGACTTGTGGGCTTATCAAACTGTTATACCCCGTATGTTTTCACATAAAATTATTCGCAAGCAAGTCGACTTAAGTTAAAGGCGGTGTTATATACCGCATTTTTCTCACATTAGACTACACGTGAGTTAATGAACATAAATCCAAGGACTTTTAATTTCAATTTTTTATATGGCTCGACTTGTTTGTAAATTTCAATCAGTGTAGAAATATTAGTTGATATTAGAAATTAATTATTAACCATGATTGAATTATTAAGTGGGAATTTGGGATTAATTAAGATGAATTAAGCTAATAATGGGATGAAAAATGGTCCCCACTGCCACATGGCCAAACCTGATTAGCCCATGCTTTAGTAGGGGACAAGTAGACATATTGGGAAGCATACTTGTCTACTTATTGACCCAAAATCTGTAGCAAAAGATCACTCTAACTCCAGAAAATTCCTTAAGGAAGAGAGAAGCCCTCATCTTCACCAAGAGAGGGGGAAGTTCGGCCATGGCTAACCATAGAGGGTCTCATGTTTTGGTGATCAAAACAACTAATATTATAAGGTAATTCAACCCTTTAGAAGGTCCATAGAAATGTGACTTTAACCCAAAATCTTCAGCTTGTTCATATCCAACTCTAGACAATTCTATTAAGAAAGAAGTGAGAAGAGTAGAGAGAAAGAGAGGCTCGGCAATGGATGACCATGGAGAAGCTCCAAGCTTGGTGATTATTCAAAGTCATGGCAGCAAGGATGACTTCTTTAGGGCAGCAAAACCATTGTAAATCAAGTCCTTAAGCTTCCAAGTAAATTGGGTCCTTATAGCTTAAGGTAAGATTCCATATTTTTTCTTATCTTTGAGGTAATTTAAACTTGTATAAGTTGGTAAATATGTGGTAAATGTATGAGATTATGGGTGTTGATGTTGAGTCTTGGTGAAGGATGTTGGGGGGCTGTTTAGTGTAGAAAATGGTGAATTAATATTTCTTAGTAATTTGATTGTTATGGATATGGATTTTGTGATAAGAATGAAGGTAGTTAATGGTTAAAGTTGAAGCCAAATTTGTTGTGGATATTATAAGAATTTTAGTGATAATAATATAGTTTACTTGCGTATGAATAAGTGATATAATGGTCTTGTGGATGCTGCTATGTCTCACAAAAATTTGATGAAAAGATAGTATAAAATACGGTGTAAAAATTGTATGTGGGTTCCTTGGTGTGTCCACAAGTATTCGCAAGGTTTCGAGTATTCTTATGTTGTTAATTAGGGGCTATTTTGATATGTTGTTGTTGTTCTTGTTGAGATTTGAATATTAATAATAATTAAGATTATACGTTATGTTGTATGTTGGTTGGATTGTTGTAGGAATGTTCCGATGAAAACGTTAAGACTATGGATCATTAAAGATAACTTGAGGATGTAGTAGTTGTATGTGGATTTGGATTGTTGTTCGATGTTATGAATATAGGCTGCCTTAATCTAGAAATGATGTTATAATGAAGAGATTAATTTGTATTAAATGAAGTTGAAAGTAAGAAAACTTCATGATTAGTGTTGGTACTAAAATGGACAGAATTGGAGTTTCTTGAATTAGATTGGGTTGATTGTTGTTGTTGCTATTATTGTTATGGATCATATGTTAAAAGTGAAGGGATTGTATATGTTAATGTTAAATCTCCATTTGGGACATATTGGGGTTGTTCTAATCTAAAAATAGTGGATTAATATCGATTAATGTTGTGGTTGTTATTGTGGCTGATTACATAACAAAAATGAAAGCATTCGACATGTCAAGTTGGAGTTGTAATTGATTTAAGGGTTGTTTGTGTTGAATTGAGGGATTAAGTGTAGTTATGATTATGCATTGTATGGTTAATTATTGGCCTGTTATAAATTATTTCGATAAGGTGTGGTGGCTACAACCTATTAGGAATAAGCTGATAGCATCGTAGTCGTCATGTTGATAACTAATAAAAGTCAAATGTTATATGGGCTGTTCGAAGGTATTCTTGAATCTTGTCTTGGCTTGTCTTAACATGGAATTTGAATGTGTGATTGTTGATATTCTTGGTGATTGCATGGTTGGTTTGGAGCTAAGAAAAGTGAGAGATATAGGGGAGGTGTTGTCCAATTTTCTAAAAATAACCTACCAATGATAAAGTACATTTTATGCCTTTCCATAGCTTAACCGTAGTGCTTAACGTCTTAATATAGGTTGAGACACTATGGGGTATCATATACATGTTGTTGAGGATAAACGCTAAAGGTATATAAAGTTAACCTTTCTTTATTTTGACATAATCCATATAAAGCAAACGGACGACGATTGTATAAATTCCAAAGAAGCTCTTATTCTTAGATACACTAGAATGGCTAATGTTCTTGATTCCTGGAACTTATATCATTATGTCTTGATACATGTGTATGATTCTAGCCATCCTAATTTGGTATAATTCATATTTTGATATAATTCATGATTTTTATTCACTTCTTAATGTTGGAACTCTTGGAATAATTGAGCTACCGCCCTCAAGTCTTCTTTATGATTGGATAGTGATTGATATGAAAAAACTACGATTTTAAAAAAAGGCTCTATAATGACTAATGTCTCTGACTTCATAAGTTATTTCACATTATAACGATAAATGACAATAATTTCTAAGGCTCCATTTGATATGGTCGATAGTGATATTCAAAGGGTATTAATATGACATGATGATGTGATGATGGAGCTGAGCCCCGTGATGGACCGAATATGATATACATTTATATGACAAATTCACTAAGTCCATAATGGGCTGGATATGATATATGATATAATCATGCATGACTTTATTTCATATGGCACAAGTACCATGATTTCTTGATTTACATGCTTGTCTCTTGAATCTCTACTTCAGATGTGATATCTTTTATGGTATTTTATGCTTTATACACTCAGTACATATATCTACTGACCCCCCTTCTTCGGGGGGCTGCATTTCATAGCTGCAGGTACAAATACTCATTCGGGGATCCGCCAGTGTACTCAACTATTTTGGAGTGCTCCATTATCCCGGAGCCTAGACTTTTGGTACCGACCCTTTGATGTATATATTTCTATATCCAGGGGTACGGCGGGGCCCTATCCCATCATATGTTATTGTTGATATTCTTAGAGGTCTGTATACATATATGTGGATTTTATATAGATGTTATCGAGTTGTTCTAGTATGAATTATATTTTGGGATGTTCCCATTCGTAGTAGCAGCCTTGTCAGCTTGCATATATGTATATAGTGGGATGTTCCTATATGTAATGACAGCCTTGTTGGCTTACGTACTATATTATCTTTGATGTTATAACTCCTCAGGAGACAGGTTGCATTATTATATAAATATGAGACAGTTTTGAGATGGCATTCTATTTCCTTAAGTCTCATATCATGTTTTGTTACAAAATGATTATAGATAATAAGGATGTATATGAGTGTCCAGTTCGAGTACTAGTCACCACCAATGGGGTTGGGTCGTGACAGAAACTGCTTACAAGACACCAAGTAGCATGTCACCATATCAGTTGGTGTTTCGTAAAGCTTTTCACTTGCCGGTTGAGCTGGAACATAAGCCTTGTAGGCATTGAAAGATATGAATCTGAATTGGGAAGCAGCGCCGAAGGGCCGAGTTGACCAATATTCACAAATTAAAAGCTTTGGAGGAGTTTCATATTCAAGCCTATGAGAGCTCAGCTACTTATAAATTAAAAATGAAGAAATGGCATAATGCTCGAATTCTAAAATGGAACTTTAAAGTTGGTGATTTTGTGTTGCTCTTCAATTCTCGCCTCCGACTTTTTCATGGGAAGTTGAAATCCAAATGGTCCAGTCCTTTTTGGGTGTTTTGTGTGTTTGAGAATGGGCCCATTGAAGTCAAGCATAAATACGGGTCAAAATTCAAAGTTAATGGGTAGCTATTAAAGTTTTACTTTGGTGAAGGACCGATTTTGGTGATGATTGAAGTGGTGTATTTGGACAATGCTTAAATGCGTGTCCATGTCGTCCCACAACATAAACTAAAGCTCTTCTTGGGAGGCAACCCAAATTTTTAGTGGTTTTTGAATAACGTGTGTTCATTGTGTAGGTTCAAGGAAACCAACAAAATCAGCGAATCACTAAATATAAACGACGAGCCGCTCTTGCTTGCTAAAATTATTGCTCTTGAGGTGCCCTGAAAAAAACATACTGAGGCGTTCAGTGTCACGACCCAAGCCTAGGCCTAGATATGACATGGCTAATGAGATACTCAGAGGAACCTCACCCAAGTCTCTTAGAATTCTCTTAGCTTTTCATAGGTAATGACATTCAACAAGGAGCAAAAAATAAGGGGTAATGGGACAAAGGGAAATAAACATAGATTAGAAGTCGAAAAGTCAAGCTTTAATATCATACATTTTATGTCCAATAATACCTTCTACATCAAAGACTTGGCGAGGAATAAGACATGTCCCTAGCTCATCCTCATATTAAAGGAACAAGTATAGAAAGGAAATCCAAACATTTATACAAACCCTAAGCTAGAAGGATAAAAGGAGTATTATTCTCGAAACATGGGAACTCACCAAAGTAGTAGTAGCCTTCAACGATCGAACTAGCCACGAGGAGGATAGTATGGAGTAACGTCGGTCCCTACATGGTTATATAATGTAGGCAAAACTGTATGCGTTAGTACTTTGAATTTACTAAGTATGTAGGACATAGTGCAATGCATGACTAATAGATCATATAAATAGCATTTGAAACATTTCTTTGGGGAAAGATGACCATAACCGACATTTAAGACCATGTGAGCTATTGCATGAAATATGATGACTCCTACATCGAAACAGGCCAATGACTCCTACATCGAGATAGGGGAGGCTACCTTTCCAAGGTAGAACTCCATCAAATCTTTATATTCATTCCTTGGACTTTAACTTAAGGGTTTTGTTGATCCACTAGCTTAAATAGCCTACAAGGTCCCCTATGGTAGCACATCGTTAATGTAACATGAGACTTTACTAAGGACCATTTAGGTCGAGTCCCCATCTGCATGCTAAATTCAGCACAAGGTCAAATCCCACGTAATAGCATTTAAATATCATAATAACATAAGCATTCATATAACTTTAGACATTAAATCATCATTCGGTAGAATAACTCATTAAAAATCATTTATTTGATTCAATTATGTGAGGATTGTCCTTATAACATTGAAACCATTCTTTGGCGCAGAAGCCCCCCCTTTTTCATTATTCAATCATTCTTTCATTTCATAACTCACCCTTTAAATATAAATATTTTCTTTCAGAAAACCTTCATTTGGAGTCAAAGCTTTCAATTCAACTTCATTTCATTATAATGAAACAAATTGGGTTCATTTAATTCAACCTTCAAACACATTTAAAACAATGCAAGAATGCATGAGAGTGAAGGAAATACATCAATTAAATAATCTTAAAACAACCCACCATATATACTTTTAAACTATTTTCATGCCTTCATATAAGGGAATTGAAAAAACATTCATTTCATAAAATGTCAATATAGGTAAATAAGCTTCAAATAAACCATAATCTATGCATATAGAATCATTATATAAAAACCCATAACATTTAGAAATTTAAAAATTGAAATGTTAAGTTGAGAAAAACATTTGGGCTCTATGCGTGGAAGAACCCATGGATGAGACTCACATACCTTGGGGAATAAAGCCATAACGCAACTCTAAAAATGGAGATTTGAAGGATCTTGAATTAAAACCCTATACTTTTGCTTGAAACCCTAAGGAGAAATTTGAGGGGAAGGAATTTGTTATTTTGAGTCTAAGTGTTAGAATGATGGATTAGAATAGCTTAGGGTCCTTATATAGGGTATTTTCTATTCCCAAAATGAACACACTTTGATGTTAATATAAAGGAAAAGACGAAAATATCCTCATTAAATCTGGCTAGAATTTCACCCTACGAGTTGTAGAATATTTGACTAGTCATAGAAATGACTAGTTGTATAGGCTCTTAGGAAACTCAGATGGGGTAACCCCTGAAGTTTACTTACGAGTTATGTTTACGACTCATAAATAATTTTATGAGTCTTCAAAAGTACTCATCATGTAGGGTTAGAGGAACCCTGAGGATTAAACCTCTAATCCTCATTTACGACTTATTCTTACGAGTCATAGTCTTGAAGATGAGTCAAAGACTCAAGTCGTCCTGCATGTTTTGAAAACCTACAAGTTTGAAGTTTCTTGACGAGTCATTTCTATGACTCATCTAAGCTTGTACGAGTCATCAAGTGGATTCGTAGGCCCATTATTCTGAGTCCTACGAGTTAGTCCTATGACTCATAGGATCTTCTACAACTCTTATAGCGAGTTGTAGAACCTGATTTTCTTTCCTTTTCAAGAATTGTTCCTTTATTTCGACGATTCGACTTATAGGGGCTTACAATATCTTCCACTTATGAACATTCATCCTCGAATGAGAATCATCACCATAGAAAAGGATGTGGCACGAGTACTAGCAACCCAACATGCGTACAATGACACTTGAAATGCATAAACATGAGATCTTTAAACTTAGAATAAAAATGAATTTAAAATTCAACTACTTGAACATGCATGCATATGAAGACTTAGGACAACTAAAATATGGGAGTTTAATCATGAGTAACTTAGTACCTTAGGCTAGAGTAGAATGGAAGAGATGAGGTTAATGTTTCATCATATCCGATTCCACCTCCCTTGTAGCAGTTTCAACTTGTTAATTCCTCCAAAACACTTTAACGGATGCAACTTCTTTGTTCCTCAATCTCTTAACTTGCTGGTTCAAAATTTCAATCAAAACTTCTTCATATGTAAATATTTCTTCAACATTAACTACTTCTAAAGGCATAATGGAATTTGGATCACCCACATATTTTCTCAACATTCACACATAAAATAATGGAGGAGTTTCAAATTCAAGCTTATGAGAGCTCAGCTACTTATAAATCAATAATAAAAAAATGGAATGATGCTCGAATTCTAAAATGGGACTTTAGATTTGGTTATTTTGTGTTGCTCTTCAATTATCACCTCCGACCTTTTCTTGGGAAGTCAAAATCCAAATGGTCCGGTCCTTTTAGGGTGTTTTGTGTGTTTGAGAATGGGGCCATTGATGTTAAGCATAAAGAAGGGTAAATATTCAAAGTTAACGGGAATCTATTAAAGTTGTACTTTGGTGAAGGACCGAGTTTGGTGATAATTGAAGTGGTCTATTTGGATGATGCTTAAATGCATGTCCACGTCATGCCACGACGTACACTAAGGCTCTTCTTGGGAGAGAACCCAAGTTTTTAGTGGTTTTTGAATAACGTGTGTTCATTATGTAGGTTGAAGGCAACCAACAAAATCAGTGAATCATCGAATACAAACGACGAGCCACTCTGGCTCGCCTAACATTGTGGCTCTTGAGGTACCCTGAAAAAAAAACATTTTGAGGCATTCAGTGTCACGACTCAAGCCTAAGGCCCAGATGTGACACGGCAATTAAGAAACTCAAAGGAACCTCACCCAATCCTCATAGCATTCTCTTAGCTTTTCATAGGTAATGACATTCAACAAGGAGCGAAAAATAAGGGGTAATGGGACTAAGGGAAATTAACATAGATTAGAAGTCGAAAAGTCAAGCTTTAACATCACACATTTTATGTCCAACAATACCTTATACATTAAAGACTTAGCAAGGTCTAAGACAAGTACCTAGCTCACCCTCATAATAAAGGAACAAGTATCGAAAGGAAATCCAAACATTTATACAAACTCTAAGCTAGAAGGGTAAAAGGGGTATTATTCCCGAAATGTGGGAACTCACCAAAGTAGTAGTAGCCTTTAATGATCGAACTAATCATGGGGAGGAGAGTGTGGAGAAACGTCGGTCCCTACAAGGTGATATCATGTAGGCAAAAGAGTATGTGTTAGTACTTTGAATGTACTAAGTATGTAGGCATGCATGAATAATTTTAAAAAGAAAAGAACATTTGTATAATAGGAGACATAGTGAAATGCATGACTAATCAATCATATAAATACCATTTGAAACATTTCTTTGGGGAAAGATGACCATAACCGAAATTTAAGACCATGCAAACTATTACATGGAATTCGATGATTCCTACATAGAAATAGGCCGATGACTCCTGCATCGAGACAGGAGAGGCTACGTTTCCAAGGTAGAACTCCATCAAATCTTCATATTCATTCTTCAACTTTAACTTAAGGGATTTTGTGGATCCACTAGCATAAATAGCCTTCAAGGGCCCCTATGGTAGCACATCGTTAATGTAACATGAGACTTTACTTAAGGACCCCTTTGGTCGAGTTCCCATCTACATGCTACATTCGGCTCTAGGTCAAATCCCATGGAATAGAATTTTAATACAATAATAACATAAGCATTCATATAACTTTAGACGTTAAATTATCATTTGGTAGAACAACTCATTAAAAACCATTCATTTGATTCAATTATGTGAGGATTGTCCTTATAACATTGAAACAGTTCTTTGGTGTAGAAGCCCCCTTTTTTCATCATTCAATCATTCTTTCATATCATAACTCACCCTTTAAATGTAAATATTGTCTTTCATAAAACCTTCATTTGGAGTCAAATCTTTCAATTCAACTTCATTTCATTCTAATGAAACTAAGTGGGTTCATTTCATTCAACCTTCAAATACATTTAAAATAATGTAAGAATGCATGAGAGTGAAGAATGAATATGAAAAACATTTGGGCTCTATGCGTGGAAGAACCCATGGATAAGACCCACATACCTTGGGGAATAAAGCCCTAACGCAAGTCTAAAAATGGAGACTTGAAGGATCTTGAATTGAAACCCTATACTTTTGCTTGGAACCCTTGGGAGAATTTTGAGGGGAAGGAATATGTTATTTTGAGTCTAAGTGTTAGAATGATGGATTAGCATAGCTTAGGTCCTTAGATAGGGTAGTTTCAGTCTCCAAAATGACCACACTTTTATGTTAACATTCAGGAAAAGACAAAAATATCCTCATTAAATCTGGCTAGAATCTGACTCTACGAGTCGTAGAACATTCGACTAGTCGTAGAAATAACTCATCGTGCAGGCTCTTAGGAAACCCTGATGAGATAGCCTTTAAAGTTTACCTATGAGTCATGTTTATGACTCGTAAATAATTCTATGAGTCTTCAAAAGTACTCGTCCTGCAGGGTTGGAGAAATCCTGAGGACTAAGACTTTGATCCTCCTCTACGACCCTTCTTACGAGTCATAGTTTTGGCGATGAGTCGAAGACTCAAGTCATCCTGCATGTTCTGAAAACCTGCAAGTTTAAAGTTTCTGAAGTTTCTTGATGAGTCATTTCTATGACTCATCTAAGCTTCTACGAGTCGTCAAGTGGACTCGTAAGCCCATTCTTCTTTTGGTCTAATTTCCAGGCCCCATGGGGAGGCCTACAACTCACTATTGTAGAATGGAAGAGATGAGGGTAATGTTTCATCATATCCGATTCCACCTCCATATAGCACTTTCAACTTGTTGATTCCTCCAAAGCACTTTAATGGATGCAACTTCTTTGTTCCTCAATCTCTTAACTTACCGGTCCAAAATTTCAATCGAAACTTCTTTATATGTAAATTTTTCTTCAACATTCACTACTTCTAGAGGCACAATGGAATTTGGATCACCCTCACATTTTCTTTACATTCACACATGAATCACTGGATGAACCATAGTCATCTCCGAAGGCAACTCTAACTCGTAAGCCACCTTGATCACACGTTTTAAGATTTTATAAGACCGTACATAGCTAGTGCTCAATTTTCCTTTCTTACAAAACCGAATGACACCCTTCATGGGTGAAACCTTCAAATATACCCAATCATCCACATTAAACTCAAGATACCTTCTCCGAGTATTAGAATAGGACTTTTGACGACTTTGAACCATCTTTAATCTTTCCTTAATGACTCTTACCTTCACCAAAGCATCAAGCGCTAAATTGGGACCCAAAAAGGTCATCTTACCTACTTCAAACCAACCAACCAGAGACCTACATCGCCTCCCATACAAATCCCCAAATGTTGCCATATCAATACTAGAGTGGTAGCTATTATTATAGACAAACTCGATGAGCAGTAGATGATCATCCCAACTCCCTTTGAACTTTAACACACAATCCTTTAACACATCTCCTAGTATTTGAATTGTCCTTTTAGCTTGCCCATCGATTTGAGTATGGAATGCGGTGCTTAACTTTACTTTAGTACCAAGACCACTTTGAAATTATTTCCAAAATTGAGAAGTGAATTGGGTACCATAATCCAAAATAATTGAAAATAGAACACCATGAAATCTCACCAACTCCTGAATATATAACTTAGCATAATCTTTGGAACTATAAGAAGTCTTGACTGGTAGGAAGTGATCAACTTAGTCATCCTATCAACAATTACCCAAATCGAGTCATGACATTTACGAGTACGACGCAAACACGCTATAAAATCCATATTCACATCTTTCCACTTCCAAGTGTGTATTTCAATATCTTGCACTAGGCCACTTGGACTTTGATGTTCGACATTCACTTGTTGGAAATTTGGACATTTGGACATGAACCCTGCTATGTCCTTTTTCATGCCATCCCACCAATAAATATCCTTTAAGTCTCAATATATTTTCATCGAATCAGGATGAATAGAATAAGAAAAATTATGAGCCTCCTTCAAAATTAAACCCCTTAGACCATCCACATCCAGCAAACATAACCAACCTTGGTAATATATCACCCTATCTCCCCCTTTGAAAAACCTCTACCTTCTTTTCCTTCATCAACTTCTTTAACTCCAAAATTATCTGGTCAAGGTCTTATTTTGACTTAACATAAACCACCAAAGAGTATTCGGACCCATTATGAACAACCATGCCACCATCATCAACACTACTCAACTATACCCCTAGTCTAGCTAACCGGTGAATAGCTCTCACCAACTCTCTCTTCCCTTATTCCACATGAGCCACATTCCCCATGACACTCTACCAAGTGTATCAGCGACGACATTGGCCTTACCCGGATGGTAATGCACACTCATGTCGTAGTCCTTGAGGAGTTCTATCCATCTCATTTTCCTTAGATTGAGGTCCTTTTGGGTGAACATAGATTGGAGACTTTTATGATCAGTGAACACATCCATATGTACCCCATAGAGGTAATGCCTCAAAATCATTAAAGCAAAAACAACGGCTGCTAACTCAAGATCATAGGTAGGGTAGTTACGTTCATGCACTTTTAATTTCCTACAAGCATATGCCACAACCTTCATATTTTTCCTCAAGACACAACCCAAACCCATCTTTGAAGTATCATAATAATCTACAAACCCTTCTTGTAGAGTCAAGATAGGAGTGGGGGTAAGTCGATCCTTCAAAGTTCAGAAACTATTTTAAAATTCATCCATCCATATGAACTTCGCTTTCTTTTGGGTCAATTTTGTCATAGGAGATGAGATGGAAGAGAACCCTTCAGTGAACCTTTAATAATACCCAACTAGACCCAAAAAGCTTCTAATTCCGAATGAGACAATGGTCTAGGATAATTCCTTATCACTGACCCATTCATCAACCCAAACGACATCACCACAAATTCAAAGTGGCCATACCTTGTTTGGAATGCCGTCTTGGAAGTGTCACACTCCTTCACTCTTAATTGGTGATAGTCGGACTGAAGAACGATCTTGTAGAATTGACATGCCCCTTTCAATTGATCAAACAAATCATCTATTTTAGGGATTGGGTACTTCTTCTTGATGGTCACCTTATTCAATTGTCAGTAGTCTATGCACATTCGAATGGACTCATTCTTCTTCCTTACAAACAACACAGGAATGCCCTATGGTGAAATGTTTGGCCTTATGAACCCTTTTTCTAACAAGTCCTTTAGTTGTTACTTCAACTCCTTTATTTCCATTGCAGTCATTCGGTGAGGAGGAATAGAGATAGGTTGGGTTTCAGGGGGAAGATAAATACATAAATCAAGCTCCCTTTTGGAAGGGATACTAGGAAGGTCATCGGGAAACTCATTGACTATGGGGACCGACTCAAGAGAAGGACTTTTGGAGATGAAATACCTAACCCTCATAATGTGGTAAATACAACCCTTAGCAATCAACTTTCGGGACTTAAAACAAGAAATAAACTTACCCTTCACTACCGAATCATAACCTTTCCATTCAAGAATAGACTCATTTGGGAATTGAAACTTAACTCGACGAGTCCTACAATCTATAGAAGCATAAGATGCATATAACTTATCCATCCCAAGTATAACATCAAAATCTACCATGTCAATATCAATGAGATCACAAGGAACAACTTTATGCCAGAATTAACATGGGACAACCCTTATAGACTTTTCTAGAAGCAACCGACTTACTAATAGAGATAGACACCAAATAAGGCTCTACTAACATTTCGGGTAATACATCAATCCTATTATCTAGGAATGGATTAACAAATGAAAAATTGTACTTGGCTCTAAAAAACTATACACATCAAAAGCAAAGACCTTCAACATACTAGTAACAATATTGGGTGCTTTCTCATCCTCTTACCTCCCATGCAAATTATCAAAGTGATTAGTGCGTTGTCCACCTCTTTGAGCTTGTGGACCATGAGAAATTTAGCTTTGAGGCCTAATACCACCACCTCTACAATACCGAGGATGATGACCCAATTTACCATACTTGAAGCATGCATTGGAGCCAGCTAAGCACTCCCCTTTATGAGTCCCCCCACACTTCTTGCAAGAGGGAAAATCTTGAGCACCAATGTTTTCCCTTGGAGCTATTGGGTTAGCACCCTTATCCTTGTTGAACCTTGGAGGAGGAGTATTGTGGAACTTTATCCCATGAATCATTTCCCACCATGGCCCTTTCCATTTCTACCATAACCATACCTCTAAGAATTGAACCCTCTACCATCCACTCTGGCCTTCTTGAATCCCCTTGACCTCTCCCTCAACTTTTCTTCTTCAATATATTTCACATATGTCATGAGTCAGGAGATGTCCATATTTTTTACCAACATGACAGTTTTGCATTCATTAAACACCAAGCTAAAGACATCGAAAATGAATTTGCTCATCCTTCCTCTTGAATCAGAGTAAAAGAAGCATACTTGTACAATTTAGTAAACTTGAAGGCATACTTCCTCACACTCATACTCCCTTGATGAAGGTTAATGAACTTTTGGATCTTGGCCTCCCTTAGCTCTAATGGAAAGAAGCAGTCTAGGAAGGCACCTTTGAACTCTTCCCATTCTATCGGATCTATATCATCGCATCTCTCAATGACCCATTGCTCATACCAAACCCTTTCCACACCCTTGAGTTCATAGGATACTAACTCGACCTTTTCATTTGGAGGCATATCCATGACAGCTACAATCTGGTAAATCTCATCAAGGAACTCCATAGGGTCCTCATTCACTTTGGAACCATCAAACTCGAGCGAACTCATCCTTTTAAAATCTAAAATCCTAGAGGCTAGATTGGGAACTTGAGGAGGAGAGGGAGGAGCATTGCCTTGGTTAGCTTGGTTGGCTACGACATGATCCAACAATGTGATATTGTTTTGTAACTCCGCATGTGTCACTCCCTCCTCATGGTTTTGAGCCTCGGGAACTAGAGGAACTTAGTCCTCATCTTCAACTCTTGCCCTAGGTGGAGGTTATCTTTCTCGAGGCATGATCCAGAAGACATAAAATATTGCGTTAATTAGAGGAAGTCTAAGGACACTCTAGGGAACGACATTAATATGAAAAAAGTGAAAACTTTCCTAAACGTACCATAGTTTACTATTCATAATTGTGGCGCACTTCACAACTATAAATAAGACCCTATTTGATGCAGTATGTTGGACTCCAAGAACCATTTCAAAACTTTAAGCTTTGATACCAAGTTTGTTATGACTCAAGCCTAGGGCCTAGACATGACACGGCGAATGAGACACCCAGAGGTACCTCACCCAAGCCTCTTAGCATTCTCTTAGCTTTTCATAGGTAATGACATTCAACAAGGAATGGAAAATAAGGGGGTAATGGGAATAAGGGATATTAACATAAATTAGAAGTCGAAAAGTCAAGCTTTAACATCATACAATTTTATGTCCATACCTTCTACATCAAAGACTTAGCAAGGTATAAGACATGTCCCTAGCTTACCCTCATAAAAAAGAAACAAGTACCTAAAGGAAATCCAAATGTTTATACAAACCCTAAGCTAGATGGGTAAAAGGGGTATTATTCCAGAAATGTGGGAACTCACCAAAGTAGTAGTAGTCTTCAATGATCAGAAAAGCCACAGGGAGGAGAGTATGGAGAAATGCTGGTCCCTACATGGTGATATCATGTAGGCAAAGTAGTATGTGTTAGTACTTTGAATGTACCAAGTATGTAGGCATGCATGAATCATTTAAGAAACACTAGAACATTTGTATAATAGAAGACATGCTACAATGCATTAGTAATCAATCATATAAATATCATTTGAAATATTTCTTTATGGGAAGATGACTGTAACCTACATTTAAAATTGTGTAAGATATTATATGGAATTCGATGATTCCTACATTGAAACAGGCCAGTGACTCCTGCAGCAAGAAAGAGGAGGCTACTTTACCACGGTAGAACTCCACCAAATCTTTGAATTCATTCTTCAACTTTAACTTTAAGGGCTTTTGTGGATCTCCTAGCCTAAATAGCCTACAAGGTCCCCTATGGTGGCACATCATTAATGTAACATGAAACTTTACTAAGGACCCCTTAGGTCGAGTCCCCATCTACATACTACATTCAGTGCTAGGTCAAATGCCACAGAATGGAATTTAAGTATCATAATAACATAAGAATTCATATAACTTTAGATGTTAAATCATGAATAGCTCATTAAAAACCTTTCATTTGATTCAATTATGTGAGGATTGTCCTTATCATATTGAATTCATTTTTTGCCTTAGAAGCCCCATTTTTTCATCATTCAATCATTCTTTCATTTCATATGACTCCCTTTAAATGTAAATATTTTATTTCATAAAACCTTCATTTGGAGTCAAAGCTTTCAATTCAATTTCATTTCATCATAATAAAATTAAATCGGTTCAATTCATTCAACCTTCAAACACATTTACAACAATGCAAGAATGTATTAGAGTGATGAAAATGTATCAATTAAAACATCTTAAAACAACCCACCATATACACTTTAAAACTACTTTCATGCCTTCACATAAAGAACTTGACAAAATATCTATTTCTTGAAATTGAGAGTCAATATATATCAATATATAGGTAAATAAGCTTCAAATAAACCATAATCTATGCATATGGAATCATCATATAAAAAACCAATAAGATTTCATCATTTAAAAATTAAAATATTAAGTTGAGAAACACATTTGGGCTCCATGAGTGGAAGAACCCATGTATGAGACCATATACCTTGGAGAATAAAGCCTTAATGCAACTTTGAAAATGGAGACTTGAAGGACCTTGAATTGAAACCCCAGACTTTGGCTTGAAATCCTTGGGAGACCTTTAAGGAGAAGAAATTTATGATTTTGAGTATAAGTTATAGAATGATGGATTAAAATAGCTTAGGGTCCTTAGATAGAGTAGTTTCAGTCCCCAAAATGAACACACTTTGATGTTAAAATGCGGGAAAATATGAAAATCCTCATTAAATATGGATAAAATCTAACCCTAAGAGTCAAACCTATGGGTCGTAGAACATTCGATGAGTCGTAGAAATGACTCGTCGTGTAGGCTTTGAGGAAACCCTGATAAGAGAGACTTTGATGTTTACTTAGAGTCATTTTTATGACTCATAAACACTTCTACAAGTAGTAAGAAGGACTCCTTCTACAGGGTTGGAGAAACCCTGAGGACTGCGCCTCTGATCCTCGTTCTTACGAGTTGTAGTCTTGACGATGAGTCGTAGACTCAAGTTGTCCTACATGTTCTATAAACCTACAAGCCTCCTTACAGGGCCTTATATTATGTGAGCTTTGTCACCATAGATGAGCCACCAAATCACCTCTATGAGCTCCTTTTTGCTCGCTTTCAGGTGCTTCGGAAAACCTAATAATTCCTAAGAGATCTCGAAGATTGGGCAGGCTGTGATGCACATTGGCGACATATCGAATCATTATGCAGGGTGATCTCACCTAGCATTCTAAAGTACCAATTGAGGTCTGAAATAAAGGCAAGCTTCCACCATATCGATTACTTAACAAGTACAGTCGGCGGGCTCCAACGGGCTCACCAACCTAGCACAAAATCACCTTGGTTCAACCATCTATTTCAGCGACTTGGATCAGAATTGACGACTTGTCGAGTTGAACCCTCTTCTAGGAACTTAAGGGTCAGAGCTCATTTCAAAATCAAACTCTTCAAATTTCGTTCCTTTTTCTGTACGTTGTTCAACTTCCCTATTTTCTTTATTTTAAGTAGATTTTTCTTGCATTCATCTCATTTCTTATGCATTTATGTGAATTGTTTGTTGTTCTCACTCCATTATATCTTTTCTCTAAGTTTAATTATTAGGTTAGCTTTTATTGTTCATTTTTCTTTGCCCATGCTATTATTCTTTGTGAATGGTGTCTTTGATGAATATGTGTTTATACCCATTACTAATTGTGCATGATTCCATTACTTTCAATGTGTTTGAATCTTAATTGAAAATGTGTTTGTATGATTGGAAAAGGTTCATTATTGTGAGTTTTCATTGAAAATCATATGGGTCTAATTATATATGTTAGGGGTGAAGTCTAATTAACCCTATGACCATAAATTCCTAATTTTGCCTGATCATAAATGGGTGACATCATTTTAAGGGTGAATTTGTCAATTTATGGTGGTTGGGTTAGTTTTATAAGGAAGTATGAGTACCTACATTGGTTTATAACATGTGAGTTGTTCAAATTCTTGCATAAATAGTATGTGAAGCTATGAAAATGTTGTAGGGATGAAATTTTTGGAAACTTGGTTCATTATTGAAATTGGACCACTTGACGAGCTTATGTGTGCTTGCCTAAGTCTTTTGTGGGTACCTAATGGGTAAATTCACTCGCCCTTTTTTGCTTTAGTTGCCAGTCCTCTAAGGACTATTCAGCGAGCCTCTGATGGCTCGCCGAACAAGCTTAGCGGCTTGCCCTTATGATTTTATCCTCGCCCTTTACCCTTTTGCATTGATGTGGCTTGATATATTTGTTCTGTTCCTATTGGCAAGCTCCTAGTAGCTCACCGAGGTTCGGAGAATCACCTAATCACCTAGAACCTTGTATAACTGCTTCACTAGGAAATCCTCTGAGGTTGGCGAGCTTGACTGAGGCCGTCTTTCCCCCTTTAGTGACTCGTCGATTCTTTTGGCGAGTCTCAATTGTTCTTTTTTTTCCTGCACCCCTACCTTGGAATTTTAAATGGTTTTCGACTAACGCTTCACCAAAATTCTTTCTTGTGGTGTATGTTTAGCATTCAGGTATGGCTCAAGACAACCATCCAGTGTGCCACCCTAATAATGAGCTTGGCTACCTGCCTAGAAAAAAGGTGTGAGGCATTACTATCATTGAATTGACAGAACCTCACAGAGCCGCTCGACTCCCACCACTGAATGTGAGTGCAATAGGCAAATACAAGGTTAAAGAGAAGTGATAGTTAGTTGATGAGCCCAGTTGTAGTGACAATTCATCCTTGGATGATGCCATGCCCGAATAGGGTGAGGTTGTTTCTACTCCAGTGCATGCACCTATTATGGAGTCTCAGCCTATCTCTTTAGTTGAAGGGCGGGTTCATGAACGGTAACGAATTAAGATACACTCCAAAGCAGTCCATGACTTTATGGCTAACAGGGTGCCATGGGTAGTCCCCATCGTTGCACCCCACTCTATGAATCAACTAAAGGTTGTAGGGCTTTGCACTATCCTAGAAGAGAAATAACTCTCTAATGATAGCGTAGTCGACAGATACCCCAAGATTTGGAGGACCATTCAATTTTACCAGTTTGAGTATTTTACTAGAGCTCGAATTTCATATGTCCCAGCTTGGGTTTGTGAGTTTCATGAGGACTATGCCAACACACTTCCAATGGGAAAGAAGAAGGCCAGCACAACTATCCTCTTAAGATTATGACTATTTATGGTAAAGAGCTGAAGTGTAGTGAGACTGACATCAATGATGCTTTGGATTCCACTGTTCGGGTTCGTCACTCTTTGGCGGACAAGATTCATATTAGCACATTGGATGATTTGAAGGATTGGTTTTCACCCTTGATTGCTGATAGTACCCCTCCGTAGATTGAAGGTGCTGTGATTGAGAAAAAGCATATCAATGTTGTTACTCGATATTGCTTTGGCTTTATTAGTAGTACCTTGATGCCAAGTCAAAATGAATAGATTCTTTATCATCCCAAGGGAGATTTATTGGGGGTGCATTATTGCTAGGGAGAGATTGAACTTGGGTTTGTTCATTGCCCCTGACATGTTCTTGAGGGCTAGGCAGCAACAGACTTCATTGTCATTCCCTATGTTGATTACTGATTTGTGTGAGCGGGTTAGGGTCTTATTTATTAATGTTTTTGATATGCGTATAGCTACCACATCATCCAGTTTTATCCGATGGATTAAGGCGGATTATCTGAGAGATGATGAAGCCCAAAGGAGACCACTACTGATTGATACTACATCGGTAGAAGACACAGAGTCTCTAGAGGCAGGAATTAAACCTCCCGCTCCTAATATGTCGGGTACATATTCTACTATATCTACTTCTACAGTCCCTCCAGCTAGTTCCACATTCCATCCTCTTTTGACATATACAATGCTATACTAGATGGGCAACTTTACCCACTAAATGGATGTGAGGGCGTCGAGACTTGAGGCTTTTGTATCCTCCATTATTTTCATGTCTATTGAGGTTTCCCTTACCCCTTTATGGGTTGAGGTAGCGGGACATCATGCTACTTTGCAAGATTTGCCCAAATGCTAGCTACTCTTACTGCTCGAGTTGAGATACAAGAAAAGGATAAGGGCCTTTCTGTCGATTTGGAGTTCATACGGACATATATTAAAGACTTTATGAGAGATGTGAACCATCTTAGGTCCATGGACTTCCTAAGTTTTAGAGTGGTGTTAGTGCCTCCGAGGGTCTGAGTTCTGAGGTCCCTCCAGTTCGGGGAGTTGTTGGTGTTGCGATCCTTCTGACTTCTATTACCTGAGTTGATGTAGTTTCTAGTAACGATAATGAGGATCCTATTAAGATGAATGAGGAAGACTTGAGTGTGATTGAGCAACAGGCCGAGGACATGTGTGAGGGACTTGCTGATTTTTAGGATGTGCAGCTCTAGGTAGCTATGAAGCATTCACTTGCTGATTCATCCCCTGTAGAGCCACCTCCTGCACTTCTAAGTGAGACACCGAGCACTGATGCCCTAGTTGAGGATACGTCTAGGGTCCATAGATCTCTTCAATCTTAGCCTGATAGGGAGATCCTTATCTCTATCTCTTTACTTTCCTATTTTTATTCTTGTATTGAAGACACTGTTTTTTCTATTTGGTAGGGTGAGGGTACCTTAGGTATCTAAACTATTTACTTTTGGAAACTTTTCCATTTTGGGTTGTAAATAGTACTTTGTTATTTTGATTGGTTGTATATATTTGATTTTGCATTTGATTTTGGGAATTTGTCACTTGTCCTTCCACTTAAATTTCTATGGTTGTTTCCAATGTTCACTTGAATATTTGAGAATCGGTCTTCATCAATATCAATGACTTGACTAGTGCTCTTGATGAACGACACGCATTGTGCGATTCCAAAAAGGCAAATAAAGTTGCATAAGTCTTGTGTGAACTCTTGACATCTCGTTGTGACTAATCGAATGTCAAATGTCATCTTACAATGATCATTGTATGAAAGCCTAAATTATAGAGTTATGTTCAATGTTCATGTTGGAATTTTATGTGTATGAGGCTTACTTGAAAGATATGCATGAGGACACCTAGAACTTGCCTTGTTGGCCCTAGAACTTGCCTTGTTAGCCCAATCAGTTAGAATTAGTAGTTGAAAGAGATGATCTTAGGCATGATTTTTAAGAGTTAACCTAAAATTTCCATAACTTCCTTGATCCCCTTGTGAGCAAGTGAACCTAGTTTGGCATCATTTGAGCCTAACATTTTCTTTGGATGAAACTTGAACCCAAATTGCTAAACTAGTTTTTCAAATTCCATTATTTTACCTACCTATAACCTCCTTGGAGCATTGGGCATTTTGAATAGCCAACTTAGGCCAAAAGTCTAAGTTGGGGGTTTGGTAATATTGGGAAAGAATCTAGAGAAATGGTTCGTGAGGAATCACCCTTGGATGCTTGATAAAAGAAAATGGAACCCCTCCATATATTAAAAAAAGAATTAAAAAACAAAAGAAAATGAGGCAATTTGTTGTGATATTTCATTTAGTAATAAAAGAGGGGTCCAAAGGGATATGTCATAAATCATAGAGTGCAATATGTAAAAAAAGGGTGGTCCGTAAGCTTGACAAATGAAGGAAAAGGAAGAGAAATTAAATTGATCCATGCTTCAAGGAGGAAGATTCACTAAGCCTAAACGATCATACCTTTCCCTCATCCCCATTACATGCCTTAAAAGACCCTTTTGATCTTGCATGATCCAATTGATCTATTGGTTGGAAAATAAGGGCAAGCCTATGGGTGAAGTTATGCATGTTTTTGTCTTTGTGAGTGTGAGAGTTGTTTTTGATTCCGTTGTTATCATCTTTGAATGGATTCTTGCAAGTGTGGAATCATTTCTTTGATGTTAGGGCATTCTAATATTTTCGCGGAACATACTCTGCATTTTGAAGTGAGAATTTGTGAGCAGGAACTTATATTGAGATTGATTAGTCATTGTTTGAAGCCTTGAGTGCATAATTGAACATTTCCTGCTAAATTGAACCTTGTTTGAACTTATGTGTTGAGTCTCACTGAGCACTACTTGTAGTCATTAGTTTAGAACTGATTAATTTCTTGATTTACTTAAGGAAAAAAAAATTAAGTTGGGGGTGTTGATGAGTTGAGATTTGGACTCATTTAAAGGTCAAAACACAATGAATTAGTGTCCTCTTTTCCTATATTATGTCCAATACTGATTTTAAAGTGATCGTTTGGAGATGTGAGGAGTTAAAGACAAGGCATGAGCATAATATTGAAAAAGAGTAAAAAGTGGCAAAAATAGACAAAACACACGCTGGAGCTCGCAAAGAACCATTGGCGACTCACCAAGAAGACTTTGAAGCTGGCCCAATCTACCTGAAACCAAGGCCTACTACCAAGGAAAATCAGAGAGATGAAGGCAACTCGGTGATACGTCGAGTGAAAAAGGCGAGGCATATCGTGCCCATCTAAAATGTCTGATAGAATGGTTCAACTGAATGCCCAAAACGGTGAGCACGAATTGACGATGGTGATCCACCAATTAGAAAAGCGAGCTCGATTGAGCTCGCCCCAAAGATCATAGATTCATGAAAAATGGGCGACTGAAGATCGAGGTAAAAGGTTATAACGGTGACTCACTGAATAAGAATGTGAGCCCGATCGATATCTCCAATAGCCAGTGCATGACCTGAGGAAGGAAGGTGATAAAAGGCGAGAAGCCTAAGCCAATGATGATGTCATCGAAGTGGTCCGCGTAGGGAATTTTGGCCTATGTATATAACAAGTATAAATTGATTTTCAAATTCCAAGTAGGATATGTTCTTACATTGTGAAGAACCTGAAAAAGAACTTTTAAGTTAGCTTGGGATTTTAACTTGTTCTTGGGGAAATTAGTGGGAATTTAGACTTGGACATTGGAATGTGGAGGTGAAACTTTGCTTAATTGAATGAAAGACAATTATTTTTGGTAAAACTCCTTTTAATTTTTCAATGTATATCTAAACCCCATACTTCTAGGGGGTGCTTATGTAGTTAATTTATTGTTTTGAATTTGGGTATTTGTATCAGCTCAAGAATTGTTAATTTGATATGGGATTTGTTAATTTGGCATCTATTAATTAATGATTTATGGTTGCAAACATATTTCTACATTAGATCTTCATCTTCGCTTGAAATGGTGATGTGAAGTGGATAAATTAGCAAAAAGCCATTGATTTAAGTTTATCAATCGTAATCTCTCTCGCGAGAGGATATTTTGCTAAGAATCAAGTTAGTTTTGTTAGTACACATGTTTAGGCTCAAAAGTGCTTGCATGGATAGACGAATCGTGGTCAAAAGATGCTTTTCATACAACTAATTAATCTTTGCCTATCCATTGATCATTAATGACATTGAGTTGTGCATTTACCTTATTCGAACAATGTGTTTAACTACGCACCTACCCTAGAAGCCTCTTCTACCCTGTTACAACCCAATTATTGTTGATCGTGTTGATATTGAATCTAGTTAACTCTTCTAAACTGATATCATTAATTTATGTTACAATTCATTTACTTTTACGCTATAAAAGTCTAAAACACTCTTTTACTTCTTGATTGAATTATATTCCTAACTATTCCTAGTGGGATTTGACCCCGACATTATATGTTGGATTTATATTGCTAACAATCACCTACACTCTAACTCGTAAGAAGTGTAGTTTCAGCATTATTAGTGGACCTCAGAAACAAAATTGGTCTAAAAAAAGACTAGTCAAATATATATATATATACAGATGGAGACCGAAATGACTCAAAAGCCAATTGCTCACACCCGTCTCCGAATCAGATTGCTGTAAGCTCGAATCAATGCTGGCCACTAGTGTTTGGACCTGCATTACAAAAAATGATACAGAGTTTAGTGTGAGTACCAAGAAAATAGGTACCCAATAAGCATCATAGGCCTACTATGCTTGAAAAGTAGAAGTAATATGAAAAGAAGGAATAGAATAGAACAAAGGTAACTCTAAAATAAAGTAATGAAATGCATACGAGTGTAGAAACGACCATAACTAGAGACATCTACAAGATAACTATACCTAACTAGACCCCCATAAGCCCAAAATATAAATTCGTGCGCAAGTTTAAATAAAAACCCAAAAGGACCCTTATAATCCCGACGTATACACTGAATAACTATAACTACCAAGAACTAGAACTAAGAACCCAAGACTGGAGAACGCAGAACTATAAACTCAACCCAAACCAATAGAATTTGACAGTATGGAGGTCGAACTCTAACCAAATGCTCACCAGAAGTATCAGAGTAACCGATCAAAAGTAACAATGTAACCAAGGACAGACCTCTAACTGGATGCTCTTTATAAATATCCAAATAATGGAGGTTGGGCCTCTAACCAGATTCTCTTCGAAAATGTCAATGTGGTCGAGGTCGGATCTTGAATCCAGATGCTTACCAAAAGTGCCAATATAGCTGCTGCAAGTGCTCTCAACGATATATAGTCACAAATCCCCATTGAACGCCATCCACTCCTAGCCAATCAATTAACTTATCTGAGCTGAACCCAAAACAAATCTTGAATATCAGAATGGAGCTTGATATTACCATTAATACTTGCAAAGCCGTAGAATCAAGAAGTAAGGATAGAATATCGTCATAGAAACAGTACCTCCTAGCTAAGGCTCAAACTATAAGATCAAGTCTGGTACACAAGTCTACAAGTATCTAAGCCGGCCGAAATGACGTCGGGATAAAACTAAGGCCTATCGGGTCTGAATCATGCATTCTAAGGAAAGCACTACTCAAACCTAGAATAAGGTCAAACATGCTCCAAATAAACAAGAAACCAAGTATTCAAATATACCACAAGGCATTAATGATCAATAAAGGCAAGTAATATGCTCACAAGAGCCCGATAAATTCCCAAAATTGGTTTTTAAAATATGATTTCTAAACGTCTAAGCATGATTCAATAGCTACCAATCCAAATTCCAACTAATCAACAAGAATTCACATTTTTAAGCTCAATCTAGTCTACCTATAGGCTAATCATGCGTGCTCCAAAATAAAAGAACAAGAGATTTTCCCTTTTGAACAACCTTCGAACACTGCCCTGATATCAAAAATAGGTACACAATATCAAAAATGGACCAAGCGAATGCGGAGAGCAAGGGAGCTAGGCTCCGTGAAGTAGCTTGGATGCCTGAAAACGCGAAGAGAAAATTTCCCTTGCACCAGCAACTGCTGCAACAATGACTTTGGCATTGTCCATGTTTTCGCCAGGGTGCTCGAAATTCGTTAGGAATCTCATATGGAAAAATGAGACATGTTATCCCACTAATTTTGATGTTCCAGAATCAATGGTGTATTCAAAATTTTCATACAAGGTCATTTTAGTAGAAAGTGGATACCACATCCAAATATCATTTTTAGCTAAATTTTACAATGGGCCTTGAAATTAGATCAGAAGCCTTGGGAAGCGAATGAAAGTTTGTTCTAGACCTAACTCTACATTCCAGAACTATCCGCACTAATGAAATTTTTATCTGAGCAAATTTTCCAAGAATGTTGACCAAAGTCAGCCCTAGGCTAAATTTTAAAGGCTTAAATGCCAAATGGTCCCAAAACTCGAATTGAATGTCTTAATACTAGTGTCGACTATTCACTAGCCTAATATTTTCATTTCAAAGCTGATAGAACCTTCAAAATTCCATTATGAGGTCATTTTCCTGATGTTATGACCGAAATCAACTTTTTAATCAACTTTTCAAGTTTCAAAAGCTTCAAAACAAGGAAACAAACCTAAAACCAAAACGAATGACTAGGCAACTGAACAATCAGTGCCAGCAATTCATAAATGACTTGGGATCACTATAAGAATGCTCTAAATAATGAAAAGAAGGCATTAAAGCAAAAATGACCTGGAGGGTCATTAAATGTATAGATTTTCTAACCTTGGACAAATACCATATGCACTCTCTTCATCAATAATGTTATTAACCACATCATATGTTAAGTGCAACCTATTGCAATAGAAGTCATTTTATCGATTTCTTCCCAATCGTCAAGTTCCATGGGTTTGGGGTTTTCAAATTTTGTCGCATAGTGCCTTGTAAAACCCTTGTTGGATGATCAAATCCCTCATCTTTCTCTGTTATATTGAGAAACCACTATCACCATTAAATTTTGCTACTTCGTGCTTTACTCCAGACATTTTTTTGCACTGAGTATAGTACGATAGACTGAAAAAATGTTATTTTGTAAATGAAAAGAACCCATTTTCTTATACCAATTATTAGGAATATACCCGCTATAGAACTAATATTTGTGGTAATACAACAACAAAAGTGGAACACAATAATCAGTTAATTAACAAAAATAAAAAGAATAATAATGATACCAAGATTTTAACATGGAAACCTGTAAGACCGCAGAAATTCAAAAGTCAAAAAAATAGAGTTGGAAAGAAATAACAAAAAAGTTGCAGTTTTTTGACCTTCACAATGCCCTTCACGGGCCATACAAGGCACCATGGCCTATGGAAAGGGGTCGTGGAAGTCGTTTGGAAGTGGTGGTTTGAGGGAAGGTTTATAAAGATCCTTCAACGGACTGTTAAAGGAACCATGAGCCATAAAGGTGTCCCGTGGAAGTGAGCAAGCATAAGAGAATTTCAGGGGGAGTCTACGAAAGGGTCTACGACCCATAGACATTGCACGGGCCATTCTACTCGGCCCTCAGGACCTTAGGTAAGTCTCCCTTTTATGATGCTCTTTACGATCCGTGGTAAGGATGACATCGTGTAGACCCTGTCATGGGGGAGGGGATATCAGTGACTTCTAGAGGGTCTTCACGGCCCATCATGCATTATAAGGTCCATACACCGATCCACCAAAGTTTTGCCCTTTTCCAGTTTTAACCCCTCATTTCTACGGACCACTCTACATTGGTGGTGCTTTTCACGGACCGTATAAAGTCGCCATCCAGTGCATCATTCAGATATTTTTCAAGGGTGTTTTGGTGTTTTCTCTATTATTTTAATTATGTATTTAGACAGTTTTTTGGGGATAAATCCTATTCTATTAACTACCCTAAACCTTCCTAAGTTCCCCATTCACTCTCATTCACCCTAAATACAAATCATCTCTCTAGAATTTCTCTCTCAAGTTCATCTTCTTCCTCAAGCGAGGGTTCCAAGGGTTTTCAAGTCCAAGTCTCAAACTTACAATTCCATCTTAGGCTTTGATTAACCAAGGTATGTGGAAATTCATCCATGGATCCTCTTTCATCCATAGAGTCCCAAGGTTTTATCAATTATTTTTTTGATGAATTTCTCCTAAATTCTAGTTTTGATCGAATTGCATATGGGTCAACTTAATTATGTTTTTATTCAATGTTAATTGTCTATTCATGTATGATTTCAATTGAATTTCATGTTTTTAATGTATTTTACAATGACCCGTGTATTATGCTATCAATCTCAAGTATGAATTATCGATTTATGATCATGAAGCTTATGAATTCTCATGTATCATTTATAAAAGCTATATATTATGGTTCAAGTGTGTTTTAACGTATAAAACCATGAATTGTGAAAGGTTCTCTCACAATATTCAAGTTATGATGATATGGATGCATAGAAAGGTAAGTATCCACATGTTCAAGTTATGATCATAGGTTTTAAGGAGCTATTCTTATGATGTATTTTCATGATATTGGATTGGATGATTTATCTTTCCTATTAACTATGTTTTATGTATTCCGTTGCGATAAACTTAGCACTGAGCGAACCTCGAGGTGGAGATATACAAGGTAACCCTAGTAGCAACCCTTGGTTCCAAAACTATATGCCCCCATAGGTTGACTTTATGGCTTAGCTAGTGAATCCACATAGAGATCATGTTATGTTATATTTATGATACAGAGTCTACCTTGGTTAGTAGCCTCTCTCTTCTCGATGAGGGAGTTACATCAAATTTCATGTTATAGTTCACATGGTCTTTTATGCTATGTTATAAGCTCTTATGAAGATTTTATGATGCGTTGACCTTATGACTATGTCTTCAAATATTTTCAAGTTTTACTCATATTTTTAAGATATTGATCATTCATCACATGTTTATATTGTTAATTTCCGATTATCATTGTTCATGGATGCTTCTCACATACGTAGTACATTCCATGTACTAAAGTATAGTTTTGCCTACATTGTATCATAATATAGGGCTCGATGATCATCACGCATGTCCCACTCTTAGCTAGAGCTTGAGATATTATTCTTATTTGGTAGTGAGTACTCATGATTCGAATACGACATTTATGATTTCTATTGTCTTTTATTATTTTAACTTCTTATGTTGGTGATCTAGGAGCTTGTCCTACGCTCCGTCAAGAATAGTAGAGGCAGTTTAGATTGTTATGGAGTCTACGTTGTCATGTTTTTCCAAGTTGATTTCTGTTTTATGGAGGTATTCATGTTGAGACTTTTATTTCGCATTTATGATTTGATCTTATTGTTTCATTTACCTTAAGTATGCTCATTTAAGATATGTCAAGGAGCATCATTGGGGTCTTCTGGGATTCTAATCGATGTGTCGCATCTATGGTCTAGCTTGGGTCATGACAAAACCCTTCTGAATAAAGAAAAAGATCACGGATTGAGAGGAGAAACTAATATCACTATATCAAGGAATTAGACACTTATAGGTCTCAGTAAATACTCTAAAGATCACTACAAATTTAAAAGAAATATCTCTCTTTTGATTTTTCACTTCGCTACAATATCGCTCACACTCTCTATTTTTTCTCAAAGATAATTTTCCTCTGTGATGCCTTACTCATTTTTTTCTCTCTTTTGTTTTTGGTGTCTTTCACAAATGAGCTAATAATCTCCATTTATAGGGAAAAGATTATTTCCTTTGATGTCATCGATGACAAACCCAAAATTTAAAGTTTGATAATAGAACTCAAAGTATACGCGTTGGGAAAAGTTAAAAGACACAATGGTCATCTCCTCCCTCTCTATCTCACACTGTTCATCTCCGGTCAGTTCTGAATGGCTTCACCGCCGCCGGTGAAGCTCCCGTGGCCACTAAATATAGATCATCAAACATCACCAGCTAATGACACTCTGAATCTGCAAAATAATATTGCAATTTCAAGTGAAGCTGGTTTGAATCAACAACAATCGATCGGTCAACAAAATACTGATGCAATCACTGTCTCTGAAGAGGAGCTGAGAATTGCACACAAGATCATCAATTTTCAGAAACATGGTTTGATTCGAGTATCAAGAACTGTGGTAGATGATTCCTTATCTTTTGGACTACATATAGTCCAAAAATTGGATCAAACCACCGCACCATTTGAGAGCACTGATCAGGCAACGCCTGAGAGAAACATCGCAGAGTCGCCGGAGTTGCTCCTTCATATTCGAAGGGGCTCTGACGACATTCGAGATGGCGGACCCCCTGGGGTTTGTTCCCCATCTCATGGTGCTCCTACCAACAAAATTTCAACCCAAATAGATGGTGAAATCATTGGGGACGATGGTACCGACGAGGTTGTCGGAGCTCAGGCGACATATTCAGGTGGAAACCAATGCAAAATGGGGCGTTTCATTGATACAAATACACCCCACCAGCAACTCACAAACACTAGAGAAGGAATCAAATCCTCTCAAATTAGCTCGAATTTGCCAAATCTACAGGGTCACTGTCAGAGTGCCGGCGTCGGAGCTCCGGCGAACCATTTGTCACAAGATCAAATCCAAAATGTCCCTAAGGGGAATGCGCAACTTCCCATCCACAAGAGGTGTCTCGAATCATCAACAACAAATTCAAATTCAAAAAGTCGTCGAGACACTCGTCAAGGTGATATGCACATTTTCACTGATAATCAAGCTGAAGAACACACATTGGTTCAAGACCAATATCAATAATATGGTCAATTCAATCAACTAAAGGATGATATGCACACAATTGATAATGCAAAGTCGATGCATCCTTTTTCCAAAAATGATAAACATGCCTCAGGAACTTCACAGTAATGTAACATTGCTAATGTTACAGACCTTCAAGGTAAGACCAATCCTTCCAACTTGATATACTCTGAGACTGCCAATTTGAAATCCAGTGGAGTACTTTTGAAACCTAATGCAAATGTAATCCCTAGTAATGCTGTAGGTAACTCCTTGCAGGGCACTGATCATACCAAAATCAATTCTAAAAGCAGCTCTGAAATTCCTACCAAAATGCCTAACAATTCTATTCCTCAAACTAGCAACCAGCTACACACTCAACAGCCGACCACCACCCATAATAGCTTTCCTAAGGTGTCTAGTAATTTTGACATCCAGGTTCAAACTAGCCAACCTAAGGTGCCCATCAGCTATGCTAATGTTGGTCCTAGACATGTTGGAACTAAATCAGTCAATACCCAACCTCAACCAAATTCCAGTAACCAAAACCCCAGAATTTTTTTTTCCCAACTTAAAGGACCAGGTCCTTCAGCCTGCCCCTTAGACTGTAGTTCAGACCTTTGCTGCCAAACTCAGAAATAATCAAGCAAAGAATGAGGCTCCTATTGAATTAGCTACCCCTGAATACACAACCAAACAGGCCATGCCTGCTGTGTTTTTTGAAAAAGAAGACTTTATGCACAAACTAGCTCAAAGATGCAAATACACCTTTGTTGGCAAATTTACCCACACCATGCCAAAGATAGAGTTGATAAGAAGGAGCTTTATCATTCAAACTCAGCTCTCAGGAGGTGTAAAAATTGCTTATTTCAATGCTAGACATGTCTACATTGACTTGGATAATGAGTTGGATTACAATATTGTCTGGACCAAACAGAGAATGACAATAGAGGGCCAACTCATGAGGATTCAGACATGGACACCTACTTTTAAACCGGATGAAGAAACCCCAATAGTGCCAATCTGGGTAGCCTTACCAGAACTACCTTGGCATTGTTATAACATGGAGTTCACCACTGCCCTACTAGCCTCTGTAGGGAAGGTACTTTATCTAGACACTGCTTCCATACAAAAAACAAGGGGAAGCATAGCCAAGGTGAGACTTCAAGTGAACCTCACCAATAAAAGACCTCCGCATGTTTGGCTGGGATATGACAAAACTGATAAAACTCTAGGGAGGTGGCAAGCTATTTTATATGAAAATGTACCTGATTACTGCATGTACTGCAAACATCAGGGTCACTTGATACATGTTTGTAATATTCAAAGAAGGGATGAAGAACCAAAAAAACAAAAGAAGAAGAAACAGCAAAAATGAACAAAAACAAAGAGGGCATGCTAACCAAGGATCATGATGACACAAATATCAATACATCTGTAAAAGATGCTCCTGCTCAGCCACAACAAACACTTGATAATGCAAAAGAACTGTTGTGGCAAGTTCAGAGGAAGAAACAGTCTAAGGGACAAAACAAGCCCCAACAAACAAATGTGATCAGCTCTATTCAACCACAGCAGAACAGGAGAGTTGATAAACCTCAGCAAAACATCACAGGTCCAGGTAAGTCCTCTACTCCTATTTATACTTCCAATAATTATGTTGATCTTGTTACCCAGGATCAAACCAATAACCAAGATGCAGGAGAACCAAGTAACCAAAGGAATTCCACTTTGAAGAATTCAGCAAAAATGCAGGAAAACACCATAATTCAACAACAAGGTACTACTCAAGGGAGCAATGTAACAAGGAATGCAGGTATTGACTTATTACTCCCCATACCCCTTACACCCCCACATCATATCTTTGCTGCTATTGGCTGTGTAGTTGATGGAGGAAGGGTTGGAGGAGTAATGGAGAACCCCACTAATCTGCAGGATGGGGAACCCAAAAGGGGAGGGATCTTGTCTCATGTTTTGCATGAGAATATCACTGACCTTAGGAGTGCCCTTACAGCCCCTGCTACCCCTGCACACAAGGCTCAAAATGACATACCAAATACTGAATCCATTAGAAGAGATCCCCCTACTGATGATTCTACCATGCAAAACATCTTAGGCTCTATGGCCAAGGATTTGGGATCCATTGCAAGCAGTAGTGGCAAAGACTCTAATGCTAAAAAGAATAAGTTAAGCAAGAAAAGGAGAGAGGCCATCAAAAAGAAAACAAACCTTTCTAAGAAATGCCAAACTCCTTTAACTGACAGTGTTGCAATGCAGCAAAGTGAACAGGGATGTCAACAATTTATACTTGATGATGATCAGGTGGGTATAGATATCACCCCTTTTCAAACTCCAGAGGTATCTACAGATCACTTCACCTTCAACACCAACATACAGGACCCTATTGATGAGTATGTTGTGTGTGATTCAAAAAATGAAGAAGATAATAATTATCATCCCTTGCATGATCAGGAGGAAGATGTTATTATAAGTGAGCATTTAATCAAAACCATCAACCCCTCTTCTGAGAATATATATGAGGAAGACATCCAACAGGTGGCTAGTTCATAGGGTCTATCTCCTAGAGGGATACATAGGACCAGATTTAGCAATAAGGCAAAAATTTCTACAAAAACTGCCCCCACAGGCAGACCAAGTACCAGGTCCCATACTTCAAGAATTTCTCAATGATTAGTACCCTTAGCTGGAATGTAAGGGGTATTAATACCCAAGGAGCCATGGATAGAATAAAACTTCTCAAAAATATCCATCAAATTTCTTTTATAGCTCTAATGGAACCTTTTTCTGATAACTCTCAGTTACAATACTTCAGAAACCAGCTCAATATGGACCATGCCATCCACAATCCTAATGGTAAGATTTGGATTTTCTGGACCAAAGATGTGAATTGCAAGATTTTGGAGAATGATGAGCAACTAATCACTTGTGAGCTCAATCATGCCTTGATCCCAAATCAATTCATCACTACCTTTGTCTATGCTAAATATAAAGATCATCTCAGAAGACCTTTATGGGATAGCCTTCTACAGCAGTCTACTACATCCAATCCATGGTGCACTATAGGAGACTTTAATGTTATTGTAGACCCTGAAGAAAAATTAGGGGGTGTCCCCTATAATATGAGAAAGAGTTTTGAGTTCATTAGCATTATTGAGGCTTCAGGTCTTCAAGACCTTGGTTTCTCAGGTCAGAAATACACCTGGTCCAACCTGAGGGGTATCAACTTTAGAATTTGGAAGAGACTTGATAGAGGGATGGTTAATGATAACTGGCTAGAGACCATGCCCCATACCAGCATTACTCATCTTCCTTCTGTGGGTTCTGATCACTGCCCCTTGCTCTTAGAAATGATTGACCAACAACACAACCCCATCAAGTATTTCAAATTCCTGAACTGCTGGCCTGAGCAACCTTCTTTCATGGATACTATCAAGAATTGCTGGAGCAGACCTTCTAATGGAAATCCAATATGGAGTTTTCATCAGAAAATAAAAAGACTTACTGCTACTCTTAGCTGCTGGTCAAGAAATCAATTTGGAGACATCTATGCTAAAGTCAAAGAATATAAGGAGAAGGCTAGACAAGCTGAAGAGAATCTGATCAGTATAAACACCAATGAAAATAGGTCTCAACTGCATGCTATCAATGCTAAGTACATTAGATATATGAAGATAGAGGATTCTATCCTCAGACAAAAGTCTCAACTTCATTGGTTCAAAAAAGGTGACAGGAACTCTAGCTACTTTCATGCTTTCATTAGAGGCAGAAGAAGAAAGCTTTACATCCACAAGATCCAAAATAAAGAAGGCTCTTGGGTGCAAGGTGATAAAAAGATAGCTGATGCTGCTTGTGAATATTTCCAATAAATTTTTACTGGAAAAGAGGAGCACATCCAACAGCAGACACTCCATTGCATCCCTACAATAGTGACTGACAAAGACAATGATGATTTACAAGCCATGCCTACTATGGAAGAAGTGAAAACTGTTGTTTTTACTATGAATCCTCACTCTGCTGCTGGCCCTGATGGGATGAATGGAACTTTCTTTCAGGTGTGCTGGGACATCATCAAACAAGACCTCCTTAAAGTGATCACGTCCTTCTTTTGTGGACAAACTATGCCTAAATATTTCACCCATACTTGTTTGGTTCTACTCCCAGAAGTAAACCATCCTACAAAAATCTCTGAGTTCAGACCCATAAGCCTTAGCAACTTCACTAACAAAATCATTTCCAAACTCCTCTACCTAAGACTTGCTCCTATTCTCCCCAACCTCATTTCCTTGAACCAATCTGGCTTTGTCAAGAATAGAAACATCTCTGAAAATATAATGCTTGCCCAGGAAATAATCCACCAGATCAAAAAACCAAATATTGGAGGCAATGTTGTGATAAAACTTGACATGACCAAGGCTTATGATAGGGTCTCTTGGAATTACACTTGTCTTGTGATGAGAAGAATGGGGTTTAAAGAAACTTTCATTGACATGGTTTGGAGAATCATGGCTGATAACTGGTACTCTATTATAGTCAATGGTTCAAGACATGGTTTCTTTCACTCCACAAGGGATATCAAACAAGGTGATCCTCTCTCCCCTGCTTTATTTGTCCTAGGTGCTGAAGTGCTGTCCAGACTACTAAATAATCTTCATCAGCATCCCCAATTCCATGGTTTCTTTATGGCAAAAAAGGGACCTCAGATCAATCATCTGAGTTTTGCAGATGATATCATCATCTTTACTTCTGGAAGAAGGCACACCTTAGCTCTCATTATGGAAACATTAACTACCTATGAAAGAGTTACTGGACAATTGATTAACAAGCAAAAAAGTCATTTCATGGTTCCCTCCAATGCTTTCAAGTCTACTGTACTGAGAATCAAGAGTATCACTGGTTTCAACCAAAAGAGTAGTCATATAACATACTTGGGATGTCCTATTTATATTGGTAGGCAAAGAGTTATTTACTACTCTGATCTTATTGCAAAAGTTGTAAGCAGGATCACTGGTTGGCATGCTAAAATCCTGAGTTATGGGGGTAGAGCTATTCTTGTGAAGCATGTTATTCAAGCCATGCCAATACATTTGCTTTCAGCCAGCATCCCTCCCTCAACCATCATCAAGCAGATTCAGAGCATCACTGCTAACTTCTTCTGGGGATGGTAAAAATGACAAGAGGAAGTACCACTGGTCCTCATGGAAGAACCTTAGCTATCCTTATGATGAAGGGGGCATAGGGTTTAGACAAATCACTGATGTGGTTAAATCTTTTCAATACAAGCAGTGGTGGACCCTTAGAACCAAGAACACCTTGTGGGGAGAATTCCTTAAATTCAAATACTGTCAGAGGGCTAATATTATTACAAAAAAGTGGGACACTGGTCAGTCCTTAATTTGGAAGCACCTCATGAACAACAAACACAACATTGAGCCTCACATTTAGTGGCAAATTAAGTCTGGCTCTTGCCTTTTTTGGTGGGACAACTGGCTAGGTGTTGGCCCTTTAGCTCACTTTTCTGCTAACAGCTGTAGGTTTAACCACACCCAAGTTTCAGCTTTTCTAACTAATGGCCAATGGAATATTGATCTCATTATCCAAAAAGCCCCTCCTCAATTTGTTCCTAACATTTTAGCAACTCAATTCAGCTATCATCCCCTCAAACAGGACCATCTATGCTGGATTCCTAATACCAATGGGGAGTTCAGTTGTTCTTCTGCCTGGGAGCTCATTAGAGACAAGAGGACAAATACTATGTTGAATGCATGTACTTGGCACCAACTAATACTTTTCAAATGCTCCTTTCTTGTTTGGAGAGCTCTTAGAAGGAAATTACCTACCAATGAGAAAATAACCAGCTTTGGCAAAGCCCCCTCTCAGTGCCATTGTTGTGATAGACCTGGCCAAGACACCATTGATCACACCTTTGTTGCAGGAACCTTTGCCAAGAATACTTGGAGGGTGTTTGCTAATTTTTTGGGCATAAAAAAGGATTACACACCTCTTAGAAATATGCTTATGAGATGGTGGACATCTAAATACAAGAATGAAGCACATAAACTCCTGTTACAAGCAATCCCTGTCTTCATTTGTTGGAACTTATGGAAGAATAGATGTGCTTGCAAATATGGTGGGAAAAAATCTAACCTTTCAAGAGTCAAATTTTCTGTCTACAAAGGCATCTCTAACCTGCTAATCACAGCTTTTCCTTATATTGAATGGCCAAATAACTGGAAAGACCGAGACATTTCAGTGGAACAATGCTACCATGACACCAAAATTACCCCTGTATGCTGGATCAAACCAGGTGATCACATGGTAAAGCTAAATACAGATGGTAGTGCCCTTAACAACCCAGGCAATATTGGTGGAGGAGGTATACTTAGAAATACTCATAGTGACCTTATCTTTGCCTATGCAGTTCCATTGGGGGAAGGAACTAACAACCAAGCAGAAATCAGGGCTGCAATCTTTGGTCTATCTTGGTGTATTCATCTTGGTTATTTACAGGTAGAGTTAGAGGTAGATTCTCAACTCCTAATCAGGTGGTTACAACAAGAAGCAAAACCCCCTTGGTCAATAAAGGAGCTGCTGGACAATTTAAACAACATCATCAACCAATTCCAAACTTTCAGCTGTAAACACATCCTTAGAGAAGCAAACTACACAGATGATGTCTTATCCAAACACAGCCACAAATGCAAATCTCCTGAACTCTATTTCACTGTGCATGATCTCCCCAAACAAGCTAAGGCATACCTTGAGATGGACAAGCTGGAAATGCCTTCTTTCAGAAGAAAGAAACTCAGGAGAATCAAGAAACCTCCCTAACTCATTCCATTTTTGGTTCTAACTCAAACTTCAACATGGTTTTGTCTATGCATAGCTATAAATACCTTGAAGATCTCACAATTAGAACTCCTGGCAAAAGGAAAATCTCCTTTCCTTATTACTATCTTTATTATTTTCTTAGAATAACCAGTCTAACTTTAGAGGTAAGGATTAGAGTAGTTTATATTTTGTCTTCTCTTCCTTCTTGGCTTAACAGGTATAGGAATCTTGATTGGAAGCCCAGGATGGTCACACATGGGACACAATCAGCTGTCTTAAGCTTAAAGAGAGAGAAATTTGCTATTTGGAAGCTCCAACTTAGGCAAAAAGCCTTCAAATCTTGCAAGGCTAAAGAAAAGGTTATATGTGCATACCTCATGAAGTTTCAGCTCAAACGGATAAGTGGAGACATTAGTCGAGCGACCTTGAAAATGCTAACAGGCTCCAAAATTCTCTTTGAGATCCTTTCTTTTCTGTTAGCCTGTACAGGTCTTTGCTTTTCTTTGGTTATTTGTTGTGTAGTTGCAGGTTGTTGGAGATATACACCAACATGATTTAATAACAAATACATAGAGGACACCACTGATACAAGACTCTCCATGACTGAAACAAAAGGATTGTGCAGAAATGGAGACCCCTCTTGTTTTTGGTGCTTGTTTGGTTGTCTGTATTCCTTTGATTGTTTTTGTTTAGGTGCAATAACTACTGGGGAGCCACACACAAACAACCTGAACCAGATCACAAGAAAGGGCCTTCTTTTCTGTGAAGTATGCTCCAACAAGTTCCTTAACCTCTCCTACTATGAAAGAAACTTGGAGCTGCACACAAACATTCAACAGCTTATCCATTCTCCTGATTTGTTTGTTTCTTTGGTGCCTCTTTATGCAGGTTCAAAGATTCCCAAAAGAAGGGAGACAGCAGCTGGGCATAACTGGACCTCCTCTCCTAATCACTATTCCATCTATTCCTTCTCTAATAGCTCAACACCTGCAGCAGCTCCTTGTGCAAACCCTTTCTTGCTGGTTCTTGTTTGTTGTGTAGCTGCAGATGTCAGGATGGATTCATCAACATGTTTTATCAACACCTACATAGAGGAAATCACAGATACAACCACCAAAACAAATACCTTCACTAAGAGACCTACACAAGGACTGTGCAGAATTGCAATTCCCTCCTGGTTTTTGTGTTTGTTTGGTTGCTTGTCTTTGTTTGATTGTTTTTGTATAGGTACATCAACAACTAGGGAGATATTCCATCAGAAAAAGTTGGAGCTGCTCACCAGGACTCCACAGAAGTAATCCCATAACATCCAATCCAGCTTTTGGCTTTGTTCTTCTTCATCCTTTTGGACATTGCCTTTTTCCGTTTATGCAGACCCTCTTTGGAACTGCTATAAGGGCTGCAGTAACCTGGGGCTTCTATGGAGCAGCACACTCAGCTTGCCATCCACATTCTCTAACATCAACACACCCCAGCAACAACTTCACCAACCTGCAACACACAAGGAACAAATACAAGTTAATAGTACTGGTTATAGCAGCTTGCAGATTTCTTTGGTTGTGTGGTTTGTTGGTTTTGTTTGTCTGTGCAGGTACTCCAAGAAGTTGAACCTGATCACAACAAAGGACCTCCCTTCTTGTGTAACTGACACCAACAAGCAGCCTAAGCACAATGGAAGCAACAAGGAGCTGCACACAAACTCACACGAAGGGAGACAAATGCTTGGCTTAATTGGATCATTACATCAACTCTTAATCCATACCAAGTCCCCTGTCTCAACACTTGCAACAACCTTCTTGCACACCAGCTACAACTTCAAAGTTGAGAATTCTTGGTTTCTCAGGGCACCTGCAGCCATCATTACCCACCCTCTGTACCACCCATATGCAGCCCACAATGAGCAACAACAAGTCACTAGTACCTGGTACAGCAGCCTCCAGATTTGTTTGTTTGTATATTTTTCTGGTTTTGTTTTCCTGTGCAGGTATCCCAAGGACTTGACCATCATCCAAAAGAGGGATCTACTACTGAACCTAACCTGCAACAACAAGCATATTATCACTGCAGCTAGAGAGGCAGCAAGGAGCTGGATACAGGACTGCAACAACCATGTTTGTTTGCTTCCTTGGCTACTTGTAGGTGCAGGTCCACATAGTTGTAAACGAATGGACACTAAAGCATGGCTTACTAGGGCCTCTCCAGCACACTCTAACATTCTTCAATACCTGCAGCAACCATATACTTGGACCCCCATGCAGCCTCCTTAGCTGATAATCATGATACTGATACAATGGCACACTTCACCTGGATTTACTTGGTACGACAAGACTAAAAAGAGCAAAGATGAAAAGAAGTTTCCCATCCTATGCGAGATAGAAGTTTCGTATACTTTTTCTGTTTCAATGGAGCTATGTCTGGTACGTAGCAAGTTGAAT
The DNA here is from genome assembly GCF_947179165.1 of Solanum dulcamara. Taxonomy (NCBI): domain Eukaryota; kingdom Viridiplantae; phylum Streptophyta; class Magnoliopsida; order Solanales; family Solanaceae; genus Solanum; species Solanum dulcamara. Next base: position 32,890,155 of record NC_077241.1, on the reverse strand, counting down.
AGGACTAGTGTAGGTTACTTTCCTTTTTTCTCATGGACGGGGAGAGTCTCCCTCATTTATGCTTTCTTAGTCGATTTGTATCGGGAGGAGTCCTCTCATAGGTTTACTGTTTTCTAGTTATAGTTAGTCTCTTTTTTGTATCGGGGATGAGTTAGCTGACCTTAATAGGTTAGCCGACTTATGAACCACCATAGGATCGGAGGTAAGGTTTATGTCCCCCTCCTTGTATATTTTACTTTGTTTATTTATGTTAAGGCTTGGGGGTGATGCTCAACCCCTGACTGTGCACGAGAGATGGGAGCCTCGTGTAGGGTCTATTCCCTTAAAAAAAAATAGGTTTCTTTGTGGAAAAAATGGTAAGATTTGGTTGTTGAAAATTTTCAACTACCAAATCCATATTTTTGACTCTCCATTGTTTCAACCTAAAAAACTAAAGAAATTTGTGGCATGGGATGGATTACAGTTTAAAGGAATAAAAATCAATTTAATAACTGAACAAACCTATCAGAAGGAAAGCAGGACCATCAACGCATCGAAATTAGGTTCTTCACTGAAGCACAGTCACTGGGGCAACATGGAGGAAGAAACCTTTTGGTTTCCAAAATTCAGAGCTATTTTAGACAAAGAGAAAAAAGATCTTGGTGGATCTTTGTAATTAGGCTTTTTATTGTATTCGTTTTTTATTTTTATTGGGCAGTTCACTTTGGGCTAAATCTTTTTATTATTTTATCTGGTAAACCATTCAATTTCATATCCATAAAAGGCCCTATAAAAGGCCCTCCAAGGCTAAAAGTTAATTAAAAAAAATCTTCAGCATATTGAGAAAGGCGGCAACCCTGATGCAGTTATGTGAGACTACAAATGTGATCAAATAGAGATACGAACATGAAATTAGAGTAGTTGCTTCTTTTTTCCTTCTAATTTAATTTTTTCCCAATCTTTATTCAAAAGTTTTTTTCTTTAATCTCAATGCAATAAATTAGCCTTGCCGTGGTGGTACTTTTTTTAGTCTGTTGATAATTCTTTGTAAAAGTATGCATTTTTTGTTCTATCGACGTAACTGTTTGTCTACTAAATATTCAAGTCTAATAATCAAAAGTTCATACTAATATTTTTTTGCTAAATACAATAGGATAACAAAATCTTATACTTGAATTGTTGGGTAAACTCAAAGAAGAAAATTCCTTGAAAGAATAGGCATCAATATTCTTTAGCAAAAGGAGAAAGAATAGTTGGCTCTGTTCTCATTACACAGAGATATTGTATATTGGTTTTATAATTTATATTGTTGATTTTTTAAAAGATGGTGGAGAACCAAAATATCTAAAGAGATAGAAACTATGGCTTAATAGGAGGGGTTTAATAAGCTAACTTATAACAAAAAAATACATAATTCAAAATTCTAAAATCTAAAATATCTCATCAAATTAAAATAACCTAATAAAAATTTAAAATTCAAATTTATCCCTAAAGGAAATAAACTTATTATGCTAAATTCGATGTGGAAGCTACAGAACATTGTATGATGGTATTTGAACCAAAGCTTTCTTCTTATTTTCGTTCTAGTAAATCTATTTGAAAGAAATTAATCTCTTGCTTTATTTCATTAACATAATAGGTATATATACACCTAATACAAGTGTCTAATACAAGGAAACTAACTATCTATATATGGAAACTAAATATATACAATTTGTTACAAATCTGTCAGAATATATTACCATATATTCTAACACACCCCCGTAGTCAAAGCGGGAGGTCGCCGAACGCTAAGACTGTCCCAAAAGTCTTCAAATAACACCAACGGAAGGCCTTTGGTGAAGATATCTGCAATCTGATAACGAGAGGGGACATGTAGTACCCTAAATTGGCCACGAGCCACCTTCTCCCGGATAAAATGTATATCCATCTCAATGTGCTTAGTGCGTTGATGCTGAACAGGATTACCAGCCAGATATATGACACTAACATTATCACAATAAACCAAAGTAGCCCATGGAATATGACAATGAAGTTCCAAAAGCAAATTTCATAACCAACAGGACTCAGAAACTACATTGGCAACCCCTCGATATTCTGCCTCGGCACTCGAACGGGACAAAGTAGCCTGACGTTTGGCAGACCATGAGATCAAGTTATCACCCATAAAGACACAATAACCCGACGTCAAACGCCGTATGTCGGGGCACCCACCCCAATCAGCATCAGTAAATGAGACAAGGTTGGTTGTGGAAGAGGGATACAGGTGAAGACCATACTCCAACGTACCTTGTAGGTAGCGCACGATGCGCTTGAGAGTGTGCATGTGCTCATCCCGTGAATCATGCATGAACAAGCACACCTGTTGCACAGCATAGGTAATATCGGGTCTTGTGAATGTTAGGTATTGTAGTGCCCCGGCAAGACTCCGATAAAGTGAAGGGTCCGTAAACGGCGTGCTGGTAGTAGCCCTAAGCTTCGGCTTTGTATCAACTCGAGTAGGAGATGGCTTACACGAGGACATGCCAGTACGGTCAATAATCTCAGCTGCATACTTCTTTTGAGATAAAAATAAAACGGTTGTATGACGAGTGACAGCAATGCCCAAGAAATAGCTCAACAGGCCCAAATTCTTCATAGCAAATTTGGAACTAAGAAATAGACTGGCGAAGCTCATCAGAGGAAGCAGTTAAAATAATATTATCGACATAGAATAAAAGATACGCCATAGAATAACTTCGACGATAAATAAACAAGGAATGATCGGTCTTACTATGAGAAAACCCAAGAGTATGGACATAGTCAGCAAACCATTTATACCAAGCCCGCAGAGCCTGTTTCAGTCCATATAGAGATTTTTGCAGCAAACAGACATGATTAGGCCGATCACGATCCCGATAACCCAAAGGTTGATACATGTACATAGTATCCTTGAGCTCGCCGTGTAAGAAAGCATTTTTGACATCAAGCTGGTGAATCGGCCATGCCTTGGAGAGAGCCAGACTAAGAACCGTATGAATAGTCGTCGGTTTGACAGCCGGACTAAATGTCTCACCATAATCCATGCCAACCTATTGGGTTTTACCATCACCTACAAGACGAGCTTTATGTCGCTCAAACAAACCATCAGATTTTTCTTTATGAGCAAAAATCCACATACACCGAATAATATTAACATTAGGAGGATGGGGCACCAACACCCACGTCTTATTTTTAATAAAAGCATTATATTCATCATCTATAGCCAATTTCCAATTCAGGTCACGAAGAGCAGACACAGGGTTACGGGGTAAAGGGAACTTCGAGACAGATGTAAGAAGGTTAAAAGACCTCTTAGGCTTATAGATCCCATGCTTACTCCTAGTAACAGGACCGGTGGGTAGACTAGAGGGAGAGATGGGAGTGGGTTGAGGAGAAGAGAGAGGAGGAAGAGTGGAAGATGGGGCGGACTGCCCAGGCAGCGAGGAAGGAAGCTGCCTAGCCAAGGGGGCAGACTAGCCCACTGGACACGGCGGGTCTGGCAGCAGTGTGCTAGGAAGGGGTGGAGCTGGTGGGTTCATAGGGTTAGCGAGATGATGAGCCACATATGGAGAGGGTTCATCGTCTAAAAATTAGTATGTGTGATTTTGATGGGTATGTAACTTGGCAAAAGGAAATTACGTCTCATAAAAGAGTACATGACGGCTAAGGATGATTTTTTGAGAGGACAAATCATAGCATTTATACCCACGCTGATGTGACGGATATCCCAAAAACATACATGGGGTTGACCGGGGTTGAAATTTATTTATTAGTGTTGAGGGAAAGAGAGGATAACATAAACATCCAAAGACACGAAGATGGGAATAAGAGGGATCCTTCCGATAAAGAATGCTAAGAGGAGAGTGATAGTTTAACAGTTTATGAGGAAGAATGTTGAGAAGGTAAGTTGCCATTTGTAAAGCATGATGCCAAAAGGAAGGAGGAAGGGAAGCATGAGCTAATAAGGTACGAACAATGTTATTAATCATACGGATTTGTCTTTCGGCTTTTCCATTTTGAGGGGACGTGTGAGGACAAGACAAACGAAACGACAGACCATTAATTTTACAGAAGTCCCAAAAAGGGTCATTATCAAATTCCTTGCCATTATCACATTGTATATTCTTAATATCCCGTTCAAAGTGAGTTCGAATAAATGTCTTGAAATTTAAAAATATGGAAAAGGTTTGTAATTTGTGTGATAAAGGAAATGTACACAAGAATTTAAAATAATCATCCATAAACAAGACATAATATCGATGACCGGAGGAAGTCAAAACGGGTGACGTCTAAAGATCATTATGTATAATATCAAACGGCATAAGAGTGCAAGAAGTGGACGCATAAAAGGGCAACTTAACATGTTTTCCAAGAGGACACGAATGACAAATACGAATATCGCTACTTTGAGTACAATTAATTAATTTATTCTTCCTAAGGAAATTCAACACAGGTGCACCCGGGTGACCCAAACGATCTTGCCAAAGAGAAGGTGCCAAAGCCGCAAAAATAGATGGTAAAGTGAATGGATTGGTGATTGGATAAAGCTCTCCCTGACTGTTACGCCTCATTACCAACCTCCCCGTCTAAAAATCCTTCACAGAAAACCCAAAGGGATCAAAATTCACAGAAACAGAGTTATCAGTGGTAAATTTGTGGACGGACACCAAATTTTTAACTAGATGAGGTGCATGGAGGACATCTTTTAAGTGCAAGGGAGGACCCGGGGAAGACAAAGTTGTGTGACCATAGCCGTGAATTGGAATAGAGTGACCATTACCAACCATAATACCATGATTAATGCTCTTATTAAAATAGGACGTGAGGTTACCTTGATTGGATGTCATGTGAGAAGTGGCACCGGTGTTCATGTACCAATTATATCCGGAGGAGTGATCCCAAGAGTATGCATTGCGGCCTCAATGTACGTAGGCGTAGGGGCTGCGGTGTATGCCTGCTGGGGTTGGGGGACAAGAACACCCGCTCTTGGTGGCTGCTGCTGTCCATAAGTGGGTCGAGACCAAGAGGTTGATGGATATGGACATGGTGGGACAGCCCAAGGACCCCAAGAGGCCAGCCATGGCCACTGTTGTCCGCCAGACCAAGAAGAAAATTATGGAGAGTGATGCGCCGTTGAATGCTGCCCAGTGCTGCCGCGACTGCTGCTGCCACCCAACTGACCACCACGGCCAGCAGGACTGCCGCTGCTACCAGCTCCTCTGCCGCCGCCACGACTGCCATGGCTGCCGCGAGATCTGCCTCCATTATTATTGCGGTTATGGTTCCTCTTTCCACCACTATTATGGCGGTGGGAAGAGGAATTATCAGGAACATCAGTGGGACCTTTGGACAAGCGAGCAACTAATGCAGCGGAGGAACTTTGGGCTGCTTTCTTAGCACGGCTAGCTTCTTCAAGAGTGAGCATCGAACGGGCTTGATAAAATTGTGGCAAAGGGTCGCGTTGGCGAATAAGATTCGCCACACCTTGGTAGGGCTCGGTAAGTCCCAAGACTAATTGAAGAACTAGACGATTGTTAGCCACTGGAGAGCCAACATTCTTGAGTTGATCCGCCAGAGATTTGAGATGTTGACAATAGGAATAGACATTGGGAAAATCGGCCATGTCGACATGAGTGAAGTCGTACTCAAGGGTGACAGCACGAGAGTGTTTGTTATCCTGGAAGATATCACGCAAGCGATTCCAAGCCTCCATCGTCGTGGTGTCAGGTTCCAGAATTGTATGCAACAGATCATGAGAGATAGTAGCGTAGAGCCATTGGAGAACGGTGGCGTCAAGGGTGGACCACAGTTCTTTATCCTCCTCTTGTTGAGGCCGTTTCTCCGTTTCTGCCGCCGGAGGAATAATATGATCAATTACCCGATGGGATCATGCATGAATCTTAAATAGTTCCGCCCAACTGGAATATTGGACATTCTCCATCTCAAGAGTGATGGGAACATGGTTCTTGATGTTGGAGACAGCAAGAGCAGGATGAAAGGAAGATTTGGAGGTAGATATGGTGAAAAGGCGAGGACGAGGAAGGCGAGGGGGGCTGTGGCGGCGGGAGACCTAGAAGAAGAAGGAGAGAATTTGCCTAGACAGCTAATACCATGAAAGAAATTAATCCCTTGCTTTATTTCATTAACATAATAAGTATATATACACCTAATACAAGCGTCTAATACAAGAAAACTAATTATCTATATATGGAAACTAAATATATACAATTTGTTACAAATCTGTCAGAATATATTACCATATATTCTAACACTATTGTTAGTTTTTTTACAAACTTTAGATGCTTTTTGATACGACATAAACATGAAGTTTTCATCATTGACCTTTGTTTCTTTAAAAAATAAAAGAAATCAATTCCTTGATTTCATGTCTTTCACTCAAATTTACATGAAACGGAACATGTTACTTGCTAATAAGAAAACAGAAGTATGAAACTGGTACTGGAGATGTTGTTTAACTGGAAAAAGAAAGACTACCTTTTACATTGTAATTAGAACAAATATTAGCATATGAAAGACTAGAAAATCATTGCTTCTTTTGACAAATTTGAAAGTTCTGCCGAACAAATATTAGCATATGAAAGACTAGAAAATCATTGCTTCTTTTGACAAATTTGAAAGTTCTGCCTTTTTCTATTCTCATTTCCAATTAGACTTAGCATTTGCTGTAAAATGTCATCATATATACTCTTTTTCTTGGGAAAAGAAAAAAAACTAATCTTAAATGAATTAATCTCGGATAATAGGTTGCGGTGTCCATTTAAGATGAACGGTTAATCTCCCAGACTTGGCACCATCCAAGGTAAAGGTATCTTTAAATTCTTCTTCTAGTATAACTCTTGTGAGGGTCATGATGCATCTACCAATTTTATCCTGAAATTTGTAAGTTTTGACAAAGATACATCAACTTCATAAGCAATGGAATGATAGTTTAACACTCAAACTGAAATAAGATGATCTAAAAGAATTTACCTTTCCAAAGGTGTCATGGTCCCAAACTTCCAATATGAGCAAATCATGTAATCCATCTTCAACTACAAAGTCAAATGTCTGATTCCACACTGGATTAAGGGTGTTGTTTAGAACCTAAAATTAGCAAAGAACAATGAGTACAGAAAACGTTTTTGAACTTCAAAATCTTGAAACAAAGTAACTTAATGAAATATCAAACAAGTTAGAGGAAAATAATATGTCATCCTATAGGGTACTCAAAAACTTACTCGGGTTTTATTTTTTTGTTCAGATTTTTTCATAATTAGAACAACAAAAGGATCTGATTTCCCTATTAGATCTGTAACAGGTACGTCTTCTGCTGATATTACTGTCACAGAAAGAACTCCTCTAAAGAGGATGTCCCTTTTCTTCTCCGATATTGCTTTTGAAAAATTAGCTGCCTCTGGTCTAAGGGCTTTCTCCAAGGTAGTTAGTGCATAGTCGGGTTTAAATCCCTTAATAAACACACTATCCATGTCAAAAGGACAAAAGAGAAGCTCCAAGTGCACCTGTGTTAATTTACAAGAAAAGAGCTATGGTGAAGACTCCAGTGTGCACCAATGACTCAATCAAGAATCCTCTTATGGAGAGACAACATAGCATGGACATGCATTCTATGTGGATAAGAATATGCAAACATGATCTATGAGAAAAATGAAAAAAACCGTAAATAAAAAACAAGAAAAAAAAAGAGAACTTTTATATATAACTTGCCTCCTATAAAAAAAAACATGTATTTGTCTATTGGACATCGTTATATTTTATGGTTGATCAACTATCACACACATATCACCCACTTCAACTGGAAATCTACACTTGCTCTATTTTCTTCTGCCCTTCTCTTTATGTTAATGTCAGTTTCTACCTCAACAAGAATCCTTTTGTTCAAGTGACACTGAATTTTTTTTGAAAAAAGAAGTCTTCTTAAGAAGGCCTTCCCTGATCAAACAACTATAACAACAAGCATACATCAATCTTAAGCAAGTTGGAGTTGGCTATATAATTTCTCTTTGACCATGCAACTCAATTTAAGCTCATCTTATACCCTTATTAGATACTTAATAATAATAACAATACCAATAATAATCAGTATTAGAAGATATATTTTTTATTGGCATATAAATGACAGGTAGGACTAAAATACTCAGAAAATGTAAGAACAAAAGTAAAAGTGTGAATGTGACTAAAATTTTAAGGAATGCCCATTTAAGGGAATGACCATTAGATAACACAAAATTTTGAGACAAAAAACTCCAGCTGGAACATATTTCTGGTGTCCAACAAGTATTGCATCAGAAGTTGGTGTCTGATAAGGGACCAGGACATTATAATAAGCAAATGCAAAACACGATAAAATTAAATAATTGAGATCATAAATTATTTATGTCGCATGGCACATAAATACTCCTTCTAGACCTCTTCTCTTTCTTTGAGGCTTTCATAGAATGATGCAACATAACGAGTATGAAAACAAATATAGCTTAGCTTCTTACAAATTGTAAAGGCAACAATTTTTTGGCATCAAGACTCACGAGAAACAAAATTTGATAACACAAAAAGGACAAAAATATTTCAATCTAAAATCACAAATGATTTTAAATTTCATATATCTGGATCTTTGAAATGATCCAGATACTCTACATTATACAAAAACATTTGAAAAAATCAATGATTGTTGCTCATCTTTAGATACAAGTGGCCCTTCATAATGGAATGCTAGCTACTTGATTAATTTGTATCAAGAACAGAATATAGATATAACAATTGATTGGTCAGCTGAAGAACTCAAATGACTCTCAAGTTACTGTTGGTCATAAATCAAATTTCACATGTTCCTTTTTATTATATTATTGAAGACTATATCTACTGATTGATGTATTTATTTTCCTATAGATTAAAGATGATAGTAGAAGACCATAGAGTATAGAGCATGTGGAAGGTTTAAAGTCTTTCAGACAATAAAAAATTTGGCTAGGAAGGTGAGTGAACTCTTATCCTTTTAATATAATGATATTCCATTTTAATAAAAAAGAGAAAAAAGGTCAATTATGGATGATGTCATTCTTACGTTCATTTTTCGTTGGAGTCAATTAGTTCATCCTAATAATATTTGCATGGAGATCCAATATATTGATGAATATAATACGGTGGACAGGGCTGCTTCTCCACTATGAACCTTCTTATTGAGTGCCAAGTGCCAACTATGATTTGATGCATTCTAATGCCACAAGAAGACAAATATTAAGATATTCTTACTTGTCCTCTATTTTTTGTGTCTCGCTGAATCTCCAAATCCTTCACCAATTTCAACCACACATCTTTCACTTTACCAGGCTCAAGGTCTTTCAAATCTATTCGAGCGCAACCAATAAATTCAGCACCCTGAATTCCTTCATCATCATACACTCTAATTGTTAAATGTTGAGTGGATATGTCTTCGACTAAGAACTCAAAGTGCTCATTCCAGATTGGATTTAAGCAGTTATCCTTAACAAAGCAAACAAAATCTGGAGTTAAATATCGCTCATCGGGAGATAAAAAAATTAAGGAGGACAAAAGAGATATAATTCCTCTTACAATAACTTTGCTTTTCTTTGTCCTGTCACGTAGTGGACGTATAAATAACTCAACAAAAGGATCAGACTTCCCAATGAGATCTTTATTAGTTAATTCTTTGGCTTCGATGAGCTTAACTTGTAATACACCAACCGGCTTTAGCTCCAGGTCACTACGAAAGTACAAGATCAGTTTTAGATTGAAAACATTGTCATCCTTTTCACCCTTAATACTTTGGGTTGAGAAGATTTGACTTCTTCCAGAAATACCATTTCATTACAAAATAACACTTGTACTGCAATATTATTTGATAACTAGATTTCAAGAAAGAGAGTTTCATGTGCAAAACTAGGTTTATAGTTGTTTGTAATGGTATCGAACTTTTCTCCTTCGTTATCTTGACTTATTCCTTTTAGGACTCAATTCTTCATTATTCATGATTTTTTCTACTTAAACAAAAGTTACCAATATAGACTAATAAAAGATGATTTGAAGAAACAATTGGGTAGTGATGACGCAAAGGTCGCAAAAGGCATATCTACTTCAAAGGAGGAAGGTTTATATTATTTAGCTTAGGATAATCCTTATATTTAGGCAACATTAATTTATTGGAACAACTATTTTACCATTATTTCTTGATAGATAATCTGGAAGATAGTATCTCTTTTCACTTATGACTGTTATTCCAGAGTTAAAATTAAGCTCCCATGTTCAAACGAAAATGAATCTTTCGTTTCAAGTGGTTAAAGAAATGTCAAGCAATGAGTATAGTGTTGATTAGAAAATTAGCCCACCTATAGTCTCCTGGTAATATAGGAACAATGTTGCGGACTGGCCAAGTGATAGAATCTTCAATTGCATCCCTTATTGTACCCTGTGTATGCAGATTGAATGCCATCAAGGAATGTATTTAATTAAGAATTTGTTGTACCAACAAAATACTTGTTTCTCAATTAGAATTCAAGAATGGTAATTGTAAGTACTTATTGTGATAAATACTCAGTGTGAATCAAATAACTAATTACAAGAAAGTATGAGAGCTAGACCAATGATGAAGACCATGGGACGCCATACAAGTTTTCAACTCTTCTAAATTTATGAAAATTGCATGGAGATAAAACTTTAAAAGCAAAATCAAAAGAGAAAAGACTTGAAATGCTACAAAATTAAAAGAAAGGGTCATGCAAAATGTAGTTCTAGGAGAAAGATGAACTAATTTATGTAGAGAATAATAATTACGTAGTTTTCAATTCATTTGCACCTTTACAAGTAAGAAATAAAATTGTAAAAGACAAGGTAACTTCTATGTATAATGTGTGCTAACTAAGGAGGTGTATAATGTATTCTATCTAGGGAAAGAAATCAAATAAGAATGTACATATCAACTATTTATTTGTTCCAAATGTACATGACTGAGAAAGAGGTCTATATACGTTCTATAACAAAATTGTAAGACATTTCAAACCTCAATGGCATCTGATACTCCAGGAATAGCTGAGATATCACCACCCACAACTTTGAGAGTGAAATCCAAATTTTTCTTTGGACAGAAACATGCAGAACAAATATAATATCAGAACCAGGACTGTTAATTTTTTTTTCATGTAAACAAGAATGAGGACGGAACCCAATACAAATCTGAAGATGCAGATACAATATTTAGTCCATTCATACATCAAATCTATGAGCCTTAAATAATACATAAAAGCAAAAGTTTGTGCTTACCTTGTGACGCAAGGAATAACAAACAGCTCCGAAACAAGGAAGCTCCGCAACTAGTGGTTTAAATATCAATCGAAAAACCCCGGTGAATCCAATATTTTTGACCTGCATTAAACAACGGATTAGGAGAAGATTGAAAAATATGTAAAAAGATTCTTGATCAATTGTGATGTTTCTATGAATATTGTCTTAATCTTTCAAAAAGAATCGGATTTTCCAACCTCTAGTATTTCAAAAGGACAGTCTGATGTAAAAGTGATTATGTTCAAGACTCAACAGTCAAAAAAGGAAGTGATTTTTTCATTTGAACTGGTGATAAAAGGAAACTAAGTATTTGTTTCAGTTAAAAGACAGATCAATAAAGGTGAGTCCCAAATTAATTGTAGCCTCTTCAGACATGAATATTTTGGGCATTTATTCCATTGACACGGGTGTTGATTTTAGACGATTAATGAAGGTAACTAAGAACACATAGAAGATGGATTTAGACTAATTTTTTAAAGGAAAGATGACGAGTTATTTTCTTTAGAGTTTTTTGTTGGTTCTTTTTTATAAGGGTCCTCTATAGAGTTATTACATTGAGAAAGTGTTAGAGAGTGTTAGAGAATGCACATACAAGTAAAATCAGCATTGAGATGGATGTAATGACAGATTCAGAAGAAGACTTAGAGCGACCCTAAGTAGGAATCATTTTTAGTAATGTATAAGAGTTTGGCTCTGATATTTATGTGAGTAAAAGCACAACTTTACTTCACCTAATAACAAAAATTAACTTTTGTAGCTTAGAGAATTGTACTCTCAGACTCAAAGTTTCGTCATTTTTCTGTTTAAATCAAATTGTTTGGCTTACCATTATGAGCTATTTTATAGCAAAAGTGAAGATGTGAAAAGCACCTGTATAGGTAGTCCTACACCAACTAAAGTCTTAATATCGAGAACAATATTGGGATTTCCATCCCACTGCATTTCCAACTCCATAATAATTTCCCCAGGATCACCATCAAGAAGGGAAACTCCTGAAAAGGCAAGAGGAGATGTTGGAGTTAAATTATTCCGAACAACTCATTATTGGATGTTTGATGGCTAGCCTATCTAAAGGGGAAAGTATTGAACTACATTCAATACTTTAATTAGTGTTAAAAAATGGGATGAAAACTATTCAACTAACCTGTGAATGATGGAGCCACAGTACCCAATGTCAACTTTGAAAATTTAAGAGCAGCTAAGATAGTTGGTCTATATTGCTCAAGAACTGGCTCCACAGAGGTTCTAATCAACTCTGATGCGGCCTAAGAAGAGAATCAATACAAACAAAAAATGAGACAAAACAGTAAAAATCAAAAGGTTTGCTAGAAGAGTACAAAAACCTCATCAACATAAGGCCAAATTTTTTCCAAGTGCTGGTTAAGCCAATTCAACTGCTATTCAAAAAAAGCAATTATTAGAAAATTGAACTAGTGAATAAAAGAAAAAGTATTAAGCTTATGCAACTCAACTTTTGCTTTTGTGAAAAGACTACCCAAGAAGGGTATGCTTCAGGGGGCAGAAGTTTTCTTGAATCTTGAACTATCATCCTGGCATATGCTGTTATGGATTTTGCCTAACAAAAAGAAATATATAAAATTAGAAAAATACAAATTTTTCAATTCAAAAATATAATGAAAAAAGAAGAAAATAATACCAAATCAATGCGAGCATTGGATCTGTTATTCTGAAATCGAGCAAAACAAACTATGAGACCAACACCCAATATAATACCAAGGAAGAACCCCATGAAGAAGCCCATGTTTGTTTGAAACCTATTTAATAGTGTAGATTCTTTTGAAAGAAACAATTTTTTTGTTGGAGAGTAAATGTTGGGAGTTGTGAGTGAAAGAAAGGAAGGAAGCCGCGGAACCAGGGGGAGGGAGCAAGGGAGAATAACAGAATTTTGATTCGGAAGTTGATGCTTACTCTTAAACATCTTTTGTGTCACCGCGTGTCATCTAATTTTATTATTGGAAAGCTTTGGATTTTTAAGTATTCCTTTTCAGGTTTCTATACTTGTGTTGTTTCCTCTTCAATAATACTATCTATTTGATTCTTATGTGATACAATTTTGAGTTTTACTGTAATAAGAAAGTGAAAAATTAAGGAAAAGTAAAAGACGGTTATTTATTTCCTCCTTTTATTTTTCTGACTTTGATCCTTTCTTTTTTGTTCATAATTTTACATAAGAAATTCTTATTTCTTTATTTATTTTTCTTTTCTTTGATGGGTGATTATTGGAGATTTGATAAATTCTCAAAGAATAGAAATGACATATATATTCTACGTTTCATCATGTTTAATTTAATTACATAGATGATTGTTCAATTAATGATGAAAACTTTTGGATTTTCTAAATTGGAAAAAGTTGGGTAATAAAAGAATGTAGTTAAAAATGACATTTGCATTTTCTAATATAACATAAAAATAGAGGGAAATAAGAAAAAAATCAAATAATGAGAAAAAGATAATTACGTAATGATTTTCTCCGCTTTTTGTTATTTTTGTATTTGAAAGGAACGATATAGGCACTATGTTGTCTAAGCTAGTCTCCTTATATAACGACTCTTTGGTTTGATTAACGAATAAAATCCTTTATTTTACAAGAATTAAAGATAGTTAAATAATCTATTTAATTAAAGAGAGGTGTCATATCACTTTCTTATGTCTAGCTTGAATATCTAGAGATATTCGAGATTATTTTCTCCAAAAAGTCTAATATTATTTTCCTTTATCATACTTAATTTTCAAATATAACTGCGCCACGTGCGGATAATTTCAGTAGTTAATAATAGTATATTCTTTAATATAATCTGTTTATATGTATATAGATAATCTGTTCACGTCGAGAATATTTTTTTTATAAAATTTAAAATTATGTGTCATTTTTTGATAAAATAAAAACTTATGGATCAATTTTTAAAAATAAAATATATTAATCAATATTCAATTGATTGGTCTGAGGTTATCGACAAAAAAGATTTGTCTAAGTCACTTTGTTTCTTTTTGTCCAAGTTGCTTTTATTTTTGTCTAACTCACTTCCTTTTTTCTGTGTGAGTTTAGGAAATATCACCATTCATAGGTCCGAGATCTACATTTATGAATTGAAAGGTCCGAATGATCAACTCTGCAATCAGTTGTTAGAATCAATAGATGTTCAAATTGTTCATTTGAAAAAATTGAAACCCTTCTTATTGGACGATCATGATACTTCTCAAAAATCAAAATTCTTGATCAATAGAGGAACAATATCACCATTTTTGTTCAACAAGATACCAAAGTAGATGATGGACTCATTCCATACTAGAAATAATTGCAGGAAATCCTTTGATAACCTAGATTCATATTTCTCAATGATATTCCATGATCAAGACAATTGGCTGAATTCCGTGAAATCATTTCATAAAAGTTCATTAATATCTTCTTTTTATAAAGCAAATCGGTGTCATTTTTGATAAAATAAAAATTTATGGATCAATTTTTTTAATAAAATAAATTAAAACCATATTGAAATCCTATTTTAGGAGAATTTGAGATTTGAAATTCAAAATTTATTCAAATTTTATAAACAACACTAATTTAAAATCAAAATGTTGAATCTGAGCTGAAAATTACATGGACAAATACCTACGTTTAGTAGTAACTAGGGAATTTATCCGCGTTTTTTCCTATTCGAAATGACATTATTTTAAATACTAAATAACTTTTTTAAATATTAAAAATACTTTATGATTTATTTTAAATATATCATATCCTCCTTAGACCTTACTTGTGGACTTTTTCTGGGTATAATGTTGTGATTGTTGTTTTATAATTTATTTTATTAACACTTTATTTTACATTATTATTTATTTGTCATCATCTAGGAGTTTTCATTTTTTTAAAAACTTGAGATTGACTTTATTTTTTTTACTTATGACGTGTACAGATTTTTTTTTTTGACAAATTGGTAATTTTATGTGCATATGTATAATAAATTTTAAAATATGATATCATTGTACATCTATTTTATGTGCATATGTATTAACTTTTTTTTCTTTCAATAGAGAGTTCAATAATATCATATTTCTTTATTTAAAAAAGTGATATTTTAAACTATATGATAAGTGAAAGTGTGCACATCCTCGAGACGTCGGAATCTGAATGCACATTTAAATATTAAGATGTGCATTAAGATTAAGACGTTTGAATCTGAATGAACATCTGAATATTGAGATGCATATTAAGATTTAGAAGTCTGAATCTGTTCACATCTGAATATTAAGATGTTACGTTAAGATCTGAATATTAAATAGTTAAGACTGTTTGTTTTCTAAACATCTGAATGTATGCAAATTATCTTCATTTAAAAAATAATAAATATAAAATTCAAATAAAATACTGAATTGATCTAATATTATATCAATAAAATATTTTAAATTTTATATGACAATTAGTGGTGGTGATGACTAGTGGTGGTGATTGTATGTGTCAATTTTGTATGAGCAGTATTATGGTATATTGATTGGTACTAGTGATTAACGTGGTTATTGTTGATACCAATTAATAATTAATAGTGGAATGATACTAATAACTAATGATAGTAGTGAATGATGATGGGAGTTAGCGATATATAATAATGACTAATGATGGTAATTATCGATAGTGATTAGTGAATGTAATAATTGTTGGTGGTGATGATTATTATTGGTGGCTAATGGTGATGACAGTTGATTTTTGCGATTGATGGTAGTTGTGGTTGGGCTGAGGATGGTGGTTGTGGAGGATAGGTGGTGGTGATTGGTGATAGTAGTAGTTGGGTTGAGGATGGTGGTTGTGGATAGTATGTGGTTGTGATTGATAGTGGTTGTGTGTGGTGGGTGAAAGTAGATGGAGTGACGGTAAACTTTCATATTGATAGATATTTTTAAATAAACATCTTAATGACATTAAGACTTTATTATAGATCTTATTCATTCAGATCTATTCAGACCCATTAATTTATTGTAAAATAAGAAAAACAAACACACTTAATTATTAAGATTTAAATGATTAAGATTCAGATTTTGAAAACAAACAGATTTAATGGATGTCATCTGAATGATTAAGATTCAGACCTTAAAAACAAACAGACTTAATGACTAAGATTTGAATGATTAAGATTAAGACCTTCATTAAGTTCAAACAAATGATGCCTAAATCTTCAACCTTCATTAGCATTCCAAAATGTGTACATGTCAGTGTTTAGTGACAACGTGACTTTAGTTTACGGGTCTGAACCACTTTCATTTCTCACTTTCGCTAAGTAGCTAGGCCTTCTTCCTCTTTTAAACAATATAATAAGTGAAAGTTTGCATCTCTTTAGTTGTTCAGGGCTTTGATAATAAATTTGATATTTTTTTTCTATATTTCTATATAAAATCATTATTAAGGATTACTATACTAAATCTTCAACCTTCTACAGCTTTCCCAAATGTGTATCTATCAGCGTTGAGTGAAAACGTGACTTTAAGTTTACAGGTCCAAACCACTTTTATTATTCTCTTTCAATAAGTAGTCCTTCTTCCCCTTTTCTACGTATCCTTCTATTCTTCACCAAGGGTGTAACGAACTGACCTCTCGAATTTTGATGACACCTACAATAATCCCCCAGTTAGTGGTGGAGTCAAGATTTTCGTTAAGGGTATTTATACTTTAGGACAAGTTACAAAAAATATCAAATGTATCAAATGTCTTTTAATCTTATGATCTAAAGGGTGTTTATACTTTAGGACAAAATATAACTAAATGTTTTAAAAAAATAAAACACCATTGTCAAGACTTGAACCCAACTCTTCAAGGTTAATTTACATATCCTTAACCACTGAGCTATCTTTCTTTACTATATCAAGTGTTCAACAATTAGTATATATTCGATAATATCAATGTTCAACTCAGTCCCTAGAGGTCACAAAAGTGACCACCACTAAGAGGCGATCCTCGCTAAAGCGAGACCCAGATCACAAAAACAATGGGTCGCTTTAGTGAGTCCACTGTCACTTTAGAGACCCCTATCCCCGAGCCCCCCTCTTCAATGACACCCTATTCCATTTAGCGAGGGATGCTTTAGTAACCAAGGGTGGCTATAGAGACAGTACCAGACACAACTGGTGCAGCAGAGTTTTGGGAAATGGCCAAGTCTCCGATAGGGTGCTTACGATTTGTTAGGAAAATAGTGCATGGAAATGAGACATGATCACCAAATTTAATGTTCTGGACTCAATGGTGTAGTCAAAATTCTCATACGAGGTCATTTTGATAAAAAGTGGGCCTCATAATTATGTGCCATTTTTGGTCGAATTCTATAAAGGGCCTCAAAATTGGACCGGAATCCTTGGAAAGTGCATGAAGGGTTGATCTAGAATAAAATCGATATTCTGTAACTAATTGCACTGAATTTCTTTTAACCGAGTGTGTTTTCCAAAAATCTTGACCAAATTCAAACTTAGGCCAAATTTTTCAAAGGCTAAAATGCCTAATAGTCCAAACTCACACCGAAAGCATCGATACTCGTGTCGACCTTGCTACTAGACTAATTTACTTATTTCAAAGCCAATGAAATAGTTAAAATTCCGTTCTATGGTCATTTACCTAAAGTTATGTCATGACCCTACCTAGTGCCTAGTCTTAACACGATGATTGAATCCCCGAAGGGTTCCTACCAAGCCTCTTGTACATATCATAAGAATACATAAGGTAAAGCAAAAGCGAAAACATCATAAGAGAGTCTAAATCATGAATAAAAATTTAAGAACGGCACATGACAACATAAACTCAAAACATTTATCCAACTAAATGCCTCTACTTATGAATATGGGCGGGGGCTAAGACATGTCCCTAGATCACCCTCAATATGAAACATAGAAAAAGACTTTGAAACAAATACTAACTCGATAACTAATTCCCGATAAATGAGGATTCACCACAACTGCTGGATAGAAAACCTTAACTAGCCACGTAGATGAATGTGATCTTCAACCTCGACTCCTACATTATGAGACAATGTAGGCAAAAAGTATGAATTAGTACGTTGGAATGTACTAAGTATGTGGGCATGACATGCAACGTAAATCATGGAATGCAATGGTCAACCAAATCACATGGTAAGATGAGATAAGTAAAGTCATGAGAAAATCATATTGACCAAGCATTTAAAAGCATAATTTAAAATCATAGCATACTTAAGAGATCATACATATGTGGGATAGGAATCATAACCGACAATAAGACCATGTGAGCTATAACATGGAATCCCATTGTCTCCCCATACAACGAAGAAAAAAGGGAATCTGCTTGCCAAGGTAGACTCTACCCCGTTAAGCAGGTCATGCATATGCTATATGTGGATCCACTAGCTAGGTCATAAAGGAAAATCTATGGTGGCACGTAGTTATGAGACAAGAGACTTTGTATAAGGACCCCGTACTTCGAGTCCCCACCTCAAGTCCACATTCGGTGCTAAGTCAAATCCCACAGAATACATACATAGCATAGAAATCATAATTTCATATATCATAGTCATTATCATAGGTTTGAAATCATGGAGTAGCTCATTTTCATAACATACTTGTAATGTGAGAATTGTACTTTCATCATTACATTCATATTTGTATAATTCATATCGTTTTGCCTTAGGTCACATATAGGGCCCTAAGTCACCTTACTTCATAACTTGCATGAAAATCATCCTTCAAAACATACTTGTAGTCCATGATCATAATTGAAATACATAATCATAATTCATACTTGGAAATTCATGATCATAACTTATACTTGAAATTTAGGTAAGGCATGAATGCATAATCAAGTGATTTGAAAATCATGTACTTGACTTGAAAACATGCATGATCATAAACTTTATATCAGCCCATACATAATTCATATAGATAATATCATTAGGAAGTATAATTGAAAATATTCATAATCTTCATACTAACCCTAGAGATTAAAATATGAGAATTCATGAAACAACTCTTCAAGTTAATGCAATAACCATCAATTTATATTAAAATAGACTCATGATCATACTTTGGATCAAAATTCATGCAATAGGAATAGAGATCATAAAACCCATAAAATACCAAACTTTAATTTGATAGAAAACCTTGAGAAATTAATTGGGCTTTATGGATGAAAGAATCCATGAATCAATACCCACATATCTTAAGTGAGAATACCAAATAATTTGGAAGAACTTGAGAGTTTTGATAGAGAGCTTGAGTGAATTTACTTGAAGTCTTCAATGGAGTCCTTAAGAGTCTTTTGTAGAGAGAGAAATATTTGAGTAGGTAAATTGTAGAAGAATGAATAGATTAGAGGTTTATGTTAATTTATAGAGTTGAATTAGGTTCTAAAAAGTCTAGGTTCATTAGCTAACAATTTGAGAAAAGTCTAAAACGCCCTTACTAAAAATCCAACTCGGTCAGAAAACCCTTCCAGGTCCACGATGCGGACTTGTCGCGGACCTTTCTATTTTGTGCAGTTTCTTGAGAAATTTATCTTTCGATCTACGATTCCTAAAAATCCACCAAAACTATTTTTCCGCAGGTTTTGACCCTCCGATCGATATTTCGAACTTGAATTTTACAAAAAGATTAAGGATGATGCATTACTTGAGCGGTCTATTCCCAAGGCATTCTTAAGGCACTTATGAGCATTTTGAGGGATGTTACAATATCTCCCCCTGGAAAATATTCATCCTCGAATGAGATTCAACTAATATGGGAAAGACATGGAAAAAGAACTAACAACCCAACATGATTATGAGGACACTTCAAAAAATCCATAGAACATGTAAACTTCATACTTATCATAAAATATAGTATTTGAGAAAATCATTTTCATTAATCATGCATGCATATGAAAGACATATGAAACTGAAACGTAGGAGTTTAATCAATTTGATCATGAACAACTTAGTACCTTTAGGCTCGAGTGAAAATAAAGAGACACGGATAACGCTTCATCATGTCTGATTTCGCTTCCCACGTAGCACTCTCTACTTGTTGATTCCTCCATAACACTTAGACGGATGCAACATCTTTATTTCTTAACCTCTTCACTTTTTGGTCAAAAATATCAATCGGGACCTCCTCATAATTCAAATTCTCCTCAATACATACATTGTCCATTGGCATAATAGAATTTGCATCACCCACAAACTTTCTTAACATTGATACATGAAATATCGGATGAACCAAACCCAACTCAAGTGGCAAGTCTAACTCATATGCCACTTTGACAATGTGCTTCAATATCCTATAGGGTCCTACATATCTAGGGCTCAGCTTTCTCTTCTTACCAAACCGCATTACCCCTTTCATAGGTGAAATCTTCAAATACACCATATCATCCGCATCAAATTCAAGCTCTCTCCTCTTAGTGTCCGAATAGGACTTTTGACAACTGTGAGCCATTTTTAATCTTTCTCTTATGAGACTTACCTTCTTCATTGCATCAATTACCAAATCCGGACCAATCAATGTCATCTCCTTTGCCTAAGGTTCAAGTCTCTTTGTCTAAACACATATTGCAAGCTTCTGTGGTCGGTAAAAACATCAACATGCACCCATAAACATAATGGCACCAAATTTTCAATGCAAACACAACCGCCGCAAGTTCAAGATCATGGGTTGGATAGTTCCTTTCATGCACTTTAAGTTGTCTAGAGGCATAGGCTATAACCTTACTATGTTGCATCAAGACAAAACCCAAACCAACACGCGAAGCA
Organism: Solanum dulcamara; assembly: GCF_947179165.1. Classification (NCBI taxonomy): domain Eukaryota; kingdom Viridiplantae; phylum Streptophyta; class Magnoliopsida; order Solanales; family Solanaceae; genus Solanum; species Solanum dulcamara. The sequence continues at coordinate 32,869,090 of NC_077241.1, read as the reverse complement.
TCACAATAAATAACAAACCCATCCAAACCTTTGGGCAATGTCAAAATAGAAGCCGATGTAAGACGATCCTTTAATATTTGGAAGCTTTTCTCACATTTTTCCGACCATAGAAATTTTGCATTCTTTTGTGTCAACTTAGTTAAAGGCAAAGAAATAGATGAGAACCCTCCAAAAAACCTCCTGTTGTATCCGGCCAAGCCCAAAAAGCTTCTAATGTACGAATGAGATAATGTTCTAGGTCAATTCTTAACCGCCTCTGTTTTCTTTGGATCTACTTTAATCCCATCACCGGACACCACATGGCCAAGAAATGCAACCTCCCTTAGCAAAAATTTTCACTTACTAAATTTAGCGAATAATTGATTTTCTCTTAATGTTTGCAACACAATTCTTAAGTGACCCATATGATCTTCCTCATTTCGAGAATAAATCAAGATATCATCAATGAACACCACTACAAACATGTCCAAATATGGCTTGAAAATATGATTCATCAAATCCATGAATATAGCAGAAGCATTAGTCAAATCAAATGACATTACTACAAATTCAAAATTGACCATACCTCATTTGAAAATCCATCTTAGGAATATTACACTCCCTTACCCTCAATTGATGAGAACCGAAATGGAGGTCAATCTTAGAGAAGTAGCTTGCTCCTTTTAATTGATCAAACAAGTCATCTATCCTTGGAATTGGATATTTGTTCTTTATGGTGAACTTATTCAATTGCCGGTAGTCTATACACATTTGAAGTGACCCATCTTTCTTCCTAATAAATAGCACGGGAGCACCCCATGGTGAAACACTCGGTCTTATAAAACCCTTATCCAATAAATCCATCAATTGTTCCTTCAACTCCTTAAGTTCCGTCGGAGCCATACGGTAAGGAGGAATAGAAATAGGTTGGGTATCGGGAAGGAGATCTATGCCAAAGTCAATTTCCCTTTCGTGAGGAATACCAGGCAAATCATCGGGAAATACATCGAAGAATTCATTAACTATAGGGACCGACTCAAGAGTAGGAGTTTTGGAATCGATGTCCCTAACTCACACAATATGATAAATGCACCCTTTAGAAATCATTTTTTGGGCCTTAATACATGAGATGAATTGACCCTTAACCACTGAATCATTACCCTTCCATTCAAGAATAGGCTCATTAGGAAAGTGAAACTTAACCACATGAGTCCTACAACATATAGATGCGTAAGCAGCGTGTAACCAATCCATACCAAGAATAATATGGAAATCAGTCATATCAAGTTCCACAATATCACACAGGATAACTCTGTGCAAGACCCATATGGGATAATTTTTATAAGTTCTCTTGGCTAATAGCAAATCACCAACGGGAGTATAAACCGAAAAAGGTTCTATTAGCACTTCGGGGCACACATCAAATTCATAGCAAGGTAAGGAGTAACAAAAGACAAGTTGGCACCCGGATCAAGAAATGCATAAACATCAAAGTTAAAGACTCATAACATACCTGTGACCACATCAGGAGCCTCATCAACCTCTTGCCTAGCATGAAGAGCATAAAATTAATTGTTGCGTTGGCTACCCTTAGGCTGAGCTTGGGCGCCTTGTTGCACTTGGCCTCCTAGAGGACAACCTTCTCCACCCTTGTTGGCAACAAGAGGGTACTCGGATCACTTATATCCCACCTTGCCACATCTATAGCAAGCATCTGTTCCCATCAAGCACCTTCTTACATGATGTTTTCAACACTTTGCACACTTTGGAAAAGAAGGGTTACTAATATTTACACCTCCTTCTCCTTGAGCTTTAGGGTATGACACCCTATCCTTAGTAAAATTCTTCCCTGAGCTTTGGCCTTGATGAGAGCTTCCACTGCTATCAACGGTCCTAGCATTGGAGAACAGACCTTCATATCGGGCCCTCTTAAAATCCCTCATCCTTATTTTCTTGAGCTTTTCTCCTTTAATTTGTTCGGTAAAAGTCATGAGCTGAGATATGTCCATATCCTTAACAAGCATAGCAGTGTGACATTCTATCATGACCCAACCTCGTAGGCTATGACGGGTGCTCAAACTAGACACTCGCGTATATCCCTGCTATCTGTAAGTAAAATTTTGCTCTGTTTAAGTTATAGCACATCAACAGGCAGGATAACATATAAGCTAGTGAGGTTTATCATTGGCACCATTGTATATACATGCATATAGAACTCATACACAACCCACAGACCTGTCCACAGACCTCTAAGAGTAAGAACAGTAACATAAGGCGGGACAGGTCCCCCGTTGTACCCATGAACAAATAAATATATACATCAAGGGTTAATACCAAAACTAGGCTCACGCTCAATGGAGCGCTTCTAAACTACTAAGTAGAACTCCTATGCTGACGGATCCCTAAAATATATATCTGTACCTGCGGGCATAAACACAGCCCCCCTAAGAAAGGGGGGTCAGTACGACATATGTATTGAGTATGTAAAGCATTGACATCATAAGGAAATTACAGTTGGTGTAGAGATGTAGGGGGCAAGTATAACATTTAACCATTTACCACACTCGCATCGTATAAAAGAAAGTCATACATATTACCATCACGTACAGTGCCTGGCCTATTTTGGGGACTCGGTGTACCATCTACATCATTCTGTCATCATATACACATATATATTATTAGCGCTATTGAATGTATAGCTTGATCCATGTATATAGTAAGTAGATGCCGAGGAATGTACGGTTCGATCTGCATATCGTATTATAAAACCGAGGAACATACGATCCGATCAATTTATCATATAGTAATGCCAAAAAACATTTGGCCGGATCTAGATATCATATAGTAATGCCGAGAAATGTTCGGCCTGATCCATATCATCACATTATATCATTGCATACATATATCATACCCGACCCTTTATGGGACTCGGTGTCATCATATTATCATATACCGTACCCATCTCTTTATGGGACTCGGTGTTATAATATCATCATATACCATACTCATCCCTTTATGGGACTTGGTATAATCATATCATCATATATCATACTCGGCCCTTTATGGGACTCGATGTCATAATCATCATATACCGTACCCAGCCCTTTATGGGACTCGGTGTCATAATCATCATATACCGTACCCGACCCTTTATGGGACTCAGTGTCATATGTATTATAATATACACGAATCAAGTAATGAGTAACTATATACAATCTAAATCATTATTAGAGACTCGACAATGTAAGAAGATTAAGCTATCATCTGAGGACCAGAATAGTAGTGTAGCCATCTCGAGTACCTTCTAAATGCCATTGAGGCCTATATCACTTAGGATCTCAGGGACCCTAGATATGTACTAAATTAATACTAACAGTTCATAGAATTAGGAATATCCATCGTTACTTCATACTTAGGACTAGGAGCTTATGCATCCAGTACTTCTCAACCTATGGAGTTCAAGGAAAGTAGTTCAACTTACTACAAGAGTTTGACATTCAGAAGTGAATAAGAGATACAAATTATATTTAGGACTTAAAAGTGGAGTTACCCCAGAGCTCGTATCACATTTTACTTATAATTAGGACATGCCAAAGGAAGAGAAAGAATAAGCTTTACCTAGTCTGTAGTTTTCCTCAAGGAGTCATCATTACATACATCGTACCAAGCCCGTCATAGGCTCGGTATCATAACTTTATTATTACATTACCTTACTATCATAGCACCACACTTATGTCAAAGACATATCAAGAGGAAATAAGGGTAGCTCTACGTACTTATGCCAAAACATGCGAAGAGAAAGGAGATAACTTCACATGCTTACTACTCTCCATCATATAGAAGCCTTGAGAGGCAATAACTCAACTAGTATAAGAATTCTACCATCGAGAAGTGAATAAGACTTATTAGTCATACTTGGGGTTATATGAATGGAATTATCCTCAAATTTCATTTATCAATCACTTAAGTCTAAAACATGCCAAAACAAAAGAAGGATAGCTTCACATACTTATGCCAAAGATATGCCAAGAGAAATCTTCACATACCTCTTATGGATTACTCTTACACGTTCGCCTCGTCGTCTCTTGAACCTATTTAAAATGAAAGTAATACTAAGGTTAATGACCTTTCACTTTCTAATTTCCAACTCTACACCCAAGTACTCATAGGAGTGATTTCCTTATCGATTACCCTCGACTAGTTTGTTACAAGTTCCTAATCTACCAAAAATTAGGCAGCATCTCCCCTATAACTTTAACATCCCCAGATTTCAACTCAGCCAGAATATCCACAACCATACCACCAACAAAAACCAGCAACATATTTACAAGTAAATCACTTCAACCTTACACAATACAAGCTCTAAACAACTAGCTCTAAACTACGATACGAAAATAGAGTTTTTTAATCTTTATTTCGCAAAATATTTAACCATACCAAATGGAGGGTCGTGTGGCTGCCAGCAGAAACCACACCCTTTTTAAAATACTTTAAATCCCTACAACATGCAACCCACCCAGCTGCACCCGCAACACCACAACGATAACCCACTACTCGACTTCAACTTAGCTACAACCACTTTAGTTTAGTTTATTTCTAATGTCAAGCATACTTATGAAATTTTTACACTTACAACCTTATTTAAGACATGTAATATAACTCATAACAACATTATAAACTCTAATTTGAAAGGGAAGCCCTTACCTTGCCCGAAACTCATCAAACTCGTCAAAACTTGCCTAGGAAGTTCCTTTAGCGCGCCTAAAACTTCATGGCTGTTTGCTAACATTTTGGTCTGCTAAAAACCAAAAATTTTCATTACATCCAACATATATATATGGTCCACCTTCGAAGGTGACACATTTCAACCCCTAAGTGGTGACACATATCAAGCCCTAAGTGGTGACATGTGTCAAACCCCCATTGGGCCAACACACCCCTTAACTCCAATCACAGGCTGCCACATGGCTTGTGGGGTCCACCACCCTTAATCTAGCTTCTACCATGTGGTACTCTCTCATGCTTCCACGTGGCACTCACTCATCCCCTTCGTAGGTTCATAATCTCGTCTTACTTTATGAACCTATGTAATCCTTGCTACGTAAGCTTTGTATGTACTCCAATAGCTTAAGTATGTAAGATTTTTAAGTTGATAGCTTATGTAAATAAGTCGTGTCCTACAACTCATCATTCGGTCTCCAACTTCTTCCAGATTCTTATTACTCTATTTCTAATCTTCTCTACTATGGGGTATCGCGTTCTCCTTTCCTTAGAGTTGTTTGATAGCGTAATAGATTATCCGACTCACATGGTAACTCTTAAGAAGCTTAATAGTCCTTAAGAAGTCTTAAGAAGCTTTAAGAAGCTTTAAGAAACTTTAGGAAACCTTAAGAAACTTAAGAGGCTTATGATCCTTCCAAAAAACTTAAGTGCCTTTCAAAAGACTTAAGAATGCATTTCAAGGTACAAAAGTACGGGGTGTAACATTCTTTCCCCCTTTAAAACATTCGTCCTCGAATATGAACCAAAACCTTCCTCAAGAGTGTCTCTATTCCATTTCAATAACATATACTTTCATCGAGCTATCACTATCAGAGTACCAAAGGTTGGGATTACCTGTAGCGTAAGGAGTAGGTACGGATACTTGTGTTTTATTTCCTCCTCCGCTTCCCAAGTCATCTTTTCATGATTTTTATTTTGCCACAATAACTTGACGGAAGCTACGTCCTTAGTTCACAATCTTCTACTTCGCCAACCTAGGATGGCGATGGTTGCTTCTCGTAGGATAAATCCTCTGTGACCTAGATACCCTCTACAGGATATACCTGGGTTGGATTACCAATATACTTGCAGAGCATTGATACATAGAAGAATGGATATACTGCTTCCAGATTCGCTGGTAAGTTCAGCTCATAGGCAACCTTGCCTATTCGGCGGAGGATTTAATAAGGTCAATACATCTCGGACTAAGGTTCTCTTTCTTGCTAGCTCTCATCCCTTTATCTGTGGGTGACTCTTTTGAGAGTGCTTAATTATAACTTGAAACCTTAGAGATCCACGTCGATTATCCGCATATGACTTCTATCGACTCTATGCTGCTAATAATCTCTCCCAAATAAGCTTCACCTTCTATACTGCCTATTGAACCATGTCTAGGATTATTAGTCGTGTTTTACTAACACTAAACCAACTAATTGGAAACCTACGCTATCTGCCATACAAAGTCTCGTATGGGGCCATCTAGAGACTAGAATGATAGTTGATGTAGTAAATAGTCTTGACAGGTAGTAGGCAATTATCCAAGCTACCTTTGGAGTCAACCGTATAGGCTTGCAACACCTCTTCTAGCGTTTAGCTAGTAAGCTTAGTCTATTCTTCGGATGAGGGTACTATGGTGTATGAAGACCTATCTGTCTTCCTAATCTCTTCTTGGACTTATCTTCAGTAGTTAACTATAACTCGGGCTCCTTCGTCTGAGACAATAGCTATGGGAACTCTGTAAATTATCACGAACCTCTTGACCTATAATTTTACATAATCTCACAATAGCTATGGGAACTCCATAAAGTCTCACCACCCTCTTGACCTATAATTTTACACAATCTCAATTGGACAGGTAGTCCTTGATTAAAGGAACATGGGCTGATATTGTTAATCTACGGATAACATTCCATATAAAATTATTTGTCCAAGGAGTGCAAAGTGAGTCTTGTAGCCAAGATCGTATTGTGGAATCTTTGACCTCGTATATTACTTCTTGCCTTCTTTAGATGACATCAACTGCTACCCTCGCCATTTGGGTTTTTATTTTTTCCCATCAGAGTTGGCTACCAAGTTGTGATGAAGTCCCCTCACACAATGACCTGTATAGTGCGATGAAAAGGTAATAAGACAAGGACACTATTAGATAAGAAGTTAATATGGTTTTGAGTAAGATTAAAAGTTAATATCAGGTGCAGACAAGGATGAAAGCTCCTGGGGCATAGAGAAGTAAGGAATATATGTGACTCCACCGTGGGAAAATAGTAAGATCCTTAACAGATAAGGAAAGTAGGATTGAAAAACAACTGATGCATTGCAAATTTACTAAAGAAATAAGTAGTATTCACTGGGGTAAAGATAGTGTTATGACAAAGCTTGAGACGCATGTCGTGAGAAAATAAGTTCTCCCAAATGGAGAATCTGAAATAACTAAACACACTATCTGACTACTGATTGGGATAAATAGAGGGTGGCTTTGAATAAATTGCTACGTGACTCGAGTACCAACAAGTAGACTAGATCAGCACCTTACGATTGTGTTAAGGTGTCGTACATTGGTAACCAAAAGCATAAGTATACCAAATACGTTGGAAAAGACTCATATGCATTTGGAAAGTCGAAAGTAAGCAGACAATGACATAAATATATACCCTAAAGGGGGGATGTGGATAAGAGAAATAACACCGTAAGATGAAATTAACTGACATTACAACATATTAATGTGAATACTTAAATTCCAAGTGAGATCCCATACTGGAATGAGTCGGCAAGATCTCAAAAGCCGGCAATGGATGGGTAAAAGCCATGGTATCTGAGATCAAGTGATTATGTGATAAAGATAATGAGAAGACAGTAATAGCAAAGTGATTGCCATAGTTCGAATGCATTAAAAGAAAATGGTATGATGGCCTAAACAAAATTGAGTATTAGAAGCCTGGTAGCCTATTACGGGAGATAAAAATCCTGACTTGGGTGTAGAAAGCAATTAATATGGATTGTAATATAGGCTTACCTTGCGTCCTATAGAAGTATGAGTTTATGTGGGTTATTGTGGATAGGCTGACAAAATCAACCCATTTCCTCCAATTAAGACTACATAGTCAACTGAGGACTATACGAGACTGTATATCAGAGAAGTAGTGGGATTTCACGAAGTCTCCATGCTTATTCTTTTGGAAAGGGGAGTTTAATTTACGACTAACTTTTGGAAATCATTCTAGAAGGGATTGGGAACATAGGTGAATCTTGGTACAATATTTTACCCTTAAACTAATGGACAGGCCGAGCGCACTATGCAAATGTGAGAAAATAGGTTGCGGCCCTGCAGTATTAACTTTAGAAGTAGCTAGACTGATCACATATCACCTATTGAAGCTGCATATAATAGTATCCAAATGGCATCATAGAAAACTTCGTATGGCAGAGCACCCATTAGTTGGTTTAAGGTTGATGAAGGTGCACTAATGGGCCCGAACATGAGCCAACAAGCTATTAATAAAGTGAAGCTCATTCAAGAGAACCTATTAACAGTCCAGAATCAACAGAAGTCATATTCAGATAATCGACTTTGACCTTTCGAGGTCGAAGTTGAGGATTGGGTAATCGTGAAAGTATCACCAGTGAAAGATGTAATGGGACTCGACAGGAAAGAAAAAAATACTTGGCCCTTATCAGCTTAGTCATAGGATAGGAAAAGTTGCCTACGAGTTGGACTTACCATCCGATTTGAAATAATACATTCAGTTTTCAAGGATTAATACTCCGCAAATGTATAAGCAACCCTCATGGAATACTCCTTGTGGATGAGGTCCATATAACAGGGAAATTATTCTAAAAGGAGAAACCTATTGCCATCATTAGATCGGTACATTAGAAGGTTACAAACTAAGTACTTGGCTTCCGTCAAATTATGGTGACGAAATGAGAATACAAAAGAGACGGCCTGGGAAGCCAAAGAAGAAATGGGGGAGAAACGTCCATACCTATTCCCTATACCTACAGGTAATCTACCCTCTTAGATTGATTATATGGGTTAATACGAGGCCTATGAATGGAAAATAGTATAGAGGAATCCTAAAGCACTCGTAAGACCTTATGAGACTAGCTGGCATTCGAGGATGAATGTTCTAAAGGGGGGGAAGGATGTTATACCCCGTACCTTTGTGCTTCAGAACATCTTCTTAAGCTTCTTGAAAGTTGTCCTGTGACCCATATTATCTATAATATTATCAAATAACTCTAAAGAAGGGAGGACGTGATTCCCCATAGGAGTGAAGGTTGGAAATAGGGCTATAAGAATTTGAAGCAAGTTAGGTGCCAAAATAAAAAGTTATGGGATTCGACTTACTTGCATAAGCTATCAACTTGGATGTCTTACATACATAAACTAATGGATTACATGTTGATATTATGTAGTAGGGATTACATAAGTTCTTAAAGTGAGATGAGATTACGAATCCACGGAAGAGGCAGAAAGAGGCATAACACCTACTCGGAAGCAAGTAGGTGATGCACCTACTTGGAATAAGTAGGTGATGCACCTACTTGGACAAAATAGGTGACACACCTACTTGAGGTGGGCCCCATGCTTCCACGTGGCAGCTTTTGATTGGGGGCATAGATGAGGTGGCACCCTAGGGGGCTGCCACATGTCACCCCTAGGGGACTTCCATGTGTCACATACTAAGTAGGTGTATGTATGTATGTTTATTTGACTATTAAGTCATTTTCCAGCCAAGAACTTGAACAAAGAAAGAAAATAAAACCTAAAGACTAAGAGAGAGTACCTATGGCAACAAAGAAAAAAAGGGGTAAGTCCTCCAATTTTGCTCCATGAATTGATTATATAAGGTGTTCCTCGATCAAGTGGAGGTATATATATGTATATTATGATGACTAAGGAGTCAGTTCTTCAGCCCTACACTTAGAAACTTGGGAGAAAATTGAAAGGAAAGCTAAGAGGAGCTAGAGAGACTAGCTATGGCCAAGAGCAACAAGGTAAGCCATCAACTTTTCAATCCATAAATTAATTATCTAAGGTATTCTTCAACTAGATAAAGGTGTTAACAACATGAATTAACTTTTCAGCCACGTTAAGAGCTCTCAAAGTCAATTTTCAGCAAGTTTGGAGAAGTCATTTGTTAAGGTATGACTTGACTCCCTTATCCCACATTTGGGAAAGTGTTTAAACATTTTTTGGGTGTATAAATATGAGTTTTAAATGTTAAAATATGCACGTTACATCTGAAGGATGTGGCAGGTCACGTAGGGACTATTTTGATGCTATTCTAACAAGTTAAAGTTTGGCTAGCGTTGTTGTTAGCGTGGTGTTGTATTTGGAGGTGTTACATATATGTTTCAGGGCTTGAACATGGTTAAATATGATTATATAGTCTTCTGGTTGCAGCCTCATAATCCTCCATTTCATATGGTTAAGGTTTTATGAAATAAAGAGCTAAAACCCTACTTTGGCGTCATAGTTTTGGGTGAGTTGTGTGGAACTTGTATTGCGTGATATAGTAGTGATTTTAGGGTGTATGGATGATGCTTGTTATTTTTGGTGTGGATGATAAGGTTAGAGTTTAAAATTGGAAGTTTGGATAGGGAAAGTAATAGGGGAGATGCTGCCCGATTTTCATTAACTTCAGAGCTAGCAAATAGACTAGTCGAGGAAGGTGAGTAAGGAAATGGTGCCTATAGATACTTGAGTATAGATTTAGAAGCTGGAAAGTTGAAATTTAGTAATCTTGGTATTACTTTCATGTTAAATAGGTTAAAGGAGAAACAAAAAAAGCTGGACTACAATCGAGCTACTACAGGTATGTAAAGCCTGCCTCTTTTTTCTTTTGGGCATGTCGTAGATTTAAGTGAAAAATAATATGTGTATGAAGCTTGGGGTAATTCTATTCATGAGCTCTGAACATGATTCATGATTCATAATTCGTGTTCACTTCTAAATATTAAGACTCTTAAAGTTGTTAAGCTCCTATTCCTCAAGTCTTCTATATGCTGAAAAGTAGTGTATGTAAATCCTATCTTTCCTTTCTTTTGGCATGTCTTCTAGTTAAGTAATGAATGATATGATCTTGAGGGTAAATATACTCATATATTCCAAGCGTAATTCACAGTTCTTATTTACCTCTTGATGATGGAACTCTTACAGTAATTGAACTAGGGCTTCTTAAGCCTTCCATATGTTAGGAAGGGACGAGTATGTAAAGCTTAACTCTTCTTTTCTCTTGGCATGTCTTGGCCATAAGTGGTTGGTATATGTAATGTGGAGATAGTTCCATTCTTAGAACCCCAAGCATGACTCATTAATCTTATTCACCTTTTGAAGTTATAACTCCCGCGATGATTGAGTTATGGTCTCGTAAGCCTTCTACGTGATAAAAAGTGATACACGTGAAACCTATCACTCCCTTTTCTTGAAATGGCTTAATGTAAGTGAAACGATGTATAATATGAGTTAGAGACAGTTCCATTTATAGGTTCTGGATGTGACTCATGACTTGTACTTAATTTTGAATGATAAGGGTCTTAAAGTAGTTGAACTACGACCCTTGAGCCTTCTATAAGCTGAATAGTGATGGAATGTGTAAGCTCTTATACCTCGAGGCTCTTGAACATACTTTATGGTGATACCTGAGAGATGTTTGACATGTTACCAAGTCTTACATACTCGTATATGCATTATTATATGATATGTGGATCGGGCCATCATTTCTCGACACTATTAAATAATATGTATGCATACGGATCGGGCCATCATACCTCGATAGTATTATATGAGCTACGGATTAGGCCGTCGTTCCTCCACATTATTGTACGTTATGTGGATTGGGCCGTCGTTTCTCGGTATTTACTTGCTATATACATGGATCGGACTGTACATTCCATAGCTCTAATGGCATATATATGCCTATTATGATAGATGATATATTTGTAACACCGAGTCCCCGAGCGGGCCGGATAGGGTATGTGATAATGATATACATGACTTTATTTTGTGAGGTGTAGGTATAGTACCCTATTAAATGTTATGCTTGGTTTCCTGCATCCCGATTTCACTTGTTATCTCAGTTATGTTATGCTTATATACTCAGTACATATATCGTACTGACCCCTCATTCTTCGGGGGGCTGCATTTCATGCCCGCAGGTACAGATACAAGTTTTGGGAGTCCGTTAGCTTAGGATTCTACTCAGTAAGTGTGGAAGAAGCTCCATTGATTCGGAGCTGATTTGTGGTACCAAACCTCCTATGTATATATTTATTTATTCAGGGGTACGGCAGGGCCCTGTCCTGCCATATGTTATTGTTAATATTCTTAGAAGTTTGTAGACATATGTGTGGGTTATACATGTAAGCTTTGTTCAGTTATATCTACATGATGTATTATAAATATTAAGATACTATGGCAGCCTTGTCATCTTGCACACCCTTTCATGATAGGATACAAATGAAAGAGGCTACGGGTATATGAAAATGCTATGATCCACTGGGGTTCTTATATATAGTTCTTATATTGATTGTTACATCTGATAGATATGTATATGGAGGTCCAGGTCAGACCCCAATTGCGTCCCACGGGGTTAGGTCGTGATAATAATAATATCGAGGAACATACAGCCCAATCTATTTATCATATAGTAATGCCGAGGAACATTTGGCTCGATCTATATCATCATATTATATCATTTCATACATATACAATACCCGGCCCTTCATGGGATTTGGTGTCATCAAATTATCATATACCGTACCTAGCCCTTTATGGGACTCGGTGTTATCATATTATCATATATTATACCTGCCCATTTATGGGACTCGGTGTAATTATATCATCATATACCGAACCCGATCCTTTATGGGACTCGGTATCATAATCATCATATATCGTACCCAACCCTTTATGGGACTCAGTGTCATATGTATTACAGTATACATGAATTAAGTAGTGAGTAACCATATATAATATAAATTATTATCAGAGACTCGATAATGTAAGAAGATTAAGCTATCGTCCGAGGACCAGAATAGTAGTGTAGCCATCTCGAGTGCCTTCTAAATGCCATTGAGGCCTATATCACTTAGGTTCTCAGGGACCCTAGACATGTACTAAAGTAATACTAACAGTTCATAGAATTAGGAATATCCATTGTCACATAGTACTTAGGACTAGGAGCTTATGCATCCAGTACTTCTCAACCTATGGAGTTCAAGGAAAGTAGTTCAACTTACTACAAGAGTTTGACATTCAGAAGTGAATAAGAGATACAGATTATATTTAGGAATTAAAAGTGGAGTTACCCCAGAGATCGTATCACATTTTACTTATAATTAGGACATTCCAAAGGAAGAGAAAGAATAAGCTTTACCTAGTCTGTAGTTTTCCTCAAGGAGTCATCATTACATACATCGTACCAAGCCCGTCATAGGCTCGGTATCATAACTTTATTATTACATTACCTTACCATCATAGCACCACACTTATGTCAAAGACATATCAATAGGAAATAAGGGTATCTCTACGTACTTATGCCAAAACATGTCGAGAGAAAGGAGATAACTTCACATGCTTACTACTCTCCATCATATAGAAGCCTTGAGAGGCAATAACTTAACTAGTATAGGAATTCTATCATCGAGAAGTGAATAAGACTTATAAGTCATACTTGGGGTTATATGAATGGAATTATCCCACATTTCATATATCAATCACTTAAGGCTAATAATGCCAAAAGAAAAGAAGGATAGCTTCACATACTTATGCCAAAGACATACCAAGAGAAAGCTTCACATACCTCTTATGAATTACTCTTACACGTTCACCTCGTCGTCTCTTGAACCTATTTAAAATGAAAGTAATACTAAGGTTAATGGCCTTTCACTTTCCAATTTCCAACTCTACACCCAAGTACTCATAGGAGTTATTTCCTTATCAATTACCCTCGACTAGTTTGTTACTAGTTCCGAATCTACTGAAATTTGGGCAACATCTCCCCTATAACTTCAACATCCCCGAGATTTCAACTCGGACATAATATACACAACTATACCACCAAAAAACCCAGCAGCATATTTATAAGTAAATCACTTCAACCTTACATAATACAAGCTCCAAATAACTAGCTTCAAACTACGATACGAAAATAGAGTTTTTTAATCTTTATTTTGCAAAATATTTAACCATACCAAATGGAGGGCCGTTTGGATGAAAAAAGAAGAACCCACACCAATTGTAAAACAATTTAAAGCCCTAAAAAATTCAACCCACCCAGCTGCACCCGCAGCACCACAACGACAACCCACTACTCGACTTCGACTTAGCTACAACCACTTCAGTTTAGTTTGTTTCTAACGTCAAGTGTACTTATGCAATTTTTCCACTTCAAACATTATTTAATACATGTAATATACCTTATAACAGCATCATAAACTCCAATTTGAAAGGGAAGCCCTTACCTTGCCCGAAACTCATCAAACTCGTCGAAACTTGCCTCGGAAGTTCCTTTAGCACGTCTAAAACTTTGTGGTTGTTTGCTAACGTTTTGGGATTATACAAACCATAAATTTTCATGAATAACACCTTCATACCATCATGTTATACCCTAGATAATTAATTCACAGAACGAAATCAGAAAACTTACCTTTTTCTCCCTTTGGCCGCAACTAGTTTCTCTCTAGCTCTAGGGTTTCTTCTCTTCTTTCTTTCTGTAGAATTTTCTTGAATTTATTGGAGATATGTATGAATTTTTGATAAGAATGAGTCATCCAACATATATATATATATGGTCCACCTTAAGAGGTGACATGTGTCAATCCCTAAGTGGTGACACATGTCAAGCCCTAAGTGGTGACACGTGTCAAACCCCATTGGGCCAACACACCCCTTTCCTTGAATCATAGGCTGCCACATGGCATGTGTGGTCCACCACCCTTGCTCCAGCTACTTCTACATGGCACTCTCTCATTCTACCATGTGGCACTCTCGCATGCTGCCACATGGCACTCTCTTATGTTTTTACGTGGCACTCTCTTTTCCCCTTCATGGGTTCATAATCTCATCTTACTTTACAAACCTATGTAATCCTTACTACGTAAGCTTGGTATGTACTCCATTAGCTTAAGTATGTAAGATTTTTAAGTTGGTAGCTTACATAAATAAGTGGTGTCCTACGACTCATCATTCGGTCTCTAACATCTTCCGGATTCTTATTACTCTATTTCCAATCTTCTCTACTATGGGGTATCACATTCTCCTTTCCTTAGAGTTGTTTGATAGAGTTATAGATTATCCAGCTCATATGGTAACTCTTGAGAAGCTTAATAGTTCTTAACAATTCTTAAGAAGCTTTAAGAAACTTTAGAAAACCTTAAAAATCTTAAGAGGCTTACGATCCTTCCAAGTAACTTAAGAGACTTTCAAGAGACTTAAGAACGCGTTACAAGGTACAAAAGTACGGGGTGTAACACATTCCTTAGCAACCAAGTCGGACAACCCCGATATGAATTTACTCATTCAGGCATGTGGATTGGCAACCATTGAAGGAGCATACTTGGATAGCTTAGTAAACTTGAGGGCATAGTCCCTCATCCCCATATTTCCTTGTCGAAGATTTATGAACTCTAACACTTTAGCCTCTCTTAACTCAAGAGGGAAAAAGTGATCAAGGAAAGCAAGTTTGAAAGCTTTCCATTTAACAGGACCTTCATCCACCCTCTCCAACTTCCATTGAGTGTACCATATTTGAGCAACAGTCTTGAGTTGGTAAGCCGCCAACTCTACTTTTTTTTCCAAAGTCACCCCCATAATACTTACTATTTTGTAGACCTCATCAATAAACTCTTGAGGATCTTCATCAATTTTTGAGCCATGAAACTCTAGAGGATTCATTCGTGCAAAGTCCCTTACTCTTGTGGAAAAAGTAGGAACATTAGGATGATTCACAACACCTTGGTTGGTCACCACTTAGGTTAGCATAGTAATGGCAATTCGGAACTCCATATTAGTCACTTTTTCTGGTAGAGGACCATTTTCTTGAGGAACCGGGGGAGCTTGGGCTTCATTAACAATATATCCCCTTGGAAATAGTGGTTTTCTTGGAACTATCTTTCTAAAAATAGCAAAGAAAAACTGTCAGGGAAAAGAGTCATACGGTAAATTCTATAGCACGACATGGATCATGAAAGAAGTAAGAATTCCAAAAATGCCTCATAGCCTCCTACTCATAAGTGTGGTGCTCTTCACACCCATGAATAAGACTCTACTTGAAACGGCATGTTGGACACCCTACTATACTTGAAAAAGAACCTTGTGCTCTGATACCAAGTTTATCACGACTCGACCTAGGGCCTAGTCATAACATGGTGATTAAATCCCCGAACGGATCCAACCAAGACTCTTGTACATATGATAAGCACACATAAGGTAAAGCAAAAATGGAAACATCATAAGAGAGTCTAAATCATGAATAAAAATTTAAGAATGGCACATGACAACATAAACTCAAAACATTTATCCAACTAAATGCCTCTACTCATGAATATGGGCGGGGTCTAAGACATGTATGTAGCTCACCCTCACTATTAAACATAGCAAAAGTCTTTGAAATAATGACTAACTCGATAACTAGTCCCCGATAAATAAGGACTCACCACAACCACTAGATAGTAAAGCTTAACTAGCCACGTAGATGAGTGTGATCTTCAACCTCAACCCCTACATTATGAGATAATGTAGGCAAAAAGTATGCATTAATACATTGGAATTTACTAAGTATGTGGGTGTGACATACAACGGTCAAGAAAATCACATGGTGTGATGAGATAAGTAAAGTCATGAGAAAATCATTGACCAAACATTTAAAAGCATAATTTAAAATCATAGCATACTTAAGAGATCATACATATGTGGGATAGGAACCATAACCGACAATAAGACCATGCGAGCTATAATATGAAATCCCATTTTCTCTCCATACAACGAAGAAAAAAGGGAATCTACTTGCCAAGGTAGACTCTACCCCACTAAGCGGGTCATGCATATGCTATATGTGGATCCACTAGCTAGGCCATTAAGGCAATCCTATGGTGGCACGTAATTATGAGACAAGAGACTTTGTATAAGGACCCCGTACTTCAAGCCCCCACCTCAAGTCCATATTCGGTGCTAAGTCAAATTCCCCAGAATACATACATAGCATAAAAATCATAATTTCATATATCATAGTCATTATCATAGGTTTGAAATAATGGAGTAGCTCATTTTCATAATATACTTATAATGTGAGAATTGTCCTTTCATCATTACAATCATATTTTTATAATTTATATCATTTTGCCTTAGGTCACCATATAGGGCCCTACTTAAAATCCAACTCGGCCAGAAAACCCTTGCCAGGTCCGCAATGCAGACATGTCGCGGACCTTTCTGTTTTGTTCAGTTTCTTGAGAAATCTATCTTTCGATCTACGGGTCCTAAAAATCCACCGAAATTATTTTCCCATAGGTCTTGACCCCTTGATCGATATTTTGAACTCGAATTTTCCAAAAAGATTAAGGATGATGCACTACTTGAGCGGCCTATTTCCAAGGCATTCTTAAGGCACTTATGAGCATTCTTAAGGCACTTATAAGCATTTTTATTACAATACTACCAAATATTTAACATAACATTAACATATAATTGAATGTAAAGACTTTCAAACTTTCACTATACTGTCTTGATTGATTTTTTTGTGTGTAATTGATTAACATAGATAGTTGTTTGTACTTTCTTTTGAATATATACTTTCACATATGTAAGGTAACATATGATACTATTGAGATTTTTTATTTTAAATTTAAAATCATAATTCTCTATTATATGAGTATATATAAGTTGAACAAACTAATTAAGGTGGCTAATTATCATAATGCAAAATACCAAAACAATCCATATTTTCTGATCGTGCTTTGTTTTGGTCGTTCCATTGTTTTTCTCCTTTTGGGTGAGTTTCATTTGAAATTTATTCTCCTTCTTCTTGGTGTATTAGCAAATTTCGCAAATGCACACATATGGAGTACTTATTTTTCTTAAAATATAACAATCCATCCAATCATTATGTGGTGGTCAAGGCCATAGTACACTTGTTAGAATCCCAATAGGGAAATTGAGCTCCTAAGAACTCAGAGATGGAGAGGCTTAATACATATAAACTCTCATATAATTATGATGAATTATGATGGTTGTATTATGATGTGTTCCATTAAGGGATTACGTAGTGATCCAAACCTTCGTAGGAAATTTTGTGATTACAAGTGAGTTCGTAACATATATCTATAATGGTTGTCATATGTGGTTTTATCATGATGTCTTATAGTTGACATTTGTTCTTTGAAATGAGACTTTTTTTAGTTTTCATCAAGATTCTAGTGGTTGTCGCCTATTGGCTTGTTGCTTGCATGATGGTTTGTCATATGGGTCATCACCCTGAGACGGTGAATGACAACTTCAACATTATTTTGTCATTGTCTATGATGTTCCTTCATGAAAACATTCAGCTACGCATGTAAAATTTAATGAGTAGACGATCATATGCAATATAAAACCCAACAAAAATTTGGGATCGATTCCACAGGGAATGAATTAATATAATTAACCTTATAATGTATTTCATCTCACTAGGAGTTTTTACCTTGATACAATTTATGAGTGTAAGTAAATTTTGGTGGGGGGGTTGAGTAACAATTGTAATATGATATTTGAACACTAATTGTTCGCAATCAAGTTCTCAATCGCAAAGCTTAAAATATGTGATTATCAAAAGTAAATAGTCATCGCAAATCATGTGGGTTTTATCAAATCCCAAGATTTAATGCACTAAAATCAATCCATGACTAATCTGTTAAACTACTTCAAGCTTCAGTTGTTAGATGAATAAAATTGAGTCATTATCAACCATCTCTTTTCACTTTAATGGTCTTTCACAAGCAACATTAGAGATCTAAAGTAAACAAGAGTTTGCAACCTTAAATTATAGATAAAAACATAAAGAGACAACTTGTAACACCCCAAAATATTCTAACATAGATCACTATAGAAAGGTAGGCAAAGTTAGAAATTTTGTAGAATTTGTGAACTACGAGCAGCACCTACGGACCGTATATGGAGTTATGAATCATAGGTGGGGCTCGTCGTCCACCCCCTGAATTAGAAAATGTAAGTTATCTTTCAATTTTTTTACTGAGGGCTTTTACAGCCTGTAAGAGTCTCTATTGATCATAGATGGTGCCTATAGGAAGAGCTTAAAAAATAAGACACTTAGGTGTGAAGAGAAGTAGAGTAACCTGTAGAAGTGCTCGTAGACCCAACTTCAGGGGACCCCCTCAGCACACTCCTATAATTCCCCTTTGTACGACCTGTAAACCTAAACCATCGAAATTCCAGTAACTCTAGTAGCTCAACCTAGGTTCTATAAGAAGGTTATTATGGCTCGTACAAGCTTCTACGGACTGTAGAAGGTGCCCATAGACGGCTTCTATCAATTTTAATAAAGGGTAATTATATCTGTTTACACCCTTTTCAATTCAAAGCCTTGACGATTTGGGACCAAAACGTGCCCCATAATAGTACAATTCAATCCTCTCCTTCTCATTATTACTTTCAAGACTTAAAGCAAGGTTTTTAGAGGATAAAAAGGTAGGGGTTCAAGCGTCTTCTTTGAGTTTTTCAAGTTTTTCCAAGAACATCATTCTTCTAGGTATATAAGTCTACTCATTATGCTGTACTAAGTTCGTCCTCATGCCCTAAATCCAAATTCAGTCACTGAAAGATTTATTTAGGGTTCTAACCCAAGTTTCTTAAATTGTTGAATAAAAGTTGTATTCGTCTTATTGAATTTTGAGTACTACTATTGAGAATAAGTTTTCCTCATGTGGATTATGATTTCCTTGATGTATAGTTCATGATTATTCATCCATGAACCCTACATAGATGAGAAGTTAAAGGTATTGCATTGTTACTCATTATGCGTGATTTTTAGAACTTGAGCAAGTATTGTATTTTGCATTACTAAATTATAATGCATGAATTTATAACTCTAGCAAAGTATAGGATTTTTCATATTTTTAGTACAAAGTTTTAAGGGAACTAAAGGATTCCAAATGCATCATTAGCACTAATAAAGGCACATGTATGCTCAAAAAGAGCATAAAATAGTTTCAAAAGTAGTTTCAGTCAGTTAAAAGAAAAGTTCAGTATGGCTTCAAGAAATATTTTTGAGCATTGATTCATCATAGATAATATTTTTATTATTGAGTATAGTGCATTTTTAGGGAGTAGTGTTGAGCACGAATTGGGCACGAGTTTAGATAACTCCAACCTCATAACTTGTACTGCCAACGTAGATAGGATCGTATAGTTAATTCGGGCGACTCCTTACTAAGTTCCACAAGAGGACTTTTTTGATGAATCTAGAAGTGAATTTATTGTCCTATACAATAGAAAGGTATAGGATGGGTCTGGCAATATGAGAGGAACTTTGTATCATCACAAGGCTCATAGTGATGATTATCGGTTAAAAAAACTCCCCAAGAAAAGAAAATATTACTTTTATTTGAGATGCATTTATTGATTTATTTTTCTTTATTTGTAAGGCGGAATGATCTCGGAGACCCCTATACTTAGCTCTGTTTGTCAGTTGAACCCTCCTACTTATCAGTTTGCCAACCGAACCCTTAAACCCATTAGAACACAATATTTCAAACCCCTCTGACTATTGATCGACTTATGTGGCGCTGAGTTGGATAAACACGTGAAAGCACACATTTTAAAGCGAGTACATACATAATTTTACATTAAAATTATTTTTAAAAATAATAATTAATTTTAAAAAATTAAAAAAAAACCTTCTTCAACCACCTCCACCCCAACACCCAACTTTCTTCTTCTTCAACCCAGCCTCATCTGCACTGAATCCCCAAAATTCTTCTACTCCAGCCCTTTTCTTCTTTGAATTCATCCATCACACCCATTCTCCTCCTCATATTCTTCTTCTTCCTCAACTCTTTTGTTACAAATCAAAATTCTATCCCATAGCTCTTGTTGGCCACCCCCTTACCTCTCTAGTTTTTAGTTTTCTAGATTTAAAAAATATTGATGCCATTGTTTGTGTTAGTTAGTTTCAAAGAAGAGGTGTGTGTATGGATTAACATGAAGGCGATGATGGGTATTAAAGAATTTTAAACTCCATGAATGAATTTGAAAAAGTTTAAAGAACAATAAATGGGTCTTGTAAATTTGTAAAATTAATTTTAAAATGTGATTGATGCTATTGGGTTTGTGTTGGCAAACTTGTAATTGAAATTTAAAGTCAAATGGGAAGAATTTCACTTATTTGGCATGAATTTGATGTTCAATTTGTGAGTAATATGAAGAAGATGACTATTAGTACTTTTTAGAAATATAAAAGTGGCCTATTTGATTTTTTATTTTTTTAAAATATAATTTCTTATATGTCATTAAAGAATGACTTGGAATGCCATGTGGAGTCAAGTGTATTACACGCATAATGATCGGATGAGAAAAGGGTTTGAAATATTGTGTTCTAATGGGTTTAAGGGTTTAGTTGGCAAACAGCTAAGTAGGAGGGTTCAACTGATAAATGGAGCCAAGTATAGGGGTCTCTAAGGTCATTCTACCTATTTATAAAACTTTAGTATTTCATTATACACCGTATGGCTTATTTTCAATCGAGTTATTTGTAGTGTTCTTTCAATTGAGTATTTAGTAAGTATGTTTCTATTCAGCCATTTGATATATCGTACATTTCATTTACTATGTCTTTCAATGCTGCATCATTTTATGATGTATATACAGGTGTTAGAGATTATCAAACAGACACTTAGTTGAAGATCACACTCCTCCAGCTTTTGGCAAGACCTCCTTGCTTTTGGAGGAACTCCTTTTCATTTTATTCATTTCATTATTAGTAGCCCTTTTGATGTAGTTGTGGACCTGTTCCGGTATCTATCTATAATTATTTAGAGGATTCATAGACAGAGTAGCGAGTTATTTTAGCATTTTAGTACTATGTTTAAACGTTGATCTTCATATATTCTGAGTATTTTCAGACAATGCTATGAATTTATTTTTGGTATTTAAAATGCTCACTACTTCTAATTTTTTGTTATCAAGATAAGTCTTTTTCTTTGTAGTCAGCCTGGACAAGAGTCCACTTGGGACCATTAATGATTTTCGAGTGTCGGCCATGCCTAGGGTGTCGAATTAGGGTGTGACAAAATCGATATCAAAATACAGAGTTCAAGAGTCCTAAGATGTCTATGAAGTCATGTCTAGTACAGTCCATCCTATCAGTGTGAAGTACGCCACATCTATAATTGGTAGGCTACAAGACATTAAGAAGTATCACCCACCTTTCTTACTCTAAATTTGTGTGATTGAGTTTGAATCCATAAAAGTTTCTTCTAACTTGTGCATTTACGCACCTTTAGATCATAACTCAAAAACATACCGTCAGTCAAAGGAATGTTTCCAATACTGAGATTCTATCAACTACCATGCCTCCACCTTGGAGAATGCAAACAAGGAATTGAGCTTTTCTCTCTGACCAAGCAAATGATGTTGGAACTTAGGAGGTTACACAGACACCCGCTCCACAGCCTTCCCCCACTTCTGAGGTATAGTTTAGAGTAGCTATTACTATGCTCATTTAGTTGATGGCTGCTCAATCCCTCCATCAGGTTACTCTAGTCACTAGCTCTAGTTTCTAAGAGTCTTCAGCTTTTATGAGAATCAGAGATTTCTTTAGGATGAATCCACCAGTGTTCAAAGGGTCCAAGGTAGGGGAGGATCCCCAAAACATCATTGATGAGATGTGGAAAATTCTCAAGGATATGCATGCTACTATGGTTGAGGGAGTAGAGCTTGTTTCTTATTAGCTCAAGGATGTATCTAACATCTGGTACATATAGTGGGAGGAGAGTTGTGGTGAGGATTCTAAGCCAGCTGCTTAGATTGAGTTCAAGAGCACATTCTTTGTTTAAGGTGGAACAGTTTGTGAATATAAAGTAAGAGGGGTTAATAATGAAGGCGTACAGTCTTAAGTTCATTCATCTATCCAGATATGGTCCCAGATGAGAAGTCTAAAATGGGGAAGTTCATCTCTAGTCTAAGTAAGCATGTGAAAATGAGTGTAAAGCCACTTTGCTGATTTCTAACATGGACATTTTATGGCTTAGGGCTTATGCACAACAGGTTGAGGAGGACAAGAAGAAGGATAGGGAGGAGCATTAGAAAAAGAAATCAAAGTCAGCAGTGTCACACCCCAAATCTATATACTAGGCATGGTCGGTATTCAGGAACCATTACTGGTTCCTAAGTGAACCCTTCACCTAGTTACCTACTCAATGGAAGAATCAACTCAATAGAAGAATATCAAAATGGGTGAGCATTTATAGTATAATAAAAGTAAACTCAAGCACATCTCAAAATAAGTCTTTAATTATGATAACTCACTATTTAAAACATAAGTAATGAAATACTATTTAAACAAGCTATAAAAGATTAACAAACTCAACTCTATCACTATCTATGAAGCCTTTAAAACTCATAAGATAGGTACTAAGATAGGCCCATAGCTACCTCAAAAAACTAACAAATAAATAACTATAAGAGTTCCTTCGAATGCAAGAAGGTCTCACCGAAGGATGGATGACTATGATCTTCAATGATGCGCCTGTTGAGGATCTCTAATACTTTTATCTACATCATAAAATGATCTAGTGCCAAATGACGTCAGTACATGAAATGTAAGATATGTAAAATAGATGAAAGTAAACATACTCATTGAAAAGAATACTTGAATATATAGTGAAGTATCTCAACTCAATAAATCAGGAAATTATGAAAATAAGTCAATGCTTTACAAAATGTAATAAGTAAATGAAACTTAGTATAGAAAGTAATGTTTTTCTCTTTAGGGAGATTCTCTAACCGGAAACCATCACTATGAGTCTCGTGATGATACATCGAACTGCTCTTGTTGCCAGAGCCGTCCAATACCTTTCAAGGATAAGGGACACAAACTCATCTCATGGATCCAATAAAATTCTGTATTAGGGACTAAAGTAAGGAGTCAGCCACACCAATAGTATGATCATGTCCTATGTTAGCTACGTAATTTATAAGGTTTGAGTTATCTATACTCTTATCTATATTAATTCTCAATACTACTCCCAAAATTATATATTATGCTCATATACTCAGGTGAGACAAAATACTCAAAATTAATGTCTCATTTTGTTTCATTGGACTTTACTCAGTTTAGCTCAACTCTTCTCAAACTCATACATTCTCTTTAAAATAGTTACACTTCTCAAACTCAGAAAAGGCATAAAAATATAGCCTTTTGTTTCTCAGTCTCAGTCTCAAGATAAATAAATACATAAATTCTCTTAACTCATTTAGACTTGATAAGGATTATGCTTAAAATCAATGAATGAAAGGCTTTGAAAACTCAAGTATATGCTCAAAATCCCTTCTCAATTAAGACATGAAATATATCATTGTTTAACTCAAAATAATGCGTAGAAATAAGCTATGTATATATTATGTAAATGTAGGCATGAATGGAGAATTTAAGAACTCGAAGTATGGAAATAATAACAATAGAATTAAATACACAGAGAACATAATAGGAGATTATATAACTAACTCAAAAACTCAATATAACGGGGTTGAAACTCAAACTTGAACTCTTTAATTATGGAATTGAGATGTAGGGCGCGAGCAAGAATTAATCTAATATATTGAATAGCCTTACATACTTGAATAATAGTGTTCTTGACATAACTCAACAAAGTTGATGTACACTCTTGAACTCTACCTTTTGTCCTCTCCAATCCTCTCTAAAATATTCTAAGTGTTAATAAGGGATAAAAACACGTA
Source organism: Solanum dulcamara (assembly GCF_947179165.1). Lineage (NCBI taxonomy): Eukaryota > Viridiplantae > Streptophyta > Magnoliopsida > Solanales > Solanaceae > Solanum > Solanum dulcamara. The sequence goes on along the minus strand of NC_077241.1, from coordinate 32,844,396 downwards.
GGGTACTAATAAGGAACCTAAATTAGTCCCAAACATTAAAATTTTAGCTTGGAAAAGGTGGGAAAAGATGATTTTGTCCCTCATTAAAACTACCTTAGTTCACCTATGGATCATTCTATGATCATAGAAACTTATACAGGCAATAGAAAACCCTTCGTAGGATATGGTTTACAAAAATTGGACTTACTGGAATTTTTCATCTTGGGTCTACTTGCCCATTCTTGGGTTGTAGACCCTTTGACAAGTTATGGGACAAGCTTGTAGGAACACTGGGGTGTAATGACCCTCCAGGTCATTTTCATCCTTTTCGATCTTTTTAGCATTAAGAGCTTTCTTGTAGCGACTCCAAGCCATTTATGACTTGCTGGTACTGATAATTCAGTCACCTATCCCTTCGTTTGAGTTTTATGCCCATTTTTCTATTTTGGAGCTCTTAGAATTTAAACGGTTGACTTCGGTCAAAACTCTAGCAAACCAACCTTAGAATGGAATTCTAATAGTTCCATTAGCTCCTGAATGGCTAAATTAGGCTAGAAGCATGGTCAACACAAGTATCGAGGCAATCTGTACGAGTTTGAGACCATTTGATGCTTTATCCTTTGAAATTTGGCCTAAGGTTGACCTTTGTCAACATTCTTGGTAAATGTGCTTAGAATGAAATTCCATTAGCACAGTTAGCTCTAGTATGTAGAGTTTGGTCTAGGATGACCTTTCATTCATATTCGAGGCTTCTAATTTTATTTTGAGCCTTCTTATAGAATTAAAAAAAAATTATGGTTAGGTGTGGGACCCATATTTTGTCGAGATGACCTCAAATATAAATTTTGATAATGCCATTGAGTCCAAAACATCAAATTTTATAGGGTAACATAGTCTGTTTGCACGCACGGGATTTCAAATGAACCTCAAGCACTCTATCGGAGGCTTGTCTATTTCCAAAACTCATTTTGTATGGCTAATTCTGGCGCCATAGCTAAAGCGGCCCTTGGTAGCTAAAGTGGCTCGCTAAAGTGACCAGGGCATCACTAAGGAGATGGATGGCCTTAGGCGACTGTCTCTTAAGTGACATGGCCTTCGCTAAAGCGAACTATCAGTTTAGAGACATGAGTCTCGCTTTAGGGCAACCCACCTTTTGGTGAGGCTTGCTTAACCGACCTTTGGGTTCACTTTTGTGACATTAAAGGGTCATTTGTATTTATGATATTTGTTTTTGGGTGATTCCTAGTGCATTGGGTTCATAAGAGTCATGGCTACATGTTGGTAGGTTCGGAGAAGCATGAAGATTTTCGGTTTGAGGTAATTGGTTGCCCAAAGGCGCTGCCCTAGCTGTACTTTAAGCTTTAATGGTGATTTTAAATATTGGGTAGATTTAGGTCATTTTGAGCATTGATTTGTGCACCATTTTGGGTACAAGCTTAACAATGTGTTTAGAACATTTTCACGGAGTCATTTTCGAGATTTCCATTGCAATCCCATAATCTTATTTTTTACCCAATTTTGGGTCTATCTTCAAAAAATATGATTTTAGTTTCAAAACATTTGTATTGATGAGGTGACAAACATTTTGATAGTGTGGAGGCATTTGGAGTCGTGTTTTGAGCAAAAAACTATTGGAAATTGGACTTGGAGCGCGTGTGTTCAGCTTCGAGGTAGGCTACAATCTCCTTTCTTTTGATTGAGCTTTATGAGGTATTGTTTAGCATAAATAACTTGTGGTTTGGATTTTATGTGCCAAGTTAGATTTGATTCCTAGATTTTTAGTTCTTTGTCCCGATATAAGCCTTTGGCTAGGTTGCCTTTATGAGACTTTCAATCTAGTTGGTAAGGTTATTGATTATTCCTTAGTTTGGCCATGATTAGTCTATTTTATGTGGCTTAATTGATGGTTATGATGGTTTGCAGATTTGTGCCTTAGACTTGAGATGTGGTTTAACCCTTCATTTTTGTAATCGTTGTTGGCGGGAGTTTATGAGATTTAGTATTCTTTACTATTTTAGCACCTTTCTTGAAGCCTTGGTGTAGTGATTTCCACTCGATTAGGCTTGTGATCTACTATTGGATCAAATTTCTAGATTTAGAGCTAGAATCCCCTATGATTTCTTTTGCCGTTTGTCTAGGTTAGCTGCAGTTGAAATCTCAGGGTTGTATTCCCAGTTGAATCTGGAGGTATTGATTGTTTAGTTGAGCACTTATTTCCTCATTTCCTTTTCCTTGTTACCAAGTTAGGGTTGAGTTCTCTTTGGGGCCTTATGATTGAGTTAGAGGAGTAGAGTTGAGCTTTAGGCCTTAATTAGAGTTCGGTTGCATTTATTAGTCTGATTTTTCATACTCTAGAGGGTAAGGTACTTGTTGCATCATTATTGTATATGATTGTGCATGTTGTTTGGGTGCTGGTGATGGAATGGATTGCATTAGATCATTTTTTTCTCATGGATATAGTCGACCCATTGCATGCGTTGGTTTACGGTATTGATTTGAGAACGCTGGGTTATAACCTAAACTATGTTTATACTGATTTTTTAATGGAGGTCATACTATATTTATTACTACTATTTACATGGATTGGAGGTATCGAGGATGCACTCATTTTATGATATTGATTAGAGGCATAGAGGATGCACTCATTTTATTATATTGATTCGAGGCATCGAGGATGCACTCATTTTAGGACACTGGCCCAGTCGTAGAGATTTTTGACCCTTTTTATTCTTATTTAACTATTTTTCTCCTATTATCACAATAAAGCAGATTTTATGATCGGATATAAATTATGTAAGACTTGGATTAGGACCAGGCAAGTATATAGTGGCATTCCCGATCCCCCTATGGCGATCCCATAGAGGTGCATAGATCCTACTTTCTAGCTAAGACTAGAAGTAGGTGTATATATCTTGGTATGAGACACTTGGAACAAATGGTATTGCTGGTTCTACTTCATGACTTTCATTCATATATGCATTGCATATCACCAACATAGTTGTTTGTACCTATCAGTAGTATGGGATGCCGTGTGGATTTACTTGTGTATGAGTGAACTTTTTGGGCACACAGGGGCTCGTGAGGTATTGTCTTACTCTTTGTGAACTTGTGGTGGTATAAAGGGTGGTCTCTTGTTTTAAGGTAGTTACTTCTCTTATTCTTATTTATTTATCTTTTTATGAAGGGATTTATTTGATATGGTCCTTTGGGCCTTTATGTGATATCTGTATTTACTTCGGTTAGTAGGTTGTCACTTAGTTGTTCATCCTTTCATAGTGTGTCATCGTGTTTAGGTCATGGGTAGTGCCACCATGTATGTCCTTGATTGTTTCCTATTTTCTCCCTCTTTCTTATATATGATGTTTCTTATTGGAGGTTTCTGTATTATTCATGTTAGTTACTTGTAATATATACTCCTTGCTTACCTGTTTTTTATACTTGGTTTATCTTTGGAGCTTAGTCGGTCGATGCCTACTGAGTGCTACTTGTTGATACTCATACTACACTTATGCACCCTACAGATCATAGTATGGGTTTTCACTACTGATTTGGATATCGTGTGGAGAAACTCTTGGATTTTGGAGATTTGGATGAGCTCTTGGCATTCAGAGTTACCTATCTCCCTCTATTTTGGCCTGGACTAGTCTTTACTTGGTATTTAGAGACAGTTTGTACTATTTCTATTATTGTATATTATAAACTTCATACTTCCTTATTTGATCTAGTGGATCGACTACAGTCTGATGCCAGGTCTTGGGGGTTATCTTGTTGTATTGTGATTATTCTTCTTTCTTCTTATTATTGTTACTATTATTCGCTTCTTTCCTTCCGCTTGTGATGGTCCATTTCTTATGGATTCGGATTGTGGAGTTAGGCTTACCTACTAGTGGGTTGATAGTAGGTGCCATCATAACTTGAGATATGGGGTCGTGATATGAGGTTATCATGAGGGTTGGGGTCTATGGACCCTTTTACAGGTTTGTAAGACCCCCAAAATTTGGAAGGTCAGAAAATGAGGTTCAAATGAAGTTTCTAAGAAAATCTTAGTTTTTGCACCAAGTTACCTCCATGAGATTAGTTTATAAGTCGTGAACTTGAGTACAGGCCGTACTGTCTCTCATGGTGGGAGCCTTAGAACTTAGTGAATCATGGGTGAGTACCATGAGTGGCACTACGTGCCGTGGTGGGCACCACAAACCATGGTTTCCCCCATTGTTAACACCTCCTATTTAGACCCTTAGGTAGCCTCCTCACCATGCACACCACCATGGGACTTAGTGCCCTTCAAGGACCATGGTGGGTCTCATGGAGGGGGGGAACTTGCAAGGTCTATGTTCCAAAATACCAAGTCCATCACTACAACCATGACCACGTCCCGTACTAGCCTTCACGGGTCATGGTGGAAGTTTGTCTAGTTACTTGAATCCAATTTAGGTTGGGGGTATTTTTTTCATCCCCTATGTTTTCATTAATTATTGAGGATTGTTTTGGGGACTACATTTTAATGTATTAACTACCCTAAGCCCTACTAATCTTCTCATTTTCATACTAACACTCAAAATCAAAATCTTCTCACTAAAAGTATGCTCTCCAAGTCTCCTTCTATCTTAATCAAGTTTTAGAGATTTCTTGAAGGTCAAGCTTCAATTATTTGCAATGTAGGGCTTCCAAAGGTCAAGGTATGTGGAAATTCATCATTGGGTCCTTTGACCAATGGAATCCGAAGTTTATTCTCAAATTCCTAAAAGGCCCTAATTTCATAATTTGCATTAGGTCTTCTAAATAATGATATATTTCAATGCTATTATCCTAATTATGTATAATTCACATTAAATTTTATGATTTCAAGATAAATTTTAAAGACCTATACTATATGCTAATTTCTAGCATGATATATGAGTTATGGTCATGATTTTCAAGTTATTTCAATTAATACTTTATGAATGATGTTCAAAGATGCTTTAAGCAAGAAAGTTATGAATGATGTTTCAATGATACTATAATCAAAGAAGTTATGGTGCAATAAGGATAATTCTTGCACAATTATGTTAAAAGAGGTGAAAGGACAACTCTCACCAACTCATAGATTCCTATGAATCAACCATGTTAATGAGATATTCTATGATTTTCTTATGAGGATGATTGATATATTATTGTATTTCCTATATGATGTTAATGACTATGTTTTTATTAAGTTCCGTTAGATAATGACTAAGTACCAAGAGGACTTTAAGGTAGAGTTCGGTCCGGTAGACATTATAGCTACCCAAGGGAATCCTAGTAGACACCTTTAGTCCCTATCTATATTGCCCACGTCGGTTCAAAGATGCCAATATGGCAAAGCTAGTGGATCAACATATAGCAAAGTTAAAGAGAAAGTACAATTAAGAAGTGTAGCCTAGCAAGGTAGCCTTTCCCTTATTGATGTGGGGATCATCGAATTTCATGTAATAGCTCACATGGTCTTAAGTGTCGGTTATTGTAAGACCAGAAAGTTCAAAAGATGAGACGAGTGAAAGTTCATGGAAAATTTGGACAGTCTTCAAGTCCATGACTCAACCTACGAGTCGTAGATGCATATTGGATGTTTAGAGTCTATTTTCATTTGTATCATTGACTATTTCATTTTCTTATGTTGTAATGGGTGATCTAGGAGCTAGTCTTATGCCCCCATCGAGTTAGTAGATGCAAGTTGGATGTGTAGAGTCTATGTGTTCTTCATTTCAAATTTTGAGACTTATGTTCTAGTTTGATACTATACTTCCATATATATGCTTTAGCTTATTTGATTATTTACCTTATGTGTTCTAATGAATGATATGCTAAGAGGATTGGTTGGGGTCCCTTAGGATTCTAATCGTCGTGTCGCACCTATGGTTTAGCACGGGTCATGACAAACTTGGTATTAGAGCCAAAGGTTTAAGTGTCCTAGGGAGTCTAACATGCTATGATGTCAAGTAGTGGAACATCCCTCAAAATTCTCACAAGTGCCTTAAGAATGCCTTGGGAATAGGCCGCTCATATAATGCATTATCCTTAATATTTTTGGAAAATTCGAGTTTGGAATATCGATTAGGGGGTAAAAACCTATAGGAAAATAGTTTTGGTGGATTTTTAGGAACTGTATATCGAAAGATAGATTTCTCAAAGAAACTGCACAAAACAAAAAAGTCCACGCCAAGTCCGCTTCGCGGACCTGGCAAGGGTTTTCTGGCCGAGTTGGATTTTTAGTAAGGGTATTTTAGACTTTTCCCAAATTGTTAGGGAATGAACTTAGACATTTTTAGGACCTAATTCAACTCTATAAATTATCCTAAATCTATAATTCTATTCATTCTTCTACAATTCACCTACTTAAATATTTCTCTCTACAAAAGACTCTCAAGGACTCCATTGAAGACTTCAAGTAAATTTACTCAAGCTCTCCATCAAAACTCTCAAGTTGTTCCAAATTAATTGGTGTTCTCACTTAAGGTATGTGGGTATTGATTCATGGATCCTTTCATCCATGAAGCCCAATCAATTCCTCAAGATTTTCTATCAAATTAAAGTATGGTATTTTATGGGTTTTCTGATCTCTATTCCTATTGCATAAATTATGATTCAAAGTATGATCATGCATATATTTTAGATATAAATTGATGGTTATTGCATTAAATTAAAGAGTTTTTTCATGAATTCTCCTATGTTGAATTTTAGGGTTCATGATGTAAAATATGAGTATTTTAAATTATACTTCCTAATGATATTATCTATATGAATTATGAATGGACTGAAAGAAAGTTTATGATCATGCATGTTTTCAAGTTAATTTCATGATTTTCAAGTCAATTGATCAGGCATTTATGTCTTACCCTAATTTCAAGTATAAGCTATGATCATGAATTTTCAAGTATGAATTATGATTATGTATTTCAACTATGATCATGGACTATAAGTATATTTTGAATGATGATTTTCATGCAAATTATGGAAAGGGTGACTTATGGTCAATTGTGGTGCTTTAAGGCCTAATGATATGACCTATGTATGGATGATTTGTAATGTGGAAGGACAATACCCGCATTGCACTTATGTTATGAAAATGAGCTACTCTATAATTTTCAAACCTATGATCATGACTATGATATATGTCAATTATGATTTCTATGTTATATATATATTATGTGGGATTTGACTTAACACCGAGGGGACTTGAGGTGGGGGTCCTACCAAAAGGCATAGTAGGAACCTCATATCTCTTGAAATACGTTCCACCATAGGAACAAAGGGATTAGAGGCTACCCAATCTCTAAGAGGTGAGTACCCAAAATATAAAGGCTTAGAGGTGAGTACCCGAGTCTAAGAACTAGGGGTGAGTACCTGGTTCACATAACCGCTTAGTGGATCCACTTAGGCATGTAGGAGTCTACCTTAGCAAGTAGTCTCCCCCTTTCCTCTGATGTAGGGATAACATTGGGATTCCATGGTATAGCTCACATGGTCGTATTATCAGTTATGGTTCCTATCCCACATATGTATGGTCCTTTTCATGTTTTAAATGACTAATCCTATGTTTTACTTTATATGATACTATTATGGTTTATTATGCATTGATCCTTCTTAAAGACTACTTATGATTTTTACAACTTCTCCTATCATGCTATTTAAAATGGTCATTTGTACAAACATGGTTTTCTATGCATTGCATTGCCTACATACTTAGAACATTCCAACATACTAATGCATAATTTTTTCCTACATTGTCTCTTAATGTAGGAGTTGAGGTCGAAGATTATATTCATCCACGTTGCTAGTTAAGCTTTTCTATCCGGTAGTATTTGTGGTGAGTCCTCATTTATCAGGCACTAGTCATCGAGTTGGTTATTATTTGAAATGTTTTTGCTATGTTTCATATTAAGGGTGAGCTAGGATGTCTTAGCCCCCGCCCATACTCATGTGTAGAGGAATCTAGTTGGACAAATGTTTCAAGTCTATGTTGTCATGTGGCATTCTTTATTTACTATTCATGGTTTAGACTCTCTTATGATGTTTCCTCTTTTACTTTAACTTATGTATGCTTATGATATGTACAAAAGGCCTGGTGGGAGCCCTTCAAGGTTTCGATCGGCGTGTTATGAGTAGGCTCTGGGTTGGTTCGTGATAAGTAGTGTATTGTTCATTGGTTTGAACCATGCCATACCTATGAATAGGAGGTTATGAGGCATCTTGTCATGACCCAAGCCTAGGGCCTAGACGCGAAACGACGAATGAGACACCTGGAGGTACTGACATTCAATAGCAAGCTAAAATAAAAAGGGGTAGAGGGACTAAGGGAGACATCATAGAATAAGAGTCAATGTCAAACTTAGAATGACATATATTTATGTCCAAACATACCTCAACTAAAAGACTTGGCGGGGGATAAGACATGTTCATTGCTCTCCCGCAATCTAAATGGAAAATAGTGTCATGAAAGGTATCCAAAAGTCTTTACATCACATAATCTAGAAAAGGAAGTGATATTGTTACCGAAACCTGAGAACTCACCAAACTAGTAGCCTTCAACGAATTCAACCAGCCAGGTAGAGGTGAATGTGGAGCAACATCAGTTTCTACATGGTGATATCATGTAGGCAAGAGAGTATGCAATTCAATGAAAATGTTAAAACATTATAAGGTAAAGTACATAAGTATATGCATTCGTAATCCATCTATATGAATAACATTTGAAATATTCATTTTGTCGGAAGATGACTACAATTGATATTTAAGACCATATGAGTTATTAAATGGAATCCAACATAAACCCTGATGTTGGCACGGGGAGACTAATTGCCGGGTAGAAATTCGTCAACTTTATTCATTTCCTTAACATTTAGGGCTATTTGTTGATCCACTAGCTTATGGCTACAAGGTCTCCTATGTTGGCACATAATTAATGAGACAAGGAGTTGCTATTAGGATTCCCTTACCAAATCCCACTCAATGCCTCATTCATTGCTAAGTCAATCCCACGGAATAGTTTAATATAATGTTGGAATATAATCATTTGCATAGCTTTAGATCATCAAAATTCATTCAATTGAATAGCGCATTAAAAACCTTTCTTTAATTCACATAATTGAGAATTTTCCTTTCACAAGTAGAATCTATCATTTCATAATCATTTTATTATTCTTTCATTTCATATGGCTCCTTTGATCATAGACATTGGTTTCATAACCACTCATTCAGAGTCAAAATCTTTCAATTTAAACTTCATTGAGAATATAGCAAAGCTAGGTGGGTTCTACTCAATTCAACTTTCAAATCGTTAACATCAATACTAGCATGCATTAGAGTAATGGAATGCATCAGTTAAGACATCTTTAAAGCAACCCACCAATATACTTTAGAACCCTTTTCATGCTTTCATATAGAACCTTTGATAAATAAACCATTCCATGAATTAAGAGTCAATAAAGGTTAATATAGATAAATAAACTTCAAATATTCAAGAATCTATACATTTGAAATCATAATATGAAAACCCATAAATCCAAATTTAAATTGAACTAGTAAGTTTAGAAAATACTTGGGCTCCATGGGTGGAAGAACCAATGAAGGAGACCCACATACCTTAGGGAATAAAGCCTAATGCAAGCTTGAAATTAGAGACTTGAAGCCTTGGGATGAAACCCTAGCTTTCCTTGGTGAAGAAGGAGACCTTGAGAGAAGCTTGAGAGGATAGGATTTTGAGTCTTAGAACTTGAGTTAGAGCAATTAGTTTGGAAAGGCTTAGGTTCCTTTAGATAGGGTGAATTCACTTCCTATAAGGACCTCACTTAACTGTTAAAACATGGGAAAGGACTAAAATACCCCTTAAAAATTGCCTGGAACTTCCCTACGACTCATAAGACTTTCTACGAGTCATAGAGAGGACTTGTCCTTCAGGGACTGAGAAAGACCCTGAGCACTAACCCTCAGAAGTTTCTCTATTAGTCATAGACTTTTCTATGAATCATCAAAGGGACTAATCCTGCAGGGTTGGAGGAAACTTGAGGACTGAGTCTCTGCACTTCCTTTAGAACTCATTTCTATGAGTTGTCATTTTGTCTACTGGTCATAAGACCTATTCGTCCTGCAGGGTCTGAGAACCCTGCAAGTCTAGACCTCTGAAGTTTCTCGACGAGTCATTTTTATAAATCATATAAACTTCTACGAGTTGTAACTTGACTCATAGACTCACTTCTTCCTTTAGCCAAAATTGATAACCTCAACCTCAGTCCTACCAGTCACTTCTACGACTCATAGACCTACAGCCCATTTGGATTGGCTTTAAGTTGGTCAAAACCAACTTAAAGCCCCTTTTTAGCTTTTGGACGTATTTGCCTAATGCTGACTTTAAGCCATAAAGTTCTTAAAGTCAGTCAAAAATGAAAAGTTAGGATTCCTAACTTTTTTTTTCAAAGTGCTTAAAGTTATTTTCTTTGACCGTGGAAATTATTTTTATATCCCTTATATTTTAACTAAATTCCTAAACTACCTTTTTTATTCTTTTAACCCTAAAATTCACATCATAAGCACTTTTATCCAAACACTCAACTGCTTATTTATAAAAATAACTTTCAGCACTTCAAAGTTCTAAAAGCACTTCATACATAAAAGTTACTTTTTTTAAGTCAATCCAAATGGGCTCCTAGTCATAGAACACTATTCCAGTCCACTTTCCAGAATTCTCCCTTATTTTGACTTTTCATCTTACGGGGTCTTACAATATCTCCCCTTTGGGAACATTCATCCTAGAATGAATTTAACTATCATAGAAACACAAAACGAGGACTACCAACCCAATATAGAATACAATAACACTTTGAAATGCATAGAACATGAGATCTTTAAACTTAGCATAAAACATGATTTTAATACCCTAGTACCTTAGGCTCTAGTAAAATGAAAGAGAGGAGGATATCACTTTATCATATCTGCTTCCGCTTCCTATGTAGAGCTTTCAACTTGTTGATTCCTCCAAAGGTCTTTAACTAATGCAACATCCTTGTTCCTCAATCGCTTGACTTGCCGGTCAAAAATTTCAATCGGGACCTCTACATAGGTAAAGTTTTCTTTAACATTTACTACTTACAAAGGCACAATGGAACTTGGGTCATCCACACATTTACTCAACATAGACACATGGAACACTAGATGAACCATGTCCATTTCCAATGGCAACTCTAACTCATAAGCAAACTTACCAACATGTCTTAAGATTTTATATGGCCCTACATACCTAGAGCTCAACTTATCCTTCTTACCAAACCGAACTACATCCTTCATGGGTAAAACCTTCATGTATACCCAATCATCCACATCAAATTCAAGATCTCTCTACTTGTATCGGAATAGAACTTTTGGCGACTTTGAGGAATCTTGAACATTTCCCTAATGACTCTCACCTTCTCTAAAGCATCAAGCACCAAATTGGGACCCAATAAGGTGATTTCACCCACTTCAAACCAACCAACCGGAGACCTAAATCGTCTTCCATACAAATCCTCAAACTGCGCCATCTCAATACTTGAGTGGTAGCTATTATTATAGGCGAACTCAATAAGAGGTAGATGGTCATCCCAACTTCCTTTGAACTCCAACACACAAGCTATCAATATATCCTATGTTTGAATTGTCCATTTAGCTTACCCATCGGATTGAAGATGGGATGCAGTGCTTAGCTTCACTTTGGTAGCAAGACCCTTTGAAATAATTTCCAAAAGTGAGAAGTGAATTTGGTACCACGATCTAAAATAATTGACTATGGCACACCATGCAACCTTACAAATTCTCGAATATACAACTTATCATAATCTTTGGTACTATAAGATGTATTGATTGGTTGAAAGTGAGCTGACTTTGTCATTCTATCAATAATCACCCAACTCGAGTCATGATATTTCCTAGTATGAGGCAAACCTACTACAAAGTCCATGTTCATATCTTCCCACTTCCAAGTGGGGATTTCAATGTCTTGGGCTAGGCTACTAGGCCTTTGATGTTTGGCCTTAACTTATTTGGAATTTGGACATTCGGCCATGAACTTTGCTATGTCCTTTTTGCTGCCACCCACCAATAAATCTCCTTTAAGTCTCGATATATTTTACCAAACCGGGATGAATTGATTATGAAGAATTATGAGCCTCCTTCAAGATTAAACTCCTTACGCCATCCAAATCCGGAATACATTATCAACCTTGGTAATAAAGTACCCCATCTCCCCCTTGTGAAAAGACTTCTACCTTCTTTTCTTTCACCAATTTCTTTAACTCCACTAACATCGGGTCAATGTCTTACTTTGAATTAACATCCACAATCAAAGATGATTCAGACCTATCATGACCCAATCTCATAGGCCGTGACTCATACCCCAGTTGGGTACCCATACGTACCCTTAGCCCCACTTAGCGTGTTAGCAAAATAAACAAAAGTAGAAATCAAAAAGGGGTTGCTAGAGAGCGCATGGGAACATATATAGCATAAGACGGCCGTTAAGGCCATCATGGAACACAAAGCGTAAAACATATATACATAACCCATATCACAAGTTTACAGACCTTTATAGAATGATAGCCTAGTCATATGATGGTATAAGGCCCCATCGTATCCTTAACCAACATGTACAAATGTACAACAAAAAAGTTAGTACCAAAATAAGGCTCCGAACAAAGGAGCACTGCCAACCAATAGGGTGGATGTCCTAAGCGAGCAGATCAGCAAACCGAGCATCTATACCTGCGGGCATGTAATGCAGCCTCTGAAGAAAGGGGGTCAGTACGGACAATATACCAAGTATGTAAATCATGGACTATAATAGGTAAAGCTATTACCAGAACAGAAGGTGCAAAAAAGAGAAAAATATCTAGAATATCAAAATGCTTTTCATAACCACAGATAATGTATGCAGAAAAACACATGCCATATCCGGCCCTATTATTGGACTTAGTGAACAAATTGTGGTTGGCGCCCCATTTCTAGCGCCACAGCACATCATAACTCCAGAGTAGGGAATATCTCTATAACAAATCATATCATATCAGATGGTCATATCAGATCATATCATATCATATGTGTACATGGCACATCATAACTCCACAAATAAAACCTATTTACAGGGCATACTTGCCTCCACACGTCAGGGCATGGAGAACGATGCAGAGAAGTACACATGATAAAAAAAACCTAACCCGAGCTCGATGAAGGAAGCATTGAGGCATCCACGAGTAGAGTAGTGAGAAACTAAATGCACTTTAAATCATTTTTGAGACTCGATGGATTTAACAAAATAAACTATTATTCAAAAATCAAGACAAGAGTCGTATCAAGTACCTTTTGAATATCACTATGGGTTATATCCAAATAGAACTTTTGGAATCATAAACACATTCGTAGGCACGATAAAATATCCTTTGAAAAATCAAGAAGTTGTCCATCCTAGCGGCTCTATGAATAGGAACTTCCTTGGAATCATATAAAAGTCATATACTTGTTTTATAAAAACCAAGCCAAAAAGGAAGATTAGCTTTATATACTTATGTCAAAACATGCCAAGATAAAGAATGGTTAGCTCTACATACTTATGCTAAAGACATGCCAAAAGAAGGAATAGTTAGCTTTACATACCTCTTACGGATTACTCCTAATACGTTCGCCTCATCGTCTCTTGAACCTATTTAATATGAAAGTAATACTATGGTTAATGAAATTTCACTTTCCAATTCCAACTCTACAACCAAGTCTCCATAGAGGTCATTTCCTTATCCATTTCCCTCGACTAGTTCATTACTAGTTTCTAAGTTACCGAAAATCGGGCAGCATCTCCCCTATAACTTCAACATCTCCGAGATTTCAACTCAGCAACTATGTTAACAACCATACAAACAAAAACAACCAGACCATATATACAAGTAAATCACTTTAACATTACTCAATACAACTCCAAACCACTAGATCAAAATTATGATATCAAAATAGAGTTTTTAACCTTTATTTCATAAAATCTTTAACCAAACCAAACAAAGGGTCGTGTGGCTGAAACCAGAAGCAAACACACCCATTTTTGAGTACTTTCCATCCCTGTCACACGCAATTAAGCCACCCCCAATCTGCATCACCACAACAACAACACACTACTCGACTTCAATTTACATACTACGACTTTAATTTACTTTGTTTCTAATGTCAAGCATACTTCTAAACTTTTTCCACTTCTAGCCTCACTTAAGACATGTAATATACCCCATAAAAATATCATAAACCTTAATTTGAAACAGAAAGCCTTACATTGCCCGAAACTCGCCAAAGCTCGCTTCGGAAGCTCTTGTAGCACGATTGAAACTTCGTAGTTGTTTGTTGTCCATTTGGGGCTGATCCAAACCATAAATTTATATTACTAGCACCTTTATACCTTTTTGGTATACCCCATATAATTAATTCACGGAGTGGAATTGGAGAACTTACCTTTTTCTCTTCCCAAAACTATAGCTCTTTCTTCTCTTTAGCTTAAGTTCTCTCTTCTCTTCTTCTTTCTAGAAGTTTCTTTTGATAAAGATGACTTATGAGATAAGGATGGAAATAAAAAGTCATAAACATACATATATAGGCTAATCTAAGAGGTGACATGTGTTAAGCCCTTGTTGGGCCAATACATCGCACCACCCCTTATGGGCTGCCATGTGGTTGGGGTCCTACCCCTTGCTGCAGCTGCTACCACATGGCACCTCCATCTGCTACCATGTGGAACTCCCTGTTTATGCCATGTATCACTCTCTTCTTCTCCTCGTGGGTTTGTAATCTCATCTTATTTTACGAACCTATGTAATCCTTGCTTTGTAAGCTTGGTATGTACTCAAGTAGCTTAAGTTTATAAGATTTCCAAGTTGGTAGCTTATGTAAATAAGTCGAGTCCTACAACTCATTATTTGGTCTCTAATTCCTTCCGTATTCTTATAACCCTATCTCCAATATTCCTTATTATGGAGTATCACATTCTCCTTTTCTTAGAGTTATTTGATAGCGTTATAGCTTATCCATCTCACATGGTAACTTCTAAGAAGCTTAAGAACCTTTCAAGAAACTTAAAAGGTTTAAGAAGCTTAAGAAGTTTAAAAATCTTTCAAGAAACTCAAAAACCTCTCAAGCTACAAAAGTCTTTCAAGATACAAAAGTATGGGGTATAATATTCTTCCCCCCTTTAGAACATTCGTCCTCGAATGTTAACTCGTCTTATGGGGATTTACGAGGATTTTTTGGAGTTATTTATAACCGTTGTATTCCAATCCTTTTAGTAGTTTAGACTACCTTTGGATATAGGGAACAAGTACATATATCTCTTCTCTACCTCTCTATAACGTATCCAAAATATTATAACTGTATTGTCCTTATTGAACCCTTATCCCTTTTACCACGTACTTACTCACTTGGCCTTATACGTAACACATACATATTCATAGGTTGCAAAACCCTGCCGGTACAACTTGTATGAGGTAGACGTAGTCTTTTCATCTCCGAGTTCATTCTACTTCACCTATATCATTCACCTTGAAACTCGCTTGTCCCATCTTATCATTCTTCTTTTTTTCTTTTATTCACTCTTTTCTTTTCTCACGTCCAATCATAAGAGGTTTGCTGTCCCTTTTCCTTGGTTATTTATCTATCACAGCATCATTTGTGACCAACGCTATAGCCAACATCTTGTCTTTTGACCTCACATGGTATCATTATCCTTCACACGATCTCTTGAGTTATTTGATACCCTTCCCTGGTTGTACTTTTTCTTTTTTTATACACACCCCTCTTCTAATGTTATGTCGTGCAGGGTTTTGCCAAAAACTTCTTGACACCACCTTAAATACCATTCTGACTTTTATCCCATTATTGTTGGCTTTCAGCCCTTCTAACTTGCTTCAGCATGGGATCTTTTTGAAGTTTAAACATCCATGTCCGCTATATTGTAGTATCCATTGTTTCCATCTTGCCCTTGCATTCTTTTCACCCTTTTCCCCTTTGAAAGAGGGGGGGGTACTTATACCGTTGTCCAATCTCAAAACTCATCCAATTCTCTTTTCCCAATCTGTTTGGTACCGTATTATATCCATCTCTTTCTTTATTCTTTATAACTTGATTCTGTATGTCTGAAAGCTTGACTAAGTCACGAAGCGATGAGAACCTTTCCATATATAGTGAGACATCTTATCTATTAATTTGTACTTGTGTAATATGACCCATGGAATAACTCATCCAAGGCCACACTCCACTTATCCTTATCAAAAGTTAATTAGCACTTTTAGTCGTTCCAATTTCAATTAGGCAATACTTGTATTCCGATGATAATTGTCCAAGGTTGTCTTGCAGGAGTAGCTTTATCTTAACCTATATCCTTTGTTTCTTAGGATGAATGTATATTGCACTGTTTATTCCTTAAGTTTACCCTCTTTGTCTCTTAATGATTCCACTATTGTCAGGGCGACGTTGTGTGCACGCACCACCCTTTTATACCTTATACCCCTTGCCGTTAATGTATACCCAACACCGTCTTCTAATTTTCTCAACAACATACCAAGTTTACCTCAATCAGGGCCTTACTTTATAGCCATATAGTCGTATTTCACTTTTAAGTTCATATTGCACATTCCCCTTTCGTTCTGTATCTGCATTCATTTAATCATATCTATCTTGGGTGCTTCCGTAGATTTCTCTTATCATTTATCCCGTGTATGTCTATCTTTTATTCCACACAAGAGGGATCTTATACTACCTCTGCATTACTCGGAATGCATTACTTCCATATAATCCTTTTTCTCATTTCCATAACGTATTCTGTCCATCCATCTTTATTTGTATCTTACCAATCATTCCCTAACACCCATTCTATCTGTGTTGCTCATCCTTCTACAGCTTGGTCTTTTGTAGTTTCATCATTTTTAGCATTTATATCTTTTGCTACACATGTCATGAATCATTGTTACACTGTCATCTCGCTTTCTTTTTGCTTACTCCTTTTAGTTATGCTTTCTTTCCTTGTGCTCTCTATCATTTTCGTTATCGCATAATCTTTATTCGCAACTTTCCCTACAGAACTTGATAAGTTTTTCTTATTTATTCCCAAGCTTGCTTTTCCATTTCACACTTACCCTTATATTCTTATTACACGGATCACGTCCTATCACTAGCTACTTTCTCACTAGGCTTTACTTATTTTCATAACGATCCTCATTATATTCACATCATATCTTGTTTGTATTCCACACCATAGTATAACACTTCTTAACCTTTTTCACGATCCTTAATATGGGTTACTTACCCTTCTTAGTTAGTTTTATCCTTAATATCTCCCAAGCTATCCTATTAATACTTCATATCCATCACAATTCTGTTTCCCTTGCACTCTTGCCTTAATCATACTATTACTCCTTTTAATTATAGCTCATCACAATTTATCCCTATGTACCAATTCTATTGGTGCCTTAATATATCGTTCTATCCAGAACTACCAGTCTTCTCTAAATCATCTCCCTAGGGTCACAAGTCTTTCCAACTTCGGTTTACCATATCAATATCGACCTCCTAGTTTCTATTTCCCTCAATTCAGCAATTAACTTATTTCTCAAGGTCACCCATACTCGTGGTTTAGCCAAATCTCATCATTATTGTGGGCACAGCCTTTCAAGACATACTATAGCCCTGTATCTCATTCTTTTTTTATTTCTAGGAAAATTTGGGCAGAGTTTCCTCTGTATTTCTTATTATCTCAAACCTACACACAGAAAATACAAATAGTGCCTCATAGGGTCAACAAGTATATATATATCATATCACATCATATCGCAGACACACAGGGTGCCCATAATCAATAGTATGAAAATGGACTTACCTCGTACGTCTACTGGAACTTCCCCTGTTACACTTTCCTGTCTACTCTTCCTTTCACTTTACAACTTTACATTTCAGTTCTACTTCAATAGCTTACCGAATAGATATCTTTTGTGCCTTGTGGCTTCTACTATCGTCAGTCACTTCCTTCTGTTGCTGTCATCCTTCTGTTAACATCCAAGGTTAATATAAGGAGTTTTCCTATGACTCAGATCTATCACATGGTCTTAGATATGAAAGAAAGGTAATATCCTAAATTTCCTGTAGCCTCTTGTTTATAGATGTGGCATGCAATACACCGATAAAAAAGACTCTACTAGACATTGTCTATAGAATCTCCAAGGAAGGACCGCTCTGATACCATTTTTGTCACGACCCAATCCCATAGGCCGTGACTCATGCCCGAGTTGGGCACCTATACGTACTCTTATCCCCACTTAGCGTGTTAGCAGAATAAACAAAAGTAGAAATCAAAAAGGGATCGCTAGAGAGCGCATGAGAATAGATATAGCACAAAAGTGCTATAAAGGCCATTATAGAACACAAAGACCAAAACATATATACATAACCCCCATCACAAGTCTACAGCTCTACAGAACGATAGCCTAGTCATATAATGAGACAGGGCCCCGTCGTACCCTTAACCAACATGTACAAATATACAACAGAAAAGTAAGTACCAAAATAGGGCTTTGGACAAAGGAGCACTGCCAAACAACAAGGTGGATGTCCTAAGCTAGCAGATCAAAAAACCGAGCATCTGTACCTGTGGGCATATAACGTAACCCCCGAAGAAAGGGGGTCAGTAGAAACAATGTATCGAGTATGTAAAGCATGGACTGTAATAGGTAAAGTTATTACCAGAACAGGAGGTGCAAAAATGAGCAAAATATCCAGAATATCAAAATGCTTTTCATAACCACAGATAATATATGCAGAAAAACATATGCCATATCCGACCCCATTATGGGACTCGGTGAACAAATTGTGGTTGCCGCCCCATCACTGGCGCCACAGCACATTAGAACTCCAGAGTAGGGAATATCTCCATAACAAATCATATCATATCAGATCATATCATATCATATGTGTACATGGCACATCATAACTCCACAAATTAAACCCATGTATGTGGCATACCTTCCCCCTCATGTCGGGGAATAGAGAACGATGAAAAGAAGTACACACGATAACAAAACCTAACCTGGGCTCGGTGAAGGAAGCATTGAGGCATCTACGAGTGGAGTAGTGAAAAACTAAATGCACTTTAAATCATTTTTGAGACTCGATGGAGTTAACAAAATGAGCTATTATTAAAAAATCAAGACAAGAGTCATATCAAGTACCCTTTGAATATCACTATGAGTTATATCCAAATAGAACTTTTTGAATCATATACATGTATCTAGGCACGATAAAATATCCTTCGGAAAATCAAGAAGTTGTCCATCCTAGCGGCTCTACGAATAGGAACTTCCTTGGAATCATATAAAAGTCATATACTTGTTTTATAAAAACCAAGCCAAAAAGGAAGATTAGCTTTATATACTTATGTCAAAACATGCCAAGAGAAAGAATGGTTAGCTCTACATACTTATGCCAAAGACATGCCAAAAGAAGGAATAGTTAGCTTTACATACCTCTTACGGATTACTCCTAATACGTTTGCCTCGTCGTCTCTTGAACCTATTTAATATGAAAGTAATACTATGGTTAATGAAATTTCACTTTCCAATTCCAACTCTACAACCAAGTCTCCATAGAGGTCATTTCCTTATCCATTTCCCTCGACTAGTTCATTACTAGTTCCTAAGTTATCGAAAATCGGGCAGTATCTCTCCTATAACTTCAATATCTCCGAGATTTCAACTCAGCAACTATGTTAACAACCATACAAACAAAAACAACCAGCAACATATATACAAGTAAATCACTTTAACATTACTCAATACAACTCTAACCCACTAGATCAAAATTATGATATCAAAATAGAGTTTTTAACCTTTATTTCATAAAGCTTTAACCATACCAAATGGAGGGTCGTGTTGATGCAACCAGAAGAACCCAAAACCCTTTATGATTACTTTCCATACCTGAAACACCTAATTAAACCACCCCCAACCTGCAGCACCACAACAACAACACACTACTCGACTTCGATTTACCTACTATGACTTCAATTTAGTTTATTTCTAACGTCAAGTATCCTTATACATTTTTTCTACTTCCAGCCTCACTTAAGAAATGTAATATAACCCATAGAAACATCATAATCTTAAATTTTAAAGGGAAAGCCTTACCTTGCCCGAAACTCGCCAATGCTCGCCTCGGAAGCTCTTCTAGCACGACTGAAACTTCGTGGCTTTTGTTGTCCGTTTGGGGATGATCCAAACCATAAATTTATATTAATAATACCTTCATACCTTATTAACCCATATAATTAATTCATGGAGTGGAATTGGAGAACTTACCTTTTTCTCCTCCCAAAACCGTAGCTCTTTCTTCTCTCTAGCTTAAGTTCTCTTTTCTCTTCTTCTTTCTAGAAATTTCTTTTGATAAAGATGACTTATGAGATAAGGATGGAAATAAAAAGTCATAAACATACATATATAGGCTACTCTAAGGGGTGAAACCTATCAACCCCTAAGTGGTGACACATGTCAAGCCCTTGTTGGGCCAATACATTGCACCCCTTCATGGGCTGCCACGTGTCGCTCTCTTCTTCTCCTCGTGGGTTCGTAATATCGTCTTGTTTGACGAACCTATGTAATACTTGCTACGTAAGCTTGGTATGTACTCAAGTAGCTTAAGTATGTAAGATTTCCAAGTTGGTAGCTTACGTAAATAAATCGATTCCTACGACTCATTATTTGGTCTCCAATTCCTTTTGTATTCTTATAACCCTATCTTGAATCTTCCTTATTATGGGATATCACATTCTCCTTTCCTTAGAGTTATTTGATAGCCTTATAGCTTATCCATCTCATATGGTAACTTCTAAGAAGCTTAAGAACCTTTCAAGAAACTTAAGAAGTTTAAGAAGCTTAAGAAGCTTAAAAATCTTTCAAGAAACTCAAAAACCTCTCAAGGTACAAAAGACTTTCAAGATACAAAAGTACGGGGGTATAATAGGACCCATTCAAAATAGCTATACCACCGTCATCGGAACCACTCAACTTCACCCCTAATCTAGCCAACCACTGAACATCCTTTACCAATTCTCTCTTCCCTTCATCAATATCAGCCACACTCCCCATATTTACCCAAATGATAATACACACTCATGTCTTAGTCCTTGAGGAGCTCAAGCCACCTTCTTTGCCTTATATTAAAGTCCTTTTGAGTGAACACATATTGAAAACTTTTGGAATCGGTAAACCACGACCGCTAACTCAAGATCATTGGTAGTGTAGTTACACCCATGTACCATCAATTTCCTAGAAGCATAGGCTATAACCTTGCCATTTTGTATCAAGATACTATCCAAACCAACCCTTAAAGCATCACAATACACCACGAACCCTCTAAGCCTTTCGAAAGAGTCAAAATAGGAGTGGAGGTAAGTCAATCTTTCAAAGTTTGGAAACACTTTTCACACTAATCTGTCCATAGGAACTTTGCCTTCGTTTGAGTAAACATTATCATAGGAGGTGAAATGGAAAAGAACCTTTTAACAAAATTTCTATAATACCCGACTAAACCCAAAAATCTCCTAATATCTGAAGGAGACAATGGCTAGGCCAATTCTTTACCGCCTCTATTTCTTAGGATCAACCTTGTAACCCCCCTCAAAATGTTCACAAGTGCCTTAAAAAATGTCTTGGGAATATGCCGCACATGTAATATGTTATCCATAATTTTTTTGGTAAATCCGAGTTCGAAATATCGATCAGGGTGTCAAAACCTACAGGAAAATATTCTCGGTGGATTTTTAGGACCATTATATTAGAAGATAAATTTTCGAAGAAATTCATGAAATAGTAGGATCCGCGAAAGGTCCGCGTTGCCGACGTAGGAGAGTTTTTTAGTCGAGTTGATTTTTTTTAAGAGTATTTTTGACCTTTCCCAAATTATTAGTCGATGAACCTATACATTTTTAGGGCCTAGTCCGGCTCTATAAATTCACCTAAACCCCTAATTCTATTCATTCTTCTACAATTCATCAATCAAATATTCCTTTTTCTACAAAAAGGTTCTCAAGGGTTTCCATTGAAAAATTCAAGTAATCTACTCAATTTTTCCATCAAACTCTCAAGTTCTTATAATTATTTGGTGTTCTCACTTAAGGTATGTGGGTATTGATTCATGGATCCTTTCATCTATGAACCTAATCAGTTTCTCAAGGTTTTCTATCAAATTAAAATATGGTATTTTATGAGTTTTATGATCTCTATTTCTATTGCATGAATATGATTTAAAGTATGATAATGAGTCTATTTTGATATAAATTGATGGTTATTGCATTGAATTAAAGAGTTTTCCATGAATTCTCCTATATTGATCTCTAGGGTTCATGATGTAAATTATGAATATTTTGAATTATACTTCCAATTCATATTATCTATATGAATTATGTATGGAATGGTATAAAGTTTATGATCATGCATGTTTTCAAGTGAATTACATGATTTTGATAGTCAATTGATTATGCAATTGAGTTTTTCTCTAAGTTCAAGGTATGAATTTAATGCAAGTTTTGAAGTAAGGTGAGTTAGGGCCCTATGTGGTGACTTAAGGCTTAAAAGGTGACTTAGGGTCCTATGTGGTGACTTAAGGCCTAAAAGGTGACTTAGGGCCCTATGTGGTGACCTAACGCCTAACGATATGAACTATGCAACTATGAATATAATGATTAAAGGATGATTCTCAGATTACAATTATGTTATAAAAATGAGCTACTCTATGATTTCAAACCTGTGATCATGACTATGATATATGAAATTATAATCTTATGTTACATATGTATTCCATGATATTTGACTTAGAACCAAGTAGACTTGAGGTGGGGGACTTACCAAAAGCTTTAGTAGCAGCCTCATGTCCCATAAACTACATGCCACTGTAGATTGCCTTTATGGCCTAGCTAGTGGATCCACAAATAGCACATGTTCATGATCAGGTGTCAACCTTGGCAAAGTAACCTCCCCCTTCTCGATATGGATATCATCAAATTCCATGTTATAGCTTGCATGGTCTTATTTTCGGTTATGGTTCCTATACCACATATGTATGATCTCTTAAGTATGTTATGATTTTGAATTTATGCTTTTAAATGCTTTGGCTAATATGATTTTCTCAAGACTTTACTTATTCTATCTTGTCATGCATTTTACTTGACCTTTGCATTCCATAATTTACGTTGCATGTCACGCCCTCATACTTAGGACAATCCAACGTATTAATGCATACTTTTGCCGACATTATCTCATAATATAGGGGTTGAGGTTGAAGATCCTAATCGTCTACATAACTAGTGGGTGTTCTCTATCCGACTGTATTATGGTGAGTCCTCATTGAATAGGGACTAGTTTTAAGTTGCTTACTATTTTCTTTTTAAAATACTATTCCTTACGTTGTATATTGAGTGTGAGCTTGGGAAATGTCTTAGCCCCTGCCTATATTCATGTTTAGAGGCATCTAGTTGGACATATGTTTGAGTCTATATTGTCATAAGACATTTTCAGATTTCTATTAATGTTTTAGACTCTCTTATGATATTTCTGCTTTTTATATTTTACCTTATGTATGCCTATGATATGCATAAAAGGCTTGGTTGAATCCCCTTCAGGGTTTTGATTGCCGTGTTACGACTATGCCCTAGGTCGGGTCGTGAAAAACTTGGTATCAGAGCACAAGGTTTTTCAAAAATCCTAGATTTTCCAATATGCCGCTTCAAGTAGAGTCTTATTCATAGGTATGAAGCACGCCATACTTATGAGTAGAAGGATATGAGACATTTAGGAATTCTCACTTCTTTCATCATCCATGTCGTTCTATAGAGTTTACATTAAGACTTCTTTTCCCTAATGGTCCTTCTTTGCAATTTTTCAGAAAGATGCCTCTAAGAAGATCACCATTTCCAAGGAGAGATAATTTTAATAAAGCCCAAGCTCCCATACCAAGTGACTAATGCGGAGTTCCAAATATCTATTACTATGCTAGCCCAAGTGATGACCAACCAAGGTGTTATGGATCCTCCTAATGCTCCTACTCTAGCCTCAAGAGTAAGGGACTTTGCATGAATAAATCCTTTAGAGTTTCATGGCTCAAAAGTCAATGAGGATCCTCAATAGTTCATTGATGAGGTCTACAAGATAGTGAGTATTATGGGGGTGACTTCGGAAGAAAAAGCAGAGTTGGTGGCTTACCAACTCAAGGGTGTTGCTCAAATATGGTACACTCAATGGAAGTTGGAGGGGGTGGATGAGGGTCCTGTCAAATGGGAAGCTTTCAAACTTGCTTTTCTTGATCACTTTTTCCCTCTTGAGTTAAAGGAGGCTAAAGTGTTGGAGCTCATAAATCTTCAATAAGGAAATATGGGGATGATGGACTATTTTCTAAAGCTTACTAAGCTATCCAAGTATGATCCTTCAATGGTTGCTGATCCACGTGCCTGAATGAGTAAATTCATATCGGAGGTGTTCGACTTGGTTGCTAAGGAATGTCGCACCGCTATGGTTGTTAAGGAGATAGACATATCTCAGCTCATGACTTTTGTTGAACAAATTGAAGAAGAAAAACCCAAGGAAATGAGGATGAGTGATTCTAAGAGGGCCCAGTATGAAGGTGGGTTCTCCAATGCTAGGACCGTTGGTAGTAGTAGACGCTCTCATCAAGGACAAAGCTCGGGGAAAAAGTTTGCTAAAGATAGGGTGTCATACCCTAAACCTCAAGGAAAAGGAGGTGTAAATGCTAGTAACCCTTCTTTTCCAAGATGTGCAAAGTGTGGAAGGAATTATGGAGGATAGTGCTTGCTATGGATGTGGCAACATGGGACATAAGCGATTCAAGTGCCCTCTTGTTGCCAAAAATGGTGGAGATGGTCTTCCTATGGGAGGCCAAGTACAACAAGGCGCCCAAGCTCAACCTAAGGGTGGCCAATGCAACAACCAATTCTATGCTCTTCATGATAGGAAAGAGGTTGATGAGGCTCCAGATGTGGTCATGAGTATGTTATGAATCTTTAACTTTGATGTTTATGCATTGATTGATCCAGATGCCAACTTGTCTTTTGCTACTCCTTACATTGCTATGAGATTTGATGTGTGCCCCAAAGTGTTGATGGAATCTTTTTGGATTTGTACTCCCATTGGTGGTTCGATATTAGCCTAGAGAGCTTATAGATATTTTCCCATATGGGTCTTGCACAAAGTTATTCCATGTGACCTTGTTGAACTCGATAGGACTGATTTCGATATCATTCTTGGTATGAATTGGTTACATGTTGCTTATGCGTCTATATGTTATAGAACTTGCGTGGTTAAGTTTTACTTCCCTAATGAGCCTATTCTTGAATGGAAGGGTAATGATTTAGTGGTTAAGGTTCGATTCATATCATGTATTAAGGCCTGAAAAATGATTTCCAAAGGGTGCATTTATCATATGGTGCGAGTTAGGGACATTGATTCCGAAACTCCTACTTTTGAGTTGGTCCCTATAGTTAATGAGTTCTTTGATGTGTTTCTTGATGAATTTCTGGGTATTCCTCCTAAAAAGGAGATTGACTTTGGTATAGATCTCCTTCCCGATACCCAACCTATCTATATTCCTCCTTACCTTATAGCTCTGGCGGAACTTAAGGAGTTGAAAGAACAATTGAAGGATTTGTTGGATAAGGGTTTTATAAGTAACAAGTATTTCACCATGGGGTTCTCCTATGTTATTTGTTAGGAAGAAATATGGGTCACTCCAAATGTGTATAGACTACCGGCAATTGAATAAGGTCACCATAAAGAACAAATATCCAATCCCAAGGATAGATGACTTGTTTGATCAATTACAAGGAGCAAGCTACTTTTCTAAGATTGACCTCTGTTCTGGTTATCATCAATTGAGGGAAAGGGATTGTGATATTCCCAAGACGGCTTTTTGGACAACGTATGGTCATTTTGAGTTTGTAGTAATGTCATTTGGGTTGACAAATGCTTCTGCTATATTCATGGATTTGATAAATCGTATTTTCAAGCCATATTTGGATATATTTGTAGTGGTGTTTATTGATGATATCTTGATTTACTCTTGAAATGAGCAAGATCATATGGGTCACTTGAGGATTGTGTTACAAACATTGAGGGAAAAAATTATTCCTTAAATTTAGTAAGTGTGAATTTTGGCTAAGAGAGATTGCATTTCTTGGCCATGTGGTGTCCGGTGATGAGATTAAAGTATATCCAAAGAAAATGGAGGCAATTAAGAATTGTCCTAGACCATTATCTCCTTCGGACATTAGAAGCTTCTTGGGCTTAGCCGGATAATACAAAAGGTTTGTTGAAGGGTTCTCATCTATTGCTTTGCCTTAAACTAAATTGACACAAAAAAGGCAAAATTCCAATGGTCGGAAGAATGCGAGAAAAGTTTCCAAATATTGAAAGATCATCTTACGTCAGCTCCTATTTTGACATTGCCCAAAGGTTTAGATGGGTTTGTTGTTTATTGTGATGCTTCACATGTTGGTTTGGTTTGTGTATTGATGCAACATGGTAAGGTTATAGCCTATACCTCTAGGCAACATAAAGTACATGAAAGAAACTATCCAACCCATAATCTTGAACTTGCGGCGATTGTGTTTGCATTGAAAATATGGCGCCATTATCTTTATGGGGTACATGATAATGTGTTTACCGACCATAGAAGCTTACAATATGTGTTTAGTCAAAGGGACTTGAACCTTACGCAAAGGATGTGGCTTGAACTCCTAAAAGACTATGACATGAGCGTATTCTACCATCCGGGTAAGGCAAATATTGTAGCCGATGCTCTTAGTCGGTTGTCTATGGGTAGTGTTGCACATGTTGAGGAAGGTAAAAAGGAATTAGTAAAAGAGGTCCATAGATTGGCATGTTTAGGTGTGCATTTGGTTGATTCCAATGACACGGACTTTCTTATACATAATGGTTCGGAATTGTCTCTTGCGGTAGACTCAAGGACAAACAAGACAATGATCCAATTTTGGTCAAATTGAAGAAGTCTATTGCCATAAAATCCGTTGAGGCTTTCTCCCTGGGTGAAGATGGTGTACTACGTTACCAAGGTCGGTTGTGTGTTCCAAATGTTGATGGAATAAGAGATATTATATTGAATGAGGCCCATAGTTCTTGGTATTCAATTTATATAGGATCCACCAAGATGTATCGTGACTTGAGGGAAGTGTATTGGTGGAATGGCACGAAGAAGGACATAGCGGAGTTCTTGGCTAACTGTCTTAATTGCCAATAAGTTAAAGTTGAGCATAAAAGGCCGGGAGGTCTTGCTCAAGAAATCGAAATTCCTACATGAAAGTGGAAAGATGTGAATATGGACTTTGTCGCGGTTTTCCCTCGTACTAGAAGACAACATGAATCTATTTGGGTCATTGTGGACCGAATGACCAAATTGGCACATTTTCTACTAGTCAAAACTTCTTATGGTGCCGAAGATTATGCTAGGTTGTACATTCATGAACTTGTGAAACTTCATGGTGTTCCTTTGTCGATTATATCGGATAGAGGTACTAAATTTAGTTCATATTTTTGGAAGTCCTTTTAGAAAGGTCTTGGCACTAAAGTCAAGCTAAGTACCTCTTTTCATCCTCAAACCGATGGACAAGTCGAGAGAACAATTCAAACCTTGGAGGATATATTAAGGGCATGTGTGATTAACCTTAGAGGAAGTTGGAATGACCATTTTCCATTGATTGAGTTCGCCTACAATAATAGTTATCATTCTAGCATCCAAATGGCTCCTTTTGAAGCCTTGTACGGGAGAAGATATAGGTCTCTGATGAGGTTGTTTGAAGTTGGTGAGATGACATTGATTGTTCCAGATTTAGTAATTGATGCAATGGAGAAAGTAAGGCTCATAAGAGAAATATTGAAAATGGCTCAAAGTCGTCAAAAGTCCTATTTGAACACTAGAAGGAGAGAGCTTGAATTTGATGTGGATGATATGGTGTATTTAAAGATTTCACCTATAAAAGGGTTAATGCAGTTTGGTAAGAAAGGGAAGTTGAGCCCTAGATATATAGGAACTTATAGGATATTAAAGCGCATTGGCAAGGTAGCATATGAGTTAGACTTTCCATTTGAGTTGACTTTGGTTCATCCGGTATTTCATATGTCGATGTTGAGGAAGTTTGTGGGTGATCCAAATTCTATTATGCTAAGACAGAACATGAGTATTGAAGAGAATTTGACTTATGAGGAGGTCCCGATTGAGATTTTAGACCAGCAAGTGAAGAGGCTGAGAAATAAAGACGTTATATCTGTGAAAGTGTTATGGAGGAATCAACAAGTAGAGAGTGCTATGTGGGAAGCGGAATTAGACATAATGAAGCGATATCCTTATCTCTTTTCTTTCACTCAAGTCTAAAGGTACTAAGTTGCTCATTATCAAATCGATTAAACTTCTATGCTTCAGTTCCATATGTCATTCATATGCATGCATGATTCATGAAAATAATTTCTCTCAAGGACTATGTCTTATGTTAAGTATGAAGTTTACATGTTATATGCATTGTTCACATTGTCCTCATGTCCATATTGGGTTTCTAAATCATTTTCCATGTCTTTCCTATATTAGTTGAATCTCATTTGAGGAAGAATGTTCTCAAGGGGGAGATATTGTAACACCCCTCAAAATACTCACAAGTGCCTTAAAAATGCCTTGGGAATATGCCACTCATTTAATGCATTATTCTTAATCTTTTTGGAAAATCCGATTTAAAATATCAATCAGGGGGTCAAAACCTGTGGAAAAATGGTATCGGTGGATTTTTAGGACCCATATATCGAAACATAGATTTTCGAAGAAATTCACAAAATAGTAGAATCCACGATAGGTCCACGTCGCAGATCTGGGAGAGTTTTCTGGCCGAGTTAAAATTTTTTTAAGGGAGTTTTAGACCTTTCCCAAATTATTAGTCAATTAACCTAAACGTTTTTACGGCCTAATCCGACTCTATAAATTCACCTAAACCCTTAATTCTATTTATTCTTCCACAATTCATATATCAAATATTTCTTTCTCTACAAAAAGTCTCTATAGGGTTTCCATTGAAGAATTCAAGTAATCTACTCAATTTTTCCATAAAACTCTCAAGTTCTTCCAATTGTTTGGTGCTCTCACTTAAGATATGTGGGTATTGATTCATGGATCATTTCATCCATGAAGCCCAATCAATTTCTCAAGGTTTTCTATCAAATTATAGTATGATATTTTATGAGTTTTATGATCTCTATTTCTATTGCATGAATTATGATTTAAAGTATAATCATGAGTCTATTTAGATATAAATTGATGGTTATTGCATTATGTTGAAGAGTTTTCCATAAATTCTCCTATTTTGATCTCTAGGGTTCATGATGTAAATTATGAGTATTTTGAATTATATATCAAATGGATATTATCTATATGAATTATGTATGGGATGATATAAAGTTTATGATCATGCATGTTTTCAAGTGAATTACATGATTTGGAAAGTCAATTGCTTATGCAATTGAGTTTTTCTCTATGTTCAAGGTATGAATTTCATGCAAGTTATGAAGTAAGGTGAGTTAGGGCCCTATGTGATGACCTAAGGCCTAAAAGGTGACTTAGAGCCCTATGTGGTGACCTAAATCTAACGATATGAATTATGCAAATATGATGGTAATGATGAAGGAAAATTCTCACGTTACAAGTATGTAATGAAAATTAGCTACTCTATAATTTCAAACCTATGATCATGACTATGATATATGAAATTATGATCTTATTTTATGTATGTATTCCATGGGATTTAACTTAGCACCAAGTGGACTTGAGGTGGGGCCCTACCAAATGCCTTAGTAGCAGCCTCATGTCCCATAAATTATGTGCTACCGTAGATTGCTTTTATGGCCTATCTAGTGGATCAACAAATAGCACATGTTCATGATCAGGAGTCTACCTTAGCAAAGTAGCCTCCTCCATCTCTATGTGGGTATCATCGGATTCCATGTTATAGCTCGCATGGTCTTATTGTCGGTTTTGGTTCCTATCCCACATATGTATGATCTCTTAAGTATGTTATGATTTTGAATTTATACTTTTTAATGCTTTGGTCAATATAATTTTTTCAAGACTTTACTTATTCCATCTTATCATGAGTTTTACTTGACCTTTGCATTCCATAATTTACGTTGCATGTCACGCCCTCATACTTAGTACATTCTAATGTACTAATGCATACTTTTGCCTATATTGTCTCATAATATAGGGGTTGAGGTTGAAGATCCTAATCGTCCACGTAACTAGTAGGTGTTCTCTATCTGACTGTGTTATAGCGAGTCCTCATTGACCGGGGACTAGTTTCAAGATGCTTACTATTTTTTTTTCAAAAGATTTTTGCTTATATTGTATATTTAGGGTGAGGTAGGGACATGTATTTGCCCCCGCCGATATTCATGTTTAGAGGCATCTAGTTGGACATATGTTTGAGTCTATGTTGTCATAAGACATTTTCAGATTTCTATTAATGTTTTAGACTCCCTTATGATGTTTCCTCTTTTATATTTTATCTTATGTATGCTTATGATATGCACAAGAGGATTGGTTGGATCCCCTTCGGGGTTTTTATCGCCGTGTTATGACTAGGCCCTAGGTAGGTTCATGACAAACCTTGATTCCATCACTGGACACAATGTGACCAAAAAATACCACCTCTTTTAACAAAAATCCCACTTACTAAATTTGGCAAAAATTACCTATCCCTCAAGGTTTGAAGCACAACTCTCAAATGATCCTTATTTTCTTCCTCACCCCGAGAGTAAATCAAGATGTCATCAATGAAGACCAAAACAAATTTATCAAGGTAAGGTTTGAACACCCTATTCATTAGATCCATAAATACTGCTGGTGCATTCTTCAATCCAAAAAAAATTATCAAAAACTCAAAGTTACCATACCGTGTTTAAAATGCCATCTTGGGAATGTCACAGTCCCTTACTCTTAATTGATGATAGCTGGACCGGAGATCAATCTTGGATAAATGACTTACCCCTTGCAATTGATCAAACAAATCATCTATCCTAGGGATAAGATATTTGTTCTTAATGGTCACCTTGTTCAATTGACGGTAGTCTATGCACATCCGAAGTGACCTATCCTTCTTTCTCACAAACAACACATGGGCTCCCAATGGCAAAATACTTGGCCCTATGAATCCTTTATCCAACAAATCCTTCAATTGTTCCTTTAACTCCATTAATTTATCCCGGGCCATTCAGTAGGGAGGAATAGAGAAAGATTGGGTAGATGGGAGCGACTCCCGAAAGATCATCGATAAAGACATTGTAAAACTCATTGACCACGGGAACCGATTAAAGAGAAGGAATTTTAGATTCGACATCTCTGACCCTCATAATAAGGTAGATGGAACCCTTAGCTATCAATTTTTGGTATTTAAGAAAAGAAAAGAACCTACCCTTCACTATCAAATCATGACCCTTCCATTCAAGAATAGACTCATTTGGGAATTGAAACTTGACTCTATGAGTTCTACAATCTGGAGAAGCATAAGATGCATGCAACCAATCCATCCCAAGAATAACATCAAAATCTACCATGTCAATCTCAATGAAATCACAAGAAAACACTTTATGCAAGATCGACCTGGGACAACCCTTATAGACCTTTTTAGCAACAACTGACTCTCCAACGGGGGTAGACACCAAATAAGGCTCTATTAAAATTTTGGGTAACACAACAAATCTATTAGCAAGAAATGGAGTAACAAATGACAAATTGGCACCCGGATCTAATAATTCATACACATCAAAAGAAAAGACCTTTAACATACCAGTAACAACATCGGGTGCTTCCTTGACCACTTGCCTCCCATGCAAGGCATAAAAGTAGTTTGTATAATGGCCACTTCCATGAGTTTTTTGACCATGAGCAATTTGGACTTGAAGTCTATGACCACCACCTATGCAATTCATAGCTTGGTCACCCAACATACCACACTTGAAGCATGCATTGGAGCAGGCTAATTATTCCCTTTTGTGAGTCCTCCTGTACTTCTTGCAAGCGGGGAAAGTTTGAGCACCAACATTCTCTCTTGGAACCACCGGTTTATCACCTTTATTCTTGTTGAACCTTGGAGGAGGAGTATTGGTGGAACCTTATCCCATAAATCGTTACCCACCATGAACTTTTCCACTACCACCATAACCGGACCTTTGATGATTGAACCCTCAACCATCAATTGTAGGCTTCTTTAACTCTCTTTACCTTTCGCTCAACTTCTCTCCCTCAATTTGTTATGCATATGTCAATAGTTGAGATATTTCCATCTATTTGACCAACATGGTTGTCTTGCACTCTTTGGATACCAAACTAGAAATGTAGGAGATAAATTTACTTATCCTTGTCC
Organism: Solanum dulcamara; assembly: GCF_947179165.1. NCBI lineage: Eukaryota > Viridiplantae > Streptophyta > Magnoliopsida > Solanales > Solanaceae > Solanum > Solanum dulcamara. The sequence continues at coordinate 32,811,941 of NC_077241.1, read as the reverse complement.
TTGGGTTAGAGACCATGAAAGGAGCATAGTTACATAATTTAGTGAATTTGAGGGCATATTCCCTCACACTCATGCCCCCTTGGCGAAGAATGATGAACTATTGAATCTTTACCTCCATTAGCTCCACAGGAAAGAAGTGATCTAGGAAGGCACCCTTGAACTCTTCCCATTCTATAGGTTCCATATCTTTACCCTTCACGACAACCCATTGATCATACCAAACCCTTGCTACTCCCTTGAAGTGATAGGCCACTAGCTTGGTCTTTTCATGTGGAGGCACTCCCATGGTAGCCTCAATTTGATAGACTTCCTCAATCAACTCCATAGGGCTCTCATCTACTTTGGAACCATAAACATTGGGTGGATTCATCCTGTTGAAGTCCTGAATCCTAGAAGCCGGGGTAGGCACTTGAGAATAATGAGGAGGAATAATGCCCTAGTTAGTTAGGTTGGCTATGGCTTGAGATAACAAAGTGATGATGTTTCACAATATCGTATGTGTAACTCCTTCCTCATGATGTGGAGCTTCGGGAACTAGAGAAGCGTGGTCATCATCTTTTGTACTTGCTCTCAGTGGAAGTATCCTTCTTGGAGGTATGATCTAGAAGACACAAAATGATTCGTTAGTTAGAGGAAATCTTAGGACAACTCTAGGGCACGACATGAATCATGAAAGAAGGAAAAACTTTCCTAAACGTCTCATAGTCTCTTATTCATAGTTGTGTCATGCACCACAACCATGAAAAAGACCCTATTTGATGTGGTATGTTGGATTAAAAAGAATATTCAAAACCTCGAGCTCTGATACCATGTTTGTCACGATCTAAGCCTAGATCCTAGATGCGACACGGTGAATGAGACATTTGGAGGTACTTCACCCAAACCTCTTTTCATTCATTAGCCTTTGATAGGTAATGACATTCAATAGCAAGTGGAATTAAAAAGGGGTAGAAGGACTAATGGACACATCATAGAGTAAGAGTCAATGTGAAACTTAGAACTTCATACATTTATATCCAAACATACCTCTACTAAAAGACATAGCGAGGGCTAAGACATATCCCTAGCTCACCCTCAATCTAAATGGAAAAAAGTACCATGAAAGGTATCCAAAAGTCTTTACATCACATAAGCTAGAAAAGGAAGGGATATTTTTCTGAAACCTATGAACTCACGAAAATAGTAACCTTTAACGAATCCAACTAGCCACGTGGATGTGAATATGGAGCAATGCCGGTTACTATATGGTGATATCATGTAGGCAAGAGAGTATGCGTTAGTACTTTGAATGTAATAAGTATGTAGGCATGAAATTTAATGAAAATGTTAAAGTATTATAAGGTAAAGTATATAAGTAGATGCATGCATAAGCCATCCATATGAATAACTTTTGAAATGTTCATTTTGTGGAAAGATAACTATAACCGATATTTAATACCATGCGAGCAATTACATGGAATCCAACATAACCTCCTACGTTGGCATGGGGAGACTACTTGCCAGGTAGAACTCTGAAAACATCATTCATTTCCTTAACATTTAGGGCCGTTTGTGGATCCACTAGCCAAAACCTACAAGGGCTCCTATGTTGGCACATAGTTAATGACACAAGGGGTTGCTACTATGATTCCTTTAATGAATCTAACTCAATGCCCCATGTGGTGCTAATTCAATCCCACAAAACAGATTAATATAACATAAGAACATAATTATTTGCATAGATTTAGATTATTAAAATATCATTCAATGGAATAGCTTATTCAACTTTATTTTATTCACACTAGTGAGAATTGTCCTTTCACAAGTAGAGTCCATCATTTTATAATCATTTCATCATTATTCCATTTCATAAGACTTTTATGATCATAGACATTGCTTTCATAAATATTTATTTAGAGTCAAAAGCTTTCAATTCAAACTACATTGAGAATTTAGTAAAACTAGGTGAGTTCTACTCAATATGAGAGTAATGGAATGGATCAATTAAGACATATTTAAAACAATCCACCAATACACTTTAACTAGAAAGTGTAGGCCAGGCTTAGGCTATAGAATCGGGGTATGACTGGCTCAAGATTAAATAGAAAGCCTCCATAAGATCATGAAGAGTCATTTTAGACTGACATTTTGGAGATAACCGCACTGACAAAATTCTTATTTGAGCATGATTTCAAAGAATGTTGACAAAGGTCAAAGTTAGTTAAAAGCTAAAATACCTAATGGTAGAAATTCTCACCAAAAGCCTCTGAGACTTGAGCTGACCATGCCACTAGCCTTAAATGACCCTTTCAAAGTTGATGAAATCATCATAATTCCATTTTGAGGTCATTTTCCTAATGATTTTATCAAAGTCAATATTTCACGTTTCAAAAGCTCAAAAACACAAAAACAAGCATATCCAAACAAATGACCAAGTGATTAAATAGTTAATGGAAGTAATTCATAAATTAAGGGTCGCTATAGGAACACTCTAAATAATGAAAAGAATGAATTTACAGAAAAATGACTTAGAGGTTTATTACAACACCCACTACTAAAAAGGACATTCATCTGCGACCATAAGAGTCAAGAAGTACCTGAAGGCTCAAATAAGTTAGTGAACTGCTCTTGCATCTCCTGCTCAGTCTCCCAGGTAGCCTCTTCAATAGGATGATGCCTATAATGGACCTTAACAATTGGAATGTCTCTTAAATGCCACCACCACGCATCTCTGGCTAGAATAGCAACTGATGTCAGACGATCATCCAACTCAATTAAATCATACCTAAGCACATGAGACTCATCTAGAATATACAACGTAATATTGTAACATGGAAAATCGGATGGATAGGTTAAAATGTAGGAGGTAGGTACAACTCATAAGGTACATCTACAACTATCCTTAAGATCTCAAAGGTCCTATATACTTTGGGCTAAGCTTTCCCTGTCTCTCGTATCTCATCACACCCTTCATGGGTGATATTTAGAAAAATTGTTTATCACAAACTACAAACTTCAATGATCGACGCCTATGATTAGCATAACTATGGTTCCTACTTTAAGCTATCCTAAGTCAATCCTGAATCACCATCATATAATCTAAGGCCTCCTAAAGAAAATTAGTACCACGCGGTCTAGGCTATGTAGACTCAAGTCAACCAACCAAAGAGCAAACAAAGTCTACTATATAACTATTGTTGTTCGCACGCTCCACTAAAGGTAAAAAATTGTCCCACTAACCTCTAAAGACCAAAACATAAGCCCATAACACATCCTCAATAACCTAATACTACGCTCTGATTGGCCATCAGTATATGGTTCAAAGATTGTGCTAAGGTCGACATGGTTCCCAAATCCTCTTAAAATATCCTCTAAAAGTTGGAAGTCAACTGAGAACCCTAGTCTTAGATTATAGATATAGGGATACCATGAAGGCGAACAACCACCTAAGAGAAGATAAAAGCCACTATCATGGTGCTGAATGAAAAATAAATAGGAAGGAAGTGTTCTAACTTGGTCAACCGATCGACAATGAACCAAATGTTATCGACACCTCTAAGAGTCCAAGGAAAACCCACATCAAATTCAATGGTGATATGATCCCACTTCTACTACAGAATGGCTAATCTCTGAAACTCATCACCATCCGTCATATGCTTGGCCTTCACCTACTGGTAACACAAATAATGAGACATATAGCCTGAAATGTCCCTCCTATACAAAACCAGAAGTAATGCTTCTCAAGACACAATATATCTTAGCAGTTACTGGATAGATAGAATACATGGAATCATGGGCCTCACTAAGGATCAATTGAATCAAACCTCAAACTCTTGGCACAAAGATATGCCAGCAAGTCTTAAAACTCCATGTGCATATATGGTAGCCTGACAATCATCACCACCCAATACACTATCTTTTATTGCCACCAAGGACACATCCTCGAACTAAAAACATGTATCCAATTCAACAAAGATGACTGAACTCCCACATAGGCTAATACCCATCTGGAATATAAAATATCAAGCAGAATCATGTGTTGTTTAAATATTGAATCTCCAAATCCTAAGGTCGCTCCATAGAAGAAATGAAGGCTAGACTACCCAACTCGGTGACTTTTGGCTCAAGGAGTTCATTAGTACATTCGCCTTGCCCCAATAGTAGAGAATAAAGAGGTCATATTCCTTTAGAAGCTTAATATAATAGGGTTTCCTCAAATTAAGGTTCCTCTAGCTCATAACATATTCAAGACTCCTATGGTCAGTGTATATCTTACATAAACTCCATACAGGTAGTGCCTCAAGATCTTAAGCACAAAAAATACCGCCACCACCTCCAAGTCATTAGTGGATAGTTGTGTTCTTGCAACTAAAGTTGGCTCGACATATAAGATATAACTCATGCCCATTGCATCAACAAAAAACCTAAACCAATGTGCAATGCATAAAAATATGCCATGAAGCCCTCACCCCCAACTGGAAGAGTCAATATATGAATGGTGGTATGCAACTCTTTGAGCTTTTGAAATCTCAACTCACACTACTCAAACCACTCAAAATGAATATCAAGGTGAATTAATTGGGTCAAAGGTGCTGCAATAGTAGAGAAACTTTCCATAAATGGTCGATAATAGTCTACTATTTTGATAAAGCTACGAATCTTAGTAACAATAGTAGGCCTAGCCGAGTATTGAATAGCCTAAATCTTTGTTGGATTTACCATGATGCCATCCTTGGACACCACATTCCCCAAGAATGGTACGAACTCAATAAAAAACTAGCACTTTGAGAACTTTGCTTAAAGCTGCTGATCTCTCAAATTCAGGAGCAGAATCCTCAAATGCTTCTCATGCCCACTTTTGCTCTGCAAGTATACCAATATGTCATAAATGAATAATTTGAATAAGGAATCAAGTTATGCCTAAATACTTGAGTTATCAAATCCATAAAGGCAATAGGGGCGTTAGTCAACTCTAAAGACATTACTAGGAACTTATAGTGGCCTTAATGAGGCTTAAGTGCAGTCCTAGGGATATTTTCTTCCCTAATCCTTAGCAGATGGTAACCAGATCTCAACTATAGTGTAGAAAACATAGCAACACCATAAATCTAGTCAAATAGATCATTAATATGAGGTATGAGGTAATGGTTCTTCATCGTCATCTTTTTCAGTTTTCTATAGTCAACACACATCCTTATTGTCCCATTCTTCTTCTTTATGAATAGAATGGGAGAACCCACGTCGATACACTCAGTCGAATGAACCACTTACATAAGAGGTCCTTAATCTAAACACTGAGATCCTTAATATCTATAGGGTCCATCCGATAAGGTAGAATAGAAACAAATTGGGTGCCAGACTCCAAGTCTATGGAAAAATCAATGTTACGTTATGGGGGAAGTTTAGGTAAGTTTGTGGGGAAAAAATCCACAAACTCTAAAACCACAGGGACCAAATAAATCAAAGGTATCTCCCTACAAACATCTCACACATAAGCCAAATAATCTAGGCAACTAGAAGGAACTAACTGTTGATACCAATTAAAAGAGATAATCCAATCGGTGTATAACTATAAGAGCCCTGCCACAACATTGGAGGGATGCCAGGAATAGCTAAGGTAACAATGTTAACATAGCAATCCAAGAATGCACGGTGAGGGGAAAATAGTCCATGCCCAAAATAACAACAATGCCTAACATGTCTAGATAGATAAGATCAACACGATTATCATACTCCTTGATAGTTACTAAGTAAGATGGAAGAACATGATCCACTACTAAAATGCACCCCATGAGGTTGAAATATGCACTGACTCTGCCAAAAGGCCCAAACTCATATGCAATCGAAATACATAATAAATAGATACATATAAAATATAGAACACTGATAAAATAAATTTGAGGTAGGCTGATGGCATAAAAGAATTGTAGTTTTGAGGACATCATTTGATGCATTAGCCTCCGCCATCATTGGATCATCATAGAAATGGCCCTGGATGCCTCTGTCATATACCTCTAATTTACTCTGTGACCTACCTCCTCAAGATCTACCCTGAGCACCTTATCAACCACCCCAATGATCTTGATCCTAACCACCACCTCTAATAAGAGGGTTACCACTGATATTTATCTAGCTGCAGAAGGAGATGGAACAATCATCCCTCGATAGAGGAATTATTAGGACCAATAGTCTAGCTCACCAAAGTCATAAAAACCCTGAGAAGAATGACCCGCATGATAATAGCCACTATAGCCTGCAACTTGAATACAAACCTCTCAAATCCTGATCCATGCTAGGACTACTCTATCAGTGGTTACCACTCTCTGAAGCATGTAGTTCCTCCTAAATAGGCTAACTAGAAGACCCTATTGAAACCTTTAGTGGGGCCTATTATAAGAGTCCCTATCCAAGACTGGGATCCGTTGTAGCTTCTCTTGTGTTGAGACCTCTTTTTATTACCCACTTGGTCCTTTTGATGTATATGCTCCCTGGTAAGGGATGATCAACCACATTTAAAAATAAGTGACCTACTGAAGTCATAGGCTCTATTTTAATCATAAAAGAAAATCTCAACCCAAGCATAAAACAACACACTCTCTCCTCCTCAATAGGTAGTATCTTTGTGGCATGGAAGGAGAGCCCATGAAACATCGCCTTTTACTCAATAGTTATGCACCACTAGTGTTTGGCTATCCCATAAAACTGCTGAGCGGTGAAGTTGGCTTCTTTTGAATCTGCAAGACCCAAAGACTAAAGATGATCACAACAAGTGGTCAGAAAATCATGGGTTTCCTCCCTAATAGCCTCGATAAATAGTGGATAATATAGTATTAAGAAGATCACGAGTATCTTTTGTTCCAGTAATGGCATAACCCCAACCTCGATAACTTTCTGGGTGACAATAAGTGCTAGTGGAATCTAGCCTTAAGGTGTTTCTGCTGGTGGATGACCCTATGGTGTTGTCATAACTTTAGTTGGGTCTTGTTACATACCCTTTGTACATCCAATATCTGAGTGAACATCATGTGATGGTTTGGAGCTACAGATGGTAAATCTAGTGCTTTTGCTGGTCTAGACCCCATCACTTGTCAAGGTTCATAAATTGCCTTAGGCTCCACCTCTACCTTTAGAGTCCTCTCTCTAACTTGGGTTGATATTTCATCCCTTACATGACCTCAGGGTTAGCCTTTACCGTTTGATAGGGCTCTATCTATGCAGCTGGGGAATTATCACCGGTTGTTGTTCATACATATATGCCATACTGTGGAAAAGAGAAATAAGTGAGATTTCAGGAAACCAAAAGACACAGGCTGCACGATATGATAAAAAAATAATTCTTCCTAACAACACCTTATAGCCTCAAGACGATAGGATATGGACATCTCCAAACCAAATCCGCAGGACTCTATTAGGTGTTACATTTGTAAAAGTTAGACCATTAAACCTGAGGGTTTGATACTAAATTTTCACTACCTGATTCCTTAAGTCATGATGACACCTACTATAACTCCACCAATAGGTACGCCAACCCATAGCCCAAAAGTGCAATTAATGGGTCTAAGGGTAGAAACTATACAAGAATAAAAAATTCATACGAAATATAGGAGATAATATAGAAGCAAGCCCAAAATATATATACAAAACAACAGATCCTCATAAAACTTGTAAATCACAAATACAGAGCTACTACAATATTAGTACAAGTCCCAAAAAAGGACAACAGAAACAAAGACTTATCTAAAAAAGAAAAAGACTACTCACTATATACAAAAAGAGACATATAATACCCAAGAGGCCATGTGCTTACACTCATCCCTGAATAACACTACTATAGGCTCGATGTCAATCTTTGTAGCTGGTGCTTGGACCTGCATCATGAAAATAGAGGAAAATATGTAGTATGAGTAACAAAATAATAGGTACTCAGTAGGTATCATAGGCTGACTAAGCTTTAAAAGAAAAAGCAATATGAAAAACAAGAATAACCCAAAACAAAGGTCAAGAAAAGTCTAGATAGGAATCCACATGAGTTTCTAAAAGAACTGAACTAAAGTAACTAAAATATAACTACATCTAACTAAACTCCCATAAGTCCAGAACTTATACTCGTGTGCAAATTTAAATAAAAACCTAACCAAAATCCTATAAGCCCGATGGATACAAAAAATAGCTATAACTACTGAGAATAGGATACGGTGAATCCAGAGAGGGAGAGTGTATAGCCAAGACCTTAAACTATGAATAAGCCTCTAAAAGGAGCTAAAAAGATCAGGCCACTAGGTATCATCTTGGTTGAGCATAGCAACTGCTATAATCAAGAAGTACAAAGCTCAAACCTCGAACCTCGGATGAAACCTCACAAATGAACCAACAAAATCAAGTTTCCATCATAAGACCAACATGGAAAGACATCCATACCAAAGAAATCAAAATAAAGCTTCAAGCATGAACCACATACAATCTCAACCATCAAATGGTACCCCACATCACAATTGTGAATCACAAAGCTGTAGAAAATGGGAGGTATGGCTAAAAAGGCCAACAAAGTTGAGTTACCACCTAACTAACTATTAGTCTATCAGAACCAATTCTTCTACATAAGTCTACAGGGAGCTAAGCCTAGCAGCATTTAAATATGAAAGTCTAAGGAGAGATTTAGTCTAGACCGAGACTAAGGCAAAAGATGCTGTCAAAATCATAAGAAAGTAAGAAAAATTAAAGGTACAAGGTAAGGATGACCGCTAAACAAGTATAACTTGCTCACAAGTTCCCGAAAACACCCAAAATAAGTCTAAAACATGATTTCAAATTAGCTAAGCATGACGAAGATCCTAACCCACCTAAACTCCAACTAAACAACATGAATTCACATTCTCGAGATTAATCTAAAAAAAGTCATACCTTACCTCAAGCAGACCATGTGCACTTCAAAATCATGATTCTAGAGTTTTCCCCTTTTGAATGACATCTGAATGCTTTCATGCTATCAAAATAGTTCCACAATGTTAATATTGTAGTTTTGATACAAAATTCTCTTAAAATGGAGATAGACCAATTTTGGAGTATAAAATAGGAATGTGGAATGCACACTAGAAAATTCCAAAATTTACTCTATCTAAAGGTCCTAATTACCTCCCCACATTTGTAACCCAAAATGAAACACAATTTAGGGCACGAAATAGCTCACAAACCCATCATGAATAAAATCACTGTCTAAAGAACATAACTAAAGGGATTGAAACAATTTAATATGGGAAATTACCTCAAAATAAGGTCCATAGATAGTCCATTGAAACTACAACATGTAGAAACACAAAATTTGAACACCCAGGACTTGAAATCACCTAAAATAGAGCTAAGATGAGAGAATTATTGCATTTTGAACTTTTGGGACAACATCTAATCTGATCTGTCTTTTAAATGAACTACCAAACGCAAAAGACCTCTGTGAATGTGGGAACAGGAGCCAGCAAGTTTGGAGGGTAAAGTTAGACCTCTACAAACATGGCACCTGCCCATCAAATGAAGAGAAGGGACAACCATACCTCTGCAAATGTAGCATGAGTCTTATGAATGTAGAGACCAAGCTCACTGTCCTCCTTGATTACAACCTACTTCTTGTGAATGCATTTGGCATGTCATGTCTATAGTAGCTGAGTTGCATCAACTTGTTTTTGCCAAGTCTGAAATATGCAATAGGATTCTTAATATTCATTCAGAATCGTGTGCGCACAAACAAACTATGCTACCATACAAAATTGAATATGTCAAATTCAATGAAAAAGTCAAAATTTCCAACAGAGGTCGACTCAATGAAAAGTGGGTCGCAAACCCAAGTAGTGGTTTGGCAAAATTCCATAAGGGGGCCCTGATAAGAACGTAAGCCTAGAGAAGCAAAAAACAGGTCATTCTAGAGCAAACTCAATATTTCAGAGCTAATTGATTTGATAAAATTCTCACTCGAGCATGATTTCCAATAATGTTAATCAAGGTCAAACTTAGGCGAAAGCTTAAACTCTAAAATACCCAATGACTCAAACTCATACCAAAAGCATAGGACTCTAGCCAACCATGTCACTAGCCTAAAATGACCCTTCTAGAGCTTATGGAATTGTGAGAATTCCATTTTGAGGTCGTTTGCCTAACATTTTGACTAATGTTAACTATTCAAGTTTCAAAAGCTCCTAAACACATAAACTAGCATATAATTACCGAATAGTCATTGCCTGTAAGTCATAAATAACTTGGGTTCACTATAGGAATGCTCTAAGGAATGAAATAAAGACATTTAAACAAAAATGATATGGAGGGTTGTTATACTAACTTGGTTTCAATTATATTTGGGATCTTGTCTTCACTTTTGTAAGTTGAATATTTTTTTATGACTACAAATTCTTTATTAGTTTCAAACATTATGTGTGGCTAAACTCCACAATTAGGTGTTGTGTGATCCATGGAAATTTGACATCGTTAGATGTTTTTCATATAGATTTGTATAGTGTAAACAGGTATATTGTTAAATATTTCATGTAATATAATTTTTAATTATTGCAAACATTAGAACCTGCCCTAGGTTTAACTTAACTTTCTTAGTAAAGGAGTATAAAATTGGGGAAACAAATTAATAATAAGGATTTGGGATTTTTAACCCTCGTCTAATGTTGATGTTGTAGTAAGATTGACCAACATAGGGAAATTATCAAATGTCGTATCGTTATCACTCTAGGTTTTAAACAAAAAGAGTGGCATTCATTAAAATAGGTTGAGAAACAATTAGGTGAATTATTATATTTAATAGCTTGAACATCTAGCAATGGAAAGATCTATTATCAATAGACACCCAAGGTAAGTTACGCAGTCATGGGGATCACAACCTTAGTTTCTTCACTTAATTAACTCCTTTTTGTATAAATGCCATTATTGCTGAATAGTTACACTTGATATAAGAAGATAAATAATTTCTATAAACTGTCTTTCTACGTAAATAAGTCGCTAAGACTAAAATAATTACATATGAATTAATTTTATCCTTATTCCTTATAGAATTTGATTCCAACCTAGTTGGAGTCTATATTTGATAGAGACTGTATTATATTTCTTAACCGGAGTAGTAATATACTCTTTTTTCATAGCTATGTTTGAGTTAGAGGAGTAGAGTTAAGCTTTAGGCCTTGATTTGAGGTCGATTGTACTTGTGAGCCCTATTATATGCTCTAAATGGTAGGATGCTTGTGGAGTCATCATTATATGTGATTGTGCCTATTGTTTGGGTGTTGGTGATGACATGCATTTCATTGGATCATTGTTTTATCATGGATGTAGTCAACTCCGGTGCATGCATTGGTTCTAGCATTGATTTGAGAAAGCTGGATTGTAACCCAAACTATTTTATACTGATTTTTGAATGGGGGTCAAACTAGTTGTTTACTAATATTTGAGTGGACTGTAGGTATCGAGGATGCGCTCATTTTATCATACTAATTTGAGGCACCGTGGATGATCTCATTTTTATGCTAATTTGAGGCATCGAGGGTGCACTCATTTTTTATTGATTAGAGGCATTGAGGGTGTGCTCATTTTATACTTATTTGAGGCATCGAGGATACACTTATTTTATGATATTTTTTCAAGGCATCTAGGATTTGTTCATGTTATAATTTGAGATAAGACCTAAATCAGCACCAGGTATTATATAAGGCATTCTCGAGCCCCTCATGGCGATACCATAGAGGCGCATGTGTCCTACTTCCTGGTCAGAACTAGAAATAGGTCTATATATCTTGGTATGAGATGCTGGGTATCGATGGTACTACTGGTTTTACTGCATTACTTTCATGCATATATGCATTGTCTATTACCAGTATAGTTGTTTGTACTTATCGGTATTATGGGATGCCGTACAGGTTAACCTATTTGTGATTGAACTTCTCGAGTACATAGGGGCTTAGGAAATACTTTCTTACTATTTCTGAACTTGTGACGGTATAAAGGGTGATTGCTTATTTGAAGGTAGTTAGTTCCCTTGTTCTTACTTATTTATCTTTTGTGCAGGGATTTAGTTGTACGGTCCTTTGGGCCTTTATATGATATCTTTGCTTACTTCTGTTAGTAGTTTGTCATTTAGTTGTCTCCCTAGCGCCACCAGGTATGTCCATTGTTCCTTGGATAGTTCCTATCCCCACCATTTACCATATGTTGTTATTATAGGATTACCTATTATTCTTATTAGTTAGTTATGATATACACTCCTTGCCTATATGTTCTTTATACTTTCTTTATCTTTGGAGCTTAGTCTGTCGATGACTACTTAGTGTCACTTATTAGTACTCATACTACACTTTTACAACCTGCAGATTATAGTACGGGTTTTTGCTACTGATTTGGATATCATACGGAGCAGCTCTTAGATTTTGGAGACTTGGGTGAGCTCTTAGCATTAAGAGTTTCCTATCTCCTTCTATGATGGACTTAGGACTAATCTTTATTTTGTATTTGAAGACAGTCTGTATTACTATTATTATTTTTGTATATGTATAAACCTCTTACTTCCTTATTTGGTCTAGTGGCTCGACCACTGACTAATACCAGGTCTTGGGGGTTATCTTATTGTATTGTTACTATTTTTCTTTTCTCATCATTATTATTATTATTATTATTTGATTCTTTTCATTTGCTTACAATGGTCCGTTGCCTATTGTTTTGGACAGTGGGGTTAGGCTTTCCTACTAGTGGGTTGATAGTAGGTCCATCATGACTTGAGAAATTAGGTCGTTATAGAGTGGTATCATATCTTAGGTTCACCAATGTCTTCGGTATAAGAGCAACTTGTAAAGTCCTACGAATCGATGAGGAGACGTCGATATCCTATCTTTAGGCTATAGGGCAATTTAGGGAAACTCTATTTTTGATTCCTAATCGTGTGAAATTTCCTTAGTCAAACTCTAAATACTTTTTTGGATTTCATTCCTCCTTAGATGGATAACATGAGGTTTTTGATGGGAATGGCTGGGGAATCAACATATACTATGTAGGCTTCGATAGTATCTATGACTATCTCATCTCTTTTGAATCCAGCATTGGAGATTCAGCGTCTCAATAAATATACACAATAGGTAAGTGTGGTTTTGGGTTAATTGAGTGTTCATCCTCCTAGAGTTGGACTTGTTTGTCCTCATTAGGGTTTTTCATCTGTCTCTGAGTATGTGATATAGTTCCTAGATTGGATAGGGAAGGCTACTACAATGTTTTCTATAGAGAGAGACATGACTCAGTGATTTATTGAGCGGTTAATTTTGCCGCTCCGCCTAGAAGCACAACACTTGATAGAAGTGGGGTATACTTTTCCCCAGGTGGTCAGTTATATGATGTCTATAGAGAATGCATGTATGGAGACTTGCAGAGGTGGAGATAGGAGATTTCACCTTCAGCACAACAGAGGTATCACCCTTCTCCGAGGTAGGCATCATCCTAGTAAGGGTCAACCTTACTCTAGACCTACTGAGACTATAGAGGGAGCACCTCAGGTTCTAAGTAGTCCTGTGATAGGTTATGGTCCTCACAGTGGATTAGGTTCATGATAGACTTCTCAGGGTTTATTATCTAGGCATTCATGTTTTGGATCTCATACTAATTTAGCTGGTACATATCGGTGGGCTACATTTGGTGGAAAGTGCTATACATGCGGTGAGTTTATCCATCTGGCTAGAGAGTGTCCTATAGTCACATATCGCAAGTGAAAGGATCGGCAGGATCAAATTCATAGGGCCCAGTAACTATAGTTAGAGATGGTGCCCCGGGTCTTGCAGTTAGTGGTACAAGTGTTCTGTTCGAGGCCAGATGCATTCCATCCCATGGTTTTTTAGGTCAGATAGAAGACGAGCCTCCAAGTATTAATCAAATTTGCATAAATTTTGTTATTAGTGATTATTTGGCTTGTTAGATCCATCTTGTTATTCTTGTAATTACCCTACTTGGACTTATGTGAGCATGCTTACTTTTCCTGATTACTTGCCTATCGTTTTCTATGACATCTTTATTTAAAATTATGTGTATGTATTTATCTTTCATTGGTGATTTCTTTTAGTAGCGGTATGATTTTTTTGAAGTAGTGGTAGAGTTATAATGTGTGGATATTGACAACTTTCTCTTGGGTAGATCCTTTCCCCTTCCTAGTTTGCCCACCCTCTTAGCGTGCTTAGCTGGTATGAGGTTTCTTTTGAGAAAAGGGTGTGTATGTAGTTATTACCCTTATAGTCTACTATAGATGTCATTCATAATTCTTTCTTTATTCAATTCGTGTTCATAGTTCCTAAGACAATGAAGTTATGGTTTGCCCTTCAGATTTGGTTTGATTTTCTTTTTATGGAAAGTTTGATGGTTAAGTTATCGATTCAGCTAGTTGTGTGATGTGGTGTCAAATATCTATGTTTGAGTTTTGAAGGTTTGAAAGGGATTTGTCCTTGGTTATTCTAAGTAGGGCAGTGTTTTAGCTTGAAGCGTCATGTAAAGAAGGTTCTATTGGGATTCATGGAAGAGATAGAGTAATACAGTTGTGATCGACCAATGATTAGTGAACAAGGAGTGATTATAGAGCGAAGTTTGCAAGTGTCATTATGGTTAGCTGGCAGTGTTCCTTGTGGTGTACCTTGCCATGGTTCATCTTTATTTAAGTTGGTTTTGGTGGGTTGATCTACGTACTCGCTACCTGCAGGCTTAGCTTTCCTTAAGTTTGAGTGGTTAGCTTTAACTTGCACTGGCGGATCGACTGGTGGTATTTGTTGCGATAGTTCGGTTCCATTGGGTCACTTTTGCAGGTTTAATAGGCTAACTATCACGACCCAACCCTGTAGGCCGTGATGGGTGCCCAAACTGGGCACTCGCATATATCTCTGCTATTTGTAAGTAAATCTGTCTCCTATTTAAGTTATAACATATCAACAGGCAGGATAACGTATAAGCTGGCGAGGCTTATCATAGGCACCACTGGACATACATGCATATACAACCCATACACAACCCTTATACATGTCCACAGACCTCTAAGAGTAAGAACAATAATATAAGGCGGGACAGGTCTCTCGCCATACCCATGAACAAACAAATATATACATCGAAGATTAATACGAAAACTAGGCTCCGGCATAATAGAGCGCTTCTGAACGGCTGAGTGGAACTCCTATGCTGACAGATCCCCAAAGTATGTATCTGTACCTGCGGGCATGAACGCAGCTCCTCCAAGAAAGGGAGATCAGTATGACATATGTACTTAGTATGTAAAGCATAGACATCATAAGGAGATTACGGTTGGCGTAGGATGCAGGGGTAAAGTATAGCATTTAACCATTTACCGTTTATCGTACTTGCATCATATAAAAGAAAGTCATACATATTACTATCATGTACTGTGCCTGGCCAGTTAGGGGACTCGGTGTACCGTCTACATCATTCTGTCATATAAGCACATACATATTATTAGCACTGTGGAACATACCGCCCGATCCATGTATAAGTAAGCACATGCCGAGGAACGTACGGCCCGATCTTTACATCATATAATAATACCAAGGAACGATGGCCCGATCCACATATCATATAGTAATACTGAGGAACATTAGGTCTGATCCACATATCATATAGTAATACCGAGGAATGTTCAGTCGGATCCACATATCATATAGTAATGGTGAGGAACGTTCAGTCCAATCAACATATCATATAGTAATGCCGAGGAATGTTCGGTCCGATCCACATATCATACAGTAATGCCGAGGAATATTTGGTCCGATCTATATATCATATAATAATAATTATATTATAGCTGGCTTAGGACCCTAGACATGTACTAAAGTAATATGAAATGTTCATAGAATTAGGGATACCCGTTGTAACATAGTCCTTAAGACTAGGAGCTTCTGCACCCAGTACTTCTCAATATATAGAGTTCAAGGAAAGTAGTGCAACTTACTACAAGGGTTTGACATTCAGAAGTGAATAAGAGATACGAATTACATTTATGACTTAAGAGTGTAGATTACCCCAGAGCTCATATCACATTTTGCTTACAATTAGTACATGCCAAAGGAAGAGAAAGACTCTACTTTTCCTTAAGGAGACATCATTTACATATATCGTACCCGGCCCGTCATGGTCTTGGTATCATAACCTTATTATTGCATTACCTTACCATCATAGCACCACACTTATGTCAAAGACATATCAAGTGGAAAGAAGGGTAGATCTAAGTACTTATGCCAAAACATCCCAAGAGAAAGGAGAAAACTTTACATACTTATGACTCTCCATCATATAGAAGCCTTGAGAGGCAATAACTAAACTAGTATAGGAATTATACCATCGAGAAGTGAATAATACTTATGAGTCATACTTGGGGTTCTATGAATGGAATTATCCCCACATTTCGTATATCAATCATTTAAGGCTAAGACATGCCAAAAGAAAAGAAGAATAGCTTTACATACCTCTTACGGATTACTCTTACACATTCGCCTCGTCATCTCTTGAACCTATTTAACATGAAATTAATACTAAGGTTAATGACATTTCACTTTCCAATTTCCAACTCTACACCCAAGTACTCATAGGAGTTATTTTCTTATCCATTACCCTCGACTAGTTTGTTACTAGTTTCGAACTTACCAAAAATCGAGCAGTATCTCCCCAATAACTTCAACATCCCCCAGATTTTAACTCGGCCACAATGTCAAAAAATATACCAAAAACAATAACCAGCAGCATATTTACAAGTAAATCACTTCAACCTTACACCATACAATCTCCAAACAACTAGCTTCAAACTACGATACAAAAATAGAGTTATTAATATTTGTTTCACAAAATCATTAACCATACCAAAGAGAGGGTCGTGTGGATGTAACCACAATCACCCACACCCTTGTTAAAATACTTTGAAGCCCTGCAACATACAAACCAACCAGCTGCACCTGTAGCACTAGAATAACAATCCACTGCTCGATTTCGATTTAGTTATAACCACTTTAATTTAGTTTGTTTCTAACGTCAATCATCCTTATGCAATTTTTCAACTTCCAACCTTATTTAAGACATTTAATATACCTCATAAAAACATCATATACTCTGATTTGAATGGGAAGCCCTTACCTTGCCCAAAACTTGTCAAACTCGTCGAAACTTGCCTAAAAAATTCCTTTAGTGCGCCTACAACTTTGTGGATGCTTGCTAACATTTTTGTGCTTCTAAAAATCATAAATATTCATTTATAATACCTTAATAACATCATGGTACACCCTATATAATTAATTCCCGGAGCAAAATTAAAGAACTCACCTTTTTTCCTTCCAAAACTGTGGCTCTCTCCCTCTCTAGTTTCTTCTCTTCTATTCTTTCTTGTTCTTGAATTTTATAGAGGAATATAGAACTTAATGAGTCATAAGATATGTATATATATAGTCTAATTTAAGGGGGGGACACATGTCATCCCCTCAGTGGTGACATGTGTAAATCCATCATTGGGCCAACACATCTCTTCCTCTAATCATGGGCTGCCACGTGAATGTGGGGAACCAACCCCTTTGATCCAACTTCTACCATGTGGCACTTCCAAATGCTGCCACATGTCACTCTCCCATACTTCCACATGGCACTTTCTTTTTCCCCTCATGGGTTCGTAATCTCACCTTCTTTTACAAACCTATGTAATCCTTGATACGTAAGCTTGGAAGCTTACGTAAATAAATCAAGTCCTACGACTTATTTTTTGGTGTCCAACTTCTTCTGAATTCTTCTAACTCTATTTTCAATCTTCTCTACTATGGGGTATTGCATTCTTCTTTCCTTAGAGTTGTTTGATAGCGTTATAGATTACCTGGCTCACATGGTAACTCTTAAGAAGCTTAATAGTTCTTAAGAAGTCTTAAGAAGCTTTAATAAGCTTTAAGAAACTTTAGGAAACCTTAAGAAACTTAAGAGGCTTACAATCCTTCCATGAAACTTAAGAGTCTTTCAAGAGACTTAAGAACACTTTCCAAGGTACAAAAGTACGGGGTGTAACATACTTCCTCCCTTTAGAACATTTGTCCTCGAATGTGAACCACAACCTTCCTCAAGATCTTATATAGACCATATGGAGAGTTTTTCTTTTCCACTGCAATAACATATTCATTTCCTCTTCAGCTTCCTAGGTCACTTCTTCACGGTTTTTGTTTTGCCTCAACGCCTTGATGGAAGCTACGTCCTTAGCTCAAAACTTTCTACTCCGCCGATCCAGGATAGTGATAAGTTGGTTCTCGTTAATTCAGATTCCTCCATGGTTCTTTGCTCATATTTGGCTCCAATTTTCCTATCGCACATTACATTTACACTCGTGCAATAATGTGCGAAAGCACTCAACTTATCCTAAGGGTTACCTTAGCATCGTCTCGCTAGTCTTCAGATTATGCCTTGCCCTTTCCTCTTTTATCTTACAACCGATATCGAGGTAGATCCTTCGTTCAACCCTGGTCACGTCTTTTTAGTCATTTGATTTAACTTATCTTTGTATTCCTCTGTAATATCTCCAAAATATGATAACTCCTTTTCATTATGTACTCCTCTGCTTGGTCCTATGCTGTATATAAATATTCGTAGGTTTCACAAATCCTCTTATACAACTGGTATGAGGTAAACACAGTCTTTTCATCTCTCGGTCCATCTTGCTTTACATGTCGTCTTCACACTAGAACTTGCTCGCACTAACTCTATTTTGTCCTACTCTTTTCTTTTCTTCCTTTAAGCATTCCTTGGTCTCCTCATTTCCTACTGCAAAAGATTTTCTGTTCTTTCTCCTTGCTACTTGTATGTCACAATATCAGTGACCAATGGCGTTGTTTTCATATCTTAATCTTTACTCAAACATGGCCTTACTACCCTTTACACGGTCCTTAGTTTGCTCAGTCTTACTCTCTTATCGTATTCACCCTTTGTGGTAGGCACCCATCCCTTAAGGTCTCTACCAATAATTCTTCACACAGTCTCAGATACTGCAACTTCTATTTATTTATGGTTGGCCTCAAGCCCTTGCTAACTCGTGCCAGTATGGGATATCGCTTAAAATTTAAGCATTCCTGTCAACATGTGATAGTGTCAGTTGATTTCCTCTCACGCTTGTATTTATCTTGTCTACTTCCCCCCTTTAGGGTGAACCCATGTCATCCTCTGTTTATTTTCAACTATTCTCGTGCAAATGATTCTATTCCAACATATTTAACATGCTGCACCATATTTACACCCTCTATTACATCAGCCATACTTTAGGTTGCCCCTATAAGAAACTGTAGTACAACCATGGGGTGCTTAGTATTCTCGATAGATAGTACATAATTTAGTCCAAGTACTGGTACTCGAGTCATATAACTAATGTAGTAGTTTAGCTAAATCCACATTTTATTCATCCCAATCAGTACGTTACTAGCACTTAAAATCGTGTTCGACTCTCCATTTGGGGGCCCTTATATTCTGATGACACATGTTTCATGTTTTGTTATCACCTCTTTTTTTTCCCCAAAGGATACCAATTGTTCCTTTAATAATTTCACAATGCCTCAATTGTTTTACAATTTTCCATTCCATATCCTCGAGGGATCCCACTATTTCCAAAGTGGAGGTACATATACACAATACCCCTTTCTTCTTCATGAGCTTTCATCCTTATTGTGTACCGGATGCTAACTCCTAATCTTACTCACAATCACATTCTTTAGTTACTTCTTTACTAGGCTCTACGTACTTCATGATGATCCTTATTATATTCACACTATATTCTGCTCATGGTCCATCCCGGAGGGTAATATTTCTTAACTTTTATTCACGATTCTTACTCTGGGCTAATTCCACCTGGTGGAGCAAGCGTACTTAACCCCTTCTCCTTCCTCGTCATTCTCATCCTTAATAACTCGCAAGCTATCTTAAGACATTCCTATACATCACCATTCTTTTCACCATATCAGTATTGACCTTCTACTTGCCACCCATATCGCAATTAACTTATTTCCCAAAGTTAGTTGTACTCCTAATTTAGTCGGATCTTATTGTTACCATATATACAATCTCTTAAGATATATTACAACTATATATCTCATTCTCTTTCTATTTCCAAAAAAATTTCAACAGAGTTTTTCTATATTCCTAACTATCCCAAACCTGCACTCAGGAAATACCAATAATGCCTCACAGGGTCAATACATATATATTCATATCACAGCCTCGCAGGGCGCCCAATATCAACAATAGTATAAAATGATAGACTTACCTCGTATGTCCAACTCAAACTGCACCCGTTACACTTTCCTATCTACTTTTCCTTTCAATTTTTAACTTTACATTTTAATCATATTTCAATCTTCTTACCTTACCCAGCATGCCTCTTTCGCACCTTTACTTACCTATATACTGTGTACCTTCCAATTTCATCCGTCACTTTCTTTTTTTAATATCATTCTTTAGCTGAAACCAAAGGTTAGAAAAAAAGGAATTTCATTTCTTATGGATGAGCTCTATTGCATGATCTAAGAAAAGAAAGAAAGGTAACATCCTAAATATCCTATAGCCTCCTATTTATAGATGTGGTACACCATACACCGATAAAAATGACTCTACTAGATACGGTCTATAGATATTCCGAGGACAAAACTGCTTTGATACCACATTTTTCACAAACCAACCCCATAGGCTGTGATGGCTGCTCGAACTGGGCACTCGCATATATCCCTGTTATCTGTAAGTAAATTTGTCCCCTGTTTAAGTTATAGCACATCAACAGGCAGGATAACATATAAGACGGCGAGGCTTATCATAGGCACCACTATACATACATGCATATACAATCCATACACAAACCACATATATGTCCACAGACCTCTAAGAGTAAGAACAGTAACATAAGGCGGGACAGGGCCCCCACAGTATCCATGAACAAATAAATATATACATCAAAGGTTAATACCAAAACTAGGCTCTGGTACAATGGAGTACTTCTGAACTGCTGAGTGGAACTCCTACACTGATAGATCCCCAAAGTGTGTATCTGTATCTGCGGGCATGAATGCAGCCCCCCCGAGAAAAAAGGGTCAGTACGTCATGTGTACTTAGTAGGTAAAGCATAAATATCATAAGGATATTATAGTTGGCATAGGATGCGGGGATAAAGTGTAACATTTAACCATTTACCGTACTCGCATCATATAAGAAAAAGTCATACATATTACCATCACGTACTATGCCCGGCCCGTTAAGGGACTCGGTGTACCATCTATATTATTCTGTCATCATAAGCACACACATATTATTAGAGCTGTGGAATGTACAGCCCAATCCATGTATATAGTAAGTACATGCCGAGGAATGTACGGCTCGATATGCACATTATATAATAATGCTGAGGAACAACGACTCAATCCATATATCATATAGTAATGCTAAGGAATGTTTCGTCTGATCCACGTATCATATAGTAATGCCGAGGAACGTTTGGTACAATCCACATATCATATAGTAATAATGAAGAATGTTTGGTCCGATCCACATATCATATAGTAATGCCGAGGAATGTTTGGTCTGATCCACATATCATATAGTAATGCCGAGGATTGTTTGGTCCAATTTATATATCATATAATAATATTTATATTATAGCCGGTCTTGAGACCCTAGAAATTTACTAAAGTAATACTAACGGTTCATAGAATCAGGGATACCCATCGTCATATAGTCCTTAGGACTAGAAGCTTCTACACCCAGTACTTCTCAACATATAGAGTTCAAGGAAAGTAGTTCAACTTACTACAAGGGTTTGACATTCAAAAGTGAATAAGAGATACGAATAACATTTAGGACTTAAGAGTGGAGTTACCCCTGAGCTTGTATCACATTTTACTTACATTAGGACATGCCAAAGGAAGAGAAAGAATAAGCTTTGCCTAGTCTCTACTTTTCCTCAGTGAGTCATCATTTACATATATCGTACCCGACCTGTCATAGTCTTGGTATCATAACCTTATTATTACATTACCTTACTATCATAGCACCACACTTATTTCAAAGACATATCAAGAGGAAATAAGGGTAGCTCTATGTACTTATGAAAAAACATGCCAAGAGAAAGGAGAACTTCACATACTTACTACTCTCCATCATATAGAAGCCATGAGAGGCAATAACTCACCTAGTATAGGAATTATACCATCGATAAGTGAATAAGACTTATGATTCATACTTGGGGTTCTATGAATGTAATTATCCCCACATTTTGTATATCGATCACTTAAGGCTAAGACATGCCAAAAGAAAAGAAGGATAACTTTACATACCTCTTACGGATTACTCTTACACATTCGCCTCGTCATCTCTTGAACCTATTTAACATGAAATTAATACTAAGGTTAATGAACTTTCACTTTCCAATTTCCAACTCTACACCCAAGTACTCATAGGAATTATTTCCTTATCTATTACCTTCAACTAGTTTGTTACTAGTTCTGAATCTACCAAAAATCGGGCAGCATCTACGCTATAACTTCAACATCCTCGAGATTTCAAATCTGCCACAATATCACCAAACATACCACCAACAACAACCATCAGAATATTTACAAGTAAATCACTTCAACCTTACACAATACAAGCTCCAAACAACTAGCTCCAAACTATGATACGAAAATAGAGTATTTTAATCTTTATCTCGTAAAATCTTTAACCATACCAAATGGAGGGTCATGTGGCTGAAACCAGTAGCACCCACACCCTTTTTAAAATACTTTAAATCCCTTCAATGCTCAACCTAACCATCTTCACTCACAGCATCACAACGACAACCCACTACTCGACTTCGATTTAGCTATAACCACTTCAATTTAGTTTGTTTCTAATGTCAATCATCTTTATGCAATTTTTACAATTCAAAACTTATTTAAGACATTTAATATAACTCATAGCAATATCATAAACTCCTATTTTAAAGGGAATCCCTTACCTTATCCAAAACTCGTCAAACTCATTAAAACTTGCCTCGAAAGTTCCTTTAGCACGCCTACAACTTTGTGGCTGCGTGCTAAAGTTTTAGTGCTTCTCCAAACCCTAAATTTTCATTAACCTTCATAAAATCGTGGTACACATTAGATAATTAATTCACGAAGAGAAATCGAAGAACTCACCTTTTTTTCCTTCTAAAACCGTGGCTCTCTCCCTCTCTAGTTTCTTCTCTTCTCTTCTTTCTTGTTCTTGAATTTTCTAGAGGAATATAGAACTTAAAGAGTCATAAGATATGTATATATATAGGCTACTTTAGGGGAGGACACATGTCATCCCCTAAGTGGTGACACGTGTCAAGCCCTCTTTGGGCCAACACATCTCTTCCTCCAATCACGAGCTGCCACATAGAATGTAGGGGCCCACCCACCTTTCCTCTATCTCCTTCCATATGGTACTCCCAGCTGCTGCCATGTGGCACTCTCCCATGCTGCCATGTGGCACTTTCTTTTCCCCCTCGTGGGTTCGTAATCTCATTTTCTTTTGCGAACCTATGTAATCCTTGCTAGGTAAGCTTGGTATGTAATCCAGTAGCTTAAGTATGTAAGATTTCCATGTTGGAAGCTTACATAAATAAGTCGAGTTCTAAGACACATTATTTGGTCTCCAACTTCTTCCGAATTCTTCTAACTCTATTTCCAATGTTCTTTACTATGGGGTATCACATTCTCCTTTCTTTAGAGATATTTGATAGCGTTATAGATTATACGGATCACATGGTAACTCTTAAGAAGCTTAATAGTTCTTAAGAAGTCTTAAGAAGCTTTTAGAATCTTTAAAAAACATTAGAAAACCTTAAGAAACTTAAGAGGCTTATGATCCTTCCATGAAACTTAAGATCCTTTCAAGAGACTTAAGAATGCATTCCAAGGTACAAAGGTATAGGGTGTAACACTAACAAATGACTTATTGGGTTAGTTTTGCTCCTGGATTGGTGGTTTACTCAGATTTGCACTCAAAGAGTTGTACATGAACTCATGGCATCAAATTTGATTGCATTATGATTGGATTCTAATATTGGCTCAGTTTTTAGAAACTCCATTGGTAGCAGAGTGTCATGATCCAAGCCTAGGGCCTAGACGTGGCATGGCGAATGAGGAACCCAAAAGTACCTCAAATAAGCCTCTTAGCATTCTTTTAGCCTTTCATAGGTAATGATGATAAATAAACAAGTGGAAATCATAATAGTAAATCTTAAACTTACATATGTCCAACAATACCTCTAACTTTTAGATTTAACGGGGCTAAGACAAGTCCCTAGATCACCTTCAATCATAATAGAAGAAATTCCATAGTAAAATATCTCAGCATATCATAAGCTAGAAAGATAAAGGAGTATTGTTCCCAGAACATGGGAACTCACCAAAAGTAGTCTTCAACGGAATCTCAACTATCCACGTGGAGGAGAACGAGGAGGAGCACTAATCCCTTCATGGTGATATCATGTAGGCAAAAGAGTATGCGTTAGTACTTTGAATGTACGAAGTATGTAAGGAGGCATGAACATTGAGAAAACATTAAAACATTTATGTAATATGGAACATAATGTAATGCATGCATAATAAATCATATAGATATCCTTTAAAACATTCATTTTGTGGGAAAATAACCATAACTGACATTTAAGACCATGCGAGCTATTACATGGAATCCAACATAACCCTCTACGTTGCCGGAGAGACTACTTGCCAGGTAGAACTTCATCCACTTCACTTGTTTCTTTAACTCAAACTTTAAGGGCTATTTATGGATCCATTAGCCTAAGCCTACAAGGGCTCCTATGTTGGCACATAGTTAATGAGGCAAGGGATTGCTACTAGGATTCCCTTACCGAATCACACCTCAATGCCTTATTCGGTGCTAAGTCAATCCCATGAAATAGTTTAATAATTCAAAATAGTTATAGCATATAGATTGAGAATTCAAAACATCATTTTTGGTAGAATAGCTCATTAAAACATTTGGTGATTCAAATATGCAAGAATTATCCTTATAGCATAAAGAATCCATCATTAATATCATTTCATCATTCTTTCATTTCATAGACTCCCTTTTGATCATAGATATTGCTTTCATAAACATTCATTTGGAGTCAAAGTTTTCAAGTCAAATTTTATTGAAAACATAGTAAAATTAGGTGGGTTCAAATCACTTCAACTTCCAAACATGTGTGTAAATAAATATACATAAATAGTTTGAAATCCATTAATTAAAAATCATACTTTAAACAACCCACTATGAATTTTAAGAACTTTTAAATAGATAAATAGAGGAACCATCAATTCATACATAT
The DNA here is from genome assembly GCF_947179165.1 of Solanum dulcamara. Taxonomy (NCBI): domain Eukaryota; kingdom Viridiplantae; phylum Streptophyta; class Magnoliopsida; order Solanales; family Solanaceae; genus Solanum; species Solanum dulcamara. Next base: position 32,786,611 of record NC_077241.1, on the reverse strand, counting down.
GAAACTATGTTGCATCAAAATAGACCAATAATCATTAGTTTAACCATGATTCATACTATTAAGTAAAAATAAGAATTACCATAAGAAAATATTACTTGAAATCAAGAGACTTAATTGAAAGAGTTTTTGGACTACATGAGTGGAAGAACCCATGGATAAACATCTACATAACTTAGAGTAAAGCTTAAAGAAAATGAATATAATTTATCATATAATCAAAATAATTTAGAAATAAGAGTAGAAAGAATACTCTTATTGAAGCCTTACATACCTGGAATCCGAAGCTTTAGTCGGAACCAAAGGACTTAATGAACACTCTTGAGTCCTAGCTTTTCTCCTCGCTGGAATATTTTGTGTACTACCCGGAGTATATGAATAACCGAAATAATATTTCTTCACTACTAAGAACTAAAACTATATTTGAGAAGGAGTAAACAAGTGTATAGAGAGAAAAATTGCTTGAAAAAGCTTGATGAATAAAATCAGGAAATAAGGTGGGTATTTATAGGAGTAGAAGAGGGACCTAACAATAAATAAAAATAATTACAAAGGATGATCTTGAAATTTCAATTGAGGATTTTGATGTCATGGATGATGTCAAAGGGTTCTAGATCTTTTCATGGTAGGTGAGATGGATTCTTTTTAACAGAATACTATTTTTCGGAGCTGCGTTTGAATAAGATAAATTCCTTATTAGGATTTTGTGTACGCATAAGAATTGTAGATGTGGAAGTCTTGTTTCATTTAGTTCAAGAATCAACCAATTTGGAGCATCCTAAAGTAAGATATGAATTTTCTTCTATAAATACTCTATTCTATCACAGCATCCTGTCTTACAACAATTAATTTATTTGACCTACTTAACCTCTGAAACATAAAATATGATCTTCCCAAAAGTTGTAGGTAATGATATTGTGGTTACTTAGAAATTTGAATCACCTAATTTGGACCATCCTAAAAAGTTATTCCAAAAATACAGAGGATGTATCATTTTTTTTGGCGAGAATTGAAACATCGTATACAACATTTTTAGGGGATGTTACATTATCTCCCCCTTGGAAACATTCGTCCTCGAATGAGAAAAGACTTATCTTAAGTAGAGTAGAGTCTAAACCAACAACCCATCATTAATGCAATAGTGTAATTTAAAACATCGTTTGAAACATATATCATAATTTTGTAAGCATATGACAATAAAAGTTTAGATGCAAAGATTTCAAGTAATTGAGCAAGGACAACTTAACACCTTAGGTTTGGGTAGAGGGAAAAACATAAGGGTATCGCTTAATCATATCCGCTTCCACTTCCCATGTTGCACTTTCTATTTGTTGATACCTCTAAAGGACTTTAACAGATGCAACTTCTTTGTTCCTCAATCTCTTAACTTGCCGGTCCAAAATTTCGACAGGAACTTCTTCATAGGTCAAGTTTTCTTCAATATTCACTACTTCCATAGGTACAATGTAACTAGGATCACCCACACTTTTTTTTTCAACATAGACACATGAAACACCAGATGAACTATGGCCATTTCCAATGGTAATTCCAACTCACATGCAACCTTGCCAACACGTCTCACGATTCTATAAGGCCCTACATACCTAGGGCTCAATTTCTCTTTTTTACCAAATCGAACCAAACCCTTCATGGATGAAACCTTCAGATACACCCAATCGTCCACATTAAACTCAAGATCCCTTTTTCTAGTGTCGGAATAGGACTTTTGACGACTTTGAGCCATCTTCAACCTTTCTCTAATGATCTTTACCTTCTTTAAAGAATCAACTACCAAATCGGGTCCCAACAAGGTCATCTCACCTACTTCGAAGCAACCAACCGGTGATCTACACCGTCTCCCATACAAAGCCTCAAACAACGCCATCTCAATACTTGAGTGGTAACTATTATTATAGGCAAACTCGATGAGTGGTAGATAATCATCCCAATTTCCTTTAAACTCCAACACACAATCCCTTAACATATCCTCTAGTATTTGAATCGTCATTTCAGCTTGCCCATCCATTTGAGGATGGAATGCTGTGCTCAACTTTACCTTAGTACCGAGGCTTTTCTGAAATGATCTCCAAAAGTGAGAAGTTAATTGGGTACCACAATCCAAAATAATGGATAACGGCATACCATGCAACCTCACCAACTCCTGAATATACAACTTGGCATAGTCTTCAGCACTATAGGAAGTCTTAACCGATAGAAAGTGAGATGACTTAGTCATTCTATCAATAATTACCCAAATCGAGTCATGACGCTTCTGGGTATGAGGCAAACCCACTACAAAATCCATATTCACATCTTTCCACTTCCAAGTAGGGATTTCAATTTCTTGGGCTAGGCCACCCGGTCTTTGATGTTCGGCCTTCACTTGTTGGCAATTCGTACATTCGGACACAAACCTTGCTATGTCCTTTTTCATGCAACCCTACCAACACAATTCCTTTAAGTCTTGGTACATTTTCATTGAACTGAGATGAATGGAGTATGTAGAATTATAAGCCTCCATTAAGATCAAACTCCTTAGGCCATCAACATATGGAATATATATGCGACCTTGGTAGTATAGCACCCCATCTCCCCCTTGGGAAAAGACCTCTATCTTCTTTTCCTTTACCAACTTCTTTAACTCGATAAACTTTGGGTCAAGATCTTATTTTGATTTAACATCCACCACCAAAGAGGATTCAGACCTATTTTGAACAACCATACCACCATCATTAGTACCACACAACTTTACCCCTAATCTAGACAACTGGTGAACATCTTTCACCAACTTCCCTTTCCTTCCATCCACATGGGCCACACTCTCCATAGACACTCTACTAAGTGTATCAGCAACCACATTGACTTTACCCGGATGATAGTGTACACTCATGTCATAGTCCTTAAGGAGTTCTAGCCACCTTCTTTTCCTTAGATTAAGGTCTTTTGGGTGAACCCATATTGAAGACTTTTATGATCAGTATACACATCCACATGTACCCCATAGAGGTAATACCTCCAAATCATCAGAGAAAAAATAATGGTTGCCAATTCAAGGTCATGGGTAGGGTAGTTACACTCATGCACTTTTAATTGCCTAGAAGCATAGGCTATGACCTTGCCATTTTGCATTAAGACACAACCTAAACCAATATTTGAAGCATCACAATAAACTACAAACCCTTCTAATCCTTCTAGGAGAGTCAAAATAGGAGGAGAGGTAAGTTGATCTTTCAAGGTCTGGAAAACTCTTTTCACACTCATCCGTCTATATGAATTTGGATTTCTTCTGGGTCAATTTTGTTATAGGAGATGAGATGGAAGAAAAACCTTTGATGAACCTTCTATAGTACCCGGCTAGACCCAAGAAACTCCTAATATCTGAAGAAGACAATGGTTTAGGCCAATTCTCAACTGCCTCTTTTTTCTTAGGATCAACCTTGATTCCATCACCAGACACTACGTGACCAAGAAATGCCACCTTTTTTAACCAAAATTTACACTTACTAAATTTTGCAAACAATTGCCTATCCTTCAACGTTTGAAGCAAAACTCTCAAGTGATTTTTATGTTCTTCCTCACCCCGAGAGTAAATCAAAATATAATCAATGAAGACCACCACAAAAGTATCAAGGTAAGGTTTGAACACCCTATTAATCAAGTCCATGAATACCACTGGTGCATTTGTTAATCCAAAACTCATCACCACAAACGCAAAGTGACCATACCTTGTTCGGAAGGCTATTTTGGGAATGTCACACTCCCTCACCGATAGTTGGTGATAGCCGGACTAAAGGTTGATCTTGGAGAAGTGACTTGCCCGTTGTAATTGATCAAATAAGTTATCTATTTTAGCGAATGGGTACTTATTCTTAATGGTCATCTTATTTAATTGCCGATAGTCTATACACATTTGAAGTGACCTATCCTTCTTTCTCACAAATAGAATGAGAGCACCCCATAGAAAAATACTTGGTCTTATGAACCCCTTCTCTAACAAGTCCTTTAATTGTTCCTTCAACTCTTTCAATTCTGTTGGGGCCATACGGTAAGGAAGAATAGAGATAGGTTAGGTATTAGGGAGGAGATTAATACTAAAATCAACTTCCCTTTTGAGAGGGATACTAGGAAGGTCATCGGGAAAGACATCAGGGAATTCATTGACTATAGGAACTGACTCAAGAGTAGGACTTTTGGATTCGACATCCCTAACCCTTATAATGTGGTAAATAAAACTCTTAGAAATCATTTTTTGGGCCTTAAGATAAGAAATGAACTTACCCTTTACCACCAAATCATGGCCCTCCCATTCAATAACAAGCTCATTTGGAAATTGGAACTTGACTCGATGAGTCCTATAATCTATGGAAGCATAAGATGCATGTAACCAATCCATCCAAAGAATGACATCGAAATCTATCATGTCAAGCTCAATGAGATCACAAGAAATAACTTTATGCATGATGGACACAAGGCAACCCTTATAGACCTTTTTAGGAATAACCAACTCACCAATAAGGGTAGACATGAAATAGGGCTCTAATAACATTTCACGTAAAATATCAAATCTATTAGCAAGGAATGGAGTAACAAAAGATAAATTTGCACCCTGATCTAATAGTGCATACACATCAAAAGAAAAGACCTTTAACATACCAGTAATGACATTGGGTGCATCCTCAACCTCTCGTCTCCCATGCAAGGAGTAAAAGTGGTTGGTGTAGTGGACACCTCTTTGGACTTGTCGACCATGAGCAATTTGGCCTTGAGGCCTACTACCACCATTTCTACAATCCTTAGCATGGTGGCCCAACTTGCCACACTTAAAGCATGCATTGAAGTCGGCTAAGCATTCCCCTTTGTAAGTCCTTCCACACTTCTTGCAAGCGGGGAAAGTTTGAGTAGCAACATTCTCTCTTGGAACCATTGGTTTACCACTCGTGTCCTTGTTGAACCTTGGAGGATAATTATTGGTGGAACCTTGTCCCATAAATCGTTGCCCACCTTGGTTTTTGCCATTGTTACTATCATGACCCAACCCTATAGTTAGCGACTGGGGTCCGATCTGGACCCCCTTATGCGTATCAATCAGCTACCCTTAAGTTAAATCGTGTGTGATGTGATACCATACACAAACCCCAATGGGTCAAAAACGTTTTTTCATAAACCTATAGCCTCATTCAGCTGTATCATAATAGGAAAGGGCATGCGAGCCGACGAGGCTGCCTCACCACAAAAACGTTTACAATATGTCGTATAACCGTAACTGAAACAAACTTACAAATAACCCACAAACACATATCTATAGACCTCTAAGAGTAATAACTGCATCATATGGTAGGACAAGGCCCCCGCCATACCCTTGAATAAATAAATATGTATATTGAATGACCAGTATCAAATATTAGGCTCCAGGACAGTGAAGCACTTCCGACATAGCTGAGAGGAACTCTTAAGTTGACTGATCTCCAAAATGAACATTTGTACTTGTGGGCATAAAACGCAGCCCCCCAGAGAACGGGGGGTCAGTACGACATATGTACTGAGTATATGAAGCATAACATATCATAACTGAAACAACAACTAAAATAGGGATACAGAAAACATATATAACAGTTAACAGATTACTGTACCTGCAACTTAGGACATGCAGTCATATACCTTATCATACCCTATACCCGGTCCTTTAGTGAACTCGGTATCATAATCATTTCATCATAATCATGCTCGGCCCTTCATGGGATGCGGTGAATGATTATTGCATCATATATCATGCCCGGCCCTTCATGGGATGCAGTGAATTTATCATGCCCAACCCTTTATGGGACGCGGTGAATTCATCATACCCGGCCCTTCATGGGACGTAGTGAATTTATCATGCCCGGCCCTTCATAGGACGCGGTGAATTTATCATGCCCGGCCCTTCATAGGGCATGGTGAATTTATCATGCCCGACCCTTCATAGGGCATGGTGAATTTATCATGCCCGGCCCTTCATGGGACGCGGTGAATTTATCATGCCCGGCCCTTCATGGGGTGTGGTAATTTATCATGCCTGGCCCTTCATGGGACGCAGTGAATTTATCATGCCTGGCCCTTCATGAGATGCTGTGAATGACGTATTAACAGCCTGCACGAGTAAAGTAACGAGGAACCAAATGCAATTAGTTCATTCTCTGAGATTCGGTATAACAATCGTCATGGATTATCATTTGAGAATCAAAACTATCATCGTCTAACGTATCCTCTAACTTTCATTAGGGGCCACATCGACGGAGTCTCAAGAGTCCTAGGCTTTTATTAAGGTAATACCAAATGGCCTATGCAATCAGAGACACTTGTCATTATAGAATTCTTAGGCATGGGAGCTCATACATTCAATTAGTATTCATCATATAGGGACTCGAGGGTAGTAGTTCAACTACTTCAAGAACTTTGATATTAAGAAATGAATAGGAGTTATAGATCATGCTTCCCATGCATCCGGTTATAATTTCCTATATAGAAGGCTTGAGGGTGATAGCTCAGCTACTTTAAGAACCTTAGCATTTAGAAGTGAACACGAGTAAATAGGCTCTATATATATTACCTTTTATCCCATAGAAGCCTTAAAAAGGAAATAGCTCAACTATTACAGGAGTTCTACCATTACGAAGTGGATAAGAATTATGGACTGTACTCGGAGCTTTACGAATGGAACTATCCCTAAGTTCCATATACAAACCATTCATAACTTATATCTAAAACATGCCAAAATAAAGAAGAATAGATTTACCTACTTATGCCAAAAACATGCCAAGATAAGGAATAAGCTTTACATACTTATTCCAAAAATATGCCAAAAGAAAGCTTCACATACCTGTTATGGGTTAGTCTTTGTCCCGGTCGCCTTGTCGTCCCGTGAACCTATTTAACATGGAATCAATACGAATATCAACCAACTTAGACTTTTACAGCATCTTATATTACCTACAAGTATTCACAACATTCATTTCCTCGCTCACCTTCTCGACTAGTTCCTTACCTAGGTAAGGCGTTAACGAAAATTGGGCAGCATCTCCCTTATAATGTGCCCTATCCGAATTTCCAATTATACTCCTAATAGCTACAGCCAACTAAAAACAATAACATGCACCATATATATATATATATATACAATTCACATCAACCTTATACAACATAAACTCCAAACGATTCACTCGAAATTACACAACCAAAATAGGGTTTCTAGTTTCAATTTTATAAAACCTTTAACCGTTCAAAGAAGGGGTTCGTGTGGATTCAACCAGAAGCTTCCCCACCTATTTTAGAACACTTTTAGGCTCTAAAACACACCACCACACACCTACAGCATCCCTCACACGCACAACGCCTCATTTCGACTACAATTTAACCATAGTGATTCCAATTTAGTTTATTTCGAATGTTGAGCATTTCTACGACATTCTTAAACTTCCAGCAGCATAAAAGGGGTGTAATACACCATATAACAACACCATAAACTTCAAATTTAAAGTAAAGACCTTACCTTTCCCAAAATTGGCCAAAACGCGCCAACGCTATCAAAACGTAAATTCTGGACAGCCTATTGTCTTGTATTGTCGCTTAGTTTCGAAGGGGTAATTGAAAGAAACAAGATTTGTGGACTCAAAGAAAGTTATATACATGTGTCTTAGGGTCGCATAAAATTTTGAATCACCCATACATCAATTTTGTACAAAATGATATGCCCAAAATACCAACAACATTCCTTGTAGAATTTCTAAAACGAAATCTGGGCAGCAGCGCCCCCATACTTCACCACCTTTTTTTGAGCAGATAAAAGCAAAAATGGGTTTTAGAGGCTAAACAAAAGTTATAGCCCTATGAAATATATTTCCAAAACATCCTAAATCACTTGTAACGAAACCTTATACAAGGATTTATACTCGTTTTACGAACAGCAGTATCATTCAAAAACGGGTCTGTTAACAAGAAGAAAAACCTCCTCCTTTCCCTAACGATAAATCTTATGTTGTTAAACTCCGTCATATCACCATAGGATAGCTTAAATAATTAATTCACAGAAAGATATCTAGAAACTTACCTTTATTTTTCTTGGCAAACCCGTAGGTCTCTCTCTTGTTCTCTCAAGTTTTCCCTCAATTTTTTCCAAGTGAAAGATGCTGAAAATATGATGAATTAGTCATCACTTAACATATATATCCCTTTTTGGAAGGTGACATGTGTCATCCTCTAAGGGTGACATGTGTCACAACCATAGGCATCCATGTCACCTCATGCAACCAATCACATGCTTCCATGTGGCTATGTGGGACCCACCTCAAGTAGTTGTGTCACCTACTTGGTCCAAGTAGGTGCATCACCTACTTAGTCAAAGTAGGTACATCACTTGCTTGCTTCTGAGTAGGTTCTACGCCTCCTTCCGCCTCTCTCGTGGGTTCGTAATCTCATTTTAATTTAGGAGCCTATGTAATCCTTGCTACGTAAGCTCAACATGTACTCCAGTGGCTTAGTTATGTAAGTCATCCAAGTTGGTAGCTTATGTAGGTAAGTTGAGTCCTACGACTTGTTATTTTGGCCTCCAACTCATTTCAAATCCTTATAGACCTATTTCCAACCTTCACTCTTATGGGGCATCACGTCCTCCCTTCCTTAGAGTTATTTAATCACGTTATAGATAATCTGGGTCACGAGACAACTTTCAAGAAGCTTAAAAAGACTTTCCGAAGTATAAAGGTATGGGGTATAACATCTTTCCCCCCTTTAGAACATTCGTCCTTGAATGTTAACTAGCTTCATAAGGTCATATGATTGCTTCAAGATTTCTCTATATTGGTTGTCATCCAAAGGCCTCTTGTTAACCCATATAGTCAATTTAAGAGCATAATTACCTGTAGGCATAGGGAACATGTGATATTTCTTTTCATTTCTTCTTTCTAGTTCTCTTATGACACATCATATTGCACCCTTTACACGAATATGTGTGGGAGCTTAAAGTAGCTCAGAAGATGCCTTAGCATCGCCATACTAGTTTGTACGTAAACCCTTATCGTTTCTTACTTCCTTCATCTGATGTTAGGTCTCCACTATAGCTTTTGTCCTTAGTACTGATTGTACCTTAAAGGTTTTTCTTCAAACCATCTTATACCTTCCCTTAATGTATTCGAATATAGTAGTTACATGGCTACTACCAACTTCTTTTATCGAGTAATCACTTAGTTTTACTCTTGGAATACCACCATTCGTAGGTTGCATCAATTGTTTTGCAAAGTAACATCCGCTATCTCAAAGGGCCTTATCATCTTTCACGGTAGAGTCACATATCTACAATACTTCTTTATACCAACCTTTCCATGCAAGGCCAACATATACATACATCCATATCATCTCATATCACAGCCGTACAGGGCTTCTTAGGAGGTTACCTATCCTAGTACTACTCTAGCCCAAGCACGCTTAACTTCGGAGTTCTGATGGAATCTGGTGCATTAGTGCTGGTATGATTGCATCCTGCCCCATAGTATAACACTTCTTAACCTTTTTGATGATCCTTACCATGGGTTACTTACCCTTCTTAGTTAGTCTTATCCTTGTGTATCAATTCCGTCGGTGCCTTAATATATCATTCTATCCAGAACTACCGATCTTCTCTACATTATTTTCCTAGGGTCACAAGTCTTTTCCAACTTTGGTTTACCATATCAATACCAACCTCCTAGTTTTTATTGTCATCAATTCAGCAATTAACTTATTTCTCTAGGTCATCCATGCTCATGGTTTATCCAAATTTCATCATTATTGTGGGAACAACCTTTCAAGACATACAACAGCCCTATATCTCATTCTTTTTTTATTTCTAGGAAATATTGGGCAGAATTTCCTCTATATTTCTTACTGTCTCAAACCTGCAAGTAGAAAATACCAACAGTGCCTCGCAGGGACAACACGTATAAAGATACATATATACGTATTATATCACGTCATATCGCAAGCTCACAGGGCATTCAAATCATCAATAGTATAAACTGATGGACTTACCTCGTATGTCCAATTCGAACTGCACCTGTTTAGACTTTTCGTCTACTTTTCCTTTCACTTTTAAACCTTATATGTCAATTGTACTTCAACACCTTACCTGGAACCTATCATTCGTGCCTTGCTTACCTGAGTGCTGTGTAACTTCTAATATTGTTAGTAACCTTCTTCTATCGAAGTTGTCCTTCTGCTGAAATCACTAATTAGTATGAGGAATTTCATTCCCTATGACTTGGCTCTATCACACGATCGTAGATATGAAAGAAAGTAACATCCTAAATATCTTATAGCCTCCTGTCTATGGATATGGTGCACAACACACCGATAGACAAGACTCTACTAGATACGGTCTGTAGACACTTCAAGGACGAACTAATCTGATACCACTTCTATCACAACCCAAACCCATAGGCTGCGACTAGGGTCCAACCTGGACCCCTTATGCGTATCTATCAGCTACCCTTAAGTTGAACCATGTGTGATGTGATACCATATATAAACCCCAATGGGTCAAAAACTTTTTTTCATAAACCTGTAGCCTCATTCACCTGTATCATAAAAGGAAAGGGCATGCGAGCCGATGAGGCTGCCACACCACGAAAATATTTACAATACGTCGTATTAGCACAACTGAAACAAACTTATAAATAACCCACATACACATGTCTACAGACCTCTAAGAGTAATAACTGCATCATATAGCGGGACAAGGCCCCTACTGTACCCCTAAATAAATAAATATATATATTAAATGACCAGTATGAAATATTAGGTTCCAGGACAGTGAAGCACTTCCGACATAGCTGAGAGGAACTCCTAAGCTAACGATTCTCCAAAATGAACATCTGTACCTGCGGTCATGAAACGTAGTCCCCCAGAGAATGGGGGGTCAATACGACATATGTACTGAGTATATAAAGCATAACATATTATAACTGAAACAACAACTTAAAATGGGGATACAGAAAACATGTATAACAGTTAACAGATTACTGTACCTGCAACTTAGGACATGCAGTTATATACCTTATCATACCCTGTAACTGGCCCTCTAGTGAACTCGGTATCATAATTATTTCATCATAATCATGCCCGGCCCTTCATGGGATGCGGTGAATGATCATTGCATTATATATCATGCCCGTCCCTTCATGGGATGTGGTGAATTTATCATGCCCAGCCCTTCATGGGACGCGGTGAATTTATCATGCCCGGCCCTTCATGGGATGCAGTGAATTTATCATTCCCAGCCCTTTATGGGAAACGGTGAATTTATCATGCCCAGCCTTTCATTGGACGCAGTAAATTTATCATGCTCGGCCCTTCATGGGACGCGGTGAATTTATCATGCCCGGCCCTTCATGGGACGTGGTGAATTTATCATTCCCAGCCTTTCATGGGAAACGGTGAATTTATCATGCCCGGCCTTTCATTGGATGCAGTAAATTTATCATGCTCGACCCTTCATGGGACGCGGTGAATTTATCATGCTTGGCCCTTCTTAGGATGCGGTAAATTTATCATGCCCGACCCTTCATGGGATGCAGTGAATTTATCATGCCCGTCCCTTCATGGGACACAGTGAATGACGTATTAACAACCTGCACGAGTAAAGTAATGAGGAACCATATGCAATTAGTTCATCCTCTGAGATTCGGTATAACAATCGTCATGGATTATCATTTGAGGATCAAAACTATCATCGTCTCACGTATCCTCTAACTTCCATTAGGGGCCACATCAACGGAGTCTCAAGAGTCCTAGGCTTTTATTAAGGTAATACCAAACGGCCTATGCAATCAGAGACACTTGTCATTATAGAGTTCTTAGGCATGGGAGCTCATACATTCAATTAGTATTCATCATATAGGGACTCGAGGGTAGCAGTTTAACTACTTCAAGAACTTCGATATTAAGAAATGAATAGGAGTTATAGTTCATGCTTTCCATGAATCCGGTTACTATTTCCTGTATAGAAGGCTTAAGGGTGATAGCTCAGCTACCTTAAGAGCCTTAGTATTTAGAAGTGAACACGAGTCAATAGGCTCTACATATATTACCTTTTATCCTATAGGTGACTTAAAAAGGAAATAACTCAACTATTATAGGAGTTCTACCATTAGGAAGTGGATAAGAATTATGGACTGTACTCGGAGCTTTACGAATGGAACTATCACCAAGTTCCATATACAAACCATTCATCACTTATATCTAAGACATGTGAAAATAAAGAAGAATAACTTTACCTACTTATGCCAAAAATATGCCAAGAGAAGGAATAAGCTTTACATACTTATTCCAAAAACATGCCAAAAGAAAGCTTCACATACCTGTTATGGGTTAGTCTTTGTCCCGATCGCCTTGTCATCCCGTGAGCCTATTTAACATGGAATCAATACGAATATCAACCAAATTAGACTTTTCCAGCATCTTATATTACCTACGAGTATTCACAATATTCATTTCCTCGCTCGCCTTCTCGACTAGTTCCTTAACTAGTTAAGGCGTTAACAAAAATTGGGTAGCATCTCCCCTATAATGTGCCCTATCCGAATTTCAAATTATACTCCTAATAGATACAGTCAACCAAAAACAATAACCTGCAGCATATATATATATACAATTCAGATCAACCTTATACAATAGAAACTCCAAACGATTCACTCAAAATTACACAACCAAAATAGGGTTTGTAGTTTCAATTTTATAAAACCTTTAACCGTACAAAGCGGGGATTCGTGTGGATTCAATCAGAAGCTTCCCCACCTATTTTAGAACACTTTTAGGCTCTGAAACACACCACCACACACCTACAGCATCCCTCACATGCACAACGCCTCATTTCGACTACAATTTAACTATAGTGATTCCAATTTAGTTTATTTCGAATGTCGAGCATTTCTACGGCATTCTTAAACTTCCAGCAGCATACAAGGGGTGTAATACACCATATAACAACACCATAAACTTCAAATTGAAAGGAAATACCTTAACTTTCCCAAAATTGGCCAAAACACACCAACGCTATCAAAACGTGAATTCTGGACAGCCTACTGTCTTGTATTGTCGCTTAGTTTCGAAGGGGTAATTGAAAGAAACAGGATTTGTGGCCTCAATGAAAGTTATAGATATATGTCTTAGGGTCGAATAAAATTTCGAATTACCCCTACAAAAAATTTGTACAAAACGATATGCCCAAAATACCAACAGCAGTCCTTGTAGAATTTCTAAAATGAAATCTGGGCAGCAGCTCCCCCATGCTTCATCACCCTTTTTTGAGAAGATAAAAGCAAAACTGGGTTTTAGAGGCTAAAAAAAGTTATACCTATGAAATATCTTTCCAAAAAATCCTAAATCACTTGCAACGAAGCCTTACACAAGGAGTTATACTCATTTTACTAACAATAGTATCATTCAAAAATGGGTCTGTTAACAAGAACAAAAACCTCCTCTTTTCCCTAACGATAAATCTTATATTGTTAAACGCCATCATATCACTGTAGGATACCTTAAATAATTAATTCACAGAAAGAAATTGGGGAACTTACCTTTATTTTTCTTGGCAAACCCGTAGGTCTCTCTCTTGTTCTCTCAAGTTTTCCCTCAATTTTTTCCAAGTGAAAGATGCTGAAATTGTGATGAATTAGTCTTCACTTGACATATATATCCCCTTTTGGAAGGTGACACATGTCATCCTCTAAGGGTGACACATGTCACAATCATAGACAGCCATGTCACTTCATGCAACTAATCATATACTGCCATGTGGTGATATGGGACCCACCTCAATTAGGTGCATCACCTACTTGGTCATAGTAGGTGCATCACCTACTTAGTCAAAGTAGGTGCATCACCTGCTTAGTCAAAGTAGGTGCATCACCTGCTTGCTTCCGAGTAGGTGCTACGCCTCCTTCCGCCTCTCTCGTGGGTTTATAATCTCATCTTAATTTAGGAGCCTATGTAATCCTTGCTACGTAAGCTCAGCATGTACTCCAGTGGCTTAGTTATGTAAGTCGTCCAAGTTGGTAGCTTACATAGGTAAGTCGAGTCCTACGACTTGTTATTTTGGCCTCCAACTCATTTCAAATCCTTATAGACCTATTTCCAACCTTCACTCTTATGAGGCGTCACGTCCTCCCTTCCTTAGAGTTATTTAATCACGTTATAGATAATATGGGTCACGGGACAACTTTCAAGAAGCTTAAAAAGACTTTCTGAATCATAAAGGTACGGGGTATAACAGTTACCATAATCGGACCTTTGAGGGTTAAACCCTCCACCATCCACTCTACCCTTTTTGAACCCCCATGATCTCTCCCTAAGCTTCTCTTCTTCAATTTGTTCTGGTAAGTCATTAATCGAGAGATGTCTATCTTCTTGACCAACATGGTTGTTTTTCACTCCTTGGACACCTAGCTTGAGACACCGAAAATAAACTTGCTCATCCTAGCTCTTGGGTCGGAGACCATAAAGGGAGCATACTTTGACAACTTAGTGAATTTGAGAGCATACTCCCTCACACTCATACTCCCTTGATGAAGGTTGATGAACTCTTGGATTTTGGCCTTCCTTAGCTCCAATGGAAAGAAGTGTCTAGGAAGGCACCTTTGAACTCTTCCCATCCTATCAGCCCTATTGTTTTTCCCTTTGAACAACCCATTGTTCATACCACACTCGAGACACACCTTTGAGTTGATAGGCCACTAGCTTGGCCTTCTCATTTGGTGATACCCATGATAGCCACAATCCGGTACACCTCATTAATGAACTCATTAGTTTAGAACCATCAAACTCGGGCGGATTCATCCTTTGGAAATCCCTTACCCTAGAGGATGGATTTTGCATTTGGGGAGGAGGAATACCTAGATACCCTTGGTTGTCTATGACTTGAGCTAACAAAGTAATAACACTGCGAAACTCGGCATGGGTTACCCTATCCTCATGATGTGAGGCATTAGGAACTGGAGGAGTTTGGTCCTCATTGTCAACCCGTGCTCTTCGAGGTGCTCTTCCACAAGTCATTATCTAGAGAACATGAAATGGGTCATTAGTTAAATAAAAGCTTATGACACTCTAAGGCACAATATAAATTTGAAAGAAGTGAAAATTTTCCTAAACGCCTCATAGTCTCCTATTCATAATTGTAGCGCGCTTAACACCCATGAACAAGACCCTATTCGATGCGGTATGTTGTACTCCAAGGACTATTCAAAACCTCGGGCTCTGATACCAAGTTTGTCATGACCTAAGCCTATGGCCTAGACGTGACATGGTGAATGAGGAACCCAAAAGTACCTCAAATAAGCCTCTTAGCATTCTTTTAGCCTTTCATAGGTAATGATGATAAATAAACAAGCAAAAATTAATAATAAATCTTCAACTTACATGTGTCGAACAATACCTCTAAATTTTATATTTAACGGGGCTAAGACAAGTTCATAGCTCACGTTCAATCATAATAGAAGAAATGCCATAGTAAAATATTTCAACATATCATAAGCTAGAAAGATAAGGGAGTATTGTTCCCAGAACATGGGAACTCACCAAAAGTAATCTTCAATGGAATCTCAACTAGTCAATGAAGGAGAACGAGGAGGATCACTAGTCCCTATATGGTGATATCATGTAGGCAAAAGAGTATGTGTTTGTACTTTGAATGTACTAAGTATGTAAGGATGCATGAACATTGAGGAAACATTAAAACATTTATGTAATATGGAACATAATGTAATACATGCATAATAAATCATATAGATATCCTTTAAAACATTCATTTTGTGAGACAATAACCATAATCGACATTTAAGACCATGCGAGCTATTACATGGAATCGTACATAACCCCTTACGTTGGCTGGGGAGACTATTTTTCAGGTAGAACTCCGTCAACTTCATTCATTTCTTTAACTTTAACTTTAAGGGCTATTTATGGATCCATTAGCCTAAGCCTACAAGGGCTCCTATGTTGGCACATAGTTAATGAGACAAGGGGTTACTACTAGGATTTCCTTACTGAATCCCACCTCAATGCCTCATTCGGTGCTAAATCAATCCCACAGAATAGTTTAATACTTCAAAATAGTTATAGCATATAGCTTGAGAATTCAAAACATCATATTCGGTAGAATAGCTCATTAAAACATTTGTGATTCAAATATGCAAGAATTATCCTTATATTATAAAAAATACTTCATTAATATTATTTCATTTCATAGACTTCCTTTTGATCATAGATATTGCTTTCATAAACATTCATTTGGAATCAAAGTTTTCAAGTCAAATTTTATTGAAAACATAGTAAAACTAGGTGGGGTTCAAATCACTTCAACTTCCAAACATGTGTGTAAATAAATATACATAAATAGTTTGAAATCCATTAATTAAAAATCATGCTTTACACAACCCACCATGAATTTCAAGAACTTTTAAATAGATAAATAGAAGAACCATCAATTCATACATATGAAACTATGTTGCATCAAAATAGACCAATAATCATTAGTTTAACCATGATTCATACCATTAAGTAAAAAATAAGAATTACCATAAGAAAATATTACTTGAAATCAAGAGACTTAATTGAAAGAGTTTTTGGACTACATGAGTGGAAGAACCCATGGATAAACACCCATGTAACTTATAGTAAATCTTAAAGAAAATAAATATAATTTATCATATAATCAAAATAATTTAGAAATAAGAGTAAAAGGAATACTCTTATTGAAGCCTTACATACCTAGAATCCGAAGCTTTAGTCGGAACCAAAGGACTTAATGAACACTCTTGAGTCCTAGCTTTTCTCCTCGCTGGAATATTTTGTGTACTACCCGGAGTATATGAATAACCGAAATAATATTTCTTCACTACTAAGAACTAAAACTATATTTGAGAAGGAGTAAACAAGTGTATAGAGAGAAAAGTTGCTTGAAAAAGCTTGATGAATAAAATCAGGAAATAAGGTGGGTATTTATAGGAGTAGAAGAGGGACCTAACAATAAATAAAAATAATTACAAAGGATGATCTTGAAAATTCAATTGAGGATTTTGATGTCATGGATGATATCAAAGGGTTCTAGAGGTATCATGGACCATGAACTTCATCACGGGCTGTGGTATTGTCCGTTGTTCCAACGCTTAAAAATATTTCATGAAATTCCATGAAGCCTAGCTTCTGGAATGCACCATGAAACCGTTCAAGGTCTGTGAAGACCTTCACGGCCCATGAAGGTCCACTGTATTGAAAAACTTGGAAAGTTTTCTGAAAAAACATAAAATCCCAAAAAGATTTTTATTTCCGTTTTAACTTGCGATCACCCTATGATAGATTTAGCAACATCATTTCTTAAGGGTTATTGTCATACCTGTACAAAATATAGGGAAGTTTGAGTACCCATTTAAATTCGTCATATTAGTTTGTATAAATACTAATCATTTGTCCCTTTTGCAGGTATCATTGGACCCAAACACACCAAGCCCAAGTCCTGACTTCATGATTCACTCTCCCAAGAAGCTGATTTAAACTCACACTATAAGTCGGGAAGCAACTCATCTAGTAGGTCGTAGGTACTGGTTGCCACTAATATTTTACCTCACGCACACTGTACCCATAGAGCCATGGCAGCTGCCAAAGCCGATGTTGCTCCCTCCCAGTCTGAAGAGGAGGCAGTTGGCTCGGATAATGAGGCAAGTAGGGATGAGTCACAATCTAAGGGTGAATCAAGTGGTGCTAGCAGCAGTGATGATGGAATGGGTGATATTAATCAATTTACTCATGAAAGAGAAAGTGATACGACCGCGTGCCTAATAGTAATTTCCTTTTTGAGAAATAGGTGGATTTTTCCATGTCAGTATGACATCTTCTCCAATGATCTTACCAAGGGTTCTAAAGGCTTGAATAAATGACCCATTGTTCCAAACGTTTGAGTGATCAGTGATAATATTTGAGCTCAGTTTGCTCTTCCTGAGCTCAAAGATCTATTCTACAAGCACCATTTTGAGTGCATGACAAAGGACCTGGGCCATTATGGTGATAATATTATTTGGTAATTCTATTCTACCTATGCCACTGTGATGATAAATATAATGCCTGAGGAGACCTTAAAAAAGAAGAAAAGGCTTTGGCATTGAAGTCACCACTCCTGAATGAAGTTATGGTTCATGGAAAGGTAGTTGATATCTCTAAGACCATGAGAAACAGGTTTTTATATAGTACAAAATTTAAGGCCAATGTTTGGATGAGTATCTACGAGCATCGGCCCCATATTGGTAGTGATGAGAAGAAGATGAGAAACCCCAATAAGCGATAACAAATTATGTGGTGGATTGCCGGACACATTCCTATTGAGGTTGTAAATGCGTCTTGGGTCACTAGCCCTAGGCAATTAATTACTAAGGCTTCTCTTATATTCCCGGTAAAGTTTTGGTGGGCAATTGTTCATGCTTATCTCCAACCAATAGGGAACGACAACACACTACACCCAACACAGACATTACTAATAGCCTATATTATGGCTCACTTCAGACTACACAATGGTCGGTAAGTTGCGGCCGTGATTTGTGACTAAGCATTTAATGAGCGAGTTGGGCTTCTGTTCCTGTGTATGATTAAGAGGTTGTGTGATTTTATGGGTAACCCAATATACAAATATTTTTACAAGCACACCATAGTGACTAAGTCCACAAATGCGGCACTGATAAAGGATTTGGGCAACCCACTATACAAAACCAAGCCGGGTCGACCTATTTTGCCAGTACATAAGACCACAAGGTCCGCCTCCTCCTATTCTATCTTTGGGGGTGATAATTTAGTCCCTCTGATAGAGAAAGCCACTGAGAAGCTCGAGGGTGACACCAGGCCTACACCTTCTACACCCGTTGCCTCAGGTATGATGATCACTATTCTTTATGCACTACTTGAGAGATTGGTATAGGATCAGCGATAGACATGGGCATTGGTAGATCAGGTGATTGAGTGGCTTCCTAGGGTGGTACAAACACAAATACATAAGGAGGCAACCCAACTTCATTGTGAGCTTAGACTGGATTTTTTAGCAGTGCAGGATTGCATATATGAATTTAAGGCCCATATTACTAATCGGAGTGGTAGGTTAGGTTCTATCATGACCCAACCCCATAGGCCACGACTGGGGTTTAACTTAGACCCTCCGTATACCTAACTATCAGTTGTGGTCAAATTGAACTCTAAATAAAAAAATATCATCTAATAGAGCCCCATTGAGCGATAACATTTTTCATAAACTCGTATTCCTTTTCGTTTGTGTCGTAACATGAAAGGGCATGCAAGCCGACAAGGCTTCCATAACATAATAACATATACCATACATCATGTAGACCTAACTGAATTGGACTGATATACACAACCCACATATACATGTCTGCCGACATCTAACAATATCAATGACAACATATGGCAGGATAGGGCCCCCGCCGTACCCCTGAATAAAAAAACAATACTATACATTAATGGCCAATGCCAAAAACTAGGCTCCGATATAATAGAGCCTCGTCCAGCTGAGCTGAGCAGGATCCTAAGATGACGGACTCCCAAAACTTATACCTATACCTGTGGGCATGAAATGCATCCCCCCAAAGAAAGGGGGGTCAGTACACATATGTACTGAGTTTGTAAAACATAGCACCATATGACTAGAGGCATATCTGAAATAGAGAAGCAGGGAATAAAATATCAAATAAGAAACCTGTACTTAGAGAAGTAAAATCATGTATGCTCAAATTTTTAATATAGCCGGCCCTATCAGGGATCCGGTGAATCATAACTGTAGTAACATTACCTCTTTATTACAACACATCGTCATATCATTATATATATACATACCGGGCCCTCTAGTAAGGGCATGATAAACAATGCAGTAGAATTGTGCACGACAACTATTCCCGGCCCCGAGGTCGATGAAAGAAGTGTTATAGTATGCACGAGTACAGTAGTGAGAAACAAAACATAGTTTAAATCATTAACAGAGAATCAATAAAGTCATCAGGCGAATCATCCCTGGATATTAGGGCAGAATGTATCTGACGTATACCCTCTAAATGTCACTAAAGACAATGTAAAAGAGAGTTTTGCAAATCTTAGACTTATACCAGTATGAAATATCTTATAGTAGTCTGCGCGTTGGTTATCTCAGAGCCTTTATTTTTATAAAAAAGAGCTTAGTCGAATCAATCGTTATACAGTTATATAGAAGACTCGAGGAGTAGGAGTTTAACTACTTTAAAAGTCTTAACGTCCGGAAGCGATTCAGAGTCCTGAAGTCATATTCAGAACCTAAGAGTGAATTTTCCCCAAAGATTTCATAATCCATAGACTACATCTAAGACATGCCAAAACAAAGAGAAAATATAGGCTTTACATACCTACGTCAAAAACATACTAAGAGAAGCTTCACATACCTCTTATGGGTTACTCTTTATCCCATTCGCATCGTCGTCCTTTAAACCTAAGTAACATAAAATCAATACAAGTATTAACAACCCTTGTCTTTCTAGCACCTTGGTATACACATAAGTATTCATAGAACTCAACCCTTTGCTTGCTTTCTCGACTAGTTTCTTAACTAGTTAAAGAGTTTACGAAAATTGAGCAGCACCTCCCCTATAATCTGCCCTATCTGAATTTCCAATTCCACTCCTAATACCTACAGACAATGAAAAACAACTTGCAACATATGTTTAAGCATTTCATATCAACAATATACAACATAAACACCAAATGACTCGTTCGGAGCTACGATACCAAAATAGGGTGTCTAGCCTTTATTTTGTAGAACCTTTAATTATATGAAATGAGGGGTCGTGTGGATTCAACCAGCAGCACCCCTAACCCTTTTATAACACATTTAGGCACTGAAACAACACACCACACCCCTGCAGTAGCACCTCACAAGAACAACACTTTACTTCGATGACAATTCAACTATAACGACTACAATCTAGTTTGTTTAGAACGTCAAGCATTCCTATGATATTTTCACATTTCCATCCACATATAGGGAGTGTAACATACTCCATGACAACACCATAAGTCTCAAATTGTAATAAGAAACCTAACCTTACCCGAAATTGGCCACAATTCGCCAAGACGCGCCTAGGAGCTTCTCTAGATGCGCTGAAAGTGAGTGGACTGTTTGTATGACTTCCTTGCTGCCCCAAATTGGAATTTCTTATTATTAAACATCTTTATATAACAAAGGGATACCATACCTAATTAATTCACGGAAAGAAACTTGGACCTTACCTTTTCCTTGAAGCAAACCCGTAGCTCCCTCTCCCTGTGTCCCTAGCATTTTTCTCTTTTCCTTTCTCACTTTTCTAGATGTACAACTGAAGAAATGATTCCATAGACATCGCAAGATACATATATACATCTACCCATGGTTAAGGAACACCATAGTTAAGTAATTCACGGAGAGAAACTTTGAAACTTACCTTGGTTTCCTTGTTGCCGCCATAGTACTCTCGCTTAGGCTTAGGTTTCCTTTTTTTCCTTTTGTTCAGCTCTTGGCTGAAATTTTGAATAAGGAATGAACTCTTTAGTCACATATTCAGCATATATAGGTGGGATTAGGAGGTGACATGTGTCATCCCCTAAGGGTGACATGTGTCCAACCCTTATTGGACCAACGTAGCTAGGCAACCAATTAGAGGCTACCACATGTCCTTGGTGAGGCCCACCCCTAAGTAGGTGGGTCACCTACTTGAACCCAAGTAGGAAGATCACCTGCTTCCACATGGTACCTTCCTAGGCTGCCATGTGGAACCTCCTCTTGCTTCTACGTGTCATCTTCTCCTCTTCCCCATGGGTTCGTAATCTCATCTTATTTTAAGAACCCGTGTAATACTTTCTTCGTAAGATTGGTATATACTTAAGTAGCTCAAGTGTATAAAACTTCTAAATCAGTAGCTTATATAGGTAGATCGAGTCCTACGACTAATTTCTTGGCCTCTAACTCTTTTTGGATTCTCATGACTCGATTTCCAACCTTCCCTCTCACGGGATGTCTCATTCTCCCTTCCTTGGAGTTGTTTAATAGCGTTGTAGACTATCCGACACACATAGTAACTTCTAAAAAGCTTAAGAGATATTCTAAGCTCAAGAGTATGGGGTGTAACAGGTACTGAGGTAACCGCATCCATATGGGCAGAGTTGATCGCCTTGAGAGAGGCTGTAGGTAAATTAGAAGAAATATCATCCAATACTATCTTTGTTAGTGCTACTAATACTTTGATTTAGATATTTCCTACAGCTCTCATACCCGTGCAGCTAGATAGGGTGTGGAGCTCCATTGCAGCACTCGAGCTTGATAAAAAGGGTAAGGGAAAGAAGCGGCAAAAGAGAGATAGCTCCCCTGATGACATTGAAAAAGAAAGAACAGAAAAGAAGAATAAAGACAAAAGAACAGGGCATGCTTCCCAAAAGGAAGCCCAAGGAAGAGAGGAGCTATACAGACAAAAACTTATGGCTACTAAGGTTGGAGCATCAGCTAGTGAAGTATCTTTTTTCTGAGGCTTCTGAGATCTCAGCTCCGAATATGACTATGAATGAGGTGCCTCCCAGCATGCTCCCTACTCCTACGAGTGATGACCCTTCAGGTGAGCCTATGTCATTTAGTGTACCAGCAACCACTGGTGCCACTAGACCACGATCGACTCATGTCTAGGGCATTACAAGCATAATCACTCCCCTTATAGTTATTTTTTGGTCTGTTGATGTACAATTGAGGAAAATACATAATATCTAATAGAACTGGCATATTTAGTTTTTTTTTTGAGTTGCAAGAGTCTATTTAAGTATATATTAGCTTGTGAAAAGAATGAGTTGAACTGAAGAAAAATGTCTCCCAACTAAAATGATTGAATATCTTGATTAAGATAGGATCATAGGGCATTATTGAAAACAAGTCACTTAGCCTAAAAATAACTGACCAAATGAAAGCATACCCTTTGAACCAAAGGTTTGAGCCTAAAAAAGACCTTTTCTTTGACATAACACAAATCACCTTCCTTGTATGACTGTAGACCTCTATCTTCGCCCTGGTCCCTCCTAGGATAATGTCTAGTGCTTGATAGGAATGGGTGGTTGTCATGGATGTGCCAAGATAGGTCATAAGATATCCGAATGCTCTCTTGTTGTCAACAAGGGTATAGATAGTCATCCTCTAGGAGGCCAAGTACAACAAGGCACCCAAGCTCAACCTAAGGATAGCTAACGCAACAACCGATTCTATGCTCTTCATTTCTTCATTCAGGTGCCAACTTATCTTTTGTTACTCCTTACATTGCTATGAGATTTGATGTGTGCCCCGAGGTGTTAATAGAACCCTTTTCGGTTTATACTCCCATTGGTGATTCAATATTAGCCAAAAGAGCTTATAGAAATTATCCCGTATTGGTCTTTCATAGAGTTATTCCATGCGACCTTGTTGAACTTGATATGAATGATTTTGACATCATTCTTGGTATGGATTTGTACATACCACTTATGCATCCATATGTTGTAGGACTTATGTAGTTAAGTTTCACTTTCCTAATGAGCCTATTCTTGAATAGAAGGGAAATGATTAAGTGGTTAAGGGTCGATTCATCTCATGCATTGAGGCCCAAAAATGATTTCCAAAGGGTAAATTTATCATATTGTGCGAGTTAGAGACATCTATTCCAAAACTCCTACTCTTGAGTTGGTCCCTATAGTTAATGTTTCTTCGATATGTTTCCCGATGATTTGCCTGATATTTCTCCCCAAAGGGAAATTGACTTTGACATAGATCTCCTTCTCTATACCCAACCTATTTCTATTTCTCCTTACCGTATGACTTCGACAGAACTTAAGGAGTTGAAGGAACAATTGAAGAATTTATTGGATAAGAGTTTTATAAGATCGAGTATTTTACCATGGGGTGCTCCTATGTTATTTGTTAGGAAGAAGGATAGGTCACTCCGAATATGTATAGACTACCGGCAATTGCATAAGGTCACTATAAAGAAAAAATATCCAATTCAAAGGATAAATGACTTGTTTGATCAATTACAAGGAGCAAGCTACTTTTTCTAAGATTGACCTCCGTTCTATTTATCATCAATTGAGGGTAAGGAAGTGTTATATTCCCAAAATGGCTTTTCAAACAAGGTATATTCATTATGAAGTTGTAGTAATGTCATTTGGTTTGACTAATGCTCCCGCTATATTCATGAATTTGATAAATTGTATTTTCAAGCCATATTTGGACATGTTTATAATGGTGTTCATTGATGATATCTTGATTTATTCTCGAAATGAGGAAGATCATATGGTTCACTTGAGGATTGTGTTGCAAACATTGAGAGAAAAGTAATTATTCACTAAATTTAGTAAGTGCAGATTTTGTCTAAGGAAGGTTGCATTTCTTAGCCATGTGGTGTCCGATGATTGCATTAAAGTAGATCCAAAGAAAATAGAGGAGTTTAAGAATTAGCCTAGACCATTATCTCCTTTGGACATTAGAAGCCTTTTAGGATTAGCCGGATACTACAGAAGGTTTGTTAAAGGGTTCTCTCTATTGCTTCAGCTTTAACTAAGTTGACACAAAAGAATACAAAATTCCAATAGTCGGAAGAATGTGAGAAAAGTTTCCAAATATTGAATGATCATCTTATGTCGGCTCTTATTTTGACTTTGCCAGAAGGTTCGAATGGATTTATTGTTTATTGTGATGCTTCGCGTGTTAGTTTGGGTTGTGTCTTTATGCAATATGGTAAGGTTATAGACTATGCCTCTAGACAACTTAAAGTGCATGAAAAGAACTATCTAACCCATGCTCTTGAACTTGCGGCAGACGTTAAGGCCAAACAAGACAATGATTCAATTTTGATCAAATTAAAGAACTTGGTTGACTAAAAATCTGTTGAGGCTTTCTCCATAGGAGAAGATGGGGTACTACGCTACCAATGTCGTTTGGTGTTTCAAATATTGATGGATTAAGAGAATTGATATTGAATATGGCCCATAGTTCTCGGTATTCAATTTATCCGGGATCCACCAAGATGTATCGTGACTTGAGGGAAGTGTATTGGTGGAATGGTATGAATAAGAACATAGAAGAGTTTTTGGCTAAGTGTCCAAATTGTCAACAAGTGAAAGTTGAACATCAAAGGCCAGGAGGTCTAGCTCAAGAAATTGAAATTCCTACATGGAAGAGAAAAGATGTGAATATGGACTTTGTCATGGGTTTGCCTCGTACTAGAAGACAACATAATTCTATTTGGTTCATTGTGGACCAAATGAACAAATCGACAAATTTTCTACTGGTCAAGACTTCTTTTGGTGCCGAAGACTATGCTAAGTTGTATATTTGTGAACTTGTGAAACTTTACGGTGTTTCTTTATCGATTATATCGGATAGAGGTACTCAATTTAGTTCACATTTTTGGAAGTTATTTCAAAAAGGTCTTGGTACTAAAGACAAGCTAAGTACTGCTTTCCATCCTCACATCGATGGACAAGCCGAAAGAACAATTCAAACCTTGGAGGATATGTTAAGGTCTTGTGTGATTGATCTTAGAGGAAGTTGTGATTACCCTTTGCCATTGTTTGAGTTTGCCTACAATAATAGTTATCACTCTAGCATCCAAATAACTCTTTTTGAAGCCTTGTACGGGAGAAGATGAAGGTCTCTGATAGGGTTGTTTGAAGTAGGTGAGATGGCATTGATTGGTCCAGATTTGGTAATTGATGTAATGGAGAAATTAAGGCTCATAAGATAAAGATTAAAAATGGCTCAAAGTCGTCAAAAGTCCTATTCAGACACTAGGAAGAGAAAGCTTGAATTTGATGTGGATGATATGGTATATTTGAAGATTTCACCTATGAAAGAGGTAATGCGATTTGGTAAGAAAGGGAAGTTGAGCCCTAGATTTATAGGACCCTATAGGATATTGAAGCGCATTGGAAAAGTAGCATATGAGTTAGACTTTCCACTTGAGTTGGCTTTGGTTCATCCGGTATTTTACGTGTCAATGTTGAGGAACTTTGTGGGTGATCCAAATTCTATTGTGCCAATGGAGAACGTAAGTATTAAAGAGAATTTGACTTATGAGGATGTCCCGATTGAGATTTTAGACTGGCAAGTGAAGAGGTTAAGAAATAAAGACGTTGCATCCTTCAAAGTGTTATGGAGGAATCAACAAGTAGAGAGTGCTACATGGGAAACAGAATCAGACATGATGAAGCATTATCCGTATCTCTTTTCTTTAACCCGAGACTAAAGGTACTAAGTTTTTTATGATCAAATCAATTAAACTCCTACATTTCAGTTCCATATGTCATTCATATGCATGCATGATTCATGAAAATGATTTTTTTCTCAAGGACTATGTCTTATGTTAAGTATGAAGCTTATATGTTCTATGCATCTTTCAAGTGTCCTCATAATCATGTTGGGTTGTTAGTCCTTTTTCCATGTCCTTCCTATATTAGTTGAACCTCATTCGAAGACGAATATTTCTAAGGGGGAGATATTGTAACATCCCTCAAAAATGCTCACAAGTGCCTTAAGAATGTCATGAGATTAAGTCATTCATGTAACACCTTATCCTTAAACTTTTTGGAAAATCTGAGTTTGGAATATCTATCAGGGGGTCAAAACCTAGTGGAAAATAATTTTGGTAGATTTTTAGGACCTGTAGATCGAAAGATAAAATTCTCAAGAAACTACATAAAATAAAAAGGTCCACGACAAATCTGCATCACATACCTGGAAAGGGTTTTCTGGATGAGTTGGATTTTTAGTACGGGCATTTTAGAGTTTTCTCAAATTATTAGCTAATGAGCCTAGATGTTTTTATGGACTAATTCAATTTTATAAATTAACCTACAAAAGACTCTCAAGGACTCCATTGAAGACTTCAAGTAAATTCACTCAAGCCCTCCATCAAAACTCTCATGTTCTTCCAAATTATTTGGTGTTCTCACTTAAGGTATGTGGTATTGATTCATGGATTCTTTCATCCGTGAAGCCCAATCAATTTCTCAAGATTTTCTATCAAATTAAAATTTGGTATTTTATGGGTTTTATGATCTCTATTCCTATTCCATGAATTTTGATCCAAAGTATGATGAAGAGTCTATTTTGATATAAATTAATGGTTATTGCATTAAATTAAAGAATTGTTTCATGAATTCTCCTATTTTGATCTGTAGGGTTCATGATGAAGATTATGAGTATTTTTAATTATACTTCCTAATGATATTATTTATATGAATTATGTATGGGCTGATATAAAATTTATGATCATGCCTGTTTTCAAGTCATGTACGTGACTTCAAATCAATTGATCACGCATTCATGCCTTACCTTAATTTCAAGTATAAGCTATGATCATGAATTTCCAAGAATGAATTATGATTATGTATTTCAATTATGATCATGGACTATAAGTATGCTTCGAAGGATGATTTTTATGCAAGTTATAAAGTAAGGTGACTTAGGGCCCTATGAGGTAACCTAAGGCCAAACGATATGAATTAATAAAATATTATTGTAATGATGAAATGACAATTCTCACATTACAAGTAGGTTATGAAAAGGAGCTACTCCATGAATCCCAAACCTATGATAATGACTATAATATATGAAATTATGATTTCTATGCTATGTATATATTCCGTGGGATTTGACTTAGCACCAAATGTGGATTTGAGGTGGGGGCTCGAAGTACGGGGTCCTTATACAAAGCCTCTTGTCTCATAAATACGTGCCACCATAGGATTTCCTTCATGGACTAGCTAGTGGATCCACATATAGCATATGCATGACCTGCTTAGCGGGGTAGAGTATACCTTGGCAAGTAGATTCCCCTTTTTCTTCATTATATGGGAAGACAACGAGATTCCTATTATAGCTTGGATGGTCTTATTATCTGTTATAGTTCCTATCCCACATATGTATGATCTCTTAAGTATGCTATGATTTCAAATTATGCTTTTAAATGCTTGGTCAATATTATTTTCTCATGACTTTACTTATCTCATCTTACCATGTGATTTGCTTGATCATTGCATTCCATGATTTACATTGCTTGTCACACCCATATACTTAGTACATTCCAACATACTAATGCATACTTTTTACCTATATTGTCTCATAATGTAGGGGTCGAGGTTGAAGATCACACTCATCTACGCGGCTAATTAAGCTTTCCTATCCAGCGGTTGTGGTGAGTCCTCATTTATCGGTGACTAGTTATTGAGTTAGTTATTATTTTCAAAGACTTTTGATACATTTCATATTGAGGATGATCTAGGGACATGTCTTATCCCCCGCCCATATATATGAGTAGAGGCATCTATTTGGATAAATGTTTTTAACTTATGTTGTCAAGTGTCGTTCTTAAATTTTTAATCATGATTTAGACTCTCTTATGATATTTCTGCTTTTACTTTACCTTATGAATTCTTATGATATGTACAAGAGGCTTGGTTGGATCCCTTCAGGGTTTCAATCACCATGTCACGACTAGGACCTAGGTTGGGTCGTGATAATTACAAAAATAGAAGGCTCATGCATTGTGAGTTGGAGCACAAGTGTTTAGCCTATAGGTAGGCTACGACTTTCCGTTCCGTAGATTGAGTTTGAATTTTTAGATACTTGTTGAAATTGATGGAATTCGGGTTGGGTATCTATTGAATATATGTTAGGTGGTAGTTATTGCATATATGTTAGGTGATTAGAAATCATGTTTTAGGCCTTTTTTGGGAATCTCGTGTAGTTGAGAGTATGTATTCCTTATTGTTGTTTACCTATGCTTTATGTGTTATTTAATTCATGTTTATAATTATCTGGAGCATGTTGGCCTTAGTTTAGGGTGATTAAAACTTTCCTAGACGCCCTAACATCATTTTGGCTAGCTTAGATCCTTGTAGACTGGTGTAGCAAACTCGAGTCTGATAGTTGGTCCTTAGCTAGATGGTGACCTTGCTCTTGTAAAACTCTTATTCATAATTTCTCGAGTCTTACGGCTTATGAGATATGTTAGTGATATTAAACTCCTTTTTTGGCTCAAGATCAATCTCGGACGAAGCTCAGATGGTTGTGTTGACTTATTTCATTGTAAGAAGTGATCCATGGTGGCTAGTAGAATATAACTTAAAATGGGAAATTTTGGCACCTTCGATTATGTTTTTTTGAGTATCCGAATTCGAATTTTTGCCTCCACTTCTAGGATCCTATCGGAGAGTATCCGGGTTAACTACCCAGCTTTGATCCAATTCTTTCTCATGGCGAATATCTGGATTTGAGTTCAAGCCTTGACCGTACTAATATTTCTGATGAGCATTCAAATTCCAGGTCCTTTCTTGCTATATCTATCACTTATGGTTCAAGATTAGTGTGTTTCTTCTGTTCTCAGAGCTTCAGATTCATTGATTCCTAGTCCTTGTAGTCTTAGCTATTTTGTGTACTCGGTGGGCTTATAATGTTTCGTCCGAGTTTTTATTATAAATTTCTCACGAGTATCCTAGTTTGTCTTATGGGGGTAGTTGGGTGTAGGTAGATGTAGTCTTTCCTAGTTAGTTCTTTTTGTATTCGCGTATGATTACTTACTTTCTTACCAGTTTCTATTTTTGACTCCTGTATGGGTTTATTCCTTTTTTTGTATTGTTTGTACCTTTCCTACTCAGTCGGCCTATGATGCCTAGTAGGTACATGTTGTATTGGTACTCATACTACACTCTGCATGTACTTCTGTCATATAGGTCTGAGCACCAGCTACGAGCATTCACCTATCGAGCCTATAGCAGTCTACATCAAAAACGAGGGTAAGCACTTGATGTTTTGGTATCATTCTATCTCCTTCAACATGAATGGCCCGTATTTTGCATTGTGAGACTAGCCAATTATTGTTTTTGTTTATGGTCCACTTTTGGGACATGTACTTATCTTATATTTTGTAGGACCTCATTACTTGTGACTTTCACATTATGGGAGGGATCAGTTTTATTTGTTTTTTTGGTTTGTGTTCTGCTTATTTATCCTATCTATATTAGCTTTCTTATTCTTATTTAGTTTCTACCCTTCCATCTATTACTACCTATTATGGGTTATAATTTAGATTACATATAGGTGGTTATGATAGGTGACATCATGACTCAAGAAATATGGTCGTGACAAGTTGGTATTAGAGCCCAGGTTCAATAGTCTCACTTGTATAGAGCTAACATCTAGTAGAGTCTTGTGGATCGGTGAGTAAAAGTCCATAACACAAATTTTGGAAGCTACATGATATTATTAGGAAAGTTCTATATGTTGTATCACTTCATACAGTGTGTGTCTTATTAATTTCAAGAAATCTCATTTGTTTTATTCTTTTGCAGGGATGGCTTGTACACATGGTACTACAAACATTGATGATTCACTAGGATCAATAGACAGAGTCTCAAACAGGCCCAGAAGTTGGCCCCAAGGTAAAGGTATGGGTGTACCACAAACCCCAAATAGAGATATGGCTCCAGAGCACATAGAGGATCACCAAGACACCCCTATTTGTAAGACCCAGAAGTTGGAAAGTCCTAAAATCAGAAACAAAGGATGAAATCCCAGAAAAATGCAAAATCTGGTACCATGTGATGACCACGAAGGCCATCATAGGAAGTGATCCGCATCATGCCTCATGGTGAGACACCATGGTGGTGATTCAAAAACCCAATCCAATAGAGAAGGGACCATAACAAGGGGCAACCGAACTATTGAGCACCACAAACCGTAGTTTTTTTCGTGGTGACCCCGTCCTAAGACCTTTAGAAAACTTTCAAAGGTAGGGACCAAGATTGACCACCACGGGCTGTGTAGCTCTTTATAGACCATGATATGTTCCATGATGGTCACTCCTGTAGGTCCTCCTATAGGCTCTGCACCACAATTATAGTTCATAGACAGTGATGCCCTCCACAGACTATGAAGGTCTCCATGGAGGAAGTATAGAGACTTTCCCTACACACCCCAAGGTTTCTCCTCTAAGTCAGTTATCACGGGATACCACCACGGGCCATGGTAAATATCACACACCATGATAGGTCCTCTGTAAAGCCCTAGTCTGGCCAGTTTTAAGAAGGGTATTTTTGTCTTTCCTTGTGTTTTATCAGCAAAGTGATATCGTTTTTGGGAATGAATCTAACCTATCTAAATGACCCTAAGACTTTACCAACTCATTCATTCTCACTCAAGTCCTAAGACACAAAACCCTTCCTTCTCTTAAGGTTTTCTTCTTCATCAAGGAAAGCTAGCATTTCACTCCAAGATTTTCAAGTGTCCATTTTCAAAGCTTACATTAGAAATTTATTTCCCCACGGTATGTGGGTCTAATTCATGGGTGTTTTCACTCATGGAGCCCAAGTATTTTTCTAAACCTAATAGCTCATTCCAAATGGTGATTTTTTTATGTTTTCATATGATGATTTGAAATGTATATATTCTTGAATATTTGAAGTTTATTTATCTATCTTAGCTTATATTGACTCAAAATTTATAGAATGGTTGATTTATCAAAGGTCCTTATATGAAGGCGTGAAAAGGATTTTAAAGTATATTAGTGGGTTGTTGTAAGGATACTTTAATTGATACAATCCATTACTCTCATGCATGTTAGCATTGATGTCAATGATTTGAAAGTTGAATTAAATAAAATCCACCTAGTTTCACTATGTTTCAATGAAGTTCGAATTGAAAGCCTTGATTCAAAAATGAATATTTATGAAAGTAAATATTTATTATCAAGGAAAGTCTTATGAAATGAAAGAATGATGAAATGATTATGAATGCTGTATTTGACTTGTCAAAGGAAAATTCTCACTTATGTGAATCAAAGAAAAGTTTTATGAGCTATATGCTTTGATGATTTAAAGCTATGTAAATAATTATGTTCTTATGTTGTATTAAGCTATTCCATGGGATTGACTTAGCACTTAGTAGGGCATTGATGTGGGATTCAATAAGGGAATCCTAGTAGCAACCCTTTGTATCATTAACTATTTGCCAACATAGGAGTTCTTATAGGCTTAGGCTAGTGGATCCAAAAATAGCCCTAAATGTTAAAGAAATGAATGAAGTTGATGGAGTTATACCAGGCAAGTAGTCTCCCCGTATAAACGTAGGGGGTTATGTTGGATTTCATATAATAGCTCGCATTGTCTTAAATGTTGGTTATGGTCGTCTTCATATAAAATGAACGTTTTAAATGTTGTTTATGTTGATTTCTCATGCATGCATCTACTCATGTACTTTTCCCTATAATGCTTTAATGTTTTTCATTGAATTGCATGCCTATATACTTAGTATATTCAAAATACTAATGCATACTCTTTTGTCTATATGATTTCACCATGTAGGGACCGACGTTCCTCCTCATTCTCCTCCACTTGGCTAGTAGAGATCATTGAAGGCTACTTTTGGGTGAGTTACCTGTTTTTGGAATAATAGTCCTTTGTCTTTCTAGCTTATTATATGTTGAGACTTCTAGACATTGCATTTTTACTTTCTCTTTATATAGATTGAGAGTGAGCTAGGGACATGTCTTATCCCCCTCCAAGTCTAAGAATGTAGAGGTATTGTTGGACAAATAGATGATGCTTTGATGTTGTTAACGACTCTTATTCTATGATGTTTTTACTTAGTTCCCTTATCCCCCTTATTTCCACTTGTTATTAAATTTCATTACCTCTAAAAAGCTAATTAAATTCTAAGTTGCTCAGGTGAGGTACCTCTGGATGTCTTATTCACTGTGTCGTATCTAGACTAGGGTTGGGTCGTGAAATTATTCCTCCTCAGTTAGAAAAGCCAGGATTTGCACCCCTCGCCAAAATGTTCATGACTCTAGCAATATAAAAGGCCATTGGATAGTTACTCATAGTTATTAGGGTTATACCTCAGCCCCCACTACCAGCTCCTAATATGCCAGCACAACGGGATCAACCTGCGCTTCTAGTTCCTAAGGTTGAACCACCCTCAGCATGTGTAGCACCCCAAAAACCTGCCCTAGAG
Organism: Solanum dulcamara; assembly: GCF_947179165.1. Taxonomy (NCBI): domain Eukaryota; kingdom Viridiplantae; phylum Streptophyta; class Magnoliopsida; order Solanales; family Solanaceae; genus Solanum; species Solanum dulcamara. The sequence goes on along the minus strand of NC_077241.1, from coordinate 32,753,535 downwards.
GGTATTATGACATTATAGGAAAAGATGATGTTGGGGGGTATTCCAGAAATTATCACCTCTAATATTTTGAATAGCGAGCGAGTAGGTCGCTATAGAGTTTTTGACTACTTTCCATGAGCAACTCCAATCTTTAGGCCTTGTGGAGTTCAAGGGATATGATTTCGTTGCTCAGTAGTTTTGAGGCCCAGCTTGGTAGCATTGGCGCTCCTATTTAAGGTCTAGACCAGCTGGGCCACCTCCCTTATCATAGACTGAGTTTTTGGAGGCTTTCTTGGCCAGATATAGCCCTATGTGTGTTAGGGACTGACTCCAAGATTAAATTATAAGATAGAGAAGGGCCCTATGATGGTCTTAGAATACCTTACTTACAGATAAGAGTCAAAATTCAAACAACCCACGTTTCTCTAAGGCCATATTCCATCAACTTTTCTATTATGATACTATGATTCTACCTAACAAGAAAGAGAGGGTGCGATGCTTCGTGCGTGGGTTGAGATATCAATTGAGGTTAGAGATAGAACACTTAGTTTCAATGGTCTGTTCATTTCTTTATGTTGTTAATCATGCTCGTACCATGGAGCATATTCATTGTGAGGCCTAATGGGGCAGTGACATAAGGGATAGACACCAGTGTAGCTATAGTGGGTCCCAGAATAGGGGAAGGGACATTTATGACAGGACCTATCAGAGGTTCCTGCAGTATAGATATCAGTAGGGTCAGCCCAATCGTTCTGTTCAGGCAGGTCTACCAGCTTCAAATAGCAACCAACCCCATTAGGGTGGTTGTAGTGTGGAATAAAGCTTTAGGAGATTATATTTTCTCCCTTTCTACCGCAATTGGGTTATTATAGGGTATTCAACTTTGGGGTGTTATGACTGTGGTTCACTTGATTACTGGTCCATACAATGCCCTTGTCGAGCTAGACCAATATCAGTAGTGCAACCTCCACCTAGATGCCGAGACTAGAATAAAGGCGGTAGAGGTTGTAACTAGAGTTAGGGCATGGAGGTGGAGATCAGACAAAGGGCCATGGAAGTAGCCACCAGGGTATTTGGGGAGTCCCTGAGGAGCCAGGTCGAGTGGTAGGATAGATGATGGTGGTTTAGGCCGATAAAGCCACTTCTATGCCGCTCCAGCACAGGTGGAGGCTGAGGTATTAAACGATGTTATCAATAGTACTATTCTCATATGCTAGCACACAACTTCAGATTTATTTGGTCCAGGTTCTACATATTCATATATGTCTTTATATTTTACTCCCCGTGTGGGTATTAGTTCCGAGCCTTTAGTAGTATCGTTGCATGTTTTGACCCAGTAGGAGATTCTGTAGTAATAGATCAGGTTTGTAGATCATGTGTGGTGAGTATTTAGGGACATGACACCCAGGTAAATTTTATTTTACTTGATATACTATATTTTGATGTTATTCTAAGCATTGAATGGTTATCTCCTCACCACGCGGTTATGTATTGCTTTGCCAAGACAATTACCTTAGACATGCCTTATATTCCTTTGATTTTGTTGTAGGGTGCTTATAGCCGCACACCGACGGGGATTATATATTTTACGATATCTTAATGGTAGGTTGCCTCTGGTTTTCTAGCTTATTTAATATATGTTTGAGATGTACCTAGTGAGGCCTCCACTATTGATTCTGTTCTTCTGGTTTGAGAGTTTATTAATGTATTTCTGTAAGACCCCATAAGTCAGAAAGTTAGAACCAAGGAGAAAAGTCTCAAAATTTTGAACTGACCATGTGAATAAGTCACTGTACGGCTCGTAAGGCTTTCTACGGCCAATAAAAATGAGTCATAGAGTAACCCATCGAGTAAAAAATAGCTATTACCCTCAGCAGAGGCTCTACGACTCAACAAAATGAGTCTTCATCCTATTGAAAGGTCATAGAAACTCCTCGTCAACCAGAGTTCAGAGGCCTTGTTTAAGGTTTCCCCAAGGCCAAGGTGACAACTTGACAGGACGGGTCGTAGAAGACCTTACAGATCATAAGAACCACCCATCACAAAACTTCAGAGACTCTCCAATTTGCAAATTTTTGGGACCTACAGGATGAGCCAATGAATGGCTCATTTCCATTATGATGGGTCGTAAACGAGAATTTTTCAAAAACTTCAGAGACTCGATTTTTGGTACTTTTCTAAAACCTGCAGGACAAGTCATTTAGATGACTCATCATCCCTTCGACGACCCATAGGAGTTGGTTTATAAGTTCAAAATTTGAGATTTAATGAGGGGTAACTGTGTCTTTTCCAAAGTCTAGTTCAATGAACCTAGACACTGCCAACTTAAACGTCTATAAATATTCAATTCTTTAAATTCCCTTCCTATTCAATTTATTCTTCTAAAATTTTCTAAGGTAGTGAACTCAGAGTATCTCAAGGTTTCTCTCCAAATTTAAGCTAGGGTTTCTAGATTTTTTCAAGATTCTTGCTCAATTCTTAGTGAATTCAAACAAGGCATGTGGGGATTGATTCATGGAATATTTTCACCCATGAGGTCCCAAATATTGCTCAAGTTTTCATTTAATTTTCAATTGATTATGAACCCTAGTTTTGATGATTTGCATTAGACTGATTTAATTCCTTTTTAAGATGTTATCAATGATCATTATATGCATGATTTCATATTAATTGCATGATTTCAAGTTAAAACGTGAATGCCCTATATAAAGGTACTTCCAAGTTAAAAATATGAAGTTAAACATGATTTTCATGAATAGATTAAGAGTTCAATGATCTTCAAGTAAAGTTTTCATGATTTAAAGTTAAGATTGCAATTTTATAATGAAAGTTATGATAATGATCAGAGTTAAGATTAAAGATGTTATCGTAGTGTGATAAGTCCAATTCTCACATAAGTATGTTTCAAGATGGTAATAAGGACAATTCTCACCGAAGTTATGAATTTTTATGAATCACTCAGTTAAGATGAGCTATTCCTAATATGTTTAATGATGGATTGATAGGCAGTTACTATATATGTCTATTATGTTATGATCATATTTTTGTGAGTTTTTTGTGGGATATTGACTAAGCACCGAGAGGGCGTCTAGGTGGAGATAGATCCGGTAACGCAGTTAGTTACCTAAGGGAATCCTATTAGCAACCTGACGTCCCAAACAATGTTGCCCACATAGGTTTCCTTTATGGCCTAGTCTCACTTCTTTTATGATCTATGTCGTGCGGTAGAGTGGTTATGTCTTTTCCCTCTAACGCTTGTTCTTTGTAATTTACAGAAGATGCCTCCACGGAGATACCCCGCTAGAAGGAACGTTCGTTGAAGTGGAGAAACAAGCTCCAAATAATCCTATGAATGATCAAGTTTCCCATTCCGAGTTCTCAACGGCCTTTCAGGTGCTGGCTCAAGCCATTATAACATAATTAAATTGTGAGGTAGTGGATCCCGTGAAACCACATATGGGTATGCCTGCACAAGAGTTTGTGATTTCATGAGAATGCATCCTTTGGAGTTTTGGGGTTATAAGGTTGATGAGGATCCACAAGATTTTGTTGATAGCATCCATAAGATCATTCAGATCATGGGGATTATCCCGGTTGAGAGGTCGGAGTTTGCTACATCTCAATTAATGGGTGTTTCTCAAATTTGGGTTGATCAATGGAAAAGTGAGAGGCCTAAGAGGTAGAGCCTGTGGCTTGGGATAAGTTCAAGGGGGTATTTCTTGATCATTTTTTCCCATTAAAGTTGAGGCAAGCTAAAGTGCAAGAGTTTATCAACCCTAAGCAAGGTGATATGAGTGTGAGGGAGTATGTCCTCAAGTTTGATGAATTGTCAAAGTATGCTTCATTCATGGTTGTTGACTCAAGAGCTCGTATGAGAAAGTTCATTTTGAGGGTGTTAGATATGGTAGAGATGGAGTGCAAAATGGCTATGTTGATTTGAGAGATGGATATATCTAGACTCATGACCTATGTGGAGAAAATAAAAAGTGAGAAGATAAAGGTGAAGAATAGGGAATCAAAAAGACCAAGGACCAATATAGTGACTTTTCCTATGCCATGTTCGGAAGTGGTAGACGTCCTCATTTTTTCCAAAACTACTCTGTCCAAGGGTCTTCTAATGCAACAAATCCAAGATTTGACAAGGTTAGGATAGTATGCCCAACTGGAGGCACTCCTATCGGCCAACTACTCTCACATGCAAGAAGTGTGGTAGGAACCATAGGGGTGAATGTCTAGCCAAGTTGAATATGTGTTGCCAGTGTGATAATCCGGGAGATCATGATATGGAATTCAAGGTCAAAGATTCTCATCCTCAAGGCCAAGTGGCTCAAGATGGCCAAGTGCAACCAAAGGGTGGTCAACGCAACTATAGGTTTTATGCTATGCAGGGTAGGCAAGAGGTGGAAGAGACTCCTAATGTTGTTACCGGTATGTTATGGGTCTTTCACTATAATGTGTATGCTTTGCTTGATCCGGGTGTAAACTTGTCTTTTGTTTCCTCTTATGTGGCCATGAGATTTAATGTTGTTTCCCCTTATGTGGCCTGTAGGTGAGCCGGTTATGGCTAAAAGAGTTTATAGAAGTTGTCCGATTATGGTTTTTCATAAAGTTAACCTATGTGATCTAGTTGAGCTTGAGATGACCGATTTTGATGTTATCCTTGGGATAGATTGGCTATATGCATGTTATGCTTCTATTAATTGTAGAACCCGATTAGTTAAGTTTCAATTCCCAAATGAGCCAGTCCTATAATGGAAGGGTAGTAATTCCGTGTTTAAAAGTCAATTCATTTCATGCCTTAAAGCTCAAAACATGATTTTTAAAGGTTTCATTTATCATCTTTTGAGAGTTAGGGATGAATATTCTGAAGCCCCTATCTTAGACCTAATCCCTATTGCAAATGAATTTGTGGATGTGTTTCCCGATGATCTACCTGGTGTCCCTTTAGAAAGGGAGATTGATTTTTGTATAAACTTTCCTCTGAATACCCAACCTATTTCTATTCCTCTTTACCGGATGGCTCCAGTGGAGTTAAGAAGTTGAAGGATCAATTGAGAGACTTGTTAGACAAGGGTTTTATTAGGCCAAGTATATCCCCATGGGGTGCCCCCGTATTGTTTGTTAGAAAGAAGGATGTTTCATTGAGTATGTGCATAGAATACCAATAATTTAATAAGGTAACCATCAAGCATAAATATTTAATTATGAGGATAGATGATTTGTTTAATCAATTGCAAGGGGTAAGTTACTTTTCAAAAATAGACCTTCATTCCGATTATCACTAATTGAGGGTGAGGAAGTGTGACAAATGGCATTTTGAATGAGGTATGGACTTAATGAATAGGGTGTTCAAGTAATATTTAGATATGTTTGTGATTGTATTCGTTCAAATATTTTTGGTTTACTCTCGGAATGAGGAGGAGCATGCAAATCACTTGAGGATTGTGCTGCAAACTCTAAGAGACAAACAACTATTTGCAAAGTTCAAAAAATGTGAGTTTTGGTTAAGGGAGGTGTCTTTCCTTGGTCACATTATGTCTGGTGAAGGTATTATCGTTAATCCTAAGAAAATCAAGGAGGTTAAGAATTGGCATATCTCCTTCTGATATTAGAAGTTTCTTGGGCCTAGCAAGATACTATAGGAGATTTGTGAAAGGGTTTTCATCGATCTCATCACCTTTGACCAAATTTACTCAAAAGACGCTAAAGTTATAATGTTTGGAAGCATGTGAAAAGTGTTTTCAAGAGTTGAAAGATCGTCTCACTACTGCTTCTATCTTGACCTTACCGGAAGGATCTGATGGTGTCATAGTATATTGTGATGCTTTAAAGGTTGGTTTTGGTTGTGTGTTGATGCAACATCGTAAGGTAATAGACTATGCTTCTAGGCAACTTAAGGTACATGAATAAAATTATGCAACCCTTGATCTCGAGCTAGTAGTGGTTGTGTTTGCTTTGAAAATTTAGAGACACTATATTTATAGGATCCATGTGGATGTGTTAACTGAATATAAGAGTTTACAATATGTGTTTAAGCAAAAAGACTTGAACCTTCAGTATAGGATATGGCTTGAATTGTTGAAGGATTACAATACGAGTGTGTTGTATCATACGAGTAAGGCAAATATGGTTGCCGATACACTAAGTAGATTGTCCATGAGTAGTGTCGCACATGTTAAATAAGATAAGAAAGAATTGATTAAAGATGTTCATAGATTAGCATGTTTTGGTTTGCATTTGGTTGATTCAAATGATGGAGGTGTTCTTATTCATAATAGTTTGGAATCGTTTATTTTAGCGGATGTTAAGGCCAAGCAAGATCAAGATCTAATGTTAGTTGAGTTAAATAAGTTCATTGTTAAAAATTCCATTGGGGCTTTCTCCCAAGGGGGAGATGGTGTGCTATGTTACCAGGGTCATTCGTGTCTAGCTAATGTTGGGGGGTTGAGAGAATTGATATTGAATGAGGCCCATAGTTCCTAATATTCAATTCATTTGATTTCTACCAAGATGTATCTTGACTTGAGAGATGTGTATTGGTGGAATGGTATGAAGAAGGATGTAGCAGAATTTACAGCTATATGTTCAAACTGTCAAGAAGTTAAAGTTAAGCATCAAAGAACGAGAGGTGTAGCCCAAGATATTGAGATTCCTACTTAGAAGTGGGAAGATATGAATATGGATTTTGTAACAGGTTTTCCTCGTACTAAGAAACAACATGATTCCATTTGGGTTGTTGTTGATCGAATGACCAAGTTGGCTTATTTTCTATCTATTAAGACTTCCTATGGTGCCGAAGATTATGCCAAGTTGTATGTTCGTGAATTGGTAAGACTTCATAGTGTGTCATTTTCCATTATATCGGATTGAGGTACACAATTTATTTCATACTTTTGAGGTTGTTTCAAAAGGGTCTCGGTACAAAGGTTAAGCTAAGTACTGCTTTCCATTCTCAAATCGACGTCAAGCCAAAAGAAAGATCCAAACTTTAGAGGATATGTTAAGGGTGTATATTATTGAATTTAAAGAAAGTTGGGGTGAACATTTTCCATTAATTGAGTTTTTCTATAATAATAGCTATCACTCTAGCATCTAAATGGCTCCCTTCGAAGCATTGTATGGGAGGAGATATAGATCCCTGGTAGGAAGGTTTGAAGTAGGTGAGATGGCCTTGATTTGTCTAGATTTGCTGATAGCTGATTTGGAGAAGGTAAGACTCATTAGGGAAAGGTTGAAGATGGCTCAAAGTCATCAAAAGTGCTATTCCGATATTAGGAAAAGAGATCTGGAATTTGAAGTGGATGATTGGGTCTATTTGAAGGTTTCATCCATAAAGGGTGTAATACATTTTGGTAACAAAGGGAAATTGAGACGTATTGGCAAAGTGGCTTATGAGCTAGATTTTCCACCTAAACTAGCTATGGTTCACCTAGTATGTCATGTGTCTATGTTGAGGAAGTTCGTGGGTGATCCAAACTCCATTTTACCATTGAAACATGTAAGTGTTTAGGAGGCTTTGACTTAAGAAGTTAATGAACAAAGAAATTATGTCCGTTAAAGTTTTATGGAGGAATCAACAAGTAGAATGTGTTGTATGGGAGGCGGAGGTGTATATGGTGAGATGATACTCGTACCTTTTACCATCTACTCAAGCCTAAAGTAGTAAGTTATTCCTATTCAAGCTAATTTAACTCTTACATATTCAGTACCTCTTTTGTCATTTATATGTATGCATGTTCATGAAAAAGTTGATTTTTAAGTTGTGATTTATATGTTAAGTTGAATTAATCATGTTGCATGCAGTTTAAGATGCCATCATGTTCATGTTGGGTTTCTATTCCTCTTTCCGTATCCTTCCTATGATAAGTTAATCTTATTCGAAGATAAATATTTCCAAAGGGGAGATATTATAAGACTCCGTAAGTCAAAAAGTTAAAACCAAGGAGAAAAGTCTCAAAATTTTGAACTGACCCATGTGAGTCACTCTATAGCTCGTAGGACTTTCTATAGCCCACAAATCTGAATCGTAGAGTGACCCCTTAAGCGAAAATAAATATTGCCCTCAGGAGAAGTTCTACGACTCAACAAGATGAGTCGTCGTCCTGTTGGCTGGTTGTAGAAACTCCTCATCAATCAGAGTTTAGAGGCCCTATTCAAGGTTTCTCTAAGGCCAAGGTAACGACTTGATAGGAGGGTTCTTAGAAGACCTTATGGATCATAAGAACCGCCCATCACAAAACTTCAGAGACTCTCAAATTTGCAGGTTTTTGGGACCTATAGAAAGAGTCCAAAGTACGGATCATTTCTATTATGATGGGTCATAAACAAGAGTCATTCCAAAACATCAGAGACTTGATTTTTGTACTTTTCTCAGACCTGCAGGATGAATCATTTAGATGACTTATCATCCGTTTGACGACTTGTAGGAGTTGGTTCGCAAGTTCAAAATCTGAGAATTAATGAGGGGTAATTTTGTCTTTTCCAAAGTTCGGTTCAATGAACCTATACACTCTTATGGACAAGTTCAATGTCTATAAATATTCAATTCTTCAAATTCTCTCCTATTCAATTCATTGTTCCAAAATTTTCTAAGGCATAAAACTCAAAGTCTCTAAAGGTTTCTCTTCAAATTCAAGCTAGGGTTTCCATATTTCTTCAAGGTTCTTCTTCAATTCTTAGTGAAAAAAAAGCAAGGTATGTGGGAATTGATTCATGGACTCTTTTCACCCATGAATTCCCAAAGATTCCTCAATGTTTCTTTAATTTTAAATTGATTATGAACTCTAGTTTTGATGATTTTCATTTGGCTGATTTTATTCCTTTTTAGATGTTATTAATGATCATTATATGCATGTTTTCATATGAATTGCAGGATTTTTAGGTTGAAACATGAATGCCCCTACATAAAGCTACTTCCAAGGAATGATTATAAAGTTAAAGATGATTTTCATGAATATATTATGTGTTTAATGATCTTCAAGTAAAGTTTTCATCATTTGAAGTTGATATTATGATTTTATGATGAAAGTTATAATGATGATCAGATTTAAGATCAAAACATTTATTAGTGTGATAATTTCTCACACAAATATGTTTCAAGATGGTAATAAGGACAATTCTCACCGAAGTTATGAATTCTTATGAATAACTAAGTTAAGATAAGCCATTCCTAATATGTTTAATGATGGATTGATAGGCAGTTACTATCTTTCTGTATTATGTTTTGATCATGTTTTTATAATTTTCGTTAGGATATTGACTAAGCACCAATAGGGCTTCTATGTGGGATTTGCTTTGGTAACAAATTTGTTACCCACGGAAATCCTAGTAGTAACCTAAATCCCAAACTATGATGCCCACGTAGGTTGCCTTCATGGTCTAGACAGTGGATCCACATAGCCTAGTTGAATAGTTACTTTTGGAGTATGCCCTGGCAAGGTAGCCTCCTCTATTTCAATGATGGAGTCATCGGCCTGTCTCGATGCAGGAGGCATTGGATTCTATATAATAGCTTTCATGGTCTTAATTGTCAGTTAATGGTCCTATCCCAAACAAGTTGGAGTTGAGTTATGAGATATCAAGTTATGAGTTATGATAAAGTTTTCTGATATACATTGACCAAGAGTTTCTTATGTTTTAAATTACTTTTAAGATTAACTCATATTCATTATAATTGGTCATGCATCTTATGACATATTGAATACATTCCTTTACTTGCTCATGCATACCTTACAAACTTAGTACATTCAAATATACTAATGCATATTTTGCCTACATTTTTTCATAATGTAGGGATGGAAGACACTCATGACTATGTTATTCGTGGCTAGAGATTGCCCTAGATCCTCAAAAAGTTGGTGAGTCCTTATTCTATCGAGGACAAGACTTTTATTCATGTTCCCACTACTTTGATTTTCTTCTATGGTTAGAGTGATCTAGGAGATTATCATAAGCCCCCGTTAAAGAGTTGACTTGAGGTATGTTTAGATAATAATGTAATGTAGTCTATGCAGACGTTGATTGGTTGATTTTATCCCTTATTCCCATACCATTGAGATTATTACTTTCGCTTGTCTTTATCATATTCTTTACCTTATGTATGTAATGTATGCTAAGATGTCTTATACTTGGGATCCCTCGCATTCCAATCACTGTGTCATGTCTTGGCCCTAGTTCTAATCATGACAATTTCCTACTAACCTTCCTATCTTGGGTGTTAAGAAGAAGGATAGGACTACACGAATTTACATCGATTACAAGTAGTTGAATAAGGTAATGATGAAGAACTGTTACCCCATTCCCCACATTAATAACCTATTTTATCTAGCTACCCATTACTGTTGTGTTTTCTAAGATTGATCTTAGATTTAGCTATCATCAGTGGAGGATTAGGGTTGCAAACATCCCTAAGACTGCCTTTTAGATTCTCTATCGATACTACGAGTTTCTAGTGATGTCATTTGGGATTACTAATGCCCCTGCTGCATTTATGGATTTGATGACGCGAGTATTCAGGTCATATCTTGATTTCTTCATGATTTTTTTCATCGGTGACATCTTAGTGTACTCATAGAGTAGTGTGGAGCATGCACAATATCTGAAGATTGTGCTCCAGACCTTAAGAGATCAGTTACTTTATGCCAAGTTCTTAAAGTGCAAGTTTTTGTTGGAGTCTGTGGCATTTCTAGGATATGTCGTGTCCAAGAAGTGCATCATGGCAGACCCAACAAAGGTTGAGGCTATTCATTATTGGGCTAGGCTCACATCTTTCACAGAGGTTTGGAGTTTCATTAGATTGTCTATTTACTACAGATGTTTCATCAAGGGTTTTTCCACCATTGCAACCCTCATTGACCCAATTTACCTATCAAGGTATCCCATTTGTGTGGTCTGAGGAGTGTGAGTCAAGATTTTGGAGGCTCAAGGATTTTCTTACCACAACTCCTATCCCGACCCTTCTATTTAAAGGGGAGGGCTTTATGGAATTATGATGCCTCCCATGTTGGTCTAGAATGTGTTTTGATGAAGAAAGGATGGGAATAGCATATGCCTCTAGGTAGTTGAGAGCACACGAGTGAAACTACCCTACTTTTGATCTAGAGCTGGCAGTAGTAGTTTTTATGCTTAAGATATTGAGGCAGTACTTGTATGGGATCCATTGTGAGATATATACAGATCATCATAGACAACAATATATCATGAGTCAGAGGGATCTTCATTCTAGATAGTGGCACTGTATTAAGATTTTGGGATACTATGATCTTTCTATTCTCTACCATCTGAGCAAGGTAAATGTAGTAGCAGATGCGTTGAGCCAGAAGACAGGGAGTATGGGTATCTTAGCCTATTTTATTATTGTGGAGCAACCCTTAGCTTTGGTTAGATTCAGTCCTTAGTTAACAGGATGGTTAGATTGGATATTTCAGACTCCATGAGGATATTAGCCTTTGTAGGGGATCATTCTTCTCTACTAGATCAGATCCATGCCTGACTGTTTGAGGATGAGTCATTAGTAGATCTTAGAGACTAGGTATTGTAGGGTGAGGGTATATTGATTCATATGGGGTGTTGTAGTTTGATGGTCATCTATGCATTTATAGAGTAGGAGGCTTATTCAATTGATCCTTTGTGAGGCCCATGATTTTAGATACTATATTTATTCGGGCACCGCAAAGATGTATCGTGACTTGAGGCAGCACTACTTGTTCTATAAAATGGGGAGGAATATTGCTGACTATGTGTCCCGTTATTTGAGTTGCCAGTAGGTTAATGCTGAGCATTAGAGGTATGGTGGAGAGTTTCAGAGACTACTCATTCTTGAGTATAAATGAGAGTGTATCACCATAGACTTCGTGATGGAATTGCCTTGAACATCCAGGGGTATTAATATCATTTGGGTCAATATTGATCGATTGACTAAGTCAGCTCACTTCCTCCTAGTTCAATCTATATTTAGTGTAGAGCAATTAGCTCGTGTTTTTATTCAGGAGGTATTCCATCTTCATAGGGTGCCAGTGTCCATTGGTCTCGGTTTACTTCTAGCCTCTGGAGGGATATTTAGAGAGAGTTAGTAACCCGGGTTGATTTCAGCGCATATTTCCACCCTCAGACCGATGGCTAGTTAGAGCATACTATTTTGGTCCTGGAGGTTATGTTGTGGGCCTGTGTATTGAAGTTTGGGGGTTAGTGGGATCAATTTTTACCCTTGGTAGTGTTTGCATACAATAACATCTACCACATGACTATTCACAATGCCCCATTTGAGGCCTTTTATAGTATGCATTGTTGCTCTCCGATCGGTTGGTTTGAGTCTTCAGAGCCTGTTCCATATAATACAAATTTTCTTTAGAAGGCTCTAGTCTGAGTCTTGGTTATTCAGGATAGAGTGAGGACAACTCAAAGACAGTACTAGAGCTATGATGATCATAGGCGCCATCCCTTATGTTTTGGTGTTGGTGATCTGGTAATCTTGTGGGTATCACCCTTGAAAGGCATGATGAGATTTAGTAGGCGAGGCGAGCTTAGCCCCGGGTAAATTAGCCCTTTTGAGAATTTGAGGAGAGTTGGTGATATTGTTTATGAGTTAGATCTACCTCCAACATTTTCAGCGGCACACCTAGTTTTCCATATTTTAATGTTGCATCGGTACATTCTAGATGAGTCCCATGTGCTTTAGTATGATTCAGTTGAGTTAGATGACCGTCTGACTTTTGTTGAGGAAAAAATTGCTATTTTAGTTAGAGATATTCATCAGCTCTGTTCAAGGTCCATTCATGTAGTTAAGGTCCAGTGGAGGCATTGTCTAGTTTAGGAGGCTACCTAAGATACCGAGCAGGAGTAGTTCCCCGACTTATTTGAGCCCTCGGGTATGTCTATGTCCTTACTTTTATAGATGAAAGTTCTTTTAGCAGTGGATGTTGTGATGACCCTACAGTTCATTTTCCTTATAATACTTCTTTTTCGGTGTTTAGAGCCTTCCTATAGTGATCCTAGGTCATTTATGATCTGCTGGCACTGGAATCTCGGTCACATGGTCGTTTATTTGGATTTTATTCTTATATCCCTATTTTGGAGCTTTTATTACTTGAAAAGTTGATTTTAGTCATTACTTCTGAAAAGCGACCTCATAATAAAATTGTAATGGTTTTATTAGATATGAAATGGCCAAATTAGGCTAGTAATATAATCAGGACGAGTATAGAGGTATCAGTACGAGTTTGAGGTCATTTGATGCTTTAGTTTTTGAAATTTGGCTTAAGGTTGACTTTAGTCAATATTCTTTAAGGATGGCAATGCGGCGAGGCGAGTTGAGCTCAACCCTCAAATTTTTTAAACCGCCCCGCCCTTCCCCGCATAACACCATGCTTGTGTGCATTCCGCTCATCCTTGATCTGGAACTTTCTAGAAGGTGGAAAGAACTACTCCAGAAATGCTTCCTTCAATTCTCTCTAGTTTGTGATTGAGTCATGTAGGAGCTCATTCATCCACTTAATTTCCTCCCTCGGTAGAGACAATGGAAATAGTCACAAGAGAATTTCTATTCGGCTAACCCCAAGGATGTCACAAATCTGGCAAGTGGCAATGAAGTTCATCAAATGCTGATGTACCTCATCTCCAGTCGCTCCTTTAAATAGTCTTTTCAAGTTCAATAGCTGAAGCATGGTGCTAGTGATGGTGAACTTCTTGCCTAGTGGTAGTGGAGGGAGAACTATTTCCCTAGTGGGACCAACTCCATCCCTGTCTGGATCATCATCCTCTAGAGAAAAATTTATGAGCCTCTATTGCGCTCTTCTTCCGATCTTATTTCCTAATTTTATTTTTGTTTCTTATTTATATTCATATAGTGTACAGGTGTGGGAATGCACTAACATGTACCCTGTATGAAGGAAAAAAGAAACAAAAATAAAATTAAGAAATAAGACTACAAATCAGAAAAAATACAAATAGAGAATTTCAAAGCTGTAAACCCCAAAAATGGCGCCAAAATTTGATACGCCCAAATTACACTTCAATTAAGAAGCATAAAGTGTCCACTGTCAAATATAGAATCTAACTAGATTGGGGTGGCACCCACAGGAAATGCGGAGGAAATAACTCTACTAGTACTTAAACTCAATTGTAGTTAATATTTCCAACTAATAAACATGCATAAACTAAATAGGGGGAATTTGCTGTTTCAGTAAATAAAAGTTCGTAGTAACAGAATACTTATCCCCTATCGGGCTCAAGTTTTTAGATGAAGGTTATGCTTCTAATTTCTATTGTAGTTTTCTTTTCCTAATCACTACCCCTGTATAAATCAATTAATAAATAAAGGCGAGTTTTAACAAATACACTTGTTAAAGGGAAAACAAGATGAAGAAAACTACAGTGCAATGCTAAACACTTAACGACAATCACCTATATGTTTGTCTACTTAATTATTGTTTCATGATTTCCACAACCCTGGTTATGGGGTTTAGCTACCCATAATCACAAGGAGTGAGTCAAGAATTAATATTGAGTTCATAAAATAATACTTATGTTTATATAACAGTAAACCTTGAATCACAAGATGAATAATAAATCAAGAACAAACAAAGGATTAGATTGCACATTTGAATCTTTAAAAATAGTCAAAGTATGCTCTCAAAATGTTCACAATATGCCAAAAATTAGAATAAACGCATAACCCTCAAAATGAAATAACCAGAGTAGGCCCTAGTTGTAACATGCTGATTAAAATCTCCAAGGGCTCCAACCAAGCCTCTTGACTCATCATAAGCATACATAAGGTAAAGTAAAGCAGAAATAACACGGGAAAGATTCTAAAACATGAATCATGAAAGATAGTGTAAACTCGACTACATAGATTCTATATCATTTTGTCCAAATATGCGTTTACTACTCAAGATGGGTGGGGGATAGGATATGTCCCTAGCTCACCCTCAACAAGAATGTAATAAAAGTCTTAGAAATGAACAAGCTCATAATTCACCGTCAATATAGGAGGATTCACACAAACTTTAATGAATGGGAATTATACTAGCCACATATGGAAGGAATATTATCCTCAAACCCTACATTATAAGTCAATTAGGCCAAAAATATGTATTTGTACATTTGAATGTACTAAGAATGTGGGCATGATGTACAATATAAATCATAGGATGCAATTTCACAACCCCACCTAAGGCCTAGTCGTAAGATGGTGATTAACCCCAACCATAAGCCATCTTAGTATACATCACATACATAAGATAAAGAATAACATACATATGAGCAGAAGTAATCATTAAGTGTGAAATGAGACTAACGGAAATCAACTCTATAAATGTCCAATCCAGACTACACCAATATATCGTCTAAACATGCCTCTAGTTTAACCATTGACGGGGGCTTAGGACAAGCTACTAGCTCACCCTCATAATAGAAGAAAGTGAAGACAATATTAATCATGAATAAAAGTCTTATCCTTAGTAGAATGAGGACTCACCAACCTTTTTGAAATCTAATGAAAACTCTAGCCATGAGTGGGGTAGTTGTGAGTGTCGTCCATCCCTACATTATGATACAATGTAGGAAAAATATGCATTTGTGTGTTTGGCTGTAGTAAGTATGTGAGGTATGTATGAACAAGTAAAAGAACATGTCAATATGCCATAAGATGCATGACCAATCATAATGAACATGAGTATAGCTTAAAAGCAATTTAAAATATAAGAAATTCTTGGTCAATACATATCATAAAACTTCAACTTTAAACTCATAACTTGAGATCTCATATCTTAACTTGAACTTGAACTTATGTGGGATAGGAACTTTAACCGACAACTCAGACCATGCGAGATACTACATGGAATCTAATAACTCGTGCATTGAGATAGGCTAATAACTCCTACATCGGGACTGGGGAGACTACCTTGCTAGGGTATACCTAGGCCATGAAGGCAACCTACGTGGGCAATGTAGTTTGGGACTTTAGGTTACTACTAGGATTTCTTTGGATAACTAACTGCATTATCCAACCAAACCCCACCTAGAAGTCCTCTCGGTGCTTACTTAATATCCTAGTGGAAACTCATAAAACATAATTATAACATAGTAGGGAAAGATAGTAACTGCCTATCAAGATATCTTTAAAGCATTTATGAATAGCTCACTAACTTGGTGATTCATAAGAATCTATAACTTTGGTGAGAATTGTCCTTACCACCATCTCAAAATATCTAATGATCTTAACTCTGATCATCCTCTGAATCTTTAACTTTAAATTCATAATCTCAGTTGTAACTCATTGAAAACTATCTTTATAAATCATTTAGCTCATAATTAACTCATAAAATCATATTTACTTCATAATCATAGCTTGAAAATATAGCTTTATGCATGGACATCTATAATTCAACTTGAAATCACATAATTCATATAAGAACATGCATATAAAGATCATTGATAATATTTGAAAATGAAATCAAATTAACCCAATGCAATTCATCAAAATTACGGTTCATAATCAATTGTAGATTGAATGAAAACTTGAGAAATCTTTGGAACTTCGTGAGTGAAAATATCCCATGAATCAATCCTGAAATACATTGCTTGAATTCACTTAGAATTAAAGAAGAACCTTGAGAAAATTTGGAAACCCTAAGCATGAATTTGGAGAGAAACCTTGAGAAAATTTGAGAGTTCTTGCCTTGGGAAATTTGAGAGATTGAATTGAATAGGAGGATATTTTAAAGAATAGAGTATTTATTGACTTTGAACTTGACCATACAAGTGTATAGGTTCATTGAACTGAACTTTGGAAAAGACATAATTGCCCTTCATTAAATCCAGATTTTAAATCTATGAATAGGTTCCTACGGGCCGTTTAAGTGTTGACAAGTCGTCTAAATGACTCATCCTGCGGGTATGACAAAGGATCCTTGGAACATAGTCTCTATAGTTTGGGAACGACCAATGTTTATGACCCGTCGTCTAAAAACTGGTTTGTTTTTAAGGCTGGTTCTGCAGGTCTAAAAACCTACAATTATATTAGTCTCTGAAGATTTAGGAAGGGTAGTTCTTACGACCCATCATTTCTTCTACGAACCATGTTGTTAAGTCATAATTTTGGCCTTAGGAAAACTTTGACTTTTGCTCAAAGGGTCACTCTATGACTCTTCTCTACGAGCTATAGAAAGCCCTACGAGCTGTTGAGGGACTCGTTCATATGGATGGGTTCAAAATTTTGAAACTTTTCTTCTTGGTTACAACTTTTTGACTTATGGGGTCTTACAATATCTCCCCCTTGGAAACATTCATCCTTGAATGAGATTAACTTATCATAGGAAGGACACAAAAAGAGGACTAACAACCCAACATGAACATGATGACATCTTAAAATGCATGGAACATGAAAACTTCAACTTAACATAAAATCATGACTTTAAAAACCAACTTTTTCATGAACATGCATACATATGAATGATAGATGAGGGACTGAATACATAAGAGTTCAACTAGCTTGAATAAGAAAAACTTACTTCTTAAGGCTTGGGTAGAGGAAAAGAGGTATAGGTATCATTTCATTATATCCGCCTCCGCCTCCCAAGTAGCACTCTCTACTTGTTGATTCCTTCATATCACTTCGATGGACACAACTTCTTTGTTCCTTAACTCCTTAACTTTCTGGTCTAAAATTACCACCAGAACTTCTTCATAAGTCAAATCCTCCTCAATACTTACATCTTTCAATGGAACAATGGAGTTTGGATCCCCCACGAACTTGCTCAACATAGAGACATGAAATACTGGGTGAACCATAGCTAATTCAAGTGGCAATTCTAACTCATAATCCACCTTGCCAATACGTCTCAATATCCTGTAACATCCAATGTATTTAGGACTCAATTTCTCTTTCTTGCTGAAATAAATTACACCATTCATTGGTGAAACTTTCAAATAGACCCAATCATCCACCTCAAATTCAAGATCTCTTTTCCTAACATTAGAATAGGAATTTTTACGAGTTTGAGCTGTCTTAAATCTCTCTCATATGAGTCTTACCTTTTCCATAGAGATGATAACCAAATCTAGACCAATCAAGGCCATCTCACCCACTTCAAACCATCCCACTGGGGATCTACATCTACAATGCTTCGAAAGGAGCCATTTGGATGCTAAAATGATAACTATTATTATTGGAAAACTCAATCAATGGTAAATTTTCATCCCAACTTTCTTTAAAATCAATAACACATGCCCTTATCATATCCTTTAAAGATTGGATCATTCTTTCGGCTTGACCTTCGGTTTGAGGATGAAAAGCGTTACTCAACTTAACCTTTGTACCGAGACCTTTTTTCAAATGACTTCCAAAAATATGAAGTAAATTATGTACCTCGATCCGATATGATGGACAAGGGCACACCATAAAGTCGTACTAACTCACAAACATACAACTTGGCATAATCTTCACCAAAGGATGTCTTAACCAATAGAAAATGAGCCGACTTGGTCATCCAATAAACAATAACCTAAATGGTATCATGTTGCTTCTTAGTACGAGGCAAACCTAGTACAAAATCCATATTCACATCTTCCCATTTAAAAGTAGGAATCTCAATGTCATTGATGCTCTACTTTAACTTGTTCGAAATTTGGACACATAGGTACAAACTTCGCTATGTCCTTCTTCATGCGATTTCACCAATACACTTCCCTCAAGACGCGATGCATCATGGTGGAACCCGGATGAATCAAGTATTGGGAACCATGGGCCTCATTCAATATAAACTCTCTTAACCCATCAACATTAGGTACACACAAATAACCTTGGTAACGTAGTACACTATCTCTCCCTTGAGAGAAAGCCCCAATGGCTTTTTCGGCAACCGACTTCTTTAACTCGACCAACATTGGATTTTGTTCTTTCATGGCCTTAACACCCACTACAGGAGATAATTCTGAACTATTATGAACAAGGACATCTCCATTATTGGAATCAACCAAATGCACACCTAAATGTGCTAAATTATGAACATATTTAATCAATTCTTTCTTATCTTCTTCAAGTGTACCACACAACTCATGTAAAATCTACTTAGTGCATCGACAACCACATTAGCTTTACCCGAATGATACAACACACTCATATCATAATCCTTCAACAACTCATGACATCTTCTTTGCCGGAGGTTAAAATCTTTTTTCTTAAAAACATATTGTAAAACTCTTGTGGTCGATCAACACACACACATGGACAACATAAAGATAGTGTCTCCAAATCTTCAAAGCAAACACGACTTCCACTAGTTCAAGATCATGCATTGGGTAGTTTCGTTCATGTACCTTAAGTTGCCTAGAAACATAGGCTATTACCTTACCATATTGCATCAATACTATCACGACCCAACCTCGTAGGCCATGACGGGTTCTTGAACTGGACACTCATGTATATCCCTTCTATTTGTAAGTAAATTTGTCCCCTGTTTAAGTCAGAATATCAACTAGCAAGATAACATATAAGCCGGCGAGGCTTATCATAGGCACCACTATACATACATGCATATACAACCCATATACAACCCACATACAGTTCCATAGACCTCTAAGAGTAAGAACAATAACAAAAGGTGGGACAGGGCCCTCGCCGTACCCATGAATAAATAAATATATACATCAAGGGTTAATAGGAAAAATAGGCTTCGACAGTATAGAGTGTTCTGAACTACTGAGTGGAACTTCTACGCTGACGAATCCTCAAGGTGTATATCTGTACCTGCAGGCATGAATGCAACTCCCCCACCTATAAAAGGGGGGTCAGTATGACATATGTACTAAGTATATAAAGCATAAACATCAGAAGGAGATTACAGTTGGCATAGGGATGCAGGGGGCAAGTATACCATTTAAACATTTACCGTACTCGCATCGTATAAAATAAAGTCATTCATATTACCATCACATACTGTGCCCAGTCCGTTAGGGGACTCGGTGTACCATTTATATCATGTTTTCATCATAAGCGCATACATATTATTAGCAGTATGGAACGTATAGCCTAATCCATGTATATAGTAAGTACATGCCGAGGAACGTACCGCCTGATCTGCACATCGTATAATAATATCGAGGAATATTTGGTCCAATTCACATATCATATATTAATATCAAGGAACGTTTGGTCTGATCCACATATCATATAATAATGCCGAGGAATGTTCGTTCCGATCAATATATCATATAGTAATGCCGAGGAACATTTGGCCCAATCCGTATGTTATATAATAATACATAGGAACGTTCAGCCTAATTCGTATATTATAAAGTAATAGCGAGGAACATTCAGCCCAATCCATATATTATATAGTAATACCGAGGAATGTTCGGCCCGATTAGTATATTATATAGTAATGTCGAGGAACATTTGGCCCAATCCGTATATTATATACCGTACCCAACCCTTTATATGACTCAGTATCATCATAATCATCATATACCATATCCGGCCCTTTATGGTACTCGATGAAATATTTATTACAGTATACACGAGTAAGGTAGTGAGTAACCATATACAACCTAAATCATTATCAAAGACTCAACAATGTAAGAAGATTAAGCAATTGTCCGAGGACCAAAATAGTAGTATAGCCATTCCGAGTGCCTTCTAAATGCCATTAAGGCCTATACCACTTAGGATCTTAGGGACCCTAGATATGTCGTAAAGTAATACTAATAGTTCATAGAATCAGGGATACCCATCGTCACATCGTCCTTAGGACTAGAAGCTTATGTATCTAGTAATTCTCAACCTATGGAGTTCAAGAAAGGTAGTTTAACCTACTACAAGAGTTTGATATTCAGGAGTGAATAAGATATACGAATTATATTTAGGACTTAAGAGTGGAGTTACCCCAGAGATCTTATCATATTTTACTTACAATTAGGACATGCCAAAGGAAGAGAAAGAATAAGCTTTACCTAGTCTCTGCTTTTCCTCAAGGAGTCATCATTTACATATATCGTACCCGGCCCGTCATATGCTCGGTATCATAACCTTCTTACTGCATTAAGTTACCATCCTAGCACCACACTTACGTCAAAGACATATCAAGAGGAAAGAAGGGTAGCTTTACGTACTTATGCCACAACATGCCAAGAGAAAGGAGATAACTTTACATACTTACTACTCTCCATCATATAGAAGCCTTGAGAGGCAATAACTCAACTAGTATAGGAATTCTACCACCGAGAAGTGAATAAGACTTATGATTCATACTTGGAGTTCTATGAATGGAATTATCCCCACATTTAATATATCAATCACTTAAGGCTAAGACATGCCAAAAGAAAATAAAGGGTAAGCTTTACATACCTCTTACGGATTACTCTTATACGTTCACCTCGTCATCTCTTGAACCTATTTAACATGAAAGTAATACTAAGATTAATGACCTTTCACTTTCCAATTTCCAACTCTACACCCAAGTACTCATAGGAGTTACTTTCTTATCCATTACCCTTGACTAGTTTGTTACTAGTTCCGCACCTACCGATAATTGGACAGCATTTCCCCCATAACTTCAACTTTCCCGAGATTTCAACTTGGCCACAATGTCAACAACCATAAAAAAAAATCAACAGCATATTTACAGGTAAATCACTTCAACCTTACACCATACAAGCTCCAAACAACTAGCTTCAAACTATGATACAAAAATAGAGTTTTTAATCTTTGTTTCACAAAATTATTAACCATACCAAATGGAGGGTCATGTGGATGAAAAAACAAGCACCCACACCCTTCTTAAAACACTTTGAAGCCCTGCAACACGCAACCCAACCAACTTCACCCGCAGCACCACAATGATAACCCACTACTCGACTTTGATTTAACGCTAGCTACATCAATTTAGTTGGTTTCTAACATCAAGCATCCTTAAGCAATTATTCCACTTCCAGCCTCATTTAAGACATTTAATATACCCCATAAAAACATCATAAACTTCAATTTGAAAGGAAAAGCCTTACCTTGTCCGAAAATCGCCAAAACTTACCTCAGAAGTTCCTTTAGCATGCCTAAAACTTCGTGGCTATTTGGTAATGTTTTGGGCAGCTCCAAACCATAAATTTTCATTACTAAAACCTTCATAATATCATGTTCCACCCTAGGTAATTAATTCACAGAACGAAATCAAAGACTTACCTTTTTTTCTCCTCCAAAACTGATGTCCTCTCTTCTCTCTAGCTCAAGTTTCTCTTCTCTTTTCTTCTAGACTTTTCTTGAATTTTTTTGGATAAAAAGAAACTTAAAGGATAAGGATGATTTAAAAGTCTTCAAAGACATCTATATATAGTCCACCTTAAGGGGTGACATGTGTCAACCCCTAACTGGGGATACGTGTCAAGCCCTTATAGGGCCAATGCATCACCCCCTCCACTTAGGGGCTGCCACATCGCATATGGGGCCCATCCCCTTGCTGCAACTGCTACCCCGTATCACTCCCTCATGCTTCCATGTTTCACTCTCTCATGGGATGCCATATGTCACTTTCTTTTCCTCTTCGTGGGTTCATAATCTCATCTTACTTTATGAACCTATGTAATCTTTACTATGTAACCTTCGTATATACTCAAGTGGCTTAAGTTTGTAAGATTTTCAAATTGGTAGATTACGTAAGTAAGTCGAGTCCTACGACTCATTACTTGGCCTCCAATTCCTTCTAGATTCTCATAACCACATTTCCAATCTTCCCCTTTTATAGGGTGCCACATTATCCAGTCCTTAGAGTTGTTTGATAGCGTCACAGATTATTCGGCTCACATGATAACTTATAAGAAGCTTACGATCCTTTCAAGAAACTTAAGAAGCTTAAATAAAAACATAAGAAGCTTAAGAGGTTCAAGAAACTTAAGAATCTTAAGAAGCTTGAGAACCTTCCAAGAAACTCACAAACCTCTCAAGATACAAAAGTCTTTCAAGGTACAAAAGTACGGGGTGTAACATTCGTCCCCCCTTTAGAACATTCATCCTGGAATGTGAATCAAAACCTTCCTCTTGATCTTATACCGACTATATGGAGAGTTTCTCTATCCTATTGCCATAACATATACTTTCATCGAGCAATCAATATCAGAGTTCCAAAGGTTAGGATTACTTGTAAACGTAGGGAATAGGTACGGATACTTTAGTTTCATTTCCTCTTTCACTTCCCAGGGAATCACCCATCCTAGTATTACTCTCGCCCAAGAACACTTAACTTTGGAGTTCTGATGGAATCCGGTGTATTAGTGCTGGTATGATTGCATCCATATCTTATGGGATCTCATTTGAAGTTTAAGTGTTCCCATTTACATATGATAGCATAAGTTGATTTCCTCTTATGCTTGTATTTCTATTATCTGCTTCCCCCCTTTAGGGTGTACCCATGTCATCCTCTTGTTTATTTTCAACTATCCATACGCATATGATTCTGTTCCAACACATTTGACATACTACACCTTTAGTTCGTAGCTATCTATTCCCTTTTTCGTCTGATACTTGTACTTAATTAATCACGTCTATATTGAGTGCTCTATATAGTAGTCCTTCTATTCTTGAGTCGTAAACAACTTATCTTGTCCTCTAATAATAGTTGAGGGTTCTATACTTTCCAACAAGAATGAAACTATATCATCGGTCATCTTGCCCCTCAACGTGAGCTTTTTCTAAGGCGAAATACAACTGAAAATACCTTAGTATGAACTTTGCTGCTCAGATAGGCTTTTGTTTCTCCGAAATAAAATTTCCCAAGTAAAAAGGGTTCCCCTCCTCGACGACTTGGAAGGTACATTTTATAGCTTTAGTTCAACATAATAGGGGTAATCAGTATCAACTTCCAAGACATATTAAGAATCTATGTTTCATTCCCCCCCCCCCTTTTTTTTTATTCTGGAAAAAGTTCGGCAGAGTTTCCTCTATACTCCTTACTATCCCCAAAACCTGCATGCAGGAAATATCAACAATTCCTCACAGGGCCAACCTATATATATTCATATCCTATCATAGCCACACAGGGCTTTCAATATCATCTCATATCGCAGCCACACAGGGCTTTCAATATCAATAATAGTATGAAAATGATGGACTTACCTCGTGTGTCCAACTCAAGATGCATCTGTTACACTTTTCGGTCTACCTTTCTTTTAGTTTTTGACTTTACATTTCAATCATGTGTCAATATCTTACCCAACAGATACCTTTCGTGCCCTTGCTTACCTCCGTGCTTTGTAACTTCCAATGTCATCAATTACTTTCTCAAGTTGATGTTATCCTTCTGATAAATTCCAAGGTTAGTATAAAGAGTATTCCTATGACTCGGATCTATAGCATGATCTAAGACAAGAAACAATGGTAACATCCTAAATGTCCTATAGCCTCCTGTTTATAGATGTGGTGCACCACACACCGATAAACCGGACTCTATTAGACATGATCTGTAGATATTTTGAAGACCAAACCGCTCTAATACCACTTTTGTCACGACCCAACCCCGTAAGGTGTGATGGGTGCTCAAACTGGACACTCGCGTGTATCCCTGCTATCTGTAAGTAAATATGTCCCCTGTTTAAGTCATAGCACATCAACATGCAAGATAACATATAAGCTAATGAGGATTATCATAGGAACCACTGTACATACATGTATATACAACCCATATACAACTACATACATATCCACAAACCACTAAGAGTAAGAATAGTAATATAAGGCAGGACAGGGCCCTCGCCATACCGGTGAACAAATAAATATATACATCAAGGATTAAAATCAAAACTAGGCTCCGGCACTATGGAGTGCTTGTGAACTACTGAGTGGAACTCCTACACTGATGGATCCCCAAGGTCTGCATCTATACCTGCGGGCATGAACGAATCCCCCTCCTGAGAAAAAGGGGTCAGTACGACATATGTACTGAGTATGTAAAGCATAAACATCATAAGGAGATTACAGTTGGCATAGGGATGCAGGGGGCAAGTATAACATTTAACCATTTACCGTACTCGCATCGTATAAAAGAAAGTCATACATATTACCATCACGTATTGTGCCCGGCCTGTTAGGGGATTCATTGTACCATCTCCATCATGCTTTCATCATAAGCACATACATATTATTAGCGCTGTGGAACGTACAGCCCGATATATGTATATAGTTAACATACTGAGAAATGTTCGACCCAATTTGTATATTATATAGTAATATCAAGGAACGTTCAACCTGATCCGTATATTATATAGTAATGCCGAGAAACATTCGGCCCGATTCGTATATTATATACCATACTCGACCCTCTATGGGATTCGGTGTCATCATATCATCATATACCGTACCTGGCCCTTTATGGGATTTGGTGTCATAATCATCATATACCGTACACGGACCTTTATGGGACACGATGTCATAATCATCATATACCTTACCCGACTCTTTATGGGACTTGGTGAAATATGTATTATAGTATACATGAGTAAGGTAGTGAGTAACCATATACAATCTAAATCATTATCGGAGAGTCGACAATGTAAGAAGATTAAGCTATCTTCTAAGAACCAGAATAGTAGTGTAGCCATCTCGAGTGGCTTCTAAATGCCATTAAGGCCTATACCACTTAGGATCTCGAGGACCCTAGACATGTACTAAAGTAATACTAACAGTTCATAGAATCAGGGATACCCATCGTCACATCGTCCTTAGGACTAGGAGCTTATGTATCTAGTATTTCTCAACCTATGGAGTTCAAGGAAAGTAGTTCAACCTACTACAAGAGTTTGAAATTCAGGAGTGAATAAGAGATACGAATTATATTTAGGACTTAAGAGTGAGTTACCCCAGAGATCGTATCACATTTTATTTACAATTAGGACATGCCAAAGTAGGAGAAAGAATAAGCTTTACCTAGTCTCTACTTTCCTCAAGGAGTCATCATTTACATATATCGTACCCGGCCTGTCATGGGCTCGGTATCATAACCTTCTTACTGCATTAACTTACCATCCTAGCACCACACTTATGTCAAAGACATATCAAGAGGAAAGAAGGGTAGCTTTACGTACTTATGCCAAAACATGCCAAGAGAAAGGAGATAACTTTACATACTTACTACTCTCCATCATATAGAACCCTTGAGAGGCAATAACTCAACTAGTATAGGAATTCTACCACCGAGAAGTGAATAAGACTTATGAGTCATACTTGGAGTTCTATGAATGGAATTATCCCAATATTTCATATATCAATCACTTAAGGCTAAGACATGCCAAAAGAAAATAAAGGGTAAGTTTTACATACCTCTTATGGATTACTCTTACACGTTCGCCTCGTCGTCTCTTGAACCTATTTAACATGAAAGTAATACTAAGATTAATGACCTTTCACTTTCCAATTTCCAACTCTACACACAAGTACTCATAGGAGTTACTTTCTTATCCATTATCCTCGACTAGTTTGTTACTAGTTCCGACCCTACCAAAAATCGAGCAGCATCTCCCCTATAACTTCAACATCCCCCAGATTTCAACTCGACCACAATGTCAATAAACATACCAAAAACAAAAACCAGAATCATATTTACAAGTAAATCACTTCAACCTTACACCATACAAGCTCCAAACAACTAGATCCAAACTACAATACAAAATAGAGTTTTTAATATTTGTTTTGCAAAATCAATAAGCATACCAAACAGAGGGTCATGTAGCTACAACCAGAAGCACCCACACCCTTTATAAAACACTTTGAAGCCCTGCAACACTCAAATTAACTAGCTGCATCCGCAGCACCAGAATGACAACCACTACTCGAATTTGATTTAACGCTAGCGACATCAATTTAGTTCGCTTCTAACATCAACCATCCTTATGAAATTCTTCCACTTACAGCCTCACTTTAGACATGTAATATACCCCATAACAACATCATAAACTTCAATTTGAAAGGGAAAGCCTTACCTTGTCTGAAACTCGCCAAAACTTACCTCGGAAGTTCCTTTAGCGTGCCTAAAACTTCGTATCTTTTTTATAACATTTTGGGCTGCTCCAAACCATAAATTTTAATTACTAACACCTTCATAACATCGTGGTGCACCCTAGGTAATTAATTACCAAAAATAAATTGGAGACTTACCTTTTTTTCTCCTCTAAAATCGAAGCTCTCTCTTCTCTCTAGGTCAAGTTTCTCTTCTCTTTTCTTCTAGACTTTTCTTGAATTTTTTTGGATAAAAAGAAACTTAAAGGATAAGGATGACTTAAAAGTCTTCAAACACATCTATATATAGGCTACCTTAAGGGGTGACACATGTCAACCCTAAGGGGTGACACTTGTCAAGCCCTTATTATAGGGCCAATGCATCACCCCCTCCACTTAGGGGCTGCCACATGGCATATGGGGCCCACCCCCTTGCTGCAGCTGCTGCCATGTGGAACTCCCTCATGCCTCCACGTGGCACTCTCTCATGGGCTGCCATGTGTTGCTTTCTTTTCCTCCTCGTGGGTTCATAATCTCGTCTTGCTTTATGAACCTATATAATCCTTACTACGTAACCTGGGTATGTACTCAAGTAGCTTAAGTTTGTAAGATTTTCAAATTTGTAGCTTACGTAAGTAAGTAGAGTCCTACGACTCATTACATGGCCTCCAATTCCTTCTGGATTCTCATAACCACATTTTTAATCTTCCCTTCTATGGGGTATCACATTCTCCCTTTCTTAGAATTGTTTGATAGAGTCATAGATTATCCGGCTCACATTGACAACTTATAAGAAGCTTACGATCCTTTCAAGAAACTTAAGAATCTTAAATAAAAACTTAAGAAGCTTAAGAGGTTCAAGAAACTTAAGAAGCTTAAGAAGCTTGAGAACCTTCCAAGAAACTAAAAAACCTCTCAAGATACAAAAGTCTTTCAATGTACAAAAGTACGGGATGTAACAAATACACAACCAAGAATAATCCTCGAGGCATCATAATATACCATGAAACCATCGGATCCTTATGATACGGTTAAGATAGGAGCGGTAGTGAGACGATCCTTAAATTCTTGGATAATCTTTTCATATGCTTCCAACCATTGGAACTTCACCTTCTTTTGAGTTAACTTGGTCAAAGGTGATGAGATCAATGAATACCCTTCAACAAATCTCCAATAGTATCTGGCTAGGCCTAAGAAACACCTAATATCTAAAGGAGATAATGGTCTATGCCAATTTCTAATCGGTTCGGTCTTTTTAGGATCAACCATAATCCCTTAACCAGACACAATGTAACCAAGGAAGGCCACCTCCCTTAACTAAAACTCACATTTGTTAACTTTGAAAATAATTGTTCGTCTTTTAGAGTTTTCAACTCAATCCTCAAGTGACTTGCATGCACCTCCTCATCTCGAGAGTAAATCAAAATATCGTCGATAAACCCAATCATAAAAATATCTAGATATTGCTTGAACACCCTATTCATTAAGTCCATAAAAGCCGTGGGAGAATTGGTCAAACCAAATTACATGACTATAAACTTATAATGGTCATACCTTATCCGAAAAGGCATTTTAGGAATGTCACACTCCCTCACCCTTAATTGGGGATAACCGAAATAAAGGTCTATTTCAGTGAAGTAACTTGCCCCTTGCAATTGATCAAACAAGTCATCTATTCTCATAATTGGGTACTTATTCTTGATATTTACCTTATTCAATTGCCGGTAATCAATGCTCATACGTAGTGAACCATACTTCTTTCTAACAAACAAAATGGGAGCACCCCATGAAGAGATAATTGGCCTAATGAGCCCTTTGTCTAATAAGTCCTTCATTTGATCCTTCAACTTCTTTAATTCTGCCGTAGCCATCTGGTAAGGATGAATAGAAATAGTTTGAGTATCCGGAAGAAAGTCTATACCAAAATCAATCTCCCATTCGAGAAGGACACTGGGTAAATCATCGGGGAAACACATCTGGAAACTCACTTACAATAGGGACCTACTCTAAGATAGTTTCTTTGAAATTCTCACCAAGTATAGCTTGAAAATATGGTTCATCAAATCCATGAAGATAGAGGGAGCATTAGTCAACCCAAATGACATGACTTAAAATTGAAAATGACCATACCTTATTTGGAATGCCGTTTTGGGAATATCACACTACCTTACCCTTAGTTGATGATAACCAGAATGGAGATCAATCTTTGAGAAGTAACTTGCCCCTTGTAATTGGTCAAACAAATCATCTATCCTAGGAATTTGATACTTATTCATTACGGTGAACTTATTTAGTTTCCTGTAATCTATACATATCCAGAGTGACCCATCTTCTTCCTAACAAACAACATGGGAGCACCCCATGGTAAATTACTTGGCCTTATAAAACCCTTATACAACAAATCCTTCAATAGTTCTTTTAACTCCTTAAATTCTGTCGGAGCCATACAGTAAGGAGGAATAGAAATGGGTTGAGTATTGGAAATGATATATATGCCAAAGTCAATTTTCCATTTGGAAGGAACACAAGACAAGTCATCAGGAAACACATTGAGAAACTCATTAACTATAGGGACCGACTCAAGAGTAGGAGTTTTGGAATCAACATCCCTAACTCTCATTATATAATAAATAAAACCTTTGGAAATCATGTTTTGCAGGACTTAAGAAATGAGATGAATCGACCCTTAACCATTGACTCATTACCCTTCTATTAAAGAATAGGCTCATTAGGAAATTGAAACTTACCCTATGGGTTCTACAATTAATGTATGCATAAGAGGCATGGAACCAATCCATACCAAGAATAATATAACAATCGATCATGTCTTGTTCAACAAGATCATAAGGGATAACTTTATTTAAGACGAACACGGGACAATCTCTATAATCTCTCTTGGCTAACACCGAATCACCAATTGGAGAAATCAAAAAAGGTTGTAACAACACTTTGGGGCACATATCAAATCTCATAGTAGGGTAAGGAGTAACAAAAGCAAAGATGGCACCCGGATCAAGAAATGCATAAACATCAAAGTTAATGACCCATAACATATCCTTGACAACATCGAAAGTCTCATCCACATCTTGCCTAGCATAAAAGGTATAGAATCAATCATTGTGTTGGACGTCCTTTGGTTGAGCTTGGGCACCTTATTGCACTTGTCCTCTTTGAGCAACTTAGTCTTGAGGACGACCTTCCCTTCCTTTGTTAGCAACACTAGGGCACTCGGAGTGCTTATCGCCCATCTTGCCACATCCGTATCATTACCATCAAACACCTTTATCCATGATTTTTTCCACACATCACACTTTGTAAAAGTGGGGCTACTAGCACCCACACCTCAACCTTGACTATTAGGGTAGGGAACCCTATCTTTAACAAACTTTTTCCAGAGCCTTGGTCTTGTTCAGAACGTCCACTACTACCACCACTGATCTTAGAATTTGAGAACCCATCTTTATATCGAGCCCTCTTAGAATCTCTCATCCTCTTCTCTTTGAGATTTTCTCCTTTAATTTATTCGGCAAAAGTCATAAGCCGAGATATGTCCATCTTCTAAATAAGTATAGTGGTACGAAGATCCTTTACAACGAAGTCTGACACCCTCGCTATAAATTGGCTTATTTGGGAATAGGGATCGGCAACCAATGAAGGAGCATACTTGGACAGCTTGGTGAACTTGAGGGCATAGTCCCTTATACCCATATTGCCTTGACTAAGATTAGTAAACTCTAACAACTTTGCCTCCCTTAGCTCAAGAGGGAAGAAACGATCAAGGAAAGTAAGTTTAAAGGATTCCCATTCAGTAGCGCCTTCATCAACTCTATCCAACCTCTATTGTGTGTTACAAACTTGAGCAACACTCTTGAGTTGGTAGGCCACCAACTCTGCTTTCTCTTCTAAAGTCACCCTAACAATACTCACTATCTTATATACCTCATTAATGAACTCTTGGGTATCCTCATCAACTTTCAAACCATAGAAATTGGGAGGGTTCATCCTTGCAAAGTCCCTCACTCTAGAAGCCGGAGTGGAAACCCATTGGTTGGCCAGAACTTTAGCTAGCAAGGTGATAGTGGTCTGTAACTCCGCATTAGTAACTTTGTCAGGTAGGAGACCATTATCTTGAGGGAAAGAAGGAGATTGGTCCTCATTAGCATTGACCCTTCTTTGCATATGTGATCTTCTTGGTGATTAAAACCCCAAAGGGATCCAACTAATCCTCTTGACACATCATAAGCATAGATAAGGTAAAGTAATATGGAAATAACATGGGAAAGAGTCTAAAACATGAATCATAAAAGAGAGTGTAAACTCAACTACATAGACTCCACATCATTTTATTCAAACATGCCTTTACTACTCAAGATAGGCGGGGGCAAAGACATGTCCCTAGGTCACCCTCAATAAGAATGTAACAAAAGTCTTTGAAATGAACAATCTCATAATTCACCCTCGATAGATAAGGACTCACCAAAACTTTCTCGGATGGGAAATCTACTAGCTACTAAGTATGTAGGAATGACGTGCAATATAAATCATAGGATGCAATGATCGATCAATGTACATAATAAAAAGGATAAATAAAGTCATGAGAAAACCATAGTGACCAAAGCATTTAAGAGACATAATTGAAGTCATAGAAGAGCATAAGAGAATATAAATATGTGGGATAGAATAATAATCGATAATAAGACCATGTGAGCTATAACATGGAATCCTGACCTCATCGATGGAAGAAAAAGGAATCTACTTACTAAGGTAGATTCTACCCTGCTAGGCGGGTGTCATGAACATGTGCTATATGTGGATCTACTTTCTAGGACATTGTTACAACCCAACCACGTAGGCCATGAAGGATGCCCGAACTGGACACTCACGTATACCCTTGCTAGCTATAAGCAAACTTGTTGCCTATTTGATTCATAGCATGCCAATAGACAAGACAATATATATAAGCCGACGAGGCTATCGTAACATATAGGAACAACTATTCACACATACATATACAACCCATATACATGTCTATAGACCTTTAAAAGTAAGAACAGTAACATAAGGCGGGACAGGGCCCCCACCGTACCCGTGAACAAATAAATATATACATCAAGGGTTAATACAAAAACTAGGCTCCATCACAATGAAGTGCTTCTGAACTGCTGAGTGGAACTCCTACGCTGACGGATCCCCAAAGTGTGTATCTGTAACTGCAGGCATGAATGCAACCCTCCTAAGAAAAGAGAGTCAGTATGAAAAATATACTAAGTATGTAAAGCATACACATCATAAGAAAATTATAGTTTGCGTAGGTATGCAGAGGGAAAGTATAACATTTAACCATTTACCGTACTCTCATCGTATAAAAGAAAGTCATACATATTACCATCACGTACTGTTCCTGGCCCGTTAGGGAACTCGATGTACCATCTATATTATTCTGTCATTATAAGCACATATCTATTTTTAGCGTTGTAGAACATATAGCCCAATCCATGTATATAGTAAGTATATGCCGAGGAATGTATGTCCCAATCAATACATCATATAATAATGCCGAAGAATGATTGCCCAATCCACATATCATATAGTGATGTCGACAAATGTTTGGTCCGATCCATGTATCATATAATAATGCCGAGGAATGTTCAGTCCGGCCCATATCATCATATTATATTATTGCATACATATACCATACCCAACCCTTTATGAGACTCAGTGTCATCACATTATTATATACCGTACGTGTCCCTTTATGGGACTCGGTGTCATCATATCATCATATATCATACCCGACCCTTTATGGGACTCGGTGTCATAATCATTATATACCTTACCCGGCCCTTTATAGTACTCGATGTCATAATCATTATATATCGTACCCGGCCCTTTATGGGACTCGGTAAAACATGTATTAAGGTAGACACAACTAAAGTAGTGAGTAACCATATATAATCTAAATCATTATTAGAAACTCGACAATGTAAGAAGATTAAGCTATTGTCCAAGGACCAGAATAGTAGTGTAGCCATCTCGAGTGCCTTCTAAATGCTATTGAGGCCTATATCACTTAGGACCTCGAGGACCCTAGATATATACTAAAGTAATACTAACAGTTCATAGAATAAGGGATACTCGTTGTCACATAGTCCTTAGGACTAGGAGCTTGTGCATTCAGTACTTCTCAACCTATGGAGTTCAAGTAAACTAGTTCAACTTACTACAAGAGTTTGATATTCAGAAGTGAATAAGAGTTATGGATTACATTTAGGACTTAAAAGTGGAGTTAAACTAAAGCTCGTATAAAATTTTACTTACAATTAGGACATGCCAAAGGAAGAGAAAGAATAAGTTTTACCTAGCCTCTACTTTTCCTCAAGGAGTCATCATTTACATATATTGTACCCGACCCATCATGGGCTCGGTATCATAACCTTATTATTGCATTACCTTACCATCATAGAACCACACTTATGTCAAAGATATATCAAGAAGAAAGAAGGTTAGATCTACGTACTTATGCCAAAACAATCTAAGAGAAAGGAGATAACTTTACATACTTACTATTCAACATCATATAGAAGCCTTGAAAGGAAGTAACTCAAGTAGTGTAGGAATTCTACCACCGAGAATCAAATAAGACTTATGAGTCATACATGAGGTTCTATGAATGGAATTATCCCCACATTTCCTATATCAATCACTTAAGGCTAAGAAATGCCAAAATAAAAGAAAGATAGCTTCACATACTTATGCCAAAGACATGCCAAGAGAAACCTTCACATACCTTTTTCGGGATTAATTGTAACCCACCTCACCTCGTTTTATCCTTGACCTATTTAACATAAAAGTAATACTAATATTAATAACCTTTAATTTTCAATTTCCAATTCTACACCCAAGTAGTCAAAAGAATTATTTTCTTATCCATTTCCCTCGACTGGCTTATTACTAGTTCTGAAGTTGCCGAAAATTGAGCAGCATCTCCACTATAACTTGCCCTATCCAACTGCTAATCTTAGCAGAAATATTACCAACAACAACCAGAAGTTATACATATAATAAAATCACCTCAACATTACTCAATACAATTCCAAATGACTAGCTCAAAACTACGATACCAAAATATAGTTTTTAGCCTTTATTTCATAAAACCTTTAACAATATAAAATAGTGGGTCATGTGGCTGAAACCAGAAGTAATCACACCCCTTTTAGAACACCTTACATACCTGAAATACTCCATCCAACCAGCTGCAACTGCAGCACCACAATCACCACACACTACTCGACTTCGATTAAATGCTAGCGACTTTAATTTAGTTTGTTTCTAACGTCAAGCATCCTTATGTAATTTTTACACTTCCAGACTCATTTAAGACATGTAATAAACCCCATAACAACATCATAAAATTCAATTTGAAAGGGAAAGCCTTACCTTGTCCGAAACTCGCCGAAACTCGCCAAAACTCGCAAAAACTCACCTCGGAAGCTCTTCTAGCGCGACTGAAACTTCGTGTCTGTTTGTTGTCCATTTGGGGATGATACAAACCATAAATTTACTTTAATAACACCTTCATACCTTCGTGTAATATCCCATATAATTAATTCACCGAATGGAATCGGAGAACTTACCTTTTTCTCCTCTCAAAACCATAGCTCTTTCTTCTCTCTAGCTTAAGTTTCTCTTCTCTTCTTTTCTCTAAAGTTTTCTTGACTTTTGCATATAAGAATGAAACTTATAGGATAAAGATGACCATAAAAGTCATAAATTATATATATAGGCCACTTTAGGAGGTGAGACGTGTCAAGACCCAAGTAGTGACATGTGTCAAGCCCTCATAGGGCCAAAACACCTCTTTCCTCCAATCACAGGATGCCACATGGCATGTGGGGTGTCCACCAACCTTTATCCAGCTTCTTCCACATGGTACTCTGTCATGATGCTATGTAGCACTCTCTTTTCCCCCTTATGGGTTCATAATCTCATCTTACTTTATAAACCTATGTAATCCTTGCTACGTAACTTGGTATGTACTCCAGTAGCTTAAGTATGTGAGATTTCTAAGTTGGTAGCTTACGTAAATAAGTCATGTTCTACAACTCATGATTCGGTCTCCTACTTCTTTCGGATTCTTATAACTCTATTTCCAATCTTCACTACTATGGGGTATCACATTCTCCCTTCCTTAGAGTTGTTTGGTAGCATTATAGATTATCCGGCTCACATGGTAACTTTTAAGAAGCTCAAGAGCTTTAAGAAACTCAAAGAAACTTAAGAAGTTTAAGAAGATTAAGTAACTTAGGAACCTTCCAAGGTATAAAAGTATGGGGTATAAAAGTATGGGGTATAACATCCTTCCCCCCTTTAGAACATTCGTCCTTGAATGTTAAACAAAACCTTCTTCAAAATCTTACACAGACTATGGGGAAAATTCCTCTCTATTGCAATAACACATATTTCCATCAACTTAAGAGTTTCAAAAGTTGGAATTACTTGTAGACATAGGGAAAAGGTACGGATATTTGTGTTTCACTTCCTTTTCAGCTTCCCAGGGCATTTCTTCGCAATTCTCATTTTGCCATAACACCTTGACAGAAGCTACTTCGTTAGTCCACAATCTTTTAATCTGTCGATCCAGGATGGCGATAGGTTATTTTTTGTAGGATAACTCCTCTATAACCTGATATCATCTATGGGATAAACTCGGGATGGATCACCAATGCACTTGTGAAGCATTGATACACGGAAGAATAGATGTACTGCTTCCAAATCCGTTAGTAAATCTAGATCGTAGGCAACCTTTCCTATTCAGCGAAGGATCTGGTAAGGGCAAATATATCTCGGACCCAACTTCTCTTTCTTGCTAAAACTCATTACTCCTTTCATGGGTGATACCTTCAAGAACACCCAGTCACTTACTTGAAATTCCAAAAGTTGATGTCGATTGTCAGCATATAGCTTCTGTCGACTTTGGGCAGCTAATAATCTCTCCTAAATAAGCTTTACCTTCTCCATAGCCCATTAGACCATGTCTACGCCTATTAGTCGGGTTTTACTAACATCAGCCTAACCAATGGTGACCTATACTTTCTGTCATACAAACTCTTACACGGGGCCATCCGGAGACTAGAATGATAGTTAATATCGTAAGTAATCTTGACAAGTAGTAGGCAATTGTCTGAGCTACCTTTGG
Source organism: Solanum dulcamara (assembly GCF_947179165.1). NCBI lineage: Eukaryota > Viridiplantae > Streptophyta > Magnoliopsida > Solanales > Solanaceae > Solanum > Solanum dulcamara. The sequence continues at coordinate 32,717,386 of NC_077241.1, read as the reverse complement.
AGTCAACTATATAGGCCTGCAACATATCTTCTAGCGTTTAGATATGAGCTTAGTCTGTCCATCGGTCTGAGGGAAAAATAGTGTACGAAGACCTGTCTATGTTCCCAATCTCTTTGTGGGCTGATCTTTAGTAGTTAATTGTAACTCGGGCTTCTTCATCTAAGATAATAGTTATGGGAACTTCGTAAAGTCCCACCATTATCTTGATCTACAATTTCACACACTCTCGGCTAAATAGATAGTCCTTGATCGAAGGAACACGGGCTGATATTATTAATATGCAGATGACATTCCATATACCATCATCCATCCATGGAGTGCAAAATGAGTCTTATAGACAAGGTTGTGTTATGGAATCTTTGACCTCGTGTATTACTTATTTCCTTCTTTAGATGAAATCAATTAGTACCGTTACCTTTTGGGTTTTGCTTTTTGCCCATCAAAGTTGGCTACCGAGTGGTGCTGAAGTTCCCTCACACGATAACCTTCATAGCCGTTCTGTGCTTTGTCTATCATTACTGGTATAGTGTTGCAGAACTTTGGCATACTAGTGCGCCATTTGTTAATAACCAGCTACTCCTGTTCGTTTTGCTTAAGCCCTGTTACAACTCCGTTAACCCTACTTATAACACTCTAGGTACATAATCTTGTGTCATTGTTTCATCGTTAGTTCAGATTCTTCCATGGTCCTCTTCCTTAGATTTGGCTCTAATTTTTCTATAACACAATACATTGCAATTCGTGCAATAATGTGCGAAGGCACTCAACTTAGCCCAAGATTTACCTTAGCATTGTCTCACTAGTCTTTAGGTTCTACTGCCATGTGGCACTTCTAGCTTCTGCCATATAACACTCCCTCTTTTTGCCACGTGTCACCTTATTTTTCTCCTTATGGGTTCGTAATCTTGTCTTACATTATGAACCTATGTAATCCTTAATACGTAAGCTTGGTAGCGTTATAGATTATCCGGATCACATAGTGACTTCTAAGAAGCATAAGAACCTTTCAAAGTACAAAAGTACAGGGTATAACACGACATTTTGAGAATCTAAATGTTAATACAATATTTTGGTTTGTTGATCCATTCTTCGTTCTTCTGATTCAAAGATTACTTTTGCATAAACATAAGTATTATTTTATGAATTCTGCATCAATTCTTAATTCATTACTTATGAATATGATTAGTTAAACCCCATAACTATGATTGTGGGAACCATGATGGAATAACAAAGTAGGCAAACAAATAGGTAATTTTCATCCATTGTTTAGCATGCATTGTAGTTTTTTCATCTTGTTTTCCTTTTAACGAGTGAACTCATAGAAAGTCTCATGTATTCATTACTAGCTCGAGAAAGGGGTAGTGATTAGGAAACAAAATCTCCAACAGAGATTCGATGTTCCAAACTTTTGTCTATGAACTTGAGCCCAAGAGGGCATAGTTTTTTGAAGTCAAAAGCAAGGGTTAGTTAGATATCTACATATTCGGAGATCATAAGGTAAAGAATAAAATTCATCTAATAGGATCGGAAGGTATTTATATGTACATAATTTGCAAGAATTTGCATGCGATGCATTGAAATGGTATCACCCATATAAGATGACTATTAAGTTAGATGTCATGGGGAACATAGTCCTAGCTACCTTCTCATACTGCTTAAAACCTTAAGGGGTCATTTTGTATGAAGGATAACACAAAATAGTCCTGGAATTAAATTATAGTGCCACTCAATTTGTTGTTTGATTGGTAAGTCTAGGATAACTTATTCTGGGATTAATAATTAGTACCAGGATAAGTTATTCTTCTCCTTGGCTGGTTATCCCAAGATAAAGTAGGTAAATGACAAAAATATCCCTTTAAACTCTTTTTATACATCACTTTTCACATTCATAAAGGGTATTATTATAAATAAATAATTTATTCTTAAAATTTATATAATACATATTATTTTGAATGCAACAAATCAAATACTCAATAAGAAATACTCACATCACAACTTATCCCATCATAACTAATCCCATCAAAACTAATCCCAATATAATATATCCCATCATAACTTGTATTCAAACCAAATGATCCCTAAGTCTATTTTACTCTGTTACTGCAAATATTGAGTAATGACCTCCAAGGTCATTTTTGTGCCTTTTGTGTTTTTACTATTTTACCCCTTTTGTAGCTTATTTATAGCTCTCATGTGATGTTAGGATGGGTGACACGCTCCCCAAGGTGTTCAGTTGAGTTTTGAGGGAATTTGGCCATTTTTAAGGCTTAAGTCTTGAATCAGTTGACTTTAGTCAATATCCAGAGATTTGAGCATCGTATGAGAATTCCAACGATTCCATCAACTCTAGAATGTCCATTTTTGTATAGAAGGAAAGTTGGTTTGGATTTTTGGCATCTTTATTTTGAGTTTAGGTGGTCTTGCCATTTTAACTTTATATTTGGGCCAAAGATTGACTTCAATCAACATTTTGAGTAAACACACTCGGATGAAAATTTTGTCAGCACAGTTAGCTCTGAAACATCATGTTTTGCTAGAACAACCTTTGGTTTGGTTTCCAAGGAGCTTGAAATAAGTTTTTAGTTGTTTGTGCATTTTAAGTATTTTCTTTGAAAAATATTTGACTTTCTTCAACTTCTTATTAAAACGACCTCCGTCGAAAAATCTATTGATTCCATTGAGTCCGAAATGCCATTTTGTGTTGGGTAGCATAATTCGTTTGCGTTAATGGGATTCCTAATGAGTTTCGAGCCCCCATCAAGGGACTTTCTCCCATTGGTGAAATGCACCAGCATAACTACACGTGTACATATAATTTACTCTCCATGTTCACGGAGGTAAGTCTTCTTGTTCTCCGCATTCAAGGGCCTTGGGCCGCGTTCACGGAGGTTAACTTGCTTGTTCTCTACATTCGCTAAGGACAATGTGAGGCCTGACAGTGTTGTCTTTTAAGATCTGTTGCCATCCCTTTTCCCTCATTTCCAACATATCTAACATGATTTTTGGGAGCAAATCTTGATCATTTTCGATTATTCTTATTCGGTGCATTGGAGATTCTTGTGGGAACATTCCGAGCCCTTTCTCATCTTAAAAATCTTGTAAGTTTTGCATAAATTCATTATGTTTCTTGCATTTTTGACTCTTATAGGGATTGAAATTAGTGGGATTGTTTGAGCTCTTTCGATGCTCAAAATGTGCCCATTTTTAGGACACAAGTTCTTTGATTTATTTGGTACCTTGTGATGGAGTAGGTTTTTCAATTTCGTGCGCTGGTCTTAATGTCAAATTTTTATCCAATTTTGGTTCTATTTTAATTTTAGTAATATGGGTATCGTTGTCTTTTTTCTGATGTGTTCTTCCATTATTTGATAGAGTGACATCATTCGGAGGCCCCCTAGAAAGTAAAAGCTCAAGTTTAGCAGTTCTGTGCAGTTGTGGATTTGAGGTAGGTTATGTCTTCCTCTTGTTAGACTTTTCTTGGTTGGAATTGATATATTTTGGGTGGTAACGTGTTATTAGGTTGGTGATTTAGGTGTTATTACCCTATCGAGCATTTTGGAGTCGATGATCATCATTAGCATCTAGTTTGGGTTTTAGCCGTTGGAGCCTTAGTCTAGGAGCCTACTTGACTTGCTTATATCGGATAGAATCCTAATAACTTGCTTCTATGTGATTTGAACTTAGGATACCGCTTGTTTGACTTGTTTGATTTCAGTTGTGTCACGACCCAACCCCGTAGGCTGTGACTGGGGTCTGATCGGGACCCTCCGTACACTTAGCTATCAATGGTGGTAACATTGAACTGCAATTAAAACAATATTATGTAACCAAGCCCCATTGGGCGATAACATTTTCGTAAATCTGTAGCCCTTTTCATTGGTATCACAATATGACAGGGCACACAAGTCGATAAGGCTGCTATAACATTATATCATATATCATGTACCATGTAGACCCATATGAATCACACTGACATACACAACCCACATATACATGTCTGTAGACCTCTAAACATATAAATGACAACATATGGCGGGACAGGGCCCCCGCCGTACCCCTGAATGGATAAAACAATTTTTATACATCAGTGGACAGTATCAAAAAGTAGGCCCCGATATAATGGAGCCTGTTCTAGCTGAGCTGCAAGGAATCCTAAGTTGACGGACTCCCAAAATCTATATCTGTACCTGCGGGCATGAATGCAGCCCCTCGGGAAAGGGGGTCAGCACGACATATGTACTGAGTATGTAAAATGTAACATAATATACTGGAGGTATATTCGAAATACAGAAGCAGGGGAATAAATTATTAAATCGAAGTCATGTACCTGTACTCTGTGAATCACAAAAGCATGCATGCTAAATTTATACAATATAGCCGGCCCTTTCAGGGGTCCGGTGAATCACATCTGTAGGACCATCATAGGCCCAGCGCCATTATCACCTTATTACAACACATCATTATATATATATACATACGTACCCGGCCCTTTAGTGAGGGGATCGGTGAACAATGTAGTGAATTGTGCACGACAACGTACCCGTCTCGGGACTCGGTGAAAGAAGTGTTACAGTATACATGAGTAGAGTAGTGAGTAACTATATGCAATTCAAATCATTATCAGAGACTCGACAAAATAAGAAAGTTAAGCTTTTGGTTGAGGACCCGAGTAACGGTGTAGTCATCTCGAGTGTCCTCCAAATGCCATTATGGGCTGTCTCAAAAGTAATCTCGGGGACCCTAGACATGTATTAACGTAGGACCAAATCATTTATGGAATCAAAACACTTAATCTCGTATAGTCTTTAAGACTTGGAGCTTGTACCTTTGGTACCTTTTTAACATATAACAGTTTCCAGGGAAATAGTTTGACTATTGTAGGAGTTCAATATTCATAAGTAAATAAGAGATGTTTGAGAATGGAGTTACCCTAGAGCTCAGATAATATTCAACTTACAACTAAGACAAAGGCATGCCCAAAAGAAGAAAGAGAATAAGCTTTATGCAGTTTGTACTTTCGTTCAAGTGATCTTCATATACATATTTCGTACCCGGCCCTTCATGGGGCTCGGTGAACCACTATGGCATCGTAATCTCATTTTCGTATCAAATACATCCCAATGGGAATGAGAGATAGCTTCCCATACATTACATTCTGACATACAGAAGCCCTACTAGGCAATAATCAGAATTCTGGGAATGGAATTATCCCCGCACTTCATATACAATTCACTTAAGGCTAAACACTGCCAAAAGGAAAGAAAGATAGTTGTACGAACATATACCAAAACATGCCAAGAGAAAGCTTTACATACCTTTTGGGAGTTACCCTTTATCCTGCTCGTCTTGTTGTCTTCTGAACCTGTTCAATATGAAAGTAATATGAATATCAACTTCTCTTAACTTTCCAGCATCTCAGGTTATGCCTTAATGTTAATGGAATCTATTTCCTTAGTCATTTCCTCGACTAGTTCTTTAGTTTGTTAAGGCGTTAACGAAAATTGGGTAGCACCTCCCCTATAATATGCCCTATCCGAATTTCCAATTAGGTCCCTAAGACCTACAGCGAACCAACAACAACAACCTGCATCATTTCAGACCAACAATATACAACATAAACTCCAAATGACTTATTCAAAAATACGGTAGCACAATAGGGCGTCTAGCCTTTATTTTGTAACGCCTTTCATTATACGCAATGAGGGGTCGTGTGGATTTAACTAGCAGCACCCTAACCCACATTAGAACATATTTAGGCCCTGAAACAACACATCAAACCCCTGCAGCAGCACCTCACACGAACAACACTATCCTTCGACGACAATTTAACTATAGAGATTCCAATTTAGTTTATTTCGAACGTCGAGCATTTCTACGACATTATTAAACTTCCAGCAGCATACAAGGGGTGTAATACACCATATAACGACACCATAAACTTCAAATTGAAAGGAAAACCCTTACCTTACGTTAAACTTGTCAAACTCGCCAAAACTATCAAAAGGCGAAATCTGGACAGCCCACTGCCTTATATTGTCGCTTAGTTTCGGAGGGGTAATTGAAGGAAACAAGATTTGTGGGCTCAATGAAAGTTATATACATGTGTATCAAGGTCGTAAAAAATTTTGAATTACCCCTACAACAATTTTGTACGAAAATATATGACCAAAATACTTACAGCTGTCCGTGTAGAATTTCCAAAACCCAATCTGAGCAGTACCTCCTCTACACTTCATCACCATTTTTCGAGATGATACAGGTAAAACTGGATTGTGAAGTCTAAATGAAAGTTATATAAATATGAAATACCTTTCCAAAACATATTTAATCACCCGAAACGAAGATATACACAAGAAGTTATGCCAATATTACTAACCACTATCCCTTCCAAAAACGGGTTTGTTAACTAGCATTTTCTCTTTAAGTTTCTCTTAGTTTTCCAAGTGAAGAACTGAAAATATGGTTGCGTAGGCATCTTAATATACATATATACACCTCCACGTATTTTAGGAACGTCGTATATAATTAATTCACGGAGAGAAAATTAGAAAATTCACCTTTAAACTTCAAGAACCATGGCTGCCTCTCTATCTCTCTCCCTCAAGTTTTTTTCTCTATGTTGGCTGATGTTTTTGATGGATAACTGAAGTATATGATATATATCAACATATATATGTGGCTTTAGGGTGTGACACATGTCAACCCCAAGAGGTGACACGTGTCCAGCCCCTATTGGGCCACCGCACCTATCTGTTCAAGGAGGGGCTGCCACGTGGCAGTGGGGCCCACCTCCCCCAAGCAGGTGGCTCACCTACTTGACCCCAAGAAGGTGGGTCACCTGCCTGCTTAGGTGCTTCCACATGTCACCCTCCCATTGGCTGACCCGCGAATTTTTTTTCTTTCTCGTGGGTTCGTAATCTCGTTCGTAATCTCGTCTCACTTTAAGAGCCTATGAAACCCTTGCTACATAAGTTGGTATGTACTCCAATAGCTTAAGTATGTAAGACTTCCAAGTTAGTAGCTTACGTAGGTAACTCGAGTTCTACGACTCATTTTATAGTCTCCAACTCTTTCCGGATTCGTATAACTCTATTTCCAACTTTCCTTCTCACGAGGTATCACAATCCCCTTTCATTAGAGTTGTTTGATAGTGTCATAGCATATCCGGCTCACTTGATAATGTCCAAGGAACTTATGAGACATTCCAAGTTTAAAAAAAGGGTGGGGTGTAACATCCTTCTCCCCTTTAGAACATTCATCCCCGAATGTTAGAAAAAACTTCTCTTAGCACCTTATACAACTCGTAGGGAGGTTCTTTGCTATTTTCATAACACATACTTCCATACCAGTACTTCATATATGTGTTTCAGGAATCGGGGTTATCTGTACATATCAGTTACAGGTGCGAATACTTGAATTTCATATTCTCTTCAGTTCCCCGATCATCCTTTTTCTGGTTTTGGTTTTTCTATCGTATCTTGCTGGAAGGCATGTCTTTAGTCTACAATCTTCCAGTTTGCCGATCTAAGATGACGATAGGTTTTTTCTCACAGGATTCCATCTCTAGGACCTTATTTATGGAATATACCCTGGGTGACTCGTCTGTATTTGATGGACTGGGCGTATAGTTTCCAAATAAGGTGGTAATCTTAACTTACCAGTCATGTTGCCCACCTTATGAGTAACTTGATACCGTCTGACATATTCTAGGTCAAGTTCCTTTTCTAGGTGACCCTATGATGAACATTCAATCATCAACTTGAACTCTGTATGTCGATGTCGATTATCTGTATATCATTCCTACCGACTCTGGGATTTTAGTCAATAGCTTACTTAATCATGTCGGGTCCTTACAGCTTAGTCTTTTCCCCTTTAGGGGGACTTATGGGCTCTCCCTTATAACATCTGGTAGGGGGTCATCTGAATACTGGAATGGTGGTCCTTCTCATGGGCAAACTCGATAAGTGGTGGACGATGTCTTAGTTACTCTTTAGGCCAACCACATAATAGTATGCTCAGTCTGTTCTGTAGCTCAAGGAAAAATGCGGTACGAAGATCTGTCTGTGCCCCCGAGTTTTTCTTGGACTGATATCTAGACATTAATCATAATTAAAGTCCCTCCATTTGAGATATCAGCTGGGGAACTTCACGGAACCTTACTATTTCCTTGTTATATAACTTCACCTAGTTCCAGTTGCATAGGTGGTCTTTCTTGAAAGCAATGGGCTGATTTGTTAGCCTTCTCGCAATAACCCGTATAGCACCCTACTCTCGAAGAGTATAGAATAGGTGCGTGATGACGTTAATAATTCGGGAATCCTTAGCTTCGTATAGTTTTCTCGACTTTCTTCAGAACTTTAACTGGCACTTTATTCTTTTGGGTCCTTTTTCTCCCTTATCCTATATTCGATGTCGGGTAAGATCTTTGGTCCACTCGTGGCCATGTTTTACTTCACCCATAGTATTAATTCCATCTTGATAGTTGACTTAACCTATCTTTGCATCTCTCGATAGTTAATCACAACTTGGGCTCCCTTGCGTAGGACAATAGCGCAGGGACTCCGTGAGGTCCTACCACTCTTTTACTTTACAACTTTACACCATCTCGGTGGACTAGGTAACTTGTGATCGAAGGAGTAGGGGTTAATACCATTAATTCATAGGTAACCTTTATGAAATTTTCGACCTTGGGTATTGCTTCCTGTAATCCGTAAGTTACCTCAACTAATATCCTTACCTTTTGGGTTTTGATTTTTCTTGCCCTTAGAATTGGCTGCCCAGTGGTGTCGAAATTCTCTTGCCCACTGGCCCATATAGTCATTCTGTGGTTTTCCACTCGTTAATTGGTTCTACGTTGAAGAACTGTGGCATTCAAGTGTGTCGTCAATTAGCGATTAGCTAATCCTTCTTGTTTTTCTTAAAACTTTGTTATAATTTTCCTTAACGTATCTTATAATACTCTGGGTACATAACCTCATATTGTTTCCCCATCGTTAGCTTAGATTCTTCCATCTCGCGTGATTATACCAGCACTAACGCATTAAGTTCCATCAGAATTTCGAAGTTAAGCGTGCTGGGGCAAGAGTAATATTGGGATGGGTGACCTCCGTGGGAAGTCTTCGTGTCGCGTTTCATTGTAACCTTTTCCATGAGGTTCGGGCACTCAACTTAGCTCCAAATTTACCTCAGCGCTGTCTCGCGAGTCTTTATGTTTTGCCCTGTCTTTTTGTCTGTTATCTTGCATCCAGTGTCGGCGTAGATCTTTAGCTCCACTATCCTCCATTCCCTTTGTGTTCTGCTTATTTACTACCACAGGAGGCTTTCTATTCCTTTTTCTTTGGTTATTTATCTATCGCAACACCATTTGCGACTAACTCTATGACAAACATTTTGGCTTTTGGCCTAGCATGCTGTCATTCTCCTTCATAGTGTCTCTTGAATTATTTGATATCCTTTCATGGTTACACTATTTTGTTTTTATACGTAGCCGCCTTCTAGGGTTATGTTGTTCAGGGTCTCGTCACAACTTCTTATCGCTGCCTTATGTAGCATTCTGGCTTCCATCCAACTATTGGTAGCCTCCGAACCTTCTTAACTTGGTTCGGCAAGATACCTTATTGAAGTTAAGATGTTTGTCTCAGATATATTCCCATATCGATTGCTTTCACCTTACTTTTGCCATTTTCTCATTAACTTCCCTCCTTTAGAGGGTACTCGCACTTTCATTTGTTTGTACTTGTAGTCGTTCAATTTCAATTAGGCAGTACTAGTATTCCGATGATAACTATTCCAAGTTTTCTTGAAGTAGTGACTTTGTCCCAACCTATATCCTTTGTTTCTTGGGACGAATAGAAGTTGCATCATTTATTCCTTAAGTTTTCCATCCTCGTCCCTTAAGGCTTCCACTATTTTTGGGGCGACGTTGTGCACACGCGTCATTTTTTGTATCGTAAGGCCCATGCTCTTACTGCGTTCTTAACACAGGCCTTTAACTTAGTCAATGCGTACTATATGCGTGTGACTAGTGGTTCTACTTTATCTCTGTATACTCATATCACACTGTTCAATTCATACTTACATATCCGCCTTTTAATTCATATTCGTGTTCCATCCCTGCCATTTCTTTAAGGAGCTTCTATTCAAAGCTCTTTCCCCAATTTGTCGGTGGAGAACTATAAACGGTTATCATATATCATTTTCCAATCATTGTTGGAAGAAATCAAAACCTCTTACACATCACAGTACTTCTTTTAGTACTTGACCTACCTGGTTTCCTTCTGAGTTTATCCTCGAGTTATGAACAACTCGTCTAATTTACAATTAGGAGTTGAGGGCTTGGTATTTTATTTTTATTTTTTTCCAAAAGAGTGAAACTCATTCGCGGGACATCTTATCCTTCGTTCTGAGCCCTCTGTTTATATTCCTACAATAGAAATACGGCTGGAGATACCGTAATCTGAACTTTACTACTTAATTAAGATTTTGTTCCTCTGAAATAAAATTCTTCAAGTAAAAAGGGTGCCCCTTGTCGGCGACCTGAAGGATACCTCTTACAACTTTAGTTAAACACGGTAGGGGTATTTGGTATCAATTCCTCGGACATCTCAAAAATCTATGCTTCATTTCCTTTTCCTTGTTTTGGGAAAATTTTGGTAGAGTTCTCTCTATATTTCTTACTTATCCCAAAACCTGCACGCAGAAAATACCAACAATGTCTCACAGAGCCAACATATCATATCACAGCCGCACAGGGCTTTCAATGTCATCTCATATCGCAGCCACACAGGGCTTTCAATGTCAACAATAATATAAAAATACTGGACTTACCTCATATGTCCCACTTCAAACTGCATTTGTTGCACTTTCTGTCTGCTTTTCTTTCAGGTTTCAACTTTTTATTTTAATACCTTACCCGACGGATATCTTCCGTGGTTTTACTTCACTTACCTACATGCTTCATAACTTTCCATGTTGTCAATTACTTCCTTCTGTGGGTGTCATCCTTCTGTTAAGATCCAAGGTTAGTATAAGGAATTTTCCTATGACTCAGATCTATAGCACGATCTCAGATGTAGAAGAAAGGTAACATCCTAAATATCCTGTAGCCTCCTGTTTATATATGTGGCATGCAACACACCGGTAAACAAGACTTTACTAGACACGGTCTGCAGACAATCCGAGGACGAACTGCTCTGATACCACTTCTGTCATGACCCAACCCCGTAGGCCATGACTGGGGTCTGACCGGGAACCACCGTACACTTAGTTATCAACAGTGGTAACATTGAACTGCAATTAAACCAATATTATGTAACCAAGCACCACTAAGCGATAACATTTTCGTAAATCTGTAGCCCTTTTCGTTGGTATCACAACATGATAGGGCACGCAAGTCAATAAGGCTGCCATAACATCATATCATATATCATGTACCATGTAGACCCATATGAATCACACTAACATACACAACCCACATATACATGTCTGCATACCTCTAAACATATAAATGACAACATATGGCGGGACAGGGCCCCCGCCGTACTCCTGAATGGATAAAATAATTTTTATACATCAGTAGATAGTATCAAAAAGTAGGCCCCAATACAATGGAGCCTCTTCCAGCTGAGCTGCATGGAATCCTAAGCTGACAGACTCCCAAAATCTATATCTGTACCTACAGGCATGAACACAGCCCCCCAGGAAAGGGGGTCCGTACGACATATGTACTGAGTATGTAAAATGTAACATAATATACTGGAGGTATATTCGAAATAGAGAAGCAGGGGAATAAATTATTAAATCGAAGTCATGTACCTGTACTTTGTGAATCACAAAAGCATGCATGCTAAATTTATACAATATAATCAGCCCTTTCAGGGGTCCGGTGAATCACATCTTTAGGACCATCATAGGCCCAGCGCCATTATCACCTTATTACAACACATCATTATATATATACATACGTACCCGGCCCTTTAGTGAGGGGCTCGGTGAACAATGTAGTGAATTGTGCATGATAACGTACCTTGCCCAGGACTCGGTGAAAGAAGTGTTACAGTATACATGAGTAGAGTAGTGAGTAAGTATATGCAATTCAAATCATTATCAGAGACTCGACAGAATAAGAAAGTTAAGCTTTTGTTTGAGGACCCGAGTAACGGTGTAGTCATCTCGAGTGTCCTCTAAATGCCATTATAGGCTGTCTCAAAAGTAATCTCGGGGACCCTAGACATGTATTAACGTAGGGCCAAATCATTTATGGAATCAAAATACTTAATCTCGTATAGTCTTTAAGACTTGGAGCCTGTAACTTTGGTACCTTTTTAACATATAACAGTTTCCAGGGAAATAGTTTGACTATTGTAGGAGTTCAATATTCAGAAGTAAATAACAGATATTTGAGAATGGAGTTACCCTAGAGCTCAGATAATATTCAACTTACAACTAAGACAAAGGCATGCCCAAAAGAAGAAAGAGAATAAGCTTTATGCAGTCTGTACTTTCCTTCAGGTGATCTTCATATACATATTTCATACTCGGCCTTTCATGGGGCTCGGTGAACCACTATGGCAACGTAATCTCATTTTTGTATCAAATACATCTCAATGGGAATGAGAGATAGCTTCCCATACATTACATTCTGACATACAGAAGCCCTACTAGGCAATACTCAGAATTCTTAGGAATGGAATTATCCTCGCACTTCATATACAATTCACTTAAGGCTAAACACTGCCAAAAGGAAAGAAAGATAGCTGTACGAACTTATACCAAAACATGCCAAGAGAAAGCTTTACATACCTTTTGGGAGTTACCCTTTATCCTGCTTGTCTCTTCGTCTTCTGTACCTATTCAATATGAAAGTAATACGAATATCCACTACTCTTAACTTTCCAGCATCTTAGGTTACGCCTTAATGTTAATGGAATCTATTTCCTTAGTCGTTTCCTCGACTAGTTCTTTAGTTTGTTAAGGCGTTAACGAAAATTGGGCAGCATCTCCCCTATAATATGCCCTATTTGAATTTCCAATTAGGTCCCTAAGACCTACAGCCAACCAACAACAACAACCTGCATCAATTCAGACCAACAATATACAACATAAACTCCAAATGACTTATTCAAAAATACAGTAGCACAATAGGGCGTCTAGCCTTTATTTTGTAACGCCTTTCGTTAAACGCAATGAGGGGTCGTGTGGATTCAACTAGCAGCACCCTAACCCACATTAGAACATATTTAGGCCATGCAACAACATATCAAACCCCTGTAGTAGCACCTCACACGAACAACACTATCCTTTTGACGACAATTTAACTATAGCGATTCCAATTTAGTTTATTTCGAACGTCGAGCATTTTTACGACATTATTAAACTTCCAGCAGAATAAAAGGAGTGTAATACACCATATAAAGACACCATAAACTTCAAATTGAAAGGAAAAACCTTACCTTACGTTAAACTTGTCAAACTCGCCAAAACTATCAAAACGTGAAATCTGGACAGCCCACTGTCTTATATTGTCGCTTAGTTTCGGAGGGGTAATTGAAGGAAACAAGATTTGTGGCCTCAATGAAAGTTACATACATGCGTATAAAGGTCGCAAAAAAATTTGAATTACCCCTACAGAAATTTTGTATGAAAATATATGACCAAAATACTTACAGCTGTCCGTGTAGAATTTCCAAAACCCAATCTGAGCAGTACCTCCTCTACACTTCATTATCGATTTTATAGATTATACATGTAAAAATGGATTTTTAAGTCTACATGAAAGTTATAGAAACATGAAATACCTTTCTAAAACATATTGAATCAGCCGAAACGAAGCTATACACAAGAAGTTATGCCAATATTACTAACCACTATCCCTTCCAAAAACGGGTTTGTTAACTAGCGTTTTCTCTTTAAGTTTCTCTTAGTTTTCCAAGTGAAGAACTGAAAATATGGTTGCGTAGGCATCGTTATATACATATATACACCTCCACGTATTTTAGGAACGTCGTATATAATTAATTCATGGAGAGAAAATTAGAAAACTCACCTTTAAACTTCAAGAACCATGGCTGCTTCTCTATCTCTCTCCATCAAGTTTTTTTCTCTATGTTGACTGATGTTTCTGATGGATAACTGAAGTATATGATATATATCAACATATATATGTGGCTTTAGGGTGTGACACGTGTCAACCCCAAGAGGTGACACGTGTCTAGCCCCTATTGGGCCACCGCACCTACCTATTCAAGGAGGCGCTGCCACGTGGTAGTGGGGCCCACCTCCCCCAAGCAGGTGGGTCACCTGCCTGCTTAGGTGCTGCCACGTGTCACCCTCCCATTGGCTGACCCGCAAATTTGTTTTTCTTTCTCGTGGGTTCGTAATCTCGTTCGTAATCTCATCTCACTTTAAGAGCCTATGAATCCCTTGCTACATAAGTTGGTATGTACTCCAATAGATTAAGTATGTAAGACTTCCAAGTTAGTAGCTTACGTAGGTAACTCGAGTTCTACGACTCATTTCATAGCCTCCAACTCTTTCCGGATTCATATAACTCTATTTCCAACCTTTCTTCTCACGAGGTATCACAATCCTCTTTCCTTAGAGTTGTTTGATAGTGTCGTAGCGTATCCAGCTCACATGATAATGTCCAAAGAACTTATGAGACATTCCAAGTTTAAAAAAAAGGGTGGGGTGTAACAGGTTGGCCACTTGTTATGAGTTTTGGTTTATGATTATGCCTTGTTGCTTATGTTATTGAAATGTTGGGCCTGAGGTCGTGCTTTTGGTACACCAGAGTCTCAGGTTAGAGATATGGTTTTCTTGATGGGATTTTTACCCGAACTGAGTGATATATGACTTTTTGACCTGCTATTTGTCTTTTTTACCTGGTTGATGTTTGGTTTTTAAAAAGAAAAAGTAAAAGACGAGATTAAGACTTTTGGTTGATGAATAAATATTGGAAATTAAGAAAGTATGGTGATATCTTATTTATGGCATTTCATGGTTGATGAACTTGAGGTATGATTTAGGAGGGGCCTTTTATTGACCTTGGGCTATACTTTATTTCATTTGATAAACTCGATATGTGAATTCCAGGCGATCTGTTGATACATATTTTGAGTTTTTATTTTGATGTTGATGAGGTTGAGGTATGGTTCTAGGTGACCCCTTTATTGATGAGCTTGAGAGTTGTTCTGGGTGCTTCATGATATTTTTGGAGGATATTGAGCTATAACTATGAATTTACATTTGTGTATTCTTCCGCTATTTTATGAGTTGAGATTACTGATGCGATTACATGTTTTGTGGGATTTACTTGATTATTGTATGATCTTCCCGTACCCCTTTCCCTGAGATAACAGTTTTATGCTTCTCCTCTATTGTTAGTAGTATCATACTGCTTATTATATATTTATTCTTTCTGAGCTTGGTTGTCTTATGATGACGACTGAATTCCCCGTATTTTGGTACTCATACTGTACTTCTGCATCTTTTTGATGTAGCTCCCAATTCTAGCCACCCCAACGCATGCCAGATCAATCGTAGTTGTGCAAGATCCGGATTGTAGTGAGCTCCCGATGTTCAGAGACTTTCTATATTTCCTCTTTTGCACTTACTTGTATTTTATATTTTGGACAGTCAGTTCTGCATCATATAGTCATATATTGTCATCTTTTGTACTTAGTAGCTTGTGTATAAGTGACATTAGGTTCGTGGTTTGGTTTAGCGTGAGTACATCATATTTTGTCTCTTTTAGGCCCTTTCATATATTTGTTTATCATATTTACATATATATACCTTGGCCCAATTTCTTTGGTCATATTCATCTTATTTCTGCACTATTATGTTATTAGTTGCTTATTTAAATTAAGGTTTGGCTTCCATATTAGTTGGGTTTGGCTTGCCTACTCAGAGGTTATAGTAGGTGCCATCATGGCCTAGATTCAAGTCATGATAAAGTGGTATCAGAGCTTAGTTTATCGGTCTGCCTATTACAGGAGCTAGTGTCTACTATAGTCTCATGGATCGGTACAATGACGTCTGTATCCAATCTTTCAAATGCTATAGGACATTGTTAGGAATTAACTCACTATTCTTAATTTTGATTATGCACTCAGGGTGGATTAGGAACCCTTGCGCCTACAAATAGAGTCCCAGCTAAAGGTAGGGATCAAGCTTAACACAGAGGTTAGGGCAGAGCTCATCCCACAATACCAGTGCCGGAGCCAGAATTAGAGTTGAGCAGTTTGAGCATTAGCCGACAAAGAAGGATCTATCCCAGTCTCTACCCGAACTCGTGGCAACACCAGTGTTGTAGGATACCCTGGCCTGGACCCTCAGCTATGTAGGGATATGTCTCGAGTAGGGACTCTGCTAGAATCAACTAGACCTCAGGTCCGAGAAAAGGCACAACTTTAATGTGAATATTACTGGCCCACCATTTGTAGAGATGCATTCGATTTGGTGAAAAGAGTTCAAAAAATGTCAAAGTCAAGGTGCAATATTAAGACTCCAAGAGTTGCAAATGACTCCTATCTTGAAGGTTGAGATTTTTGATGTCTGGGCATCGACTTTATTGGACCATTCATAAGTTCAGATAGGATGAAGTATATTTTGGTTGTAGTTCACTATGTCTCCAAATAGGTTGAAGCTATTGCCTTGACGATCAATGGGACTAAAAGTGCAGCTGGTATTCTGAAGAAGAATATCTTTTCCAGGTTTGGAACTCCAAGAGCAATATATAGTGATAGGGGTGGTCCTATTTTTGCAACAAGATCTTCTGGACTCTATTGGCAAATCAGCATAAGGTGGCTACCCCATACCCCTCTTAGTCATGCAGGAAAGTTGAGGTGTCTAATAGGGAAATGAATGAGATATTAGCTAAGTTTATAAATGCAAATAGAAATGAAAGGTCAAGGAAGCTTGATGATTCACTATTGGCATATCTGACAACTTTCAAAACACCCATTGGTATATCATCATATCAGTTAGTGTTTAGAAAGGCATGTCATTTGACCGTAGAGTGAGAGCATAAGGTGTTGTGAGCACTAAAGAAGCTGAATATGAGATTGGAGAATATCAATGAGATGGATATGTTCTAGTTGAGTGCATATGAGAGAGAAGTTCTATATAAAGAACAAATGAAGTTATACCATGATCGGCGTATTGACAAAAGAGAGTTTTAACCTAGTGACTTGGTGTTGTTGTTCAACTGCAGACTAAGATTCTTCCCGGGTAAGTTCAAATCTAAATGGTCTGGACCATTCACCATAGCATGAGTGTTTCCACGTGGTGAAATTGAGCTTGAAGTGCAAGATGGGCACAATTTCAAATGGAATAGGCAGCATGTGAAGTTGTAATTGGGAGAAAAAGAAGAAGCAAAGATAGTTGAGGCGCTCTAACTTAATAAAGTCTGAGTAATTAAGGAACTTGCATTGTGCCACGATGTTAAATTAGGAGCTTTATGGGAGGTAACCCATGGGGAAGCCTAATGAAGTATGAGTAGTCAAGTGACCCAGGTCATGCCGTGATATTAAATTAGGCGCTACTTCGGAGGCAACCCAAGGATTGTACTTGTAATAAATAGGCTAAAATTTGTTTTTTGATGTTTTTATAGTGTCATGGTGTGTTCTGTGAGTGTAGGGACTCAAAGAAGGACAAACACCTAAAATTAGGCCAACTAACTCCCCCACATACCTATACGGACCGTATAAGGCACCACAACCCATAGTACACTATCAAATGGGTTTCAGGTTCACGGTGGGGTTTACAGACTGTGATGGACTTCACAAAGTTTAGCTTTCCATGTATCCAAGTATTTTTTATGTTGATTTTAGCTAAGTTAGTGACCATGTAAGGGGTCCACAACCCATAATGATCTTCACGATCACATCCAAGGTCCGTGGTCCCTTCATTGGCTAAAATTAAAACACCCAACCCAGTCGATCCATAACCCTAATTCCCAAAGGGTAATTGGGTTTTAACCCAATTTCACCCAAATAAAGGTTATTCAGAATTCCTCCATTCAAACAAATTCCCCTTTCGATTCCAAACCTTGAAAAAATGCTTCAAACCCATAAATTTCCCCTTTGGGAAGTGATTATGTGTATTGTGAGTATCAAAGACCCACACACGTCAGTCTCCAAGCTGTAACTCCATTGAATAACATCAATTTGAAGTGCAAAACTGTGTAATTCCTTGAACTTAGTGATTATTGATGTAAATTGGGTGTTGGTCATGCACTTTATGGACTGTGGTGGATGCCCTATGTGTCAAGACCCAAACTAGGGGCTAGTCGTAACACAATGATCGAAACCCCAAAGGTCTCTAACCAAGCCTCTTGACATATCATAAGCATGCATAAGGTAAAGTAAATGCGGAAATACACAGAAAGAGTCTAAAACATGATCATAGAAGAAGAGTAAACTTGACTACATACACTCCACAACATATGTCCAACAATGCCTTTACTAGATAAGGCGGGCGGGATCTAAGACATATCCCTAGCTCACCCTAAATCATGAATGAAGGAAAAGTCTTTGAAAAGAAATAGTTGAAATAACTCATAACTAATCCTCGATAGATAAGGACTCACCAAACTCTGCAGATATAAATGCTCAACCAGATACGTTTGGGAATATGATCCTCAACCCCTACGTTATGAGAAAATGTAGGTAAAAATATGTGTTAGTATATTTGAATATACTAATTATGAGGGCATTCCATGTAATATAAATCATAAGAAGCAATGATCAATCAATGTACATGATAAGGGAGAATATGTAAAGTCATGGAAACCCATAATGATCAAAGCATTTGAAAGACATGGTTAAAATCATAGAGATCATAAAGAGCATATATATATATATATATATATATATATATATATATATATATATATATATATATATATATATATATATATATATATAGGATAGTATAATAACCTACAATAAGACAATGTGAGCTATAACATAGAATCTCGATATCTCTCCTTACAACGGAAGAAAGGGGCATGTACTTGCCAAGGTAGACTCTAACCTGCTAAACAAGTCATATACATACACTATATGTGGATCCACTATCTAGGACACAAGGTAAACCTACAGTGGCATATAGTTATAAGACTAGAGACTTTATATAAAGACCCCGTAAGTTGAGCCCCCACCTCAAGTCATCATTTGGTGCTAAGTAAAATATCACAGAATTCATAACTTTATAATTCATAGATTAACTCATTTTCATATCATACTTGCAATGTGAATATAATCCTTTCAACATTACAATTTCATACTTCCATAATTCATATCATTAGGTTCCTAGGTCACCAACATAGGACCCTAAGTCTCCTTTCTTCATAACTTGCATGAGATTCATAGCTTGAAACATAATTTTAATTCATGATCATAATTCACACTTTAATTTAGAGTCAAACTCATAGAAATAATCAATTTGAATGATAACTATGATAATACTTTGAACTCATAATCATACTTTATAATATCATCATTGAAAATAGCTTCATGCATGGGCATTCATAATTCAACCCAAAATCATGTAATTCATGTAGAAACATACTTTTAATGATCATTAAATGATTAAAAACCTAATTGACACAACCTAATGCAATTCATCAAACAAAGGGTTACAAACACAATTGAAATTCATCAAATTTTGAGAAAACAACTTGGGACTCAATGGGTGGAAGGAACCCATGGATCAATCACTTCATACCTTAATTGAATTTGAACTTGGAATTGATAAAGGATACTTGTTATTAAAGAAACCCTAGCCAAACATGATAAAGAAGATGAACTTTTGAAGTAACCTTGACAAAGAAGTCTTAATGTTCTTTGTGAGTTAATGAGGGAAAAGAATAGGTTTAGGAGTATTTAGAACAAATATGTAATGAATCTAGTCCAAAAAAAGTCCACATACATTAATGAAAGAAGAGGGAAATGATTGAATTACCATTCATTTAACTGGAACGAGGACCCATCAAGGTCCTTAGTGATTGACTTTAATCTTGAAACTTAGGAGTTGCATAGAAGAGTTTCAATACCTCCTCTATGGAGAACTTTATGGTCCATGGAGGGAATTAGGGTCCGTGAATAGCAGCCGTGGTGCAAGACCGCATGAAGGTCAGTAAGAGCGACCACCATGGTTCATGAAGAGCTGCATGGCCTATGGTGGTCAATCGTGCTCCCTGCCTTGGGAAGTTTCCTAAGGGCCTTAATATTGGGTCACTAATGAGGGCATCACAGTCCATGAAGCACACCATGTTCCGTGGTCCCTTCCCTATACGATGTAGTTTCAGAACTACTACCACAGTGGCTTACCTTGAGGCGTGGTTCATACTACGGACCGTGATGGCCTTCGTGGTTATCACCTGTCGCTAAAATCTATTTTTTTTTGAGTTTTCATCTTTTATTGCTCATTTTTTACCATTCCAAATTCTGGGGTCTTACACTTTATCTCCACCTTAGAAATTGTTCTATGGGTGGGTTCACAGAAGGCATCATGGATTGGGGAGTTCTTAAAGGGTTGTGATGTCGTCCGTGGCCCAACATTTAGAAAATTTTCTACCCCTTTCCCTGAACCCCACACTCAAACTCTTCATGGGATCCTTTTACAAACTGTATATTAGATAACTCTTCATGAAGACCCTCTATTAGAAAAAAAATGTAACAAAAAACTAGAAATTTGAAAATCACCAAAAACAAGTTTTAAATTCCGTCTTTGAGTTCGATTTCCCTTTGATGGATTGAGCAATGTTATATCTTAAGGGAAAGTGTCGTGCTTGTATAATTTCGGGGATGTTTGAATACCTGTTTAATTCATCGCATTTTCTTTTGTAAATTCTATTATTTCTTGTCTTCGTAGCTATAATGGGCCCTAAATATAAGTCCTACAGCCCTAACTCCATGACTCACCATCCAAGTAATCATCTAACAATTCGGATCAGGAGTCGAGAAATGAAGCATCTAATGGCTCCGAGGTGTGGTCACAACAAAAATCTCCCCCATACACCTTATACTAATACAACCATGGAAGCTGCTAAGGATGAGCCTTCTCCCTCCTAGTCTGAAGAGGAGGCAACAGACTCGGGAAATAAGGAAAGCAAACATGAAGATCAGTTTACAAAAGAGAAAAGTGGATCCATTACCAAAGAAAGTAAAGCAAGCTATGAAACTATAGAGCTATAGGCAGCTAAGAGAGAAAGTGACTCTATATCTCATCGATGCCTTGTTCAATTCTTGAGAAATGGGTGGTTAATGCTCGGGAAATATGAAATATATACAAATGTCCTGACCAAAGTTTTATGCCTCGATTGTATACCCTAGGCGTGGCCGACACTCAAAGAAACTATTGCTGGTCCCAAGTAAACCACTTAGCTTGGATAACCTCACTTAGTGAAAGACTTTAACTCATAAATGAACTCAGATAGGAACAATGAAACATGTAACTTAATACTCTTTATTATAAATCATGAAACTCAAATGTATAATAATGTATAAGACTTAACTCAATGTTTTTAAAATGTACTTAAGGAACTAAACTGAATACTATCTAACTATTCTATGAAACATCTAAAATACTAACTCAGAAATAGGTACCGGGATAGGCCCATGGCTACCTCAAACTAATTACTAATAACTAAAAAGCTAAGACTCAAGAGAGCCTCTGAATGCAAAGAGGTCACACCAAAGTTGCATAGAAATATCAATCTTTAATGATGTGCCTGCTGAGGATCTCTATCACCTGTATTTGCATCATAAAATAATGTAGGTCGAATAATTTCATATAGGACCTATAAAGTTGGAAAGATTGTAAAAGGATACTATAAATGGAATCACCAAAAGTTGTAGGGTTTTGGGCACCAGGTGGAATTCACAGAGCCCTTCATGGGATATGAAGAATACCATGAGCTATGAAGAGGTTATATTGTGTAGTTTTTGGAAGTTTGAATAATGGGTGAAGGTCCACTAAAGGGTACACAACTCGTGGTGGAGTCCATGGAGTATAATCCTTTCCATGAACTTGACCCCTCAAGACCCCTATGTTTGGTTGAAGACTACAATGAGGACCACAACCCATGGTGGGAACCATGATTTGTGGAGGCGTCTATGGGAGTTACCTCTCAAACCCAGTCAAAGCCCTCCTCACCACGTTCACCATCACGGGACATGGTGTCCCTTCCGTATAGGTATCCATTTCAGTTAAGTTAGGGGGTGTTTTGTTCTTTTCCCTATTAAGTTACTACTAAAAGTGGACAATTAAGGGGGGTTTATTCTATCCTATTAACTAACCTAAGCCTTTCTAACTCTCTCATCCTCACCCTAAAGCCCAAAGACTAAAATCTTCTATCTAAATTCTCTCTGAAGGGTCATCTTCTTACTCAAGTAAATTCCAAGAAAAATCAAGGTCATGACTAGACTTCATTACAATTGAGTTCTTTGGAGGTTTAGTGTATGTGGGAATTCTTTCATAGGTCATTTCACCCATGGAGTCCTAAGGTTTTCTTAAACTCTAATTTATAAATTTTTCTTCTAAAGCCCTAGTTTCATGGATTTGCATTGGGTCTTCCCAATTACAATTTATCTTATGGTTATTGATTAAATGATGCATAAATTACATTAGATTGCATGGTTTTAAGTTCAATTTCAATTACCCATGCTATATGTTATTTTTAAGTATGATTTCAAGGATTTATGATCATGAATTTTAAAAGATTTCAATGAATGTTTATGAATGATTATCAAGGCTTATGAATGACTCATGAAAGGTTATGAACGATGTTTCAATGATGTTTCAAGAAAGTAATCGTAGTGTGAAAGGTAATTCTCACAGAAATCATGTTAAAGAGGTGAAAGAACATTCTCACCAATTCATGGATTCTTATGAATCAAATATGTTAATGAGCTATTCTTATGATTATTTTAATATAAGTATTGATATATTTTATTGTCTTTCCTAATGATGTTAATAGTTATGATTTATGACTTTCTGCTGGGATAATAACTAAGCACCGAGAGGACATTGAGGTGGGGTTTGGTCTTGTAGCCAGAGTAGGTACCCAAGAGATTCTTAGTAGCAACCTTTAGTCCCTAACTATGTTATCCGCATAGGTTTATGATTCAAATATGGCCTAACTAGTGGATCCACATATAGATCATGATTATGATGTTCTCACGTATTCTACCTTGGCAGAGTAGCCTCACCCTTCTCGATGAGGAAGTTACATCGAATTTCATGTTATAGCTCGCATGGTATTATATGTTGGTTAAAGGTCATATCCCTCACCAAGGTATATAAAAAGGTATAAAGTTCTCAAATGATGTTTTTTTTTTTTTTTTTTTTTTTTTTTTTTTTTTTTTTATGGGAATAGACCCTACACGAGGCTCCCACCTCTCGTGCACAGTCAGGGGTTAAGCAACACCCCCAAGCCTTAACATAAATAATCAAAATAAAAAATACAAGGAGGGGGACATAAACCTTACCTCCGATCCTATGGTGGTTCATAAGTCGACTAACCAATTAAGGTCGGCTAACTCATCCCCGATACAAAAAAGAGACTAACTATAACTAGAAAGCAGTAAACCTGTGAGAGGACTCCTCCCGGTACAATTCAACTATGAAATCATAAATGAGGGCGACTCTCCCCTTCCATGAGAAAAAAGAAAAGTAACCTAGTCCTATTCCAACTATGCTACGTACCAGACATAGCTATATTGAAGAAGAACAAGTATACGAAACTTCTATCTCGCATGGGATGGGAAATTCTTTTCATCTTTGCTCTTTTTAGTCTTGTCGTACCAAGTAAATCCCGGTGAAATATGCCTTTGTATCAGTAACATGATTACCAGCTATGGGGGCTGGAAGGATAAGAAGTATATGGAGTTATAGTAGCCAACAACCTTTGATTTGTTGTGGAAGAAAGTGTAGCTGCATTCGAACACCTGCATGGCGGTCCAAATGTATGATTGCTGCAGACCTACACCTGCACAGATGGACAAAACCAGAAACCTACACAAGCAACCAAGTCTGGAGGTTGCTGTACATGGGTGTGTTGGTTTTGGCATCTGTTGTTGCTGATGCTGTTGAACTTCATCTTTCAATTCCGCACTTTCAGCTTCAGCTCTGTGATTGAGTTGTTGTTTGGTGTGTGGCTGAGTAGTTGTTTGGTGCTGTGTTCCCACAGTATGTATCTGGAGTTGATGGAGGTGTAACCTTTTACAGCTGCTCATGATATTGTTGTTGGTCCTTGGATGTTGTCTATGAGGGTGTTGGAGTTCCTTCTGGGCTGTATCTCCAAAAACCTGCATAAACAAAGAAGAAAACAAACAAGCAAGCTCACAATTATAAGAACAATTCCAAGAGTTCTGTTGTACAAACTCCTTGTTGCTGCCATTGTAGTTAGTCTGCTTGTTGGTCCTTGCTTTGAAGTGGTTCATTCTTGTACCTGCACAGCCAAACAAGACCAACAATACATACAACCAAAGAGGTGTGCAAGCTGCTGTAGCATTAGCTTGTATTTGTTCCTTGGCTGCTGCAAGTTGGTGGAGCTGTTGCAGATGTTGATGGAATGCATCTGGTATGCATGGAGAGATGATCCATGCTTTAGTATCCAATTGTTTATAATTATGAGGATCTGCACCTGCACAGACAAACAAAAACAAAAACACCAAACCCAAAGCTGCCAATCTGCAGGTGGCTGCAGGTTCCCTAGGTTGCTTGTTGGTCTTTGTTTTGAGGTGGTTAGGCCTCTTGGAGTACCTGCACAGAAAAACAAAAACAACAAACTTGTATATGTTTCTTGTCTGTTGCAGGTTGATAGAGTTGTTGCTGGAATGTGTTAGTAGTTGAGAATGTGTTTGGCAAGCTGAGTGTGTTGCTCCAAAGCAGCCCCAAGATACTGCAGTCTTTTTAGCATGGGGAGTCTGCCAGCTGCATTGGTGAAGTTGAGAATGATTGATCATGGAGATCAATGCATTCTCCAGGAGGGGGCTGTAGTTGGGGTACCTGCATAGACAAACACAACCAACAATCCTTACCACCAAAGAGAGCTGCAGGCTGCTGCACCCATGTTCCTTGTGTGTTGCAAGTTGGTTGAATTGTTGCTGTGGTGTGTTGAAGTTAAAGAATGTGGTTGGGGGGCTGCTCCATAGAGGCCCCAGGACATTGCATACCTCATAGCAGTTCCAAAGAGGGCCAGTTTTTGATGTCCCTAGGCAAAAACAAACAGCCAAATACAAACAACCAAACAACCACAAAATCCAGAAGGAAGTTGCTGCTCTGCACAGTCCTTGTGTAGGCCTCTTAGTGAAGGTATTTGTTTTGGTGGTTGTATCTGTGGTGTGATCTATGTAGGTGTTGGGAACACATGTTGATGAGTCCATCCTGACATCTGCATCTACACAACAAACAAGAACCAGCAAGAAAGGAGCTGCTGCAAGTGTTGAGTTATTAGAGAAGGCATAGATGGAGTGGATTTGTTCCTTGTCTGCTGCAGGTTGGTGCTGGGGTGTGTTGATAATAGAGAATATGTTTGGCAAGCTGAGTGTGCTACTCCATATAAGCCCCAGGTTACTGCAGTCCTCATAGTAGTGCCAAAGAGATTCTAAGCAAAGAAAGTCAACCAAAGACAAGCAACAAAGCAAACAGGTGTTGAACTGCTGCAGGTGTTGCAGGTGTTGGGCTGCTGCAGGTGTTGAGTTGATGCAGGTGTTGTCCTCTATGTATTTGATGTTAAAGCATGTTGGTGTAAGTCTCCAACAACCTGCATATACACAGCAAATAACCAGACACAAGCAAAGACTTATACAGGTTAGTAGAGAGGAATGGATCTCAAATAGGCTTTTGGAGCCTGTTAGCATTTTCCATGTCGCTCGACTAACGTCTCCACTAATCCTTTTGAGCTGAAACTTCATGAGGTTTGCATATATATTCATTACTTTAGCCATGCAAAGTTTGAAGGCTTGTTTCCCAAGTTGGAGCTTCCATTTGGCAAAATTCTTCCTTTTTAAGGTTAAGACAGCTGATTGTTTCAAGCTCGCTCGCCTAACGTCTAAAATTATCCGTTTGGGCTGAAATTTCTTGGGCCTTATCAAAAACATATATGCTACCATCCTGCAAAGTTTGGGAGACTTTGGGCAAGTCCACAAGTTACTCCCTACCCTGCACCTGCTGCCCTGCTGAGGCTTAGAGGTTGCAGGGTGTTTGGAAGATGTTGTTGTGCTCTTGTCTATGTATTTATTGTTGAAGAATGCTAATATATTACTCCAGACACCTGCAATAGTACAACAAACAAGCCCAAACAAAACATAATATACACAGACTAGCAATAAAGAGGGGACCTCAGTAAGAGCTTTGGAAAGTGTTATCATTTTCCAAGCCGCTCGACTAACGTCTCCAATTATCCATTTGAGCTGAAACTCTATGGAGTTAGCATGTATATCCTCTCCTTTAGTCCTGCAAAGTTTGAAGACTTGTTTCCCAAGTTGGATGGCCCAAATTACTAAAGACCCTCTCTTTAGGCTTAAGGCAGCTGAATGTTTCCATGTCGCTCGCCTAACGCCTCCAATTATCCGTTTGGGCTGAAACTTGTTGGAACTTGTCACAATAATATATTCTAACATCCTGCAAAGTTTGGGGGGCATTGGACAAGTCCACATGCTACTCCACACCCTGCACCTGCTGCCCTGCTGAAGCTTAGAGGTTGCAGGGTGTTTGGAAGTTGTTTTTGTGCTCTTGTCTATGTATTTATTGTTGAAGAATGCTAATATATTACTCCAGACACCTGCAATAATACAACAAACAAGCCCAAGCAAAAAATAATGTACACAGACTAGTAATAAAGAAGGGACCTCAGTAAGAGCTTTGGAGAGTGTTATCATTTTCCACGTCGCTCGACTAACGTCTCCAATTATCCATTTGAGTTGAAACTTTATGGAGTTAGCATATATATCTTCTCCTTCAGTCCTGCAAAGTTTGAAGACTTTTTTCCCAAGTTGGAGGGTCCAAATTACTAAAGACCCTCTCTTTAGGCTTAAGGCAGCTGAATGTTTCCATGTCGCTCGCCTAACGCCTTCAATTATCCGTTTGGGCTGAAACTTGTTGGAACTTGTCACAATAATATATTCTAACATCCTGCAAAGTTTGGGGGGCATTGGACAAGTCCACATGCTACTCCACACCCTGCACCTGCTGCCCTGTACCATCCTGCTAAATCCTAAATCTATTGGTAAGGAGATTATCCTATTAGAGCAGTAAATTAGGGAGACTCTCCCTTTTTCAATGGGCCTGATTATCATTATTAATATCAGTTAATAATTCATTGTATGAAGAAGTTCCTTGAATGTGGTTGATTGATCTTCTTCATCTTGGTTCTCCTGAAGCTAGCCATGCCAGCTTTGTCCATTTTGTAATGTCCCTTGGTCTCTCTTGGAAGCTGCTGAAAGCTGTAGTAGTGTTGTGTATAGCTTTTCATGTGGCTTTCCTTTGAGAGTGAATCTGCAGTATAATTAGCTTCCCTAAAGATATGACTGAACTGGAAATTCTCCAGTTTGCTAACCAATACCTGCAATTCATTAGTATAAGCAACAATGTTCCATGGAGGTTTAGCCTCTTGTTTGAGCCACTTGATTAGAAGTTCAGAATCCACTTCAAGGGCTACCCTGCTGTATCCATGTTGTAGGCACCACTGAATACCAATAATTGCTGCCTGCACTTCAGCTTGGTTATTAGAACCACAACCTAGTGGAGATGCAAAAGCATATATTAACACTCCATTATGGTCCCTTAGAATGCCCCCTGCCCCTATCTTCCCTGGATTGTTAAGGGCACTCCCATCTGTGTTTAGCTTGATCATTGTAGGTTGTGGTTTAGTCCAACATACTTTGGTTATTCTCAATTCATGTTGGCTTTTTTCAACCATGGTAACCAAATCTGCCCAATTACTTGGCAACTCAATATATGGATACACAGTGGAGATAAGCATATATAGATCTTTGGATATTGAGAATATTACTCTAGTTGCATTAGACTTCTTGCCCCCATACTTGCATGCACATCTATTCTTCCATAGATTCCAACACACAAAAATGGGGGTAGCCTGCATTACTAACTTATGTAGCTCATTGTTAGTTTTGACTAGCCACCACCTCATCAATAGGTTTTTTAGAGGAATGTTGCTGTGTTGCAGACCCCAGTACCTTGAGAAGTGCTTCCATATGTGTTGTGCAAAGTAACCTGATACAAAGATATGCTCTATATCATCAAGACCTGCTCTATAACAACAGGAGCATGCTGCAGGAGCATGTCCAAATGCTACTATTCTGTCATTTGTGGGGAGTTTAAGTCTGAAAGCTCTCCAAAGCAGAAAAGAGGCCTTGAAAGGAATACTACTGTGCCATATGTTGTTGTTAGTGGTTGATCTTGTCTTTTTCTTCCTTACCAACTCCCAGGCTGATGAACAAGTGAAATTACCATGAGAGTTAGGCTTCCAGTAAGCTTGATCCTGTATATTTGGATTGTAGCTGATGGGAGTGCTGAGAATCTTGTGCACCAGCTGAGGGGGTGCATGTTTTCTTACTTTCTCTTCATTCCATCCTCCATTTTCCATGAATTCTGATACAATAGAGTTATTCAATCTGGGGAGACTTTCATTGTGGTAAGCTAAGGGACCTACCCCTAGCCAATCATCCCACCAAAAGCTGCTTGTTCCAGACTTAATCCACCACTGTATATGAGGTTCTATATCCTTTTTGTTGCTCATCATATGCTTCCACATTAGGGACTGTCCTGTGTTCCACTTTTTAATGACTGGATGAGCCCTTTGGCAGTATTTTGCTTTAAGGAATTCCCCCCATAGAGTCTTCTTTGATCTGAAAGTCCACCACTGTTTGTATTGGAAGGATAAGCACACATCCTCTAATTTTTTAACACCTATACCACCCTCCTCATAAGGATAACTGAGAGTATCCCAAGAGGCCCAGTGATATTTTCTTCTTTCAGTATCCCATCCCCAAAAAAAATCAGCAATTAGTCTTCTGATCTGATTCATGGTGGTCTTGGTAGGACTGATAGCCGACAGCAGGTGTATAGGAATGGATTGCAGCACTGTTTTCACCAAGGCGACTCTACCTCCATAGCTTAACATTTTAGTCTGCCATCCCCTAATCCTGCTTAGAACCTTAGAAACCATACTAGAGAAGTATATGATCCTTTGTCTTCCTATATATAGGGGGCAGCCTAGGTAAGTGATTGGGCCATGAGTGCATTTGTATCCTGTGATCATGCTGACCCTATCCACCACACCAGAGGGAGTATTCAGTGGCATCATGGTTTGACTCTTATCTTTATTGATAAGTTGTCCTGAAATAACTTCATACAGTTTAAGAGTTTTGGTAATCAGTGTAAGTGAGAAGTTGCTGGTAGATGTGAAAATGATCACATCATCTGCAAAGCTCAAGTGATTTACTTGAGGACCTCTTCTTTCCATCTGGAATCCTGTGTATAAATGATGGTGATGAAGATTGTTGAGAAGCCTAGACAGAACTTCAGCTCCAATGATGAATAAGGTAGGGGATAGAGGGTCTCCTTGCTTGAGTCCTCTTGTAGAGTGGAAGAAGCCATGCCTTGCACCATTAATGATGACTGAGTACCAATTGTTTGACATAATCCTCCAAACCATATCAATCAACACTTCTCCAAACCCCATTTTCCTCATGACCATACAAATGAATGACCAAGAGACCCTATCATAGGCCTTGGCCATATCCAGCTTTATCACCACATTATCCCCAGCCTTTGGTCTCTTAATATTGTGGATGATTTCTTGAGCTAACATTATGTTCTCAGCAATACTCCTACCTTTAACAAATCCAGATTGGTTATCTGAGATTAGCTGAGGCAATATAGGAGCAATTCTGATGCTTATCAACTTAGAAATGATCTTGTTAGTGAAGTTGCTGAGAGAAATAGGCCTGTATTCTGATAGGCTGTTGGGATGCTCATTCTTAGGAAGTAGAGGTAAGCATGCATGAGAAATAAACTTGGGAATACCATGTCCATTGAAGAAATACTGGACTAATCTCAGTAGGTCTTCACAGATGATATCCCAGCATGAATGAAAGAATTTCCCATTCATTCCATCTGGTCCAGCAGCTGATGTAGGGCTCATAGAAAATACAACTTTCTTCAGCTCATCCATAGTAGGTAAGGCTTGCAGGCTCTCATTCTGCTCCTCTGTAACCATCCTTGGAATGCACTTAAGAACATCTTCCCTGATCAGTCTCTCTTCTCTAGTGAATATTTTTTCAAAGTGTGCTGTGGCAGCTCTTGCAATATTGTCTTCACCTTGAATAGTATTGCCTTGTTCATCATTAATCTGATGGATGAATAACCTTCTTCTTCTTCCTCTGATAATAGCATGAAAATAGCTGGTATTGGCATCTCCATCTTTGAACCAATGAAGTTGACTTTTCTACTTTAAGATAGCCTTCTCCATCTTCAGATATCTGATGTACTGAGCATTGATCTGATGTAGCTTGGACCTGTTCTCTTCAGTATTGTCACTAATTATTTTTTCTTCAGCTTGTCTCACCTGCTCTTCATATTCTTTTACTGAAGCAAAGATGTCCCCAAACTCATTTCTTGACCACTTACTAAGAGTATTAGAAACTCTTTTCAGCTTTTGTTGGAAGGTTCCCATTGGATTTCCTTCCACAGGATTATCCCAACATGCTTTTACAGTGCTAAGGAAATTGTCATTGTCTGTCCAGCAGTTTAGAAATTTGAAATACTTAATAACATTACCTTGTTTTGCCCTGCTTTCCATCAATAGAGGGCAATGGTCAGATCCTGTGGAGGCTAAGTGACTGACAGTTGTTACAGGCATGACTTCTAACCAAGAATCATTAACCATGGCCCTGTCAAGTCTTTTCCAAATTCTAGCATCTTTGTCCCTATTGTTGCACCAGGTGAACTTCTGCCCACAGAACCCCAGATCAGTGAGTCCACATGCTTCTATCACACTAATAAACTCAAAGCTCTTGTTCACATTATATGGCTGGCCCCCCATCTTTTCTTCAACATCTGTAATAACATTGAAGTCTCCAATGGTGCACCAAGGCTTCTCCTTACTGGAGAACTGCAACATCTTGTCCCATAAGTCTCTTCTCATGTAATCCTTGCACTTTGCATAGACAAAGGTAATGAGGTAGCTATTAGGACAAGCCACATGATTGATCTCACAAGTGATCTGCTGCTCATCCTGGTCCAAAATGTTGCAGGCAATGTCTTTGTTCCAGAATAACCAGATTTTGCTATTGGAGTTGGACATAACATTATCCATACCTAGCTGAATTCTGTGGAATTGAATTTGAGATTTGTTGGAAAAAGGTTCCAGCACTGCTATGATAGACAGCTTATGAAAGTCTTTCAACCTTTGTAACCTATCAAGGGTCCCCTGAGTATCAATACTCCTTGCATTCCAGCAGATTGTACTAATCATCAGGGTTTTTGAGTTTTGGACCTAGTGTTGATGTTGCTGTTGACAACAACATTAGCAAAACTGCTGATGATACTTTGTTTAGTCTTCTTCTTTGTCTGCTTACTTTTAGAGGGTGGCTCCTTCTTTTTCTTGTCTTGCTGACTTTCCTTCTGCAATACAGCTGTCATTGTAGATCTAAATGCCTCCAGGTGATCTTCTTTTTGTGCCTCTTCCCCATGGTCATGGTCTTCCACATCTTCAGAATGAGTGACCCTATGTGCATCAGATGATCCCTGGGACTTAGCAACCAGTTGGACCTCATCCTCATGCACCTTGTCCCTGGATGGGCTGGAAGCCTTAATTTCACTCACAGCATCCTCATCCTCAGAGTCAGTCATTGGTTGATAATCACTGTCCTCTTCATCTTCCAGAGGCTGGTCATCAGAATCTTCCTCATTCTCAGACTCACACACAGCATACTCATCTTCTTGTATGTTGAGGGTGTAGGTGAGCTGAGGTAGATCAGTAGCTCTCTCAGTGATGATTTCAGCTGGATTTCTGGGAGATGTAGGAATGCAATGGGCTTGGAGAGGAATGATATTCATCCCCACCTGGTCATCATCTAAGACAATTTGTTGACACCCCTGCTCCCCTTGCTGTACTATCACACTGTCCATTTTGGGAGTTTGACATTTATCAGTTGAGTTCATTTCTTTTATTTTCTTTTTGATGGCTTCTCTTCTTTTCTTGCTCAGCTTATTCTTCTGAACAGTAGTAATTTTACCACTAGTACTGGGATGAGATCCCAGATCTTTGGCCATGGCACCTTTGCTAGCTTGCATGGTAAGTTCAACAATACTCTCATGCATAGCATGAGGGGGTACCCCTCCCCTATTGGTTTCCCCATCCTGCATGTTAGTGGGGTTCTCCTGTACACTTCCATCCTTTCCTCCTTCAACTACCAGATCAGCAGCAACAATATTAATATTTGGGAGGTTCAGGGGTATTGGGAGTGATAAGTCAATACCTGAGTTCCTTGCAACATTGTTCCCTTGAGCAATACATGTTAAGATAGTACTTGTGCATTCAATATGGGGGGATGGGGTTTGTGGGAGAGATAAGTCAATACCTTGTCTCTGATTTGGAGTGCTTTCCTGCATTGTTGATGAACTCCTCACTATTGAGTTCTTTTGAATGTGTGTGTTCCCTGCAATTTGGTTAGTGGGTTGGTCTTGCATAGCAAGATCAACATGAACATTTGGAATAGAGATAGAAGTAGTAGTTTTACCTGGATTTACTTTGCTTTGCTGCACTGCAACATACTTACCTTTGGTTAATACTCCTGCAGCTCTTATTTCTTGGTTCAGCTGGACATTAATGTGTCCTTTGTTCTGTTTCCTTCTCTGAGTTTGCCAAGAATTGTCCTCCTTGCTAGTCTTATTGTTCTGTGACTGTTGTGGTATATTGGATGTCAAAGGATTTTGGTGCACCTGTAAGTTGTCAGGTTGAGGTTGGTTGTGCTCTTTGCTCTCTCCCTGAGTTTGACTTGTATTTTTTGTTGTATTTTCAGAACTTTTCTTTTTCATTTGTTCTTCATCTCTTCTCTTGATATTACACACATGCACCTTGTGCCCCTGATGCTTGCAATACATGCAGTACTCAGGTACACTCTCATATAAAAGTTCCTGCCATCTTCCTATTGTAGGATCACTTTTGTCATGCCCAAGCCATACATGATGGGGTCTTTCTTGTGTAAGGTTGACCTGCACTCTTACCTTAGCAGTACTTCCCCTAGTCTTCTGAATAGAGGCTGCATCCATGAAGAGTACTTTCCCCACAAGAGCAAGGAGAGTGGTCAGGAACTCCTTATCATAACAGTGCCAGGGGAGTTCAGGAAGGGCAACCCAGACTGGGACAATGGGAGTCTCCTCCTCAGGCCTAAAAGTTGGAGTCCATGTTTGTATCCTCATGGATTGGCCTTCAATGGTCATTCTTTGCTTGGTCCACACAGTTGTGTAGTCCAATTCATTGTCCAAGTCAATATACACATGTCTGGCATTGAAATGGGCAATTTTAACACCCCCTACCAATTGAGTTTGGAGAATGAAGCTTCTCCTTATTAGCTCCACCTTAGGCATAGTGTTGCTGAATTTTCCAACAAGGGTATATTTACACTTTTCAGCCAATTTCACCATGAAATCCTCTTTGTCATAAATGACAGCTGGTAGGCCTTGTCTGGTGGTGTAAATAGGAGCAGACAAATTAAGAGGGATATCATTTTTTGCTTGGTTCAGCCTCAGTTTGGAAGCAAAGGTTTGGATGACTGTATATGGGGCTGGCTGAGGGACCTGTTCCTTTCTATTAGGGAACTGGTTCTTTGGGGGATTTTTAGTGATGCTTTCTATTGGCTGGGGCTGGTTACTAACAGGTTTGGGGCCCTGGTTATTGGGGTTAAGCCTATCAAAATTGGAGGAGACTTTAGGGAAGCTATTTTGAATCATGTTGTTGGCCCTGTTTTGAGAGTTGGTATTAGGCTGTGGATTAGTATGCTCAGTATCCTGCATGACCATACTAGGAGCAGTACCAGGGAGTGCACAGACTCCCCTGGAGTTCAACAAGTTAGCATCAACAATTATAGGATTAGAGGGATGCCCATTTGCACTATGCTTACCAATGTGATGGATAGACTCATTAACATTAGGCACCACATTATTATTCAAACATTGCACAAGATTATTAGGATTCTCAATATGCTTAGACTGTATTTGCATATACTGACCCTGCATATTGAGTTCAAGAGAGTGAGAGGACTTACCTTGTGTTCCTGTGGTTGAGCTGCTGCTGTGGGGGTGGTTCAATCCTTTTGGCATGTGATTCGTTTGATTATTTTGGGATTGAATACCATTGGCAAGGTACTGAGATTGATAATTTGCCAATGTAATCTCCTCAGTTCTAACATCACTGTGACTATCTTCCTCAAGCAAGTCTTGACGACTTTTTGGATTTGAACTTTTCGGAGCTAATTTGGGGTCTGTAGTTTGTGTAGGAAGCCTCACAACAGCCTTAGGAACATTTTGATATTGGCCCCTCATCATTTGTCTCGCCGGAACTCCGGCGACCCCACTGTGGTTGTCGTCTTGACGACTTTTCAAATTTGACTCGATTGGTAGTGATTCAAGGCTTGCCACATAGCTAGGAAGCTTCTCAACACTGTCACGAACCTGTTGAACTATACCTTGAACCAGTTGGCTCGCCGGAGCTCCGGCGCCCTCTTCACGTTCAGAATTCAAATTAAAATTCGAAGCTTTTGGTAGAGATTCGAGCTGGTTTTGGATACCTGGTAGGTTCTCCTTATCCAACTTAGTGAGTTGGCATTGATTTTGAGATGAAATTGTTGCCTGAGCTCCGGTGCCAAAATCGCGGTCAGTGGTCAAATTGAAATTTGAGATTCCAAATTGATATTCGAGCTGGTTGTTTATGCCTGTGAGGTGCTCCATGTCCAGCTGAGTATTTTGACATTGAGTTTGGTCCTTTAAGCTTGCCGGAGTTCCGGCGCCGGCGTCGATATTATCACCGGCGATAGCTACGCTGGTGAAACTTGTCCCATTATGTGCGCCATCGTCTGGGGAACAATCCCCAGTGGTCATATCCTCTCGAACATGGCCGGAACTAGGTCGAACGAGTGATGGAAACTGCGGCGGCGCAGTTAACTTCGCCTCTTCAGCCGCCAGTGAATATCTCGACCATGGATGATTCAACCGATTTGATTTTTGCATATTGTGTAGTTCTTGCAATGCTGATGATTCCCCAATTATTTGTCCGATTCGAATCCGCCCAGCTTTCTCCAAATCGTTGATGTGATGAACCCAGGCAAGTTGCTCCTCCGACAGTGCTACAGTGATCGCCGACTGATTTTGCACTTTGGAGGGGCTACGGGTGGAATTTTCCGATGCTACGACTTGCGTTGCATTCATGTCGTCGTTATCTTCGTTCCTATTTTTCGAACGAAATTTTCCTACATCGGGAGGTGGTTCCCCTCCCATATTCGTCTTGATGACAATAGTGCCCTTAGTTGAGAGCTTTGTTTCTAGAGAGATGTTAGAGAGAGAAAATTGTATGATAATGGTTTTTAAACATTTTAAAGGTTATTTATATTTTAAGATATTAGACATGCATCTCATGTTCATATTGATATGTCCTATTTTAATTCTTCATGTATACTTCTCACATACTTAGTTCATTTCCTGTACTAACGTATACTTTTTCCTATATTGGATCATGATATTGGGCCCAACGATCACGCTCATCCTCCCTTTCATGGCTAGTTCTTATTACCATTTTCACTTGTGGTAAGTCCTCATGATTCGAGGACATAACCGTTGACTTTTCCTTATGTTCTTATGACATTTCATCGTTTAAATTAGGTGACCTAGGAGCTTGTCTTATTATCCCATGCAATACTCTGGGCATTTGAAGGTTGGAATATCATATAATAAGGTTAATCATTGCAAAAATGGCCTCGGTATTTTTAGGTCAAGTATTTTGAAAGATCAATTTACCAAGAAATTGCACTTTCATAGGGTACGCGAAAGGACCATGTTGCAGACTTGCGCCCCCACTATGTAATTTCTACCTAAGCCAAAATTTTGCCAAATTCTTATTCCCTAAAAATTGGCCTATCAAGAAACAAGTCCGCATCGTGGACCTGAGCTTGATTTTTCGTTCGAATTCATATTTTAAGTGGAGATAATTTAGACATTTTCCTAACTATTAATTAATTAACCTGGATATTTTTAGGACCTAATTAGACCCCATAAACTAACCTAAACCCATATTCTTCTCAATTCAACCATAATTCATCTATTCAAATAATTATCTCTTTATAAAATCTCTAAAAAAACTCCATTGAAGATCTTCAAGGAATTCTTTCAATCTCTCCGTTAAAAATCTAAATTTCTTCAAGATTTTTTGTTCTTCTCATTCAAAGTAGTTGGGTAATTCTTACAAGGGTACCTTTTACCCATAAAGCCTTATTAAATCTCATTTGTTTGATAAATTCAAGTATGTATTTTAATGGGTTTTATGATCTCTATTTTAATTAGAGGAATTACGATTTTTAATTATGATTATGATCCTATTTCAATATGAATTGATGATTATTACATGGAATTGAAGAGTTTTTCCTATGAATTTTCCTACATTGATATTTAGGGTTCATGTCATGATCCGACCTAAGGCCTAGTCATAACACAATAATTAGAGTCCTAAATAACTCCAACCAAGACTATTAGTATAACATTCGTTAGCATACACAAGGTGAATAAGCAATAAAGCTAAACCAAGATACGGAAGCAAAAACCTGAAATAGAACATAAATCTCAAAAATGCAGAATAAATGACAACATACATTCCAATGAACATCTAACATGCCTCTACTAATTTAGATGGGGCGTGAGACAATCTCCCAACTCACCTAATATGAAAAAGGAAGTCATAAATGATCTTGGGTACATTTATGTGCCCAATAGCACATAAAACCCAAAATTCATTAGTCAAGTTCAGAGCAAATTCCTAGAGTTATTTCATATTTTTTCATATTTGTATTTTTGTTGTAACCAACAGACATGATTATACACATTCAAGGCTAATTGAGAAAGAATGGACATTCAAAACATGATTAGATTGAAAGTGGATCTCAAAGGAGAAGTTGAGAACAAAATGTGAAAAAATGCACTATAATGAAGTATGTTCGCGTCGCGGACTTGAGCTTTAGTGATTAAATTCCAAAACATGGAATTTATTCGACTTAATAGTATGGTGCGCGCCAGGTCCATGTCGCGGACCTGGTTCAGGAAAGCATAAATTTTTATCAACATAGGAAATGAAAAATTGCACTAAAATTTGTGGACTTCAGTGCGCCTACTTTAATTCCATATTTTTGGTGCTATAAATAGTACCTTTACATACTTTATTAAAAAGTAGATCAGATTGTCGGGAGAGGATTGAAGAAGACGAAGGAAGAACTACTTTTTGTGATTTTTACTTCTTTTCTTTCATTTGAATTCAAATGTTTATGTTAGTAATGATTTATGTCACCTCTAGCATTCAGAAACTGCCTGCTGGAGGAAGATTTGAACTGAAACAGAACATGGTGCAGCTGCTGCACTCGAATGGGCAGTTTACAGGTTTGCCTCATGAACATCCCCAATGTTATATCCTGTACTTTTGTACATTGGAATATTTTTAAGTTAATTGAGATAAGTTGAGGACAATATTATTCCAGGATATTAGATAGAGACTTTTTATTCTCAATTTTATTTAATATACGAATTGGTTATAAATTTTATTTGGTCTAGAAATATTAGTGGAGATTAGGAATTAATTAACCATGATTAAATTACTAAGTAGGGATTACGATTAATTATCTACTAATTATGAATTAGTGACTTTATGGACCCACCCATGGCATGGCCAAATTTGATTAACTTAAGCCATGAGTGGGACACGTGTCCATCTTGTAGGTATGTAACATCTCTCAAAATGCTCATAAGTGCCTTAATAATGCCTTGAAAATAGGTCGCTCACATAACGCATTATCCTTAATCTTTTTGGAAAATCTGAGTTCGAAATATAGATCAAGGGGTCAAAACCTGTGGGAAAATGGTCTCAGTGGATTTTTAGGATGCATATATCGGAAGATGGATTTTTGAGAAAATCTATAGAACAGTAGGGTCCATGAAAGGTTTGTGTCGCGGACCATGTATAGTTTTTCGACCGAGTTGATCGCGATAGGTCCGAGTCACGAACCTGCGAAGGCTTTCTAGCCGATTGAGTTTTTTTAAAGGACATTTTAGACCTTTCCCAAATTATTAGTAAATGAACCTAGACATTTTTAGAACCTAATTCAACTCTATAAATTAACCTAAACCTCTAATTCTATTCATTCTTCTACAATTCATCTATAAAATATTTCTCCCTCTATAAAAAGTCTCTCAAGGGTTTCCATTAAAGACTTCAAGTAAATTCACTGAAGATCTCTATCAAAACTCTCAAATTCTTCCAAATTAATTGGTGTTCTCACTCAAGGTATGTGAGTATTGATTCATGAATCCTTTCATCAATGAAGCCCAATCAATTTCTCAAAGTTTTCCATCAAATTAAAGTATGGTATTTTATGGATTTTGTGATCTCTATTCCAATTGCATGAATTTTGATTTAAAGTATGATCATGAGTCTATTTTGATATAAACTGATGATTATTGAATTAAATTGAAGAGTTTTTTCATGAATTCTCCTATTTTGATATTTTAGGGTTTATGATGTAAATTATGAGTATTTTCAATTATACTTCCAAATGATACGATCTATATGCATTATGTATGGGCTTATATAAAGTTTATGATCATGCATGTTTTCAAGTAAATTTCATAATTCTCAAGTCAATTGAGCATGCATTCATGTCTTACCCAAATTTCAAGTACAAGCTATGGTCATGAATTTTTAAAGTATGAATTATGACTATGAATTTCCATTATGATCATGAATTATAAGTATGTTTCAAATTAGGATTCTTCATGCAAGTTATCAAGTAAGGAGACCTAAGGCCTAACAATATGAATTATGCAAATATAATTATAATGATGAAAGGATAATTCTCACATTACAAGTATGTTATAAAAATGAGCTACTCTATGATTTCAAGCCTATGATTCATGACTATGATATATGAAATTATGATTTTTATGGTATGTATGTATTCCATGGGATTTGACTTAGCACCAAATATGGACTTGAGGTTGGGGCTCGAAATAAGGGATCCTTATATAAAGTCTCTTATTGCATAACTAAGTGCCACCGTAGGTACAAAGGGATTAGAGGCAAATACCCAAATCTCTACGAGGTGAGTACCCGAGTCTAAGAACTAGGGATGAGTACTCGGTTCACATGACCTCTTAGTGGATCCACTTAGGCATGTAGGAGTCTACCTTGGCAAAGTATCATCCTCCTTCTCGATGTGGATATATTCCATGTTATAGCTCGCATGGTCTTATTGTTGGTTATGGTTCCTATTCCACATATGTATGATCTCTTAAGTATGTTATGATTTTGATTTTATGCTTTTAAAAGCTTTGGTCAATATGATTTTCTTATGACTTTACATATTCCATCTTATCATGTGATTTACTTGACCTTTGCATTCCATGATTTACGTTGAATGTCACGCCCTCATACTTAGTACATTCCAACGTACTAATGCATATTTTTTGCCTACATTGTCTCATAATGTAGGGGTTGAGGTTGAAGATCCTAATTGTTCACGTAACTAGTAGATGTTCTCCATCCAACGGTGTTGTGGTGATTCCTCTCATTGACCGAGGACTAGTTTCAAGTTATTTACTGTTTTCTTTTCAAAAGACTTTTGTTTATGTCATATATTAAGGGTGAGCTAGGGACATGTCTTAGCCCCCGCCCATACTCATGTTTAGAGGCATCTAATTGGATATATGTTTGAGTCTATATTGTCATAAGACATTTTTAGATTTCTATTCATATTTTAGACTCTCTTATGATGTTTCCGTTTTTATATTTCACCTTATGTATGCTTATGATATGTACAAGAGGCTTGGTTGGAGCCCTTCGAGGTTTTGATCGCTGTGTTACGACTAGGCCCTAGGTCGGATCATGACAAGATAATATACTTATGCTAAGTTGATGACTAATGAAACCATTTCATCATTCTTCAACCAAAAGAAAATTATTATAGAGATAAAGAGAGGAGCTCTCGGCCATGGATAACCATGGAGAGGTCCAAACTTGGTGATCAAAAATTAGTTTTCTTCAATTATTTTAACCAATTGGAAGGTCTATAGTAACGTGAAGTAGCCATTGGAGCAATTAAAAAAGTTTATTCTTTCAATTCACAAATTTCAGCCAAGTTGAGGAGTCAAATTGTTAAGGTTGAGTTTGATCATCTTTTTATATATTTTAGTAAGGATTTAGACGTGTTATAAATGTCTAAATATAAATTGAATCCATGAATTATATGTGTTGATGTTGAAGCATGATTGAAGTCGTAGTGGGCTGTTTGGTGTAGAAGATGGTGAACTAATTTTGCTTGGTATTTTGATTATTATTGTTATGAATGTTATGATGAGAATGAAGGTATTTAATGGTTAATTTGAAGTTAAATTTGTTTGTGGGCTATTGTACGAATTATAGTGATTTTTATATAGTTTTTTTGCCTTTAAATAGATAATGGTGTTGCCATATAGTTGCGGGTATAAATCATGAATTTAGAGGAAAAGGATGGGTTAAGTAATGTATAATAAAACTGGATGGTCTGTTTGGCATATTCATAGGTGTCCGTGAGATTATTGGGCATCTCTTTACGTTGTTCGTTAGGGGCTATTTTTATATGCTATTGTTATTCTTATTGAGCTTGGAAGATTAATAATAATTAAGATTAGGTATTGTGTTGTATGTTTGTTGGTATTGATATAGGGTTGTTTAGATGAAAACATTAAGACTACGAATTATTAGGGATAACTTGAAAATGTAGTAGTCATATACGGATTGTTATCGAATGTTGTGATTATGGGTTGTTTGGAATGTTGTGTGTACTGTTTGAACTATTCTCAAATATGCCTTGAATAGCTTTAGTGTAATACTTGAATGTATAGTTATTGGTATTGGCTTGATTATTTTGTGATTGGTTTCAATGAAAGGAATGTCGTCTAATTATCTAGAAAGGAGTTACTAACGTTAGAATACGTTTTGAATCTCCCCATAGCTTAACCATAGTTCTTGACATCTTAATATATGTTGAGATATTATTGGGAACATACGTGGTGTGTGGAGAATAAGCGCTAAAGATAGGTAAAGCTATCCCTTCTTTGTTTTGGCATATCTTAGATATAAGTGATATATGATATGAGCTTTAGGGTAACTCCATTCATAGGTTCCGAGTATGATTCATGATTCTTATTCACTTCTTGATGTTAAAACTCTTAAAGTAATTGAGCTACTGTCTTCTATACGTTCAACAATAGTTGGTATGTGAAAGTCCCTATTCTTAAACACCCTATAATGATTAATGTCCTTAACTTTCATAAGTTGTCTCACCTTATCCTGATATGTGTCTATGATCCCCAAGGCTTTACTTAACATAGTTCATAATGACATTTAAAGAGTACTGAACATGACTATCGCCCTGATACTTAAGTATTAATTAGCCTACTTATCTATGAAGTCTCAAATAATGATCTAAATGAATATAGTTACTCACTACTCTGGTCGTGCATACTATTATTACATCTTTCATTGAGTCCCGAGATGGGCATGTTATCATGCACAGTTTTACTACATCATTCACCGAGTCTCATAATAGGCCGGGTACAGTATATATGTACACGACTTAATTCACCATGTCCCTTATTATACGGGCCGGGTATGGTAAATGTATATGATGATACGATAATATGGTGATATGATTATGGCACTAAATCCCATAATGGGCCGGGTATGGTTTATTATAATGATATGCATGATTTGTTTCGTAAGCAATAGCTATATTGAGTTTTTGATTATCATACTTGTCTCCTAGACTCTCTACTTCAGTTATAATCTTTCTTACTGTATTTCATATTTTATATACTTAGTACATCTCTTGTACTGACCCCTTTCCTTTGAGGGGGGATGCATTTTATGCCCGCAGGTATAGATACTCATTTCGGGGATCTTCCAGCTTAGGATTTCTATTTAGCTATTTTAGAGGGCTCCATTGTCCCGGAGCCAAGACTTTTGGTACAGATCCTCTTGATGTATATATTTGTTTATCTAGGGGTAAGGCTAGGCCCTATCCCATCATATGCTACTGTTAATACTCTGAGAGGTCTGTAGACATATGTATGGGTTATATATAGATATTATCCAGCTGTGCTAGTATGACTTATATTTTTAGACGTTTCCATTCGTAGTAGCAGCCTTATCGGATTGTTTATATATATGTAGTGGGATGTTCCCACATGCTATGACAGCCTCGTTGGCTTATGTATTGTGTTACCTATTGATAGTTCTGACTCCTCAGGAGACAGGTTGCCTGATATATATATATATTTATACGACAGTTCTGAGACTAGGTTTTGGGTCTTTACAGGTTTCATATTATGTTTTGTTGTGGATTGATTATCTAGCTAACATGTGTATATACGAGTATCTATCTTGGGCACAAGTCATGGCCTATGGGGTTGGATTGTGATAAAAGTGGTATCAGAGCAATTCATCCTTGGAGTGTCTATAGACCGTGTCTAATCGAGTCTTGTTTATTGGTGTGTTGTGCACTACATCTGTGAACGGGAAGCTACAGGACATTTAGGATCTTATCTTTCCTTTTTATTCTAGATCGTGCGATAGAGCTATATTATTAGGATAATCCCTCCAAATAGATTATCATGTTTATAGCTATGCCTCCAAACAAAGTGACAACTACCTAGAAGGGCAAATCAGTAGCAAGAGAGAGTACTCAAACTCAAAAAGTTACTAGGGCCCATGCCCAGTCCATGCCCAAGATTATACTTTAATCAGCGAGATCTACTACACCACTACCCATAGGAGCTTCGAGCAGTAGCAGCTGCAGATTAGGGGGTGGCTCCACCGCCAACTCCTGAGGCCCTAGTACTTGAGCCTCTAGCTCTCCAGCCAGGGGCCGAGGATAGGGCCATGAGAGATGCAGCTCAGTTACTCACCAGTTTAGCGGTAGGGCAGGCTCGCAGACATGGATTACAGGTGAACTTTGTGGATAGACATGATAGTTTAAGGGATAGTAACTTCTTTACTTGTAATCCTAGAGTTCTATGAGTTAAAGCCCATGGAGGATCCATAGGAGTTTATTTAGCAGATGTAGCATATGCTGAGGATAATTATAGCTTCTAAGATTGAGTCTGTTAAGTTAGCTTTATATCGGTTGCGTGATGTAGCTTTTAATTGATATGAGTCTTGGGAGTTATCTAGGGTCGAGGGTGCTCATCCAACAGTATGGGATAAGTTTGTGGAGGACTTTTTTGGCCACTTTCTACCTACAAAGATTAGGTGAGCCAGAGTTGATAGATTATTGCATTTAAGGTAGAATGGCAGGAGTGTTCGTGATTATAGCCTTGAGTTTGATTTATTGGCAAGACATGCACCTATCATCGTAGCTGATATGGCTGATAGAGTGCATAATTATGTGATGCAGCTGGATCATTATTTGATTAATAGCTGCATGGTAATGTCCTCTCATCTAGGTATGGATATTTCTCGAGTATAGGCATATGCACAAGGGGTAGAGGAGCGTCACAAAGTGTGTTATCCCGATAGGGATCATGATAGAGGCCAGCATAAGAGAGCTAGATTGGCTGGGTATTCTAGCCAGTTTCGAGGAGGGAAGCCTCAGCAATATAGTAAATATCCTTCTCAATCAGGCTAGAGTGCACCTCCACAGTTCATAGGTAGGAGATTAAATATCATAAGGTATTCAGGACTCGACCAGAGCTCTAGAGTTTCAGGTTCACAGATAAATAGGGTGTCGCACCATTTGAGGCCATCTTTACCTTGGTGTTCTCATTGTGGTAGGCCTCATTTTAGGAAATGCTATTTTGCCACAGGTTCTTGTTTTACTTGTGGCCATCAAGTCCATATAATTAGGGAGTGTCCATTTAGGGGTAATCTAAGTGGTGCAGCTTAGCCTACTAGGTCAGTTGCTGGTTCATCTTCTTTTGTGACTATGTGCCTTAAGGGGCAGGGTATTCAAACACCAGCATGCAGTGGTAGAGGCTATGGCAGATCTTCCAGTTCTAGCGGTCCTTTGAACAGCAAATATGCCTTGGCTTCTAGATAGGAACAGGAAGCATCACCAAACATGGTTATAGGTATATTATCGATTTTCTCTCAGGACATATGTGCATTGATAGATACAGGCTCCGCCTTATCATATGTATCTTCCTTTGTTACTAATAGAATCGGGATAAAACCTGAATTGATAGAACTATTTGAGGTAGTTAGATCGGTAGGAGATTCTGTTATAGCCAAGCAAGTATATAGAGATTGTTCGGTGATTATATATAGTCATCACACCAAGGTAGATTTGATAGAGTTAGATATGGCAGCATTTGATGTTATTTTGGGCATGGATTAGTTAACTTCTTATTATGCTAATGTTGATTGTAGAGAAAAAGTAGTTCGGTTTCAGTTCCTAGGGGAGTCAAATATAAAATTGCTAGGGAACACGAC
The DNA here is from genome assembly GCF_947179165.1 of Solanum dulcamara. Lineage (NCBI taxonomy): Eukaryota > Viridiplantae > Streptophyta > Magnoliopsida > Solanales > Solanaceae > Solanum > Solanum dulcamara. Next base: position 32,672,628 of record NC_077241.1, on the reverse strand, counting down.
ATCATTGAGGGGTAAGTTTATTTCATACCTCAAGGCAAGGAAGATTGTTAGAAAGTGTTATATTTATCATCTAGTTCATGTGCTTGACTTAAAAACAGAAGTACCGACTCTTCAATCAGTTCTGGTAGTTAATGAATTTCTAGATGTATTCCCAAATGAACTTCCAAGTCTCCCTCTTGAGTGGGAGATAGAGTTTACTATAGATGTGTTGTCAGATACTCAACCCATATCTATTCCTCCTTATAGAATGACAATTACAAAATTAAAGGAGTTGAAAGAACAACTGAGAGACTTGTTAGAAAATGGATTCATTCGGCCCAGCACATCACCTTGGGGAGCACTAGTACTATTCATGAGAAATAAAGATGGGTCGTTGTGGATGTGTATTAATTATAGGCAGTTAAATAAAATGACAATAAAGAATATATATCCTCTCCCTAAGATTGATAATTTATTTGACCAGTTGCAGGGTGCTAAGTTTTCTCAAAGATATACCGACAGTCAAGCTATCATCAGGTACGGGTAAAGGAAGTAGATATTTCAAAAACTGTGTTTAGAAACTGATACGGGTATTATGAGTTTTGGGCGATGCCTTTTGGGCTGACAAATGCTCTAGCAGTGTTATGGATCTAATGAACCGAGTGTTCAAGCCATTCCTAGACCTTTAGTGCTCGTACTTATTAATGATACTCTAATCTATTCACGATCAGAAGAGGAGCATGCAGACTATTTGAGAATGGTACTTGGGGTGCTCCAGCACCAGAAACTATTTGCTAAGTTCTCTAAATGTGAATTCTGGTTGACTTTAGTAGTATTCTTAGGACATATTATTAGAGTCGATGGCATTCAGGTAGATTCATAGAAGATTGAGGCCGTAAGGACTTGGACTAGACCTACGACACCTACGGAGGTACGTAGTTTTATGGGGATAGCAGGTTACTATAGGAGATTTGTTAGGAAGTTTGCTTCTTTTTTAACACCTTTAACAAGGCTAACTCAGAAGGCAGCTAAGTCAAGTCGATTGATGGTTGTGAATGAAGTTTACAGTTGCTGAAGGACAAGTTGACTACAGCTCCAGTTCAAACTCTTCCCGAGTGACCAGATGGCTATGTCATTTATTGTGAAGCTTCCAGTATTGGGATAGGTTGTGTATTGATACAGCATGGCAAAGTTATAGCCTATGCCTCCCAGCAACTCAAAAAACATGAAAACAACTGTCCAACTCATGATCTCCAATTAGAAGCGGTGATTCACACCTTGAAGATATGGAGACACTATCTATATGGCGTGCATGTTGATATTTATACAGATCACAAAAGCCTCCATAATATCCTCAAACAAAAGGAGCTAAATTTGCGGCAGAAGATATGGCTAGTGTTGTTGAAAGACGGTGATATTGACATTCTATATCATCCAGGAAAGGCCAATATTGTAGCAGATGCACTCAACCGTAAATCTATGGTTAGTTTGACAGATGTACAACTAGAGAAGAAAGAGATAGTCCATGCTATTTGCCATTTAGCTAACCTTGGAGTCTATTTGGCTGATTTCAATGATGGTGGAGTTTATGTTCTAGGAGTTGCTGAATCCTCTATCATGAAAAAGGTATAGTGACACCAGTATGAGGAGACTATTCTAGCAGAGTATAGGGATGTGTCCCATCAAAAGGAGAAAACCTCATTCGAGATCACACCGGACGGAGTGCTAAGATATAGAGGTAGATTATGTGTGCCTGAGATTGCGGGGCTACGACAATAAGTAATGGAGGAGGCCCACTATGGCCGTTATTCTATTCATGGTCAACAAAGATGTATCACAACCTCAGATATTTATATTGGTGGAATTTCTTAAAGAAGGACATAGCAGAGTTCATAGCCTAGTACCCAAATTATCAACAAGTTAAGATTGAGCATCAGAAGCCTGGTGGACTATTATAGGAGATAGAAATCCCAACTTTGAAATGGGAAGCAATTAATATGGAATTCATTACAAGCTTACCTCGCCCTCCATGAAAGTATGATTCTATATGGGTTATTGTAGATATGTTGAAAAAATTGGCCCATTTTCTTTTAGTTAGGGCTACATATTCAGCTAAGGACTATGTGAGGTTATATATCAAGGAGATAGTAAGACTTTACGGGGTTCCCATATCTATTATCTCAAAGAGAGGAGCTCAATTTACGGCTAACTTCTGGAGATCATTCCAGAAGGGATTGAGAACATAGGTGAGTGTTAGTACAACATTTCATCCTCAAACTGATGGATAGGCTGGGCATACTATTCATGTCATGACCCAACCCCAAGGATCGTGGCTAGTGCTAGGACTTGACACTCATGTACGTACATGTTAACTATAATCAATTCACAATAAAACATGATATGGGACTTAAGGAAATGGAATGTCATCTCAAAACTATCCCATATTTTTATATTAACACAACCTGCCTCCTGAAGAATCACAATCTTCAAATGATAACATGGTACGTGAGATGACAAGGCTGTCATTACATATAGAAATATCCCATTATATACATATACGCAAGCCGACAAGGCTTCACTTCAAAAGGGAACATCCTCGAAACATAAGTTCGTTAACTTAATTGGACAACGTCTATATACAACCCAAATATATGTCTACAGATTTCTAAAAATATAAACTGTATCATATGATAGGACAGGGCCCCATCGTACCCCTAGATAAATAAATATATATACATCAAGAGGTCTATACCAAAAGTCTAGGCTCCAGGACAATGGAGCACTTCCCAAAATTGCTGAGTGGAAATACCAAGATGGCGGATCCCTAAAATGAATATCTATACCTGCGGGCATGAAATGCAGCCCCTTGAAGAGAGGGGGTTAGTACGACATATGTACTGAGTATATAAAGGATAAAATACCATAAAAGAGATCACAACTGAAGTAGAGATTCAGGAGACAAGTATTAAAATCAAGAAATCACTATACCTATATTTCACAAATAAAGTCATACATATTGTTGCACCCGGCCCATTATAGGACTCGATAAATAAATTTGTATCGTCATATTATCATATTATCACATCATCATATCATCATATACATATAATGTATCCGGCCCTCTAGTAAGAGACTCGGTGAATAATGTCATGTACACATATACCATACCTGGCCCATCATGAGACTTGGTTCCATAATCATATCATTGCATCATCATATACCGTACCTAGCCCTAGTGAGGGACTCGATGAATAATGTAGTAAAATATGCATACCCGACCCTAGCGAGGGACTCAGTGGATAATGTAGTAGAACTGTACATGATAACATACCCGGCCTGTTGTAGGACATGGTGGATAATATAATAACAATATGCACGAATAAGGTATAATTAGCAACTATGTATAACTATCATCTGAAACTCAATTAGAAAGAGTAAAATAAGCTAACACTCGAATAACAAAATGATAGTTACGTCAAGTTCTCTCTAATTATCATTATGAACTATGTAAGTAAAGTCTCAGGAATCTTAGTCATATATCAAATTAATACGAGACAGCTTATGATAGTTAAGGACTTTAGTCATCATAGAGACTTTTAAGAATAGGAGCTCTTAAGCATCAATCACTATCCAATCGTATAGAAGACGTGAGGGAGGTAGCTCAATTATTCCAAGTGTTCCAACATTAAACAGCGTATGAGAATCATGAATTATACCAAAATATTACTCATACAAAATTAGGATGGATGAAATCATACACATGTATCAAAACATAATGATATAAGTTGTAGGAAATCAAGAGCATTAGCCATCCTAGTGTATCTAAGAATAAAAGCTTCTTTGGAGCTTGTGCATTCTTTGTCCCATGGTTTCATATGGATCATGACAAAAGAAAGAAATATTAGTTTTACACACTTACTACTTCCCAATGTATAGATGACTTAAGGAGCAATAGCTCAATTATTGTAAGAGTTCTAACATCAAGAAGTGAATAAGAATCATGAATCGCGCTCAAAGCTTATGAATAGAATTACCCCAAATTTCATATACATATCATTCGTCACTTATATCTAAGATATGCCCAAAAATAAAAGGGATAAGCTTTACATGCCTTTAGTATTTATCCACACATAACATGTATATGCTGTCCCATAAGGTCTCAACCTATATTAATACGTTAAGAACTATAGTTAGGCTATGGAAAGGCATAAAACGTATTTCATCATTATGAGGTTCTTTCTAGAAAAATTGGACATCACCTCCCGTATAATGCTCACTTTCCTTGTCTCTAAATCAGCCATACAACTACCAAGCAACATCAACAATCACACATTAAAACACCATATTAAAACTAGCCAAAACAAAATTCAAGAATATTCCAAACAGCCCACATAATATTAGACTTTCATTAATTATCAACATGATGACTACAATGCTATCAGATTATTCTTAATAAGTTGCAGCCACCACACCTCATGGAAATGATTTAGAACAGCCCAATAATTGACCATACAATGCATAATCATAAATACACTTAATCCTTCAATTCAACACAAGTAGCCACATATTACAAGAAGCCCTTAAATCAATTACAACTCCAACTTAACATGTCGAATGCTTTCATTTTTTATTTTGTAATAAGCCAAATAATAACCACCACATTAATCAATATTAACCCACCATTTTTAGCTTAGAACATCCCCAATACGGCTCAAATGGAGATTTAACATTAACATATACAATCCCTTCACTTTTAACACATAATCCATGATAATAATAGCAACAACGACAATCAAACCAATCTAATTCAAGTAACTCTAAATCTGTCCATTTCAACACCAACACTAATCATGGAGTTTTCTTGCTTCCAATTCTATTTAATATAATTTAATCTCTTCATTATAACATTATTTATAAGTTAAGGCAGCCCACATTCATAACATTCGACAACAATCCAAATTCACATACAACTATTACATCTTAAGTCATCTTTAATGAATATAGTCTTAACGTTTTCATCAGAGCATTCCTACAATAATCCAACCAACATACAACACAAAATATAGCCTTAAATATCATTAATCTTCAAAACTCAACAAGAACATCAACAACATATCAAAACACACCCTAATTAACAACATAAGGATTCTCAAAAACTTCATGAACACCTACAATACATCAAGCTAGCCACCTCTAATTTTTATACGTTATTTCATACAATATTTTCATCTAATTTGATTCCATATCACAGAAGCTACATGACAGTAACATAACCCATTTAACTGCAAGAAAACCATATTAATATTACAACAAGTTCTACCACAATACATAAATATCATACCGAAGAGCTCCAAAAAATATATATATATAATATCTTCATACACTTTAGTCTTCCAAATTCAAGAACAACAACTCATCAACATCATCAAAAAAATATCAACAATTATTATACATAAACACAAAGCTAATTTTATCCATTTAATCCACTTAAAATAGCCCCTTAATTCATAAATTTCAACAAATCAACAAACGAGTTTATAACACTATTTTCTCTATTAAAATTCTAAATAAACTTGTTAACAATAAAAAAAGGGACCTTAACATTACCCCATGTGTACAGCAACTACATCAACACTTCTCCTTCTTGGCTGATTTTTTGCTCAAATTAAAGACCACGAGATGTATATACTTTTCTCTTCATGAGCTTCTAGATTCAAGGCTTCAATTGTGGTCAATTTTGGTGTTTCTCTCTAGGGTTATCCTCCCTCACTCTCTCTGGAAAATTTCTAGACATTTTTTTGGTCTAAAATCTGAATGAAAAGCTGAAAATTTTTATTTAATGGCATGGGTATTGGGGCTGACCCGAGATGGAATTGGGTTGGGCCGAATCCACTATTCAGTTCATCCAGTCAGACTTAAAACATTCATATCTTCTTATCCCCATGTCACATTCTAACCCACAATCTATGGTTGGAAATATATTTCAATTATCTACAACTGTCTCTTGTGTGACAGTCCATATTCTGGAATCCTCAGCATTATGTGTAACTTTCTGACTTTCACCTAAAAGTTTTTAACTATCATTTGCTTTTACCTCTTGATCTTGATCTTTTGGGTTGGTTATCAATTAGTGTTAGGGTTCCTTCATATTATGACCTTATCGTCATCCAACAACTAGTAACCCGCTTGTTATGATTGTCTGGGTTAAGTCATTTGGTGATTTCTTTTAACTTAACTAGCAATACTTTAAGCATATTATCTTGAGTTGTTTCTCTATTTTTGACTCAAACTCTTCTATTGACCTTTTACTAAAATTTTCTCTTAGTTATCCTACCCCCATCCTATAACAATCTTTATGTGAATATGTGTAGTTGCTTAAATTAGCCCAAATAATACCTTAACATTGCCACACTAGTCTTTATGCAGATCATATATTTTCTCTTACCTCTTTTAGTCGATATTAGGCTCAACTATGGCTTTTGCCCTCATTACTAATTATATCTCCGTAGTTTTGCCACAAACCATCATATACTTCTCTTTGATATATCCATAATATTGCAATCAAATTATTATTACTAAATTCTTATTCATTTTATAAAGTACTCACTTGATCTAACCTTTAGCATACCAATATTCATAGGTTGCATAACTATTCTTGTATAATTTATACCAAGTGCGTTCAATTCTAATCATAGTCTTTCCTTACCATTCAAAATTATCATATTCTACCATAGGAGAGATTTCCTATCCTTTCTCATTTGCTACTTGTATGTCACAATATGATTAGCCAGTAACTATGTTGCCAACATCTTAACCTCTAATCCAGTATAGCCTTGCTATTCTTCATAATACCTCAAAGTCACTCATTACTATTCTTTTGTCGTATTTGTCCTTTTTATAAGCATCTATCTTTTGATGTCATAGTATCCAAGATCTTCACCAATAATTCTCAGCACTGTCTCAAATATCATCTTGGCTTCTATCTGTTTATGCTGGTTTTTATTTTTGTCATAACCCAACTGCGTAGTCCGTGACTGGTGCCCAAGTTTGGTACCCTGCCCAAGTTGGGCACCCATACGTACCTTTAGCCCCACTTAGCGTGTTAGCAGAATAAACAAAAGTAGAAATTAAAAATGGGTCGCTAGAGAGCGCATGAGAACATATATAGAACAAGAGGGACGTTAAGTCCATCACAGAGCACAAAGCCCAAAACATATATACATAACCCACATCACAGGTCAACAGACCTCTACAAAATGATAGCCAACTCATATGATGAGACAGGTCCTCATCATACGCTTAACTAACATGTACAAATATACAATAGAAAAGTTAGTACTAAAATAGGGCTACGGACAAAGGAGCACTGTCAACCAACTAGGTGGATGTCCTAAGCGAGCGGATGAGCAAACCGAGCATCTGTATCTACGGGCATGTAACATAGCCCCTGAAGAAAGGGGGTCAGTACAGATAATGTACCAAGAATGTAAAGCATGTACAGTAATAAGTAAAGCCATTTCCAGAACAGAAGGTGAAAAAATGAGCAATATATCCAGAATATCAAAATGCTTTTCATAACCACAGATAATGTATGAAGAAAAACATATGCCATATACATCCCCATTATGGGACTCGATGAACAAATCGTGGTTGTCACCCCATCACTGGTGCCATATCACATCATAACTCCGGAGTAAGGAATATCCCCGTAATAGATCATATTATATCAGAGGGTCATATCAGATCATATCACATCATATATGTATATGACATATCATAACTCCACAAATCAAACCCATGTACAGGGTGTACGTACCCCCTTACATCAGGGCATGCCGAATGATGCAAAAAAGTATGCACGATAACAAAACCTGACCTAGGCTCAGTGAAGAAAGCATTGAGGCATCCATGAGTGGAGTAGTGAGAAACTAAATGCACTTTAAATCATTTTTGAGACTCGATGAAGTTAACAAAATGAGCTATTATTCAAAAATCAAGACAAAAGTCATATCAAGTACCTTTTGAATATCACTTTGAGTTATATCCAAATAGAACTTTTGGAATCATATACACGTATCTAGGCACGATAAAATATCTTTTGAAAATCAAGAAGTTGGCCATCCTAGCGGCTTTACGAATAGGAACTTTCTTGGAACCATATAAAAGTCATATACTTGTTTCATAAAAACCATGCCAAAAAGAAACATTAGCTTTATATACTTATGTCAAAACATGCCAAGAGAAAGAATGGTTAGCTTTACATACTTATGCCAAAGACATGCCAAAAGAAGGAATGATTAGCTTTACATACCTCTTACGGATTACTCCTAATATGTTTGCCTCGTCATCTGTTGAACCTATTTAACATGAAAGTAATACTATGGTTAATGACCTTTCACTTTCCAATTCAAATTCTACAACAAATTCTCCATAGAGGTCATTTCCTTATCCATTTTCCTCGACTAGTTCATTACTAGTTCCTAAGTTATCGAAAATCGGGCAGCATCTCCCCTCTAACTTCAACATCCCTAAGATTTCAACTCGGCCACCATGTCAAAAACCATACCAAAAACAACAACCATCAGCATATATACAAGTAAATCACTTCAACATTACTCAATATAACTCCAAACCACTAGCTCAAAACTACGTTATCAAAAGAGAGTTTTTATATCTTTATTTCATAAAATCCTTAACCATATCAAATGGAGGGTCGTGTGGCTGCAACCAGAATCACCCACACCCTTTTTAAAATACTTTAAATCTCTGTAGGACACAACCCAACTAGTTGTACCCGCAACACCACAATCACAACACACTACTCTACTTCAATTTAGCTATAACGACTTCAATTTAGTTTGTTTCTAACGTCAAGCGTCCTGATGAAATTTTTCCACCTCCAAACTCATTCAAGATATATAATATACCTCATAAAATTATCATAACCTCCAGTTTGATAGAGAAACTTTACCTTCCCCAAAACTCGCCAAAACATGTCGGAACTCACCTTGAAATTTCCTTTATTGAAGCTAAAACTTCGGGGCTATTTGTTAATTTTTGGGGGCTGATCCACACCATAAATTTATATTACCAATACCTTAATAACATCATGGTATATCCTAGATAATTAATTCATGGAACAAAATTAGAGAACTTACCTTTTTCCTCTCTAAATTTGTGGCCTTCTCTCTCTACCTATCTAGTTTCTTTTCTTTTTTTCTCTCTTATTCTTGAGAGTTTTCTAGAAATGTATGAAACTTTGATAAGTATTAAGAAACATATATATAGGACACCTAAGAGGGTGACATATGTCAACACACATCTCAAGCCCTAAGTGGTGACACAAGTTAAGCCCTCATTGGGCCAATGCATCACCTCCTCCAATCAAGGGCTGCCATGTGGCATCTGGGCCAACCCCCTTGCTCCATCTGATTCCACATAGAACTCTCTCATTCTTCCATGCATCACTCTCTTATGCTTCCATGTGTCATCTTCTTTTTCCCCTCGTGGGTTCGTAATCTCGTCTTCTTTTACGAATCAATGTAATCTTTGCTATGTAAGCTTGGTACGTACTTAAGTAGCTTAAGTATGTAAAATTTCCAAGTTGGTAGCTTACGTATGTAACATATCTAAGGTAATAGCTTACACAGGTAAGTCGGGTCCTACGACTCACTACTTGGCCTCCAATTCTTTCTGGATTCCTATAACTTTATTTCTAATCTTCCCTGCCATGTGGTATCACATTCTCCTTTCCTTAGAGTTGTTTTATAGCATTATAGCCTATCCGGATCATATGGTAACTTCTAAAAAGCTTTCAAGAACTTAGGAATCTTTCAAGAAACTTACGAAGCTTTTAAAAGCTTTAAGAAACTTTAGGAAACCTTAAGAAACTTAAGAGGCTTACAATCCTTCCATGAAACTTAAGAGCCTTTTAAGAGACATAAGAACGTGTTCCAAGGTACAAAAGAACTGTGTGTAACATACTTTCCCCCTTTAGAACATTCTTCCTCAAATGTGAACCAAAACCATCCTCCGGATCTTATACAGACTATATGGAGAGTTTCTCTGTCCCATTGCCATAACATATACATTCATTGAGAAATCAATATCAGAGTTCCAAAGGTTAGAATTACTTGTAGACATAGGGAATAGGTACGGATACTTGTTTTTCCTTTCCTCTTTCACTTCCTAGAGAGTCACCCATTGTAGTACTATTCTCGCCCAAACATGCTTAACTTCAGAGTTTTGATGGGATCTGGTGTGTTAGTGCTAGTATGATCACATCTATCCCTTAAGGTATCCAACAATGGTTCCTCACATGGTCTTAGATACCGCGACTTCTATCTGTTTATTACTGGCCTCAAGATCCATCATTCCCTTATGGGATCTCGTTTGAAGCTTAAGCGTTCCCATTTATATATGACAGCGTCAGTTGATTTTCTCTTATGCTTGTATTTCTATTGTCCACTTCCCCCCTTTTATGGTGAACCCATGTCATCCTATGTTTATTTTCAACTATTCATGCGCAAATAATTCTATTCCAACATATTTAACATGTTGCACCATATCTACACCCTCTATTACATCATCCATACTTTAGGTTCCCCCTATAAGAAACCCTAGTACAACCATGGGGTGCTTAGTATTCTTGATAGATAGTACATAATTTAGTCTAAGTACTGGTACTCGAGTCATATAACTAATGTAGTAGTTTAGCCAAAGCCACATTTCATTCATCCCAATCAGTACGTTACTAGTGCTTATAATCGTGTCCGATTCTCCATTCGAGGGAACTTATATTCTGATGACACGTGTTTCACCTTTTGTTATCACCTCTTTTTTTTCCAAAGGATACCACTTGTTACTTTAATAATTTCAAAATGCCTAAGTTGTTTTGCAATTTTCCATTCCCTATCCTCTAGGGATCCCACTATTTCCAAAGTGGAGGTACATATACACAATACCCCTTTCTTCTTCTTGAGCTATCATTCGTATCGTGTACCCGATGCTAACTCCTAATCTTACTCACAATCACATTCTTTAGTTACTTCTTTACTAGGCTCTACGTACTTCCATGATGATCCTCATTATATTCACACTATCTTCTGCTTATGGTCAATTTGAGAGGGTAATATTTCTTAACTTTTATTCACGATCCTTACTCTAGGCTAATTCCACCTGGTGGAGCAAGCGTACTTAACCCCTTATCCTTCCTCATCATTCTAATCCTTAATACCTCACAGGTTGTCTTAAGACATTCATATCCATCATCATTCTTCTCACCATATTAGTATTGACCTTCTACTTACCACCCATATCGCAATTAACTTATTTTCCAAAGTCAGTCATACTCATAGTTTCTTCGGATCTTATCATTACTGTGGATACGATCTCTCAATATATATTACAACCTTATATCTCATTCTCTTTCTATTTTCAAAAAAACAAGATTCCAGCAGACTTTCCTCTATATTCCTTACTATACTAAACCTGCACTCAGAAAATACCAACAATTCCTCACAAGGCCAATACATATATATTTATATCACAGCCTCACAGGGCGCCCAATATCAATAACAGTATAAAATGATAGACTTACCTCGTATGTCCAACTCGAACTGCACCCGTTACACTTTCCTGTCTACTTTTCCTTTCAATTTTACATTTTAATCATATTTCAATAATCTTACCTTACCCAGCATGCATCTTCCGCACCATTACTTACTTGTATAATGTGTAGCTTGAAATATCATCCGTCACTTTCTTCTGTTGATGTCATTCTTCAGCTGAAACCAAAGGTTAGAAAAAAAAGAATTTCATTTCCTATGGCTGGTCTCTATCGCACTATCTAAGACAAGAAAGAAAGGTAACATCCTAAATACCCTGTAGCCTCTTTTTTATAGATGTGGTACACCATACACCAATATACCATACCTGGCCCACTAGGAGACTCGGTGTCATAATCATCATATACCATACCCAGCCCTTTATGGGACTCGGTGTCAATATCATATACCGTACCCCGTCCCACTAAGGGACTCGATGTCATAATCATCATATACCGTACTCGTCCCTTTATGGAATCGGTGTCATTATCATATACCATACCCGACCCACTAGGGGACTCGATGTCATAATATTCATATACCATACCCGGCCTTTTATAGGACTCGGTATTATTATCATATACCATACTCGGCCCTTTATGGGACTCGGTGTAATTATCATATACCGTACCTAGCCCTTTATGGGACTCAGTGTCGTTATCAACCACACATAGGTGGATCATTATCTAAAACTTAATAAGGTAGTCATACAGACTATCATTTATGGATGAGGATAATAATCATCTTAGGTGCCCTTTGAGTGCCTCTAGGGCAACATTAAGTGATATCTCAGGAGTTGTAGACACATTTTAGGGTAATGCCAACCGGCTTAAGGAAATTAGGGACATCTGTCATCACAGAGTCCCTAGGAATAGGAGCTTATATCCCCACTACTAATCGACATATAGATGGTTCAGGGAAGGTAGCTTAACTACGATAAGAGTTTTCCCTCCAATGAATGAATCAGAGACATATAGGGTATTCAGAAATTGGGAATAGGAGCTTCAGTATTAAAAGTGAATAAGAGTTATAGTTCCTATTTCCTGTGTGTCCAATTACTATCTCACGTATAGAAGGTTCGAGGGTGATAGCTCGGCTACCTTAAGAGCTTTAACATTCAGAAGTGAACAGAAAGTTTGCATCATGAATCATACTCAGGGCTCATGAATAGAATTACCCCAAGCTTCATACACATATCATTTGTCTCTTATACCTAAGACATGCCAAAAGAGAAGAAGGAATAGCCTTGCATACCTCTTGTCAACGTCTTTTAGCCTGGCTTATCTTGTTGTCCTCTGAACCTATTTAACATGAAGGTAAGACTAACATTAATAATTTTTGACCTTCCATCTCCTCAACTATAACCAAACATACCTAGGAATCATTTCTTTATGCCTTTCTCAAGTAGTTTATTAATCGGTTAAGGAGTTAACGGAAATCGGGCAGCATCTCCCTTATAACCTGCCCTATCCAAACGTCCAATTATATCCTCAATAAGCGTAGCCAACCAAAAACAACATTCAGCATCATGTACACAAGTAATTTACTTCAATATTATGCCACACAAACTCCAAACAACTCGCTTAAAACTATGATACCAACATAAGATTTTTAGTCATTAATTCATAAAATCTTTAACCGTACGAAGCGGGGGACCATGTGGCTGAAAACAGAAGCACCTAAGTGTATTTTGGAATACTTTTAAGCCCTAAAACACATCATCACACACCTGCAGCCTCAACTACAAGCACAATACCTAGCTTTGACTATAATTCAACTATAGCGACTCAAGTTTTAGATTGTTTCCAACGCCAAGCATTTTTGTAGGATTTTCATATTTCCAGCCACCTACACAACTTTTAATACACTTCATAACAACATCATAAACTCCAAATTGAAATAAAAGACCTTACCTTATGTTAAACTCATCAAACTTGCAAAACTATCAAAACGTGAATTCTGGACAACCTACTATCTTATATTATCGCTTAGTTTCGAAGGGGTAATTGAGGAAAAAAGGATTTGTGGCCTCAATGAAAGTTATAGACATGTGTATTAAGGTTGCAGATAATTTCGAATTACCCCTATAGAAATTTTGTACAAAAAGATATGCCCAAAATACCAACAGCAGTCTGTGTAGAATTTCTAAAACAAAATCTAGGCAGCACCTCCCCCATACTTTATCACCCTTTTTAGAGCAGAGAAAAGCAAAACTGGGTTTTAGAACTGAAAATTATATCCCTATGAAATATCTTTCCAAAACATCTTGAATCACTTGAAAAGAAGCTTTACACAAGGAGTTATACTCGTATTATTAACAACAGTAGCATTCAAAAACAGGTCTGTTAACAAGAACAAAAACCTCCTCTTTTCCCTAACGATAAATTTAATGTTGTTAAACACCATCATATCACCATAAGATACCTTAAATAATTAATTCACGGAACAAAATCGGGCCTTACCTTGCTTTGGAGGGAACCCATAGCTCTCCTCTCTCTTCTCTCTTCTTCTAGGTTTTTCTCTAAACTTATCTTTTAATTTCTAAGTGTATGTTGCTGAATAATGAAAGGCTAGTCATCAATATACATATATATATATAGTCCCTTAGGAGGTGACACATGGCATCCCCTAGGGGTGACATGTGGCATCCCCCTAGGGTGCCATCTCATGCCATGTAGCCTATCATACTCTGCCACATGGCAGCATGGGGTCCTCTCCAAGTAGGTGAGTCACCTACTTAGCCAAAGTAGGTGTTTCACCTACTTGTCACGTACTTGCTTCATTTCCGAAGGTTTGTAATCTCGTCTCACTTCAAGAGCCTATGTATTCCTTGCTACCTAAGCTCAACGTGTACTCAAGTAGCTTAGTTATATAAGACGTCTAAGTTGGTAGCTTACTCACGCGAGTCGAGTCTCACGACTTGTCATTTTGGCCCCCAACTTGTTACAAATCCTTATAGCCCTATTTCTAACCTTTACTTTTATGGGGCATCACGTTGTCCCTTCCTTAGAGTTATTTAGTCACGTTATAGACAATCTGGGTCACATGACAACTTTTAAGAAGCTTAAGAAGATATTCCGAAGCACAAAGGTATGGGGTATAACAAAAAGAGTGCCCCTTATCAATGACATGGAGAATACCTCTTACATCTTTAGTTTAGCATAATATGGGTACTTGGTATCAACTTCCCAGACAGATTAAGAATCTACGTTTCATTCCCTTTTCTTGTTCTAGGAAAATTTCGGTAGAGTTTCCTCTATATTTCTTACTATCTCAAAACCTGCATCAAGTAGTATCATGCCCCGGGAGGGTACCCTAGATGTGACCGGCTCTTGAAAGCCATTTCTGACCATCAAGCAAACCACCTAACTCAATCATTCCGTCATTCAGTCATATACGCTCAAAAGGAGGCTCAATTATAACATGATATTTACAATATGGGGGCCGAAGGCCAAACATATTTAACTCAATAAAATAAGTATAATAGGACTCCTCAAAATAACAGTTCAACCTCCCCACACTCTAGCCTATGAAGCCTCTATCAAAGTTTAGGAGGTGACAATAACAAGCCAATGGCTACCAAGAAGTCAAAGTAAAGGAAACAACAACAAAACTATACAACAAAGTTCAACATCCTCCGGAAACTAGGAGGACTCACCAACTAACTGGGAGTGTATGTGGATATTCAACCGAGTGCCATTTGACGATCTCTACTACTTGTATCTGCATCATGAAACGATGCAGGCCAAATGGCGTCAGTACATGGAATGTACAAGTATGTAAAATGGCCGGATGAAACAAACATCAAGGAAACATCAACATCAACTCAGGGTCTCAACTCATACATACATGACAACTCACTCAAGTGTCCTAAGTCTAACAAGAATAGTTTAGACGGGACTAACTCATAAGCCACTCAACTCAACTGACTCAGAGCACTATCAAGACCTAAATGGGAGTTTCTCTTATCTAACAACCATCACCTATAAGCCAGTGATAGTACAACAATCAGACATTGTTGCCACGTCCGTCCATACCTTGCTAGGGCATAAATACCTCCCTAATCATGGATACCATCGATTAGTCAAGTCCTATCATTTCAGGACAAATAAATGGGAAACATCCGACTTTAACGGTTTGATCCCATAGGAAGTATCCGACTTTAACAGTTTCATCCCTACCTACGTTGGCGGCATAGTTCTTGGGGTTTGAGTACGGACTATACTCTCGCTCGTATCGGTGCTCGATACTCCTCCCATCACTCTATACTCATAAAACTCCCTCCAATCATCTCAAACAAGCCCTCACGGCTAGTTTCATGTGGGACATTGCCAACTCGTCAACTATATTCTCATTTCAACTCAATTAAGTCATAATGGCAAGTTCCATTTAGGACCTCGTCCACTCATCAATTCTATCCTCCAATTAACTCAATCAAGCCTCATTTAGATAAGCATTTGTGACATATCCTCAAGACTCATCACAACTCTATGACTTTAGCTCAACAATTCAAGTAGAATAACACATTTAAGGTAATTGACTTAAGCAACATAATCACATGACTAGAGAGATAAACAAAACATAATAACAAGTCATCTCCATCAACTCATACTAACATGAAGGTCTTAGGAACTTCTTAGCTCACCAACAACAACACATATAGCATCAAATAAATAGGGGACAAAACTCAATCAAACCTAAACCATACCAAGAAACTCCATTTCCATGGACATCTAACCTCAAGCAAGGGTAGGGCACATGGGTGGACTCAACCCATGTTTTGGATAGCCTTACATACCTTAGTGAAGACTTGAAGAAAACCTTATATTTGGGTCTTCAATGGAGAACTCAAACCTTAAAGCTCTTGGAACTCTTCTTGTTGGAGGAGGATTTGGAGAGGAAGAAGAAGAGAGAGAGAGAGAGAAGAACTCTTAGGGTTTTTTAGAGAGAGAGTAGGGGATGAAAATATGATCTCAAAATATTCTAGGGTGATACATATATAATTTGGGTAAGTTCCCAAATTGCCCTTCTCAAAAGTTCTGAAAAATAGGCAAAAATGCACCTGACGCGCTAGTGGCGCATCGCACCATTGCAGCGCCAGGCTAATTATGTCTAAAACCTGCACACCTCGCAGTGGTGCACCACGCCAGAGACCAAACAACTGAGGCATGTTTCTGGTGTGATAGTGGCGCATCGCACCCTTACAGCGCCAAGGACAATATTTTCTGGGTTCTGTAAATTGGCTTGAAAAACCCTACACACCTTTTAGTGGTGCGCCGTACCAGAGCCCAAACTTTTGAGGCACGTTTCTGGTGCAATAGTGGCGCCTCGCACCCTTATAGTGCCAAGGCCAATTTTTCGAGCAATTGCAACCCAGGCTTGAAAATCTCTACTATGCTAGTTCATCTTAGGATCATCATATCTTTTTACTCTGAACTCTAAAAATTACATTCTTGGTGGCATTGGAAAGAAGACTCGACGACCTTTAATTTGATGGGGTGGGCTACCCAAATTGTCGTCTTTCAAAAGATAGGATCGTTAGAAGTTGACCCCTCATATGAACTCATCCTAAAACTTAGCCACGATGAATCTTTTGGACTTAACTGCGTCCTAGGGGTCCTTCGTGACCCCACATCACCTCTAGCACTTCTCAATTTCTCAAGGACTCATCTTAACTCCTACAAATGCTCCACAATACTCAAGTCCAACCCTACCTGAATATAAGAAGGGTTCGAATCTTAGGGAAGAATTTTGAGGGGTGTTACACTATCTCCCCCTTGGGATTATTTGTCCTCGAATGACGAGTAACAAAGAATGGACTCGGGGCGCAAATCACAATCAAGAATTTAGTCATTCAATCAATCAAATTCTTAAATAATTACCAATCAAGACTCAAAAGGCACAAATTAATTCAAATCAAGGAAATAGGCATTACCTTCAACATTCTCGTCGGTAGGCGCGAATAGATATGGATATTTAGATTTCATAGATTCCTCCGCTTCCCATATGGCTTCCTCAAAAAATTGGTTCCTCTAGAGGACCTTGACTGAGGCGACCTCTTTGTTCCTCAATTTGCGGATTTGGCGATCAAGAATTTGGACCGGAACCTCTTCATAGGATAAGCTATCCTTAACTCCGATACTATTAATGGGGACTACCAACGAGGGATTGCCTAAGCACTTCTTCAACATCGAAATGTAGAATACTGGATGAATAGAGGCTAGCTCTGAAGGTAACTCCAACTCGTAGGCAACACTCCCAATCCACCTCAAAATCTGGTAAGGACCAATATATCGAGGACTGAGCTTCCCTTTCCTTCCAAACCACATGACACCCTTCATGGGTGACACTTTCAAGTACACCCAATCACCCACCTCAAACTCTAAGTCTTTTCTCCTCACGTCGGTGTAAGATTTTTGGCGGCTTTGAGCTGTCTTTAGCCTATCTTGGATAACTCTCACCTTTTCCATGGCTTGGTGAACAAATTTAGGCCCAGTCAACTCAATCTCACCAACTTCAAACCACCCCATGGGCGATCTACACCTTTTCCCATACAAAGCTTTATAAGGAGCCATTTGGATGCTTGCATGATAGCTATTGTTATATGCAAACTCTATGAGAGGTAAGTGATCATCCCAATTTCCCTTGAAGTCAAGCACACATGCCCTCAACATATCTTCCAATGTCTGGATGGTGCGCTCTACTTGGCCATCTGTCTGGGGATGGAAGTCTGTACTCAAGTTCACCTTCGAACCTAATTCCTTCTGAAAGGATTTCCAAAATTGGGAAGTGAATTGGGCTCCTCTATCTGAGATGATAGACAAAGGGACCCCATGAAATCTGATGATCTCCTGTATGTACAACTTTACATAATATTATGTGGTATCAATAGTCTTAATCTCCAAGCAGTGAGCTGATTTCTTCATTCTATCCACAATCACCCAAATGGAATTGTGTTGCTTTCGGGACCTCGACAAGCCTGTAATAAAGTCCATGTTGATCATCTCCCACTTCCATTCTGGAATTTCTATGTTTTGGGCTAAACCAAATGGCCTTTGATGCTCAACCTTCACCTGTTGGCAATTCGGGCACTTAGAAACAAATTCCACAATATCCCTCTTCATCCCACTCTACCAATAGATTTCCCTTAAGTCATGGTACATTTTTGTGGAGCCTGGATGAATAGAGTATATGGAACTATGCGCTTCGGCCATAATCCTCTCTCGAAAATGATCGACATCAGGTGCACACAACCTACTTTGGTACCTCAACATACCATCTCCCTCTTTGGTGAAAACCATCATCCCTTGTTTGGGAACAACTTCTTTCAACCGGAGGAGGATGGGATCCTGATCTTGTTTCTCCTTTACCTCTGCTACAAGTGAGGATGTAGCCCCATCTCAAACATTTACCCTACCTTCATTGTTCTCTTCGACTCGAACTCCCAATCGGGCTAATCGATGTACCTCCTTCGCCAGTTCCCTCCTTCCCTCCTCAACATGGGCAGTGCTACCCATAGACAACCTGCTAAAAGCATCAGCAACAACATTAGCTTTACCTGGATGGTAGAGGATGCTCATGTCGTAGTCCTTGAGTAGCTCGAGCTATCTCCTTTGCCTCACGTTGAGTTCCTTCTAGCTGAAAACATATTGTAAGCTCTTGTGATTGGTGAATACGTCAACATACACTCCATACAAGTAGTGCTGCCAGATTTTAAGCGCAAATACCATAGCTTCCATCTCGAGGTCATGAGTTGGGTAGTTCCTCTCATGAACCTTAAGCTGTCTTGAAGCATAGGCTATCACCTTCCCCCTTTGCATCAACACACAACCCAAACAACTTCTGGATGCATCACAGTAGACCACAAAGCCCTCTATTCTATCAGGCAAGGTCAGGACAGGAGCAGTGGTTAGCTTGGTCTTCAATCTCTAGAAACTCTCCTCAAAAGCATCGGACCATTGGAACTTAGCCTTCTTTTGAGTAAGCTTAGTCAATGGTGATGATATGGATGAGAATCCCTCTACAAAACTTCGATAATAGCCAGCCAGACCCAAAAAGCTTCTTATCTCTGTCGGGGATGTGGGTCTGGGCCAATTTTTCACAGCTTTAATCTTCTGGGCATCAACCTAAATTCCATCTCCAGATATAATATGGCCTAAGAAGGCCACTGATGCAAGCCAAAATTCACATTTAGAGAACTTTGCATACAATACCTGGTCTCTCAAGGTTTGTAAAATGACTCTAAGATGATAGGCGTGCTCCTCTTCATTCGTGGAGTAGACCAGAATATCATCTATGAATACAATCACAAACATATCAAGATATGGTTTAAACACTCGGTTCATGAGATCCATGAAAGCTGCGGGGGCATTAGTCAACCCGAAGGACATGACCAAAAATTTGAAATGGCCATAACATGTCCGAAATGTTGTCTTTGGAATATAACTCTCCCTCACCTTCAACTGATGATAGCCAGATCTCAGGTCAATCTTTGAGAAGCAAGTGGCACCCTAAAGTGGATCGAATAAGTCGTCTATTCTGGGGAGAGGGTATTTGTTCTTTACGGTGACCTTATTCAGCTGCCTGTAGTCAATACACATTCTAAGGAACCCATCCTTCTTTCTCACTAATAGGACTGGAGCACCCTATGGTGAGACACTCGGCCTAATGAATCCCTTATCTAACAAGTCCTTCAACTATTCTTTCAACTCCTTCAACTCGGTTGGAGCCATTCTATATGGAGGGATTGAGATAGGCTGGGTGTCAGGAAGAACATCATTCCCAAAGCCGATCTCCCTATCAGGAGGGACTCCAGGCAGATCCTCGGGAAAGACGTCGGGAAACTCATTGACAATCGGGACTGACTCGAGAGATGGAGACTCAACATTGCCATCTTTCACTGAGACAAAGTGATAGATACACCCTTTTGAGATTAGCTTCCTGGCCCTAAGGTAAGAAATAAACTTACCCTTAGGCATAACCAGACTACCCTTCCACTCTATGGCAGTTTTATTTGGGAATGTGAACTTAACAATTTGAGTCCTACAATCAATGGAGGCATAACAGACATAAAGCCAGTCCATGACAAGGATCACATCGAAATCAACCATGTCCAACTCGACCAAGTCAGCCAAGGTATCCCTGTGATGAATTGATGCAGTGCAATCTCTATAGACTCTCTCAGCTAAGACAGAATCACCCACAGGAGTGGTTACACTAAAAGGCTTAAGAAGATATTCAGGAACTTTATCAAATTTACTAGCCATATAAGGAGTCACAAAAGATAGGGTGGCACCCGGATCCATCAACACATAACAATCAAGATAAGAGACTCGAATCATACTCATCACGACATTTGGAGAGTTCTCTTGATCTTGGCGACTACCCATGGCATACAGGAGGTTTGTACCTCCACTCGTACCTGAAGTAGTGTCCCTCTAGTTATCCCTAGCCGGTGGTGCGATGGCCGAATGCTGGACTCTGTTTCCCCCTGTCGGGCACTCCTTCTGAAAATGGTCCATTTGGCCGTATTTATAACAACCAACTCTTCCTACTCTGCATTCTCCCAAGTGGAGCCTATAACATTTGTCGTATGGTGGATTCCCTCTCGAGCCTTGACTTACGCTGGCCTTGGATTTAGAACCCTGTGGTATGAGGTTCTGGCAAATCTGTCCCTGCCGATCATACCTGTTGTGCAGCATAGAAGCACTGGCGATAGATGAGGCATAGTTGGAAGGCCTCTTCTGGAAGAACGACCTGTTGCCCTTGTTTTGCCTCTGCTCACTCTCATGGCCCGCTGATTTTACCTTCTTGCTCAGGTGCTCTTCTCTGTCTCTTCTTTTCTCATCCTCTACCTATCGAGCATATACCATTAATCTGGAAATATCCATATCCGAGATCAACAATGCTGCTTTGCACTACTTCTTCACATGCCTCCCTAATCCGGAGATGAACTTCCTCATCTTTGACCTCATATCTGGGACATTTCTGGAGCATACCTGGACAGCTGGATGAACTTCAAGCCATACTCCTTAACAGTCGTACCCTCTTGTCTCAGATTCACAAATTCCTCCACTTTCGCTTCCCTCAACTCTCAGGGAAAGAAGTAGTCAAGAAAGGCTCCCTCAAATTCATCCCACTTAGAAGGTTCAGCATCCTCACCCCTACCTTGCTCCCATTGGTTATACCAGATGTTTGCCACATCCTTGAGTTGATAAGACCCCAACTCAACCCCGTCAATTTCTGTAGCATGCATAACTTTCAGAATTTTCCATATTTCGTCAATAAAGTTTAGAGGGTCTTCATCAACCTTAGAACCCGTGAATGCCGGTGGATTCATTCTCAGAAAGTCTTGAATTCTGACGGCAGCATATAGCTCTTGGGAACTAGAGCTAAGAGTCGGTGAACTCTAGTTACCATTTCAGGCAGCCATTAATTGAGTGAGCATTTCAATCACCCCTCTAAATTCTGCCTCTGACGTGGATGCAGGCCAAGTAGCAGGCACTTGGGGCGCCTACGCATACTTCGCAGATCGGCCTCTAGCCCTTGCCGGGCGTACCTCAGACTTGGGCATTTCTACATTATCGGCATTCCTCTGGCTAGTAGTATGTTTTGGAGGCATTCTCTATAACGTATAAACGCACGAATTAGAAGGGAAGTTTCATAGAGTTTAACTCCATCGCACGAATTCACAGTATGAAAGAGGGGAAACAATTCCTAATGTCCTATAGCCTCTTGCTTATAAGTGTGGTGCACAACACACCCATAAGCAAGACTCTACTAGACATGGCTTCATAGACTCCCTAGGACACTTGAACTCTGTGCTCTGATACCATATTTGTCACGCCCCGGGAGGGTACCCTAGACGTGATCGGCACTTGAAAGCCATTTTTGATCGTCAGGTGAACCACCTAACTCAATCATTCCGTCATTCAGTCATATACGCTCAAAGGGAGGCTCAATTATAACATGTTATTTACAATATGGGGGCCGAAGTCCAAACATGTTTAACTCAATAAAATAAGTATAATAGGAGTCCTCAAAATAACAGTTCAACCTCCCCATACTTTAGCCTATGAAGACTCTATCAAAGTTTAGGAGGTGCCAATGACAAGCCCATTGCTACCAAGAAGTCAAAGTAAAAGAAACTACAACAAAACTATACAATAAAGTTCAACATCCTCCGAAAACTAGGAGGACTCACCAACTAGCTGGGAGTGTGTGTGGATCTTCAACGGAGTGCTGTTTGACGATCTCTAGTGCCTATCTCTCCATCATGAAACGATACAGGCCAAATGGCATCAGTACATGGAATATACAAGTATGTAAAATTGCCGGATAAAACAAACATCAAAGAAACATCAACATCAACTCTAGGTCTCAACTCATACATACATGACAACTCAATCAAGTGTCCTAAGTCTAACAAGAATAGTTTAGACGGGACTAACTCATAAGCCACTCAACTCAACTGACTCGGAGCAATATCAAGACCTAAATGGGAGTTTCTCTTATCCGACAACCATCACCTATGAGCCGGTGATAGTACAACAATCAGACGTTGTTGCCACGTCCGTAGATAACTTGCTAGGGCATGAACGCCTCCCTAATCATGGATACCATCGATTAGTCAAGTCTTATCATTTCAGGACAAATAAATGGGAAACATCCGACATTAATGGTTCTATCCAATGGGAAGCATCCGACTTTAACGGTTCCATCCCTACCTACGTTGGTGGCGTAGTTCCTAGGGTTCGAGTACGGACTATACTCTCGCCCGCCTCATTGCTCGATACTCCTCCCATGACTCTATGCTCATAAGACTCCCTCCAATCATCTCAAACAAGCCCTCACGGCTAGTTTTATGTGGGACATTGCCAACTCGTCAACTCTATTCTCATTTCAACTCAATTAAGTCATAATGGCAAGTTCCATTTAGGACCTCGTCCACTCGTCAATTCTATCCTCCAATTAACTCAATCAAGCCTCATTTAGATAAGCATTTGTGACATATCCTCAAGACTCATCACAACTCTATGACTTTAGCTCAACAATTCAAGTAGAATAACACATTTAAGGTAATTGACTTAAGCAACATAATCAAATGACTAGAGAGATCAACAAAACATAATAACAAGTCATCTCCATCAACTCATACTAACATGAAGGTCTTAGGAACTTCTTAGCTCACCAACAACAACACATATAGCATCAAATAAATAGGGGACAAAACTCAATCAAACCTAAACCATACCAAGAAACTCCATTTCCATGGACATCTAACCTCAAGCAAGGGTAGGGCACATGGGTGGACTCAACCCATGTTTCGGATAGCCTTACATACCTTAGTGAAGACTTGAAGAAAACCTTATGGTGGGGTCTTCAATGGAGAACTCAAACCTTAAAGCTCTTGGAACTCTTCTTGTTGGAGGAGGATTTGGAGTGGAAGAAGAAGAGAGAGAAAGAATGGGGGCTGAAAATATTATCTCAAAATAGTCTAGGGTGATACATATATAATTTGGGTAAGTTTCCAAATTGCCCCTTCTCAAAAGTTCTAAAAAATAGGCAAAAATGCACCTGGCGCGCTAGTGGCGTACCGCGCCATTACAGTGCCAGGCTGATTACCTCTAAAACCTGCACACCTTGTAGTGGCGCGCCGCGCAAGAGACCAAACTACTGAGGCATATTTCTGGTGCGATAGTTGCGCGTCGTGCCCTTACAGCGCCAAGGCTAATATTTTCTGGGTTTTGTAAATTGGCATGAAAAACCCTACACCCCTTTTAGTGGCGCGCCGCGGAAGAGCCCAAAATATTAAGGCATATTTTTGGCGCGATAGTGGAACGTCGCACCCTTACAGTGCCAAGGCCAAGTTTTCCAGCAATTGCAACCCAGGCCTGAAAATCTCTACTATGCTAGTTCATCTTAGGATCGTCATATCTTTTTACTCCGAACTCCAAAAATTACATTCTTGGTGGCGTTGAAAAGAAGACTCGATGACCTTTAATTTGATAGGTCGTGGGCCACCCAGATTGTCGTCTTTCAAAAGATAGGATCGTTAGAAGTTGACCCCTCATATGAACTCATCCTAAAACTTAGCCACGATAAATCTTTTGGACTCAGCTGCGTCCTAGGGGTCCTTCGTGACCCCACATCACCTCTAGCACTTCTCAATTTCTCAAGGACTCATATTAACTCCTACAAATGCTCCATAATACTCGAGTTCGACCCTACCCAAATACAAGAAGAGTCTGAATCTTAGGGAAGAATTTTGAGGGGTATGACATTATCTCCCCCTTAGGATCATTCATCCTCGAACGGCGAGTAAACAAGAATGGACTCGGAGAGCAAATCACAATCAAGAATTTAGTCATTCAATCAATCAAATTCTAAAACAATTATCAATCAAGACTCAAAAGGCACAAATGAATTCAAGTCAAGGAAAGGGCATTACCTTCAACATTCTCGTCGGTAGGCACGAATAGATCTGGATATTTAGATTTCATAGATTCTTCCGCTTCCCATGTGGCTTCCTCAGAAAATTTGTTCCTCTAGAGGACCTTGACTGAGGCGACCTCTTTGTTCCTCAATTTGCGGATTTGGCGATCAAGAATTTAGACCAAAACCTCTTCATAGGATAAGCTATCCTTAACTCCGATACTATCAATGGGGACTACCAATGAGGGATTGCCTAAGCACTTCTTCAACATCAAAATGTAGAATACCGGATGAATAGAGGCTAGCTCTGAAGGTAACTCCAACTCGTAGGCAACACTCCCAATCCACCTCGAAATCTGGTAAGGACCAATATATCGAGGACTGAGCTTCCCTTTCCTTCCAAACCTCATAACACCCTTCATCGGTAACACTTTAAAGTACACCCAATCACCCACCTCAAACTCTAAGTCTCTTTTCCTCCTGTTTGTGTAAGATTTTTGGCGGCTTTGGGCTGTCTTTAGCCTATCTTGGACAACTCTCACCTTCTCCATAGCTTGGTGAACAAAGTCAGGCCCAATCAACTCAATCTCACCAACTTCAAACCACCCAATGGGCGATCTACACCTCCTCCCATACAAAGCTTCATAAGGAGCCATTTGGATGCTTGCATGATAGCTATTGTTATATGCAAACTCTATGAGAGGTAAGTGATCATCCCAATTTCCCTTGAAGTCAAGCACACATGCCCTCAACATATCTTCCAATGTCTGGATGGTGCGCTCTGCTTGGCCATAATTTCTGGGGATAGAAGGTTATACTCAAGTTGATCTTCAAACCTAATCCCTTCTGAAAGGATTTCCAAAATTAGGAAGTGAATTGGGATCCTCTGTCTGATATGATAGACAAAGGGACCCCATGCAATCTGACGATCTCCTATATGTACAACTTTGCATAATCTTTTGTAGTGTCAGTAGTCTTAACCGCCAAGAAGTGAGCTGATTTCGTCATTCTATCCACAATCACCCAAATGGAAGCGTGTTGCTTTCGGGACCTCAGCAAGCTTGTAATAAAGTCCATGTTGATCATCTCCCACTTCCATTCTGGAATTTCTATGTTTTAGGCTAAACCACATGGCCTTTGATGCTCAACCTTCACCTGTTGGCAATTCGGGCACTTGGAAACAAATTCCGCAATATCCCTCTTCATCCCAATCCACCAATAGATTTCCCTTAAGTCATGGTACATTTTTGTGGAGCCTAGATGAATAGAGTATTTGGAACTATGCGCTTCGGCCATAATCCTCTCTCGAACATCATCGACATCAGGTACACACAACCTACTTTGGTACCTCAACACACCATCTCCCCCTTTGGTGAAAACCATCACTCCTTGTTTATGAACAACTTCTTTCAACCGGAGGAGGATGGGATCCTGATCTTGTTTTTCCTTTACCTTTGCTATAAGTGAGGACGTAGCCGCATCTCAAATGTTTACCCCACCTTCATTGTTCTCTTCGAGTCGAACTCTCAATCGGGCTAATCGATGTACCTCCTTCGCCAGTTCCCTCCTTCCCTCATCCATATAGGTAGGGCTACCCATAGACAACCTGCTGAGAGCATCAACAACAATATTAGCTTTGCCTGGATGGTAGAGGATGCTCATGTCGTAGTCCTTGAGTAGTTCAAGCCATCTCCTTTGCCTCAGGTTGAGTTCCTTCTGGCTGAAGACATATTGTAAGCTCTTGTGATCGGTGAATACGTCAACATGCACTCCATACAAGTAGTGGCGCCAGATTTTAAGCACAAACACCACAACTGCCAGCTCGAGGTCATGAGTTGGGTAGTTCCTCTCATGGACCTTAAGCTGTCTTGAAGCATAGGCTATCACCTTCCCCCTTTGCATCAACACACAACCCAAACCACTTCTGGATGCATCACAGTAGACCACAAAGCCCTCTGTTCCATCAGGCAAGGTCAGGATAGGAGCAGTGGTTAGCTTGGTCTTCAATCTCTAGAAACTCTCCTCACAAGCATCGGACCATTGGAACTTAGACTTCTTTTGAGTCAGCTTAGTCAATGGTGATTATATGGATGAGAATCCTTCTACAAACCTTCGATAATAGCCAACCAGATCCAAGACGTTTCTTATCTCTGTCGGGGATGTGGGTCTGGGCCAATTCTTCATAGCTTCAATCTTCTGGGCGTCAACCTGAATTCCATCTCCATATACAATGTGGCCTAAGAAGGCCATTAATGCAAGCCAAAATTCACATTTAGATAACTTTGCATAGAATACCTAGTCTCTCAAGGTTTGTAAAACGACTCTAAGATGATAGGCGTGCTCCTCTTCATTCTTAGAGTAGACCAGAATATCATCTATGAATACAATCACAAACATATCAAGATATGGTTTAAACACTCGGTTCATGAGATCCATGAAAGCTGCGGGGGCATTAGTTAACCCGAAGGACATGACCAAAAATTCAAAATGGCCATAACAGGTCCGAAATGCTATCTTTGAAATATCACTCTCCCTCACCTTCAACTGATGGTAGCTAGATCTCAGGTCTATCTTTGAGAAGCAAGTGGCACCCTGAAGTTGATCGAATAAGTCGTCTATTCTAGGGAGAGGGTATTTGTTCTTTACTGTGACCTTATTCAACTGCCTGTAGTCAATATACATTCTAAGGGACCCATCCTTCTTTCGCACGAATAGGACTAGAGCACCCTATGGTGAGATACTCGGCCTAATGAATCCCTTATCTAAGAAGTCCTTCAACTGTTCTTTCAACTCCTTCAACTATTCTTTCAACTCTTTTAACTGTTCTTTCAACTCCTTCAACTCAGCTGGAACCATTCTATATGGAGGGATTGAGATAGGCTGGGTATCAGGAAGAACATCAATCCCGAAGCCGATCTCCCTATCAGGAGGGACTCCAGGCAGATCCTCGGGAAAGACGTCGGGAAACTCATTGATAATCGGGACCGACTCGAGAGATGGAGACTCAACATTGCCATCTTTCACTCAGACAAGGTGATAGATACACCCTTTTGAGATTAGCTTCCTGGGCCTAAGGTAAGAAATAAACTTACCCTTAGGCATAATCGGACTACCCTTCCACTCTATGGCAACTTCATTTGGGAATATGAACTTAACAATTTGAGTCCTACAATCAATAGAGGCATAACAAACATAAAGCCAGTCCATGACAAGGATCACATCGAAATCAACCATGTCCAACTCGACCAAGTCAGCCAAGGTATCCCTGTGATGAATTGACACAGTTCAATCTCTATAGACTCTCTCAGCTAAGACAGAATCACCCATAGGAGTGGTTACACTGAAAGGCTCA
The DNA here is from genome assembly GCF_947179165.1 of Solanum dulcamara. NCBI lineage: Eukaryota > Viridiplantae > Streptophyta > Magnoliopsida > Solanales > Solanaceae > Solanum > Solanum dulcamara. The sequence goes on along the minus strand of NC_077241.1, from coordinate 32,644,257 downwards.
AGAATATATTCAGGAACTTTATCGAATTTACTAGCCACATAAGGAGTCACAAAAGATAGGGTGGCACCCGGATCCATCAACACATAACAATCAAGAAAAGAGACTCGAATCATACCCATCACGACGTTTGGAGAGTTCTCTTGATGTTAGCGACTACCCATGGCATACAAGCGGTTTGTACGTCCACTCATACCTGAAGTAGTGCCCCTCTGGTTACCCCTAGCCGGTGGTGCAGTGGCCGAATGCTGGACTTTGTTTCCCCCTGTCGGGCACTCCCTCTAAAACTGGTCCATTTGGCCATATTTATAACAACCAACCCTTCCTGCTCTGCATTCTCCCAAGTGGAGCCTACCACACTTACCGCATGGTGGCTTCCCTCTCGAGCCTTGACTTATGCTGGCCTGGGATTGAGAACCCTGTGTTCTGAGGTTCAGGCGACTTTGTCCCTGCCGATCATACCTGTTCTGCAGCATAGAAGTACTGGCGGTAGATGAGGCATAGTAGGAAGGCCTCTTCTGGAAGAAGGACCTATTTCTCTTGTTTTGCCTCTGCTCACTCTCATGGCCCGCTGATTTTACCTTCTTTCTCAAGTGCTCTTCTCTGTCTCTTCTTTTCTCATCCTCTACTTGTTGAGCATATACCATTAATCTGGAAATATCCATATCCGAGATCAACAATGCTACTTTGCACTCCTTCTTTACATGCCTTCCTAATCCGGAGATGAACTTCCTCATCTTTGACCTCATATCTAGGATCATTTCTGGAGCATACCTGGACAGCTGGATGAACTTCAGGCCATACTCTTTAATAGTCATACACTCCTATCTCAGATTCACAAATTCCTCCACTTTCGCTTCCCTCAACTCCCGGGGAAAAAAGTGGTCAAGAAAGGCTCCCTCAAATTCATCCCACCTAGCAGGTTTAGCATCCTTACCCCTACCTTGCTCCCATTAGTTATACGAGATGTTTGCCACATCCTTGAGTTAATAAGACACCAATTCAACCCCCTCAATTTCCGTAGCATGCATAACTTTCAGAATTTTCCACATTTCGTCAATAAAGTTTTGAGGGTCTTCATCAACCTTAGAACCCGTGAATGCCGGTGGATTCATTCTCAGAAAGTCTCGAATTCTGGCGGCAGCAGATGGCTCTTGGGAACTAGAGCTAAGAGTCGTGAACTCTGGTTACCATTTCGGGCAGCCATTAATTGAGTGAGCATTGCAATCGCCCCTCTAAATTCTGCCTCTAATGTGGGTACAGGTAGAGTAGCAGGCACATAGGGAGCCTCCGCATACCTCACAGGTCAGCCTCAAGCCTTTATCGGGCGTACCTCAGACTGGGGCATCTCTGCATTATCGGCATTCCTCTGGCTAGCAGTACGTTTTGGAGGCATTATCTATAACGTATAAATGCACGAATTAGAAGGGATGTTTCATAGAGTTTAACTCCATCGCACGAATTCAGAGTATGAAAGAGGGGAAACAATTCCTAATGTCCTATAGCCTCCTGCTTATAAGTGTGGTGCACAACACACCCATGAGCAAGACTCTACTAGACACGGCTTCATAGACTCTCTAGGAACCTTGAACTCTATGCTCTGATACCATATTTGTCACGCCCCGGGAGGGTACCCTATATGTGACCGGCACTTGAAAGCCATTTCTGACCGTCAAGCGAACTACCTAATTCAATCATTTCGTTATTTAGTCATATACGCTCAAAGGGAGGCTCAATTATAACATGCTATTTACAATATGCGGGCCGAAGGCCAAACATGTTTAACTCAACAAAATAAGTATAATAGGACTCCTCAAAATAACAGTTCAACCTCCCCACACTCTAGCTTATGAAGCCTCTATCAAAGTTTAGGAGGTGCCAATGACAAGCCTATGGCTACCAAGAAGTCAAAGTAAAGGAAACTACAACAAAACTATACAATAAAGTTCAACATCCTCCGAAAACTAGGAGGACTCACCAACTAGCTGGGAGTGTGTGTGGATCTTCAACGGAGTGCTGTTTGACGATCTCTAGTGCCTATCTCTCCATCATGAAACGATACAGGCCAAATGGCATCAGTACATGGAATATACAAGTATGTAAAATAGCCGGATGAAAAAAACATCAAGGAAACATCAACAACAACTCAGGGTCTCAACTCATACATACATGACAACTCACTCAAGTGTCCTAAGTCTAACAAGAATAGTTTAGACGGAAATAACTCATAAGCCACTCAACTCAACTGACTCGGAGCACTATCAAGACCTAAATGGGAGTTTCTCTTATCCGAAAACTATCACCTATGAGCCGGTGATAGTACAACAATCAGACGTTGTCTCCACATCCGTCCATACCTTGCCAGGGCATAAACGCCTCCCTAATTATAGATACCATCGATTAGTCAAGTCTTATCATTTCAGGACAAATAAATAGGAAACATCTGACTTTAATGGTTCGATCCCATAGGAAGCATCCGACTTTAATAGTTCCATCCCTACCTACATTGGCAGTGTAGTTCCTGGGGTTCGAGTACGGACTATACTCTCGCCCACCTCGGTGCTCGATACTCCTCCCATGACTCTATGCTCATAAGACTCCCTCCAATCATCTCAAACAAGCCCTCACGGCTAGTTTCATGTGGGACATTGCCAACTCGTCAACTCTATTCTCATTTCAACTCAATTAAGTCATAATGGCAAGTTCCATTTAGGACCTCGTCCACTCGTCAATTCTATCCTCCAATTAACTCAATCAAGCCTCATTTAGATAAGCATTTGTGACATATCCTCAAGACTCATCACAACTCTATGACTTTAGCTCAACAATTCAAGTAGAATAACACATTTAAGGTAATTGACTTAAGCAACATAATCAAATGACTAGAGAGATCAACAAAACATAATAACAAGTCATCTCCATCAACTCATACTAACATGAAGGTCTTAGGAACTTCTTAGCTCACCAACAACAACACATATAGCATCAAATAAATAGGGGACAAAACTCAATCAAACCTAAACCATACCAAGAAACTCCATTTCCATGGACATCTAACCTCAAGCAAGGGTAGGGCACATGGGTAGACTCAACCCATGTTTCGGATAGCCTTACATACCTTAGTGAAGACTTGAAGAAAACCTTATGGTGGGGTCTTCAATGGAGAACTCATAAGCCACTCAACTCAACTGACTCGGAGCAATATCAAGACCTAAATGGGAGTTTCTCTTATCCGACAACCATCACCTATGAGCCGGTGATAGTACAACAATCAGACGTTGTTGCCACGTCCGTAGATAACTTGCTAGGGCATGAACGCCTCCCTAATCATGGATACCATCGATTAGTCAAGTCTTATCATTTCAGGACAAATAAATAGGAAACATCCGACATTAATGGTTCTATCCAATGGGAAGCATCCGACTTTAACGGTTCCATCCCTACCTACGTTGGTGGCGTAGTTCCTAGGGTTCGAGTACGGACTATACTCTCACCCGCCTCGGTGCTCGATACTCCTCCCGTGACTCTGTTCTCATAAGATTCCCTCCAATCATCTCAAACAAGCCCTCACGGCTAGTTTTATGTGGGACATTGCCAACTCATCAACTCTATTCTCATTTCAACTTAATTAAGTCATAATGGCAAGTTCCATTTAGGACCTCATTCACTCGTCAGTTCTATCCTATAATTAACTCAATCAAGCCTCATTTAGATAAGCATTTGTGACATCTCCTCAAGACTCATCACAACTCTATGACATTAGCTCAACAATTCAAGTAGAATAACACATTTAAGGTAATTGACTTAAGCAACATAATCACATGGCTAGAAAGATCAACAACACATAATAACAAGTCATCTCCATCAACTTATACTAACATAAAGGTCTTAGGAACTTCTTAGCTCAACAACATCAACACATATAGCATCAAATAAATAGGGGACAAAACTCATTCAAACCTAAACCATACCAAGAAACTCCATTTCCACGGACATCTAACCTCAAGCAAGGGTAGGGCACATGGGTAGACTCAACCCATGTTTTGGATAGCCTTACATACCTTAGTGAAGACTTGAATAAAACCTTGTGGTTGGGTCTTCAATGGAGAACTCAAACCTTGAAGATCTTGGAACTCTTCTTGTTGGAAGAGGATTTGGAGAGAAAGAAGAAGAAGAGAGAGAGAAGAACTCTTAAGGCTTTTTAGCGAGAGAGTGGGGGCTGAAAATATGATCTCAAAATATTCTAGGGTGATACATATATAATTTGGGTAAATTCCCAAATTGCCCCTTCTCAAATGTTCTGAAAAATAGGCAAAAATGCACCTGGCGCGCTAGTGGCGCATCGCGCCATTGTAGCGCCAGGGTGATTACATCTAAAACCTACATACCTCACAGTGGCGCGCCGCGCCAGAGACCAAACTACTGAGGCATGTTTCTGGCGCGATAGTGGCGCGTCGCGCCCTTATAGCGCCAAGGCAAATATTTTCTGTGTTCTGGAAATTGGCTTGAAAAACCCTGCACAACTTTTAGTGGCGCGCTGCGCCAAAGCCCAAACTACTGAGGCACGTTTCTGGCGCAATAGTGGCCCATCGCGCCCTTACAGCGCCAAGGCCAAGTTTTCCAGCAATTGCAACCCAGGCCTGAAAATCTCTATTGTGCTAGTTCATCTTAGGATCATCATATCTTTTTACTCTGAACTCCAAAAATTACATTTTTTGTGGCGTTGGAAAGAAGATTCGACGACCTTTAATTTGATGGGGCGTGGGCCACCCATATTGTCGTCTTTCAAAAGATAGGATCATTAGAAGTCGACCCCTCATATAAACTCATCCTAAAACTTAGCCACAACGAATCTTTTGGACTTAGCTGGGTCTTAGGGGTCCTTCGTGACCCCACATCACCTCTAGCACTTCTCAATTTCTCAAGGAATCATCTTAACTCATGCAAATGCTCTACAATACTCGACTTCGACCCTACCCGAATACAAAAAGGGTCCGAATCTTAGGGAAGAATTTTGAGGGGTATTACAAGTAGATACCAATAATGCCTAATAGGTCCAACATATATACATTCATATCATATCACAGCCGTACATGACTTTCAATATCATCTTATTTCGCAGCCACACAGGGTTTTCAATATCAATAATAATATAGAAATAGTGGACTTACCTCATATGTCCCACTTCAAACTATATCTGTTGTGCGTTCTTGTCTATTTTCCGTTCAGGTGTCACCCTTGCATTACAAGCACATGTACATACCTTGCCCAATAGATATCTTTCATGCCTTTACTTTACTTACCTGCGTGCTCCATAACTTCCCATGTTCTCAATTACTTCCTTTTATTGATGTCGTACTTCTGTTAAGATCCACGGTTAGTATAAAGAATTTTCCTATGACTCGTCTCTACAGCATGATCTCAAATATGAAAGAAAGGTTACATTCTGAATGTCATGTAGCTTCCTGTTTATAGATGTGGCGCACAACACATCGATAATCAAGACTCTATTAGACACAGTCTGCAGACACTCCAAGGACGAACTGCTCTGATACCACTTCTATCATGACCCAACCCCATAGGCCGCGACTGGGGTCTGATCTAAACCCCTGTATAGGTGTCTATCAGTTATGGTCAAGTCAAACTATAATTAACATAATACCATGCAACAGAACCCTATTGGGTGATAACATTTTCATAAACCAATAGCCTCTTTTATTTGTATCACATCATGATAGGGCACTTAAGCCGACAAGGCTGCCATAACATAATAATATATACCATATATTATTTAGACCCAGCTGAACCAACTGATATACACAACCCACATATACATGTCTACAGACCTCTAAGAATATTAATGACAACATATGGTAGGATCGGGCCTCCGTCGTACCCCTGAATAAACAAAACAATTCTATACATTGGTGGTCAGTACTAAAAACTAGGCTCCGATACAATGGAGCCACTTCCAGCTGAGCTGAGCGGAATCCTAAGCTAACGAACTTCCAACACCTATATTTGTACCTGTGGACATTAAACGTAGCCCCTCCGAAGAAAGAGGGGTCAGTATGATATATGCACTGAGTATGTAAAACATAATATAATACAACTGGAGGCATATCTGAAATAGAGAAGCAGGGGGGTAAATTATCAAATCAGAAACCTATACCTGGGAAAGTAAAATCATGTATGCTCAAATTTTTCAGTATAGCCGGCCCTATTAGGGATCCGATGAATCATATCTGTAGAACCATCCCATCCTTATTACAATACATCATCACATATATTTATATGTACCTCAGCCCTCTAGTGAGGGCGCGATGAACAATGCAGTGGAATTGAGCACGAATCTGATAACTGGCCTGAGACTCAAAGAAGAAGTGTTACAATATACACGAGTAGAGTAGTGGGAAAAACATAATTTAAATCATTATTTGAGACTCATGAAGTCATCAAGCGAACTATCACTTGGAGATCAATGTAGGAAGTGTCTGACGTATACCCTCTAAATGTCACTAAGGACTAGGTAAAAAGGAGTTTTGGAATTATTAAACATATACCAGTGTGAAATATCTTATAGAAGTCCGAGCATTAATTATCTAAGAGCCTTTAGAAAAAAGAAGAGCTTTGTCTAATCAATCACTATACAGTTACAGAGAAGACTCGAGGAATAGGAGTTTATCTACTTTACGAGTCTTAATATCCAGAAGTGATCAAGAGTCCTGAAGTCATATTCAAAACCTAAGAGTGAAGTTGCATCAAATCTTACATCATCCATAGTCTACATCTAAGACATGCCAAAATAAAGAAGAGATAGTTTTACATACCTGTTACGAGTTACTTCTTATCCCGTTTGTCTCGTCGTTCTTTGAACCCTAAGTAACATAAAATCAATACGAGTATTAACAACCCTTGTCTTTCCAGAACCTTAGGCTACACATGAGTATTCATAGAACTCAACCCCTTGTTTGCCTTCTCGACTAGTTCCTTTACAGTTAAGGAGTTAACAAAAATCGGGGAGCAACTCTACTATACCACGCCTTATCCGAATTCCGTTTTACTCCAAAACCTTAAAAGACACAACAACCATAACAAAAATCAACTAAAACACGTATAAATATCACAATACGACGCAATATAATTTCCAAACAACTCGCCCAAAACTACGATACCAAAAGAGGGTTCTTAATCCTTATTTCGTAAAACCATTAACTATGCGAAGTGGACGGTCATTTGGCTGAAACCAGAAACATACATGCCCTATGTAAACCATATTCCATCACCTTAATACACCACCACATGACCAGGAGCCACACACCACAAACACAACGCACTATGCGACTTCAATTTAGCTACGACAACTTCAATATAGATTGTTTCAAATGTCGGGCATTTCCACAGATTTTTTTATACTTATAGACATGTATAACGTGTATAATACACTTCATAAAAAGCCCATAAAGTCCAAATTTAAAGGAGAAACCTTACCTTATCTGAAATTGGCTAAATCTTGCCAAATTGCGCCTTGGAAACTTTTTAAATGTGCTGAAATTGTGAGGACTGCTTGTTATCCATTTTGTGTTTTACCAAGCCATGATTTTATAGTACTAATACCTCCATATCATCATGGTATACTCTATATAATTAATTTATGGAATGAAATCGGGACTTACCTTTTTTTTCTCTCCTAGTCGTCGCACTTTCCTCTCTTAGATTAGGGTTTGTTTTCCTTGGCTTTGGCTGCTTTTCTTGATAAAAACTGAAATAAATAGTAATATATTACATATATATAGGTGGTCCTAGGAGGTGACACATGTCATCCCCTAAGGAGGACATGTGTCCAGCCCCTGTTGGGCCACCATATACATGCACTCAAGGAGGGGCTGCCACGTGGCAGTGGGGCCCACCTCCCCCCAAGCAAGTAGGTCACCTACTTTACCCCAAGAAGGTGGGTCACCTGATTGTTTGAGGTGCTGCCATGTTTCAGTCCTTCATTGGTTGCCACGTGTCATCTTTTCCCCTTCCTCGTGGGTTCGTAATCTCATCTTATCTCACAAACCTATGTAATCCATACTACATAAGCTTGGTATGTCCTTAAGTAGCTCAAGTGTACAAGTCTTCTAAATTAGTAGCTTACATAGGTGAATCGTGTCCTATGACTCATTTCTTGGCCTCCAACTCCTTCTGGATTCTTATGGCTCTATTTCCAACCTTCTTTACTGTGGGGTGTTGCATTCTTCTTTCCTTAGAGTTGTTTGACGTGTGTCGAAAGTAGAGGTCGCATGGAAATCTTCAAGAAGGTTAGGAACACGTCTCAAGGTTCAAAATTGTGGGGTGTAACATTCTATCTCGTTGCTTATCCTTCTACTGCTTGGTCTTTCATAGTTTCATCATTTTTAGAATTCGTATCTTCGGCTACACATGTCATGACCGATTGTTCACTGTCCTTACTCTTTCTTCTTATTACTTACTCCTTTCAGTTACTCTTTCTTTTCTTGTGCTCACTATTATTTCCGTTATCGCATAATCTTTATTCACAACTTTCTCTACGGAACTTGATAAGTCTTTCTTATTTGTTCCCTAGACCGCTTTTCTGTTCCACACTTACCCTTATATTCTTATTACATGGTTCACGTCCTATCACTAGACACTTTCTCACTAGGCTTTACTTATTTTCATAACTATCCTCGTTATATTCACATCATATCCTGTTCATATTCCACCGCATAGTATAACACTTCTTAACCTGTTTCACAATCCTTACTATGGGTTACTTACCCTTCTTAGTATTATCCTTAATATCTCCCAAGTTGTCCTGTTAATACTTTATATCCATCACAATTCTATTTCCCTTACACTCTTGTCTTAATCATATTGCTACTCCTATTAATTATAGCTCGTCACAGTTTATCCCTATGTACCAATTCTGTTGGTGCCTTAATATATCATTATATCCAGAACTACCAGCTTTCTATAAATCATCTCCCTAGGGTCACAAGTCTTTTCCAACTTCGGTTTACCATATTGATATCGACCTTCTAGTTTCTATTGCCACCAATTCAACAATTAACTTATTTCTCAAGGTCAACGATACTCATGATTTATCCAAATCTCATTATTATATTGGTCACGACCTTTCAAGACATACTATAGCCCTGTATCACATTCTCTTTTTATTTCTAGGAAATTTTGGGCAGAGTTTCCTCTGTATATCTTACTATCTCAAACCTGCACGCAGAAAATACCAAAGGTGCCTCACAGGGCCAACATGTATAAAGATATATATATATATATATATATATATATATATATATATATATATCATATCACATCATATAGCATCCACACAGGGCGCCCACAATCAATATTATGAAAATAGACTTACCTCGTACGTTCACTGGAACTTCCCGTGTTACACTTTCCTATCTACTCTTCCTTTGAATTTACAACTTTACATTTCAGTTCTACTTCAATACCTTACCCAACAGATATCTTTCATGCCTTTGCTTAACTGCGTGCCTTGTGACTTCTAATATTGTTTGTCACTTTCTTCCATTGCTGACATCCTTCTATTAACATCCAAGGTTAATATAAAGAGTTTTCCTATGACTCGGATCTATCGCACGATCTTAGATATGAAAAAAAGGTAACATCCTAAATATCTTGTAGCCTCCTATTTATAGATGTGGCGTACAACACACCAATAAACAAGACTCCACTAGACACGGTCTATGGACATTCGAAGGAAGGACCGCTCAGATACCACTTCTGTCACAACCCAACCCCATAGGCCATGACGGGTCCCCGAACTGGATACTCACATATACCCCTGCTAACTATAAGTAAACCTGTTCTCGGTTTGAGTTATAATGTATCAACAGGCAAGATTACACATAAGCTAATGAGGCTATCATAGCAACTGTACATGGATACATATACAGCCCTTATATATATGTTCACATACCTCTAATAATAGTAATGGTAACATATGGCGGGATAGGTCCCCTACCGTACCCCTAAACAAACAAATGTACACATAGGAGGACCAATACCAAAAAGTTAGGCTCCGAAATAGTAGAGCACTTGCAACATAGCTGAGGGGAAATCTTAAGCTGGCGGATCTCCGAAATGAACATCTGTACCTATGGACATGAAATACAGTCCCCCAAAGAAAAGGAGGGTCAGTATGATATATGTATTGAGTATATAAAGCTTAAAATATCATAACTGAAACAACAACTGAGATAGGGAAGCATGAAATAAGTATAATAGTTAACAATTTACTATACCTGCATCTTATGAAAAGAGGGCATGTATATCATCCTCACATATCACTCTCGGCCCGCTATGGGACTCATTATTACCATATCATCGTATACGACATCATACCATTATATACGGCATCATCTCATACATTACAAGTACATCACTATGTTTTCATATGCATGCCTATCTATCGTATCCAACCCTTTAGTGAGGGACTCAGTGAAAGAGTAGTGTATATATCATACCGCATCCGGCCCATTATGGGACTCAGTGCCATTATCATATAGTAAAATCTGCTGAGGAACATTCAGCCCGATCCTATAATAAAATATGCCGAGGAATGTTTGGCCCAATCCATAATTTAAAACAATCTGAGGAACATATGACTCGATCCATATTTACATCATATCATCATCTATATATATACGGCTCGGGACTCGGTGAATAACTTTATCACATAAGGCATCATCGTATGCTTCACTTTATCATATACTGCATTTTATCAGCGTATACTTCATATATATACATATATATATATCCGGCCCGAGACTTGGTGAAGAAGTAGTAAAGCCACGACCGATATACTTTCCGGCCCATCATGGGACGTGGAGAAAGAAGGGTTACATTATGCATGAGTAGAGTAGTGAGAAACCATATGCAACTTAAAACATCATCCAAGACTCAATGAAATAGTCAAGTGAACCGTCACTTGAAGACCGAAGTAGTAAACGTCCTGAGTACCTTTTAAATATCGTTAGGAATCATATCAGCTGGAGTCTCAGGAATTGTAGACATGTATTGAGACAAAGCTAAATGGCTTATGGAATCTTAGACATTCGTCATCGTAGAGACCCTTAGGATTAGGATCTTATACATTTAATTAGTATTCATCATATAGACGACTCGAGGGTGATAACTGAACTGCCTTAAGAGCCTTAACACTCAGAAGTAAACCAGAATTATGAGTCATGCATTATGTTCCGAGCTCATGAATAGAATTACCCCAAGCTTCATATACATATCATTCATAACTTACATCTAATACATTCCAAAATAAAAGAAGGATAGATCTACATACTTATGCCAAGAACATGCCAAGAGAAAGAAGGTAGCTTCACATACTTACTACTATCCATCATATAGAAGACTTGAGAGGCAATAACTCAACTAGTATAGGAATTCTACCATCGAGAATTGAATAATACTTATGAGTTATACTTGGGGTTATATGAATGGAATTATTCCCATATTTAATATTTCAATCACTTAAGGCTAAGACATGCCAAAATAAAGAAAGGGTAAGCTTCACATACCTCTTATGGATTACCCTTCGCCATATTCTCCTCGTCGTCTTTTGAACCTATTTATCATGGAATAAATACTAATATTAATAACCTTCCACTTTACAATTTCCAAATCTACAACCAAGTATGCATAGGAATCGTTTCCTTATCCATTTCCCTCGACTAGTTTATTACTAGTTCCGAAGTTACCAGAAATTGGGCAGCATCTCCCATGTAACTTTCCCTATCAAACTGCTAATCTGAGCATCCATATTACCAACAACAACCAGCATCTATATATTCAATCAAATCATTTCACCATTACTCAATACAACTCCAAACAACTAGCTTAAAACTATGATACCAAAATAGAGTTTTCAACCTTTATTAAAACCTTTAACAATATGGAACGGAGGGTCATGTGGCTGAAACCATAAGCACCCACACCCATTTTAGAAAACATCCCAGCCCTGAAATACTCCATCCAACCAGATTCAACTGCAGAACCACAATCACAACACACTACTCAACTTTGATTTAACTATAACGACTTCAATTTAGTTCGTTTCCAATGTCAAGAATCCTTATACAATTTTTCCACTTCAAACCTTATTTAAGACATTTAATATACCTCATAATATCTTCATAAACTCCAATTTTAAAGGTAAAACCTTACCTTGCCTAAAAATCGCCAAAAATTGCCTTGGAAGTTTCTTTAGCGCGACTAAAACTTTGTGGCTGTTTTTTGTCCATTTTGGGCTGATACAAACCATAAATTTACATTACTAAGACCTTAATACCATCATGGTATACTTTAAATAACTAATTCATGGAATGAAATTGGAGAACTTACCTCTTTTTTCCTCCCAAAACCGTAGCTCTCTTTCTCTAGCTTCAAGTTCTCTCTTCTCTTCTTCTTTCTAGAATTTTCTTTTGATAAAGATGACTTATGACATAAGGATGGAAATAAAAAGTCATAAACATACATATATAGGCTACTTTAAGGTGTGACACATGTCAACCCCTAAGTAGTGACACGTGTCAAGCCCTTGTTGGGCCAACACATCACACTACCCCTCATAGGCTACCACATGGCAGGTGGGGCCCACTCCCTTGCTACAGCTGCTTCCACATGGAACCTCTTGCTTCTTCCATGTGTCACTCCCTCTTGCTGCCATGTGACGCTCTCTTTTTCTCCTTGTGGATTCGTAATCTCGTCTTGATTTACGAACCTATGTAATCCTTGCCACGTAAGCTTGGTATGTACTCAAGTAGTTTAAGTATGTAAGATTTTCAAGTTGATAGCTTACGTAAGTAAGTCGAGTCCTACGACTCATTACTTGGCCTCCAACTTCTTTCGGATTCTTATAGCCCTATTCCCAATCTTCCCTACTATGAGGTGTCACATTCTCCCTTCCTTAGAGTTGTTTGGTAGCATTATAGATTATCCGGCTCACTAGGTAACTTCTAAGAAGCTTACGAACCTTTCAAGAAAGTTAGAAAACTTAAGAAACTTAAGAAGCTTAAGAACGTTCTAAGGTACAAAAGTACAGGGTGTAACAGTGAGAGTCTATGTTGTCTCTTATTCCGTATTTTTAAGAATTATGTTTTTATTGAGGATTTTGCTTCCATATCTTGATTTAGCATGATTGTTTATTACATTATGTATGCTCATGAATATTATGCTAAGAGTCTTGGTTGGAGTCCTTCGGGACTCTAATCGCTATGTTATGATTAGGCTCTAGTTTGGGTCGTGACACCAACCTAGGGCCAAAATTCTAAGTTAGGGATGTGGTAAGAATCCAGGTGAAAAGTTTGTGAAAGTCATTCTTTGAAATATCATTGTGAAATACATGAAACCTCTCCATATAAACATAAGAAAAAACAAAAGAAAGGAAATAAAGAAAATAAAATAAATGAAAGGAACTTGTGGAAATAATAGGGGTGCCCAATGAGCTATTTCAATAGATTTAGGTGCTATGAATAGACCAATGCTGATTTCAGAATATGAGAAGAAAGAAAAAAATGAGTTAATTTGAGCAATGCTTCAAGAATGTACAGTCACTAAACTAAAATGATCCTACACATGACCTCATCCCTATTACAAGCCTCGAGAGACTTTTTTGATCTTGCATATGAGACAAGTGATGTGTTGGTTGGAAAATACGGGCAAGCCTATGGGTAAAATTGTGCATGTTTATCTCGTTGGAGGTGTTAAAGTTGTTTTTGATTTCTTAGTTATTGTCTTTGATTTTCTTTGAGAGAAAATAGAATCATTCTTGATGTGAGGGCATTCTAATATGTTCGCTAAACATGAATATGCATTTGAAGTAAGCATTTGTGAGAATGAACTATAATTGACATTGGTTAGTTATCGTTTGAGGCTTTGAGTGAATAGTTGAATATTGCTTAGGTTGAACCTTATTTTCACTTTCATGTTGGTTCTCAATGAGCACTACTTGTAGACATTGGTTTTGAACTGATCAGTTTCTTGATTTACTTGAGAACAACCCAAAATTTAAGTTGGGGGTATTGATGAGTCGAGAATTTTGATTGCTTTTGGGCCTAACATATAATGAAATAGTGTCTTTTTTTCCTATATTTGTCCATAACCGATATGAAGTGTTTATTTTCATATATAAAGGAGTGAGTGCAAGGTATTGAAACTGAATTGAAGAAAAGAGCCAAAAAGTTGGAAACATAATGAAAAAGAAGGTTGGAGCTCACAAAAGTAGCCTTGGCGACTCACCAAGTTGCCCATCGTCTCGCTTAAAACCCATGAAAGATGAAGTCAACAATCAACTTATCTTGGCGAGTTCAATTCCTAAAAATTTGACTCTCCAAAGAAGTGGGCGAGTCCAATTGTGCTCAAAGAAAGGAACAGAAAATGTTGCTCAAGTGAAGAAAGAAAAAGGTGACTAGAATGAGAACAAGGTGACCCTTCGACTTGGAAGAAGAGGTATACTGAGATAACAAAAGAGTCCTGCAGTTTCTGAGTAGGTTGAGAGACATAAAGGCAAGGAAGCTCTTCACTTAGCAAATCACTAACATGGAAGTGCGGGGAATTTTGAGTTCGCCAAATATTCAGCCTGAGGACTTAAGGATTGAGCTACTGAAACCTGATATGCCACTCCCTTTGGTGATTCACTGACCACTTCGGTAGGCACTACTAACATCATCGAAGTGGTCCAAATGTGGTTTTTAGCCATGTTTTGAGAATGAAATCATGACCCAAGCCTAGGTCCTTAAAATAACACAACAAATGAGGAACCATAAGATACCTCAAACAAGACTCTTAGCATTCATTTAGCCTTTCATTGGTAATGACAATAAATAAATAAGCAAAAATAAGGGGAAAGACGAACTATGGGGAAAAAAGGCACAAAAAAGCATCATACCGGTCAAGATTCACCATACACATGTCCAACAATATTCCTAAATCTTAGACTTTATGGGGGCTAAGACATGTCTCTAGCTCACCCTCAAAAAAAAGAGAAATGAAGCACCATATATAATAGATATCTAAAGGTCTCAACATAGCATAATTTCGAAAGGAAAAGGACTATTGTTCCCAAAACATGAGAACTCACAAAAAGTAGCCTTTAAGTAATCCCAGCTATCTATGCGGGGAAGAACATGGAGGAGCACCGATTCCTACATGGTGATATCATGTAGGCAAAAAGTATGTATTAGTACTTTGAATGTACTAAGTATGTACGCATGTAATACAATGGAAAACATTAGGAAATTATAAAGTAAATTACATAAATGAGGGCATGCATGAGTAACCAAGTAGATAGCTTTTGAATCATACATATGAGAGGAGATGACTATATCCGACATTAAGACCATGTGACCTATAATATGGAATCAAACTTAACCCCCTACATTATAAAATGGAGACTATTTCCCAAGTTAGAACTTCATCAACATTCATTTCTTTAACATTAGATGCGCATTTATGGATCCACTAGCCTAGCCTATATAGGCTTCTATGGTGGCACATAGGTAATGAAATAAGAGGTTGCTACATGATTCTCTTAACGAACCCCACCTCAAGCCTCATTCGGTGCAAAGTAAAATCTCGCAGAATAGTATATCATAGTATAACAAGCATACATATAAAATGACACATCAAATCATCATTCAGTAGAATAGCTCCTTAAAAGCTCTGGTGATTCAAGTATGCAAGAATTTTCCTTATCGCATAAAAAATCCATAACTAGGGTGAGAAAACCTCTCACCAACATTCGTTCTTGCATTGAAAAGACTCTCATAATTATAGTCATTCTCTTTCATAAACATTTAATTGGAGTCCTTCACCTTCAAATCATTCTTTAATAAAAATAGAGTAAAACTACGTGGGTTTAAATCAATTCAACTTCCAATATTTATGTATGTGAAATCATGAAAAATACTATGAAATTCATGAATTAAAAATCATGCTTTAAATAACCCACCATGAATTTAAAGAACCTTTAAAGAGTAAGTAGAGAAAATACTTGCAAATTATCAATCAATGCATTTGAAATTATTCTACATCAAAATAGACCAATAATCATTAGCTTAATCATCATTCATGCTATTAAGTAAAAATTAAAATGACCCAAGAGAAAATCTTACCTGAAGTCAAGAGATTTATTAAAAAGGGTTTGGACTCCATGGGCGGAAGAACCCATAGATGAAGACCCACAAACCTTAAGAAATTTTGACCTTGAGATTGAAAAGGGAGATTTGATCTTGAAGAGACCCTAGAATTTCCTTGGTGATGAAGAAGACATTTGAAAGGAGCCTTGGGAGAGAAGGGTTTTGTGAATTTGAGAGTTAATGTGAGAATAAGAAGGTTTAGGAATACTTAAAGTTAGTAAATAGTGAGAATTTAGTCCTAAAAACATCTATATTCATTCATAAAAATAAAGAAGGACCAAAGTACCCCTCATTAAATCTAGACAAACAGATTCTACAAATGGGTTCTTATGAATCGTAGATGTTCCTATGAGTCATAGAAATGACTCATCTTGCAGAGTCTGAAAAACCTTGAAAACTGATTCTTTGAAGTTTCTTCTACAACTCAACTGTATGTCTCATCGAAAGTTCTACGACTTGTCCTGTTGATTCATAGAAAAGGTACTGAGTTTGCCATGTGCAGAACTCAGGCTCTACAACTATGACTCATTTCTACGAGTCTTCTTCACTTCTACGAGTCGAGAGTTGACTCGTCGACTCACTTCCTAACTTAGCTAAATTTCAAACCTCAGCATCAATCCAACGAGTCACTTCTACAACTTGTAGAAGATCCTACAACTCATAGGTTGAGTCATACACCCTGAACTATTCCATTTTCCTAAGTTTTTCCTTCATTTCATCTTCTCAACTTCCAGTGTCTTACATATAATATAAATAGTCTATAATAAAGAGAATTTAATACTTTTGCACTACTGTGAACTCAAAAAATAGAAAATTCCCACCGATTGGGGTTTTAACTATAGCTTTTAGGTGAAATTTGGGAATTCTAGCTTTGGGCATTTGAAAATTGAAGTATAATTCTGCTGAATCTAATAGGACACAATTACTTTGGTAAAATATCTATCAATTTTTCAATGTGTAGCTAAGACCCATCCTTCTTAGAGGGTCGCTTATATAGTTTATTTATAGTTTTTGATTTTGGGTTCTTGTACAAGCTCGATACTTTGCTAATTCGATATGGGTTTTGTTAGTTTAGCATGTTTTCTTTTATGATGTAAGTTGGAAACTTATTTTTATGTTATATCTTAATGTTGTTTTGAGAAGGTTATGTGAAGTGGTTAAATTAACAAATAGCCATTATATATGCTTGTCAAATTGTAAATCTCTCTCAAGAGACGATTATTCTAAGGATTGTGTTAATTTGCGTTAGCACCCATGTTTAGTTCAAGAGGGCTTGTATGGAATACCGACTAATGATTGAAAAATACTTGTCATATGATTGTCTGACCTAGCCTATCCATTGATTCTTAGCGATATTGATTTGTATATTAACCCTCATTTGCACTACATTTATAACTACGCACCTACCCTAGAAGTGCCCCTTAAACGTCTTCAAACTCCATTACTATTGATCTTGTTAGTGGTAAACTAGTAAACTCTTTTAATTGATATTTGAAATATATGAATTTATATTATGTTGCGCTTTCATTATTTCAACTCCGCAAAAATTTAGAGCACTTATGTACTTCATACTTTAATTCTATTCTAAAATTATTCCTTTGTGGGATTCGACCCCGAGTCTTAGTTGAGTATTTTTATTAACAATGATCACCTACGCTTTGAATTATAAAAAGTGAATTTGAGCGTTATCAAGTGTACGATCCAGTATCTTTAGGATATGTTGAGAGCTTGCATCATTGATTTCAAAGGTAGTTTGGATGACCACTTGCCTTTTATTGAATTTTCTTACAAAAGTTGTTTTCACTCAAGTATACATCGGGCTCCTTATGAGACTCTTTGTGGGAGGAGATATAGATAACCAATTTATTTTTTTAAAGTTAGTGTAGATGAGTTGATAGGGCCAGACTTGGTTCATCAAGCTATTGAGAGGGTGAAGATTATTCAAGAAATATTGAAAATTGTGCAAAGTCGTCAAAAGTCCTACATTGATGTTAGGAGAAAACATTTAGAGTATGAGGTGAATGATTGAGTATATTTTGAAGTTTCACCCATGAAAGGTGTTATGAGATTTGGAAAGACAAAGAAGCCTAGTCCCCCTTACATAGTCCTTACTAGATTAATAAGAGAGTTGGTAATGTCTCTTATAAGTTAGATCTACCATCAAAGTTAGCAGCAATATATCATGTATTTAATATATTGATGCTTAAGAAGTGGTTTAGAGATCTTTCAGTCAATAGTCCCACAGATAACACTAGTGTAAAAGATAGCCTATCCTATGAAAAGATTCCTACCCAAATTCTTGATTGTCAAGTTTGCAAATTGATAACCAATGAGGTCCTTTTAGTCTAAGTGTAGTGGAGAAATAAAATTGTTGAGGAGTCTACATTGTAAGATGAAGAGGATATGAAATACAAGTACCTACATCAAATGTTTCCTCCTAATGTCGTTGTTGAAAGTAATGTTTCTATTTATATGTCAGAGTTTAGTACATTCTTGAGTATATGAGTAGTTACATATGAGTTTGAGTCTTTGAATTCTTGCATCATATTTGTGTATTAAGTATGTTCTTCTTTTTTTCATCATTCGAGGACAAATGATCCCAAGGGGAGATATTGTAACACCCCGCACAATTCTAAATTAGATCAATTTTGAGACCCTTGAGAAAAGATGAGAAGATCACTATTTCAGTGGACCACGAGTGCCATCTACCGTCTCTAAAAGGTTTTATAGTCCATAGGGATGACTAGTAGGATCCCCCATGTAAGACCCCAAAATTTTGAAAGTTGGAACCAAGAAGAAATTCTCAATTCTTAGATTGACCTCGTGTTTACGAGTCACTCTAGGACTCTTAGAGCCTTCTATGACTCATAAGAGTGACTTGTAGAGTGAGCCTCAGGGCCTGTCAAGAACCAAACTTAAGAGAATTCCTATGACTCTACAGGATGAGTCATCATCCTATTGATGAGTCGTAAGGATGACTTATTTCAAAAGTTCAAAGGCTCATTATGTGCAAGCTTTTCAGACTTGCAGGGCGAGTCATTTTGGTGAATCATAAATACAATAACAATTCATAAATATGACTCATAGACCCAACTTTAGAGTCTTCCAAATCTCAAAAATTCAGTACCTCTGTTATGATTCAAGTCTATGAGTTGTAGACCTAAAGACGACTAGTAGAAGTTGCCTCATAGATTCAAAATCCGAGTTTAATAAATGGCAGTCATGTCTTTTTCCAAAGTCTGGTTAAATGAACCTGGGAACTTTTATGGCTAAGTTCAAAGTCCATATATACCTAATCCTTCAATCTTCCCTCTAGTTCTAAATCATTCTTCAAATTTCACTAAGGTAAGAACACAAAAACTCTCTCAAGGATCCTCTCGAATCTTTAAGCTAGGGTTTCAAAAGTAATTAGATTCTTCTTCAATTTGGAGTAGTTTTACCAAGGTATGTGGGGATTGATCCATGGGTTCCTTTGACCCATCGAGTTTCAATGTTTTTACTCAAAATCTCATGATTTTCAATTCATAATTAACCTTGGTTTTGGTGAATTTCATTGGGATTTTCAAGTTTGTTTTTAGATGTTATCTATGATCATTATAAGCATTATTCTAAATGAATTGCATGATTTCAAGTTGAATTATGAATGTCATGCATAAATCTATTTTCAATTATAATTATGAAGTTAAAAGTTGATTTTCATGAGTTGATTATGAATTCAATGATTTTCAAAAGAAAGCTTTGACGAATGAAGTTAAGATTCATGAATTTATGATGAAAGTTATGATGATGATCACTTATGTTCCAAAAAAAGTTACTATAGTGTGATAAGGACAATTCTCACACAAATCATGTTTAATATGCTGATAAGGACAATTCTCACCAAAGTTATGGATTCCTATGAATTACTAAATTTAATGAGATTCCTATTATTATTTTTTATAAAGATGGATCGATAGTAGATACTATCTTTTCCTATAATATTTATGATCATGTTTTAATGAATTCTGTTGGGATTTTGATTAAGCACCCGAGAGGAATTCTAGGTGGGGTTCTTTCCGATAACGTAGTTAGTTATCCAAGAGAATCCTTGTAGCAACCTTATGTCCCAAACTAGGTTTCCCACATAGGCTGCCATTATAGCTTAGCTAGTAGATCCACATATAGATTTTGAGTTGTTTTTTCTCACGGAGTCTACCTTGGCAAGTGACCTCTCTCTTCTTGATGTGGGTGTTACATCAAATTCAATATTATAGCTCACATGGTATTAAAATGTCGGTTAAAGGTCTTATCCCACATTCAAGTTATATACAAAGATGAAAATTATTTTGAAGTTTATGATGCTTGACTGTAGTTACAAGATATTTTAATACTTAAGTTAATACATGTTCATTATGTTGGTCATGCATCATTATGCCATATTTCTCATGTTCCTTTAGTTTTTCATCCATAACTCACATAGTTAGTACCTTCTATGTACTAACGCATATTTTACATACATTATCTCATAATGTAGGAGCGGATGACGACCATCCTATTCGTGGCAAGAGTTGTTTAAGTTCTCATAAGTTGGTGAGTCCTCATTAAATGAGGACATGACTTTTCATTTCACGTTATTACTTTGACTTTCTCTTATATGATTCAAGTGAGTTAGGAGCTTGTCCTAACTCCCATCAAGTCTAGAATAGAAGCATGATGAGATGTTTCAAATGATATATGTCTTTTCTTTACCTTATCTATGAAATGTATGTTAAGAATGCTTGGTTGGGATCCCTCATACTAACGATCACTGTTTCACGTCTAGGCTCTAGGCTTAGATCATGACAAACTTGGTATTAGAGCATAAGGTTTAGGAGTATTCTAGGGAGTCTAACATGCCACATTAAGTAGACTCTTATTCATTAGTACGAAGCACGCCACATCCATGAATAGGAGGCTATGAAACCTTAGGAAAATCTCACTTCTTTTCATGTGCCATCACGGCTAGAGTGGTACTTGAAGTCTTTTCCTCTAATGTTTTTTCTCTGCAATTTTCATAAAATGCCTCTACAAAGATACCCCACTCGAAGGAATGTGGTTGATGAAGGGAAATAAGCTCTGAATGAGCCCTTGGATGAACAAGTGACTAATGTCGAGTTCCGAGCGGCCTTCTAAGTACTAGCTCAAGCCTTGATGGCAGAAGTCAATCATGAGGTAGTTTCTCCCGTGAACTCAAGTATGGGTACAACGATAAAAGAGTTCGTGACTTCATGAGGATGAATCCTCCAGAGTTTTAGGGTTCCAAGGAGGAAAAGTATCCATAAGAGTTTATTCATAATATTCATAAGATTGTAGAGATTTTTTGGATTAGACAGATTGAGAGGGTGGAGTTGTTTACGTACCAATTAAAATGTGTTGCTCGTATTTTTTTGATCAATGGAAAGGAGAGAGGCGGATCCCATGACTTGGGATGAGTTCAAAAAAGTGTTTCTTGATCACTTTTTCCCATTGGAATTGAGGGAGGCCAAGATACAAGAGTTCATCAATCTTAAGCAAGGTGGTATGAGTGCGAGGAAGTATTCTCTCAACTTTACTCAATTGTCGAAATATGCTCCATTTATAATTATCGACCCAAGATATCGTATGAGCAAGTTTATTTTGGAGGTGGTTTCTAAGAAGTGTAAGATGGCTATATTGATCCAAGAAATAGATATCTCTAGACTTATGACATATACAGATCAAATAGAGGGTGAAAAGCTTAGGGAGTCCAAGAGGGCAAGGACCGATGGTGGTGATTCTTCTTATGTTAAGTCCAGAAGTGGTGGAAGTCCTTAATTTCGCCAAATGTATTCTAGATAAGGATATTTAAATGACACTACTCCAAGGTTTGACAATGATAGGGTTCCTAACCCTAAGCCTCAAGGAGGTTCTCCTATTGGCCAAGGTACACCTGCCTGCAAGAAATGTGGAAGAAATCACAAGGGGGAATGTCTAGCGAGCTTGAATGTGTGCTATAGATATGGCAAGCTGGGTCATTATTCTAAAGAGTGTATGGTTAAAAATGATCATACTCAAAGCCAAGTTTCTCATGAAGGCAAAGTGCAACAAGTTGTCCAAGCTCAACCAAAGGGTAGTCAACGCAATAATAGGTTTTATGCTCTTCATGGTAGGAAAAAGGTCGAGAGGACTCACAATGTTGTTACCGGTATGATATGGGTCTTTCACTATGATGTTTATGCCTTACTTGATTTGGGTGCAAATTTATCATTTCCTACTCCTTACATGGCTGTGAGATTTTTTATTAGCCCGGAAATATTGTTAGATCCTTTTTCCATTTATACTCCCGGAGGTGCCTTGGTTATGGCTAATAGAGACATTAGAAGTTGTATGGTTTTGGTTTTTCACAAAGTTACCTTATTTGATCTAGTTGAACTTGAGATGACCAATTTTGATGTTTTCCTTTTATGGATTGGCTATATGCTTGTTATGCCTCTATTGATTGTAGAACATGAGCGGTTAAGTTTCAATTCCCTAATGAGCTAGTCCTAGAATTGAAGGGTAGTAATTTCCTATTCAAAAGTCAATTCATTCCGTGCCTTAAAGCTCGTAAAATGATTTCCAAAGGTTGCATCTATTATCTTGCTATGGTTAGTGATACTAATTTCGAAGCCCCTACTCTAGAGTTAGTCACCATTGTTAATGAGTTTCTGGATGTGTTTCCTAATGATCTACCCGGTATTTCTCTCAAAAAGAAAATTGACTTTGGAATAGACCTTCTTTCCTATACTCAACCTATTTCTATACTTCCTTACCGAATGGCTCTAGTGAAACTAAAAGAGTTAAAGGATCAATTGAACGACTTGTTAAACAAAGGTTTTATTAGACCAAGTATATCCCCGTGGGGTGCTGTTATTTTGTTTGTAAGAAAAAAGGATAGTTTGCTTCATATATGTATTGATTACCAGCAATAATTGAACAAAGTGACCATCAAGTATAAATACCCAATTTCGAGAATAGATGACTTGTTTGACCAATTACAAGGGAAAAGTTACTTTCTAAGATTGATATTCATTTTAGTTATCACCAACTACGGGTGAGGAAGTGTGATATTCCCATTATGACATTTCAAATAAGGTATGACCATTATGAGTTCTAATTATGTCGTTTGGTTTGACCAACTCCCCCGCAGTGTTCATTGAGTAGATGAATATGGTGTTCAAACAATATTTGGACATGTTTGTAATTGTGTTTGTTAATGATATCTTTTTTTACTCTCAAAATGAGGAGGAGCATGCTAATCACTTGAGGATTGTATTGCAAACTCTAAGGGATAGGCAATTATTTGCAAAGTTCAATAAATGTGAGTTTTGGCTAAGGGAGGTTGCTTTCCTTTGTCACATTATGTACTTTAAGGGATTATGGTTGATCCTAAGAAAATCGAGGTGGTTAAGAATTGGCCTAGACCATTGTCTCCTTCGGATATTAGAAGTTTCTTGGGCCTAGTCGGATACTATAGAATGTTTGTGAAAGGATTTTCATCGATCTTGTCACCTTTGATTTAGTTGACTCAAAAGAAAGTGAAGTTCCAATGGTCGAAAGTTTGTGAGAAGAGTTTCCAAGAGCTAATAGATCATCTCACTACCACTCGTATTTTGGCCTTGCCGGAAAAGTCTGATGGTTCTGTGGTGTATTTTGATGCTTCAAGGGTAGGACTTTGTTGTGTTTTGATGCAAAATGGTAAGGTGATAGCCTATACTTCTAGGAAAATTAAGGTGCATGAAAGGAATTATCCAACTTATGAATTGGAACTAGAGGTAATTATGTTTGCCTTGAAAATTTAGAGACACAATCTTTATGATTTCCATGTGGATGTGTTTACCGACCATAAGAGTTTACAATATGTGTTTAAGCAAAAAGAATTGAACATTTGACAAAGGATATGGCTTGAATTTTTTAAGGATTATGACATGAGTGTATTGTTCTATCTAGGTAAGGCTAATGCGGTTACCGAGGCACTTAATAGATTTTCTATGAATAGTGTTGGCCATGTTAAAGAGGGAAGAAGGATTTGGTTAAAGATGTGCATAGATTGACTCGATTAGGTGTCCGGTTGGTTGATTCCAATGATGGAGGTATCCTTATTCAAAATGGTTTGAAATCATCTCTTTTGGCGGATGTCAAGGCCAAGCAAGATAGTAATACATTGTTGGTTGAATTAAAGAAGTTGATTTCCAAAAAAACTAGTAAGGTTTTCTCCCAAAGGGGAGATGGGGTACTTCTCTACCAAGGTCGTTTGTGTGTGCTTGATGTTGATGGGTTAAGAGAGTTGATATAGAATGAAATGTATAGTTCTCGGTATTCAATTCATCCAGGATCCACCAAGATATATCACGATTTAAGGGAAGTATATTGGTGGAATAGCATGAAAAAGGACATAGCGGAGTTTGTGGATAAGTGTCCAAACTACCAACAAGTGAAAGTTGAGCATCAAAGACTGGGAGGTTTAGCTCAAGACATTGAAATTCCTACTTGGAAGTGGGAAGATATGAATATGGACTTTCTAACAGGTTTACCTCGAACTACGAAGCAATACTATTCCATTTGTGTTAATGTTGATTGAATGACTAAGTCTGCTGGTTAAGACTTCTTATGGTGCCAAAGATTATGCTAATTGCATGTTTGTGAGTTGGTAAGGCTACATGGGGTTCCCTTGTCCATTATATCTGATTGAGGTACTCAATTCACTTCACACTTTTGGAAGTCATTTCAAAAAGGTCTTGGTACAAAGGTTAAGTTAAGTACTGTTTTCCATCCTCAAACTTATAGTCAAGCCAAAAGAACGATCCGAACCTTAGAGGAAATATTGAGGGAATGTGTTATTAATTTTTAAGGTAGTTGGGATAAGGATATACCATTAATTAAGTTTTCGTACAATAATTGTTATCACACTAGCATCCAAATGGCTCCTTTCGAAACATTGTACAGGAGAATATATAGGTCCCCAGTGGCATGGTTTGAAATAGGTGAGATGGCCTTGATTGGTCCATATTTGGTAATAGAAGTTAGAAAAAGGTGATACTCATAAGAAAGAGGTTGAAGACGGCTCAAAGTCGTCAAAAGTCCTATTCGGATGTTAGGAAAAGGGAACTTGAATTTGAGGTGGATTATTGGGTCTATTTGAAGGTTTCACCTCTCAATAGTGTAATGCATTTCGTTAAGAAAGATAAATTGAGTCCTAGATATGTTGGTCCTTATAAGATATTGAGGCATATTATCAAGGTGTCTTATGAGTTAGATTTGCCATTTAAGTTGGCTGTAGTTCAGTCGATGTTTCATGTATCTATGTTGAGGAAGTTTGTGGCTGATCCGAATTCCATTGTATCCTGAGAGGATGTGAGTGTTGAACAGAACTTGACTTATGAGGAGCTTCCAGTGGAAATCTTAGATCGGCAAGTGAAAGAGCTAAAATATAAAGAGGTTGTGTCCATTAAAGTGTTGTGGAGAAATAAACAAGTAGAGAGTGCTACTTGGGAAGTTGAAACGGATATGATGAAATGATACTCATACGTATTTCCCTCTACTCAAGCCTAATGTAGTAAATTTTTCTTATTAAATTCAATTGAACTCTTACGTATTCAGTCCCTCCTATGTCATTCATATGCATGCATGTTTATGAAAGATGGTTTTAGTCATGATTTATATTAAGTTCGAGATTTTGATGTTCTATGCATTATGAAGTGTCATCATATTCATTATAGGTTGCTAGTCCACTTTTTGTATCTTTTCTATGCTAGTTGAATCTCATTCGAGGATGAATGCTCCCTAGGGAAAGATATTGTAAGACCCCAGAAGTCAGAAAGTTGGAACCAAGAAGAAATTCTCAATTTTTGGACTAACCTCATATTTACGAGTCACTTTACGACTCGTAGAGCCTTCTGTGACTCATTAGAGTGAGTCATAGAGTGAGCCTCAGGACCTATCAAGAACAAAACTCATGAGAAGTCCTATGAATCTATAGGATGAGTCATCGTCCTGTTGACGAGTCATAAGGATCACTCATTTCAAAAGTTCAGAGGCTTAGTATTTTCAGGTTTTTCAGAACTACAGGACGAGTATTTTTGACGACTCGTAAACACGATGATGGGTTGCAACTATTACTCATAGACCCAACTTTAGAGGCTTCCAAATCCCAAAAATTCAGTACCTATGTTACGACTCAAGTCTATGAAATGTAGACCTAAAGATGACTCATAGAAGTTTACTCGTAGATTCAAAATCCTAGTTTAATAAAGGGAAATCTTGTCCTTTTCCAAAGTACGATTCAATGAAACTAGACACTTTCATGGCCAAGTTCAAATTCTATATATACCTAATCCTTCAAAACTCCCTCTAGCTCTAAATCATTCTTCAAATTTCCCAAAGGCTCTACACAAAAATTCACTCAAGGATCCTCTCTAATCTTTTAGCTAGGATTTTAAAAGCAATCATATTCTTCTTCAATATAGAGTAGATTTCAACAAGGTATGTGGGGATTGATACATGGGTACCTTTCATACATGGAGTCCCAATGTTTTTACTCAAAATCATATGATTTTCAATTGGCAATTAACCTTAGTTTTGGAGAATTGCATTGGTTCTTTTAATTTCATTTTTAAATATTATCTATGATCATTAAAAGCATGATTCTATATGAATTATATGATTTGAAGTTGATTTATGAACGCCCATGCATAAAGGTATTTTAAATTATTATTATGAAGTTCAAAGATGATTTTCATGAGTTGATTATGAATTCAATGATTTTCGAAAGAAAACTTTTACGAATGAAGTTACGATTCATGAATTTTTGATAAAAGTTATGATGATGATCACTTATGATCTAAAAAAAGTTATTATAGTGTGATAAGGATAATTCTCACATAAATCATGTTTAAAATGGTGATAAAGACCATACTCACCGAATTTATGAATTTTTATGAATCACTAAAAGTTAATGAGCTATTCCTATTAATTTTTATAAGGATGAACTGATAGGTAGATACTATCTTTTCCTATAATGTTTATGATCATGTTTTAATTAATTATGTTGGGATATTGACTAAGTACCGAAAGGACTTTTAGGTGGGGTTCGGCCCCGCAATGTTGTTAGTTATCCAAGGGAACCCTAGTAGCAACCTGAAGTCCCAAACTACATTGCCCACATAGATTATCATTATGGCTTAGCTAGTGGATCAACATGTGGCTTTTGAGTTGAAGTTGTTTCTCCCGGAGTCTACCTTGGCAAGTATCCTCTCTCTTCTCGATGTGGAAGTTACATCAGATTCCATATTATAGCTCGCATGGTCTTAAGATGTGAGTTAAAGATCTTATCCCACATTCAAGCTATATACAAAGATGAAAGTTATTTTGAAGTTTATGATCCTTGACCATAGTTAAAAGATATTTCAATTCTTGAGTTAATTCATATTCATTATGTTGGTTGTGCATCATTATGCCATATTTCTCATGTTCATTCACATGTTCATTCATAACTCACATACTTAATACCTTCTATATATTAATGCATATTTTGCCTACATTGCCTCATAATTTAGGAGAGTATGACGACCATCCTATTCGTGGCTAGAGTTGTTTAAGTTCTCATAAGATGGTGAGTCCTCATTCATTGTGGACATTACTTTTCATTTCATGTTTTTACTTTGAATTTCTCTTATATGATTCAGGTGAGCTAGGAGCTAGTCCCAAGCCCCCATCAAGTCTAGAATAGTGGCATGATTAGATGTTTCAAATGATGTATGTCTATTTTTGGAAATTTGGGTTCACTATACTTTCCTTGACGTTATGTTGAGTTGATTATTTCGCATTCTTATTATGTCTTTTCTTTACCTTATGTATGCAATGTATGTTGAGATGGCTAGGTTTGGATCTCTCATAATCCCGATATTCATGTCATATCTAGGCCCTAGGCTTGGGTCATGACACCCCAACACATATAAAAAAATATGAATTTTCAAGAGAGTTTACTACAGATGACCTCTACAGTTCGTAGAAGATTCCACGGACCATAAAAAGGATATGTAGAGGGATTCCTAATCTTAGACCTCAGACCACTCATACGATCCCATGTTTATGACCCATATAAAACTTTACAACCTGTAGGGTCTATTGATAGACTCAATAACACATTCCAGTAGCTACTAGAAAGTGCACTTACATTCTAAAATATGGGTCTCCGACCCGTAGAAGGGTCCGTAGACCCAAGCCCTCAAGAGACCTCTGTGTTTCCATGAGAAGACTCTATAAGTTGTCAAAGGGTCTTTGACCCATAGAAAGAGGTTCATAGACCCAATGTGCCCAATTCCAGAATGTCTTATATTTAGACCCCAATCCCTATGACCAATCTTCTACAGTCCGTAGAATGACTTATAGAGTCCCCAAGTTAGTTTTTAAGTAAGGGGAATTTGGTCTTTTCTCACTTTTTCAAATCCAAACCCTAATATTTTGGGACTAATTTTTTTCCTTTATCAATACCCAATGATGCTTTTCTCTCATTAACACTTAGAATATTTTTAGAGAAAGGATTAGAGAGGAGAAAAGTTAGTTCAAGAGTTTCTATCAAGTTCTTCGAGTTTTACTTAGATAATCATCATTCCATATATGTAAGTCTAATCACAATATTGGACTGAGTTCATCCTCATGCCCTATATCTTTGTTTAGTAAGTATGAATTTGATTTTAAGTTTTAATCTCGTTATATTCTATTTTGAGTTAACTATTTAATCTTTCATTGAGGTACCTATATTTATTGATATTGATATTATGCTTATGAGTTCAAGATATTGAAATTATTTTTCATGATTGCATTCACATAAACCCTAGTTGAGTATTTACATTGCTAAAATTCTATGCATTATTTTGAGTTTAAAGAATGATTAAATTCCATGTCTTAATTGAGAAAGGAGTTTTGAGCATCATATATATCATTTGAGTTAAAGTATTTCATTCACTGATTTATAGCATGATAAAGTATGATGAGATTGATTTTATGTATTTATTTTGAGATTGAGTTGAAAAATCAAAGCTATGCCTTTTAATACATTTAGTGAGTTAAGAGTATAACTATTTCAAAGAGGAGTAATGTGTTGAGAATAGTTGAGTAACACTGAGTATAGTCCAATAAGATTGATGAGATATTCTTTTGAGTATTTTCACTCACTTGAGTTCATGAACAAATCAACATATATTTTTGGAGTAGAATTGAGAACCAATTTGGGTAAGAGTTTAGAACAACTTGAATCTCATAAACTATGTAGTCAGCACAGTATAGGATCATACCATTGGTTTGGGTGACTCCTCACTTCAGTCCCTGATATAGATTTTTATTGGATCTATGAGATGAGTTGCATCCCTTTCCATGACAAGGTATTGGATGGCTGTGGAAGTGACAACAGATCATTGTATCATCATGATGCTCATAGTGATGATTGTTAGATAGAAAAACTCCCAAAGAGTAAAATGTCATTTTATTACTGAGTTGCATTTACTTATTTATATTTGCAAAGATTTTTCCTATTTTTATATATCATGCTTTATTGAGTTGAGATATTTGAGTATTCATTCCTCTGAGATATTTGAGTATTCTTCAGTAAGTCTCCTTTCAACTAAGTTACATATTGTAATTTCCATGTACTGACGCTATTGAGCGCTGCATCATTTTATGATGTATATAGTGCTAGAGATCCTCAACATGCATATCGTAGAGGATCAATTTTCTTCCCACTTTTTGTGAGACCTCCTTGCATTCAGAAGAACTTTTTTGATTATTGTATCTTGAGTTTTTTAGTCCTTTTAATGTTGTTGTGGGCCTATCCCGATACTTATTCAGTGTCTATTTAGAGGCTTCATAAACTAGACACATATAGAGTAGAGTACATTTAGTTTTATTTTTAGAGTTTATGTTTTGCAAATATTGAGTTATACCATATTCAGAATATTTTTGAGACTTAATTATGACAAGTTGCATTTTTATAAATCTGCATGCCTATCTTAAATTATTTGAGTGAGTCAAATATTTTGCTGTGTATTTATCCATACCAAGGGTTCACTTGAGAACCAACAATGGTTTATGAGTGTCGGCTACGACTTAGGTATATATTTAGATCGTGACACTATCTATGAGGGTCATCTATGGTCTGTAGATTGATCTATGATCCATAGATTCATCTCATAGAAATGAGGCCTAAAATTTTGAGTATCTGGAGTTTGATCTATAATACCTATTTGCATTCATAGTTCCATCTACAAATCATAAAATCTATGTAAAAATCCCATATTTTGGGCCGGTCTAACCTATTTCTATCTGTAATAATCAATCTAAAATAGAGTTTATGAAGTTCAAATCATAGGACCCATAGTTCCTTTTACGATTCAAAATCTTCCCGTAGATTTCAAAAGAAAATATGTAACATTCCTCAAAAATGCTCATAAATGCCTTAAAATTCCTTGGGAATAGGCCGATCGCGTAACGCATTATCCTTATTATTTTTAGAAAGTTTGAGTCCAGAATATCAATTAGGGGTCCAAAGATAATTTTTTTAAGAAATTTCTCAAAATAGTGAAGTGCGCGGCAGCTCTGTGCCACCACATGTTCCCATTCAGTGTAATTTTTCCCCTAGTTAAAATCTAACCAAAATCTCATTCGCTAAAAAAATTAGCGTAGTTAGGAGTAGCTCCGCATCACAAACCTGGAGAAGGATTTTTGTTTGAATTCAATTTTAATTAAGGGAACTTTAGACATTTCCCTAGTTGTTAGTTAATGAACTTGGACGTTTTTAGGGCCTGCTTCTACTCGATAAACTATCCTAAACCTTTAATTTCATTCATTCAATCACAATTAACCTATTCAAATATTTCTCTCATTACAAAAGCTCTCAAGGACTCTATTGAAGACCCCCAAGAAATTCACTCAAGTTCTCCATCAAAACTCTCAAATTCGTCCAATTCTTTGGTCTTCTCACTCAAGGTATGTGGGTAATTAATCCTAGGGTACTTTCACCCGCGGATCCCAATAAATTCCCTAATTTTTCAATCAATTAAAGTGTGTTTTCTTATGGGTTTTATGGTCTCTATTTCAATCGCATGAATTATGATTCTAATTATGATTACGAGTCTATATTAATAGAAATTGATGGTTATTGCATTAAATTAAAAAAATTCATGAATTCTCTTATATTGATTTGTAGGGTTCATGATATGAATTATGGGTATTTTCAATTAAACTTCCAAATGATATTATCTTTATGAATTATGTATCGGCTGATAGAAAGTATATGATCATGCATGTTTTCACGTAAATTCCATGATTTTCAAGTCAATTGATCATGTATTCATATTTTACTCTAATTTCCAAGTATGAATTATGATTATATATTTCAATTATGCTCATGAAATATTAAGTTTGTTTCAAATTATGGTTTTCATGCAAATTATTGAAAAGGTGACTTATGGCCCAATGTGGTGTCTTAAGGCCTAATGATATGAACTACATATGTAGGAATTGTAATATGGAAGGCCAATACTCACATTGCACTTATGTTAAGAAAATAAGCTACTCTACGAATTTCAAACCTATGATAATTTCTATGATATATGTTAATTATGATTACTATGTTGTGATAAGTATTTCATGGGATTTGACTTAGCATCGGGTGGACTTGAGGTGGGGGCCCTACAAAAATTCTTAGTAGCAACCTCATGTCTCTTCAACTACGTGCCACTATAGGTTGCCTTCATGTCCTAGCTAGTGGATCCACATATACATTATGTACATTACCAGCCTAGAGGGGTAGAGTCTACCCAGGAATGTAGATTCCCCTTTTTCTGGTGTAGGGGTATTACGACCCAAATTCTCAAGTCATGATGGCAGTCACTATCAACCCACCAGTAGGTAAGCTTAACCACACAGTTCAAAACCATAGGCAATAGACCATCACAAGTGAAAGAAAAGAACTGAATAATAACAATAATAATAATAATGAGAAAAGAGGAATAATAACAATACAACAAGATAACGCCATAACCTGGTATCAATTGGTAGTCGAATCACTAGACCATATAAGGAAATACAAGGTTTATACATATTCAATAATAATAATAAAAAATACAGATTGTCTCTAAATACGAAATTAAGAATGGTCCAAGTCTATCATAGAATAAGATAAGCAACTCTAAATGCCAAGCGTTCACCAAAGTGTCCAAAATCCAAGAGATTCTCCTCACAATATCCAAATTAGTAGTGAAAACTCGTACTATGATCTTCAGCATGAAAAAGTATAGTATGTGTAACAACAAGTGACACTCTGTAGGCATCGACCGACTGAGCTCCAAAGTTAAAGCAAGTATAAAGAACATGTAAGTAGAGAGTATATATCACAAGGAACTAACAAGAATAATAGAGAATCCTGCAATAAGAACATCTGATGGCGCCAACCCAAGACTTAAACAGGACAACTCACTATGAAGGGGAGACAACAAAATGACAAAGTACTAACACAAGTAAGAACAAATATCACATGAAGGCCCAAAGAACCATATCAACTAAATCCCTGCACAAAAGATAGATAAGTAAGAACAAGGGTAGTAACTACCTTCAAACAAGAAACCACCCTTTATACCGCCATAAATTTATAAATAGTAAGGCAGTACCTCCCAAGCCCATGTGTACCCAGGAAGTTCATTCAAAAACATGTAAACCCATATAACATCCCTTACTACCAATAGGTAAATATAACTATGTTGATGACAGAGGCAATGAATATATGAATGAAAGTTGTCACGACCTAACCCCGTAGGCCGTGACGAGTGCCCCAAACCGGGCATACACGTGTACCCCTGCTAACTATACCTAACTTGCTTCTTGTTTATACCCCAAATGCATCAACATGTAAGAAACATACAAGCTGACAATGCTGTAGTAACGTATCGGGTCATTCCATACTACATACATACGCGAGCCGACAAGGCTGCCACAATATAGGGAACGCCCCAAATCCTAAGTCATATCAGTACAACTGTACACACATACATATACAACTCATGTACCACTAATATACAACTCATATACAGATCATACACAACTCATATACACGTACAACCCATATACGTATACCACCCACATATGTATACAACCCACCTATACATCTACAGACCTCTAAGAGTAAGAAAACTGTAACATAAGATGGGACAGGGCCCCCACCGTACTCGTGAACAAAATAAATATGTACAATAAGGTGTAGTACCCAAAAGTCAGGCTCCAGCACAATGGAGCACTTCCGGACCGCTGAGTAGGACTCCTATACTAGCGGATCCCCAAACTATGTACTTGTACCTGCGGGCATGAATGCAGCCCCCCCGGAGAAGGGGGTCAGTACGATATATGTACTGAGTATGTAAAACATAATATAACATAACCGAAACCATATCTGAAACCGCGAAGCAGGGGATAACATATCATATGAGAAACCTGTACCTTGTGAATCATAAAAGCATGCATGTTCAAGTTATATCATATAGCCGGCCCTATTAGGGGTCCGGTGGATACATCTGTAATATCATCCCAACCCCGTGCCATCATCATCTTATTACCATACATCGTCATATAAATATATACACACGTATCTCAACCCTCTAGTGAGGGACTCGAGGAATAAGGCAGTGAACTGCGCACGAGAACATACCCCGGCCTCGGTGAAATATGTGTCACTGTATACACGAGTAGAGTAATGAGCAACTATATGCAATTTAAATCATTATCGAAGACTCGACCGTAGAAGCAAATTAAGCTATCATCTGAGAATCAAGGTTATAATGTAATCACCTTAAATGTCCTCTAAATGCCATTAGGGCTATACTAGTTAGTGTCTCATGGTACTTAGACACGTACTAAGGTAATGTTAACCGCTTAAGGACTCCAGAATACATGTTTTCATATAGTCCTTACAACTAGGAGCCCGTATATTCATTAAGTCCTTAGTATAGATAAGGTTCAAGGAAAGTAGCTTAATTGTTATAAAAGTTCATTACCCATAAGTGAATAAGAGACACTTAGGAATGGAATTACTTTAAAGATCGCATCATTGTTTACTTACCTCTACGACATGCCAAAAGAAGAGAAAGAATAGGCTTTACATACCTCTTATGGATTCCCCGTAATCGTGTCCACGTCGTTGTCCTCGAAACCTATTTAACACGGAAGTAAGGCAAGTATTAACAACCTTAGAATTTTAATCACCTTAGACTACCTACGAGTATTCATCGAGCTCGTCCCCTCGCTTGCATCCTCGACTAGTTCCTTAACCAGTTAAGAAGTTAACGAAAATCGGACAGCACCTCCCCTATAACGTGCCCTATCCAAATCCACAACCATGTACTTAGCACCTGCAGCTAACCAAAAATACAACTATCAGCCCATACATATACATATTACGACAACATTACACAATATAAACCCTCAACAATTCACTCGAAACTAAGATACCAAAACTAGAGTTTTTCATCTTTCTTTTGCGAATTCTTTAATTGCAAAGAGGAGGGTGGTATGGATGAAACAAGAAGCCTCCCACTCCCTTATAAACACACATTCCAGCACCCTAACAACTCACCACACGACCAGCAGTCACACACCACAAGCGCGAGGCGTTATTCTATTACAATTAACTATAGCAATTCCAATTTCGCTTATTTCGAACGTCGAACTTTTGAAGCCTTTTCCCCAACTTCCATCAGCTCCTAAGGTGTATAATACATCCTAATTGAACATCATAAACTTAAAATTATAGGGTAAGAACTTACCTTTCCCGAAATTGGCTAAAACTAGCCGAAATTATGCCTCGGAACTTCTTCAACTTGCTGAAATTGAGCGGGCTGCTTGTGGTACTTCCTCGCTGCCCCAAATTGAATTTTTAGGTTATAAAACACCAATATACAACTTAGGGACACTTCAATTAATTAATTCACGGAACGAAACCCGGAAGCTTACCCAAAAAGGGTCAAATCCGTAGCCCTCTCCCTTGCCCCATTTCACGTTTTCTCTCCCTTTTTCCTTCCAAATTTCAGTTGCAACGCTGGAGTTTTGGTTCCATGAACGTATTAAAACACATATATACGTATCCACGTACTAAATATAAACCGTATATAATTAATTCACGGAAGAAAGTTGAGAAACTCACCTTTAATCTTCAAGAACCAAGGCTGCCTCTCTTTTCTCTCTTTTCACGTTTTTTTTTCTAAGTTTAGCTACTGTTTTGGATAAATGAACAATTGAAGTATTACATATACATATATATATGAGGTGACACGTGTCAGCCCCTAAGTGTGACACGTGTCAGGCCCTTATTGGGCCACCTCAACCATGCGGTCAATGGGGTTCTGTCATGTGGCAGCGGGGTCCACCTCCCCCAAGCAGGTGGGTCACCTACTTGACCCCAAGTAGGTGGGTCACCTTCTTGCTTAGGGCTGCCATGTGTCACCCTCATATTGGCTGCACCGCGAAATTTTTTTTCTCTTCCTCGTGGGTTTGTAATGTCGTCTTAGTTTAAGAGCCTATGTCATTCATGCTATGAAAGCTTGGTATGTACTCAAATAGCTTAGTTAAGTAAAACTTCTAAGTTAGATGCATACGTAAGCAAATCAAGTCCTACGACTCATCGCTTGGCCTCCAACTTCCTCCGACTTCTCTTGACCTTATTTCCAATCTTCCCTACTGTGGGGTGTCACACTCTTCCTCCTTGGAGTTGTTTAATAGCGTCGTAACTTAGGCGGCTTACATGATAGCTTCTAAGTAACTGTAGGTACCTTTCGAGTTCAAGAATGTGGGGTGTAACAAAAGTAATGCAGCAAAACTAGTAGTATCATCGATGTCCAACACCTCATACCAAGATATATACACCTATATACCGCTTGGTCCCGATCCAAGTGTTATGTCAATCTATAACATGAATGCATCCTCAATGCCTCAACTCAATATCATAAAATGAGCGCATCCTCGATGCCTCAAATCAGTACAAAATGAGCACATCCTTGATCCCTCAAATTAGTATAAATATGAGCGCATCCGTAATTCCTCCAGTCTACTGAAATAGTAGTAAAAAGGTAATATGACCCCCCCATTTGAATATCAGTATAAAATAGTTTGGGTTACAACCCAGCTTTCTCAATTCAATACTAGAGCCAATGCATGCACCGGGGATGACTACATCCGTGATAAAATAATGATCTAATACAATGCATGTCATCACTAGCACCTAAACAACAGGACAATCATAGACAATAATGACTCTACAAGCACCCTACACTCTAGAGCATAAAATAGGGCTCATAAATACAACTAGCCTCAAATCAACCTAAAGCTTAACTTTACTCCGCTAACTCAAACAAAAGGCCCAACAAGGAACTCAACCCTAATTGGGTAACAAGGAGGAGGAAAAGAGGAAACATGTGCTCAACTAGTCAATCACATCATCAATAGGAACTTTTTGACACAAAAATTATATTTTTTGGAGACGGACCCAAAATTGGGTCTAAAACAAGATTATGGGACCCGCAATAGGAATTCCAAAAATGACTCTGTAAAAACGTCTTTGACACACTATTGATGTTGTACCCAAAATGGAGCACAAATCGATGCTTAAAATGTCCTAAATCAGTCCAAAAAGTTAAAACCTCATTAACGACCTAACTATGCTTGGAAAGCCCATTTGGGGTGGATTTTACCATAAAACATTGTCGTGCATGCTTTTCTGAATATGCCAACATGTAGCCTCAATCAACAAAAACCCGTAGCACTTGGTATTGCTCAATTTGATGCAATATAGCTCCAAAAATCATAAAAGATGGAACGGGGGTTGGGGATGTTTGTGTCACTGGTCCTAATTAAAAGATTAGTGAATTGCTCTCTGTGAATGCGGAGAAAAGGTTTGCGAACATGGAGGACAACAACCCAAGACTTCACAAATGCAGAAATTCCACCACGAATGAGGCAAGGACAACGCGAACATAGAGGTCAATGTCTTACACTTCCGCGAATGCGCCCCATGTCCACGAATGTGAAGATCAAGATCCTTTGCTTCTGTGAACGCGACCCCTGAAGCGCTAACGCGAAGACCAAAATTGGTCTGGACTAGCTAATGTATATCAACTAGTTTTGGAAATTTCCCTAACTCTAGTGGGGTGCTCAAAATTTGTGCGAAATCCTGTGCATAAAATGGATTATGCTACCCCACCAAATTCGACGTTACGAACTAAGTGACGCAGTCGAAATTTCCATCAGAGGTCGTATCGACAAAATGTGGGTCCCACACCCAAGCATAATAATTTTGCTATTTCCACAAGAGGGCTCAAAATAAGATCGGAAGCCTCGGTATATAAACAAAAGGTCGTTCTAGACCAAACTCGACATTTTATAGCTAACCACACTTATAGAATTTCAATGTGAAAACATTCGTACATTTTCCAATAATGTTGATCAAAGTCAACCTTAGGCCAAATTTCAAAGACTCAAGTGCCAAATGGCCTCAAACTCATATTGATTGCCTTGATACTCATGCCAACTATGTACTAGCCTAATTTTTCCATTCCAGAGGTGATGAAACCATCTAAATTTCGTTCTAAGGTCATTTTCATGGAGTTTTGACTGAATTCAACCATTCAAACTCTAAGGGCTCCAAAATAGGGTAATGGGTATAAAACTCAAATAAACCACCAAGCAACCGAACTGCTAGTGCCCATAAGTAATAAATTGCTTAGGATCGCTATAAGAAAGATCTAAACACTAAAAAGTTCGTAGAAGGGAGAACATGACCTTGAGGGTCATTACAACATCACTACTAAAAGGACTTTTGTCCTCGAAAGTCAAAGGATAAAAAAGAACCCAAGGGAAAGAAAAGAGTAGAAAGATAGATCCGCAAGCTCCACCAGACCTACAAGTACCTTTTCGGGTCGGGCAACGCCAACCCCAGAACTCAAGCAGAGGGAAAACTCTCAAGTTCACTTCTCTTCTTTATATTCAAACCAACTTCCAATTCCTTTCTTTTGATACTAACTTTAACTCAACAAGGACAAACTACATCAAATGCAATAGTCTTATCCAAAATAAACCAAAACTACACAGATCCTTCAGAATTAGTAGACCAATAGATAAAATAAGATGATAAATAACTCCTAAGTCGAATTCTTTACTTTATACTATAAACTAAAGACTCTTTTGTAATCATGGGCATCTTATCCAATCTAAACTACAGTAACAGCTCTCAACACTATTTGAGCATTTCCCTAATAACCACGAACGATATACAAGCACCACCTGAATGATATGAGCAGGAAAAACTCAAAATAAATGAGTTAGCCCATGGCACACACCCAATGTTCAAATCCAATGACTCCCAAAACCAATAACTTTATTTTAGTTTGAAGTCTATCTTTCAAAACTAAAAAGGCTACGCCAATTGACAACCAAATCTATTGGTCGAAAGAAAATTTATACTGAGACCAACTCTAATGTAACTATAAGTAATATCCCCTAAAAATGTTGTGTACGATGTTTTAATTCTCGCCAAAAAAATAATACATCCTCTGTATTTTAGGAATAATTTTTCATAGGTAGTCCAAATTAGGTGATTCAAATTTCTAAGTAACCACAATATCATTACCTACAACTTTTGTGAGATCATATTTTATGTTTCGGAGGTTAAGTAGGTCAAATAAATTAATTTTTATAAGACAGGATGTTGTGACAAAATGGAGTATTTATAGAAGAAAAATCATATCTCACTTTAGGATACTCCAAATTGGTTGATTCTTGAACTACATGAATCTAGACTTCCATATCTACAATTCTTATGAAGACACAAAATCCTAATAAGGAATTTATCTTGTTCAAACGCAGCTCCAAAAAATAGTATTCTGTTAAAAAGAATTCATCTCACCTATGTGATCCCACACTTAGAGAAATCTTAGGAATGGAAATAATGAGCCTCCACCATGGATCATAAAGAGAAATGCGGTGTATGGTGAAGGTCATCGTCCCCAACCCCCATAGGTCTTCCATTTTCAAACTTTCTCTCATTCAAAAATTAATAGCCACACACACATTCAATCACATTCAGCACATTGAATAACAAAAATAGTTGAAATAATCAATAGTAACTCATGTTTTACCAATTAGAATCAATATTCAACCATAAATTCACACTCACAATCCTTGAATTTAAATTCAAAGTCGCACCACGTCCGAACTATCCCAACAATTATCCACAGATGACTATATCTACGGCCTTAGCCCTAATTGACTTCAACTCAAAGAATTCAGTGAGATACCTACTTGTTTCACTTCACTTTTAATCAAAAAGAATTTTGGAAACTCGAATCGGTGGGAGATGGATGGTTTTCAAGATTGTTGGGATTGGAGGATTTTTTTTTGTTCGTTGCTTTGTAGTGGAGAAGGGAATGATCCATTTGTTTTGTTGGGAATGGGTTAAACCCCAATTAACCTGGGCAAATATGGGATCGGTTCAAACTGGATTGAGCTAAAAATTAATTATCCTCCTAGATTTCACGGCTCATGAGGAATGCTCATGAAGAGCACCACGAGCCATATTCCCATTTGTGGTGGTGGAATTAGAGAAAGAGAGAGATAGTCTAACATGGGGTTTATGGAAGGCTAAATGGTCCGTGAAGTTCATTACGGGGCCGTAAAACCTACCATGAACCTGGGTCTTATTATGCCAGTGTTTATCACGGCTCTCCACCACGGGTCATGGTGCCTTATACGGTTCGTATAGGTGTTCGTGGTAGGACCCTATGGGAAATAAATATTTTCTCCTCCGTTGAGACTATGCACTCATAGAACATACCATGATACTATAAAAATATCAAATAACATAATTTAATATATCCACTATAAATATAATAACAATAACAATAATAATAATAACACGAGTATTTTAAATTATACTTTCTAATGATGATATATGCATGCATTATGTATGGGCTGATATAAAGTTTTTGGTTATGAATATTTTCAAGTCAATTTCATAATTTTTAAGTCAATTGATCATGCATTCATGTCTTACCCTAATTTCAAGTATAAGCTATGATCATGAATTTCCAAGTATGAATTATGTCTATGTAAATATAATTTTAATGATGAAAGGACAATTCTCACATTATAAGTATGTTATGAAAATAAGCCACCCCATGATTTCAAATCTATAATCATGACTATGATATATGAAATTTTAATTTCTATGCTATGTATGTATTCCGTAGTATTTAACTTAGCACCAAATGTGGACTTGAGGTGGGGGCTCATAGTACGGGATCATTATATAAAGTCTCTTTTCTCATAAATATGTACCACCGTAGGATTGCCTTTTTGCCTAGATAGTGGATCCACGTATAGTATATGTGTGACCCGCCTAGCGGGGTAGAGTCTACCTTGACAAGTAGATTCCCCTTTTTCTTCATTGTATGGGGAGACAACGGAATTCCATATTATAGCTCGCCTGGTCTTATTTTCGCTTATGGTTCCTATCCCACATATGTATGATCTCTTATGTATACTATGATTTTTAAATTATTCTTTTTGAATGCTTGGGTCAGTATGATTTTCTCATGACTTTACCTATCTCATCTTACCATGTGATTTACTTAACCATTGCACTCCATTATTTACGTTATATATCACGCCCATATTCTTAGTACATTCAAATGTGCTAATGCATACTTTTTGCCTACATTCTCTCATAATGTAGAGGTTGAGGTTGAAGATCACACTCATCTACGTGGCTAGTTAAGCTTTTCAATCAAGTGTTGTGGTGAGTCCTCATTTATCAAAGACTAGTTATCCAGTAGTCATTATTTTCAAAGACTTTTTCTATGTATCATATTAAGGGTAAACTAGGGACATGTCTTAGCCCCCGCCCATATTCATTAGTGGAGGCATCTAGTTGGACAAATATTTCGATTCTATGTTGTCATGTGTCGGTCTTAGATTTCTATTCATGATTTAGACTCTCTTATGATGTTTTCTCTTTTACTTTACCTTATGTATGCTTATGATATGTACAATAGGCTTCGTTGGATCCCTTCGGGGTTTCTATCGCTATGTTACAACTAGGCCCTAGGTCGGATCATGACAAACTTGGTATCAGAGCACAAAGTTAATTTTCAAGTATCCTAGGGTGTCCAACATGCCGCATCAAGTACAGTCTTATTCATGGTATGAGGCACGCCACACTTATGAGTAGGAGTCTATGAGGCATTTTAGTAATTCTCACTTCTTTCATTATCCATGTCGTACTATAGAGTTTACCATAAAACTCCTTCTCCCTGACAGTCTTTCTTTGCAATTTTCAGAAAGATGGCCCCAAGAAGACCACTATTTCCAAGGGGAGATAAATTTAATAAAGCCCAAGCTCTCTCGGCTCCTCAAGACAATGGTCCTCTACCAGAACAAGTGACTAATACGGAGTTCCAAACCGCTATTACTATGCTAGATAGAGTAGTGAACAACCAAGGTGTTGTGGCCCCTCTTACTGTTCCTAGTACGACCTCAAGAGTACAGAATTTTGCACGAATGAATCTTCTGGAGTTTTATGGCTCAAAAGTCAATAAGGATCCTCAAGATTTTATTGGCGAGGTCTATAGATATTGAGTATTATGGGGTTGACTTCAGAAGAAAAAGCAGAATTGGCAGCTTACCAACTTAAGGGTGTTTCTCAAATATGGTACACTCAATGGAAGTTAGAGAAGGTGGATGAAGGTCTTAATGAATGGGATGCGTTCAAACTTGCTTTCCTTGATCACTTTTTTCCTTTTGAGTTAAGGGAGGCTAAAGTGTTGGAGTCCACAAATCTTCTACAAGGCAATATGGGGATGAGGTACTATACCCTGAAGTTTACTAAGCTACCCAAGTATGCTCCTTCAATAGTTGCCGATCCATGTGCACAAATGAGTAAATTCATATCTAGGATGTCTGACTTAGTTACTAAGGAATGTCGCACCGCTATGCTTGTTAAGGAGATGGACATATCTTAGCTCATGACTTTTTCCAAACAAATTGATGGAGAAAAGCTCAAAGAAATAAGGATGATGTATTCTAAGAGGGTCTGGTATGAAGGTGGGTTCTCCAATGCTAGGACCATTGGTAGCAGTAGACGCTATCATCAAGGCTAAAGCTCAGGGAAGAAGTTTTCTAAGGATAGGGTTCCATACCTTAAAGCTCAAGGAAAATGAGGTATAAATACTAGTAACCCTTCTTTTCCAAAGTGTGCAAAGTGTGGAAAGAATTATGGAAGAAGGTGCTTGATGGGAATGGATGCTTTCTATGGATATGGCAAGGTGGTCCATAAGAGATCCGAGTGCCCCCTTGTTTCCAACAAGGGTGGAGAAGGTTGTTCTCTAGGAGGCCAAGTGCAACAAGGCGCCCAAGCTCAAACTAAGAGTGGCCAATGCAATAATTGATTTTATGCTTTCCATGCTAGGCAATAGGTTGATGAGGCTCCTGATGTGGTCACGGGTATGTTATGAGTCTTTAACTTTGATGTTTATGTATTGCTTGATCAGGGTGCCAACTTTTCTTTTGTTACTCCTTACATTGCTATGAGATTTGATGTGTGCCCCGATGTGTTAATAGAACTTTTTTTCTTTTATACTCCCATTGGTGATTCGGTGTTAGCCAAGAGAGCTTATAGAAATTGTCCCTTATGGGTATTGCACAGATTTATCCCGTGTGACCTTATGGAACTTGATACGACTGATTTTGACATCATTCTTGGTATGGATTGGTTACATGCCTCTTACACATCTTTATATTGTAGGACTCGTGTGGTTAAGTGTCACTTTCCTAATAATCCTATTCTTGAATGGAAAGGCAACGATTCAGTGGTTAAGTATCGATTCATTTCATGTATTAAGGACCGAAAAATGATTTCCAAAGTGTGCATTTATCACATTGTGCGAGTTGGGGACATCACTTCCAAAACTCCTACTGTTGAGTCGGTCCCTATAGTTAATGAGTTCTTCGATGTGTTTCTCGGGGACTTGCTCGGTATTCTTCCCAAAAGGGAAATTGACTTTGGTATAGATATCCATCCCGATATCCAACCTATTTTTATACCTCCTTACCGTATGGCTCCGGCGGAACTTAAGGAGTTGAAGGAATAATTGAAGGATTTTCTAGATAAGGGTTTATAAGACCAATTATTTCACCATGGGGTGCTCTCGTGTTATTTGTTAGGAAGAAAGATGGGTCACTCCGAATGTGTATAGACTATCGACAATTGAATAAGGTCACCCTAAAGAACAAATATCCAATTTCAAGGATATATGACTTGTTTGATCAGTTACATGGAGTAGGCTACTTCTCTAAGATTGACCTCCACTCCGGTTATCATCAATTGAGGATAAGGGAGTGTGATATTCCCAAAACGGCTTTTTGAATGAGGTATGGTCATTTTGAATTTGTAGTAATGTCATTTGGTTTGACTAATGCTCCCGCTATATTCATGAATTTGATGAATCGTATTTTTAAGCCATATTTGGACATATTTGTAGTGGTGTTCATTGATGATAACTTGATTTATTCTCGACATGAGTAAGATCATATGGGTCACTTGAGGATTGTGTTGCAAATATTAAGAGAAAAGTAATTATCTGCTAAATTTAGTAAGTGCGAATTTTGGCTAATGGAGGTTACATTTCTTGGCCATGTGGTATCCGGTGATGGGATTAAAGTAGATCCAAAAAAGATGGAGGCGGTTAAGAATTGGCCTAGACCATTATGTCCTTCGAATATTAGAAGCTTTTTGGGCTTATCTGGATACTACAGAAGGTTTGTTGAAGGGTTCTCATCTATTGCTTCGCCTTTAACTAAGTTGACACAAAAGAATGCAAAATTCCAATGGTCAGAAGAATGTGAGAAAAGTTTCCAAATATTGAAGGATCGTCTTATGTCAGCTCCTATTTTGACATTGCCCGGAGGTTCGGATGGGTTTGTTGTTTATTGTGATGCTTTGCATAATGGTTTGGGTTGTGTCTTGATGCAACATGGTAAGGTTATAGATTATGCCTCTCAACAACTTAAGGTGCATAAAAGGAACTATCCAACCCATGATCTTAAAATTACGGCGGTTGTGTTTGCGTTGCAAATTTGGCATCATTATCTTTATGAAGTGCATTTTAATGTGTTTACCACCACAAAAGCTTTCGATATGTGTTTAGTCAAAGAGACTTGAACCTTAGGCAAAGGAGGTGGCTTGAACTCTTAAAAGACTATGACATAAGTGTATTGTACCATCCGGGTAAGGCAAATGTTGTAGACGATGCCCTTAGTCGGTTGTCTATAGGTAATGTTGCACATGTT
The DNA here is from genome assembly GCF_947179165.1 of Solanum dulcamara. Taxonomy (NCBI): domain Eukaryota; kingdom Viridiplantae; phylum Streptophyta; class Magnoliopsida; order Solanales; family Solanaceae; genus Solanum; species Solanum dulcamara. The sequence goes on along the minus strand of NC_077241.1, from coordinate 32,599,669 downwards.
AAGAAAGATAAAAGAGAATTGGTTAAAGAGGTCCATAGATTGGCAAGTTTAGGTATGCATTTGGTTGATTCCAATGATGCACGCATTTTTATGTATAATGATTTGGAATCATCTCTTATGGCAGACGTTAAGGCCAAACAATACGATGATTCAATTTTTATCGAATTGAATAAGTCGGTTGCCAAAAAATCTTTTGAGGCTTTCTCCCTAGGATAAGATGGGGTACTATTTTACCAAGGTCATTTGTGTGTTCCAAATGTTGATGGATTAAGAGAGTTGATATTGAATGAGGCTCATAGTTCTCGATATTCAATTCATCCGGGATCCACCAAGATGTATCGTGACTTAAGGGAAGTATATTGGTGAAATGGCATGACGAAGGACATAGCGCAGTTCGTGTCTAAGTGTCCTAATTGTCAACAAGTGAAAGTTAAGCATCAAAGGCTGGGAGGTTTAACTCAAGAAATCAAAATTCGTACATGAAAGTGGGAGGATGTGAATATGGACTTTGTCACGGTTTTTCCTCATACTAAGAGACAACATGATTCTATTTAGGTCATTGTGGATCGAATGACCAAATCGGTACATTTTATACTAGTCCAGACTTCTTATGGTGCCGAAGACTATGCTAGGTTGTACATTCGCAAACTTGTGAGACTTCATGGTGTTCCTTTGTTGATTATATTAGATAGAGGTACTCAATTTAGTTCACATTTTTGGAAGTCATAAAGGTCTTGGTACTAAAGTCAAGGTAAGTACCGTTTTCCATCCTCAAACCGATGGACAAGCCGAAAGAACAATTCAAACCTTGGAGGATATGTTAAGGGCATGTGTGATTGATCTTAGAGGAAGTTGGGATGACAATTTTCCATTGATTGAGTTTGCCTACATTAATAGTTATCACTCTAGCATCCAAATGGCTCCTTTTGAAGCCTTGTATGGGAGAAGATGTAGGTTTCCAGTAGGGTGGTTTGAAGTAGGTGAGATGGCATTGATTGGTACAATTTTGGTAATTGATGCAATGGAAAAAGTAAGGCTCATAAGAGAAAGATTTAAAATGGCTCAAAGTCATCAGAAGTCCTATTCGGACACTAGAAAGAGATAGCTTGAATTTCATGTGGATGATATGGTGTATTTGAAGATTTCACCTATGAAAGGGGTAATTCAGTTTGGTAAGAAAGGGAAGTTTATCTCTAGACATATAGGATCCTATAGGATATTGAAGAACATTGGCAAAGTAGTATATGAGTTAGACTTGCCACTTGAGTTGGCTTTGGTTCATCCGGTATTTCATGTGTCAATGTTAAGGAAGTTTGTGGGTGATCCAAATTCTATTGTGCAAATGGAGAATGTAAGTATTGAAGAGAATTTGACCTATGAGGAGGTATCGATTGAGATTTTTGACCGGCAAGTGAAGAGGTTAAGAAATAAAGACGTTGCATCCGTCAAAGTGTTATGGAGGAATCAATAAGTAGAGAGTTCTACGTGGGAATCGAAATTAGTATATCTTTCCTTCCACTCAAGCCTAATGGTACTAATTTGCTCATGATCAAATTGATTAAACTCCTACATTTCAGTTCCATATGTCATTCATATGCATGCATGATTAATGAAAATGATTTTCTCAAAGACTATGTTTTATGTTAATTATGAAGTTTGCATGTTCTATGCATTTTTCGAAGTGTCCTCATGTTCATGTTGGGTTGTTAGTTATTTTTCAATGTCCTTCCCATATTAGTTAAATCTCATTCGAGGACGAATGTTCCCAAGGAGGAGATATTGTAACATCCCTCAAAATGTTCATAAGTGCCTTAAGAATGCCTTGGGAATGGGTCCTCAAATAATGTATCATCCTCAATCTTTTTGGAAAATCTGAGTTCAGAATATCGATCAAGGGGTCAAAACCTTTGGAAAAATATCTTGGCAGATTTTTAGGACCCGTATATCGAAAGATAGATTTTCAAAGGAATTGCGTAGAATAGTAAGGTGCACGATAAGTCCGCGTCGCGAACCTGGAAGCGTGTTTTTGGCCGAATTTAGTTTTTTTAGTAAGGACGTTTTAGACTTTTCCCAAATTGTTAGCTAATGAACCTAGATGTTTTTAGGACCTAATTCAACTCTATAAATCGATATAAACCTCTAATTCTATTCATTCTTCTACAATTCACCTACTCAAATATTTATCTCTCTACAAAACACTCTCAAGGACTCTATTGAAGACTTCAAGTAAATTCACTCAAGCTCTCCATCAAAGCTCTTAAGTTCTTCCAAATTAATTGGTGTTCTACTTAAGGTATGTGGGTATTAATTCATGGATCCTTTCATGCATGAATCTCAATCAATTCCTCAAGATTTTTCTATCAAATTAAAATATAGTATTTTATGGGTTTTATGATCTCTACTCCTATTGCATGAATTTTAATTCAAAGTATGATCATGAGTCTATTTTGATATAAATTGGTGGTTATTGCATTAAATTGAAGAGGTTTTCCATGAATACTCCTATTTTGATTTCTAGGGTTCATGATGTAAATTATGAGTATTTTCAATAATACTTCCTAATGATACTATCTACATGAATTATGTATGGGCGGCTGATATAAAGTTTATGATCATGCATGTTTTCAAGTCAATTTCATGATTTTCAAGTCAATTGATCATGCATTCATGTCTTAGCCTAATTTTAAGTATAAGCTATGATCATAAATCTCCAAGTATGAATTATGTCTATGTAAGTATAATTTTATTGATGAAAGGAAAATTCTCACATTACAAGTATGTTATGAAAATGAGCTACTCCATGAATTCAAACCTATGATCATGACTATGATATATGAAATTTTGATTTCTATGCTATGTACGTATTCTGTGGGATTTAACTTAGCACCAAATGTGGACTTGCGATGGGGGTTCGAAGTACAGGGTCCTTATATAAAGTATCTTATCTCATAACTACGTGCCACCGTAGGATTGCCTTTTTCCCTAGATAGTGGATCCACATATAGCATATGTATGACCCACCTAGTGGGGTAGAGTCTACCTTGGCAACTAGATTCCCCTTTTTCTTCGTTGTATGAGAAGATAATGGGATTCCATGTTATAGCTCGCATGGTCTTATTTTCAGTTATGGTTCCTATCCCACATATGTATGATCTCTTATGTATGCTATGGTTTTTAAATTATGCTCTTTTAATGCATGGGTCAATACGATTTTCTCATGACTTTACTTATCTCATCTTACCATGTGATTTACTTGACCATTGCACTCCATGATTTACGTTGCATGTCACGCACACATACTTAGTATATTCCAACATACTAATGCATACTTTTTGCCTACATTGTCTCATAATGTAGGGGTTGAGGTTGAAGATCACACTCATCTACGTGGCTAGTTAAGCTTTCCTATCAAGCGGTTGTGGTGAGTCCTTATTTATTGGGGACTAGTTATCGATTAGTCATTATTTTCAAAGACTTTTTCTATATTACATATTGAGGATAAGCTAGGGACATGTCTTAGCCTCCTCCCATATTCATGAGTAGAGGCATCTAGTTGGACAAATATTTTGAGTCTATGTTGTCATGTGTCGCTCTTAAATTTCTATTCATGATTTATATACTTTTATGATGTTTCCTCTTTTACTTTACCTTATGTATGCTTATGATATGTACAAGAGGATTGGTTGGAGTCCTTCGGGGTTTCGATCGCCGTGTTACGCCTAGGTCCTAGGTCAGGTCATGAAAAAAACACACTATAATGGACGACAACTAAGTGACGACCTACTAACAGAAGTAAACATAAATGTCACATAGAGGCCAAAAGGACCGCATCAACTAAATCTCTTCACAGAAAGATTAGATAAATAAGAACAAGGACAGTAACTACATTCAAACAACAGACCAGCCTTTATACCGCCACAAATTCGCAAGTAGTCTGAAAACACCTCTCGAGCCTCTGTGTGTCCAGAAGGTTCACTCATAAACAAGTAAACCCATACAGGATCCCATACTACCGATAGTATAAACAATTATGCTGGTGAAAAGAAATGCATCTATGAATGAGAGTTATGCAATAAAATATATAGTAACATCAGTTCTAAGTATCTCATACAAAGATGTATACATCTACATCCAATCCTGTCCAGGAACTAGGGCCCATGCACCTCTCTAGGATCATTGTGAGGAACTCGAGAATGCCCCTATATACCTATATGGTCCTAATTCAGGTTGTATATCAATATAGATATCAATCTATATATTCAATCATCTAGAATCCACTATATCGCAGTGGCCGGAGATAATAGTTAAATCAGTATAAAAAGGGTCGGGCACTCTCTCCAGCCAAACCAATATAAGAAAATAAGCACATCTTCGATGCCACCAGTCCACTATAAATAGTAATAATAAAGGTAGAACAACCCCCATTTAGAAAATCAGTATAAAATAGTTTGGGTTACAACTCAGCTTTCTCAAATCAATGCTAAGAACCAATGCATGCACTAAGATCGACTACATCCGTGAGAAAATAAGACTCCAATTTAATGCTTTCCATCACCAGCACCCAAAAAATATGCAATCATATACAATAATGGTACCACAAGCACGTTACCCTCTAGAGCATAAAAACAGGACTAACACAAGCAACCAACTCCTAACCAAGGCTTGGGGCTCAAATCTACTCCTCTAACTCAACAACAAGGCTCAAAAGGAAGCTCAACCCTAACTGAGTAACAAGGAGAAGGATATGAGGAAAGAAGTGTTCAGCAAGCCAATCAATAGCTCCAGATCCAACTAAAGTACAACCCCGAGAGTACAAACATAGCTTCTCCTACCAAATGGCAAAAAGGAAAATATGGAGGATTCTAACTCAAAATCCAAAAATGAGGCCCAATAGTGAAGGACACCATGTCTCAGGGATTTTCGCCATCAATGGTTACATCAACTAAGGGTCAACCCGAACTCAATTCTAAGGCACAATTCTTTTAACAACAACATCGAACAAGCCACCTAAAATAGGCTAATTCAGGCCAAACTAAGGCATAATCAATAATTTACCAACTAAATTGAACGTCTAATAAAGGTAACCTAGCTTAAGGCTCATATGGGACAACAAAGCAAGAAACAAAAAATCAAGCATAACCCATCACATACAATCCAAACCACCAATAATATATACTAAAATTTACCTGATGAAGCTCAATCAAAGGAATAAAGACCGTAGCCTACCTCGAAGCTGCACATGCATGCTCCAAGTCTATTTCTTGATATCTTTCCCCACCAAAATCACCTCTAAATGCCTACATGCTATTAAAATATCAATTACCTTATCAATATGGATACCAAAATTGAATTTTTCAAAGACGTACCTAAATTGGGTCAAAAACAAAATTATGGGACCCACAATGGGAATCTAAAAATTAACTTCACAAAAAGGTTGATTTGGTCTTAAAGAACTTATTCCCCAAATTAGAGCACTATTCGACGCTCGAAATCAAGGAAAATAACCCATGAATAAAGTTCACCATTAAAGCCCTAAAGTAAGTTAGGGCAGCCCCTATTGGCCAAAAATTACCTCCACACAATGCTCCCCGCACTTCCCCAAAAACTCCAACACATAGCCACGATCAACCTAAACAATAAGCACTTAGAATCACTCAATTTGGAGCTTCCTAGCTCCCAAAATCACAAGAATGGTCTGAAATAGCTGTTGGTATTAATTGAAAGACCAGCCACCAAACCTCTGTGAACGCAGGGACCAGGTCCACGAATGCAGATAGAAAGCTTTCTCTTCTAGTGAACGCGGGGACCAAGTCTGCGAACACAGAGGAAAAGCTCCCTAACCTCCATGACTATGGGGACGAGGTCCGCAAAAGAAGAGGGAAATTTTCCTCTTCTCCACGAACACTGGGACCAAGTCTACGAACATGGATACCAACCCAAGGTGCACCAGCAAGGGCTGCACTAGCTCAAACTTGAGCTTTGAGAAAGCTCCGATGGGGTGATCAGGATTCCTTTGGAATCCCGTACGTGCAAATAGACTATGCTACCCCACTAAATTTAAAGTTTCAAACTCAATAGCACAATAAAAATTTACATCCCACATCGTCCCGACAAAAATTGGGTTTGAGACCCAAGTGTTATTTTTGCCAATTCTACAAAAAGGATTAGAATGAGACCAAAAGCCTCGGTAACCACATGAAAAGTGGTTTTAGACCAAACTCGATATTTTAGAGCTAACCACATTGATAGGATTTTAATCCAAGCAAGTTTACAAAGAATATAGACCAAAATCAACCTTAGGCTAAAGTTTGAGGACTAAAATGCCTAAAGGATCAAGCTCGCACCAATGGACTCAAGACTTTATTTGAGCATACTTCTAGCCTAAATTGACCATTTTGTAACTGATGGAACCATTAGAATTCCATTATGAGTTCATCTTCCTAGAGTTTTGATCGAAGTCGACCATTCAAACTCCAAGGGATCTAAACAAGGAAATTGTCATAAAACCCAAACGAATGATCAGAAGACTAAACTGTCAGTGTCGGCAAGTCATAAATGACTGGGGGTTGCTATAGGAAATCTCTAAATGCTAAACAGATCGAAAAAAATGAAAATGGCCTTAAGGGTCCTTACAGAATGTTACCTTCAACATCGACACTTGGAGTAACGAATAGATATGGGTACTTGGCTTTCATATCCTCCTCTTCTTTCCATGTAGCGTACTCAACAAATTGATATCTCTTCAAGACTTTGATTGAAGCAACCTCTTTGGTTCTTAATTTATGAACTTGATGATGAAAAATTTGAACAGGAATCTCCTCGTATGATAAGCTATCTTTCACACCAATGTTTTCTATAGGAACAACGAGGGAAGGATCTCCCAAGAATTTCTTAAGCATGAAAATATGGAGCACTGGGTGTATAGTGGCTAACTTTGATGGAAACTCTAACTCATAGGCAATGTTATCACTCTTTTAATAATCTGATAGGGACCAATATAAAAGGGACTAAGCTTCCCCTTCTTCCCAAATATCATGGCACCTTTCATGGGTGAAACTTTTAGATACGTCCATTCATCTACCTCAAACTCTAATTCACCTCTCCTAAAATTAGTGTAAGAATTTTGATGACTTTGGTGTAGTTTTCAACCTTTCTTGAATAACTTTCCCCTTCTCCATATATTAATGAACTAAGTCTAGACCTATCATCTTAGCTTCACCAATATTGAATAAACCAATTAGCGACCTATAGCTCCTCCCATAAAAGGATTCATAAGGAGCCATCTGAATACTTGAATGAAAATTATTATTGTAAGCAAACTCAATAAGAGGGAAGTGATCATCCTAAGTACCTTTGAAGTCAATGAAACAATATCTCAACAAATCCTCAAAAGTCTGAATTTTATGATCTTTCTAACAATCTATTTGAGGAATGAAGGCGGTATAATTTTTACCTTTGAACCCAAACATCTCTAAAATGACTTCCAAAGCTGTGCAGTGATTTGAGCACCTCTAATTGAGATGATACACAAGGGAACTCCATGCAATATGACTATCTCTCGAATGTATAAGCTTGAATAATCCTCTGCTAAATCTATAGTCTTAACAAACAAGACGTGATCTGATTTGGTCATTCTATCCACAATCACCCATATCAAACCATGTTGTCTACTAGACCATGATAAACCTATAATGAAATCTATATTGATGTAACACCCTTTAAAAAAGTTGTATATGGCATTCCAATTTTCGATGAAAATGATACTTCTTATGTATTTTGGGCATATATTTTTATAAGGTGGTCTAGCATAGGTGATTCAAATTTTTGAATAACCCCAACATTATTACCTACAACTTTTGTGATACCATAGCTTAAGATTCGGAGGCAAAGTAGGTCAGATAAATTAATCTTTGCAAGACCTGGTGCGGTGATGAAATAAAGTATTTGTAGATGAAAAATCATTTATCACTGTAGAATTCTCTAAATCATTTGATTCTTATACGAAATTAAATAAGACTTCTAGAGCTACAATTCAAATGGAGACATTAAATCCTAATTAGAAAGTTATCTTATTCAAACATAGCTCCAAAAAAGGGTATTCCATAAAAACAAGACTCATCGCACGAACCATAGAAGATCGAGATCCATTTGACATCACCCATGACATCAATAGTCCTCCATTTGATATCACCCATGACATCATAATCCTCCAATAACTTTTTAGATTTTTATTTACAATTATTTTAATTATTGTTCGATCTCTCCTTCACACCTATAAATACCCATCTTATTTCATTATTTCATTCATCAAGCTTTATCAAGAACCTCTTCTCTATATATATTTCTTTACTTATTTTCAAAATATAGTTTTAGTTCTTAGTAGTGTAGAAATACTATTCCAATGATTCATATACTTCGAGAAATACACAAAATGCTCCAGCGAGGAGAAAAGTCTAGGTTACAATAGTGTTCATTATATCTTTCAATTTTGAGTAAAGCTTCAAATTACATGTATGTAAGGCTTCAATGAGAGTATTCCTTCCACTGTCATGCCTAAAGTATTTTTATTATATGATAAATTATATTATTTTTTTTTAAGCTTTACTTTAAGATATGTGGGTGTTTATCTATGGGTTCTTTCACCTATTGAGTTCAAAACTCTTTCAACTAAGTATCTTGATTTCAAATAAGATTTTCTTATGGGTAATTCTGATTTCTACTAAAGAGCATTAATCATGGTTAAACTAATAATTATTAGTTGATTTTGATGCAAAATGATTTCATATGTATGAATTGATAGTTTGCAAGTATTTTCTCTATTTAGCTCTTTAGAGGTTGTTGAAATTCATAGTGAGCTGTTTAAAGCCTGATTTTTAATTGATGGATTTCAAAGTATTTATGCATAATTTCATTAACATTCATGTTTGAAAGTTGAAGTGATTTGAACCCACCTAGTTTTACTATGTTTTCAATAAAGTTTGACTTGAAAGCTTTGACTCCAAATGAATGTTTATGAAACCAATGTCTATGATCAAAAGGGAGTCTTATAAAATAAAAGAATGATGGATTCTTGTTGCAATAAGGACAATTCATACATATTTGAATTACCAAAGGTTTTAATGAGCTATTTTACTGAATATGATATTTTGAATTCTCAAGTTATATGCTATAACTATTTTCAAGTATTAAATTATTATGTGGGATTGACTTAGCACTGAATGGTTCATTCAGGTGGGATTCGATAAGGGAATCCTAGTATCAACCTCTTGTCTCATTAACTATGTGCCAACATAGGAGCCCTTGTAGGCTTATGCTAATGGATCCATGAAATCCCATAAAGTTCAAGTTAAAATGTAAAGTTGGCGGAGTTCTACCCTTGGTAAGTAGACTCCTCGGCCAACGTAAGGGGTTATGTTAGATTTTATGTAATAGCTCATATGGTCTTAATGTCGGTTATAGTCAACTTCCCACAAATGAACGTTTCAAATGCTATTTACATGATTACCCATGCATGTATATATCCACATATGTATGATTTAAATGATATCTACTTGATTACTCATACATGCACTCATTTATGTACTTTACCTTATAAATGTCCAAAATATTTTACTTTGTAATTCATGCCTACATACTTAGAATATTAAAAGTACTAACTCATACTCTTTTGTATACATGATATCACCATGTCGGGAGCGGTTCTCCTCCTTGTTCTCCTCTACGTGCCTAATTGAGATTTTATTTCAAGGCTATTTTTGGTGAGTTCCCATGTTCCGAGAGCATAACTCTATTATATTTATATATTATGATATGTTCAGATCTTTAGACACTTACTATGGCACTTCTTTCTATTATGATTGAACGTGAGCTAGGAACTTGTCTTAGCCTCGTTAAATCTAAAAGTTAGAGGTATTGTTGAACATATATAAGTTGAAGATTTACTATTATGATTTCCACTTGTTTATTTATTGCTATTACCTATGAAAGGCTAAAAGAATGTTAAGAGGCTTGCTTGAGGTACTTTTAGGTTTCTCATTTGTTATGTCACATCTAGGCCCTAGGCTTGGGTTGTGGTAAACTTGGTATCAGATCTTGAGGTTTTGAATGGTCCTCGGAGTCCAACATACCCTATCAAATAGGATATTGTTTATGGTTGTGAAGCGTGCCATAACTATAAATAGGAGACTATAGGATGTTTAGGAAAGTTTTCACTTTTTTCAAATTCATGTCATGCCTTAGAGTATCCTAAGCTTTTCTCTAACTAACGACCCATTTCATTTTCTCTAGATAATGACTCATGGAAGAAAACCTCCAAGAACAAGGGTTGACGATGAGGACTAAGATCCTCTGGTACCCAATGCCCCATATTATGAGGAAAGGATAACCCATGTCAAGTTTCTCAATATCATTATGTTGTTGGCTCAAGTCTTAGGCAACCAAGGGCATTAAGGTGTTACTCCTCCCCAAATGCAAAATTTGGCCTCTAGGATTTGGGATTTCCAAAGGTTGAATACGCCCGAGTTCGATAGTTCTAAACTAGATGATGACCCTATGGAGTTGATTAATGAAGTATACAAAATTATGTCTATTATGGGTGTGAAACCAAATTAGAATACCGAGCTAGTAGCCTATCAACTCAAAGGTATAGCTCGAGTGTAGTACGAACAATGGGTTGTTAAGAGGGATGAAGAAATGGGACCTATAGGATGGGAAGAGTTCAAAGGTTCCTTCATAGACCATTTCTTCCAATTGGATCTAAGGGAGGCCAAAATCCAAGAGTTCATCAACCTCCATCAACGGAGTATGAGCATGAGGGAGTATGCTCTCAAATTCACTATGTTGTCAAAGTATGCTCCTTTCATGGTCTCCGACCCAAGAGAAAAGATGAGCAAATTTATATTTGATGTCTCAATATTGGTGTCCAAGGAGTGCAAAATGGATATATTGGTCAAGGAGATGGACATCTCTTGGTTAATGACTTACACAGAACAAATTGAAGAAGACAAGCTGAGAGAGACATCAAGGGGGTTTAAAAATGCTAGAGTGGATGGTGGAGGGTTTAACCCTCAAAGGTCTGATTATGGTAACAATGGCAAAGGCCAAGGTGGGCAACGGTTTATAGGAAAAGGTTCCACCAATACTCCTGCTCCAAGTTTTAACAAGGACAAAGGTGCTAACCCAATAGTTCCAAAAGAGAATGTTGGAGCTCAAACTTTTCCTGCTTGCAAGAAGTATGGAAGGACTTACAAAAGGAAATGCTTAGCCTACTCTAAAGCATGCTTCAAGTGTAGCAAGTTGGTCTACCATGCTAAGGATTGTAGAGGTGGTGTTGGTAGGCCTCAAGGCTAAATTGCTCATGGTCAATAAGCCCAAAGAGGTAGCTAACACACCAATCGCTTTTATCCCTTGCATGGGAGACAAGCGGTTGAGGACGCACCCAATGTCGTTATCAGTATTATTAAAGGTCTTTCATTTTAATGTGTATGCATTATTAGATTCGGATGTAAATTTATTATTTGTTACTCCATTACTTCCTAATAGGTTTGATGTGTCACCCGAAATGTTATTAGAGCCTTATTTGGTGTCTGCCTCATTGGTGAGTCGGTTATTACTAGAAAGGTCTATAGGGGTTCTCCCATGACTATCTTGCATAAAGTTATTCCTTATGATGTCATTGAGATTGACATGGTAGATTTTGATGTCACTCTTGGGATGGAATGGTTACATGCATCTTATAGTTCCATAGAATGTAGGACTCATCGAGTCAAGTTCTAATTTCTAAATGAGTCTGTTATTGAATGGGAGGGTCATGATTCAGTAGTGAAGGGTAAGTTCATTTCTTATCTTAAGGCATGAAAATTAATTACTAAGAGTTGTATTTACCACATTGTGATGGATATGGATGTTGACTCTGAAAGTCCTCCTCTTGAATCGATTTCCATAGTCAATGAGTTCCCCGATGTCTTTTTTGATGACCTTTCTAGTGTATCTCTAAAAAGGGAAGTTGATTTTGGTATCGATATCCTCCTCGATACCCAAACTAACTCTATTTCTCCTTATCAGATGGCTCCAGCAGAATTAAAAGAGTTGAAGGAATAATTAAAGGAGTTGTTAGAAAAGGGGTTGATAAGGCCAAGTATTTCTCCATGGGGTGCTCCTGTGTTATTTGTGAGAAAAAAGGATGGATCGCTTCGAATGTGCATAGACTACTATCAATTAAATAAGATGACCATTAAGAACAAGTACCCAATCCCTAAAATAGATGACTTATTTGATTATAAGAGGCAAGTCACTTCTACAAGGTTGATCTTTGGTCCAGCTATCACCAACTAAGGGTGAGGGAGTGTGACATTCCCAAAATGGCTTTCCGAATAAGGTATGGTCACTTTAAGTTTGTGGTGGCGAGTTTTAGGTTGATGAATGCACCGGCAATGTTCATGGGCTTGATGAATAGGGTGTTAAAACCTTACCTTGATACTTTTATAGTGGTCTTCATTGATTATATTTTGATTTACTCTCGGGGTGAAGAACAACATAAGAATCACTTGAGAGTTGTGCTTCAAATATTGAGGGATAGAAAATTGTTTGCAAAACTTAGTAAGTGTAAATTTTGGTTGAAGGAGGTGGAATTTCTTGGTAACATAGTATTTGGTGATGGGATCAAGGTTGATTCGATGAAAATGAAGGCAGTCAAGAATAGGCCTAGACCGTTATCTCTTTCAGACATTAGGAGCTTCTTAGGTCTAGCTGGATACTATAGAAGGTACATCGAAGGCTTTTCTTCCATCTCATCTGCTAGGACAAAATTAATCCAAAATAAATCCAAATTCATATGGATAGATGAGTGTGAGAAGAGTTTCCAGACCTTGAAAGATTGTGTTACTTTCGCTCCTATTTTGACTCTACCAAAAGGACTAGAAGGGTTTGCAGTTTATTGTGATTCTTCAAAGATTGGTTTAGGTTGTGCCTTAATGTAAAATTGAAAGGTCATAGCCTATGCTTCTAGGAAATTAAAGGTGCATGAGCTTCACTACCCTACCCATGAACTTGAATTAGCCGCCGTTATTTTTACTTTGAAGATTTGGCGGTATTACCTCTATGGGGTGCATGTGAATGTGTATACTAATCATAAAAGTCTTCAATTTGCATTCACCCAAAAGGACCTTAATCTAAGGCAAAGGAGGTGACTAGAACTCTTTAAGGACTATGACATGAGTGTGCACTATCATCTAGGTAAAGCCAATGTGGTTGCCGATGCACTTAGTAGAGTGTCTATGGGGAGTGTGGCCCATGTTGATAAACAGAAAAGGGAGCTGATGAAAGATGTTCACTAATTAGGTATATTAAGAGTGAAGTTGTGTGGTACCGATGATGGTGGTATGGTTTGTTATACCCTACACATTTGTACCTTGGAAGGTTCTTAAGCTTCTTAAGTTTCTTAAAAGGCTCTTAAGTTTCTTGAAAGGTTCTTAAGCTCCTTAGAAGGCACCGTATGAGCCGGATAATCTATAACGCTATCAAACAACTCTGAGAAAGGGAGAATGTGACATCCCATAGTAGGGAAGATTAGAAATATGGTTATAAGAATCTGAAAGAAGTTGGAGGCCAAGTAATGAGTCGTAGGACTCAACTTACTTACGTAAGCTACCAACTTGAAAATCTTACATTCTTAAGCTACTTGAGTTCATACCAAACTTACATAGCAAGGATTACATAGATTCGTAAAGTAAGACGAGATTATGAACCCATGAGGAGGAAAAGAAAGTTACATGTGGCAACAAGAGAGAGTGCCATGTGGCAGCAGCTGGAAGTGCCATGTGGCTGGAGCTGAAGCAAGGGGGTGGACCCCACCTGCCACATGACAGCCCATTATTGGAGGCTTGATGCGTTGGCCCAATAAGGGCCTGACACATGTCACCACTAAGGGGCTGACATGTGTCACCCCTAAAGTACCCTATATATATATATATATATATATATATATATATATATATATATATATATATATATATATATATATATATATATATATATGTTTTATGACTTTTAGTTCATCTTTATACTATAGTTTCATTCTTATCCAAGAAAATTCTAGAAAAAAAGAGAAGAAATATCCTTAAGCTAGAGAGAAAGAGAGTTACGGATTTGGGGAGAAAAAAAAGGTAAGTTCTCTGATTTTGTTCCCTGAATTAATTATATAGACTATACCATGAGGGTATGAAGGTTTTATTAATGTAAATTTATGGTTTGTATCAGCACCAAAAGGATAACAAACAGCCACAAAGTTTCAGCCGCGCTAGGAGAACTTCCGAGGCGAGTTTTGGCAAGTTTTGGCAAGTTTCGGGCAAGGTAACATTTTCCCTTTCAAATTGGAGTTTATGATGTTGTTATGAAGTATATTAAATGTATTAAATGAGTCTGGAAGTGGAAAAATTATATAAGGATGCTTGACGTTAGAAACAAACTAAATTGAAGTCGTTATAGTTAAATCAAAGTCGAGTAGTGTGTTGTGATTGCGGTGCTGCAGTTGCAGCTAGGTTGGTTGTGTGTTGCAGGGATGGAAAGTGTTCTAAAAAATGGTGTGGGTTCTTCTATTTTCAGCCACACAACCCTCCATTTTGTATAGTTAAAGGTTTTACGAAACAAAGATTAAAAACTCTATTTTGGTATCGTAGTTTTGAGTGAGTTGGTTGGAGTTTGTAGTGTGTAATGTTGAAGTGATTTACTTGTATATATGCTTCTGGTTGTAGTTGTTTATTTTCTATTGTAATTAAGTATGTAATTGGAAGTTTGGATAGGGTAAGTTATAGGGGAGTTGCTGCCCGATTTCCGGTAACTTCAGAACTTGTAATGAACTAGTCGAGGGAAATGGTTAGGGAAACGATTCCTATGGATACTTGGTTGTAGAGTTGGAAATTGGAGAGTTAAAGGATATTAACCTTAGTATTGTTTTCATGTTAAATAGGTTCAAAAGATGATGAGGCGAATGTGGTTAAGGTTATTCCATAAGAGGTATGTGGAGCTACCTTCTTTCTCTTGGCATGTTTTTGGCATAAGTATGTAAAGCTACCCTTCTTTTCCCTTGATATGTCCTTGACATAAGTTATGATGTTATGATGAGATATTTATGGTACCAAGTACCTTGATCGGTCGGGTATGGTATATGTTACTATCTAAGGATCGGATCGTACGTTCCTCGACATATGTTACTATATAAGGATCGGGCTGTACGTTCCTCAGCACATATGTATATGGTGACTACATGAGGGAAGGTAGAGAGTATGTAAAGATATCCCTTCTTTATTTTGACATGACTTAGAATTAAGTAAGGATTAATATAAGCTTTGGGAGTAATTCCATTCATAAGTCTCAAGGGTGATTCATGATTCTCGTTCTTAGAGATTCTCCGATAGTTAATGTCCTTGGATTTTATATGTTACTTTGTATCGTCTTGATTTATGCCTACGATTTCTAAGGCTCTTTTGATATGATCAATAGTGATATTTGAGGGGTGATTGGTATGACTATCATCCTGATTTTCAAATGACAATTCATCTTTTTTACTTCACTGAGACTTTGACAATGTTTTAAATTGCATATGGTTACTCACTACTCTACTCGTGTATACTTAACCCCTCCTATCACCGAGTCCCAGGCCGGGTACTTAATCATGCGCAATTCACTGCATTATCCACCGAGTCCCCCACTAAAGGGTCGGGTATTGTCATGACTCAACCTCATGGGCTGCGACTGGAGTCCAACCTGGACCCCCGTATACATATTTGTCAACTGTAGTCAAATTAAACTATGAGCAAAGCGATACTACTCACAAAAAACCCAATGAGTTAAAACTTTTTCGTGTATGTATGGCCTCTTTCATTCATATCATATCCTGAAAGAGAATGCAAGCCGACAAGACTGCCATAACATAAAAACATTTACAATGTGCCATATAGGCACAGCCGAAATAAACTCATGAACAACCCACACATACATATCTACAGACCTCTAAGAATAGGAACGACAACATATGACGGGACAGGGGCCCCGCCATACCCCTATGTAACCGAATATATACATCGGTGGCTTGGTACTAAAACTTGGCTCCGAATCAATAGAGCTTCTTCTAAACTTGCTGAGTAGAATCCTGAGCTGGTGGACTCCCAAAATCTGTATTGTACCTGTGAGCATGAAATGCAGCCCCCCCCCCCCCCCCCGAAGAAAGGGGGTCAGTACGATATATGTACTGAGTATATAAGCATAACATAACTGAGATAACAACTGAACTAAGGATGCAGGAAACCAAGTATAACATTTAATAGGGTATTGTACCTGCACCTTACAAAATAAAGTCATGTATACCACTATCACATACCGTATCCGGCCAGCTCGGGGACTTGGTGTTACAAATTTATCTTTATGTCATCATAAACATAAATATACCATAACCAGCTGATTAATGAGACTCGGTCTGCAATCATGTCGTCTTATCATTGCATTCACATAGCATACCCGGCTCTTGGTGGGGATCGGTCATACCCAGCCCTTTTTGGGACTCGGTGAATATTTATATCATCTTATATCATACCTGGCCCCTTTTTGGGAATTCGGTCATACCCGGCCCTCTATGGGACTTGGTAAATATATGTAAACCATATGCACAAGCAGAGTAGTAAGTAACCATATGCAAGCTAGATCATTATCTCATAGATCGTATCATGTTTAACTTATAGCTAAAATATGCTAAAAGAAAAAAGAGAATAAGCTCTATATGGTCTGTACTTTCCTTCAGGTGATCTTCATATACATATTTCATACCCGGCCCTTCATGGGGCTTGGTGAACCACTATGGCATCGTAATCTCATTTTCGTATCAAATACATTTCAATGGAAATAAGAGATAGTTTCCCATACATTACATTCTGACACATAGAAGCCCTAGTAGGTAATACTTAATCTTCACAGGAACTCTAATACTGAACAGTGGATAGGGGTTATGAGGCATACTCGGAATTCTGGGAATGGAATTATCCCCGCACTTCGTATACAATTCACTTAACGCTAAACATTGCCAAAAGGAAAGAAAGATAGGTGTACGAACTTATACCAAAACATGCCAAGAGAAAGCTTTACATACCTTGTCTGAATTATTCCTTATCCTGCTTGTCTCGCCGTCCTTTGAATCTATTCAACATGAAATTAGTATTAATATCAACCCCTCTTACTTTCCAGCACCCTAGGTTACATCTTAGTATTAATGGAATCTATTTCCTTAGTCGTTTCCCCGACTAGTTCTGTTATTCTCTAAGGCGTCGACGAAAATTGGGCAGCACCTCCCCTATAATGTGCCCTATCCAAATTTCCAATTAGGTCCCTAATACCTAAATCCAACCAACAACAACAACCTTCAGCAATTCACACCAACAATATACAACATAAACTCCAAATGACTTATTCAAAAATATGGTAGCACAATAGGGCTTCTAGCCTTTATTTTGTAACGTCTTTCATTATACGCCACGAGGGGTCGTGTGACTGCAACCAGTAGCATCCACACCCCTTTTAGAATACATTTAGGCCCTGCAACAATACATTACACCCTTGCAGCAACAACTTACAAGAATGACACTTTATTTCGACGACAATTCACTTCTAGCGACTCCAATTTAGTTTATTTCGGGCGTCAAACATATTTATCATATTTTCATATTTCCATCCACTTACACAACGTATAATACCCTCTATAACAACACCATAAACTCCAATTTAAAAGGAAAGGCCTTACCTTATGTGAAATCTGGACAGCTCACTGTCTTATATTGTCGCTTAGTTTCGGAGGGGTAATTGAGGAAAACAGAATTTGTGGCCTCAATGAAAGTTATAGACATGTGTATCAAGGTTACAAAAAATTTTAAATTACCCCTACAGAAATTTTGTACGAAAATATATGACCAAAATACTCACAGTTGTCCGTGTAGGATTTCCAAAACACAATTTGGGCAGCAGCTCCCCCATGCTTCACCACCATTTTTCGAGCAGAGAAAAGCAAAACTGGGTTGTATAGTCTAAATGAAAATTATATCCCTATGAAATACCTTTCGAAAACATATTTAATCACCTGAAACTAAGATATACAAAAGAAGTTATAGCAATATTACTAACAACTGTCCCCTCCAAAAACGGGTCTGTTAACTAATTTGTAACATTTTCCCTCTTTGTTCTTTCAACCTTCTCTCAAGTTCGAAGCTGAATAATTAATTCCGCAGACATCATAAGATATATATATA
This sequence comes from Solanum dulcamara, assembly GCF_947179165.1. NCBI lineage: Eukaryota > Viridiplantae > Streptophyta > Magnoliopsida > Solanales > Solanaceae > Solanum > Solanum dulcamara. Next base: position 32,581,382 of record NC_077241.1, on the reverse strand, counting down.
CACCTCCACGGGGTTGAGGAACATCATAGACAATTAATTCACGGAGGAAAATTGAAGAACTTACCTTAATTTTTCCAAAACGTGGCTGCCTTTCTCCTTTTTCTTCTTCACATTTTTCCTTCTAAGTTCTTGGCTGATTTTGGATAAATGACTTGCTTTAAGAGTCATAAAACATAAATACATGGGCTGCCTTGGAGGTGACACATGTCAGCCCCTTAGGGTGACACGTGTCAAGTCATGATTGGCCACCGTATCATGCTGCCAACTAGGGGCTGCCACATGGCAGTGGGGTCCACCACCCCCCAAGCAGCTGCATCACCTACTTGACCCTAAGTAGGTGCATCACCTGCTTGCTTGAGGTGCTGCCACGTGTTGCTCCCCCATTGGCTGCCACGTGTCGTCTTTTTCCTTCCTCGCGGGTTCGTAATCTCATCTTATTTTAGGAGCCTATGTAATCCATGCTACGTAAGCTTGGTATATCCTTAAACAACTCAAGTGTATACGACTTCTAAATTAGTAGCTTACGTAGGTAAATCGAGTCCTACGACTCATTACTTGGCCTCCAATTCCTTCCGAATTCTTATGACTCTATTTCCAACCTTTTCTACTATAGGGTATCACATTCTCCCTTCCTTGGAGTCGTTTGATAGTGTCGTAGCTTATCCGGCTCATAGGATAATGTCTAAAGAACTTAAGAGACATTTCGAGTTCGAGAGTGTGGGGTGTAACATCCTTCCCCCGTTTAGAACATTCATCCTCGAATGTTGAATAAAACTACCCTTAAGACTTTATACAAACTGTAGGGAGATTCCCTTCTATTGCAATAACATACATGTTCATCCAAGTAATTAATATATGAGTTCCGGAAGTGGGGGTTTACCTATAGACATTTGGGAATAGGTACGGATACCTGTGTTTCATGTCCTTTTCAGTTTCCCAAGTTATTTCTTCATGATTCTTACTCCGCCACGGCATCTTGACAAAATCTACGTTCTTAGTTTGCACCCCTTTTAATTTGCCAATCCAGGATGGCAATAAGTTTCCCCTCGTAGGATAACTCCCCGTTACATAGACCTCCTCCCCGGGAAATATTCTGGGAGGGTCATTTATTTACTTGCGGAGCATTGATTTGTGAGAACTGAATGTATTGCTTCAAATCAAAAAGTAGGTCCCACTCATAGGCAACTCTATCCATCATAACCCATATAAACTTATACTTCCATAGAGTGTGAGGTCAGCTTGGACTATAACCTATATTAATCGCCTTCCATTCTCAAGTCGGGATTCCCATCCCCCGTAACAAGCTATCAAGCCTCTGATGCTCCTCTTTGTTTAAGCCATTACACAACTCCTCTTAATTAAACTTGTAAAACCTTAGGTATGTTATCTTGCTCTTTTACTCAGATCTTCCTTCTAGTTTTATTACCACACATTATATTGTAATTCTTACACAAATGTGTGTAGGTACGTAGAGCCATTCAGAAAATGCTTTAGTGTCTCTATACTAGCGGCTTACCTCCTTTGGTCGAGGTTAGGGCTACGCTATGGATTTTGTCTTTAATACCGATTATATCTTAATAGTTCTGCCTCGAACCATCTTACACTTTTCTTTAATAGATTCTAAATATGGAAATCACATTGCTATTACTGACTTTCTTTTATCGAGTGATCATTTGACCTTGCTCTTAGTATGCCAATGTTCGTAAGCTGCACAACTATTCTTGTGCCATTTTCACGAAGTGTATTGTATTTAAGTCATAATCTTTTCTGCTCTTGGCTAACTCTGTTCTATATGCGTCATTGTACTAACATACCTTTATAATTTCTTTTTGTCATACTTGTTTCGTCAAATCTCATTATTGTTGTGAGCACAACCTTTCAAGACATACTACAGCCCTATATCTCATTCTCTTCTTATTTCTAGGAAAATTTGGGCAGAGTTTCCTTTGTATTTCTTCCCATCTCAACACCTGCACGCAAGAAATGCCAACAGTGCCTTACAGGACACGCATGTATATTTTCAGATCATATCATATCGCAGCCACACAGGGAAGACATATATATTAATATCATCTCATATCGCAGCCACACAGGGAAGACATATATATTAATATCATCTCATATCGCAGCCACACAGGGCACCCACAATTAACAGTATAGAAAGGGACTTACCTCGTATGGTTACTCAAAATGCACCTGTTACACTTTCTCGTATACTTTCCCTTTCATTTTTTAACTTTATATATCAATCGTACTTCAATACCTTACCTGACATATGTCTTTCGTGCCTTTGCTTACCTGCATGCTTTGTGATTTCTAATATCTTCAGTCACTTTCTACTTTCGATGTTGTCATTCTGCTAAAATCTCAAGTTAGTATGAGGAATTTCATTCCTTATGACTCGGTTCTATCGCACGATCTTAGATATGAAAGAAAGGTAACATTCTAAATGTCTTGTAGCCTCTTGTCTATAGATGTGGTGCACAACACACCGATAAACAAGACTTTACTAGACACGGTCTGTAGACACTCCAAGGATGAACTGCTCTGATACCACTTCTGTCACGACCCAACCCCGTGGGCCGCGACTGGAGTCCAACCTGGACCCCCATATACATATTTGTCAACTGTAGTCAAATTGAACTATGAGCAAAGCAATACTACTCACAAAAAACCCCAATGAGTTAAAACTTTTTCGTGTACGTATGGTCTCTTTTATTCATATCGTATCCTAAAAGAGAATGCAAGCCGACAAGACTGCCATAACATAAAAACATTTACAATGTGCCGTATAGGCACAGTCGAAATAAACTCATGAACAACCCATATATATATGTCTACAGACCTCTAAGAATAGGAACGACAACATATGGCGGGACAGGGCCCCCGCCGTACCCCTGTGTAACCGAATATATACATCGGTGGTTTGGTACTAAAACTTGGTTCTGTATCAATGGAGCTTCTTCTAAACTTGCTGAGTGGAATCCTGAGCTGGTAGACTCCCAAAATTTGTATTGTACCTGCGGGCATGAAATGCAGCCCCCCCGAAGAAAGGGGGGTCAGTACGATATAAGTACTGAATATATAAGCATAACATAACTGAGATAACAACTGAACCAAGGATGCAGGAAACCAAGTATAACATTTAATAGGGTACTGTACCTACACCTTACAAAAGAAAGTCCTGTATACCACTATCACATACCGTATCCGGCCCGCCCGGGGAATCGGTGTTACAAATTAATCTTTATGTCATCATAAGCATAAATATACCATAACCAGCCCATTAATGAGACTCGATCTGCAATCATGTCGTCTTATCATTGCATTCACATAGCATACCCGTCCCTTGGTGGGGCTCGGTCATACCCGGCCCTTTTTGGGACTCGGTGAATATTTATATCATCTTATATCATACCCGACCCCTTTTTGATAATTCGGTCGTACCCGGCCCTCAATGGGACTCGGTAAAGATATGTAAACCATATGCACAAGCAGAGTAGTGAGTAACCATATGCAAGCTAGATCATTATCTCATAGATCGTATCATGTTTAACTTATAGCTAAAATATGCTAAAAGAAGAAAGAGAATAAGCTCTATATGGTCTGTACTTTCCTTCAGGTGATCTTCATATACATATTTTATACCCGACCCTTCATGGGTCTCAGTGAACCACTATGGCATCGTAATCTCATTTTCGTATCAAATACATCTCAATGGAAATGACAGATAGTTTCCCACACATTACATTCTGACATATAGAAGCCCTACTAGGCAATACTTAATCTTCATAGGAACTCTAATACTGAACAGTGGATAGGGGTTATGAGGCATACTCGGAATTCTGGGAATGGAATTATCCTCGCACTTCGTATACAATTCACTTAAGGCTAAACATTACCAAAAGGAAAGAAAGATAGCTGTACGAACTTATACAAAAACATGCCAAGAGAAAGCTTTACATACCTTGTCTGAATTATTCCTTATCCTGCTTGTCTCGCCGTCCTTTGAACCTATTCAACATGAAAGTAGTATGAATATCAACCCCTTTTACTTTCCAGCACCCTAGGTTACATCTTAGTATTAATGGAATCTATTTCCTTAGTCATTTCCCCAACTAGTTCTGTTATTCTCTAAGGCGTCGACGAAAATTAGGCAGCACCTCCCCTATAATGTGCCCTATCCAAATTTCCAATTAGGTCCCTAATACCTACAGCCAACCAACAACAACAACCTGCAGCAATTCACACCAACAATATACAACATAAACTCCAAATGACTTATTCAAAAATACGGTAGCACAATAGGGCTTCTAGCCTTTATTTTGTAACGTCTTTCATTATACGCAATGAGGGGTCATGTAGCTGAAACCAGCAGCATCCACACCCCTTTTAGAAAGCATTTAGGCCCTGCAACAATACATTACACCCGTGCAGAACCAACTTACAAGAACGACACTTTATTTCGACGACAATTCACTTCTAGCGACTCCAATTTAGTTTATTTCAGGCGTCAAACATATTTATCATATTTTCACATTTCCATCCACTTACACGACGTATAATACCCTCTATAAGAACACCATAAACTCGAATTTAAAAGTAAAGGCCTTACCTTACGTTAAACTTGTCAAACGCGCCAAAACTATCCATAACGTGAAATCTGGACAGCCCACTGTCTTATATTGTCGCTTAGTTTCGGAGGGGTAATTGAGGAAAACAGAATTTGTGGCCTCAATGAAAGTTATAGACATGTGTATCAAGGTTGCAAACAATTTTAAATTACCCCTACAGAAATTTTGTATGAAAATATATGACAAAAATACTCACAGCTGTCCGTGTAGGATTTCCAAAACACAATTTGGGCAGCAGCTCCCCCATGCTTCACCACCATTTTTCGAGCAGAGAAAAGCAAAATTGGGTTGTATAGTCTAAATGAAAGTTATATCCCTATGAAATACCTTTCGAAAACATATTTAATCACCTGAAACTAAGCTATACAAAAGAAGTTATACCAATATTACTAACAACTGTCCCCTCCAAAAACGGGTCTGTTAACTAATTTTTAACATTTTCCCTCTTTGTTCTTTCAACCTTCTCTCAAGTTCGAAGCTGAATAATTAATTCCGAAGACATCGTAAGATACATATATACACCTCCACGGGGTTGAGGAACATCATAGACAATTAATTCACGGAGGAAAATTGAAGAACTTACCTTAATTTTTCCAAAACGTAGCTGCCTTTCTCCTTTTTCTTCTTCACATTTTTCCTTCTAAGTTCTTGGCTGATTTTGGATAAATGACTTGCTTTAAGAGTCATAAAACATAAATACATGGGCTGCTTTGGAGGTGACACATGTCAGCCCCTTAGGGTGACACGTGTCAAGCCATGATTGGCCACCGTATCATGCTGCCAACTAGGGGCTGCCACATGGCAGTGGGGTCCACCACCCCCCAAGCAGCTGCATCACCTACTTGACCCTAAGTAGGTGCATCACCTGCTTGCTTGAGGTGCTGCCACATGTTGCTCCCCCATTGGCTGCCACGTGTCGTCTTTTTCCCTTCCTCGTGGGTTCGTAATCTCGTCTTATTTTAGGAGCCTATGTAATCCATGCTACGTAAGCTTGGTATGTCCTTAAGCGACTCAAGTGTATACGACTTCTAAATTAGTAGCTTAAGTAGGTAAATCGAGTCCTACGACTCATTACTTAGCCTCCAATTCCTTCCGGATTCTTATGACTCTATTTTCAACCTTTTCTACTATAGGGTATCACATACTCCTTTCCTTGGAGTCGTTTGATAGTGTTGTAGCTTATCCGGCTCACAGGATAATGTCTAAAGAACTTAAGAGACATTTCAAGCTCGAGAGTGTGGGGTGTAACAAGTATGCTATACGAGGACATAATAATGCAATGACATGAACAACTTACCGAGTCCCCCATAAAGGGTCGGGTATGCTATACGAGGACAAGATAATGCAATGACATAAACAACTCACTGATTCCCTCATTAGAGGGCTGGATACGTATGTATATGTATATGTATGATGATGTTATGTGATAAGATGGTCATAGCGCCGGACCCTATGATGGTCCTACAATTATGATTCACCGAGTCCCTGAAAGGGCCGGCTATATTGTATAATATGAGCATGCATGTTTTCATGATCCAAAAGGTACAAGTACAGTGTTTTCTTAAGTAACGTGTTTATCCCCGTGACTCTCTCTATTTTAGATATGCTTCCAGTTATGCTTTGTATACTCAGTACATATGTCATACTGACCCCCCCTTTCTCGATGGGGATGTATTTCATGCCCATAGGTACAGGTACATACATTGGGGATCCACCAGCATAGGAGTCCCCCTCAGCAATTAAGAAGCGCTCCATTTGCTAGAGCCTAGATTTTGGTACCAATCCTCGATGTATATATTTATCTGTTTATGGGTACGATGGGAGCCCTGTCCTACCTTATGTTACTGTTTTTACTCTTAGAGGTATGTGGACATGTATGTGGGTTATGTATATGTGTATGTGGGTTGTATATGTATGTATGTGTAGTTGTGCCTTTAAGACGGATGTTTTGGGACGTCCCCTTTGTCATGGCAGCCCTGTCGGCTTGTGCGGGTTTTATTATGGGACGACCCTATATGTTACTATAGCCTCATCAGCTTATATGTTATTGTGCTAGTTGATATATTATAACCTAAATAGGGGATAGGCTTACTTATAGTTAGCAGGGGTATATACGAGTGTCTAGTTCGGGCACCCGTCATGGCCTATGGGGTTAGGTCATGACAGAAGTGGTATCAGGGCATTTCTTTCTTGGAATGTCCACAAACCGAGTCTAGTAGTGTCTTTTTTATCGGTGTGTTGTGCACCATATCTATAAATAGGAGGCTACAGGACATTTAGGATGTTATCTTTCTTTCTTGTCTTAGATCGTATGATAGGGCTATGTTCTTGGGATGACCTTTCACTAACCTACCCTTATGCTTGCAGTAATACCTCAGAGGAAAGCAACAACCTCCTAGAAGGGTATGTTACTAGGGCTCATGCCCAACCTATGCTGAGGATTGTGCCTAAGTGAGCGAGTTCTACTACGCCGCCACCTTTAGAGGAGTTTAGGGCAGAAGTTGTAGGTTCTGAAGCCCCAGTATGGGATCCTCCATCCCTATAATAAGGGGCGGAGAATAGAGCTATGAGAGACGTAGTGCAGTTGCTGACAAGACTGATGACATAATAGGCTCAAAGGCATGGCCTAGATGATGCAAACAGATAAGATAGCTTGAGGGTACGTGACTTCCTAGCCTGCAATCCCTCGGAATTTCACGGGTGAAGACCTATAGAGGATCCACAGGAGCTCACTTGGCAAATGCAGCACACATTGTGAATCAGTAGGGCCTCAAAGATTGATTCAGTTGAATTAGCTTCATATCGGCTGCGTGATATGGCCGCTAACTGGTATGAGTCATGGGAATTTTCGAGGGGTGAGGGTGCTCCTCCATCTGAATGGGATGAGTTTGTGGAAGCCTTCTTTCACCATTTTCTACCTCCAGAAATGAAATAAACTAGAGTTGATAAATTCTTACAGTTAAAACAGAATGGTAGGAGCATTAGAAATTATAGCCTTGAGTTTGACTCATTAGCAAGACATGCGCCTACTATTGTGGCCGATATGGCTGATAGGGTGCATTATTATGTGATGGGGCTAGATCATCACCTGATTGATAGTTGTATGGCCATGGCTTCTCAGCCTGGCATGGATATTACTTTAGTACAGGCGTATGCACAAAGAGTAGAGGATCGGCACAGAGGGCGTTAGCCTGAGAGAGATTCTAACAGAGGCCAATGTAAGAGAACTAAATCAGTTGGTTATTATGGTGTCTTTCGAGGTGAGAAGCCTCAATAGCATGGTAGATATCCCTTCCAGCCATCTCGGAGTGCACCCTTATAGTTTCCAAGTAGAAGATTTGAGAGCACCGAGTATTCGGGAGCCGGTCAAAGCTCCAGAGTTTCAGGTACATAGATGAACTGGGGTTCTCAATAATCAAGACCACCATTGTCCTAGTGTCCCAATTGTGGTAGACCTCATTTTGTAGAATATTATTGGAATACAGGTTCTTATTTCTCTTATGGCCGCCAAGGCTATGTTGTGAGGGAATGTCCATTCAAGGGTACTCCAAGTGGTGCGGCTCATCCAACTGGGTCAGTTGCAGGTTCTTTTTCTTCAGTAGCTATGCGCCCTATGGGGCAGGGTATGCAGACACCAGCAGGCTGTGGCAGAGGCCGTAAGAGAGATTTCAGTTCTACCAGTCCTTCCAACCACCTATACGCCTTAGCTAGCAGACAGGATCAAAAGGTGTCACCCAATATGGTTACAGATATATTATCAATCTTTTCCCGGGATGTATATGTAGTGATAGATCCAGGCTCTACTTTATCATATATATCCCCCTTTGTTGCTAGTAGAATTGGAATAAAGCCTGAGTTAATAGAGTCATTAGAGATGGCCACACTAGTGGGAGAATTGATTATAGTAAACCAAATATATAGAAATTGTTTAGTAGATGTATAAGAGTGTCATACCTTGGCTGACTTGATAGAGTTAGATATGATAGAATTTGATATTATTATAGGTATGGACTGGTTGGCTTATTTTCATGCCAACGTAGATTATAGAAACAAAGTAGTTTGGTTCCAGTTCCTAGGTAAACCAATTGTCAAGTGGTTAGGGAACACAGCATCGACGAAGGGTAAATTTATTTCATACCTCAAGGCAAGGAAAATGATTAGAAAGGGATATATCTATCATCTAGTCTGTGTAAATAACCTGGAAGCGAAGGTGCCAACTCTCCAGTCGGTGCCTGTGGTCAATGAATATCTAGATGTATTCCCAGATGAACTTCTAGGTCTTCCTCCTGAATGGGAAATAGAGTTCACTATAGACGTGCTACTAGATACTCAGCCCATCTCTATCCCTCCATATAGAATAGCACCCGCGGAGTTAAAGGAGCTAAATGATTAGCTGAAAGACTTGCTAAAAAAGGGCTTCATTAGGCCCAACACATCGCCATGGAGAGCACCAGTACTATTCGTAAAAAAGAAAGATGGGTCACTACGAATGTGCATAGACTACAGGCAGTTGAACAAGGTAACAATTAAGAACAGATATCCCCTCCTGAGGATTGACGATTTATTTGACCAATTATAGAGTGCTAGTGCTTTTCAAAGATAGACCTTTGGTCGGGCTATCATCAGGTATGCGGGTAAGGGAAGCAGATATCCCAAAGACCGCGTACAGAACCTGATATGGACATTATGAGTTTAGAGTGATGTCTTTTGGGCTAATAAATGATCTAGCGGTGTTTATGGATCTGATGAACTGAGTGTTCAAACCGTTTCTAGAATTTTTTCGTGATTGCATTTATTGATGATATTTTGGTGTATTCACAATCAGAAAAGGATCACACGAATCATTTGTGGGTGGTACTGGGAGTACTCTAAGACTAGAAGTTGTACGCTAAGTTCTCTAAATGTGAATTTTGGCTGACTTCAGTGGCATTCTTGGGGCACGTTATTGGGGTCAATGGTATTCACATAGACACAAAGAAGATTGAGGCTGTGAAGGCCTGGCCAAGACCTATAATCCCTATAGAGGTACATAGTTTTTTAGGGCTAGAAGGATACTACAGGAGGTTCGTAGAAAAGTTTTCTTTTATTTGGCGCCTTTAACCAGACTAACTCAAAAGGAGGCTAAGTTCCAGTGGACTGATGCTTGTGAGCGAAGCTTCCAGTTGCTAAAGGATAAATTGACTACAGCTCTTGTTCTACTTTTCCTGAAGGACCAAACGACTATGTTATTTATTGTGATGCTTCTGGTGTTGGGCTGGGATGTGTATTAATGCAACATGGTAGAGTTATAGCTTATGCCTCCCGGCAACTCAGGAAGCACGAAAGGAATTACCCAACTCATGATTTGGAATTAGCAGCGGTGATTTATGCTTTAAAAATATGGAGGCACTACTTGTATGGCATACATGTTGATATCTTTACGGACTACAAAAGCCTCCAATACATTTTTAAACAGAAAGAACTAAATTTACGGTAGAGCTGAATTTACGGCAGATAAGGTGGCTAGAATTATTGAAGGACTATGATGTCGACATTCTATACCACCCAGGGAAAGAAAATATGGTAGAAGATGCACTCAGCCATAAATAAATGGGTAGCTTGGCAGGTGTACAACCAGAATGAAGGAAGATAGTTCATGAGATTTGCCAATTAGCTAGCCTTGGAGTCCACTTAGCTAATTCGGATGATGGTGGGGTTTCTGTTCGAGGAGTTGCTGAATCCTCACTCATGAAAGAGATAAAGCAATGTCATACAAGGACCCTATTCTGACACAGTATAGGGATGTAGCTCTCCAGAAGGAAAATATGCCATTCGAGATCACATATAATGGGGTACTACAATATATGAGCAGAGTCTGTGTGTCGGAAGTTGCAGGGCTATGACAGCAAGTACTAGGAGAGGCACACCATGCTCGTTATTCTATTTATTCGGGGTCAACCAAGATGTATCATGACCTCAGATATTTATTTTGGTAGGATGGTATGAAGAAAGATATAGCAGAGATTGTACCCCAATGCCCGCACTGCCAACAGATTAAAATTAAACATCAGAAACTAGTTGGATTACTACAGGAGATGGAGATCCTGACTTGGAAATAGGAAGTGATTAACATGGACTTCATTACGGGCTTACCTCGCACTTTCCGAAAATAGGATTCCATATGGCTTATTGTGGATAGGTTGACAAAATAAGCCTACTTCCTTCTGGTCAAGACCACATACTCAGCGGAGGACTATGCGAAGTTATATATCAAGGAGATAGTAAGACTTTATGGAGTTCCCACATCTATTACCTCAGACAGGGGAGCTTAATTCACAGCCAACTTTTGGTGATCATTCCAAGAAGGCTTGGGAATACAGGTGAATCTTAGTATAGCATTTCATCCTCAGACTGACGGACAGGCCGAGCATATTATTCAAATGCTAGAAGATATGTTGTGTGCCTATATTATTGACTTCAGAGGTAGATGGAATGATAATTTACCACTTATTGAGTTTGCCTACAATAGCAGCTATCACTCTAGTATCCAGATGGCACCGTATAAGGCTTTATATGGTAGGAAGTGCAGATCCCCTATTGGTTGGTTTAATGTAGGCAAAACTTGACTAATAGGCCCCGACATGGTCCAACAAGATGTGGAGAAGGTGAAGCTTATTCAGGAAAGATTATTAGCTACCCAGAGTCAGCAAAACTCATATACAGACAATCGACATCGACGTTGGGAATTTTAAGTGAGTGACTGGGTATTCTTGAAGGTGTCGCCCATGAAAGGAGTAATGAGGTTTGGCAAGAAAGGGAAGCTGAGTCTGAGATATATTGGTCCTTACCAGGTCCTTCACCGAATAGGCAAGGTTTCCTACGAGTTAGACTTACTAGCGAATCTAGAAGTAGTACATCCAGTCTTCCATGAATCAATGCTTCATAAGTGCATGGGTAATCCATCCCGAGTATATCCTATAGTTGATATCTAGGTCATAGAGGAGTTATCCTACTAAGAGCAACCTATCGCCATCTTGAATCGGCAGATTAGAAGATTGCGGACTAAGGATGTAGCTTCCGTCAAGGTGTTATGGAGAAATGAGAATTGCAAAGAAATGACTTGGTAAGCTGAAGAGGAAATGAAACACAAGTATCCGTACCTATTCCTTACGTCTATAGGTAATCCCAACTTCTGAACTCTTATATTGGTTACGTGATTAAAGTATGTGTTATTGCAATAGAAAGAAATTTCCCAGTAATCTGTATAAGATCTTGAGGAAGGTTTTTAGTTCACATTTGAGGACGAATGTTCTAAAGGGGGTAAGGATGTTATACCCCGTACATTTTTACCTTGGAAGGTTCTTAAGCTTCTTAAGTTTCTTGAAAGGCTCTTAAGTATCTTGAAAGGTTCTTAAGCTCCTTAGAAGGCACCATGTGAGCCAGATAATCTATAACGCTATCAAACAACTCTGAGGAAGGGAGAATGTGACACCCCATAGTAGGGAAGATTGGAAATATGGTTATAAGAATCCAAAAGAAGTTGGAGGCCAAGTAATGAGTCATAGGACTCAACTTACTTACGTAAGCTACCAACTTGAAAATCTTACATTCTTAAGCTACTTGAGTTCATACCAAGCTTACGTAACAAGGATTACATAAGTTCGTAAAGTAAGACGAGATTACAAACTCATGAGGTGGAAAAGAAAGTGACAGATGGCAGAAAAAGAGATGGACACATGGAAGCAGCTGAAGCAAGGGGGTGGACCCCACCTGCCATATGGTAGCCCATGATTGGAGGCTTGATGCGTTGGCCCAATAAGGGCTTGACACATTTCACCACTTAGGGGCTGATATGTGTCACCCCTAAAGTAGCCTATATATATATATATATATATGTTTTATGACTTTTAGTTCATCTTTATCCTGTAGTTTCATTCTTATCCAAGAAAATCCTAGAAAAAAAAGAGAAGAGAAATCCTTAAGCTAGAGAGAAAGAGAGCTACGGATTTGGGGAGAAAAAAAAGGTAAGTTCTCCATGAATTAATTATATAGAGTATACCATAAGGGTATGAAGGTTTTATTAATGTAAATTTATGGTTTGGAGAAGCACCAAAAGGATAACAAACAACCACGACATTTCAGCCGCGCTAGGAGAACTTCCGAGGATAGTTTTTGTAAGTTTTGGCGAGTTTCGGGCAAGGTAAGGTTTTTCCTTTCAAACTAGAGTTTATGATGTTATTATTCAATATATTAGATGTCTTAAATGAGGTTGTAAGTGAAAAAATTATATAAGAATGCTTAACGTTAGAAACAAACTAAATTGAAGTCGTTAGAATTAAATCAAAGTCGAATAGTGTGTTGTGATTGTGGTGCTGCGGTTCAAGATGGGTTGGTTGTGTGTTGAAGGGATGAAAAGTTTTCTAAAAATAGTGTGTGTACTTCTGGTTTCAGCCACACGACCCTCTATTTCGTATGGTTAAAGGTTTTACAAAACAAAGATTGAAAACTCTATTTTGGTATCGTAGGTTTGAGTGAGTTGGTTGGAGTTTGTAGTGTGTAATATTGAAATGATTTACTTGTATAGATGCTTCTGGTTATTGTTGTTGGTTTGATGTAATAATTAAGTATGTAATTGGAAGTTTGGGTAGGGCAAGTTATAGGGGAGATGCTGCCCGATTTCCGGTAACTTCGAAACTAGTAATGAACTAGTCGAGGGAAATGGATAGGGAAACAATTCCTATGGATACTTGGTTGTAGATTTGGAAATTGTAGAGTGAAAGGATATTAACCTTAGTATTTCTTTCATATTAAATAGGTTCAAAAAACGACGAGGCGAACGTGGTTAAGGGTAATCCATAAGAGGTATGTGAAGCTACCTTCTTTCTCTTGGCATGGTTTTGGCATAAGTATGTAAAGCTACCCTTCTTTTCCCTTGATATGTCCTTGATATAAGTTATGATGTTATGATCAGATATTTATGGTACTGATTTCCTTGGTGGGCCGAGTATGGTATATGTACTATCTAAGGATCGGGCCATACATTTCTTGGCATATATTACTATATAAGGATCGGGCCGTACGTTCCTCAGCACATATGTATATGGTGACTACATGAGGGAAAGTAGAGAGTATGTAAAGCTGTGCCTTCTTTCTTTTGGAATGTCTTAGAATTAAGTAAGGATCAATATGAGCTTTGGGGGTAATTCCATTCATAAGTCTCGAGGATGATTCATGATTCTTGTTCTTAGAGATTCTCTAATAGTTAATGTCCTTGGCTTTTATACGTTACTTTGTATCGTCTTGATTCATGCCTATGATTTCTAAGGCTCTTTTGATATGATCAATAGTGATATTTGAGGGGTGATTGATATGACTATCATCTTGATTTTCAAATGACAATTCATCTTTATTACTTCACTGAAACTTTGACAATGTTTTAAATTGCATATGGTTACTCACTACTCTACTCGTGTATACTGCAACCCCTTCTATCACCGAATCTTGGACCGGGTACGTAATCGTGTGTAGTTCACTGCATTATCCATCGAGTCCCTTACTAAAGGGCTAGGTATACTATACGAGGACATGATAATGCAATGACATGAACAACTCAACGAGTCCTCCCTAAAGGGTCGGGTACATTATACGAGGACATAATAATGCAATGACATGAACAACTCACTAAGTCCCTCACTAGAGGGCTGGGTAAGCATGTATATATATATATATATGATGATGTGATATGATAAGGTGGTAATGGCTCAGGAACCTATGATGGTCCTATAGTTATGATTCACCGAGCCGTGAAAGGGTCGACTATATGATATAATATGAGGATGCATGTTTTCATGATCCACAAGGTACAGGTATAGTGTTTTCTTAAGTAATGTGTTTATCCCCTGTCTCTCTCTATTTCAAATATGCTTCAAATTATGCTTTATATACTTAGTACATATGTCGTATTAACCCCTCCTTTCTTGGGGGGGCTACGTATCATGCCCGCAGGTATAAGTACAAACTTTGGGGATCTGCCAGCATAGGATTCCCCCTTAGCAATTAAGAAGCGCTCCATTACGTCGGAGCCTAGATTTTGGTACCAACCTTCTATGTATATATTTCTCTTATTATGGGTATGGTGGGGGCCTTGTCATACCTTATGTTACTGTTCTTACTCTGAAAGGTCGGTGGACATATATGTGGGTTGTGTATACGTGTATGTGGGTTGTATCTGTATGTATGTGAAGTTGTGTCTATAAGACAGATATTTTGGGATGTTCTCTTTTTCATGGCAGTCTTGTCGCCTTGCGCGAGTTTTATTATGAAATGACCTTATATGTTACGATGGCCTGGTCAGCTTAACTGTTATCATGCCTGTTAATACAGTATAACCCAAATAGGGGACATGCTTACTTATAGTTAGCGGGGGTACATGTGAGTGTCTAGTTCGAGCACCCATCACGGCCTACGAGGTTGGGTCGTGATATTGTTATTCAAAATGAGTCTGACTTTGGTGGTGGATGTTAAGCTAAAGAAAGACCTTGACCCGACGTTTATTGAGTGAAATAAGTTGGTGAAGAAAAATAAGGTAGAGGTATTTTCCCAAGAGGGAGATGGAATGCTATACTACCAAGGTCGGCTGTGTGTTCCAGATGTGGATGGTCTAAGGAGTTTGATCCTGATGGAGGCTCAAAATTCTACATACTTTATTTATCCTGGTTTGAATAAAATATACCGAGACATAAAAGATTTCAATTAGTGGGGTGGCATGAAGAAGGACATAGAAAGGTTCATGTTCAAATGTCAAGTGAAGGCAGAACATCAAAGGTTGGGTAGCCTAGCCCAAGACATTAAAATCCCTACTTTGAAGTGGGAAGATGTGAATATGAATTTTGTAGTGGGTTTTCTTCATATCCAGAAGTGTCATAATTCGATTTGGGTAATAGTTAATAGAATGACTAAGTTGGCTCACTTCCTACTGGTTAAGACTTCCTATAGTGCCGAAGACTAGGTCAATTTGTATATTCGGGAATTGGTGAGGTTGCATGGTGTGCCGTTATCCATTATTTTGGATTGTGGTACCCAATTCACTTCTCACTTTTGGAGATCATTTCAAAAGGGCCTCAAAATGAAAGTAAAATTGAGCACCACATTCCATCCTCAAACCGATGGGCAAGCAAAAAGGATGATTCAAATACTAGAGGATATATTCAAGGCTTATGTGTTAGAGTTTAGAGGTAATTGGGATGATCATCTACCGCTCATCGAGTTTGCCTATAATAATAATTACCACTCAAGTATTGAGATGGCGCCGTTTGAGGTTTTGTATAGAAGACAATGTAGATCCCTGGTTGGTTGGTTCAAAGTAGGTGAGATGACCATGTTGGTCCCCGAATTGGTACTTGATGCTTTAGAGAAGGTGAATATCATTAGATATAGGTTGAAGATGGCTCAAAGTCGTCAAAAGTGCTATTTCGACACTAGAAGAAGGGATCTTGAGTTTAATGTGGATGATTGGGTGTATTTGAAGGTTTCAGCCATGAAGGGTGTGGTTTGGTTTAGTAAGAAAGGGAAATTGAGCCCTAAGTATGTAGGACATTATAGAATCGTGAGACGTGTTGGCAAGATTGCGTATGAGTTGGAGTTGCCATTGAAAATGGCCATGGTTCATCCGGTGTTCCATGTGTCTATGTTTAGAAAATATGTGGGTGATCCTTGTTCTATTGTTCCTTTGGGAGTAGTGAATGTTGAAGAAAACTTGACCTACAAAGATGTCCTGATAGAAATTTTGTACCGGCAAGTTAAGAAATTGAAGAAAAAAGAAGTTGCATCTGTTAAAGTCCGTTGGAGGAATCGACAAGTAGAAATTTCTACATGGTAAGTGGAAGCCGATATGATTAAGCGATACCCTCATCTTTTTCCCTAACCAAACCTAAGGTATTAAGTTATCCTGGCTCAATTACTTGAAATCCTTGTATTTCAACTTTTCTTGTCATATGCATGCAAAATTGTGAAATATATTTCGAATGATGTTTTAAATTGCACTATCACATTAATTATAGGTTGTTAGTTTACACTCTATTCTACTCAATCTAATTCTTGTCTCATTCGAGAATGAATGTTCCCAAGAGGAAGATAATATAACACCCCCTAAAAAACGTTATATATGGTGTTCCAATTCTCGATGAATATAATACTACTTCTGTATTTTGGAAATAAATTTTCATAGATTGTCTAACTTAGGTGATTAAAATTTCTGAATAACCCCAACATCATTACCTACCACTTTTGTGAAAACCGTAGCTTAATATTCGGAGGCTAAGTAGGTCAAATAAATTAATTTTTGCAAGACCTAGTGTTGTGATGAAATAGAGTATTTGTAGAAGAAAAAAATCATATCTCACTATAGGATGCTCCAAATTAATTTATTCTTGAACGACATGAAATAAGACTTCTATATATATAATTCATATAGGACATCAAGTCCTAATTAGGCTTATTAAAAACCCTCTCATTCACTCCTAAACTTGAACGTCAAGAATTTTAAAGAACACATCAAGTTAGGCTTATTTTTCAAGTTTCTTCATCAAGGTAAGTTTTACTCTATTTATTTAAATATTTCAAACAAAAACTTCTTCGTCTATCCATGAATCACTAAGAAAAACATTAAATCTTAACAATAAACTTTCCAAGATAAATTATCACAACCCAAACTAGGGCCAAGCTATGACACGACGATCAGGATGCGAGGGACTCCAACCATAATCCATCTTATAATACATCTCTTACATAAGTTAAAATAATATGACAATATAAGCAAAAGTAATCATCACAAAGGAATGGGACTACGGGAAAACAACTCAATAGATGTCCAAACCGGACTACATTATACATTGTCTAAATATGCCTCTCTTTTTTTGGTTTAATGGGGGCTTAGGATAAGTTCATAGCTCACCCTAAAAATAGAATAAATTTATGTAACAACAAGAATAAAAGTCATGTCCTCAATAAAATAAGGACTTACCAACTCCTTGAGAATCTAGGGCAACTCTAGCCACGCATAGGATGATCGAGAACATCGTTTGTCCCTACATTATGAGATAATGGACACAAAATATGTGATAGTATGTTTGAATGTACTATGTATGTGAGGTATGCATGAACAATTAATAGGAACATGAACAATATGTCATAAGATGCATGACCAATCATAATAAAAATGAATAGAGCTTAAAAGTATTTGAAAACATATGAAACTCATGGTCAATGCATATCATAAAACTTCATCATAAACTCATAACTTAACTTCAACTTGTGTGGGATAAGACCTTTAACCGACATCTAAGATCATGTGATCTACTACATGGAATCCGATGAAACCCCCATCAAGAAGGGGGAGGCTACCTTGCTAGGGTATACTCCATCAAGTTACTCATCTCAACTCAACTCAATTGTGGTATATGTGAATCCACAACTAGGACATGAAGGCAATCCTATGTGGAAAACGTAGTTTGGGACTTTAGGTTGCTACTGAATTGAACCCCACCTAGAAGTCCTTACGGTGCTTAGTCAATATCCTAATTGAAACTCATAAAACATAATTATAACATAATAGGGAAATATAGTAACTGCCTATCAATCCATCTTTAAAACATATTAGGAATAGCTTATTAACTTAGTGATTCATAAAAATCCATAAATTCGATGAGAATTGTCCTTATCACCATATTTAACATGATTGTGTGAGAATTGTACTTATCACACCATAATAACATTTTTGATCCTAACTTTAATCATCGTTATAAATTTCATCATAAAATCATAAATCTCAACTTTAAATCATGAAAATTTTCATTGAACTCATGATCAAATCATAGAATTATCTTTAACTTTCATAATCATAACTTGAAAGTAGCTTTATACATGGGCATTCATAATTCATCTCAAAATCATGCAATTCATATGAAAATATTCATGTAATGATCATTGATAACATTTAAAAATGGAATTGAATCAGCTCAATATAATTTATCAAAGCTAGGGTTCATAATTCAATTGGAATTGAAAGAAACTTTGAGAAAACTTTGGGACTTTATAGGTGAAAGGAACCCATGAATCAATCCCCACATACCTTGATTCAATTCACTAAGAAATGATGAAGAACCTTGAAGAAATTTGGAACCCTATGCGATGCCTTTTTAAGCCTAATTCTAAACCTATAACTATTAAAACCTTTCAAATTCCTGTTATTCCCTCAACTACTATCTCTTTACCAAAATCTTCTCTCTAAAATAATCCTCTCAAGTTCTTCTTGAAGGTACAAGCTAGGGCTCTCCAATTTAAAGTTATTCAATTCCATTATTTTTAAAGCTTGACTTCCATAAATGTTGGGAATTCATCCCTGGATCCTTTCTATCCATGGATCCCAAAGGTTTTCTCTCTTTTTCAATTGATATTAATTCAATGATTTCTGGGTTTTCATGAGAATGCATTGGGTCAATTCAATCACAATTTATTTCAATACTAATGATTCAATTATGCATGTTTTAAGTTGAATAGCAGGTTTTCACATTTCAAATATGAATTTATGAAGTTATTTTTATAGATTGATGAAGGATTTATGAATATTTTTTGATGATGATGAATTATGATTTGAAGTATGTTCTCAAGATAGTATAAAGGTTGTGAAATATTTTCTCACACATACATGTAATATCCCGAACATGTGAAGGTTACAATATGATATAATAAAATAATTAATTTGCCTTGGTGGATTTTATTGATGGATCAAGTATTGGTTTTTATTCAAGGTTATTATGGATTTCCCCCCCATATAGTAGAGAATGAACCTGGACGGTTTTTGAAATTAGATTCCTAACCTATTTAATACCTAAAGCCCTAAATTCCCCTTTATTTTTCACAATTCACCCATTACAAAATTCTCTCTCTACAAAAGGTTCTCAAGACCTCCATTAAAGACCAAAAAAGGATCTTTCCAATACTCCATTTATATTCAAATTTTCTTCAAAGCTTCTTCAAAATTCATATTCAAGGTATGTGAGTTTCATCTATGGGTATCTTTCACCCATAGAGTTCAAAGAGTTCCTCAAATTTTACATGAATTCCAATTATATATTTGGGTTTCTCGATTTCAAATTCAATTGCAAGAACAATGATGTATTTTATGAATTCTAATTTATTTTAGTATGAATTTATAAGAAATAGCATGGAATTTGTAGATTTTTCATATGCAAACTACTATATTGCTATTTAGGGCATAGGATTTCATTATGGGTGATGAATACTTTTTGAAAAGTGCTAAAAATCTAGAAATTTATTGCAAAAATGTTGGGGAGGTACCACCATTGTGTCAGGGACTTACCTCAGTAGAATAGGGGCTACAGCGGCGCACCAATAGTGCGCTAGGACCCTGACTAGTAGTTTGGGGTCTGGGATGTCGTGCCAGTAGTGCACCACCGCCCAGATGTTTTATTCCTCTATTCTTTCTACTTATTTGTTCTTGATATCAAATCAAATACTCTTGCAAGTGCATGAATTACATATCGTTTATGATTAAATTTGTCAACTAAGCATGAATATCTACTCAATTGCATGATTTTAACTTGATTTAAAAAGACTCATGTAAGATGTTACTTTAAAGTATGACTATTCAAGTTTGTTTTTAAAAGAGTTTAATTACGTATGAGGTATAAAATATGATGATGTTGAACTATAATGTTTCAAGAAAGGGTTTATGGTGTGAAAGGACAATTTTCACACAATAAAGTTAAAGAGATGATAAGTATAATTCTAACCAACTTATGGATTCTTATGAATCAATCATGTAATGAGCTACTCTTATGACTATTTTCATGATGAGTCTATTGATGATGTATTAATATTTTAAATTATTTTCATTGGGATATTAATGTAAGACCCTAGAAATGTGAAAGGTCCTAAACCAAGGAGCAAAGGATGAATTCTTAGAAAATGCAGAAAATTGGCACCAGGAGTTGACCACGGAATCCATCACGGGCTGTGGTATAATCATGAACCGTGGTGAGCAACCATGGTAGAGATGTAGAGACTTAGACTTGCAGGGAATGAACCACGATGGAGGACCACGGGCCATGGTGAGCACCATGGACTGTGAATCTCTTTGTGGTTCCCCTTTCCCAAGACCCTCAAGAAATTTCCCAAGGCAAGGTCCACGGATGACCACCATGAGTTGTGGGACCCTCCACAGACTGTGGTGTGTCCTCATGGTAGACACTCTATAAGTCCACTTCCATAACCTGCACCACGACCACCTTTCAGGGATTGTAGTGCCCCTCACGGAAAATGAAGGGGTTCCGTGGTGAAACAATAGAGACTATCCTGCGGGCCCTTTCTAAATATTTTTTCAATTCCTTTTCCACGGGACCCCACAACGGACCATGATGAGCATCACGGACCATGAAAGGCCCCTGTGAAGCTAGTTCCTTCCTAATTTTAAAATGGACAGTTTGGTCTTTTCCTACATTTTAATTCAAAGTGGTGTCATTTTGAGGGAATAATTTACCCATCTAAAGCCCCTAAACCCTTCCAAGACCTCATTATACACATTTAGGCTCAAGACTTACAAATGCTATGTTCTCAAGATCTTCCAAGAAGTTCAAGGCAAGATTAGGGTTTTATCTCAAGACCTCTCCAAGTCTCCATTCTTCCTCAAGTATTCATTAGGGATTTATTTCCCCCAAGGTATATGGGTTTCATCCATAGGTTTCTCCACCCATAGAGCCCAAATGATTTCCTACTTGGTATTTCAATTTTTAAATGATGAATTCTCATGGGCTTTTACATGATGACTCAAAATGCTTAGATTATGATATATTTTAAGTTTATTTACTTATATTGATGTATATTGACTCTCAATTTCATAAAATGAATTATTTGCTAAAGTGCCCATATGGAGGCTTGAAAGTGGTTTTGAAGAGTATAGGGTGGGCTATTTTTTTAAGATGTGTATTTTGATGCATTTTCATCACTCTCATGCATGCAAGAATTTTTTAAATGAATTTGAAGGTTTATGAAATGAACCCACCTAGTTTCCTTATATTAAAGTGAAGTTGAAATGAAAGCTTAACTTCAAAATCAAAGTTATGAAGTAATGTTTTCATAAGGGAGTCTTATGATGAAATGATTGAATGATTAAAGAGATTATTAGCTAAAGCAAGGTTTCAATTTAAAAGGATAATTCTCGCATCGAATCAAATGAAATGTTTTAATGAGCTATTCCATCGAATGACGATTTGATGATTAAGTTATATAATGCTTATGTTATTATGATATATAAATATATTCCATGGGATTGACGTATCAACGAATATAGCATGTAGATGGGGACTCGACATAAGGGGTCCTTAAGTAAAGTCTCACGTTGCGCCAACATAAGGGCCCTTGTAGGCTATTTAGGCTAGTGGATCCATGATTAGCCATTAAAGTTAAAGTTAAAGAAATTATTAAAGTTGATGGAGTTCTACTCAGTAAGCAGTCTCCCTATGCCAACGTAGGGGGTATATTAGATTCCATGTACTAGCTCGCATGGTCTTAAATGTTGGTTACGGTCATCTTCCCACAAAATGAATGTTTTAAGGTTTTATATGATGATTTCTTATGCACGCATTCTCTTATGCATATTTCTTATAAACGACTCTTATGTTCTTCATTGCATAGCATACTCACATACTTAGTACATTCAAAGTACTAATGCATACTTTTTCCTACATGATATCACCATGTAGGGACTGGCATCGCTCCACACTCTCCTCCCTGTGGCTAAGTTCGATCGTTGAATGGTACCACTATTTGGTGTGTTCCTATGTTTTGGAAACAACACTCCTACCTATCTAACTTATGTCATGTATAGACTATTGAGTTATTTTTTATACATTAGACTTATATCTTGAGGGTGAAGTAGGGACATGTCTTAGCCCCCATCAAGTCTTTAAAGTAGAAGGTATGGTTGGATAAACATATGATATTAAGTTGATTTTTACTCTATTTGTATGATAAGTCCCTTATCCCTTATGTTTTCATTGTTTTATTATTACCGATGAAATGCTCAATGAATGCTAAAAGTCTTGGGTGAGGTACCTTCAGGTGCTTCATTCATTGTGTCACGTCCAGACCCTAGGCTTGAGTCATGACAAACTTGGTATCAAAGCCCTAGCTTTTGAAATGGTTCTCAAAGTCCAATATATCGCATCAAATAGGGTCTTGTTCATGATTGTGAAGCGCGCCACAACTATGAATAGGAGACTATGGGATGTTTAGGAAAGTTTTCACTTCTTTCAAATTCAAGCTGTGCACTAGAGTATCCTAAGTTTTCCTCTAAATAATGAACCATTTTATGTGTCATGACCCAACCCCATGGGCCGTGACTGGGGTCCGACCTGGACCCCCATATACGTATCTATCAGCTATAGTCAAGTTGAACCGTATGTGATGTGATACTATACACAAAAATCCTAATAGGTTAAAAAAATTTACATATACATATAGCCTATTTCACCTGTATCATAACATGAAAGGGCACGCAAGTCGACAAGGCTGTCCTGATATAAAAACATTTACAATGCGTCGTATAGGCGCAATTGAAACAAACTTACAAATAACTCACATGCACATGTCTACAGACCTCTAAGAGTATTAACTGTATCATATGGTAGAACAGGGCCCCAGCCATAACCCTGAATAAACAAATATATGCACTGGAAGAGTAGTACCAAAAACTAGGCTCCGATACAATGGAGCTTTTCCTCAGAACTGCTAAGTGGAGTCCTAGGCTGGCGGATCCCCAAAGTGTGTGTCTATACCTGCAGGCATGAAATGCATCTTCCAAAAAAAAAGAGGGGGTCAGTACGATGTATGTACTGAGTATGTAAAGCATGGACTATAAAAGGTAAAGCCATTACCAGAACAGAAGGTGCAAAAAAGAGCAAAATATCCAGAATATCAAAATGCTTTTCATAACCACAGATAATGTATGCAGAAAAACATATGCCATATCCGGCCCCATTATGGTACTCAGTGAACAAATCATAGTCGTCGCCCCATCACTGGTGCCACAGCACATCATAACTGCAGAGTAGGGAATATCTCTATAATAAATCATATCATATCAGACGGTCAGATCATATCATATCATATGTGTATATAGCACATCATAACTACATAAAACCCATGTACAGGTCATACCTGCCTCTCACGTCGGAGCACGGCGAACAATGCAGAAAAGTATGCATGATAACAAAACCTAACCCGAGCTCGGTGAAGGAAGCATTGAGGTATCCATGAGTGGAGTAGTGAGAAACTAAATGCACTTTAAATCATTTTTGAGACACGATGGAGTTAAAAAAATGAGCTATTATTCAAAAATTAAGACAAAAGTCGTATCAAGTACCTTTTGAGTATCACTATGAGTTATATCCAAATAGAACTTTTGGAATCATATACATGTATTTAGGCACGATAAAATATCCCTTGGAAAATCAAGAAGTTGGCCATCCTAGCGTCTCTATAAATAGGAACTTCCTTGGAATCATATAAAGGTCATATACTTGTTTCATAAAATCATGCCAAAAAGGAAGATTAGATTTATATACTTTTCAATACATGCAAAGAGAAAGAATAAGCTTTCCATACTTATGACAAATACATGTCAAAAGAAGGAACGGTTAGATTTACATACCTCTTATTGATTGCTTTTAACCCGGCTTGTCTCGTCGTCCTTTGGACCTATTTAACACGAAGGTAATACTAATATTAATAACCTTTGACTTTCCATATTCTAAATCCACAACTAAGCACCCATAGAAATCAATTCCTTATTCGCCTTTCTTGACTAGTCTCGACTAGTCTATTAGTTAGTTAGGAGTTAATGGAATTCGGGCAGCATCTCCTCTCTACTTGCCCAATCCGAACTTCCCATTACATTTTCAATTAGTATAGTCAACCAAAAACAACAACCAGCATCCAATACAAAATTATACCACCTCAACATCATACCAAACAAGTCCCAAATAGCCCGCTCAAAACTATGACTCCAAATTACGATTTTTGATCTTTATTTCGTTAACTCTTAACCACACGAAATGGGGTGTCATGTGGCTGAAACCAGCAGAACTTATACCCATATTTAGACTATTTTCCATCCTTGCAATACCACAAAACAATTCCCAATATGACACTACAATAACAATGACCTGAATTATATTTTAAGCGACTAGAATAAGTCAAAATAGTCCCATCACAACCTGCAACTTCCTTCAACTGTAACGTCCATATTTTCACGTCTCCAACTCGTTTTTACACACCCATAACATGCTTAAACACTTTCCAAAATGTGGGATGAGATAATCAAACCTTACCTTGCTAAAACTTTCCCTTGAAAGCTCCTTAACGCGCTGAAAATTGATGGGCTATTCGTCGCCCTATCTTGCTACCCCAAAAATTCAATTTACGCGATTAAACACCATTATGTAACTGTAGGATATCTTAAATAATTAAATCATAGAATGAAATCGGAGGGTTTACCTTGTTCTTGTTCTTTGGGTGTGAAATTTGGAACCCCCTAGGAGTGATATGTGGAATCCCCCTAGGGCACCACCTCAACCATGTGGTAGTTTGGGGTCCACCCCAAGTAGGTGAGTCACCTACTTAGCCCAAGTAGGTGCATCACCTACTTGTCACATACTTGTCACCTGCTTGCTTCCTTTTCGTGGGTTCATAATCTCATCTTACTTTAAGAGCCTATGTATTCTTTTCTACTTAAGATCGATGTGTACTCAAGTAGCTTAATTACGTAGGACATCAAAGTTGGTAGCTTACGCAAGTAGATTGAGTCCTACGACCCATTACTTGGCCTTCAACTCCTTCGAGATTCCTATAACCCTATTTCCAATCTTCCTTATTCTGGGGTATCTCATTCTCCTTTCCTTAGAGTTATTTGATAAGTGTATAGAGAGTAGGGGTCACATGGACACTTTCAAGAAGGTTAGAAACACATTTCAAGGTACCAAAGTGCGGGGTATAACATCCTTCCCCTTTTTTAGAACATTCATCCTCGAATGTTAACTTGTGTCATAGGGTTTTACAAGGATTTCGGGTGTTCTCTATAATAGTTGCCATATTAATTTCCTCCATCTTACCCTTGCAGTTGTCTTACTTGCTTCCTCCCTTTAGAGGGTACCTTTATCCGTTTATACCTTAGTCTATGTCTTTATGTCTAGTCTCAAATTCTTCCAATCTCTTTCCCCATCCTAGTTGGTACTATATGTCATGACCCAACCCCATATGCTGCAACTGGGATCCGACCTGGACCCTCATATACTTAATTATCAGATGTAACAATCAATATAAGAACTATACATAAGAACCCCAGTGGGTCATAGCATTTTCATATGCTTGTAGCCTTTTTCATTTGTGTCTTATCATGAAAGGACGTGAAGGCCGACAAGGCTACCATAGTATCTTGATATTTACAATACATCACATAGACATAACTGAACAAAACTTACACGTATAACCCACACATATATCTACAGAACTCTAAGAACATTAACAGTAACATATGGTAGGACAGGGCCCCCGACGTACCCCTAAATAAACAAATATATATATTAGAAGGTCATCACCAAAAGCTAGGCTCCAGAATAGTGGAGCACTTCCGACATAGCTGAGTGGAAATCCTAAGCTGGCGGATCCCTGAAATGAACATATGTACCTAAGGGCATGAAATGCAGCCCCCCGAGGAAATAGGGGTCAGTATGATATATATAATGAGTATATAAAACATAAAATATCATAACTGAGACGCTGAAATAGGGATGCAGGGGGCAAGTATAATATTTAGCCATCTATCGTACTTGTATTTTATAAAATAAAGGCATACATGCTATCATGACGTACTGTATCCGGCCTATTCGGGGACTTGTGTAATAACTATATCTTTTTGTCATCATAAGAATATATATACCATTAGCATTGTGGAACGTACAGTCCGATCTATGTATATACAAAGTACATACCGAGGAATGATGGCCCGATCCACATATCTTATAATAATGCCAAGGTACGATGGCCTGATCCGTATATCATGTAACAATGCCGAGGTACAATAGCCCGATTCGTAAATAGCACAACATGTCGTGGAACATATGGCCCGATCCTTACATAGCAAGATATGTCGAGGTACGTTCGGCCCGATCCATATATATCATAATGCATATACATGCACATAAAACTCTGCAACAAATTAAACATCCCTTAAATATCACCATAAAGCATGTTCAAGAGCCCATAGGTATAGGAGCTTACACAGCCCAATACTATTCAACCTATAGTAGGCTCAAGGGTCATAGTTCAACCACTTCAAGGCCTTTATCATTCAAAAGTGGGTACAAGTCGTGAGCTACATCTAGAATTTATAAATGGAGTTATCTCCAAATCCATGTTCTATGGTACCTATAGTCCAGTTTTTCTAGAAGTAGGAAAAGACAAGCTTTACATGTACCACTTTCTATCACATGGAAGACTTGAAAAGTAATGACTCAACTTGTTACAAGAGTTCTAACCAGTAGGAAGTGAACAAGAGCCTTAACTCACACTCAGAGTTTTAAGAGTGGAATAACTCCCAATTTCCTATACATAATACTTACATCTGAGTCATGCCAAAAGAGAAGAAAGGGTAGCTTCACATACTCATCCTTTTCCAACGTATAGAAGGCTTGAGAAGCCCTAGTTCGATTACTGTAAGAGTGTTTTCATCAAGGAGTACATAAAAACTGTGAATTACACTTGGAATTTAAGAGTATCTTTACCCTCAAGTTCATATCATTCATTATTTAACTTGAATACATGCCAAAAGAAGGAAACGTTAGCTTTACATACACTACTTTTCAGCATATAGATGACTTGAGGGATGGGAGCTTAACTACTTTAAGAGTCTTAACATTCAGAAGTGAGAACGAATTATGAATCATGAATCATGTTTAGATCTCATAAATAGAATTACCCCTATCTTCATACACATATCATTTGTCACTTAAATCTAAGACATGCGCAAAAGAAAAGTGAGACAGGCTTTACATACCTCTTACGAGTTACTCTTTATCCCATTCACCTCGTCATTCCTTGAACCTAGGTAACATGAAATTAATGCAAGTATAAACAACCCCTATCTTTCCAGCATCTTAGGTTACATATGAGTATTCATAGAACTCAACCCCTCGCTCGCCTTCTCGACTAGTTCCTTAACTAGTTAAGGAGTTAACGGAAATTGAGCAACACCTCCCCTATAATATGCCCTATCTGAATTTCCAATTAAACTCCTAATAACTACAGACAACCAACAACAACAACCTTCAGCACATGTATAAGCAGTTCACACCAACATAATACAACACAAACTACAAATGACTCGCTCAAAACCACAATACCAAAATAGGGTTTCTAGTTTCCATTTTGAAAAACCTTTAACTATACGAAATAGAGGGTTGGGTGGATGAAACCAGCATCTACCACACCCCTTTTAGAATACTTTTAGGACCCAACACCATACACCTGCAGCAGTACCTCATACGCACAACACCTTATTTCGACTACAATTTAACTATAGCAACTTTAAATTAGGTTGTTTCTAACGTCAAGTATCTCTTTGATATTTTTACATTTACATCCACTTAAACAACATATAATACACTTCATAACAACACCATAAACTCCAAATTGAAAGGAAAGGTCTTACATTACTTGAAATTGGCCAAAATTCACCAAAACTTGCCTCGAAAATATCTTGACGAGCTAAAATGGAGTGGACTATTTGTGCCACTTCTTTGCTGCCCCAAATGGTGATTTTATGATATTAAACACCGTTATATAACTGTTTTATACCTTAAATAATTAATTCATAGAATGAAAGTCAGAGTCTAACCTCTAAAGGGCCAAACCTGTAGCCCCCTTCTTCTTGCCTCTAACGTGTTTCTTCAACTTTCTCTTATTTGTTCCAAGTGTAAAGCTGAAGATATGGTTCCGTAGACATTGTAAGGTACACATATAAACCTCCATGTGGTTGAAGAACACCGTAGATAATTAATTCACAAGGGAAAATTTGAAGAACTTACCTTTAATTCTTCAAAACCATGGCTGCCTTCCTTTTTTTGTTCTCCACATTTTTTTTCCTTCTCCTTTGGCTGATGTTTTGGATAGAAACTGAACTTAAGAGTCACATAACATATACATATATACTTCTTTAGAAGGTGCCACATGGAAGCCCCCTAGGGGTGACACGTGGCAGTCTTCTATGGTGCCACCTCAACCCATGCGGCTAATCACATGTTGCCATATGGCAGTGGGATCCACCCCAAGCTTTTGCATCACCTACTTGACCCTAAGTAGGTGCATCACCTACTTGTCCAATTAGGTGCATTACCTACTTGCTTTGAGTAGGTGCGCCGTTTCCTTATTTCTCTTTCGTGAGTTCGTAATATTGTCTTACTTCAAGAGCCTATGCATTCCTTGCTACTTAAGCTCGATGTGTACTCAAGTAGCTTAGTTATGTAAGACGTCCAAGTTGGTAGCTTACGCAATCAAGTCGAGTCCTATGACTCATTACTTGGCCTCCAACTCCTTTTGGATTCTTATAACCTTATTTCCACTCTTCTCTATTATGGGGTATCTCATTCTCCTTTTCTTAGAGTTATTTGATAGTGTCGTAGATTATCCAGTCCACATGAGACTTTTAAGAAGCTTAAGAAACATTCCGAGCTCAAAAGTGTGGGGTGTAACACTGTATCATATCTCCATCTTTCTGTATATTTTATAACCTGATTATCCACGTATGGAACCTTGGCTAAATCACAAAGTGACGAGAACCTTTTTGTACATAATATGATATCTCATCTACTAATTTGTACTTGAATAATGTGACCCATGAAACAACTCATCCAAGGACACATTCTACTTATCTTTATCAAAGGTTAATTCCCACTTGTAGTCATTCAAATTTTAATTAGGCAACACTTCTATTCCGATGATGATTGTCCAAGTTTCTCTTGGAGTAGTAGCTTTATCCCAACCTATATCCTTTGTTCCTTGGGGTGAATGTAGGTTGCACCATTTATTCCTTAAGTTGGTCATCTTTGTCTTTTAAGGGTTCCACTATTTTTGGGGCGATGTTGTGTGCACGCATCATTTCTTTATACCTTATGCCCCTTTCCCTTACTACGTACCCAACATAGGATTTTAACTTAGTCAACCCATACCAAGTGAGCCATACTAGCGGTTTTACCTTATCCCCATATTGTTGTACCACACCTTTAAATTCATACTTACATATTCCCTTTTTTGTTCATACTCAGATTCAGTTCATGACATCTATCTGAGGTGCTTCTATTAGAATTTCCTTCCATAAATTACATCCTCAATTAGTTGGTGAAAGGCTAATAAAGTGTTATCTTGAAGCATATTCCAATCACCACCAGAAGGGAACTAAAATCCAATGAGCATCACAGTGCTCCTTAGTGCTTGATTCAGATGGTCTTCCTCCAGGCTTATTCTTGAGTCGTGAACAACTTATATAGTCCTCCAACAATAGGTAAGGGTTCTGTACTTTCCAACAAGAATGAAACTCTACCATCGGGCATCTTTCCCCTCAACATGAGTTTTTTCTAAGGCAAAATATGGCTGGAGATACCGTGATCTGAACTTTACCGCTCAAACTGGCTTTTTCTGAGATAAAAATTCCCCAAATAAAAAGGGTGCCCCTTACTGACGACATGGACAGTACCTCGTACAACTTTAGTTCAGCATAATAAGAGTACTCGGTACCAACTTCCAAGACATATTATGACTCTATGTTTCATTCTCTTTTCCCCCTTTTTCTTATTTTGGGAAAATTTCGAGAGAGTTTTCTCTATATTTCTTAACTATCCCCAAACCTACATGCAGGAAATACCAACAATGCTTCACAGGGTCAATACATATATATATTCATATCATATCACAACCACACAAGGCTTTCAATATCATCTCATATTGCAGCCACACCGAGCTTTCAATATTAACAATAGTATGAAAATGATGGACTTACCTCGTGTGTCCAACTAAACCTGCATCTGTTACACTTTTTGGTCTACTGTCCTTTTAGTTTTCGACTTTACATTTTAATCATATGTCAATACCTTACCTAATAGATATCTTTCGTTCCTTTGCTTACCTGCGTGCTTTGTAACTTCTAATGTCATCAATTACTTCCTCCTATTGATGTCTTCCTTCTGCTAAATTTCAAGGTTAGTATAAGGAATTTTTCTATGACTTGGATCTATAGCACGATCTTAGATATGAAAGAAAGGTAATATGCTAAATATACTATAGCCTCTTGTTTATAGATGTGGCGCGCAACACACCGATAAATAAGACTCTACCAGACATGGTCTATAGACACTCTAAGGATGAACTGCTCTGATACTACTTCTGTCCCGAACCAACCCCATGGGCTGCGATTGGGGTCCGACCTGGACCCGCATATATGTATCTATCAGCTATAGTCAAGTTGAACCATGTATGATGTGATACTATATACAAAAACCCCAATGGGTCAAAAATTTTTACATATACTTGTAGCCTCTTTCACCTATATCATAACATGAAAGGGCACGTAAGCCGATAAGGCTGCCCTGACATAAAAACATTTACAATGCATCATATAGGCGCAATTGAAACAAACTTACAAATAACTCACATGCACATATCTACAGACCTCTAAGAGTATTAACTATATCATATGGAAGGAAAGGACCCCTGCCATAACCTTGAATAAACAAATATATGCACTGGAAGAGTAGTACCAAAAACTAGGCTCCGATACAATGGAGCTTTTCCCCAGAACCACTAAGTGGAGTCCTAGGCTGGCGGATCCCTAAATCACATGTCTGTACCTTCAGGCATGAAATGTAACCCCCTCCCCCCTAAAAATAGGGGGTCAGTATGATGTATGTACTGAGTATGTAAAGTATGGACTATAAAAGGTAAAGCCATTACCAGAACAGAAGGTGCAAAAAAGAGCAAAATATCCAGAATATCAAAATGGTTTTCATAACCATAGATAATGTATATAGAAAAATATATGCCATATCCGGCCCTATTATGGTACTCGGTGAACAAATCATGGTCGTTGGCCCGTCACTGGCACCACAGCACATCATAACTGCAGAGTAAGAAATATCTCCATAACAAATCATATCATATTAGATAGTCATATCAGATCATATCATATCATATGTGTATATGGCACATCATAACTACACAAAACCCATGTACAAGTCATACTTGCCCCTCACGTCAGAGCACGACAAACAATGCAGAAAAGTACGCATGATAACAAAATCTGACCCAGGCTTGGTGAAGGAAACATTGAAGCATCCACGAGTGGAGTAGTGAGAAACTAAATGTACTTTAAATTATTTTTGAGACTCGATGGAGTTAACAAAATGAGCTATTATTCAAAAATCATGACAAAAGCTGTATCAAGTACCTTTTAAGTATCACTATGAGTTATATCCAAATAGAACTTTTGGAATCATAGACACATATCTAGGCACGATAAAATATCCCTTGGAAAATCAAGAAGTTGGCCATCCTAGCGGCTTTATGAATAGGAACTTCCTTGGAATCATATAAAGGTCATATAATTGTTTCATAAAACCATGCCAAAAAGGAAGATTAGCTTTATATACTTATGTCAAAAAATGCCAAGAGAAAGAATAAGCTTTCCATACTTATGCCAAAGACATGCCAAAAGAAGGAACGGTTAGCTTTATATACCTCTTATCGATTGCTTTTAACCCGGCTTGTCTCGTCGCCCTCTGGACTTATTTAACATGAAGGTAATACTAATATTAATAACCTTTAACATTTCAGCTTCTAAATCCACAACTAAGCACCCATAGAAATCAATTCCTTATTCGCCTTTCTTGACTAGTCTCGACTAGTCTATTAGTTAGTTAGAAGTTAACGAAATTCGGGCAGCATCTCCTCTATACTTTCCCTATCCGAACTTCCCATTAAATTTTCAATTAGTTCATCCAACCAACAACAACAACCATCAGCCAATACACAATTATACCACCTCAACATCACACCAAACAAGTCCCAAACAGCCCGCTCAAAACTATTACTCCAAAATACGATTTTCGATCTTTATTTCATAAAATCTTAACCATATGAAATGGGGTGTCATTTGTCTAAAACCATCAGCACTTATACCTATATTTAGACTAGTTTCCATTTCTGCAACACCATTAAACAATTCCCAATATGACACTACAATAACAACGACACTAGTTATATTTTAATCCACTAGAATACGTCAAAACAGTTCCAACATGACCTGTAAGTTCCTTCAGACGTAACGTCCATATTTTAACATCTCCAACTCATTTTTACACACCCATAACATGCTTAAACACTTGCCCAAACGTGGGAGGAGAGAATCAAACCTGACCTTGCCAAAAATTTCACTTGAAAGCTCCTTAACGCGCTAAAAACTGATGGGATGTTTGTCTCCCTATTTGCTGCCCCAAAAATTCAATTTACGTGATTAAACACCGTTATGTAACCATAGGATATCTTAAATAATTAAATCACAGAACAAAATCCGAGGGTTTACCTTGTTCTTATGGCTGCCGTGACTCTCTCTTCTCTCCCTCAAGTTTTCTCTCAACTTTTCCAAGTCCAAAATTCTGAAAATGAAATCTTAGTCATAAGACTAAGCATATATATCCTTTATTTGGGTGTGACACATGGCATCCCCCTAGGGGTTACATGTGGCAGCCCCCTAGGGCGACATCTCAACCATGCGGCCAATCCAAAGCTGCCATGTGGAAGCGTGGGTTCCACCCCAAGTAGGTGAGTCACCTACTTAGCCCAAGTAGGTGTGTCACCTACTTGTCACCTGCTTTCTTCCTTTTCGTGGGTTCGTAATCTCGTCTTACTTTAAGAGCCTATGTATTCTTTCCTACTTAAGCTCGACGTGTACACAAGTAGCTTAATTACGTAGGACATCCAAGTTGGTAGCTTACACAAGTAGATTGAGTCCTACGACCCATTACTTGGCCTCCAACTCCTTCTGGATTCCTATAGACCTATTTCTAATCTTTCTTATTTTAGGGTATCTCATTCTCCTTTCCTTAGAGTTATTTGATAAGTGTATAAAGAGTAGGGGTCACATAGCCACTTTCAAGAAGGTTAGGAACACGTTTCAAGGTACAAAATTGAAGGGTATAACATTATGTTTTCTAGATAATGCCTCGAGGAAGAGAACCTATAAGAGCAAGGGTTGATGACGAGGACTAAGCTTCTTCGGTTCCCAATACTCGACATCATGAGGAAGGGGTAACCCATGCGGAGTTTTATAATATCATCACGTTGTTGGCTCGAGACGTATCCAACCAAGGCAATCAAGGATTTCCTCCTCCTCAAATGAAAAATTCGACTTCTAGGATTAGAAATTTCCTAAGGATGAACCCACCCGAGTTTAATGGTTCTAAAATAGATGAGGACCCTATGGAGTTCTTTGATAAGGTGTACCTAATTGTGGATATCATAGGTACGCCTCCAAATGAGAAGGTCGATCTGGTGGCCTATCAAATTAAGAGTATGGCATGAATTTGGTATGAACAATGGGTTATCGAGAAGGATGAAGAGATGGGGATGATAGGATGGGAAGAGTTCAAATATGCCTTTCTAGACCATTTCTTTCCATTGGAGCTAAGGGTGGCCAAGATCCAAGAGCTCAACAACCTCCATCAAGGAAGTATGAGTGTGAGGGAATATGCCCTCAAATTCACTATGTTTTCAAAGTATGCTCCCTTCATATCTTCGACCCCCAGGCAAGGATGAGCAAGTTAATTTCCCTTATCTAAAGTTTGGTGTCCAAGGATGCAAGATGGACAAGTTGGTCAAGGAGATGGACATCTACCGGTTAATGACTTACGCATAGCAAATTGAAGAAGAAAGGTTGAGGGAGAGATCAAGAGGGATAGAGTGTATGGTGGAGGGTTCAACTTTCAAAGGTCCGGTCACAGCAACAACGGTAAGGGCCAAGGGGGGCAATGGTTTATGGGACAAGTTTGCCACGACCCAATCCCGTAGGCCGAAACTGGGGTCCAACCTGGACCCCTGTATACCTACCTATCAGTTGTAGACATATTGAACTATGAACAAGGTGATACCTCTCACAAAATAAAAAAAAACCAATGAGTTAAAACTTTTTTTTTCGTGTGTGTGTGGCCTCTTTCACTTGTCTCATAACACATAAGGGCATGCAAGCCGACAAGGCTGCTATAACATAACAATATTCACAAAATCCCGTATAGTCACAATCAAAACAAACTCACAAACATCCCATATTTATATATCTACAGACCTTTAAGAATAGTGACGGCAACATATGGCGGGACAGGGCCCCCACCGTACCCCTAAATGTACAAATATATACATTAAGTGACCAGTATCAAAAATTAGGCTCCAGAATAGTGAAGCACTGCCGACATGGCTGATAGGAACTCCTAAGCCGATGGATCTCCAAAATAAGCATCTGTACCTATGGGCATGAAACACAGCCCCCCGGAGTATGGGGGGTCAGTACAATATATGTACTGAGTATATAAAGCATAACAACACATAACTGAGACCATAACTGAAGTAGAGATGCAGGGGACAAGTATAACAATTAATAAATAGTTGTACATACACCTTAGGAAACGTAATCATACACATCATCATATGCTATGCCCAACCCGCTAGTGAACTTGATGTCATAATCATTTCCTCATTCTCACATGTCATCGTACCATCATGCATTTCATTTCATCATATCATCATATATGGTATCATATCCTCGTACATGGTATAATCTTATCATGTATGTCATCATATTACATCTTGTTCATTACGGGCTCGGGGTCACACATGTATCACTCTAATCTCATATACATGCCTTCATAAAGTATCCGGCCCCTTTAGTGAGGGACTCGATGAATGGAGTGGTGTACGTCTATAGCGTACCATCATAATATACATATCGTACCCGGCCCTCTAAGGAGGGACTCGGTGTTCCTTTCTTATTTTGCCATATATACTATCATATTACAGCCGGCCCAGGACTCGGTGAATAATTGTATCGTCATAACATATAACATATATAACACCTTACGTACAGAATCGTCTCCTCATGCATGGTATACTCTAGATAATGAATTTACGGAGAGAAATAGGGACTTACCTATTTTTTTCCCTTGGCCGCCCTCTTTTTCTCTCTAGTTTAGGGTTTTTGGTTTCCTTTGTTTGCTGCTAGAGTTTTGGAATAAGAACTGAAGTTATACATCACATAACACATATATATATATATATCTCTTTAGAAGGTTCCACGTGGCATCCCCTTAGGGTGACACGTGGCAGCCCCCTAGGACGCCACCTAGCTTCATGCGGCCTATCACATGCCGCTACATAGCAGCGGGGTCCACCCCCCAAGAAGATAGGTGAGTCACCTTCTTGCTTGTCACCTGCTTACTTGAGGTGCTTGCTTGTCACCTGCTTGCTTCACTTTCGTAAGTTCGGAAACTAGTTTTTGCTCCCTTTCGTAGGTTCATCATCTCACTTTATTTTAAGAGCCTATGTAATCCGTACTACGCAGGCTTGGTATGTCCTCTAGTAGCTCAAGTATATAAGAATTTTACATTAATAACTTATGTAGGTAAATCGGATCCTATGAATCATTACTTAGCCTCCAATTCCTTCCGGATTCTTATGACTCCATCTCCAACCTTCTTTACTATGGGGTATCACATTCTCCCTTCCTTAGAGTTGTTTGATAGTGTCGTAGCATATCCGGCTCACATGGTAATGTCCAAGGAACTTATAAGACATTCCGATTTTTAAAAGCATGGGGTGTAACATCCTTACCCCCTTTAGAACATTCGTCCCCGAATGTTAGAAAAAATTTCTCTAAGCACCTTATACAAATCGTAGGGAGATTCTTTGTTGTTTCCATAACACATACTTCTACCCAGGCACTTAATATACGAGTTTTAGGAGTTGGGGTTACCTGCAGACATTGGGTACAGGTGCGAATACTTGTGTTTCATGTTTTCTTCCTGGTTTTGGTTTTTCCACCGCATCTTGATGAAAGGCACGTCTTTAGTCTACAATCTGTCAGCTTGTCGATCCAAGATGGCGATAGGTTTTTCCTCATAGGATTCCATATTTTGGACCTCATCTATGGAATATACCTTGGGTGGCTCGTCAGTAACCTTGCAAAGCATTCCTATCTGATGGACTAGGCGTATAGTTTCCAAATGAGGTGGTAAGCTCAATTTACCGGCCACATTTCCCACTTTATTAGTAACTTGATATAGTCTAATATATTTTGGGTTAAGTTCCCTTTTTGGGTGACTCCGTTATGAACATCCAATCATCAATTTAAACTCTGAATATTAATGTCAATTATCTGTATATCATTTTTGTCAACTCTGGGTTGTTAGTCAATAGTTTGCTTAATCCTGTTTGGCCTACCAGCTTAGTCTTTTCCCCAATAGGGGGATTTATACGCTCTGCCTTACAACATCTTGTAGGGGGTCATCTGGATACTGGAACGGTAGCCCTTCTCATAGGCAAACTCAATAAGTGGTGAACGGTCGTCTCAGTTACTCTTAAATCCAACCATATAGGACCGCAATATACCTTCTAACATTTGATAGTATGCTCAGTCTGTTCAGTAGCTCGAGGGAAAAACTGGGGTACTAAGATCTACCTATATTCTCGATCTCTTCTTGGAATGATGTCCCAATGTTAATCATAATTAAAGTCCTTCTATCTAAGATATTAGCTGGGGAAACCTCACGGAACCTTACTACCTCTATGTTCTATAACTCCACCTAATTTCAGTTGCATAGGTGCTCTTGCTTGAAAGCAAATGGGCTGATTCGTTAGCCTACTCGCAATAACTCATATAAAACCCAACTCTTACAGAGTATAAAATAGGTTCATAACGATGTTGATAATTTGGGAACTGTTAGCCTCGTATAGTCCTTCTCGACTCTTTTTAGAACCTTAACTGGCACTATCTTTTGGGTTCCCCCTTTTTTCCCATCCTTAGGGTTGGCTACTGAATGATGCTGTAGTTTTCTCATATAATGGCTCTTGTAGTCGTTCTGTGCTTTTTCTAGCATGATCTGGTATAATTCCGAAGGAATTTTGGCGTATATACTCGCCATCCTATAGTAACTGTCTAGTTCTGCCAGTTTCATTTAAACTCTTTCACAATTTCCCTTACCCCCGCTTGTAATCCTCTAGACCCATTATCTTGTGTCATTCTTTACCTTTACAAGATTATGAGAGGGTACAAGAAATATCCCAGTGCTACCTCATTAGTTCTTATGTCTTACCTTGCTTTTTTCTCCCTTACACTACATTCTATGTTGGGGTAGATCTTTGGTCCAATCGTGACCATGTCTTACCTCACCCGTAGTACTAATTCCATCTCGATAGTTTGGCTTAACCTATCTTGGCATCTCTCGGTAGTTAATTATAACTTGAGCTCCTTTGCTTGGGAATATAGCTCTGGGGACTCCGTAAGGTCCTTCCACTCTTTTACCCTACAATTTTACACCTTCCCGGATGAGTAGGTAGACTTTTATCGAAGGAGCAGGGGCTAATATCGTTAATCCACAAGTAACATTCCCTCCAGCATCATCTGACGTTGAAGTGCAAAGTGAGTCTTGTAATCCTGGTCATACAGTGGAATTTTTGACCTTGGGTATCACTTCCTGTCATCCGTAACTTACATCAGCTGGTACCCTTACCTTTTGGGTTTTGCTGTTTCTCGCCCTCAGAGTTGGCTGCCAAGTGGTGTCGAAATTCCCTCGCCCACTGGCCCATATAGTCATTCTGTGGTTTTCCTCTCACTAACTGGTTCTATGTTGAAGAGCTGTGGCATTTGAGTGTGTCATCAATTAGCAGTTAGCTAATCCTTCTTGTCTTGCTTAAATCCTTTTTACAATACCCCTCACGTAACGTATAGTACTCCAGGAACATAATCTTGTGTCGTTTCTCTGCCACTAGTTCAGATTCTTTCATCTCGTGGGATCATACCAGAACTAACGCATTAAGTTCCATCAGAATTAAGCGTGCTGGGGAAGGAGTAATACTGGTATGGGTGACCTCCCTGGGAAGTCTTCATGTCGCGTTTCATTGTAACCCTTGCCATAATGTGCGGGGCACTCAACTTAGCTCTAAATTTACCTCAGCATTGTCTCACGAGTCGTTATGTTTCTCCTTGTCCTTCCCTCTGTTATCTTGCAACCGGCATAGGGGTAGATCTTTAGTTCCACCATGACCACGTCCCTTTTTGGTCATTTTGGTCTAGCAGGCTGTCATTATCCTTCGTAATATCTCTTGAGTTGGTCGATATCCTTTCATGGTTACACCTTTTTGTTTTTATACGTTGCCGCCTTCTAGTGTTATGTTGTTCAAGGTCTCATCACAACCTTATTAACGCTGTCTTATGTAGCATTCTAGTTTCCATCCAATTATTGGTGGCTTCCGGACCTTTCTAACTTGGTTTGGCAAAATATTTTATTGAAGTTTAGAAGTCCATCTTAAATATATTGCCATATCAATTGCCTCCTCCTACTTTTGCCATTTTCTCATTAACTTCCCCCCTTTAGAGGGTACTCGTACTTTCATCTGCCTGTACCTTTCTCTATGTCTCTATGTCCAGTCTCAATTTTGCCCAATCTCTTTCTCCAATCTACGTGGTACTGCATCAGGTCCCCATCTTCGTGTATTTTTTTTACAACCTGGTTATCCGCATATGAAATCTTGGCTAAATTATGAAACGACGAGAATCTTTTCATA
Organism: Solanum dulcamara; assembly: GCF_947179165.1. Classification (NCBI taxonomy): domain Eukaryota; kingdom Viridiplantae; phylum Streptophyta; class Magnoliopsida; order Solanales; family Solanaceae; genus Solanum; species Solanum dulcamara. Next base: position 32,541,816 of record NC_077241.1, on the reverse strand, counting down.
CATAGTGCGACATCTCGTCTGTTACTCTGTACTTGAGTAATGGGACCCATGAAATAACTTGCCCAAGGCCACATTCTACTTATCCTTATAAAAGTTTATATACCCTTGTAGCCGTTCTAAATTTCCTTTTAACTAGGCCACATTTGTATTTCGATATTCATTGTCCAAGATTCTCTTGGAGTAGTGGCTTTCCCAACCTATATCCCTTGTTTCTTGGGATGAATAGAAGTTGCGCCATTTATTTCTTAAGTTTTCCATCCTTGTCCCTTAAGGGTTCCACTATTTTTGGGGCGACGTTGTGTACACGCGTCATTTCTTTTTTTTTTTGTATCTTGAGCTCCATGCTTTTACTGTGTTCTTAACGTAGGATTTTAACTTAGTCAACGCATACTAAGTGCGCCTTACTATTGGTCCCACTTTATCCCTGCATACTCCTATCATACTGTTCAATTCATATTTAAACATCCCCAAGTAAAGAGGGTGTCCCTCATCGATGACATGAAGTGTATCTCTTACAGCTTTAGTTAAACATAATAGGGGTACTTGATATCAATTTTTAAGGCATACTAAAAGTCTATGTTTCATGTCCTTTTCTTGTCCTGGGAAAATTTTGGCAGAGTTTCCTCTACACTTCTTACTATCCCACAACCTGCATGCAGAAAATACCAACAATACCTCACAGGGCCAACACACATATACATATTCATATCCTATCAAGCCGCACAGGGCTTTTAATACCATCTTACACCGCAGCCACACGGGGCTTTCAATATTAACAATATTATAAAAATACTGGACTTACCTCATATGTCCAACTTCAAACTACATCTGTCGTAGTTCCTGTTTGCCTTCCTTTCAGGTTTCAACTTTACATTTCAATATTAGTCCATTACCTTACCCAACGGATATCTTCCGTGCCTTTACTTTACTTACCTGCGTGTTTCGTAATGTCCCATATCATCAATTACCTCCTTCTATTGGTATCGTCCTTCTGTTAAGATCCAAGGTTAGTATAAGGAATTTTCCTATGACTCGGATCTATAGCACGATCTCAGATGTGAAAGAAAGGTAACATCCTAAATGCCCTGTAGCTTCCTGTTTATAGATATGGCGCGCAACACATCGATAACCAAGACTCTACTAGACACGGTCTGCAGACACTCCGAGGATGAACTGCTTTGATACCACTTCTATCACGACCCAATCCCATAGGCCGTAACTAGGGTTCGACCTGGACCCCCGTATACCTACCTATCAGTTGTAGCCATATTGAACTATGAACAAGGTGATACCTCTCACAAAATAAAAAAAAACCTAATGAGTTAAAACTTGTTTTTCGTGTGCGTGTGGCCTCTTTCACTTGTCTCATAACACATAAGGGCATGCAAGCCGACAAGGCTGCTGTAACATAACAATATTCACAAAATGTCATATAGGCACAATCAAAATGAACTCACAAACATCCCACATTCATATGTCTATAGACCTTTAAGAATAGTGACGGCAACATATGGCGGGACAGGGCCCCCGCCGTACCCCTGAATGTACAAATATATACATTAAGTGACCAATATCAAAAATTAGGCTCCAGAACAGTGAAGCACTGCCGACATGGCTGAGAGGAACTCCTAAGCTAACGGATCTCCAAAATAAGCATCTGTACCTACGAGCATGAAATGCAGCCCTCCGGAGTACGGAGGGTCAGTACGATATATGTACTGAGTATATAAAGAATAACAACACATAACAGAGACCATAACTGAAGTAGGGCTGTAGGGGACAAGTATAACAATTAACAAATAATTGTACCTGCACCTTCTGACATGTAATCATACGCATCATCATATGTTATGCCCAGCCCGCTAGTGAACTCAGTGTCATAATCATTTCCTCATTCTCACGTGTCATCGTACTATCATGCATTTCATTTAATCATATCATCGTATATAGTATCATATCCTCGTACACGGTATAATCTTATCATGTATGTCATCGTATTACATCCGGTTCACTATGGGCTCGGGGTCACACATGTATCACTCTAATCTTATATGCATGCCTTCATAAAGTATTCGGCCCCTTTAGTGAGGGACTCGATGAATGGAGTAGTGTACGTCTATAGCATACCATCATAATATACATACCGTACCCGGCCCTCTAAGGAGAAACTCGGTGTTCCTTCCTTATTTTACCACATATACTATCATATTACAGCCGGCCTGGGACTCGGTGAATAATCGTATCGTCATAACATATAACATATATCATACCTCACGTACGGAATAGTCTCCTCATGCATGGAACTGTACACATCTGGCCTGGGACACGGTGAAAGAAGTAGTAAAGCTGCGCCCAACATAATATCTGGCCCATCGTGGGACGCGAAGAAAGAATGGTTACAGCTTGCACGAAGAGAGTAATGAGAAACTACATGCAACTAAGTCACCCTCTGAGACTTAATGAAACACTCAAGTGAACCGTCACCTGAAGATCAGGAAGGTAGTTATCCGATGTGCCCTTTAGATGTCATTAGGGGTTACATCAATTGGGGCTTCAGGAATCACAGACATGCATCAAGACAATGCCACATAGCTTATGCAATCAGAAACATGGTTTATGAAATCAGAGACACAGTTATGCAATCAGAGACATTGATCGTTTCAGAGCCTTCAAGAAAAAGGAGCTTGTATCTCCACTTACTATTCACTATATAGCAGGCTCGAGAAAAATAGTTTGACTACTTTCAGATTTTTAATGGTCAGAAGTGACTACAAGTCACGAGTTATACTCAGAGCTCATAATTGGAATTTACTCTAAACCTATATCATATATCATTTCACTTAAAATTAAGCCATTCCAAAGGAAAAAAGAGGTAGGCTTTACATGTACTAGTTTTCATCACATAGAAGACTTAAAGGCATGACTCAGCTATTGCAGGAGTTCTAACATCAAAAGTAAACGAGAGGTTTGACTTATATTCAGGGCTTTGAGAATGGATTGAATCCCAAATATCACATACATATCATTCATAACTTACATCTAAGACATTCCAAAAGAAAAGAAAGATAGCTCTACGTACTTATTCCAAAACACGCCAAAAGAAAGCTTAACATACCTCATACGAGTCACTCTTTGTCACGTTCGGCTCGTCGTCCTTTGAAACTATTCATCCTGGAAGAAATACAAATATCAACCACTCTTGACTTTCCAGCATCTTAGGTTGCACCTTAGTATTTATGGAATCTATTTCCTTGTTCGTTTCCTCGACTAGTTCTTTAATTAATTAAGGCGATAACGAAAATTGGGCAGCATATCCCCTATAATGTGCCCTATACAAATTTCCAATTAGATCCCTAAACAGTACAGCCAACCAACAACAACAACCTGCAACATATTTTTATGCAATTCAGACCAACAATATACAACATAAACTCCAAACGACTCACTCAAAAATACGATATCAAAATAGGGTTTCTAGTTTCCATTTTGCAAAACCTTTAACTGTACAAAGCGGGGGGGTCATGTGGCTGAAACCAGCAGCTCCCCCACCTCATTTAGAACATATTTACACCCTGAAACAACAAGCCACACCCCTGCATCATCACCTCACAAGAACAATACTTTATTTTGACGACAATTCAACTATAGCGACTCCAATTTAGTTTATTTCGAACGTCGAATATTTCCATGACTTTATTACACTTCAAGCATCCTAAACAGTGTATAATATACACTATAACAACACCATAAAGTCCAAATTTAAAGAAGAAGCCTTACCTTACCTAAATTTGGCCAAAACTAGCCAAAATTGTGCCTCGGAACTTTTCTTGCGCGACTTGAACGCTGTGGCTGCTTGCTGTCCGATTTTTGCAGCACCAAGCCATAATTTTATACTAATAATACCTCCATATCATCGTGGTATACTCTAGATAATGAATATACAGAGATAAATAGGGACTTACCTATTTTTTTCCCTTGGCCGCCCTCTTTTTCTCTCTAGTTTAGGGTTTTTGGTTTCCTTTGTTTGCTGCTGGAGTTTTGGAATAAGAACTGAAGTTATACATCACATAACACATATATATATATCTCTTTAGAAGGTTCCACGTGGCATCCCCTTAAGGTGACATGTGGCAGCCCCCTAGGACGCCACCTAGGTTCATGCGGCCTATCACACACCGCCACATGGCAGCGGGGTCCACCCCCGAAGAAGACAGGTGAGTCACCTGCTTGCTTGACACCTGCTTCCTTGAGGTGCTTGCTTGTCACCTGCTTGCTTCACTTTCGTAAGTTCGGAAACTAGTTTTTTCTCCCTCTCGTAGGTTCGTCATCTCACTTTATTTTAAGAGCCTATGTAATCCGTGCTACGCAGGATTGGTATGTCCTCCAGTAGCTCAAGTATATAAGACTTTTATATTAATAACTTACGTAGGTAAATCGGATCCTATGACTCATTACTTGGCCTCCAATTCCTTCCGGATTCTTATGACTCCATCTCCAACCTTCTCTACTATGGTGTACCATATTCTCCCTTCCTTAGAGTCGTTTGATAGTGTCGTAGCATATCCGGCTCAATGGTAATGTCCAAGGAACTTATGAGATATTCCGAGTTTTAAAAGCGTGGGGTGTAACAAAGGTTCCACCAATACTTCTCCTCCCAAGTTCAAATAGGACAAGGGTACTAATCTAATGGTCTCAAGAGAAAATATTGTTTCCCAAGCTTTCCCCACTTGAAAGAAGTGTGGGAGGACCCATAAAGGAGGGTGCTTAACAGGCTACAATACATGCTTTAAATGCAGTAAACTGGGTCATCATGCTCAGTACTGTAGAGGTGGTGGTGGTGGTAGGCCTCAAGGACAATATGCTCATCGTAGACAAGATTAAAGATGTGGCCAACGCACCTACCACTTGTATGCCTTACATGGGAGGAAAGAAGATGAGGAAGCTTCAAAGGTAGTTACTAGTATGTTAAAGGTCTTTACTTTTTATGTGTATGCATTATTAGATCCGGGTGAAAACTTGTCATTTGTCACTCTATTCTTAGCTAATAGGTTTGATATGTTGCCCAAACTATTAGTAGATCCTTATTTGATGTCTACCTCCATTGGTGAGTCGATTGTTGCTAAAATGGTTTATAAGGGTTGTTCCATGTCCATCTTGCATAAAGTTGTCCCTTGTGATCTCATAGAAATTGACATGGTAGATTTTGATGTTATACTTGGGATGGATTGGTTACATGCATCTTATGTTTTCATTGATTATCGGACTCATCCAGTCAAGTTTTACTTTCCAAATGAGTTCATTCTTGAATGGGATATTGTGATTCAATAGTGAAGGTAAGTTCATTTCTTGCCTTAAGGCCTAGAAGTTGATTGCTAAGGATTGCATCTATCATATTATGAGGGTTAGGTATGTCACTTTGAAAGTCCTCTCCTTGAGTCGGTCCCCATAGTCAATGATTTCCCTAATATCTTTCCCCGATGACCTTCCCAACATCTCTCCCGAAAAAAGTCGATTTTTGTATTGATCTCTTCTCCGATACTAAACCTATCTTTGTTCGTGTCTTTCCTTTTCTTTAAGGAATTTTCTATATTACATTGAGGGTGAGATAGGTACATGTCTTAGCCCCCACCCATGTTGTCTATGTAGAGGTTTTTTGGACGTCTTGTGTATTAGCTTATGTTGTCGTCTTTACTTGACTATGGTACTTCCATAATTTCTTCTAGTCTATTTAAGGTTATGTTTATTATGCCTTGTATGTGTTAATTTATTATTCGTAAGATGTATTGGTTGGAGTCCTTCGGAATTTTAATCGTCGTGTCACGTCTAGACCTTATTTCGGGTCAGGACAAACTTAGTATCAGAGCACAAGGTTTTGAAGTGTTCTAGAGAGTCAAACATGCCGCATTAGGTAGAGTCTTATTCATGGGTGTGAGTCACACCAAATTTATGAATGGTAGGCTATTAGACATCTTAGAAAACAAATCTCACTTCTTTCCTGATCTATGTCGTGCAATAGAGTGTACTCTAAGTCTCTTTCCTCAAATAATTATTCTTTGTGATTTTAAGAAAAATGCCTCCATGAAGATACCCCATCCAAGGGAATGTTGTTAAAAAGGAGCAACAAGCTCTGAATGACCCTTCAAATTATCAAGTAACCAATGTCAAGTTCTGGGCGGCTTTCTAAGTGCTTGCTCAAGAAATGATGGCACAAGTGAATCGTGAGATGGTAGCTCCCATGAACCAAAATATGGGTACGGCGATGACAAAGGTTCGTGACTTTATGTGGATGAATCCTCTAGAGTTTTAGTGTTCCAAAGTGGATGAGGATCCACAAGAATTTGTTGAAAGTATTCATTAGAATGTGGAGATAATGGGGGTTAGCCCGGTAGAGAGGGCGGAGTTGGCTACTTATCAATTGAAGGGTGTTTCTAGAATATCATTTGATAAATGGAGGAGTGAGAGGCCTATTAAGGCGGGTCCCGTTACTTGGGATGAATTCAAAGGAGTATTTCTTGAGTCTTTTTTCCCATTGGAGTTGAGGGAGGCCAAGATAAAAGAGTTCATTAACCTCAAGCAAGGGATTATAAGTGTGATGGATTATTCCCTCAAGTTCACCCAATTGTCAAAGTATACTCCAATTATGGTTACCAACCCAAGAGCTCGTATGAGCAAGTTTGTTTCGGGTGTATCAGATTTGGTGTCTAAGGAGTGCAAGACGGCTATGTTGATTAGGAAAATGGATATCTCTAGAATCATGACCCATGCGGAGCAAATAGAGGATGAGAAGCTAAGGGAGAAAACTAGAGATTCCAACAAGGTAAGGACCGATGGTGGGGATTCCTCTCATGTTAGGTCTGAAAATGGTGGGCGTTCTCAATTTCACCAAAGGTACTCCAATCAAGGTTCTTCAAATGCTCCTACTCAATGGTTTGACAAAGATAGTGTGCCTAAACCTAAGCCTCGAGGAGGAGTTCCAAATGGCCAAGTTATCCCCGCATGCAAGAAGTGTGGAAAGAATCACAAGGGAGAGTGTCTATGTCACGAACCAACTCCATAGGTCATGACTGGTGCCCAATTTGGGCACCCATACATACCCTTAGACCCACTGAGTATGTTAGCAGAATAAACAAATGAGGAAATCAAAATAGATCGCTAGAGAGCATATGAAAATAGATGTGGCACACGAAGGCCGTTAAGGCTGTCACTGAACACAAGCCCAAAACACATGTACAGAACCCACAACACAAGTATACACACCTCTACAAAATGATAACATAATCATATGATGGGACAGGGCCCCATTGTACCTTTAACCATTATGAATAAATATACAACAGAAAGGTTAGTGCCAAAATAGGGCTCTGGACAAAAGAGCACTGCCAACCAACAAGGTGGATGTCCTAGGCGAGCGGATCAGCAAACCGAGAATCTGTACCTGCGGGCATATAATGCAGCCCCCTGAAGAAAGGAAGGACAGTACGGAAAATGTACTAAATATGTAAAGCACAGACTGTAATAAGTAAAATCATTACAAGAATAGAATGTGCAAAAATGAGCAAAATATCAAGAATACCAAAATCCTTTTCATAACCACAAATAATGTATGCAGAGAACATATGCCATATCCGGCCCCATTATGGGATTCAGTGAATAAATCATGGTAGCTGCCCTGTCCCTAGCGCCACAGCACATCATAACTCCAGAGTAGGGAATATCTCCATAACAGATCATATTATATCAGATGGTCATATCACATCATATCATATCATCTATGTACATGGCACATCATAACTCCACAAAACCCATGTACAGGTCATACCTGCCCCCTCACGTCGGGGCACAGTGACCAATGTAGAGAAGTACGCACAAAAACAAAACCAGACTCAGGCTCGGTGAAGAAAGCATTGAGTATCCACGAGTGGAGTAGTGAGAAACTATATGCAATATAAAATACAAAACATTTCCAAAGACTCGATAGCGTAACTCCAATGCCAAGTCATATAAGAGAAATTGAGCGATAATCATAGTGCATGTCTTTCAGATGTCACGATGGTCTATGTCAAAATAGTCTTTCTGAAATCGTTTCCATATTTCCAGATATATTATGGGGCACAATGGAATAATTAAAATAAGCTATTGTTCAAAATCAAGACAAGAGTCATATTAAGTACCTTTTGAAAGTCACTATGGATTACATCAAAATGGAACTTTTGGAATTATATATTCATATCAAAGCGCAATAAAATGTCCTTTGGAAACCAAGAAATTGGCCATCCTAGTGGCTCTAGGAATAGGAACTTCCTTGGAACCATAAAAAAAAGTCATATATTTGTTTCATAAAAACCATGCCAAAAGAAAGGTTAGCTTTTCATACTTATGTCAAAACATGCCAAGAGAAAGAGTAAGATTTACATACTTATGTCAAAACATGCCAAGAGAAAGAGTAAACTGTACATACTTATGCCAAAAATATGCCAAAAGGAGGAAACGTTAGCTTTACATACCTCTTACGGATTACTCTTAACACGTTTGCCTTGTCGTCTCTTGAACCTATTTAACATGAAAGTAATTCTAAGGTTAGTGAAATTCGACTTCCCAGCTTGTAATTCTACCACCACTTACCTATAGGAACCAATCCCTTATCCATTTCCTTAGAGTAGTTCATTACTAGTTCCTTAGTTAGTTAAGGAGTTAACAGAAATTGGGCAGCACCTCCCCTATAACATGCCTTATCCGAACTTCCAATTACATCCCTAATTACCACATCCATCCAACAATAAAAACATGCATCACATATATAAGTAATTCACTTCAACATTACAAGATACAAACTCCAAACAACTCGTTCAAAATTACAATACCAAAATAGGGTGTTTAATCTCTATTTCGTAAAATCTTTAACCCTACGAAATGGAGGGACATGTGGCTGAAACTAGAAGAATATACACCCCTTTTTGAAAACTTTCAATCCCTGCAACACATAATCAAACCACCTGTAATTGCAGCACAACAACCACAACACACTACTCGACTTTGATTTAACTATAACGACCTTAGTTTAGTTTGTTTCTAACGTCAAGCATCCTTGTGAAATTTTTATACTTCCAGCCACATATAAGAAGTGTAATAAACTCCATAACCACTCCATAAACTCCAAATTGAAATGAAAACCCTTATCTTACCCGAAATTGGCCAAAGCTTGCCAAAACTTGCCTCAGAAGTTCTTCTAGCGCGGCTGAAACGTCGTGGCTGTTTGTTGTCCACTTGGTGCTGATATAAATCTTAAATTTACCTTATTAACACCATCATAACATTACCAAACCCTTACCAAAACGTGGTAGAATAGAACCAAGCCATACCTTGCTAAAACTTGCTAAAACTTATCTCGGAAGTTCTCTTAACATACTGAAAATTAGCGGACTGTATGTATCTCTTCTTTGCTTCCCCAAAGTGAAATTTAACGTTATTAAACACCGCTATATCACCATAGGATACCTTAAATAATTAATTCATGAAATAGAATCGAAGGGCTTACCTTGTTTTCCTCCAAGCCGTGGCTGCCCTCTTCCTCTCTCATGATTTTCTCTCTTTTTTTTGCTAAGGAAGCTGAAAATGAGATATTCTTCAGCATAACATACATATATAAACCTCCTTAGGAGGTGACACATGGAATACCCTAAGGGTTACACATGGCATCCCCCTAGGGCACCACCTCAATCATTCACCCACTCCTTTGCTGCTACATGGCAGTATGGGACAAACCTTAAGTAGGTGTGTCACCTACTTAGTCCAAGTAGGTGCATCACCTTCTTGCTTCTGAGTAGGTGCTATGCCTCCTTCCATCTCTTCCATGGGTTAGTAATCTTGCCTTACTTTAAGAGCCTATGAAATCCTTGCTACGAAAGATCAACATGTACTCCAGTAGCTTAAGTATGTAAGACGTCCAAGTTGGTAGCTTACGCAAGTAGATTGGGTCCTACGACTCATTACTTAGCCTCCAACTCCTTCCAGATTCTTATAACCCTATTTCCAATCTTCTTTATTATGGGGTATCTCAATTTTCTTTCCTTCGGGTTATTTGATAGCGTGGTAGATTATCCGACTCACATAACGACTTCTAAGAAACTTAAGAGCCTTCCCAAAAACTTAAGAGGCTTAAGAAGCGTTCCAAGGTACCAAAGTATGGGGTGTAATATCCTTCCCCCCTTTAACATATTCATCCTCGAATGTGAACTAAAACCTTCCTCTGAATCTCATACCGACTATATGGAGAGGTCCTCTATCCCATTGCCATAATATATACTTTCATCGAGCAATCAATATCAGAGTTCCAAAGGTTAGGATTACTTGTAGACGTAGGGAATAGGTATGGATACTTGTGTTTCATTTCCTCTTTCTCTTCTCAGGGGGTCACCCATCCTAGTACTACTCTAGCCCAAGCATGCTTAACTTCGTTGTTCTGATGGGATCCAGTGTGTTAGTGCTGGTATGATCACATCCATCCCTTATGGGATCTCGTTTGAAGTTTAAGCGTTCCCACTTACATATGATAGGGTCATTTGATTTTCTTTTACGCTTGTACTTCTTTTGTCCACTTCCCTCCTTTAGGGTGTATCCATGTCATTGTCTATTTATTTCTAACTTTCCAAATGCATATGAGTCCTTTCCAACCTATTTATTATACTGCACTATTTCCATATCTTCTTTTACATCACCTATACTTTAGGTTACCCATGTACGAAACCTTAATACAATCATGAGGTACTTAAAATCCTCAATATACAGTACCAACTCTAGTCTGAACACTGGTACTCGAGTAATATCCTTAATGTAGTAGTATATTTAAAGCCACATTCCATTTATCCCAATCAGTAATTAGCTCGTCACCATTTATCCTGGTGTATCAACTCAGTTGGTGCCTTAATATGTCGTTCTATCCAGATCTAAGCGTCATCTCTAAATCATCTTCTTAGAATCATAAGTCTTTTCCACCTTCGTTTTACCATACCAGTATCGACCTCTTAGTTTTTATTGCCATCACTTCAGTAATTAACTCATTTCTCGAGGTCAGTCATACTCGTAGTTTAGTCAAATCTCATCCTTATTATGGGCAAGACATACTACAACCTTGTATCTCTTTCTCCTTTTATTTCTAGGAAAATTTGGGCAGAGTTTCCTCTGTATTTCTTACTATCTCAACACCTACAGGTAGAAAATGCCAATAATGCCTCACAGGGCCAACAAATATATTTACATCATATCATATCACAGCCACACAGGGCACCCACAATTCACAGTATGAACATGGACTTACCTCGTATGTCCACTCGAACTGCACTTATTGCACTTTCCTACATACTTTTCCTTTCCATTTTTAACTTTACATGTCAATCGTACTTCAATACCTCACCTGACATATATCTTTTGTGCCTTTTCTTACTTGCGTGCTTTGTAACTTAGCAGAATAAACAAATGAGGAAATCAAAAGAGATCGCTAGAGAGCGCACGAAAATAGATGTGTCACACGAAGGCCGTTAAAGCCGTCACTGAATACATGCACAAAACACATATATAGAACCCACAACACAAGTCTACAGACTTCTACAAAATGATAGCATAATCATATGATGTGACAGGGCCCTTTCATACCCTTAACCATTATGAATAAATATATAACAGAAAGGTTAGTGCCAAAATAGGGCTCTGGACAAAGGTGCACTACCAACCAACAGGGTGGATGTCCTAGGCAAGAGGATCAGCAAACCGAGCGTCTGTACCTGCGGGCATGTAACGCAGCCCCCCGAAGAAAGGGAGGTCAGTACGGAAAATATACTGAATATGTAAAGCACGGACTGTAATAAGTAAAATCATTACTAGAACAGAATGTGCAAAAATGAGCAAAATATCGAGAATACCAAAAAGCTTTTAATAACCACAAATAATGTATGCAGAGAACATATGCCATATCTGGCCCTATTATGGGACTCGGTGAACAAATTATGGTTGTCGCTCCGTTTGTGGTGCCATAGCATATCATAACTCCAGAGTAGGGAATATCTCCGTAACATATCATATCATATCAGATGGTCATATCAGATCATATCATATTATCTGTGTAGATGGCACATCATAACACACAAAACCCATGTACAGGTCATACCTTCCCCCTCACGTCGGGGCATAGAGAACAATGCAGAGAAGTACGCACGATAACAAAACTAGACCCGAGCTTGGTGAAGGAAGCATTGAGGCATCCACGAGTGGAGTAGTGAGAAACTATATGCAATATAAAATACAAATCATTTCCAAAGACTTGATAGTGTAACTCTTATGCCAAGTCATATAAGAGAAATTGAGCGATAATCATAGTGCATGTCTTTCAAATGTCACGATGGTCTATGTCAAAATAGTCTTTATGAAATCGTTTCTATATTTCTAGATATATTATGGGGCTCAATGGAATAATTAAAATAAGCTATAGTTCGAAATCAAGACAAGAATCATATTAAGTACCTTTTTAAAGTCACTATGGATTACATCAAAATGAAACTTCTGGAGTTATATACTCGTATCAAAACGCAATAAAATGTCCTTTGAAAACCAAGAAATTGGCCATCTTAGTGGCTCTAGGAATAGGAACTTCCTTGGAACCATAAAAAAATATCATATATTTATTTCATAAAAACCATGCCAAAAGAAATATTAGCTTTTTATACTTATGTCAAAACATGCCAAGAGATAGAGTAAGCTTTACATACTTATGCCAAAAGGAGGAAATATTAGCTTTACATACCTCTTACGGATTACTCTTAACACGTTCGCCTTGTCGCCTCTTGAACTTATTTAACATGAAAGTAATTCTAAGGTTAGTGAACTTCGACTTCCCAAATTGTAATTCTGCCACCACTTACCTATAGGAACCAATCCCTAATCCATTTCCTTAGACTAGTTCATTACAAGTTCCTTAGTTAGTTAAGGAGTTAACGGAAATTGGGCTGCACCTCCCCTATAACATGCCCTATCCAAACTTCCAATTACATCCCTAATTACCACAGACAACTAACAATAACAACCTGCAGCACATATACAAGTAATTCACTTCAACATTACAAGATACAAACTCCAAACAACTTGTTCAAAATTACGATACCAAAATAGAGTGTTTAATCTCTATTTCATAAAACCTTTAACCCTACAAAATGGAGGGTCATGTGGATGAAACCATAAGCATCTACACCCCTTTTTGAACACTTTCGATCCCTGCAACACACAATAAAACCACCTTCAAGTGCAGCACAACAACCACAACACACTACTCGACTTCGATTTAGCTATAACGACCTTAGTTTAGTTTGTTTCTAACGTCAAGCATACTTGTGCAATTTTTATACTTCCAGACACATATAAGACGTTTAATAAACTCCATAAATACACCATAAACTCCAAATTGAAAGGAAAACCCTTACCTTACCAAAAATTGGCCAAAACTTGCCAAAACTTGCCTCGAAAGTTCTTCTAGCGCGGCTGAAATGTCGTGGATGTTTGTTGTCTGCTTGGTGCTGCTACAAACCTTAACTTTACCTTATTAACACCCTAATAACATGTCAAAACCCTTACCAAAATGTGGGAGAAGAGAATAAATCCATACCTTGCTAAAACTTGTCTCGGAAGTTCTCTTAACATGCTGAAAATTAGCAGACTGTATGTATCTCTTCTTTGCTGCCCCAAGTGAAATTTAACGTTATTAAACACCGCTATATCACCATAGGATACCTTAAATAATTAATTCATGGAATGGAATCAGAGGTCTTACCTTATTTTCCTCCAAGCCGTGGCTACCCTCTTCCTCTCTCATATTTTTCTCTCTTTTTTTTGGCTAAGGAAGCTGAAAATGAGATATTCTTCAGCATAACATACATATATACACCTCCTTAGGAGGTGACACATGGCAGACCCTAGGGGTGACACATGAAATACCCTAGGGCGCCACCTCAATCATGCGCTCACTCCTTTGCCGCCATCTGGCAGTGTGGGACCCACCTTAAGTAGGTGTGTCACCTACTCAGTCCAAGTAGGTGCATCACCTTCTTGCTTCCGAGTAGATGCTATGCCTCCTTCCATCTCTTCTGTGGGTTGGTAATCTCGTCTTACTTTAAGAGCCTATGAAATCCTTGCTACGAAAGATCAATATGTACTCCAGTATCTTAAGTATGTAAGACGTCCAAGTTGGTATCTTACGCAAGTAGATCGAGTCCTACGACTCATTACTTGGCCTCTAACTCCTTTCGGATTCTTATAACCCTATTTCCAATCTTCCTTATTATGGGGTATCTCATTTTCCTTTTCTTAGGGTTATTTGATAGCGTGGTAGATTATCCGACTCACATGATGACTTCTAAGAAACTTAAGAGCATTCCCAGAAACTTAAGAGGCTTAAGAAGCATTACAAGGTACCAAAGTATAGGGTGTAATAGTCTAGCAGGATTAAATGTGTGCTATAGGTGTGGGAAAGCCGGGTCATCATGCTAAGGAGTGTATATTTAAAGATGGTTGTCCTCAACACCAAATTGCTCATGGAAAGCAACTGCAACAAGGTTCCCAAGCACAACCAGAACATGTTCAATGCAATAATTGGTTTTATGCTCTTCATGCAAGGCAAGAGGTGGAGCAGAGTCCTGATGTTGTCATCGGTATATTAGGGTCGTTCACTATGATGTTTCTTCCTTACTTGATCTAGGTGAAAATTTATCCTTTTTTAGTTCTTATGTAGCTATGAGATTTGATCTTAGCCCCGAAATATTTTTGGAGCCTTTTTTCATTTATACTCTTGTATTTTAGGTTGTTGTGTCTAGAAGAGTCTATAGAAATTATACAATTTTGGTTTTTCACAAAATTACTTCTTGTGATCTAGTTGAACTTGATATGACCGATTTTGATGTTATCCTTCGTATGAATTGGCTATATGTATGTTATGCTTCTATTGATTGTAGAACCCGTGTGGTAAAGATTCAATTCCCAAATGAGCCAATCCTAGAATGGAAGGGTAGTTACTCAGTGTTTAAGGGTCAATTCATGATTCAATTCCCGAATAAGCCGATCGTAGAATGGAAGGGTAGTAACTCCGTGTTTAAGGGTCAAATAATCTCGTACCTTAAATCTTGAAAAATGATTTCCAAGAGTTGCATCTACCATTTTATGTGGGTAGGGATACTAATTTTGAAACCCCTACCCTAGAGTCGGTCCCTGTTTTTAATAAATTTTTGGATGTGTTTCTCGATGATCTACTTGGTAATCCTCCCAAAAGGGAAATTTATTTTGGCATAGAACTTCTTCCCGACACACAACCTATATCTATTCCTCCTTACCAAATGGCTCTGGCAGAACTAAAAGAGTTTAAGGATCAATTGAAAGACTTGTTGGATAAGGGTTTTATTTATCACAACCCAAAATAGGATATGAGTGGCACCCACACTTATCTTCCTAGGTGGGAGAACCAAGGCTACAAATCCCAACTTAGGTTAGCAATTCAACTTATGGAATACTGCAATAATGCGGAAGCCTAACATTACGAAGTAAGAAACAACAATCCACTAGGGTCTACTACATATCATTCCCAAAAATCTGAAAGTCATCACATAAAGGACATCTAAATTCTAAAACTGAGTTTGGAAATATCAAACACCAGAACAAATAAATAACATAATGTGTCCAAAAACTAAGGACAACATGCCATGACTGTGAGAATCCAACACGAGCTAGAAGGATAGCTCACCCTGCAATCAGATATATTAGAGACTGACTAGAGCTGAGGGCGAGTTGAAATCGATGGTACACTCGTTGTACTTCATAAAATAAAATATAGAAAAATACAAGTAGGGGCCAGTACGGGGCAACATGTAATGAGTAGGTATCATCGGCCGACTCGAAATAGAAATTAATATGCATAAAGTAATAGCGAGAAATCAACCATAGCACTTAACAGGTGGCAAACAACAAGATCAAGATCAAGTGACAACACAATGAGATAATTACATAATACGTCAACTATATCAAGAACATAATAAGAACTCAGGCCTCCACACCACGCTCTTTTGGAAAATGAGTTATTTGAGATTGGTTAGTATTAGGTCATTTAATTTATTTTCCTTTAATATTATCATACTAGAATGTGACGACCCTAATATATCATGTCGGACCGTGACACCCAATCCAAATATACCATGTCGGCTCGTGACACCGATCTAAATATACCATGTCGGCTTGTGATAGTTGATCCAAATATACCATGTTGGAACATGACAACCGATCCAAATATATCATATCAGAATGTGACACCCGATCCAAATATAATTAATTTATTATTCTTTATTATCACATTCCACTTCATTAACAATATTTCATCAATACTTCTTTATTCAAGGCATCACGTTTGTTAGGGCAAGTTTAAGATTATGGATTTCACAGTCTCGGGATTGCATACCAATAACAACAACATATCAACCATTCAAACCACAATAATCAAATGCATAGTAAACTTCACATATTACTCAATGACTATCAATTTCTATTAAGAGTCTATCTATGATATAGAATAAACCATAACCTACCTCAATCGAAGAACCGAAGTAAAGCATGTTAATCCACCAATGTCTTTCCTTTCTTCAAAGCCTCATATTTTTAATCTATCAATTATACAATATTCGTAAGCAAACGAATCTGTAGACACCAATAATATATATATATATATATATATATATATATATATATATATATATATATATATATATATATATATACGTTTAACCTAGACCTAACAACTCACCTAACTCTATAATCAATTCCCTAAAACCCAAGCCTAGGGTTAAGTCTTAATTCCTTCAAATAGCATAACCTTGATGGTATTCATATAATACAATACACCTAATATTTAATTAGCTATCTAAATATATCAAAACTTGAATTATAACGTATAAATTAAAATAGTAAACTTTAAAACAGGAACTAACTAATTTGAACTAATAATATTCCAAGAAAACCAATTAGAGAATGTTACTACTGCCACCAATTCAATCACACCAACCATTCTCTCCCAACCATTATCCATGATTATCCTATAATCCTATTAATCATTACTTAATAATTAAGAAAAGAATTTGTCTTCAAAGTTTTAAGCACCCACGTGTGTAGCAGCAACCTTATTTCAACACTTAAATAGCTTCTAAATCTAATATAATACACCTTATCCTCCAAGTGACAACACATGCCAAATGTAATTCTAAGACACATACATAAATTACAAAATTGAAGTTTGGTCATTTTCTTTTACCTAGATGATATGCATTTCTCGTAATGCAGTAATTTTCTTTAACTGTTATCGATAGAAGCCGAAGCAGAGGTTTGTGGTATGATACAAAATTATATTAAAACCTACTAATTTATTTTAATAAATAAAGTAATATAGGGTATTAAATAAATTATCAATTTATCCCACCAACTAAATTAATTATCTAAAGTTACCCCTCAATAAAATAACTGTAGTTACCGAATAGGTCCAAAATACTCATTTAAAATCCACCGGAGGAGTCTTTTATGAAATAAGAATCTCAAGTACTCAAAACGACCTAATGGGTCGCTACAAAAAATACCAATTTACCTATTGTTCGTCCCCGAATGGTCAAATGAAGAGTGAGAGTAGAAAAGGATACCTAACTCAATGACCAAATGTGGATATCATCCACGCAACTACCCATTAGGTCGTTTTGAGAACTAGAGCTTTTTATTTTATAAAAGACTCATTACGTAAATTGTTAATGGGCATTTGGACTAGTCCATAATTATGGTTATTTAGTTGAGGGATAAACTTAAATGACTTACTTCATTGGTGGGTTAAAGCATTAATTTATTTAATACCATATACTATTTTATTTATTAAGATAAGTTAATGAGATTTATCACTTCAATACATAAGAGTTTTAGAAAAAAAAATAGAAAGGGAGAATAAGCTACATATGGCGTCAAACAAACTGCAAAGGGGGAGGGTACACTTCTCTGGGTAAGATCTAATTAAAGCTACAACTTTTACAATTTACTACACATCCATTAGTAGTATAATAATATTATTAGAAAAAGATGGCTTTATTCATTACATGGTTTGTTAAAAAAAAGCAATTGACTAGAATAGAGCAAAACAAATTGTAGTCATCATAAGTCAATGATGACATGTTGTATATTGTATACTAATGATTTCCTAAGATGTGCTAATAATTAGGTATATTATATAATTATGGATTGGTATAGTAGTCAATTTTGCACGTTGGTTCATCATCAAGGGTTACTGGTGAATGGACTTCGAGTTCTAGAGAATTGGTTTTATCGTTATCACATTATGAATTAAGTTTTGATATATTGAGATAGTAATTAAATATTAAGTGAATTGTATTATATGAATATCATTAGATTTATGATATTGGAGGAATTAAAATTTAACCCTTGCTTAAGATTTAGGAGTATGAAACTTGAGATATTAGTGGGTATCGAAATTTAGGAATTTGATTATAGATTTGGATGAGTTGTTGGGTCTAGATTAAACATATATTTAATATTGGTGTCTACGGATTTATTTTCTTAGGAATATTGTATAATTGATAGATTGAAAACATGAGGTTTTGAAAAAAGGAAAGGCATTGGTGGATTAGCTTACTTTACTTCGAATTTTTGGTTGAGGTAGGTTATGATTTTATTCTATATCATAGATAGACTCTTAATAGTGATTGATAGTCATTGAGTAATATATGAAGTTTACTATGCATTTAATTATTGTGGTTTGGATGGTTGACATATTGTGATTGGTCTGAAATTCCAAGACCGTAAAATCTATAATCTTGAAATTGCCCTATCAAAGGTGATGCCTTGAATAAAGAAAGCTTGATGAAATATTGTTATTGTAGTGAAATGTGTTAATAAAGAATGATAAATTAATTATATTTAGATCGGTATCATATTTTGACATGGTATATCTGGATCGGGTGTCACATTCTGACACGGTATATTAGGGTCGGGTATCACATTCCGATATGGTATATTTGAATAGGGTATCACATTCTAGCACAGTATTATCGGATCGGGTTTCATATTCCGACAAGGTAATATTAAAAAAAAATTAAAATGACATAATGCTACCCAATCTCCAATAACTCATTTTCCAAAAGAGCGTGATCTGGAGGCCTGAGTCCTTATATGTTATCTTGATATTGTTGATTGGTTATGTAATTGTTCATTGTATTGTCAGTTGATCTTGATGTTGTTGGTTGCCACCTGTTAAGTGTTATGGTTGATTTCCCGGTATTATTTTATGCATATTGATTTCTATTTTGAGTCGGCCAATGATACCTACTCAGTATATGTTATCCTGTACTAACCCCTACTTGTATTTTTCTTTGATTTATTTTGTGGAGTGCAGTGAGTATACCATCGACTTCGACTCTCCCTCAGCTCTAGCTAGTCTCTGGTATGTCAGATTCCAGGGTGAGCTAGCCTCCTAGTTCGTGTTGGATTCTCTCAGTCATGACATAATATCCTTAGTGTTTGGACACAAACTATGTTATTTATTTTATTCTAGTGTTTAATATTTCCATACTTAGTATTTTAGAATTAGATGTCCTTGATGTGATGACTTTAAGGTTTTGGGAAAATGTATATAATAGACTTTAGTGGTTTTATTATTTCTTACTCTCATAAATTGAGCTTCCTCATTATTTTCATATTTTATAATTTGGGGTTTGTATCGTTGCTTCTCCTACTTAGGAGGTTAAGTTTGGCTACCACTTATGGCCCATTTTGCGTCGTGACAAACTTGGTATCAGAGCTTTAGGTTCGGTGATCTCATCACATTAGGACAAGCTTAGTAGAGTCTTGCAGAACGGTGTGAGGACGCCTTTACTTTTCTTTAAGAGGCTACATGATTTTAGAAAAACTCCATTCCTTCATTCTTTCGTGTATTACATGAATCCAATTGGTATCTAGGTGATACAAATCTATACATGACTTTCTTTACTCTATTTCGCGGATGGTTAGAACTAGAGAAACAACAATAACTAAGCTATTTGTTACAGTTGGGACTAAAGTGGAGTAATATAAGGAGTATGTGGGATTTGATAAATTGAGTATGTGTACTATTGTAATGGAGATCAGTTTGGTTGATTGTGGATAGTTAAAAATTGAAAAAATAGAGTCAGATGAATGGAAATGTTTGAATGGGCACTATGAAAGGAGTATCTTGTGTTATTCGACCTTGGTTTTGTACATTCTTATATAATCACCTACTTCATTTCGTATATGGCTTGGAGTATGATTTACTACATATGACCATGTATATTTCCATATCTATAAGTGATTCCTTAGTGGAAGACTGGGTGTACTCTTCTTGTGATTATCATATTGGTAGGGTAACATCCTTAGGCAGATTTGGTCAGTTGAGTTATGATGGATTTTATGTTGTTGGGATAGTTGAAGTATACCAATGGTTCTACACGTACCACTTTACTTAAGAGAATATATAAAAGATCTACTATGAATACTTACAGTTGTTTGACAGTCTTAAGATTCATCTAGTCGATGGGGTCACTACCCGACTATGTGTGATTGAATATGGGACCATTGAGTCTAGTTTTTTTTTCTCTTAAGGATTGTTTACAGCCATAGCTACTGCTCTAACATTTTTATTAATGTTTTTAGAAGTTTTGTATGACTTGGACAGCGTCTTCTGACTTCTTCATAGAGAAGTATATCCTCTGAACCTTGAGGGACAATAGGGGAGATAAGTTCCTGAATATAGAGCAAGGAAAAATATTTGTTGCAACCTATGAAGTTAGGTTTCATTCCTTATCTAAATATGCTATTTAGCTTTGCTTCAGTCTAGAAGACTGGATTTCACTGCTTTGTGAAAAGATTGTGGTCAGAATCTCTACTGTGATTTCATAGCTTGAGTGTATATCAAAGAGGATCATGATACGACTACTATAATAATATTGATGCTTACTTGGTTATAGTTATGGATTGTGTTACTTATGCTAGCAATCTAATCTATGAACGAATGCACATTGCTTGGGCTAAAGCCGGAACAGATCGAATTTGATAATGTTTTGCAGCTATTCAATGGGTAGAAATGTGTGGACCATTTGGGTATGATCTTATCAATAGGTATAATGTGTTCTAGTGGTAGATCTAATAGACTTTCATAGTTTTGTACAAGTGGTACATAGAAAGGGATACGTCGATTGTCAAATGCGAATACTGACTACTTAAGGAGTTATCTTTTGTATCACATGCTCGTATAATGAAATTCGATGATGCATTCACAGTTAAGAAACCAACTAGTTTATTACTACGGACACTTGGGTTAAGCAATGTTTATATGGAAGATTTTAGAGGTGGATCTTTGATACAATTAATGCATTTAGGTTGTCGAGTATACTCTGAAGATTTTAACTAAGGATCGATGATTTCATCATAAGCTCCAAGAGAGTGGATCGATATAGGAATGACAAGATTATGGGTGAAGAAAGTCCCAACGAGCAAACTTGGGTAAAGGCAATTAAAGATTTTAGTAAGAACGTGCGTATCAAATTCGGTTATTCCTTTGGATTTGGGTTGGTATAGCTGGTTGAGGTATCGTGTCAATGAAAAATTTGACTTATGGTGATGGCAAGGACTACTGAGCATGATGGTAACAAGATTTTATGATAAATTGTGATTGTAATACATTTATATGATAAGAATTTTCGATTAAATAGATTCGGTATAGTAACAATGACTTGTGAGTATCTAAGGTTGTGGGTTACTACTATTTGGTGAGTAGAGTTTTTGTATGGAAAGTTATAGGATTTGTTGAAACACCTCTTGAATTGAATTGAAAGGAGCTAGAGTCATAAATGGAAAGAATTAGTGGGATATAGTTTAACCTTCAGGAGGAGGCGAGAAAAAGGACAGTTACTCTAATTGCAGGTCCAAAAATATATATTTAGAGAGAGTAGAGAATTAGATTTAGAGACACGTGATTCCATCTATTTTTCTCTTTCTCTGGTTATGGTGATATTACATGCCATTTATATGGGTTAAAACTGTTGGATAGGATTTAAGAAAGAAGTCTGCAAGCGTTCGGCTCGAGTGTGGTAATAAGTTCTTTTGTGGTTCGAGTTTGATAATTGGTACAGTTGAATTTTCAATGAAGGATACAGTAAGGTCGATGGAGAGGCAATCAATAATAACCTAAGATACGTGAATTCATAAAGATTTTCAAGGTATGAGCTAATGTTAATAGATAAAGAAATTAGGTGACACAACAGGAATCAATATTCAAGTTTTTCATAGTGAGTCCACATTCGTGGAAGTATGTTTTGTCAAGGTATGGATTGATAAGGTAAGAAATTATAGAACGCATTGGGAATTGAGCATTTAGAAGGACTTATGCATGGCTTAGATGGTAAATTTGGCTACTTTGGATTATAAAAGGACCTAAGAAAGTGTTTCACTTAAAGTTTTGGTTTAGGCGATGTGGTAAAATGTCATGGGTTGTTGGTCAAAGGATAAAATTGGTAAACGAGTTAGCAAAAGGAACAAGAGTCTAGTATATTAAAGAGCTCAAGGTATGTGAAATTTGCGTCATGGGAAGTATCTAAGAAAGTGAAGGAATAATATATCTCGTATAGACCCTTGGTTTGGAGTGGAAGGTTGTATGGATTTCTGCCATTGAGTTCATATATGACCATGCAATGTGAACTAGTTCAACTCAGACTTACTAGGGGTTTATCAACGACTTTTACGAAGTTTGAGTTTTGATTTAAGTGATAAGCATTGATGTGTGGAAGATGTTGTATTTTTATATTAATTTAGATTGTTTGAATTATGGTAGAAGACTTTATAAGGCTAGAAGTAACTGAGAAATGAGGATTCTTGACTTGTGTGGAGGCAAGATATACTTTCCTTTACAAGATTAAGGAAAGGCAATTTGATGATGAAAAGTTGAGTCAAATTCATGATATGGTCTTGTAGGGAGAGGCCAAGGAGGTTGTGATTGATGATAAAGGTGTTTTGAGGTTTAAGGGGAGGGTATGTATGCCCCGTGTTGATGATTTGATTCAAATTATTCTTATAGAGGCTCATATTTAGAGGTACTCTATACATCCTGGTGCAACCAAGATGTATCGTGATCTTAAATAATATTATTAGTGGAATAGAATAAAGTGTGACGTTATTGATTTTGTCTCCTATTGTTTAAATTATCAGCGGGTAAAATATGAGCACCATAGGCCTGGAAAGACACTTCAAATAATGCCCATTCCTAAATGAAAGTGGGAAAGGATTGCAATGGATTTTGTAGTTGGTCTTCCAAAGACATTAGGTAAGTTTGATTTGATATGGGTGATTGCTGATAGGTTAACTAAGTCTTCTCACCTCATTCCAATCAAGGTGACTTATGATACAGAGAAATTAGCTAAACTTTATATTCGCGACCTTGTTTGATGGCATGGAGTTTTAATTTTTATCATATCAGATAGGGGTACGCAATTTACTTCTAACTTTTGGAGGACCTTGCAGGGTGAGTTGGGTACTAGATTGGATCTTAGTACCATATTTCATCCTTAGACTGATGGCCAGTCTGAGTGTTATACCCCGTACTTTTGTACCTTGAAAGGTTCTTAAGCTTTTTAGAAGTCATCATGTGAGCCGGATAATCTATAACGCTACCAAACAACTCTAAGGAAGGGAGGATATGACACCCCATATTAGGGAAGATTGGAAATATGGTTACAAGAATCCGGAAGAAGCTGGAGGCCAAGTAATGAGTCGTAGGACTCAAATTACGTACGTAAGCTACCAACTTGAAAATCTTACATTCTTAAGCTACTTAAGTTCATACCAAGCTTACGTAGCAAGGATTACATAAGTTCATAAAGTAAGATGAGATTACAAACCCACGAGGAGAAAAAGAAGGTGACACATTGCAGAAAGAGGGAGTGCCACATGGTAGTATCTAGAATTGCCATGTGGCTGCAGCTGAAGCAAGGGGTGGGCCCCCACATGCCACGTGGAAGCCCCTAAGTGGAGGAGGTGATGCGTTGGCCCACTAAGTGCTTGACACGTGTCACCACTTAAGGGATGACATGTGTCACCCCCTAAGGTGGCCTATATATATTCATTTTATGATCATCCTTATCCAAACAACTCATTCTTATCTCCAAGAAAATTCTAGAAAAAAAAAAGAGAAGATAAACCTTGAGATAGAGAAGAGAGAGCCATGGGTTGGAGAAACAAAGGGTAAGTCCTCTGATTTTGTTCCGTGAATTAATTATCTAGGGTATAACACAATGGTATGAAGGTGTTATTAATGTAAATTTATGATTTGTGGCAGCACCGAAAGGACAACAAGCAGCCACAAAGGTTTAGTCACGCTAAAGGAACTTCCGAGGTGAGTTTTGGCGTGTTTGGCAAGTTTCGGGAAAGGTAAGGTTTTCTCTTTAAAATTGGAGTTTATGATGATGTTATGAGTTATATTACATGTCTTTAATAAGGTTTGAAGTGGAAAAATTATATAAGGATGCTTGACATTAGAAACGAACTAAATTGAAGTCGTTATAGTTAAATCGAAGTCGGGTAGTGTGTTGTGATTGTGGAGTTGCTATTGCAGCTGGTTTGGTTGAGTGGTGCAGGGATGTAAGGTGTTTTAAAAAAGGTGTGGGTGCTTCTGGTTTCAGCCACATGACTCTGTGTTTCGTATGGTTAAAGGTTTTACGAAACAAAGGCTAAAAACTTTATTTTGGTATCGTAGTTTTGAGTGAGTTGGTTGGAGTTTATATTGTGTAATGATGAAGTGATTTTACTTGTATATATGCTGCTGGTTGTTGTTTTTAGTTGGCTTTGGTAATTAAGGATGTAGTTGGAAGTTTGGATAGGGCAAGTTATAGGGGAGATGCTGCCTGATTTCTGATAACTTCAAAACTAAAAATAAACTAGTTGAGGGAAATGGATAAGGAAACGATTCCTGTGGATACTTTGTTGTAGAGTTGGAAATTGAAAAGTGAAAGGTTATTAATGTTAGTATTACTCTCATTTTAAATAGGTTCAAAAGAAGACGAGGCGAATGTGGTTAAGAGTAATCCATAAGAGGTATGTAAAGCTACCTTTTTTCTATTGGCATGTTTTTGGCATAGGTATGTAAAGCTACCCCTTCCTTCTCTTGGCATGTTTTGAGATAAGTATTACATGATGTAAGTTTTGGGGGTTATCCCATTAATAAATCTCCGAGCATGATTTATGACTCTTATCTACTTCCTAATGTTAGAACTTCCATAATAATGGAGCTATGGCTCTCAAGCCTTCTATATGATGGAGAGTAGTAAAAAAAATTCGAAGATATCTTCCTTTCTTTGGCATGGTCTTTATGAAACAAATATATGATTTTTATATGCTTCCAAGTAAGTTCCTATTCTTAGAGCCACTTGGATGGCCAATGTTTTAGATTTCCAGAGGTTCTATTTTGATGCAATCCATAGTAACATTCAAAAGGTACTTGATATGGAGCTTGTCTTGATTTTTGAATGATAACTCATTTTGATCATTCCATCGAGTCTCAAATATGATTTAAATTGTATTTAGTTTCTCACTACTCTACTCGTGGACGCCTCAATGCTTTCTTTCACTGAGCCTAAGCCAGGAGATACATGATCGTGCGTACTTCTCTACCTTGTTTGTCGTGCCTAATGTGAAGGGGCAGGTATGCCTTGTACATGGGTTTTGGAGTTATGTTGTGCCATGTACGCATATGTTGATGTTTGATGATATGATATGATATGATATGATATGGCCATCTGATATGATATGATCTATTACGGAGATATTCCCTACTCTGGAGTTATGTTGTGCTGTGGCGCCGGTGATGGGATGGCGACCATATTTTGTTCACCGCATCCCATAATAGGGCTGGATATTACATATGTTTTTCCGCATGCATTATATGTGTTTTTGATAAGTATTTTGACATTCTGGATATTTTGCTCATTTTCTACACATTCTTTTCTGGTTATGACTTTATTTATTACAGTCTATGCTTTATATATTCAGTACATTTTCCGTACTGATCCCCTTTTTTTAGGGGATGCATTACATGCCCACAGGTACAGACACTTATTTTGCTGACCCGCTTGCTTAGGACATCCACTCTGCTGTTTGACAGTGCTCCTTTGTCCGGAGCCCATATTTTGGTACTAACCTTTCTGTAACCTATATGTATACATTGGTCAGGGGTACGATGGGGCCCTATCCCATCATATGATTATGTTATCGTTCTGTAGAGGTCTGTAGATATGTATTTGTAGGTTCTATATATGTTTTGGGCTTTTGTGTTCCGTGACGGCCTTAACGACCTTCGTGTGCTACATCTACTTTCATGTGCTCCTTAACGACCTCTTTTGATTTCTACATTTGTTTCTTCTGCTAACATGCTAAGTGGGACTAAGGGTACATATGGGTGCCTAGCTCAGGAACTAGTCACGACCTACGGAGTGAGTTGTGACAAAAGAAGTATCAGAGTGGTCCTTCCTAGAATATCTACAGACTGTGTCTAGTAGAGTCTTGTTTACCGATGTGTTGCGCGCCACATCTATAAACAAGAGGCTACAGGACATTTATGATGTACCTTTCTTTCATATCTAAGATTGTGCAATAGATCTGAGTCATAGGAAAACTCCTTATACTAACCTAGGATGTTAACAGAAAGACGACAGCAACGGAAGGAAGTGACTAACGATATTAGAAGTCAAAAGGCACGCAGGTAAGCAAAGTCATGAAATATATCTGTTGGGTAAGGTATTGAAGTAGAACTGAAATGTAAAGTTGTAAATTGAAAGGAAGAGTAGACAGGAAACTGTAATAGGGGAAGTTCCAGTAGACATACAAAGTAAGTCCATTTCCATACTGTTGATTATGGGCGCCCTGTGTGGCTGCGATATGATGTGATATGATATATATATATGTAACTTTATACATGTTAGCCCTGTGAGGCACTGTTGGTATTTTCTGCGTGCAGGTTTAAGATAGTAAGAAATACAGAGGAAACTCTGCCCAAATTTTCCTAGAAATAAAAAGAGAATGAGATACAAGATTGTAGTATGTCTTGAAAGTTCGTGCCCATAATAATGATGAGATTTGGCTAGACCACAAGTATGGCTGACCTCGAAAAATAAGTTAATTGCTGAATTGATGGCAATAGAAACTAGGAGGTCGATATTGATATGGTAAACCGAAGTTGGAAAAGACTTATGACCCTAGGGAGATGATTTAGAGAAGACTGGTAGTTTTAGATAGAACGATATATTAAGGCACCGACAGAATTGATACACAGGGATAAACTGTGATGAACTATAATTAAAAGGAGTAACAGTATGATTAAGACAAGAGTGCAAGGAAAACAGAATTGTAATGGATATAAAGTATTAATAAGATAACTTGGGAGATATTAAGGATAAGACTAACTAAGAAGGGTAAGTAACCCATAGTAAGAATCGTGAAAAAGGTTAAGAAGTGTTATACTATGAGGTGGAATATGAACAGGATATGATGTGAATATAACGAGGATTGTTATGAAAATAAGTAAAGCCTATTGAGAAAGCGGCTAGTGATAGGACGTGGTCTGTGTAATAAGAATATAGGGGTAAGTGTGAAATGGAAAAGCGGGCTATGGAACAAATAAGAAGGACTTATCAAGTTCTGTAGGGAAAGTTATGAATAAATATTATGCGATAAGAGAAAGGATAGCGAGCACAAGGAAAGAAAGAGTAACTAAAAGGAGTAAGCAAGAAGAAAATGAGATGATAGTGTAACAATAGGTCATGACATGTGTAGCCGAAGATACGAATGCTAAAAGTGACAGAACTATGAAAGACCAAGCTGTAGAAGGATGAGCAATGAGATAGAATGGGTGTTAGGGAATGATTGGTATGATACGAATAAAGATGGATGGACAGAATACGTTTTGGAAATGAGAAAAAGGATTATGTGGAAGTAATGTGTTCCAAATAATACAGAGGTAGTATAAGATCCCTCTTGTGCGGAATAAAAGATAGACATAGACGGGATAAATGATAAGAGAAATCTACGGAAGCGCCCAAGATAGATATGATTAAATGAATACAGATACGGAATGAAAGGGGAACGTACAATATGAACTTAAAAGTGAAATACGACTATAGGGTTATAAGGTAAGGCCCTGATTGAGGTGAACTTGGTATGTTGTTGAGAAAATTAAAAGTCGGTGTTGGGTACACAGTAAAGGCAAGGGGTATAAGGTATAAAGGGGTGGTGCGTGCACACAATGTGGCCCCGACAATAGTGGAATCCTTAAGAGACAAAGACGGTAAACTTAAGGAATAAATGGTGCAATATACATTCATCCCAAGAAACAAAGGATATAGGTTGGGATAAAGCTACTCCTGCAAGAGAACCTTGGACAATTATCGTCGGAATACAAGTATTGCCTAATTGAAATTAGAATGACTAAAAGTGCTAATTAACTTTTGACAGTGCTCCTTTGTCTGGAGCCCATATTTTGGTACTGACCTTTCTATAGCCTATATCTATACGTTGGTCAGGGGTACGATGGAGCCCTGTCCCATCATATGATTATGGTATCATTCTGTAGAGGTCTGTAGATATGTATTTGTGGGTTCTGTATATGTTTTGGGCTTTTTTGTTCCATGACGGCCTTTGTGTGCTACATCTGCTTTTATGTTCTCCTTAGCGACCTCTTTTGATTTCTATCTTTGTTTCTTCTGCTAATATGCTAAGTGGGGCTAAGGGTACATATGGGTGCCCATCTCAGGCACTAGTCATGGCCTACGAAGTAGGTCATGATACTTTTTTTTTTTTATATGGGAACAGACCCTACACGAGGCTCCCACCTCTCGTGCACAGTCAGGGGTTAAGCAACACCCCCAAGCCTTAACATAAATAATCAAAATAAAAATACAAGAAGGGGGACATAAACCTTACCTCCGATCCTATGGTGGTTCATAAGTCGGCTAACCTATTAAGGTCGGCTAACTCATCCCCGATACAAAAAAGAGACTAACTATAACTAGAAAGCAGTAAACCTGTGAGAGGACTCCTCCCGGTACAATTCAACTATGAAAGCATAAATGAGGGAGACTCTCCCCTTCCATGAGAAAACGGAAAGTAACCTACACTAGTCCTATTCCAACTATGCTACATACCAGACATAGCTTCATTGAAGAAGAACAAGTATACGAAACTTCTATCTCGCATGGGCTGGGAAATTCTTTTCATCTTTGCTCTTTTTAGTCTTGTCGTACCAAGTAGGTCCAGGTGAAGTGTGCCTTTGTATCATGATTAACAGCTAAGGAGGCTGAAAGGAGAGGAAGTATATGGAACTATAGTAGCCAACAGCCTTGGAGTTTTTGTGGAGAATCTGTTGTTGCTGATGCTGTTGAACTTCATCTTTCAAGTCTGCACCTTCAGCTTCAGCTCTGTGGTTGAATTGTTGTTTGGTGTGTGGTTGAGCAGTTGTTTGGTGTTGTGTTCCCACAGTATGTATATGAAGTTGATGGAGATGTAACATGTTACAGCTACTCATGATAGTGTTGTTGGTTCTTGGATGTTGTCTCTGAGGTTGTTGGAGTTCCATCTTAGTTCCACTGTTGCCTGTATCTCCAACAACCTGCACAAACAAACAAGCAAACAAACAAGCAAACACACAATTCCAAGAGCAGGTCCAACAGTTCTAACTGTGGTGCCAATCCTCTGTTGCAGCTGGCTTCCTTAAATTCTGTATTTGCAATATTGAGAGTCTCCCATATGTTGTTTGATGTTGTTGGTTGTTGCAGTATGTCAGTTCAGCAGCTTCCATGTGTAGGAGTTCTTTAGTATACCTGCACAAGCAACTAAAATGAAAGCAGACAAACCTGCCAATCTGCAGGTTGCTGGAGCTTGCATTTTGGACTTGTAAGTGCTCCTTATGTACTGCAGATTGTTGGAGCTCATTTGGTGTACCAAAGCTCATCATTAATCCTATACTTAATGAACTTAAAGTTGCCACCTGTAGGCAGCTTCTTGTTGCCTTCAATGGAGAGATGAGCAGCTCCTTTGAAGGTATTTTATGTGCCTGCACATAACAAATGCAATGGGGCTGCTGCAGCTTAGTTACAGATGTTACAGGGAGGGTGTTGGCATGAATGAGAGTCTGACTATTTGGTGAAGTCCTAGCATGCCAGGTTGTTGTTTCTCTTTTGTTGAAGATGCACAGGCTCCAGGTACTAGTGACTTGTAGATGCTCATTGTGTGCTGCATATGCTGCATACTGCTGCTGCTGTGCTGCATTAGTAACTAACAAGAAGGCAAGCAATTGTGGGAGTTGAATAGGCTGGTGCAGGTTTGTGTGCAGCTCCTTGTTGCTGCCATTGTAATTAGGCTGCTTGTTGGTCTTTGTTTTGAAGTGGTTCAAATTCTTGGAGTACCTACACAGACAAAAAAAACCAACAAACCACACAGCCAAAGAAATCTGCAAGCTGCTGTAACCATGTTTCTTGTGTGCTGCAGGTTGGTGGAGTTGTTGCTGGGGTGTGATGATAATAGAGAGTGTGGTTGGCAAGCTGAGTGTGCTTCTCCATAGAAGCCTCAGGTTACTGCAGCCCTCATAGCAGTGCCAATGAGGTTCTAAACAAAAACTGTCAACCAAAGACAAGCAACAAAGCAAGCAGGTGCTGAGCTGCTGCAGGTGTTGCAGGTGTTGAGTTGCTGCAGGTGTTGAGCTGCTGCAGGTGTTGTCCTCTATGTATTTGTTGTTAAAGCATGTTGGTGTATATCTCCAACAACCTGCAAATACACAGCAAATAACCAAGGACAAGCAAAGACCTGTACAGGTTAATATAAAAGAATGGATCTCAAAGAGAAATTTGGAGCCTGTTAGCATTTTCCATGTCGCTCGACTAACGTCTCCACTTATCCGTTTGAGCTGAAACTTTCTGGAGTTTGCATATATATCCTTTCCTTTAGCCATGCAAAGTTTGAAGGCTTGTTTCCCAAGTTGGAGCTTCTATTTAGCAAAATCCTTCCTTTTTAAGGTTAAGACAGCTGATTGTTTCAAGCTCGCTCGCCTAATGTCTCCAATTATCCGTTTGGGCTGAAATTTCTTGGGCCTTATAAAATTAATATATGTTGCATTCCTGCAAAGTTTGGGAGCCTTTGGACAGGTCCACAAGTTACTCCTTACCCTGCACCTGCTGCCCTGCTGAGGCTTAGAGGTTGCAGGGTGTTTGGAAGTTGTTTTTGTGCTCTTGTCTATGTATTTGTTGTTGAAGGATGCTGATATATTACTCCAGACACCTGCAATAATACAGCAAACCAACCAAGGCAAAACATAATATACACAGACTAGCAATAAAGAGTGGACCTCAGTAATAGCTTTGGAAGCTACTATCTTTTTCCAAGTCGCTCGACTAACGTTTCCACTTATCCGTTTGACCTGAAACTTCATGAGGTTTGCATATATGGCCTTTTCTTTATCCCTGCAAATTTTGAAGGCCTGACTCTCAAGCTGGAGATTCCAACTAGCAAGTTTCTCTCTCTTTAGGCTTAAGACAGCTGGTTGTTTCAAGGTCGCTCGCCTAGTGTCTCCAATTATCCTTTTGAGCTGAAACTTCTTGGGCCTTGTCAAAATAGTAGTTTCTGCAATCTTGCAAAGTTTGGAGGTGTTTGGACATGTCCACTTGGTACAAATCACCCTGCACCAACAAACAGAAAAACACACAGGCAAGTAATTCTGCAGGTTATAATAGCTACTACTATTGTCTTGTATGTGTTCCCTGAGAGTTGCAGGTATGTGAATTTGTTGCTGGAGGATGTTGTTGTTGAGAAAGGTAAGAGGCAAGCTGAAGTTGCAGTACAAAGGGCTCCCAATGCATGATCCTGTGTTATTGCATCCTTTAGCAGCCATCCCCAGAGGAGTTGCAACAGTTGGTTTAGGCAAACTTCCACTTGTAGTTTGTTGCATCCTGCTACTGCTGCTCACCTTGAAATTTTCCAGACCTGCAACTACCTGCATATGCAAGTGGAAAAGAAAGGAGGAGATAGGTACTCTAAATCCTAAATCTAATGGTAAGGAGATTATCCTATAAAAGCAGTAAATTAGGGAGACTCTCCCTTTTTCAATGGTCCTGATTATCATTATTAAAATCAGCCAAAATTTCAAGGTATGAAGAAGTTCCTTCAATGTAGTTGATTGATCTTCTTCATCTTAGTTCTCCTGAAGCTAGCCATGCCAGCTTTGTCCATTTTGTAGTGTCCCTTGGTCTCTCTTAGAAGCTGCTGAAAGCTGTAGTAGTGTTGTGTATAGCTTTTCATGTGGCTTTCCTTTGAGAGTGAATCTGCAGTGTAATTAGCTTCCCTAAAGATATGCCTGAACTGGAAATTCTCCAGTTTGCTAACCAATACCTGCAGTTCAGTAGTATAAGCAATAATGTTCCATGGAGGTTTAGCCTCTTGTTTGAGCCACTTGATTAGAAGTTCAGAATCAACTTCAAGGGCTACCCTGCTGTATCCATGTTGTAGGCACCACTGAATACCAATAATTGCTGCCTGCACTTCAGCTTGGTTATTAGAACCACAGCCTAGTGGAGATGCAAAAGCATATATTAACACTCTATTATGGTCCCTTAGAATGCCCCCTGCCCCTATCTTCCCGGGATTGTTAAGGGCACTCCCATCTGTGTTGAGCTTGATCATTGTAGGCTGTGGTTTAGTCCAGCATACTTTGGTTATTCTCAACTCATGTTGGCTTTTTTCAACCATGGTAACCAAATCTGCCCAATTACTTGGCAAATCAATATATGGATACACAGTGGAGATAAGCATATATAGATCTTTGGATATTGAGAATATTACTCTAGTTGCATTAGACTTCTTGCCTCCATACTTGCATGCACATCTATTCTTCCATAGATTCCAACACACAAAAATGGGGGTGGCCTGCATTACTAACTTATGTAGCTCATTGTTAGTTTTGATTAGCCACCACCTCATCAATAGGTTTTTTAGGGGAATGTTGCTGTGTTGCAGACCCCAGTACCCTGAGAAGTGCTTCCATATGTGTTGTGCAAAGTAACCTGATACAAAGATATGCTCTATATCATCAAGACCTGCTCTATAACAACAGGAGCATGCTGCAGGATCCTGTCCAAATGCTACTATTCTATCATTTGTGGGGAGTTTAAGTCTGAAAGCTCTCCAAAGCAGAAAAGAGGCCTTGAAAGGAATACTATTGTGCCATATGTTGCTGTTAGTGGTTGATCTTGTCTTTTTCTTCCTTACCAACTCCCAGGCTGATGAACAAGTGAAATTACCATGAGAGTTAGGCTTCCAGTAAGCTTGATCCTGCATATTTGGATTGTAGCTGATGGGAGTGCTGAGAATTCTGTGCACCAGCTGAGGGGGTGCATGTTTTCTTACTTTCTCTTCATTCCATCCTCCATTTCCATGAATTCTAATACAATAGAGTTATTCAATCTGGGGAGACTTTCATTGTGGTAAGCTAAGGGACCTACCCCTAGCCAATCATCCCACCAAAAGCTGCTTGTTCCAGACTTAATCCACCACTGTATATGAGGTTCTATATCCTTTTTGTTGCTCATCATATGCTTCCACATTAGGGACTGTCCTGTGTTCCACTTTTTAATGACTGGATGAGCCCTTTGGCAGTATTTTGCTTTAAGGAATTCCCCCCATAGTATCTTCTTTGATCTGAAAGTCCACCACTGTTTGTATTGGAAGGATAAGCACACATCCTCTAATTTTTTAACACCTATACCACCCTCCTCATAAGGATAACTGAGAGTATCCCAAGAGGCCCAGTGATATTTTCTTCTTTCAGTATCCCATCCCCAAAAGAAGTCAGCAATTAGTCTTCTGATCTGATTCATGGTGGTCTTGGTAGGACTGATAGCTGACAGCAGGTGTATAGGAATGGATTGCAGCACTGATTTCACCAAGGTGACTCTACCTCCATAGCTTAACATTTTAGTCTGCCATCCCCTAATCCTGCTTAGAACCTTAGAAACCATACTAGAGAAGTATATGATCCTTTGTCTTCCTATATATAGGGGGCAGCCTAGGTAAGTGATTGGGCCATGAGTGCATTTGTATCCTGTGATCATGCTGACCCTATCCACCACACCAGAGGGAGTATTCAGTGGCATCATGGTTTGACTCTTATCTTTATTGATAAGTTGTCCTGAAATAGCTTCATACAGTTTAAGAGTTTTGGTAATCAGTGTAAGTGAGAAGTTGCTGGTAGATATGAAAATGATCACATCATCTGCAAAGCTCAAGTGATTTACTTGAGGACCTCTTCTTTCCATCTGGAATCCTGTGTATAAATGATGGTGATGAAGATTGTTGAGAAGCCTAGACAGAACTTCAGCTCCAATGATGAATAAGGTAGGGGATAGGGGGTCTCCTTGCTTGAGTCCTCTTGTAGAGTGGAAGAAGCCATGCCTTGCACCATTAATGATGATTGAGTACCAATTGTTTGACATAATCCTCCAAACCCCATTTTCCTCATGACCATACAAATGAATGACCAAGAGACCCTATCATAGGCCTTGGCCATATCCAGCTTTATCACCACATTATCCCCAGCCTTTGGTCTCTTAATATTGTGGATGATTTCTTGAGCTAACATTATATTCTCAGCAATACTCCTACCTTTAACAAATCCAGATTGGTTATCTGAGATTAGCTGAGGCAATATAGGAGCAATTCTGATGCTTATCAACTTAGAAATGATCTTGTTAGTGAAGTTGCTGAGAGAAATAGGCCTGTATTCTGATAGGCTGTTGGGATGCTCATTCTTAGGAAGTAGAGCTAAGCATGCATGAGAAATAAACTTGGGAATACCATGTCCATTGAAGAAATACTGGACTAATTTCAGTAGGTCTTCACAGATGATATCCCAGCATGAATGAAAGAATTTCCCATTCATTCCATCTGGTCCAGCAGCTGATGTAGGGCTCATAGAAAATACAACTTTCTTCAGCTCATCCATAGTAGGTAAGGCTTGCAGGCTCTCATTCTGCTCCTCTATAACCATCCTTGGAATGCACTTAAGAACATCTTCCCTGATCAGTCTCTCTTCTCCAGTGAATATTTTTTCAAAGTGTGCTGTGGCAGCTCTTGTAATATTGTCTTCACCTTGAATAGTATTGCCTTGTTCATCACTAATCTGATGGATGAATAACCTTCTTCTTCTTCCTCTGATAATAGCATGAAAATAGCTGGTATTGGCATCTCCATCTTTGAACCAATGAAGTTGACTTTTCTGCTTTAAGATAGCCTTCTCCATCTTCAGATATCTGATGTACTGAGCATTGATCTGATGTAGCTTGGACCTGTTCTCTTCAGTATTATCACTGATTATTTTCTCTTCAGCTTGTCTCACCTGCTCTTCATATTCTTTTACTGAAGCAAAGATGTCCCCAAACTCATTTCTTGACCACTTACTAAGAGTATTAGAAACTCTTTTCAGCTTTTGTTGGAAGGTTCTCATTGGATTTCCTTCCACAGGATTATCCCAACATGCTTTTACAGTGCTAAGGAAATTGTCATTGTCTGTCCAGCAGTTTAGAAATTTGAAATACTTGATAACATTACCTTGTTTTGCCCTGCTTTCCATCAATAGAGGGCAATGGTTAGATCCTGTGGAGGCTAAGTGACTGACAGTTGTTACAGGCATGACTTCTAACCAAGAGTCATTAACCATGGCCCTGTCAAGTCTTTTCCAAATTCTAGCATCTTTGTCCCTATTGTTGCACCAGGTGAACTTCTGCCCACAGAACCCCAGATCAGTGAGTCCACATGCTTCTATCACACTAATAAACTCAAAGCTCTTGTTCATATTATATGGCTGGCCCCCCATCTTTTCTTCAACATCTGTAATAACATTGAAGTCTCCAATGGTGCACCAAGGCTTCTCCTTACTGGAGAACTGCAACATCTTGTCCCATAAGTCTCTTCTCATGTAATCCTTGCACTTTGCATAGACAAAGGTAATGAGGTAGCTATTAGGACAAGCCACATGATTGATCTCACAAGTGATCTGCTGCTCATCCTGGTCCAAAATGTTACAGGCAATGTCTTTGTTCCAGAATAACCAGATTTTGCTATTGGAGTTGGACATAACATTATCCATACCTAGCTGAATTCTGTGGAACTGAATTTGAGATTTGTTGGAAAAAGGTTCCAGCACTGCTATGATAGACAGCTTATGAAAGTCTTTCAACCTTTGTAACCTATCAAGGGTCCCCTGAGTATCAATACTCCTTGCATTCCAGCAGATTGTACTAATCATCAGGGTTTTTGAGTTTTGGACCTAGTGTTGATGTTGCTGTTGACAACAACATTAGCAAAACTGCTGATGATACTTTGTTTAGTCTTCTTCTTTGTCTGCTTACTTTTAGAGGGTGGCTCCTTCTTTTCCTTGTCTTGCTGACTTTCCTTCTGCAATACAGCTGTCATTGTAGATCTGAATGCCTCCAGGTGATCTTCTTTTTGTGCCTCTTCCCCATGGTCATGGTCTTCCACATCTTCAGAATGAGTGACCCTATGTTCATCAGATGATCCCTGGGACTTAGCAACTAGTTGGACCTCATCCTCATACACCTTGTCCCTGGATGGGCTGAAAGCCTTAATCAATTGTTCACTCACAGCATCCTCAGAGTCAGAGTCAGTCATTGGTTGATAGTCACTGTCCTCTTCATTCTCAGATACACACACTGCATATTCATCAACCTCAGTGTTGAAGTTGGGCTGAAGATGTTCTGTAGTTGTCTCAGGAATAGGCCTTACTGAATGGGGGGTAGTTGTGAGGATACAATGGGATATTTGTTCCTTGACAGAAGAGTCTTTTTCAACAGTTCTTTTTTTAATTGCATCCCTTCTCTTCTTGCTCATGTTATGCTTTTTTCCATCAAAACCTGTGATACTTGTACTTGCTACTACCCCCATATCTTTGGCCATAGAGCCTTTGAGTGTTGGCAATTGGATTGCATCAGTACTAATGTGATCCTTGTTAGCATTCTGATCATCTATTTGAGTGTTTGTGAGAGGAGGACTGCTGTGCTGAGATTGTTGTACTGGGGTAGCAGGAGCTCTATAGTCACACCTAGGGTCAGTGCTTGGGTTCTCATGCAAAACATGAGACAGTCTCCCACCCCCTTTGGTTGCCCCTTCCTGCAAGTTAGTGAGGTTCTCCTGTACTCCTCCAGCCATTCCTCCAGCAACTACTATGTCAGCAGCAGTAGTATTATTATATTTTGGGGGATTCTGGGGTATTGGGAGTATCAAGTCAATACCTGCACTTCTTGCTTGTGTGTTTACATAATTATCACCTGGTGAGGCAGTACCTGTGCAGTCTACATGAGGAATTGGGGTCTGTGGGGACACTGAGATAATCTCATGTCTTTGTTCTTTGGTTTTTTCTTGCCATGTTGGTAAACTCCTTTTCTTAGAGTTCCTTGTGTTTACTGGTTCCTCTGCATCTTGGTTAGTGGTGTGATCTTGTGTAACAAGATCAACATAAATATTGGAATTGGAAATAGGATTAGGAGACTTACCTGCACTTGTGTTTTTCTGCTGTAATTGATCTTTGTTGCTGTAGTTCTGTGGTGGAATAGGCCTATTCACATTGTTTTGTTGATGATGGCTTTGTCCCTTGTGTTGTTTCTTCTTCTGAATTTGCCATTCATTCTCATTTGTATTATCATTCATGGTCTGTGTTTGGGTTGGAACTTCAGTTGGTGAGATGTAGTTCCTTTTCTGCACACCAGAAGTTTGTGGGTCCTCTTGGTCATTTCCATTTCTGTTCTCCCTGGTCTTGCTCTTTTTAGCAGCTTCTTCATCCTTTCTTCTCTGTTGTTCATCATCCCTCCTCTTAATATTACAAGCATGCTGCATATGTCCCTGGTGTTTACAGTACATACAGTATTCTGGGACATTCTCATATTGGAGAATTTGCCATCTTCCTATGTTGGGATCCTTTTTATCATGGCCAAGCCACACATGAGAGGGTCTCTCCTTAGTGAGGTCAACCTAAACTCTCACCTTGGCAGTTCTCCCTCTAGTCTTCTGAATGGATGCTGCATCCATGAATAATACTTTGCCAACAGGAGCAAGCAAAGTAGTCACAAACTCCTTAGTGTAGCAATGCCAGGAGAGCTCAGGAAGGGCCACCCAAATTGGCACAATAGGAGTCTCTTCCTCAGGCCTGAATGTTGGTGTCCAGGTCTGTATTCTCATACTTTGTCCCTCAATTAGCATTCTCTGTTTGGTCCACACTGTGGTGTAGTCTATTTCATTATCCAGGTCTATGTACACATGCCTAGCATTAAAGTGGGCAATCTTAACTCCTCCTACAAGTTGAGTTTGGAGGATGAAGCTTTTCCTGATAAGCTCTATTTTAGGCATAGTATTGGAGAATTTACCCACTAGAGTAAATTTACATTTTTCAGCTAATTTGACCATAAAATCATTGTTGTCATATAGCACTGCAGGAAGACCTTGTCTAGTGGTGTCTATAGGTGTAGATAATTCTACAAGGGTCTCAGTTCTTGCTTGATTGATTCTCAATTTAGCAGCAAAGGTTTGAGTTACAGTATAAGGGGCAGGCTGAGGTACCTGTTCTTTTCTGCTAGGGAACTGAGGCTTCTGAGCATTTTGGTTGGTGTGACCACCTGTTTGTTGATGGTTGGCAGCTAGGTTGTGTTCCTTTGGTTGGGGTTGGTTGTACACTAACTTAGGAGCTTGGTGATTTTGATTAGTCCTATCAAAATTACTAGATATTTTGGGGAAATTTTGCTGGTTTAGAGAGTTCCTTGTAGGGGCTGTTGTCAGGTTGGTATTTGTTTTGGGAATGTTGGTACCTTTGTTCTGCATAACATTAGCTACAACAGGTTCTTTTTGCTTAGTTGCATTAAGGATATTGCCAGCACCATTTCCAGGATGACATTCCATCCCCTGCATTGAAGGTTTTATCACAGCACCATGGTTCTCATTTGCATTGGATTGCAAGTGAGTTCCAATGGATTTCAGCATGCCATGGACATTACCAGTTTCAACATTTTTACCATTAGGATTAACAAGAAGTGATTCAGCAGTCTTAGCATGTATTTGATCATCAAGGTTAGCATAATTAGTATGAGGTAATGAAGATTGGTTTAAGGGTTCAGAAAACTTACCTTGTGGTTCTGCAGGATTCATACTGTTACATTGTTGTGGAGCTCCTGAAGTATTTCTATCAATCTTGGAACATTGATTCATCAACTTTGCATTATCAATTAGGTGCATATCATCATTTGGTTGATTGATTTGCTCAGGTTGCAAACATCGATTAAGAGACAGTGTATTCATTTCAGCTTGAATTGCAGCAGAACTGGGCACATCACCTTGAGGAGCGTCTTGACGACTTTTTGAATTTTGACTTGTAGGTGATGATTCGAAGTATGTACCTTTACTGGATGTCTGCACAACACTCTTGGGAAGATTTTGGCGTTGGTTTTGCACTGATTGGGTCGCCGGAGCTCCGGCGAGCCCACTTGGACAGTAGCTCTGCTGCCTATGCATATTTGTGCTAATCGAAGGGCATTGAATTTCTTCTATAGTGTTTGGGGGATGAGGAATCATATTTTGCATCTCAAATAAACCAAAACTGATTGAATTACCTAAATTGGAAGCTCGAATTTGGTTTTCCAATTGTTCTTCATTTTTTGAACCAGTAGCAGCTTTTTGGAAATTCGAATTGGTGTGTGAAGATTCGAGAGTTCTTACCTGGTGAGGATTGATCAGTGCATTGGAGCGCCCATGTTGGCATTGGTTTTCGACTGAAAATATTGCCAGAGCTCCGGCAGCTTCTCCGGCGACTTGCTCCTTCACTATTTCTCCGGCCATTTGGTCTGATACTTGGTGAGGAGAGGCTCTTGGATGTGGGGAACAAACCCCTGGGTTGAGCGCCCTTCGAATGTCACCGGAACTTGCTCGCACCGGCGGCGGACCAGTCGCGACTCCTCCATCAGCCGCCAGTGAATATCTCGACATTGGATGGTTCAAATGATCTGATTTTTGCATATTGTGTAGTTCTTGCAATGCTGATGATTCCCCAATTTTTTGTTCGATTCGAATCAGCCCAGCTTTCTCCAAATCATTGATGCGATGAACCCAGGCAATTTGCTCCTCCGACAGTGCTACAGTGATCGCCGACTGATTTTGCACTTTGGAGGGGCTACGGGTGGAATTTTCCGATGCTACGACTTGCGTTGCATTCGTGTCGTCGTTATCTTCGTTTCTATCTTTTGAACAAAATTTTTCGAGATCCGGAGGTGGGTCCCACCCCATATTCGTCTTGATGACAATAGTGCCTTAGTAGAGAGCTTTGTTCTTTAGAGAGATGTTAGAGAGAGTTGCGATCAAATTTATATAGGTCATGATACTGAGAGGACAATTCAAGTACTAGAGGATATGCTTCGTGCGTGCGGGCGTGATAGATTTTGCTGGTCATTGGAATTATTTCTTACCCTTGGCAGAGTTTTCATACAATAATAGCTATCACTCAAGTATTGATATGTCTCCGTTTGAGGCATTATATGGGAGGTGATGTAGGTCTCATATTGGTTTGTTTGATGCATTTGAGGGGAGACCTGGGGAACTGATCTTTTGAGGGAGTCATTAGAAAAGGTGAAATTCATTCAAGAGAAGCTTCTAGTAGCTCAGAGCAGGCAGAAGAAGTATGTAGACCGAAAGGTCAGGGACATGAAGTTTATGGAAGGAGAGCAAGTGTTGTTGAATTTTTCACTCATGAGGGGTATGGTGAGATTTGGTAAACAAGGTAAGCTTAGTCTGAGGTATATTGGGTCATTTGAAGTTCTTCAACGTATTGAAGAGGTGGCCTATGAATTGACTTTATCTTCAGGTATGTCCGGAATGCACCCAGTATTTCATGTGTCTATGATAAAGAAATATCATTGTAATGGAAACTATATTATTCGTTGTAATTTGATCTTACTTGATGAGAGTTTATCCTATGAGAAGGAGCATGTAGCTATTCTAGAAAGGGAGGTTCGCAAGTTGAGGTCTAAGGAGATTGCATTTGTGAAGTTCTAATGAAAGAATCGTCCATTTGAGAAGTCCACTTGAGAGACTGAGGTGGAGATGTGTGGAAGATATCCACATCTATTCATCGAGTCAGGTATCGTTTTCTACCCTCGC
Source organism: Solanum dulcamara (assembly GCF_947179165.1). Taxonomy (NCBI): domain Eukaryota; kingdom Viridiplantae; phylum Streptophyta; class Magnoliopsida; order Solanales; family Solanaceae; genus Solanum; species Solanum dulcamara. The sequence goes on along the minus strand of NC_077241.1, from coordinate 32,500,500 downwards.
TCTTTTTTTGATCATTCAGAGATGAACGGTAGGTAAATTGATATCTAATGTAATGACCCATTAGGTCGTTTTGAGAACTAGAGCTTTTTATTTTATAAAATACTTATTCATAAATTGTTAATGGGTATTTAGACTAGCCGATAATTATGGTTATTTAGTTGAGGGATAAACTTAGATAACTTACTTAATTTGTGGGTTAAAGTGTTAATTTATTATTACCATTTACCACTTTATTTATTAAGATAAGTTAATGATATTTATCACTTCAATACATAAGGGTTTTAGGAACGAAAATAAAAAGGGAGAATAGGCGACCTGTGGCGTCGAACGAACTGCAAAGGGGGAGGGGATACTTCTCCAAGTAAGATCTAATTAAAGCTACAACTTTTTCAATTTTCTACACATCCATTAGTATTATAATAATATTATTAGAGAAACATAGCTTTATTCATTACATGGTTTTGTTAAAAAAAATAATTGGCCAAAATAGAGCAAAACAAATTATAATCATCATAAGGCAATGATGACATGTAGTATATTGTATACTAATGATGTCCTATGATGTGCTAATCATTAGGGATATTATATTATTATCGATTGGTATAATAGTCAATTTTGCATTTTGGTTCATCATCAAGGATTACTGGTGAATGGGCTTCGAGTTCTAGAGAATTGGTTTTATCATTATCACATTATGATTTAAGTTTTGATATATTGAGATAGTAATTAAATATTAAGTGAATTGTATTATATGAATATCATTAGATTTATGATATTGGAGGAATTGAGACTTAACCCTTGTTTAAGATTTAGGAATATTAGACTTGAGATATTAGTTGCTATCAAAATTTAGGAATTTGATTATAGATTTAGATGAGTTGTTGGGTATAGGTTAAACATATATATAATATTGGTGTCTACAGATTCATTTGCTTACGAATATTGTATAATTGATAGATTAGAAACATGAGGCTTTGAAGAAAGGAAAGACATTGGTGGATAAGCTTTCTTTACTTCAGGTGATGGTATCGTGGTTGATCTAAAGAAAATGAAGGTAGTATTGTCTCCCTCGGATATTCGTAGTTTTTTGAGTTTGGCTGGATATTATAGAAGGTTTTTAGAATAATTTTGACATATTTCATCACCTTTAACTAGTTGACCCAAAAGAAGGTGAAGATCCAATGGTCAGATGAGTGTGAAAGAAGTTTCCAAATATTGAAGGATCATCTTATATCGGTTCCTATTTTTACATTATCGAAAGGCACAAATGGGTTTGTTGTATATCATGATGCCTCATAGGTTGGATTGGATTGTATTTTCATGCAATATGGCAAAGTGATAGCATATGCCTCTAGGCATTTAAAAGTGCATGAACGAAACTATCCAACCCATGATCTTTAACTTGTGGCAATTGTATTTGCATTGAAAATTTCATGTCATTATCTTTATGGGTACATGCTAATATATTTACCAACCATAAAAGCTTGAAATATGTGTTTAGCCAAAGGGATTTGAACCTTAAGCAAAGGAGGTGGCTTGAACTACTAAAGGACTATGATATGAGTGTATTTTACCATCCAAGTAAAGCTAATATTGTTGCCGAGCTTTAAGTCGGTTGTCCATGAATAGTGTTGCCCATGTTGAAGATGATAAGAATGATTTGGTTAGGGATGTTCATATGATGGCTCATTTAGGGGTTCGTTTATTGATTCTAAGGACGATGGTATTCTCGTTCATAATGGCTCAGAATCGTCCCTTGTGGCAGATGTTAAGGCCAAACAAAATAATGATCCGATATTGTTGTAATTGAAGAAGTCGGTTGTTGAAAAAGCCATTGATTCTTTCTTCTTTACCAAGGTCGATTGTGTGTACCTAATATGGATGGTCTAAGAGAAATGATATTGTATGAGGCTCATAGTTCTAGGGTATTCAATTCATACGAGATCCACCAATATGTATTGTGATTTGAGGGAATTGTATTAGTGGAATGGCATGAAGGAGGACATAACGGAGTTCATGGCTAAGTAACCTAATTGTCAACAAGTGAAAGTTGAGCATCAAAAATCGGGAGCTCTAGTAACTCAATACATTGAGATTCCTACTTGGAAGTGGGAAGATGTGAATATGGACTTTGTGATGGATTTGCCTCGTACTAGGAAACAACATGATTCAATTTGGTTTGTTGTGGATCGAATGACTAAGTCGACATATTTTCTACCGGTTAAGGCTTTTTAAAGTGACTAGGATTATGCTAAATTATATGTTCATGAATTGGTGAGACTTCATGGTGTCCTCATGTCTATTATATCGGATCGAGGTACTCAATTCACCATACATTTTTGGAAGTCTTTTCAAAAGGTTCTTGGTATGAAAGATAAGCTAAGTACCGCTTTCCACCCTCAAACCAATTGTCAAATCAAAAGAACGATTCAAACTTTGGAGGATATGTTGAGGGTGTGTGTCATTGATTTCAAAGGAAGTTAGGATAAGCATTTACCATTTACTAAATTTTCCTACAACAATAGTTATAACTCAAGCATTGAGATGACTTCTTTTGAAGCCCTGTATGGAAGAAGGTGTAGGTCCCCGATAGGATGGTTTGAAGTAGGTGGAATGGCCTTGGTAGGGCCTAATTTAGTATTTGATGCTATGGAGAAGGTGAGACTTATAAGAGTGAGGATAAAGTTTTTCCAAAGTCGCCAAAAGTCCTATTCAGACATAAGGAGAAGGGAACTTGAGTTTACCATTGATGATTGGGTCTACTTGAAGATTTTTCCCATAAAGGGTGTGATGCATTTTGGTGAGAAGGGAAAGTTGAGCCCTAGGAATGTAGGGGCCTATAAGATCTTAAAGCGGGTTGGAAAAGTAGCATATTAGTTAGATTTTCCATTGGAGTTGGCTATAGTTCATCCGGTGTTTAATGTATCAATATTAAGGAAGTTTGTGGGTCATCCAAATTCTATCGTTCTAATGGAAAGTGTGAGTGTTGAAGAAATTTGACCTATGAAGAGGTTCCGGTGGAAATACTAGACCGACAAGTGAAGATGTTGAGAAACAAGGAAGTTGCATCCATTAAAGTCTTATGGAGGAATCAAGAAGCTGAGAATGCTACATGGGAAGCAGAAATGGACATGATGAAAAGATATCCTTACCTCTTTCCTTTTGATCCATCCTAAGGTAATTATTCATCTATACTCAAATCTCTGAACGCCTACATTTTGACTTCTCCGTTTCATTACATATACATGAATACCATGAAAATAATTTTTAAATGATGTTGATGATTAGAAGTTGCATTGTTGCATACTTGTTGGGCTGTTGTACTTACCCTACTATGCTCAAGCTAGCTTCCATCTCATTTGAGGACGAATATTTCAAAGGAGGAGATATTGTAATATCTCAAACATGTGAAGGTTAGAATATGATATAAGAAGATAATTAATTGGCCTTGGTGGATTTATTGATGGGTCAAGTATGATTTTTATTCAAGGACATTTTGGATTTTTCCCTTATTTAGTAGAGAATGAACCTAGACAATTTTTGGAACTAAATACCTAACCTATTTAATCCCCAAAGCCCTAAATTCCCCGCAATTTCTCACAATTTATCCATCACAAAATTCTCTCTCTACAAAAGGCTTTCATGACCTCCATTGAAGACCAAGCAAGGATCTTTCAAATTCTCCATTTATTTTCAAGTTTTCTTTAAAGCTTTTTCCAAATTATTATTCAAGGTATGTGTGTTTCATCCATGGGTATCTTTCACCGATGGAGTTCAAAGAATTCATCAAATTTTTCATGAATTCAAATTATATCTTTGGGTATTCTCAATTTCAAATTCAATTGCATGAACTACTATGTATTTTGTGAATTCTAATCTATTTTAGTATGAATTGATAGGAAATTGCGTGGAATTGGTATATTTCCATATGTAACCTACTATATTGCTATTTAGGGCATAGGACTTCATGATGGGCAATGAATACTCTTTGAAAACTGCTAAAAATCTAGAAATTTGTTAGGGAAAAGTAGGGGCGAAGCGCCACCATTGTGCCAGGGACTTACCTCAATAGTTTAGGGGCTGGGGCAGTAAGCCACAGGTGAGACAGGACCCTGGCCCAGTAGTTTGGGGTCTGCGCCAATGCCTAGATTTTTCCCTCCTCTATTCCTTCTACTTATTTGATCTTGATCTCACACCAACTACTCTTTCAAGTGCATGACTTATATTTTACTTATGATTTAATCTCTCAACTAAGCATGAATTTCTACTCAATTACATGATTTTAACTTGGTTTACAAAGACTCACGTATGATGTTACATTCAAGTATGACTATTATAAGATACAATGAAGTTGAACTTTTATGTTTCAAGAAAAGGCCTATGGTGTGAAATGACAATTATCACACAATCACGTTAAAAAGGTGATAAGTAAAAATATTACCAACTTATGGATTCTTAAGTAAAAATATTACCAACTTATGGATTCTTATAAATCAATCATGTAATGAGCTACTCTTATGACTATATTCATGATGATGCTATTGATGATGTATTAATGTTTTAAATGATTTCCATTGGGATATTGTCTAAGCACCGAGAGGACATTTAAGTAGGGTTTGGTATGGTAACCAAAGGTTTATTATCCAACAGAATCCTAGTAGCAACATAAAGTCCCAAACTACATTTCCCCCGTAGGTTGCATTAATGTCCTAGCTAGTTGGTTCACATATAGCTTATGATGTTCATGATGTTATCATGGAGGATACCTTTCTCTTATCGATGTGGGAGTTACATCAAATTCCATGTTATTGCTCACATGGTCTTAGATGTCTGTTATAGGTCTTATCCCACACAAGTTATATGAAAAGATGTAAGTTTTACTATGATAATGATGATGCATTGACCACAAGCTTCCAATATGATTCAAATGCTAATGCATCCTATATATATATATATTGATTATGTGTTATTTCATTGTCTATGCATTTATCTCACATACTTAATACATTCAAACTTACCAACACATACTTTATTACCTACATTGTATCATAATGTAGGGGCTGACAATCCTATCCATTCTCTATGTGGTTAGAGTTGAGTTCTTTTACTCCGAAGATTGGTGAGTCCTCATTTATTCGATGGCAAGTTTATGAGTTTGTGTCTTTCCTTTTATTTAAGGACTTTGCTATATTACATTGAGGGTGAGCTAGGGACATGTCTTAGCCTCTGCCCATGTTGTTTATGTAGAGGTTTATTGGACGTCTTGTGTATTAGCTCATATTGTCTTCTTGACTTGGCTATGGTACTTCCGCAATTTCTTCTAGTCTATTTGAGTTGATGCTTATTATTCCTTGTATGTGTTTATGTATGATACATAAGATGGCTTGGTTGGAGTCCTTCTAAATTTTGATCGACGTGTTACTTCTATTCCCTAGTTCGGGTCGTGACAATACATGAAAGGGGTGAAAGGTTTTCTCACCAAATCACATATTTTTAAAGATAAAAGGTTTTTGTCACGACCCGAACAAGGGCCAAGCCCTGACACGGTGATCGGGATGCGAGGGACCCCAACCAAGCCATCTTAGCATACATCATATACATAAGGTAAAGAGACACAGTAATATAAACGGAAGTATAACTCAAGGGAATGGGTCTGAGGTGTTCGGAGATTTTTGGGTGAGTTTTCCCCCAGTTGAAGAAGCTTTTGTGTTGAAATAATTAATCTCGGTGAACATCATTGGTAAATGGACATGGATGAGATTTTTGTCAGTGTAATTTTGATGTAGTAGGTTCTTTTATTCGAGTTTTGATATTGTTGGTTTGATTTGGAACTTGATTGTTTGTTTTTCTTAGTTGTAGTGTTTTCTTTGGTGAACATTTCATCGAGACAACCTCCATTTGTTGTTTTTTCTATTCTATTTATTATGGAGTCGTTTCTGGTTGGGTAGCATGTTTGGTTTGTGTTTGCAAACTCCAAATGAATTATAAGGTTCCATTCAAGGACTTGAGAAAATATTGAAGTGTGGATGCATCCTCTCCTGCAAAGCTTGACTCGCTCTAGAGGAGCCGCTTTAATAGAGAGTAGCCATACCAGGATGGCTGGTGATGTCAGCAGTGCCCACTGCTGCGAAGATAGGACACTCTGGCAGTGCCGCTTTGATAGTGGCTCATGGCCGCTCTAGCGGAGCTGGAGGACATTGTTGTCATCCGCTCCTGTGGAGTTCCCTCCGCTCTCGCCTTGTCGTATGTGTAAGACCAAACTCAACATTATGGAGCTAACCTCGTTGATGGAATTTTGATCTGAGCGTCTTTTCCAAGAATGTTGATCAAAGTCAATCTTAAGCCAAATTTCAAAGGCTAAAGCGCCAAACGACCTCAAACTCGCACTAAATGTCTCAATGCTCACACAGACCATGTTACTAGCCCAATTTGGCCATTCCGGATTTGATAGAACCGTCAGAATTTTGTTTTAGAATTGTATTCCTAGAGTTTTGACCAAAGTCAATATTTCAAAATCTAAGATCTCCAAAATAGGGAAACAAACATAAAATCCAAACAAACAACCAAAGATTATAAAAGGAAGAAAATGACCTAGAGGGTCACTACTACTACTACTACTACTACTATGACTACTACTACTACGACCTCAAACTCACACCAAATGCCTCGATGCTCATGCAGACCATGTTACTAGCCCAATTTGGCCATTCCGGAGCTAATAGAACCGTCAGAATTCTGTTCTAGAATTGTATTCCTACTACTACTACTACTATTACTATGACTATAACTACTACTACTACTACTACGGCGACGACGACGACGACTACTACGACTACTACTACTACTACTACTACTACGACGACGACGACGATGAAGACGACCTCAAACTCGCACCAAATGCCTCGATGCTCATGTAAACCATGTTATTAGCCCAATTTGGCCATTCTGGAGCTGATAGAACTGTCAGAATTCTGTTCTAGAATTGTATTCCTGGAGTTTTGACCAAAGTCAACATTTCAAAATCTAAGATCTACAAAATAGGGAAATAAACATAAAATCCAAACAAACGACCAAAGATTATAAAAGGAAGAAAATGACCTAGAGGGTCATTACACACTACTACTACTACTACTACTACTACTACTATAGTAGCATTCTTAGAATGAGTATTGAGGCAATCGGTGTGAGTTTGGGGTCATTTGGTGCTTTAGTCTTTGAAGTTTGGCCTAAGGGTGACTTTGATCAACATTCTTGGTAAACTCATTTGGATTAAAATTCTATCAGCACCGTTCACTCTGTAATATCAAGTTTAGTCTAGAACGACCTTTTATGCGGTTCCCGAGACTTTTAGTCTCATTCCAAGCTTCCTTGTGGATTTTGGCTTAAAATGGCACTTGAGCATGGAACCCACTTTTTATCGAGATGGCATTGACTTGAAATTCAAAGTGTGCCATTGAGTCCGAAACATCGAATTCGGTGGGATAGTATATCTTATTTATATGCATGGGGTTCCGAATGAATTTTGGCACCCCATCGGATGTTTGAACTTTGCCAAAAAATTTGTGTTGCAGCAGTGTTGGTGCAGGCCATATTTGGCCATCGCCTTCTCTAGGAGCCCTTCGCGATCGTGAGAGTCTGGCTACTGACTCTCCACGATCACGAGGACATTTTTGAGATTACGAAGGGAAAAATTCTTGTGGCTCGAGATCATGAGCATAGTGCTCCGCAATCGCGATGAGAAATTTTTTCTGGTCTTTATTTAAAAGACCAAGCGTGTATCAGTCTCGTCCCAACACTTCAAAGTTGCATAACTCTCTCAGTTCTTGTCCAAATTGAGTGATTCAAAGATGGGTTTGAGAATTTGGGAGGAGAACGTGTGGGAGTGTTCAGGGTGCTTCGAATAGCATCGTATTAAGGTAATTTGTGCTCAAAGGGCTGCCTTCTTCCTTGATTTCCTCAATTAATGGTGAAAATTTGCATGGTCTGATTTTGGTATTTCTAAACGTCGAATTGTTCTATAATTTTGACGACAAGTTTGTTCAGCTTAAATAACCTTTTCATAGACTCAATTTTGAGATTTCAAATATTGGTCCCACAATCCCATTTTTGACCCAATTCTTGGGTCCGACTCTAAAAATGTGAATTTGGTGTCAAAATGTCTATTTTGACATCGTTATCGATATTTTGTCAGCGTGGCAGCGATTGGAGGTGATTCGGAGATCGAGAGCTTCATTTTGGTGGATTCAAAGTGCACGTGTTCAGCTATATAGTAGGCTACGATCTCCCTCTTTGACTGAGTTCTATTATATATAACTTAGTATATATTGCATATTATTTAGGTTGGAATATGTTGGATTTAGGGCCTTCCTCCTTTTATCTCATTTCCTTGACTCCGGTTGGACCTTATACTAGTGTAGTCTCTTGAGATCCTTATTTTAGGCTTGTGGTTTCGGTTGCATTATGGTTGGGTAAGATTATCCTTCTTCGGATCAAAACTGATGACCTTAGGCTAGGTTTGAGTCTTAGATACTTCAATTTGTGTTTTAGTTCCCTTGTAGAAGCATATCTTCCGGTAGGGCTTGTGATGGTTAGTGTGACTTAGTGCTAGTGCCGGAGACCTTTGAGGCTCGTCATAACTGTAGGTTGGGCTTAGATGTGCTCATCAAAAACTGAAATGGCATATATTTTAGGGTAGGGTGTCGTTCCTAGAGATATTTCTCCCCCTATTTGATCCTGAACCATGTCTAGATTGTCTCGCTTTTGTTTACTGGTAGGCTTATGATACCATTTGTCTATTATCTATTGTTGTACCCGAGGACGTGTTCAAGGAGCGATTGGATCCCTGTTAGTCCCTTTGACTTGTTGGTGTGCTAAGATTTGGTATTTCCTTTATGACTGCGTGTACCTTGTTTGGATGGAGGTGATGGCATGCTTCAATTTGATTGAGCATATTCACTCGTTTTGGGGTACGATCCTGGTAGAATTTCACTACTATTTTGAGAAAGCTTTCCCACACCTTTACCACTTTTAAACTGGTTTAAACGGAAGTCGTATCACCTAGATTACTTGGTCATTGGTTTTGAAACTTATGTTGCGTCGGGGACGTACTCCTTTTTCTACTTAAGGCATTAGAGGCATCTGGGATGTACTCAGTTTTACTTGGCTATTCGGTGCGTCAACGCCCTTTCTTGAATTATCGAGGCCCCTAAGTTTACTCTTGCTAGCTAGGCCCATTCCCTTAGGAGTTTACTGGCTGGCTTGGCGGCCCCTTTTCAGGGTGCTCATTGTCATGACTCATACTAGGGCCTAGTTGTGACATGGAGATCGAGAACCAGAAGGATCCCAATCGAGCCTCTTAGCATACATCGCATTCATAAGGTAAGATAAAATATTATAAAAGTAAGCAAAAGTATAATCTCAAACATGAAAGTCGAGTCTAGAAATGAAACAAAATCTCAAGTCATATATCCAAACAGACTACATCAACTCTATGTATAAACTTGTCTCTATCATACTAGCATAGGTGGGGGCATAGAACAAGCCACTAGCTCTCCAATATAGAAAAGAACGTCCCAAAATGACAAAATAGTCTAGAAGTAGCAAGAAAAGAAATAAGCTCAATAGGTAGTCCCCGAAGTATGAGGACTTACCAAATCAATTGAACAATCTTCTATCTAGCCACGAGAGTGTTTAGGGTGATCGTCAATCCCTACATTATAACACAATGTACGCAAACAAAAGTATGCGTTAGTACTTTAAATGTACTAAGTATGTGAGTGATGCAATACATGACATAAAAGCAATGACGTATGATCAAGGCTAGAACATATAATAAGTGAACCATTTACATGTAATAGTGAATCATGAGTAAGTCTAATGTCATTTTAAACCATAATGAAACCTTATGAAGAGAACTTATACAATGCATGGATAGTCATGAGTTATAATATAGAATCATAAAAGAGCTCGCATGTTCATAAATAGTAGTAAGAATCTTAAATCATATTGAGAGTCATAAAACCATGGGTAAGAGAAACATATTTTACTTTGTGAGAAAAATATTGTAACACCCCAAAAAAAATTTAACCTAAGACTGAGCTATCCTTCATAGGGGTATGGAGTTGTACCGAAGGATTCATAATTGTGTGCATGTGTGGAGGTTAATTCTTTAGTGTGAGAATAGATTTGGAGATGAATTAAGGTCATAAGATCCTCTAGCACAAAGTCGAGTTAAAAGCTTCCTTATCGATTGAGTTTCGGTAAAAGATTTTACTTAAGTCAACTTCAAACAATCATATCTCCTAGAATATAAAGAATTAGGTGGCTCATGGCCTATCAAATTAAAGTTCTTTGAGTCCTCGTTTCCACTTCACCAAGTTTTCTTCATTCTAAGTTTGGAGTAAAACGTTGTTCCCATTTTAGTGAAGCCCTGTCAAGTAGAGTGTTTGTACAAAACCCCTTTACGGATCTTAAACACTTTCAAGACCATAGAGTCTCCCGTGAAGGTTTTCTACACCCTTTTTTCAGCAACTTCCTAGGCACGTTCTACGATTAATTTGGTCCTTTAAAAATCTTTTTAGCCCTATTCTAAGTCATTTTAGGTGTTTTGAAGGAATATATCATTCCACTAACTTGCTTTCCTCTCATAATCATCAATCCAAGTAAATCTAGTCTCAAGAAACAATGTCAAAACTAACCTAGGGTTCCTCTTCTTCATCAAAAACCCTAACGCTTTCAAGTTAAAAATTTCAAGATACGAAGAGAAACTTTTCACACAAAGTTTTCCCAAGTTCTTCCACTCTAATAACTTCACAAAAGAGTTTCTTTTCTCGAGGTAGGCATCGAGGTTCCAAGATTAACGGTTTCCTCCAAGAAAGCTATTGTTTTTTGAGTTTTGATTGTAATATCAATCTTCTAGGTATGTAAACCTAATCATAGCATTGGATTGAGTGCATCCACATGTCCTACATCTAAATTCTATCATTGAACTGTTGAGTTAAGCTTAAGCCCTTGTTTCTTGAGTTTCAAATGAGTAATTTCTTCATTCACTGAGTTTTATATAATTATGCATCGAGATTAGTATTGATCCTCACCTTGAATTCTTGAGATTTATGTTCATGATTTCATTCACATGAACTCTAGTTGAGTTTTGAAGTTCCATGAATTGAGTTCTTTAATTATTTAAAATTCCTATTGAGTTTTGTATATAAATTCCATTGTATTATTGTATACATATTATAATATTCCTTTATTAGTGTTTTGAGTTGGGTCTTGTTGAGAGTATGGATTCGTGTTTGTATTAACATGAACCCGAATTGAGATTTCATTTGTATTTTATTCATTGATGGTGTTTTTTTAAGAATGATTTGTGAACGTTTTGCATTAGTTAAATTATGCATTATTTTGAGTTTAAAGAATGAATATTTTCATCTTTGATTGAGAAAGAGTTTGAGCATGAGTTGAGTTTGAGAAGTTTCTTAATTATTATTTTGAGCATGAGTTTGAGAAGTATCTTAATTATTATTTTGAGCATGAGTTTGAGAAATCCCTTAATTATTATTTTGATCATGAGTTTGAGAAATTCCTTAATTATTATCTTGAGCAAGAGTATTTTAAGTATAGACGAGTTGAGCATTATTACACTAAAATGTCTATTTTGAGATTGAGTTGAGAAGTTAAATTATATTTTTATTTTAAATGCATTCACTGAGTTGAGATTATACCTATTTTAAAGAGAAGAGATAAGTTGAGTTTTGAGCTAAAGTCCAAAAAAGACGAAATGAGTTAATTGAGTATTTTATTCACTATATGAGCATAATAAAGTATTTGGGAGTAGTATTGAGCACCGATATAGGGTGAGCCCATAAACTATGTAACCAGCGTGGGATAGAGGCTATGCCTCTAAGTCCCAAAACGATGGACTTGATTGATTATGGATCCATTGAGTTTAAGCGTCTCTTACCCTGGCAAGGTATTGGATGGTTGTGGCAGTGGCAGTTCTAAAGTGTTGTATCATCACTAGCTCATAAGTGATGGTTGTCGGTTAGAGAAACTCCCCAAGAGAAAAATATTATATATTTATATATTGAGTTACATCTTCTACTGCATATTATTTAAAGCATTGTATTATTTTACTTCATGTTTTATCGAGTTGAGCCATTTTAAAATAAGTCCCTTGAGTTGAGTTATATGAGGTTGAGTATTGTTCACTGTTTTCCTTTACAGTTATTTTACATACGCGTACATTCCATGTATTGACGTCATTTTTCCTACATCATTTTATGATGCAGACACAGTATTAGAGATCATCGACAGACGTATCGTTGAGGATCTACTTCTCCAGTATTGGTGAGACCTCTTTGTATTCAGAGGAGCTCCTTTCTTTTTAGTCATTCCATTATTCTTTAGTAGTTCTTTGAGGTATCCGTGGTCTTTTCTCTTCACTTTTTTATGAGTCAATTAGAGGTTTCATAAACAGAGTAGAGTTGACTAGAAGGATTCTTTCAGAGTGTATTTTAAAACCATAATTTCATTATTGATTTTATGACATTGAGTTACATTATACTTTGAGGTTTTTTAATCAATTATTTATTTATTGATGATGACATTTTCTAAATGCCCACTTGGGTTAATTATCTATTGAGTCGAGTAATCCGCTGAGTGATTGAATGAGTGATCAAACCAAGTGGTTCGCTTGGGGCCAGTGATGGTCTCCGAGTGCCGGCCACGCCTAGGGTACCCTCTCAAGGCATGACACATATTAGCCATAGTAAGAAATACCTTAAACATTGGAAAAAGGGGACCTTGTATCTTTGTGAGAGCGACCATTAACCGACATAAACCATGTGAGCTATAACATGGAGTTTCAATGTTTATCCATACATCGGAGGAAAAGGGGAGGCTACTTGCCAATTAGACTCCTATATGCCTAAGTGGATCCACTAAGCTATATGAAGGATCGAGCCTCAACTACGAGTGACCCTTAAAGGAATCAAGACTCTACTATGGGTGATCCTTTATCCTACGGTCGCACATAGTTATGGGATAATGGGATCGTTCTACGGGTATCTTGCCTTTATTATGGGAGAGAATACCTATCCCAAGATCCACTCGGTGCTAGGTAAACTCTCAATGGAATAGACAAACCATAAGACATAAAGTCAACATCATGTGGGAGTGGCCATATCTACTACCCGTCCACTCTTCATAAGAATATAATCATAGAATAACTCCTTAACTTTATCCATGTAATGTGAGTATAGACCTTCCATCATTACATATCTTTATTCGTAAAACACCTTTAGGGCCTTAACTCACCCTATCATTAGCTTTCATCATTACATATCATTATAGAGTTATCGTTCATAAAACTTCTTTGCAAAAAGCACCTTCAAACTAATTCGTAGACCTTATCAAACATTCATAACGCTTTCTTTGAATATAACTTGAAATTTCATAATCATAGCTTATACTTGTAATTTTGGGTAAAACATGCATACATAATCAATTTACTTGGAAATTATGGAATTGAGTGAAAACATGCATGATCATATACTTTATATCAACCCACACATATTTCATGAAGATGACATCAATTTAAAGCATAATTGAATATACCCACAATCCATCCCATAACCCTAAAGATCAATGTAGGAAATTTATACAAAACCCATTGAAATCATCATTTATAATCTTCACAAACCTTCCCTAAGTCTCAAACATCATTTATAAAAGTCTTCATTGAAAAAACCCTTTGAAACTAATCATAGTTCATGAAATTCACCATTGAAAATAGCATTATGCCTGGGAACATATAGAAAAACTTGAATTTATGCAATTAAGGTAGAATCATGCTTACAATAATCATTGAAAAGTCAAGTAAAAATGTAATTGAACCATCCCGATGCAATATCATCAATCTAGGGTTAGAGAACAATTGAAATTGAAGAGATCTTTTGAGGAAAACCTTGAGACTCCATGGGTGAAAGGAACCCGTGGATCAATTTCCCATACCTTGGTAAACAAAGCCCTAATGCAAGCTTATAAATGGAGACTTGGAGGACTTGGAAGCTTGAAACCCTAGACTTGCCTTTGGAGAAGAAGGAGAATCCTTGAGAGAAATTCTAGAGAGAGAATTATTGCTTGGGAGTAAATTGAGAGTAATGATTTTAACCTTTGAAGGTTTTGGATATTTATAGGCTTAGGAAATAGGATCAAAACTACATAGTTTAGGAGTTAGAAGAATAGGAGATGTCTAAAATACCCCTCATTAACTCAAGTCAAAAGACCCTACGATTAGGACTCTACGAGTCATAGAAATCATCACGAGTCATCAACATGAGTCATTAAAGTGATGCACCAAAAAATCAATCTACTTGGAAAAAAAACCTTGGCCTCTACGACTCAAGTCTGGGAGTCGTTCAGGCCCCTACGACTCATCAACTTGAGTCGTCATGTAGGGTCTGAGAAAGCCTTGAGATCTGAGCCTTTGATCTTTTCTTACGAGTCATTTTTACAACTCGTCGAAGTTATTACGGGTCGTAGACCTATTCGTCCTGTAAGCCTTGGAAACCTGAAATTTCCTAAGTCTCTGAAGTTTCATTACGAGGCCCTTATAAGAATCGTAATTCTGTATACAAGTCGTCAATGTGACTCATAAACTCTCCCTTCACTTGATTGCATTTCCAACCTCAATACCACTTCTACGAGTCAGCCCTACGATTCGTAGAAGTGCCTACGACTAGTAGGTTAAGTCATCAACTTGAAGACAGTCCAAGTTTCCTTGAGTTTTTCCCTCATTTCAACTTTTCAACTTTCGGGGTTTTACACTCACGGTTTGAGGTTACTAGTTTACTGATATCCGGCGCGGTGTTGCCCTTTCTACATCGGCTTGTCCACTCACTCTCCGGTACCACTACGGAGATATTATATGTTTATGTAAGACCTAGTTTGGGCCCAGTCAATGTATACGGACTTCTCGCGTCCCCTATGGGCCCCTCTGGCTAGTGCACTAAACTGGATGAGGGAGTTACATGGGTCCCACTTGGCAAGCCAAGGGTCGGGGCGGGTTTATACACTTATTGGTTTTGATCTCTGAGAGTCACTGATGATGTTATTGAATTTTACTGCAAACTTGCATTCATTAGCATCACCTATCACCAGTATACTTGTATGGTGTGGTCCCCCAGTTTTATAGGGGCCGAGAGTATGTTTTTCATTGTTTGTACCTTACGGGGATATGGACGTCCGGTCGGTAATTATTTGATCTACTTGTACTTAACTTTGGTTGCATTTGTAATTAATATACGTGGTATTTGAGTTGGATTGTGGTTGGTACTTCCTGCTAGGTTTAGTTGGATTAGTTCCTAAGTGATTACGTGGTTAGCGTTGCCTGTCAGTATTATATTCTCGTTTAGTAAGTTCCTATGATGCCCTAATAGTGCCCTCCCCGTTGATCTTTCATTTGAGGCCCCATCGTTGTTCGGATTATGGTGAGCTTTTGGTATTCGGAGACTTTGTTGCTTTCCTTCTCTATTTTGTTATACTTATTTAGACAAACATGCTTTGTATAGCTATATCCCCAACTTTAAATGCTCTTGTACCGGTACATCAAGTTCGATGTCTGATACCTTTGTATATTCATCTTATATTTTGCATAATTCTATATATATCTTTGCGGGCCCATTCTTATACTATTATTGTTTCTGCTTTAGTTATTTTTAAATTTATTTATCGTATGTTATTTTTTATTTGGCTTGCCTACTAAGGGTATAGCATAAACATGATCATAATCCGATTTCGATCATGACAGGTACATAGGAGGTTGGACACACTGCCTACACAAACTACAAAACTAGAGCTCAGCATAATCATGTATAAAGATACTAATACTTCAACAATAAGATTAAATCGGCACTGGGATACATGGTCCTGAAACCAAAGCTGTTGTTCTAAAGACCCAATAAACTACCAGGTACTCAACTTCTTTTTATAATCTACATCAAAAAAGGGAAAAAACAATTTCACATCAAAACCTGATAAGGCTGACTTAAAGATCTGATATTTTAACAGAAGGAAACAAAGGATCTTTAAGATTAACAATTGAACTACTTGTGGTCATTAGAAACCTGTGACAGCCTGAGATGAATTGTTGCAACTTAAGTTTTACATCATTTCAACTTTTCCATAAAATGGCAACCAGTGAATTCCCTTTTGCATCAGTGCAAAGCTTCAATGTTCATACAATCACTAGTCGCTCCTTTGGGCCCCAGGTAACAAGCTTGAAAGACTGGGAACTCCTTGGCTTCTCATTTCCTCTTGTGCTTTCCTAATTTCTTCAGGATCTGCCACATACATAAAACCAAGTGCACTCAGCAGTGTAACCAAAGACACTTTAATGTTTTGTCAATCTCCTCTGAGAAAGAACTGGAAACTACTCAGTATTAAAATGGAAAACAACTTCGGGAAATTTTCAACGAAACTTCCCCCACATATCAATCACTCTACTTTTTCCAATGCACAAAAGTGCTTCTACTGTACAGTAGTTAGTGATGGTATTCAATCATTTATAGCCTTAATATGGTAACAATGACATCTGGTGGCAGAACATCACCTAAGAGATTTTTGCTGATCCAAAAGGTCGGAAGTGGTAGTAGGAATATTGCAAACAGTGCATTACCAAGAGAACAGACTTCCACGGATCAAAATTGATTAAAAGGAGTTTGATTGAAATATATGAATTATGAAAATATATAAGATTAATCCACCCTTTATGCATAATAATAGTTGGACAAAATTTTAAATTGAGAAAAATATTTGACCCAAAGAAATAGGTACAATGCTTTTTACTCTCTCTACCGTCTATCTGCCTCCATGACTACCTTCTTCATGTCTCCTTGTTCCTTTAATTTTGTTCTTGTCACATACACTAAATTCTAAAATCAGCACATCTCATATAGTGCAAAGTCATACTATAAGAACCTTAAGACATCACTTATTAGAGAACCAAAAGATAAAAGATGTGTGTGAGAGAGACAGACAGAGACGGAGAGAGAAACAAATAAACCAGCCATCACACTTAATGAGCCTAGTTTTCAAGCAAAACCCTGAAGCATATACATAAATAACAAAGTTCATTTCCTTCAGTGCCCAATAGTCTGGTAATAGCTGCTAATTCCAAGGTTCGGGATATTTGGAGCTGGGGTAAGCAGCAAAGAAACTCTAATTAAGATCTAGGAGGGGTATGGCTCAAGAACAATTTAAACAAATCAATGGATACAATTCTTTTGCGAAATATACAACTGAGACGTATTAATTCTATCAAGCTCCATACAAATGCCACAGATTTAGACAAATATTACAAACACAGCCATCCAGAGATGAATAAGATGCACATGCTACCTAAAAGGTGGTAAAAACAGCATGCAGTTGGTAATATAGGCAAACATACAAATCCAAATGAAGGTAAATTAATGCATTTAGAAGGTCACTATGAGTCAAGAAACCATCAAAGACAGAAAGAGAGAGTATAATGTTATGAGGCAGATGGGGTCTGGTTGGGATTCTAAGGATGAACAGCTGATGTTTCTTAAAGGAGTATGACCACCCTCTTTCTTAGATTTAGATTTCCATCCTAAATTCATAGTTGACGCTTGAAAATGGACAAACATCATTCATATTTCATTATCCAAATTCAATAAAAGTAAGATGCTGGTGGATAAACTCATAAACAGATATACATCATAATCACTGTGGGGTGTCATCCCCTAGGAGGTTACATATTGAAGTGTCATCTGAAAACACAACAAACTAGCATTGTGGATGGATAACTGGAACTGAATTGTGGATTTGCTGCCCTACTGGATGTCAATGCAATTTAGTTTTGACAATGGTAGAAAAACATAGATTACACTCACCCATATTCTCTACCAATTTTGGCATCAAAAACATCACAACCAGCATGAATCCAACCATCAGACCCATTGGGCTCTTCACCAGAGACATAACTGAGAATGGTTCCCTCATCTGCAAGAAATAATCACATATAAGTTCGGAAATTGACAGAAAGGAGAAAGGAAAATAAGGAGAAAGGAAAATAAGGAGAAAAGAAAAAGTAGGACCTCATAATATTGCTCATCTCGCAGTGGCTCCAAAACCAGCTCACTCAGGCTTCTCCTATTCTCAGTTAATGCAGCTTGAACCTTACCAGGATTTCTGGCACTGACATCAACTCGAATCTGAAGACCAGAAGAAGGTTATTAGCCTAAAAATCTTTGTCAAAGAATTGGTGATGAATTCGGCAAAGATCGTGGGAAAAGAAGCTCACTGGAGAAAAGAAGTAGCCAATTGCAGATACTTCTATGAGATGCGTCCCTGCTGGCACATCGTGGCTTTTGAAGACTAGGGTTAAAGAAATACTAAGAGAACAGAATAATCCGCTCATGCTCTTTGCATAGACTGTCTAGTTCAACAGTTATACGCAACGTCCCGAAGATCACTTACTGACAACATGTGAAGTAAATAAAATGGCTAATGATAAGAGAGACGATAAAAGACATAATAGATAAAAAAGTCTAATGCCTAACAATGATTAAGCATATGGCAACAATGCTTAAGCATGTGGCTAGCAGCAAGCACGTGACAGACAACCTGATGCATAATTTGTTTGTTTATTTTATAATCCCATGTTATTCTTTGAAGTAATCCACGAAACCTACCGCCAAATTTATAATTAATCTAAGTATATAGTGCTATAGCTAAGCCATCGGCATAACATTGCATGCTTCTAGATGGTTATCAAAACAAATGCATGCTTCTAGTTTCACTCTTCCCCTTAGTTGGCCTCATTGTACTCTGGGCTTCATTTTAGTGATCACTCAGTTCAGCCACATAATCAAAAGACGAATGGGCTCCTTCAGCTTCAGATCACAGCAAAATGGTTTCACCAATTTCCAACAAATTAGAAATGAAGATATCCACGATAAGGTAGGAGTGACCTCAATGGAGGATAAGATGCCGGAAGCGGGCTGAGATGGTTTGAACATGTGAAGAGGAGATGCACGGATGCCCCAGTGTGGATATGTGACAGGTTGGCTATGGATGGTGATAGGAGAGGTAGAGATATTGGTTGGTTGTAGTCTTAATTGAAGCATCTGAATGTAATCAAGAGTTGGAGTATGAAGGATCACTTATCAGAATTCTTCTGCACTCTTAAATACAACGAAAATGGTAGGTACATTAGCTTCATTACTATACAAGGGTAGAATAAACCATCATCATCACTCTAGAGACTACAAACAGAGGTGGATAGGGAGCATTGCACACAAAATTGCTAGATTTATATAGAGACCAGAGAAAATTGAGTAATATTGAGGGAAGTAGAAAAAGACAACCAGAGCAACTAAATTCATCCTTCAAATAGGTGTGAGGCTTCTAGAAAGGCACATATACAGATCCAAGGCGAAGGCATATAAATCATAGGGGGAACTACAACCTCCGAGAAGGACCTTTATAGCAGATACATCGTTAGAAAATTTCTAAACTCTTCATAGGATCCTCCCTTACTGAATGATGCTAGAGGAGGGGCCTGCAACACTTGGAAGACAACATTTGGCTTCAACGTCTTTGCAAGGATGATGGTTACTTTCTCTTCGAAATGCCCTCCAAAAAGTAGCGGAGTATGTGTTGTCAGGAGAGAGGGGATGGAAGAAGATGAAATTGCTGGTGAAATAGTGGAATCCAACGCGGGGTACTGGCCACTAGAAATTCAGCGAGATTGGGTATGGATTAGGCTGCTAGGTCTTCCTCTAAATTTGTGTTTTGAAAAAGTTTTCAGTCAAAGTGAAGAAATTTGCGAGGGATTGTTCAAGACGGAGGAGGAGACCTCACTCAAAAACCACCTCCACTGGGCTCGCATCAAGGTCCGTGGTGATGGAAAGGAGGTTCCGAGAGAGATCAAACTGAAAAGTGATGGCTACATCCGCGCGATTCCGGTTTGGGTTGAAGCTATAGTAGCCGTGAGAGTAGCGGAGGAAAGAAGAGACATGGGAAATCTTTGTATAGTGGGCAATCCAGAACCTATTTTAGTGAAAAGCCAAACGTGTTTACGAGAGAGACACGTGAGCTCATTGAAGGATGGTATTAATTCAAATTTCAAGCCACATGGGAATTCCTAAAGAAAGGCATTTGGACTCAGCTTTTTTAAGCCCAACAATGAAAGCCCAAACTCAATCAAATCCTGTACAAATCCATGAAGACATTATCAACATAGATGCAAATCTGGTGAGACTTGTTCCTCACAATAAGTTTGAGTAACTAGAGTTGAGTTACTGTAGGGGGAAGTGGAGAACTCAACAGAGATAGTGGATCAGGTGGTGGAGAATTCTTCTCTAGAATTTCATGTGCAAATAGATAAAGAAGATTCCATGGCCATGCAATGAAGGGATTGCATCAAAGGCACAACTCCTCTGAGAATTCAATTACCAGTGCAGGAGGTCAGTCAAGGTCTTGATACTTCAGACTAGATTCAACAACATATCCTTAAACTTAGGTCAGAGTTCAGGGTAGATTTCAAAGGCTGTGATGAAAAAGCTAAGGAATCATTCATGAAGATTGATAGTAACAAACAGTTGAACAAGGTACACAAGCCATTGTCAAGATGAAGGGGGTTAATGAGCTGGATTAGAACTTGATGCAAAATTCTTGAGCTATGGCTCAAGAAGCATGAGGTATCTAGCTATACAAGATCAATGAAGATACAAGTAGTGTCTTGAAATGTCAGGGGTCGTTTTGTAGAGTGTATAAGTATAATGCAAAATATAATGTATTAGTAATGCTTGCATTAGTATTACTGACATTAGTTATGCTTGCATTAGATATGCTGAGATTTTCCTTATGCAATGTTTGGTTCGGTGTATTAAAAATAACATGCATTGCGTAATTTTTTAAAAAAAAAATATTCGTTTACTAAAATACCCTCCACAAATATGGTGCAAAGGATGTGGAAAAGGTTTTGAGGAACAATTGTGTCTTTAACCATGCTAATGTATGCATTAGAACCCATTGCATTACTAATGCATTGAAATCCATGGTATTAGCAATACATACCTCAATACACAATAGAGTGTATTAGTAATGCAAGCATTAGTTATACATAGGTTGAAAAAGTGTACCAAAGAAGGTACTAGTAATACACAAAGCTAATGTGTGCATTATTTTCTGCAATACACTCTATCAAACGATCCCCTAGGGGGTTGATCTGTAGCAGGGAGAGGAGGTTGATCAAAAATATGCTTCACATCTAGAAAGCTGATGTAGTATGTTTCCAGGAAACAAAACTTGTGGGTGACATCACAAAGATAGTGAAAGAAGTGTGGGGGAACAATTGGGTAAATCATATTCAATTGGAAGCCTGTAGGAGTAGAGGAGGCATTGTGATCATGTGGGCTAAAAGGGAGTGGGATGGAGTAATAAGTAGTGTAGGGATGTATTCTGTTTCATGCAGTTTCAGCAGAAAGAACCAAGAGTTCAACTGGCATATTACAGGGGTCTATGCCCCAAATGATAGACAAGAAATTGAGGAGACTTGGCGGGAGGTGGGTGCTGCTAGGGGTTTGTGTGAAGGGGCCATGTATTCTATGTGGAGACTTCAACACTCCCCGACATCCTTCTGAAAAAGAACTGTAGCAGAATAAGCTAGTCAATGACTGATCTCACCAACTTTATTGAAGACATGGAGTTGGTGGATTTAGAACTGATAGGGGGAAAGTATACCCGGAAAAAAGGAGTTAGCCAAAACATTGCTGCTAGGCTAGATAGATATCTAGTATCAGAAGAATGGGATGCCAGCTTCAGACACATCAGGCAAACTACTCTATAGAGGGTAACCTCAAATCACTCCCCACTAATGCTTCAATGTGGAGACTGGGACAAGACTAATTCCTACTTTAAATTTGAAAACTGGTTACTACAGACAGAAGATTTTAATGAGAGAGTGAAGGAATGGTGGGACTCTTTTACTTGCAGGGGTAATCCTGATTTTGTTCTGGTAACTAAATTGAGAACCTTGGAGGGCAAATGGAAGGGGTGGAGCAAGACAGCTCAAGGAAATTTAGGGATTCAAAAGCAATATATCCTAGCCCATTATGCTGATCTAGAAGTAACAGGAACACAGAGCTCTGCAGGAAGGAGTGATAGCTTCCAGATTGGCCCTTACTATGGAGTTTGAAGACATAGCCAACAAAGAAGAAATTGCTTGGAGACAAAGATCCAGGACAACCTGGCTAAAACCATGTTTTTCCACAGAACTGCAAATGCACATAGAAGAGTTAACACAATTGATGAATTGAAAGTCAGACGGGTAGTGCTGAATGATCCACTGGAGGTGAAGAAGGAAATAGTTTCTTATTATGAGAACCTGTACACAGAGTCACGTGGAGCCCAGATTTGATACGAGGAATTGTCCTAAGATTGGGGAAGAGGATAACATCCTATTGGAGGCCCCTTTTGATGCACATGAAATTCTAGAGAGCATAAGATCATGCACCGGAGCAGTGTTTTGGACGGCGAAAGGCGATGAGGGTCTGCCTCGGCGCTTGCCTTTTTGAATTGAGGCGCCAATTACTACCAAAAACTTAAAATATTTAATTGCATATATAAATATCTATAATCTCAATAGCAATAACATATATTAGCAAATATTTCAATTCAAAAACTAATTGTAGATACTAAAAGTCTAGAACTTGAATGACTCAATAATTCCATACAATGTCCCTTTTTTTGCTAGCATCAGATGCCATTGAAATCACTATTTATGGAAAAATTAATACTATATTAATTAGTATTAAACTAAATCGAGTAGGACAGAAATAAATATAGAAGGATTAGAATTCTTTTTTAAAAAAATATACGCAGATTGCACAGTAATCAGTAGCTCCAGTCTCCAGAAATAAAAAGCAGAGCATTAAAAACAGTAAAACAGAGCATTAAAGAACACTGCTGTGCTGCTGCATATGAAAGAAAAAGAAGAGAAGAAGAAGAAAAAAAGAAGAAGAAGAAGAACAAAAAAGCTGACTGCATTCAGGTGTTTTCTCGAAGCAGAGGAGAAAGAAGAAAGAAGAACTGAAGAAGAAAGAAGAAGCTAAAAAGTTACCTGCTGATGCGAACTGGAGAGAAGAGGGTTGTGAGCTGGAGAAGAAGCTCGCCTACTGCAACTGGAGAGAAAAAAGAGAGTCGAGAATCGCAGAAACCCAAAACTCCAAATTAACCCTAATATTTCTTTTTAATTATTAAAGCAGAGCTATTTTTTTAAAAAAAAAAAGGCGACGGCTATAGCGCCTCGCCTTGCCTCTCGCATGTCACCATTTTGTCGCTTCTGCTTGCCTTTCTGAACCTAGCCTCGCCATGGCTGTAATAGGCGAAAGGGATTCGCCTCGCCTCGCCATTCACCAAAGGCGCAAAGGCGCTCGCCTTTGAGAAAACTGTGCAGGAGACAAGGCCCCAGGCCCATATGGTTACTCAAGGACCTTTTTCTCCCGATGCTTGGAGCCCATCAGAGATGGCTTGGTTGCAGAAGTTAAGTACTTTCATGAAACAGGATACTTTGAAAAAAGTATTATTGCAACTTTTGTGGCCTTGATCCCAAAGAAGGTGGGGGCAGGGGAGTTGAGTGATTATAGACCCATCAGTTGAAGTGAGGGGGTCTATAAGATCATAGCCGAACTGTTAGGAGAGAGGCTTGAAAAGGTCATCCACAGGTTAATTGATAGACAACAGACGACTTTGATCAAAAGAAGACAGATCATGTATGCAATTTTAATTGCCAATGAATCTGTGGAAAGCAGATGAAGTCTCAGACAAGGCATCCTATGCAAACTGGATGTCCAGAAAGTATATGATCACTTGAATTGGAATTTCCTCATTCATATGCTGCAGAGAATAGGATTCAACACAAGGTGGATCAGATGGATAAAGCACTGCATTAGCACAGTTAGATTCTTTGTTTTAATTAACAGGAACCCAAATGGCTTTTTTCCGTCTCAGAGGGGCTTATGGCAGGGGGATCCCCTCTCCCCCTTCCTGTTTATACTAACAATGGAAGGAATGACTAATATGCTTAACACAACAAATGGGGGGAATGGATAAATGGTTTCCAGATTGATGAGAAAGACAACATGGATATAACTTATCTCCAATATGGGTATGACATTAGTATTTTGTGAACTAAAGGATGAACAAGTCTTGGTGCTGAGAGTTGTTTCCATCATCTTTGAAGTTGTTTCTGGCCTACACATTAATTGGGGAAAAAGCTTCATCTACCCTATTTATGAAGTGGTACAGTTGGAGTTGGAGCATCTGGCAGAGACTTTGGGTGGCAGAATAGGTGAACTCCCTACCATATACCTTGTGATGCCTTTGGGTGCTAAAAGAAAATCCAAGGGGATATGGAATGGAGTAGTGGAGAAATGTGAGAAGAAGCTGGTAAACTGGAAAAGTCAGTACCTTTCTAGGGGAGGAAGACTGACTTTAGTAAACAGTGTACTTGATGCACTCCTCTCCTATATGATGTTTGTCTTTCCTATCCCTGCTAGTGTGATCAAAGGACTAGATGCTGTGAGAAGGAATTTCCTATGAAAAGGTAGTGAAGACAAGAAGAAATTCCACCTTGTTAAATGGGTGGAACTGACAGTGTGCAAGGAGGCATGGACACTAGAAATCTGAAGAAGCTTATCCAGAGCTTGATGATGAAGCTATGGAAATTTTCTAATGGGGACAACATGATACTGAAGGATGTCATCACTGCCAAATATGGAATGGAAGATGAATGGATGACATACATGGTAACAGTCCCACTTGGATGCACAGTGTGGAGAGCAATCAGGACTTATGGCCACTTATGCAATCCAGAACCAGAATCAAGGTTGGCAATGGATTAAAGGCCTCACTTTGGAATGACAAGTGGATAGGTAACACCCCCCTTGAAGCAGGTGTATCCTGCATTGCATTCTATGCCAACAACAAGAAGCTACAGTGGCTGCAATGTGGACCAGAAAAACTTGGAGCTTACAACTCAAAAGATACGTAAATGATTGGGAGATGGAGAAAATAGCCTCCTTCCTCAATACAATGGTTGAATTTAACAACTTAATAATGGAAAGGGACAGACTTGTATGGCAGAAGGACAATGCATGCATGTTTTCAGTAAGTTCAGCATATAAGGATTCGAATAAATCTGAGGCTAAGGAAAAGGAATGGTCATGGAAGATGATCTGGAAAACAGAGTCCTTATAAAGTGAACTGCTTTACATGGCTTCTAGCTAAAGAAGCAGTGCTAACTCATGAGAACTTGAACAAGAGTGGAATCCATTTATGCTCTGTGTGTTTTCTGTGTGGGGAACAAAATGAGACAATCAACCATCTTTTTTTACGCTGTATATGGACTGACCAGTTGTGGAAAATGTTCGTATGTTTGAGGAGGATAAAGTGGGTGAAGCCAAGGAACATTACAGGGCTACTCAACTGCTGGAACAATGTTAGTAATGCAGCCAAGAAAGAAGAGAGATAGAAACTTGTCTCTCCCTGCAGTTGGTGGACAGTGAGGAAGGAAAGGAACAAAAGATGCTTGGAAGACAAACAGAGAACCTACAGGACATTAAAATGAACTGCCTAGCCTTATATTATTTTTGGTGTAATAAGAAAACAATATCTCAAACATATATTTTTTTAATGTTTTAGACTGCTTATATGTGCTATAGTTGGATGAAAAGATGTAAGTTGCTGTACTGTTTTAGGGGACTACATTTTTTGATGTAGTACACCTGTGGCTATATAGACTAATGTTACCATTCTAAAAGAAAAGGTCTCTTCTTCTTCGATTTTATGTCCTGAAGCAAGTGGGGAACAGAAAACCGTGCTTCTTCAGCGGAAGAAGCGAAAAGAAAAGAGACTTGAGGTGTGAAGTGTCGCTAAAGCAAAAACAGTGAGAGTCTTGGAAGTTCATTTGAAATAAGGGTTCTTCTTCATAAGCATTCCAAGAAACTGTTGTCTACCGTTCGCCTAATATTATATATCTAATATAAGAGCAAGAACAAATTGGTGGTATTAAGAATGATCTGTGGCCCTAAGCGTGATATCTGATGTAGTCATCACTATACTGGTTTGTTACCTAAAATGCAGGGAAATAAGAACCAAGGTTTTAGAAGCATGAACCAGAGCTTTAGCAGAGAAATCTCTAGTATCTAGCCTAATTCAATGGAGAGAAAGAGATGGAATATAAAATTCAACAGAAAAACTTGTATTATCTCAATGAATGCCTCTACTCAGTTCTGTTACAGTGATTTATACAGAATTGGATGAATTAGAATGTCATTGAGTTTGTAACTGCACCTAACTAATCTTGTAACTAACTTCTAACAACTTTACTGACTAGGACTGCTGATGTGTGTCTTTTCTGGAATTGATGTAACAGTTGCTACATGTCAATAAGCTGACTTCACTTTCAAGCACTAGCTGTTGCAAACTTTCCTGAAAAATGAATTCCTTCTCCTTTTCTACTGTTTATGATGAACCAAGAGACAAAAGTAGCAAGACTTTGTAATTGGGTTTCTCCTTAGAGATAGTGTTAAGAGATTACTTCTACCTGATATTTTGGCTGTGGAAGGAGATACAACAATAACAACAACATATCTAGTGTAATCCCACAAGTGAGGTCTAGGGAGGGTAGTGTGTACGCAGACCTTACCCTACCTTGGAGGTAGACTCTTTTCGTTAGGCCCTCTGCTCAAGTAAAAGCATAACAAAATATTTCGCAAAAAGAAAACAACAGGAGTGAAGAAGCCGAGACAAAATGATAAATAAAACATGACAAAGCATACTAAAAGAAAGAACAATCACTACAACACAATAATATGATAATCAAAAAGCAAGAAACATTAAATAGGAACAAAAATGGAATAACAAGAAACTCCCTGAGTAATACTATGACTACTAGTATGAAAAAATTAGAGAGATAACTCTCAGCTACCTAACTAACCGTCTACCCTAATCTGTGTCCTCCATAACCTCCTATCTAAGGTCATGTCCTCGGTAAGCTGAAGTTGCGTCATGTCCTGTTTAATCATCTCTCTAATACTTCTTCGGAGTCCCTTCCTTTTGGAAATAGAGCAGTAGTTAAATGCTAGTGGAATAACAAAAATAACAACAATGACCTCTCTAATATCGAAAAGTTGGGAAATACATGGACATATAAGAAGGATACAAACAGAAATATCCATCAGGTCTCAGGAAAGTAACTCTTTGGCCGCTATTGAGTATGACTTTAACATTTGACGCTTTAGCTGCCAAACCAGATCCTTTTAAGCTAAAACCTACCACACAAAAGAAGATAGAAACGTTAACACCTGATATAACACATCAAGAAAAGGATTTGAAGCACACTTTAGGGCAAGGTAAACCTCCAAATACGAAGAGAACTAAAGCATTGTATTCTAAAAGTGACACAACAAAATGTAGAAAAACTCAACCCTATTAGAAGTAGGAAGATGTAACCAAAAGATATACTCCATTCAAGCCAAATGATAGTCTAACTTCTTATTGTGACCAAACCAGAATCGTATTTTCTTTCCATGATTATGTTCTGCTCTCCATCAACAACATTCTGGGTATAATATTGCTTCAAACAATAAAACCCAATCCTTTTTTTTTGAGATGGTAAATATTATAGAATCAGAATAGCACAGGATGTGCCTGTTCACATCCCAAAAAAAGAAGAAACCCTGACTATTTATGCAAATTCTCTATGCACTATAACAGGGTCTCTGGGTCATAAAACTTTATCCAATTTTGATCTTATAAAATTTCTCATCTATTTCTACTATCTCACCACTCAAATTAGTCAAACAAAATGAGACTAAGGAAACACTTGATACAAGGGTGACTAGCAACATCAATCGCAGCAACAGGTTGGAATAGAACTAGGGCTCAAAACTGTTCCTTCATCATTTTTTTTATAAATAAAACTGTTCCTTAATCATTCATTTGAAAATAAAGCAATACAGATATTTTTGGTCTCATTTAAGAAACAAGGTATCTGCTTTCCACACTACTGAACTTTCGATTTACTAGTTTAATGACTACCTAGCACAGTAAATAGTCCCCAAAAAAAAGAAATTCCCAGACACAACTCAGATTCCAGTCATTTCACCTATACAACAGATATGTCTAAGATAGCTCAAGCGTCCCCGTCCTTCCATCAAATATTCTGCTTTTTCGGGCCTGAGGAAAACTTTGCATGCCTCCGTTACCTTTTGGGAGGCCTACGCCCCATAGAAACTGCTCTAGAAGAATGTGTAAAAGCTCGTAATGAAGGACGTGATCTTGCTCGGGAAGATAATGAGATTATTAGAATTGATGAAAAGAGGATAGTTTTCCAATCAACACAAAGATACTGAGGCTTCAAATGTATCATGAGTTCCCTTGAAACTGAAGTCACCAAAAAAGCAAGCTGATAGGAGGACAAGCAGACAACAGTATTGTAGAATGTTTCAGACCTTTAAGTGTGTCTCCCCAGTAAAAGTGTTCATCTTTTCTACTTCCTCAAAGTTATCACAACATGATGTACTTTCTCCTAAATTAAGCTTCTTTGTTTCAGCCACAAATGCTCGGTGCCAACTGTCTAACCGGAGACATTTCAGGTATATGTTATGACAAGACACGTCTATCTTAACACTGCATATATGGAAATTAAGGTACCTCTTTTCATTAAAATCGCTAAAGAAATCTGATGTAATTGCATTGAAATGGATTCAACAAGACTGATTTTTTGGACAAGTTTTTAAGAGCTGTCCTACTGGGCTGATATCTCACTTCCGTTCCTTAGGATTTTATGGACATTGCTATATCCCTTGTTATAATCCAATTCAGCAGCCCAGTCATCATATAATTAGACTTAGGCCGCATTTATTTTTATTAAGATTAAGACGTTCGAATTTGAATTCACATCTAAATATTAAGAAGTGCATTAAGATTTAGATGTTTGAATCTAAATTCACATTTAAACATTAAGAAGTTGTATTAAGATCTGGATATTAAATAACTAAGATGGTATGTTTTTAACATCTAAATGTATAAAATTTTCCTTGATTTAGTGCATCGGGCTGCCCTTTTTTTATATCAATAAAATATTTTTTATAAACTATATGACGGGTGGTGGTGGTGGTGGTTAGCGGTGGTGGTCATGGGTGCCAACTGGGGAGGTATTGGCTAATGGTGGCATTGTGGGTAGTAACTAGTAGTGATGGTGATGGTTGGCAATAGTCGTTGAGGTTGGCAGCTAATTGTTGTGGTGGATAATAATAATAATAATAATAGCTAATAATGGTGGTGAATGATACGGTGGTTTGATTATATATATTAGTGACTACTGTTGGTGATTGGCAATAGTGATCGATGGTTATTGTGGCATTAATGGTTGGTGATGATGATGGTAAATGGTGATTATGTGGGGGTAACAATTGATTGTAATGGTTGTGGATGAAGATGGTGGTGGTGGTTGGATGGTGTTGATAATGGTGGGCTACCACGGCAATAGTTGATAATGTTGGGTGATGGCGATAGCAGTGAATGGATGGAATTGGTGAACTAATTTATGCAGAAATCTTTTAGTAAACATTTTCATAATATTAAAATTTTGTTACATATATCTTAATCATTCAGTTTGTTCAGACCAATTAAGTGGTTGAAACATTAAAAAGCACTTAATGAATAAGATTCAAATGAAAAAAACAACCAGACTTAATAACTGAGATCTGAATAATTAAGATAAAGACATTCGTTAAGTGCAAACAAATGAGGCCTTAGCCCCTTTAACTATCTAAATTAGCCTCCATATCCAAAGAATAGAAAGGTCATATTCCTTCCTCCTCCATGGCGAACTTGTAAAGCAAATTTTTCAAAGAGCCATGTTCTAGTTTAATCATCTAAATCATTTGCAAATTAGGTTCTGGAATGTAGTCTAACAAGTGTTTTTTTTCTTTTAATAATTTGTACAGCAATATAATGATGTTAAATGTGTCTTCTCTTGCATGTTGCAACAAGATTACTCATATAACCCGATTATAATTTCTACTAACCAAGTCAACATTACATTATTTGCCTCGTTCATTGCATGACCATCCCACACCAAGCTTCCTTTCTTTTCTATAGTCTTTTATTTATTACTACTATTATTTACTTGACAACGCCCTCCCCCTTCCGAAGGGACAACAGTGGCTTTTCCCACTTTCTTTTGCTGACTCAAAACCCCAACCATGCACGGACATGGAGGGTCCTTTTCATAATTATACTAACCTTCTCGTCCCTTTTTATAGTCTTTACACTTATATGCTAGGATCACTATTCTCTTCTTGAATTCACTGAACCTTATTCACCAACCCATGCAGTTGGTCCATGAAATAAAGGGAAATGGTACGGGCAGGAAATCACTAATCTACTTTCCGTTTTAGTTTATCCTTTAGGTCATACTATTAGATAAAATACGGAGAAGAATAAAACACATTCACCTCCTCATCTCCATTAAATTTCCAAAGAGACTCCCTCTACTTTCACTAATCCTTCAAGACTCCCTCTACTTTCACTAACACTTCAAGACTCCCTCTACTTTCACTAATCCTTCAACTTTGCTTCCTAACTGAAAAGCAAACTAACACCTAACAAAAGTAAGAACTAAAAGAAAGAGATAACTCTATGTGCTGTTTTAGTTAACCTCCTGCTACAAATTCTCCTATCCCTCTATCCAAACAAAGTGTCAAGTTTTTGGATCACATTTACTACATACTTAGAGCTTCCGTTTGTTTAACAGGAATACTTTAAACATTCCGACATGTTTGGTTGTTTCAAAGATCCTAGATAGTTATCGTTTCCATGTAGCATAGACCATTTAGCAAGTGTTATAAAATGCAACTGAAAAGTTTGCAGACTCGAAGCTAGCCGATTCCCGGTTAGTTCTCAACTCATCCTCAACTTCCCATGCACAAGCTCTTCGTAGAAGGCAAAGCTTGTTCTAAATCAAAAAATTTATCCCCCATAGGCAAACATCGTCCTCCTTGTTCAAGTATACACAAGGAAGTAGGACGTTTACATAGCACAACCAAAGTTCCAAACTGAATAAGAATGCTAAGCTCTGGACAAGTTTTTCCCACAATAAGTAAATTATATCACGGTTACAACCTTGTCAATCAACAACCCAAGTAGTAAAAACAGTATTTTTTAACTGGGCTCTTCTATCTATCCATTTATCCCCAAAAATTAAAATAAAAAGAAGAAAGGGCAAAATCAAATAGTACATACCAGGAATTTTGACTCGACCATTAATAGTATAACCATCAATGCTCCTGCCAAAACAATTAAAGTAACATAACAATAAAAGTCCCAGCTTAAACATTTAACTACATCAAGACTTGAAATTACAACAGCTCGTTTGCACCAAATAAAGACATGGAGTTTCCTGCAGCAGCTACTGCGTTTGGCTCAAACTCTATAAGAATCTTTTACAACAAAATAGATAAAAGTGCCCACCCATCGTCTAAATTTAAGTTTATACTTTTTAACTACAAGTATATACTAGTTGAAAAAACTTTTAAGACTATATACTATACTATCAGATCCGCCTCAGATATTATAGACAACCAAAAATCCAGATCTAAAAATAGGTAAAGAGGGGACTTTTGTAATCAATCAAATTATGAAGTGAAAGAAAGAGTACCCCGATGCGAACGCGAGTGAAGATGGAACTACAGAACATAAAGCAAGAAGTGGGATTAGAGATAGCAAGATTGACATCGACCTATGCATCAGTGCCATTGGAAATATCACTGATGTAGATACAACAGGGTTGAACCGTTTGACGGATACTAAGACCGAATAGGCAATGGCCAATGGAGAAGAAGCGACCAACGACAATTGAACAAACTCTACACTGTATATCTTCTATGTATCTAGTAGATATAGTAGAGAGCAGGGAGAATGAATTAAGGGTGAAAAGGTTTTTAAAATGTAAAAAGAGAGTGTAGGTGATAATTGAAAAATGTCTTTGAAATTAATTAGGTGACAATTTTAATTTGCCAAAGTTAAATTTTCTATTAATTAGGAATTAAGTTAAGTAGGGAGTAAAATGCATATTTTAAAACTTTTAAAATTTTAATAAAATACAAAAATAACACACACCTTCTCCATTTCAAATTTATTTTTTCTTTCTTTCTTCTGCAAAATTTGAAACTCTTCTGTTTCGTCCCTCTCTTTCCTTCAAAAACTGAACTTTTCATTTTTTTCTTCGTTTCTTCTTCTTCTCCATTTTTTCCTTCTTCTTCTTAGTACTCACGTATTCATCCTCGTCTTCTTGCTCCTCTCATTGTTAGGGTTTCAATAGTTTTTAAAGATAAAAAAAAATTCTCTCTCATAATTAGGGTTTCAATTTTTGTTGTGAAAATGATGATTTAGGCTAAAGAAGATGAAAAAGTATATAAATTTCACAAATTTTGATATTGCATGCCCTAATAAATATGTTATTAGGTTGTTTTTAAATATATTGTTGTTCTTTGATTTTTGTTGTTGTACTCTTCGTGAGAAAATATGTCGTTCTTGAAGTTGTTTTACTCTTTGAGAGAGAAAAATATGTTTTTGTAATTGTTGTTGGTGGTTGGTTACTCAGATCTTGTTATGAATAAATGAAGCAGTTGCTAAAGTACTTACAGCAACTCCTGAAGTACTTACAATAGCTACTGAATTTTCTGAAAGAGTTTACTAAATCAGTTGCTGAAGTTTCTATAGCAGCAGTTCTGTAGAAATTTTAGCAATTGTTTCACTCAAATGTAGTAAATTAAAGATAAAGAAGAACATGCATTTCTTGAGTTGTTCATTTAGTGATGTGTTCTTGAATATGTTGTTCTTGATTGTTGTTGTACTAATTCTAGGGGGGAATCCTTGTAGTTGGTGTTGATGTTTGGTTGGTATTTCGATATTGAGCTTGAAAAATATGCATATGTTGCAACAACCTCAAAACTTGTTGTGAATAGATGAAGTAGTTGCTGAAATTATTATAGCAGGTCTGCTTAATTGCTAAATTAGTTGTAGCAGTTGCTGAAATATATATAACAATTGTTTAAGTATTTTACAACAATTTTAGAATTTGCTGCAACAGTTGCTTAATCAACTTTAGCAATTAATTCATTTTCTTCTTTATTTAAAAAGATTGATTAAACCAATAAATTATTTCTATTTTGTCTCAGGTGTGCAGATTAAATTGCTCGAACTAGAAGAAAAAATTGTAGAGCTGATGTTCCTACTAGAAGTTCAAAATAAAAATAAATAGTACACAAAAAGAGGTTGAAGAACCACAAAATAAAGACATTGATGAAACACAATTGACTAATCTTGCTGAGATTGTCATTACTGGTCAGAATTCGGAGCAGCCTAGAGAAGAAGAAGAAGAAGAAGAATCTGGAAAAAAAATGATTCTTCCAAGGATGTACGTGATTTTAATGCTACTGATAATTCTAAAAAAAGTGAAGATAATGGTGAGGAAACAAAAGATGAGGATGATGTACATGATTCTGATATTGCTGATAATTCAAAAAAACTGAAGATAATAATGAGGTTTCGGAAGATGTGGTTGAGGATAAGAAGGAGGATAGAGAGAATGAAATTAGATCAAAAAGGCGTCATGATAAACCTGTACCGAAATCTCCACCAGCCAGTCCTTCTGTTGCCAGTCCATCAACTGCTAGTCCTTCAGTTGACAGTTCTTCAGCCGTCAGTCCTTCAGTTTCAGTCCTTCAGTCAAGCCTATCAATTATCTATCTTATGAATTTGAGACACCTAGGAATACCCATCCAGATATAATAGGTGATCTTATGGTAAGATCATAATTGAGAAAACCATTTAAAGATTTTAGAGAAATACTCCAGAATCAAAATTTTAAAAAATTCTTTAGGTCTACGGTGTTTGAAAAATATCTAGATATAGTTGAAAGTGTGAATGCTCGATTTCAAATTAAGTTGGTGTTTCAACTTCTTCGGCGCGGCATTAAAAGTGAGAGAAAAGATGAATTTTGGATAAATTATTGTGGCATGCATGTTTGCTTTGGCATGAAAGAGTTCATCATTGTAACTAGTTTGAACTGTCATCTACCTCATCACTATGCCACCAAGTCAACAAAGGTAGACAAAAGATATAAAAAAATTATTGATGCGATGAAAAAGAAGCATTGCAAATGGAAGGAGTTGCTTGAGTTTTTGAAGTCTCAAAAAATCAAAGGAAGTGTGAAAAAGTCACTGTGTTTAATTATTTTTTTTACACTATATTCTCTATGGTAAAGATTCGAATAGAAATGCTCGTGCTTCTTGGTTTAAACTCAACTACCGGAAAGCATTTTGTGCCTATCTATGGGGTTGAGAAAGCTATACTCTCACATTAGAGTATCTAATGAAGATTATCTAATTAGAGTATCTAATTCATCTGCTAAAACCATCATTCTTTGTGGCTTTTCGTGGATTTTTATGGTAAATATTATTTAGTATTTTTTATTATTAATATGTCTATATTTTATTTATTATTTTTCTGATCATTTATGATATTATTTTATTTAGGCTTCGGCATTTGAAGTCATTCCTTACCTTCGGAAGCAATTTAAAGAGTTTGATGAAGAAGTGTCATCTCCAAGGATCCTTAGATGGCTGACAACGAGCAATAACAATAAAATTGAGACTCATTAATTATTTAATCCTCCAAAAGACTCGGTAAGCCTCATTTTATTAAAACAACTGCTGAAACATATGCGAAAACTGCTGCAAATTAATTTCTGAAACATAATATAACTGCAGTTTCTTATTGCAGTTGTTGTATTTTTTTCAGCAGTTGCTGCATATTTTTCAGTAATGGCTACATAATTTATAGCAATTGCTGAAGAATATGCAACAACTGTTGCACACAACTACGGCTATAATATGTTTTCAGAAGTCAGTTGTTGATTGTATTTTGTTGGTATAATTTTATTCAATTATTTTCATACTTTATTACATTTATTAAAATAATTGATTCTAATGTAGATTGTGTACCTGTAGATACTTCCTACTGAAAGTGAGAAGCAGATGGACTTTTTGACTGGATTTGTACCTTTGAAAGTAGAAAAAAAAAGACCTAAAAATTAAAAAATTAGTGAAAGATTTGATCGGAGTGACAACCATTAAAAGAGATTTTGTTGTGGTTGATGATGAATTCAATGCTTCAAAAGTTATTGATGATGTTCTGATAGATGTTGTGGGTGTTGGTGGTATTGATGCTGGTGCCGGTGGAAGAGGAGGATCATATCCAATTATGAATACTGATTTTGGTGATCTTGGTGGTAGCAGTGAAAGTGGAGGATCTTCTCTAGTTATTGGTACTGATTTTGCTGATCGTGGTGTTGGCGGAGGAGCTATTCAAACTCCAATTACAATAGGTAAATCTTTTACTATTGATGTAGATACTTCTAAAGTACTATTGATGTAGATACCTCTAATCCTTATTTTATTAAAATAACTGCAGAAACATATGCGGCAACTGCTGCAAACTGATTTTTGAAACATAATATAGTTGTAGTTTCTTGTAGTAGTTGATGTATTTATTTCAGAAGTTGCTGCATATTTTTCAGTAATGACTACATAATTTATAGCAATTGCTGAAGAATATGCAGCAACTGTTGCACATAACTGTTGCTATAATATATTTTCAGAAGTCAGTTGTTGATTGTATTTTGATGGTATAATTTTATTCAATTATTTTCATACTTTTACTATTGATGTAGATACCTTTAAAATACCTTGTTCTTGAGATATTCAAACTCCATTCACAATAGGTAAATCTTTAACTATTGATGCAGGTACCTCCAAAGTGTCTTGTTCTTCTTGCTAATGTTTAAAGTGCGCTGAGAGGAATGAATTAGTGCTTAAAAAACTAGACTTTTTGAAAAAAGACATCAATACCATGATGTCTAAGAGATGTATCATTCCATCATCAAAAATTTCATCGTCATATACTCCAGTTCGACTATAAAAAAGGAAAAGAGAATTTTCAAAAGCATTGAAAAGTGTCAAGAAAAAAAGTGAAGACTACAAATGAGCAACCATTTGTAGATGATGCACTAGAGACAGAGGTTGATGGTAATGTTGAGAAGAATTTGGTATCGTAGTTGAATAAAAAATAATATATTTTAATTGTGTTTTGTTATTAGTTTATCGAATGTTTGAATTAGTCGAAATTATTAAATATTAGTTTTTGTATTGAATATTAGAATTATTTCATGTTATAATTGGTATTTTTTATTTTTTAATTATTAAATTATGTTGTGACCGTTGATCAATTATAGCAATTGTTGAAAATCTTCTGGCAATTACTGTAATATACATCAGCAAGTTAAGTTCTTGCTGGAATTATTATAGTAATTGTTATGAAATACAACAAGAAGTTGGTTATTTACCTAATTTTGTTTAAAATTTGTTGCAAAATACATCAACAAATTACTTATTTATCAAAATATTCTAATAATTGTTGTAAAATACATTAACATATTTATTGATAATTAGAGTGGTGTTAATTCAATTTTAGATTAAAAGTTAGATTTAGTAGCTAGTTGCTGAAAGTCTTATAGCAATTGGTGTAAAATGTATTAGGAAGTTATCTACTTGTTGGGACTCATCTAACAACTGCTGAAACTTCTCATAGCAAGTTAGTGAGTTGGTGTGAATTTTCTAATAGGTGTTGAATGTTTCTATAACAAGTTAGTTAGTTAGTTGCTACAGTAAATTAAGTATTAGTTGGATGGATAAATCATATCTAATAATAGATGGGGTGGTGTTAGTCCAATTTAAGAGTAAAAATTAGATGCAATAGCAATCTTATATGTTGAGATAGTAATTGGACACATAATATATGATCAACTGAGAAATAACACATATAAATTGAAATTACTATAGTAAATTGATTATTAGTTGATTGGTCAATCATATTTATGGATAATTAGTGTGGTGTTAGTTCAATTTTAGATTAAAAGTTAGATTTAGTAGCTAGTTACTGAAAGTATTATAGAAATTGCTGTAAAATGTATTAGCAAGTTATCTACTTGCTGGGACTCATCTAGCAACTACTGATATTTCTCATAGCAAGATAGTGAGTTGCTGTGAATTTTCTAATAGTTAAATGTTTCTATAATCAGCTAGTTAGTTGCTACAGTAAATTGAGTATTAGTTGGATTGATAAATCATATCTAATGATAGATGGGTTAGTGTTAGTCCAATTTAAGACTAAAATTTAGATGCAATAGCAATTTTATACTTTAAGATAGTAATTGGACACATAATATATGATCAACTAAGAAATAACACATATAAGTTGAAATTACTATAGTAAATTGATTAGTAGTTGATTGGTCAATCATATTTATTGATAATTAGTGTGGTGTTAGTTTAATTTTAGATTAAAAGTTAGATTTAGTAGCTAGTTACTGAAAGTATTATAGCAATTGTTGTAAAATATATTTGCAAGTTATTTACTTGCTGGGACTCATCTAGCAACTATTAAAACTTTTCATAGCAAGTTAGTGAGTTGCTGAATTTTGGTGAGCAATTTAGCGAGTTTTGTGAGGTGTCTAGTAGTTGCTATAATTTTATTTGGCAATTTAGCGCATTGGTGTTATGAGTTGTCTAATGGTATTAATTTATTTTAAATTAGATTCAGGATGTGACTTTCCTAGCAATTGCTATAATTTTTATAGCAATTGTTGTAACCTGCTGTAATAAAATAGTTCAACTGTTGCAACCGCTATAAACTACTGCAAAAATTAATATGCAAATTTTTTTATAACAAAAGCATTCAAAAACAGAAGTACCCAAACAACAATCACAACGAAAAGTTTAAAATGAAAAATGAAAAAAAGTTCACAAACAATAAATAAAAGTGGGTGTTTTTATGGAGCATTTCTCTCTGAACATGTAGTTTTTTTGTGCCCAACTCTTTTGCATATGGAACATTTATTCTTTTTGCTTGAAAATGATTTTTAATACTTTTTCAGCTTTTCTTTGCCATTCTTCCCAACTTTCCTGGCTCAACATATGGAGGAAGTATTTTCCTCTCTAAACTTTTCATAGAAATTTCCCAACATTCTTCAAGTGGAACGGATTTAATTTCCTCCAAGTATGCAAAAATGTATGTCTCTACCTTATAATATGGAGAGGAATATTCATAAATACGTCTCCCATAGTCTTCACCATATTGAGAACGGAGTCCTGTCATAGCATGTGGACAAGGTATCTTGTCAAGATCAAAGACTCTACAAGAACAAGTTTTGCTATGAGAATCAACCATTGCAACTTCATCATGATCGGAGATAACATATTTGTAGTTGGCAATTTGATGAACCAATTACTTCTTTCCTAAATGAATATTTTTTGCAATGACATCTTCTATCGAAGGAACAAAAATAATTGGTGCGTTGAGGAACTCCATACATCGTTGATGAAATTTTTCTGCAAACTTCTTGCTTATTTTATCAAATAAAGCAGAAATGGAAAATTCTCTTTCATCAACAAATAATGCGTTAATCGATTCAGCAATGTTTGATGTTATAATGTTACATCTGTAAAAATGAACAACTAAATCAGTTGCTATAGCAGAGTTTGCAATTACTGTAGCAGAGTTTGCAGTTGCTGCAGTAGATGCAGCTGTTGCTGCAAACTGCATCTTGAATATGTCAAGATCTACAATTATATAAAAACAATGACAATAAAGTATATCTATTTCCTAGAAAGAATGTCCTACTCCATATGTGAAATCCAACATATTCAAGATGTGCGATGACCTCTGAACCATATCTTTGATTTGATTGAAGTGAAACTTGAATTCATCTTCGTTATATGCTTGTGTTTCTTTATAAAAGTGGTAGATGATTCTCTCATTGTAAAAGTCTTTTCAGATATTTTCTTCGAGGTGCCACATGCAACAGTCATAATGCGCCAAAGGGTAAACAATTGAAATTATTTTTTTAATGCTTGGATGTCGATAAGAAATTATGCACAATTTAGGAGTATCATCTACGAAGCTGCTCATTTCCTCAAAAAAGTATCGATAGGAGGTGTCACACTCAGAATCTACTACACAAAAAGTCATTAGAAAAATATGATTTTCGGCATCTTGTGCAATAACAGATAACAATACTCCACCGTAATTTCCCTTTAAGAATGTTCCATCCATAGCTATGACCTTTCTTATGTGCCTAAAACCAAGAATCTAAGCTCCTATGGCAACAAAAAAATATTTAAACTTACCATCTTCATCAACCTTTAATGTTGTCTTAGTTGCCGGATTTACCGTGCGAAACATATAACGATATGCATCAAGGACTATATATCCATGCTCATGTGTTCCCCTTATCAAAGACTTTGCAATATCGCTTCCTTTTCAAACTTTTCAATAACTGACTTTGTAGCCCAATTCCATACGGATTGAAGTCTTCATATCTTTTATAGTTGGACCTTTACCCTCGGGAAACTTATCTTTGAAGTATGCACTAATTATTTTTGTTGTGGCATATGGATTATGGCTCGTACGATGTTGAGAACCACATGTGTGAAAGTTTTCATACTTTTTGATGTAAAACCTCTCAGAACTTTTAAGCTTTACAGCTCTCAGCCACCACTTACACTCAGAATGTACACATTTGACACAATACACCAAACACGAATTTATCACCTTTTTAAATCTAAAATCTTCTTTATGCAAGCAATTTTCAATGCAATATATAGATCTTGCTTATTCTTGAATGTCATACCATTGTAAAAATCTGTCTCATCATCTTGAACATGATTCGACTGTGTTGATTGTATTATCAACGTATTGCTGGCAACTTCAGGAGTAGGCATTTGTTCATCGATAATTTATTGCAAAAATTTATCATTCAAAACTTGTTGGTTTTGAGATGTATTGTGGTTCTCTAACACCCTTTCAACCATGTAAATCCTTAAAATGGGTCTAGCTTCATCTTCAAATTAAGCACGCAAACTGATTTGATTTTTTATCCTAAAAGGACCCACTCTCTGCTTTTCACAATAACTGTGAATGTAAGTGATGACAATATCTAACAACTCATAATTTAATTCAC
This sequence comes from Solanum dulcamara, assembly GCF_947179165.1. Taxonomy (NCBI): domain Eukaryota; kingdom Viridiplantae; phylum Streptophyta; class Magnoliopsida; order Solanales; family Solanaceae; genus Solanum; species Solanum dulcamara. The sequence continues at coordinate 32,460,320 of NC_077241.1, read as the reverse complement.
AGTTGGTAATGATTTTGTTCATAAAATCATCATATGCGATATCTCAATGCACAGTCATTAGCATCGTCTCGACCATTTATTTATCCTTCCAACGTCAAATATAATAATTATTGGATTCAACCCATCCACTTTGACAATCAATCCCTAATATTATTTTTTCCCCCATTAATAATGTTGAAGGTACATTAAAATATTATGATTTAAAACAAAATTAAAAATAGTCATTACATGAGAAAAACAGTACTAAAATGTAATAACTGTTGTATTTTATTCAGCAACTGTTTCATCAGTTGAACCAACATATGCAACACTTGCTATATATTATTTAGCAACTACTACATATATTTGATCAGTAGCTGAATATGATGCAGAAAATGCTGAAATAAATGTAACAACTAGTGAAACATAGTCAATAATTGCATATGCTTCAACAATTACTACAATTGATGAAGCAATTGCTGAAAAAAAATATCTAAGCTATTGTTGCATATTTTTCAGCAACTACTCGATCTATTTTAGTAGCTGCTGTAATGTTACTGATATAGCAGCAGCAGTTACTGAAATAACAAAAATAGCTGAATCTGTACAAATAGCTCAAATGAACAATACACATAAAAATTACATGAATTCACTTACCAAATGATTAAAAATCACCTCTCAAGTAATTCTCAAGCTCCACGAACAAGATTTAGTCCAGAAATTAAAAATATATATAATTTTTTCCTCTCAACTTTTTCAAAAAACAACCCAACTCTCATTCAAAAATCAACATCAACACTAACATGAGAAACACAGGTGAAAGAAGAAGAGGAAGAAGAAGAAAAATGCAGAAGAAGAGAAGAAGAAGAAGAAAGCGTAGGTGAGAGAGGAGGAAGAATAAGAAAAGCGCGGGTAAAAGAAAGAAAGAAGAAGAAAACACAGCTATTTCTTCTTCCAATTAGGGATTAGAGTTTTTATTTTATTGGGTGAAAGTGTAAATAAGAAAATTTGAGGACTTATTTGAAAATGATCAAATATCATTAAATCTTAATCATAAACTTGTTATCTACACTCAATTCTTAAAACTTGAGTCACTCTTTTTATATTTTAAAACTTTTTTGTCACCCTTAATTTATTCTCCCAGGTGACAAGTTAATGATTAGGTTTTAATGATATTTGATCATTTTCAAATAAGTCCTCAAGTTTTCTTATTCACACTTTGAACCAATAAAATAAAAACCCTATTTCCTAATTGGAAGAAGATATAGCTGTGTTTACTTCTTCTTCTTCTTTCTTTTACCCGCATTTTTCTTCTTCTTCCTCCTCTCTCACCTACGCTTTCTTCTTCTTCTCTTCTTCTGCATTTTTCTTCTTCTTTCGCTGCTTCTTTCACTTGTGTTTCTCATGTTGGTGTTGGTGTTGCTTTTGAAATGAGAGTTGGGTTGTTTTTTGAAATTGAGAAGAAAAAATAATATATTTTTTTAATTTCTAGACTAAATCTTGTTCGTGGAGCTTGAGAATTACTTGAGAGGTGATTTTTAATCATTTGGTAAGTGACTTCATGTAAGTTTTGTGTGTATTTTTATATATTAGACTATTTTTATAGATTTAGCAATTTTTGTCGTTTCAACACCAGTTGTTGCATTTTAGTACAATTTTTCTTATGTAATGACTATTTTTTTGTTTTAAATTATAATATTTTCAGATATCTTCAACATCATTAATAGGGGGACAAAATAACATTAGGGTTGATTGTCAAGGTGAATGGGTTGAGTCCAACAATCGTTATATTTGACGTTGGAAGGGTAACAAAATGGTCGAGATGATTTTAATGACTGTGCATTGAGATATCGCATATGATGATTTTGCGAACAAAATCATTACCAACTATTAATTAAATTGAGAGTTGTCAGATATTGCCATCACTTACATGCACTATTGTGTGAAAAGCAGAGGGTGGCTCCTTTTAGGATAAAAGATCAAATCAGTTTGCGTAATTATTCGAAAGATGAAGCTAGATCCATTTTAAGAATTTACTTGGTTGAAAGGGTGATAGAGAGCCACGACATATCTCAAAATCAAGTGTTGAATGATGAATCTTCGCAAGAAATTGTAGGTGAACAAGCGCTTACTCCTGAAGTTGTCAGCAATACGCCGATAACACAATCAACATAGTCGAATCATGTTCAAGATGATGACACGGGTTTTTACAATTGGTATGACATTCAAGAATAAGCTAGATCTAGATATTGTAGTAAAAATTACTTGTGTGAAGAAAAATTTTAGCTTTAAAAAAGTGATAAATTTGTATTTCTGCGCGGTCAAATCGGCTCTCCTGCCTGTGTATCCCATGCACTAAGAAATTGATCACCGTCACAAGAGCTTTGTGAAGTCTCACTGGTTAACTTCCTGAGTGTAAGTGGTGGCTGAGAGCAGTAAAGCTTAAAATTCTGTGAGATTTTACATAAAAAAGTATGAAAAGTTCCACACATGCGATTTTCAACATCGTATGAACCATAATCCACACACCACATAAAAAGTCAGTGGTGCATTCTTCAAAGATAAGTTTTCCGAGGGTAAAGATCCATCTACAAAAGATATGAAGACTTCAATTCGTGTGGAATTAGGCTGCAAAGTCAGTTATTAAACAGTTTGGAAGGGAAACGAGATTTCAAGTCTTTGATAAGGGGAACACATGAGCATGGATATGCATCCTTGATGCATATCGTTATATGCTTCGCACTGTAAATTTGGCAACTAAGACAACATTAAAGCTTGATGAAAATGGTAAGTTTAAGTATTTTTTTGTTTTCATAGGAGCTTGGATTCTTGGTTTTAGGCATATGAGAAAGGTCATTGTTATGGATGGAACATTTTTAAAGGGCAAGTACGGTGGAGTGTTGTTATCTGCTGTTGCACAAGATGTCGAAAATTATATTTTTTACAGTGGCTTTTTGTGTAGTAGATTCTAAGTGTGACCTCTTCTATCGATATCTTTTTGAAGAATTGTTATAACCCGTACTTTGCGCCTAAGGACATGTTAGGGATACTTGTAATAATTCAAGGGTAAGACTATGCTTGGTCTTGTGATATACAAGCTTAAGTTGGGAGGCGAAATTATTAAAAAAGCTTAGGGGTAAAAGTGGAATTTCACATGTGGAAATACTATAAAAGGGTGAGGATAAAATTGGAATTTGGTGATGGGAATATTGGAAAAGGCTAAGAGTAAAATTGGAATTTCACAACATGTAGTTTTTATGAAGATGTATGGGCTAGGTGCTTGGGCTTGGAACTTAAAAACTAAAAGATGGGCAAGATAGGCCCAATCATTAAGCCATGGCCCAAAACAAAAAAAAAAGAAGATCCAAGCCCATGTAAATTCATCCATGTGATGAATGAAATAAAGAGGGATCTTAGTCATAAAATCCTAGAAACTTCAAGACAAATTGAGAAGGAGAAAAACAAAAGAAAGAAGAGAAAACAAAGAAGGGAAAATCAGCCAAGAAGACTAAAAATTTACCCCTTCAAATTTCATCCCAAAAATTATAATTTCCTAGTATTCCTACTAAGTCAAGGGTGCTCTACAATATGGTGTAGTTGTTTTGGAAGTTTGGAGGCTTGTTTAGTTGATTTGGAGATTTGGAGAAGTGAAGGAAAAGGTAAGAATTAATCCAATTTCTTTGTGTTATGAAGTTTGTTGATGTTGTAATATGTGGAGGTGTGTGGAATTTATGAAAATATGGAAGTTTGCATGGTAATATGGTGCCATGTATACATGTTCTTATATGAGTAAGATTTATTCAATTTTTGTGTAGTATTTGAATAGTAGTTATGATAGTTATTTGATGTTGAAAATAGAAGTTGGATGAAATTTATTGAAGTTGGAAATATGGATTAGGTGATGTAATGGAAAAAAATTAAATTTGTATAATTTGTTAGTTGTGGTTATGATTTTGGGGATATAAATAAAGTTTAAATGGTGTAAGTGGTATTAAAATGGGTTGTAGGAATTATGTAATTTTAGTATGATATTATAAGAACATGGAGGTAAGTTATTAAAAGTATGGATTGTTGTTGTTGATTATGAAGTTGAAAGAAGGAAATGAATTTGATTATGAAGTTGAAAGAAGAAAATGAATTGTAATATTTTTGTTGTATTTATGAAATTTTTGAGTGAAATATGGAATTGATGAAAATTGGATAGCTTACTTGGAATATTTTTCACCTATGTTGGAATGAATTGAAATTAATTATGGACATGAAATATTCATATTTACTTGGAAATGCAAAGTTTGGTTGAAAGTTGTTGCACTAGTTGGAAAGAAACCAATTTATGTTATAGTGTGTTTAAATTGATTATTGATGGTATTGGTGTTGTTGTTGGCTTGGTTGTTGATACTATGGCCGAGTTGTAATCTCGGGGTTGTCATATATATAGGGGAGATGCTGCCGAAATTTTTATAGACAAGTATTGGAAAAATTGAATTCTTAAAGTCTTATGAATAGTAATTGGTAAATGTGACCAATTGTAGATTTTGGTGGAAACGAGAATTGACGTTGGACAACCGTAAAAAGCCAATAAGGTATGTAAAGCTTTACCTTTTCTTCACTTGACATGTCCTAGATGTAATAGGAGTGGATACGAGCCTCGGGGATCACTCTATTCTTCGGAATCGATGCTCAAAATATCTCCTTTTCTATTCAGTAGAATTGAATTAGGCATTTATGAATATTTTTGGAAAAATTGTCTAAACTTCTAGATTTAGCACAAATAAATTCCGACTACCTTGAAACTTTTATAAATGACGTTATGAATTTAACGCACATAATTTGTATACGCTACCTCATTTGACCGAAGTGGACCCCACTATTCTGAATTTTTCCTTGTTATTCTATTTGGCTTATGTTAGGTGTAATTTGAGAGAAATTCTTTTCTACTCTTTCAAATATTATATGAGTAATTATCCCATTAAGTTCTATAACATATTTTGAAATATGGAGACGATTCCAGAAAATTATTTTGACATAGACTATCGTGAGGTTGGAAAGATTTGCGCTATTATTATTATTCAAGTTCTTGTTATATATGATTTGTTATCCAAATAATGCTATCGATTCTGTATAAGTATTTTAAATTTTAAATTGCATTTAGTTTCTCACTACTCTACTCATGTATACTGTAACCACTCTTCTACTGAGCCTGGGCCAAGATATATTTTCGTGCGTATTTCTCTGTATTGTTCGCCGTGTCCCGATGTGAGGGGGCAGGTATAACATGTACATAGGGTGGTGTGTGTTATGCCATGGAGTTATGGTGTTACATGTACACCTATGTTTGGGATATGATATGATCTTATATGATATGATTTGATATGATTTGATATGGCCATCTGATATGATATGATTTGTTACGGAGATATTTCCTACTCTGGTGTTATGCTGTGCCGTGGCGCCGACGATGGGAGGGCGACCATATTTTGTTCATCGAGTCCCATAATGGGGCCGGATATGGCATATGTTTTTGCATATATGATTTGAGATTATGATAAGCATATTAAAATACTGAACATTTATTTTGTATTCTGTACATACTATTCAGATTATGATTTTATCTAGTACAGTCCATGCTTTACATATTTGGTATATTTTTTGTACTGACCTCCTTTCTTCGGGGGCTGCGTTACATGCCCGCAGGTACCAAAGTTCGATTTGCTGATCCACTTGTTTAGGACATCTGCTGTGTTATTGACAGTGCTCCCTTGTTCGGAGCTTGTATTTTGGTACTGACTTTATCTCTGTATATTTGAATATATTAGTCAGGGGTACGACGGGGCCCTGTCCCGTCATATGACTATGCTATCATCTATAGAGGTTTGTAGACAGAGTTATGCTATGGGTTTTGTATATATGGTTTGGGTTTTGTGTGTTTTGTGACGGTCTATCAACCCTCGTGCCTATATCTACTTTTATGATATATTTAGCAATTTTTACTAATTACTACATATGTTTATTCGGTTAAAAAGGTTAATTTGGGATTAGGGTACGTTTGGGTGTCCAACTCGAGCACTAGTCACGGCCTACGGGGTTGGGTCATGACAAAAGTGGTATCAGAGCGGTTGGGTCCTCGGAATGTCTACTGACCGTATCTAGTAGAGTCTTGTTTATCGGTGTGTTGTGCACCACATCTATAAGCAGGAGGCTACAGGGCATTTAGGATATTACTTTTTCTTCTTGTCTTAGATCGTGCGATAGAGCTATATTATTAGGATGATTCTTTCCTAACAAAACGATTATCATTATTTTCAGTAATGCCTCCGAGGAAAATGATGGCTACCCAAAAGGGCAAATCAGTAGCACCTGGTGAGATTGGTTAGGCGCACAGAGTTACCAGGGCCCAATCGATTCCTGAGAGGGAGACTGTGCACCCGACAGCCAGCTCTGCTACACCGCCAGAAATTAGAGTGGCCCCAGCTGAAGATTAGAGGCCGGATTCACCTGTTTTTGGAGCCCCAGCACCCGATCCTCTAGCTCCACAGTTAGGAGCAGAAGGCAGGGCTATGCAGGATGCGGTGCAATTGTTGACCAGGTTGGTGGCCGGACAAGAACACAAACATGGATTAGGCGGAGATCTGGTACACAGGCCTGATAGTTCGAGGGATCGTGAGTTTCTGACTTGTAACCCTCCAGAGTTCTTCGGGACAAAGCCCGAGGAGGACCCCCAAGAGTTTATTAGGGAAATGCAGTGCACTTTACGTCTGATTAAAGCTTCTGCGACAGAGTCGGTTGAGTTGGCTTCGTATAGACTGCACGAGGTAGCTGCCAATTGGTATGAGTCCTGGGAGTTGTCCAGGGGTAGACCAGCTTCTTCAGCAGTATGGGACGAGTTTACAGAGGCATTATCAGTCATTTCCTGCCTTCTGAGATGCGGAGAGCTAGAGTGGATAGATTTTTGTAGTTAAGGCAGCGAGGCCGTAGTGTTCGCGAGTATAGTTTGGAGTTTGACTCATTGGCTCGACATGCACCTGCTTTGGTAGCCGACATGACTGACAGGATGCACAGATATGTGATGGGCCTAGATCAGTACTTAGTGGATAGTTGTTTAGTGATGGCTGCCCAGCCGGGGATGGACATCGCCCGTATTCACACATATGCTCAGGGCATGGAGGACAGACATAGAGGACACCCAGTCTGATCGATATTTTGGCAGAAGTGAGCCCAAGAGAGCTAGGTCAGCTGGATATTTTAGAGAGTTCTAGAGCAGGTCATTCCAGCAGCAGGGTAGCAGACAGCCCACCCAGCCAGCATAGAGTATGCCTTTACTATTCTCAGGCCGGAGATCAGGTGGTACAGGATATTCGGGAGCAGGTCCGAGCTCTAAGGCTTTTGGTTCACAGTTAGACAGAAGTTCTAGTCAGATGCGGCCACCCAGGCCCCCGTGTTCTTATTGTGGTAGATATCATCCAGGAGAGTGCTATCGTGCTACAGGGGCTTGTTTTGCTTGTGGCCGTCAAGGCCATACGATGAGAGATTGCCCGAATAAGGGCAATTTAGGCGGAGCAGCTCGGCCTACAGGATCATTTGCTGGGTCATCATCTTCTTCGGTAGCTATGCATCCCATGGGGTAGGGTGTGTCTACACCAGCAGGCCGTGGTAGAGGCCGGGGTGGAATTTTTGGTTCTAGCGGTCCTTCGAACCGCACCTATGCCTTGGCCACCCGACAGGATCAGGAGGAGTCTCCAGATGTGATCACAGGTACATTGTTGATCTTTTCCCAGATTGTATATGCATTAATAGATCCAGGCTCTACATTATCATATATTTACCCGATGATTGCTGATAAGGTTGGTGTAAATCCCGAATCGATAGAACCATTTGAGGTAGCTACTCTTGTAGGAGATTCTATTATAGCAAGGCGAGTATATAAAAGTTGCTCAGTAATTATATGTGATCGTTGCACTAAAGCAGACCTAATAGAATTGGAGATGACTAAATTTGATGTGATTATGGGAATAGATTGGCTATCTTCCTATTATGCTAACGTTGACTATCAACGGAAGGTAGTTTATTTCCAATTTCCTGGAGAACCAGTGATAGAATGGGCAGGTAATACAACATCGCTGAGAGGGAAGTTTATGTCCTACCTTAAGGCGAAAAAGATGATCAGAAAAGGTTGTATTTATCACCTGGTTCGTGTACAAAACTTGGAAGCGGAAGCGCTAACCCTTCAGTCAGTTCCAGTAGTTAATGAATTTTCAGATATATTCCCAGACGAGCTTCCAGTCCTTCCTCCCGAACGAGAGATAGACTTTACCAAAGATGTGCTGCCAGATACTCACCCGATTTCTATTCCCCCATATAGAATGGCACCTGCAGAATTAAAAGAACTGAAGGAGCAATTGAAAGACTTGCTAGAAAAAGGCTTCATCAGACCCAGTACATCACCTTGGGGAGCCCCAGTATTATTTGTGAAGAAGAAAGATGGGTCGCTGTGGATGTGTATAGATTACAGGCAGCTGAATAAGGTAACTATAAAGAATAAATACCCCCTCCCAGGATTGATGATTTGTTTGATCAGTTACAGGGTGTCAAGTGGTTTTCAAACATAGATTTGCGATCGGGATATCACTAGGTGCGGGTAAGAGAATCTGATATTCCAAAGACAGCATTCCGGACTCGATATGGCTATTACGAGTTCAGAGTGATGTCCTTTGAGTTGACAAATGCTCCAGCGGTATTTATGGACCTTATAAATTGGGTATTCAGACCCTTCCTGGATATATTTGTGATTATATTTATTAATGATATTCTGATTTATTCCCGATCAAAAGAAGAGCATGTAGGTCATCTGAGAGCAGTACTTACAGTACTCCGGCACCAGAAATTATATGCTAAATTTTCTAAATGTGAATTCTGGTTGACTTCTGTGGCATTTCTGGGACATATTATTGGGGCTGATGGTATTCAGGTAGATACACAGAAGATCGAGGCCGTAAAGAACTGGCCTAGGCCGACGACACCTACAGAGATATGTAGTTTCCTGGGATTATCAGGGTATTACAGGAGATTTGTAGAGAAATTTGCTTCTATTTCAGCACCACTGACAAGATTAACTCAGAAGAGGGCCAAATTCCAGTGGACTGATGCCTGTCAACAAAGCTTTCAATTATTGAAAGAGAAGTTGACTACAGCTCCAGTTTTAACACTTCCAGAAGGACCAGATGGGTATGTTATTTATTGTGATGCTTCAGGTGTGGGGATAGGTTGTGTCTTGATGCAGCACGGAAAAGTTATAACTTACGCTTCCCGGCAACTTAAAAAGCATGAAAGAAATTACCCTACTCATGATCTCGAACTAGCTGCAGTGATTCATGCTCTGAAGATATGGAGACACTATTTATATGGCGTTCATGTTAATATCTATACAGATCACAAGAGTCTCCAGTATATTTTTAAGCAGAAAGACTTGAATTTGCGTCAGAGGAGATGGTTAGAGTTCTTAAAAGACTATGATATCGATATTTTATATCATCCTGGAAAGGCCAACGTCGTAGCAGATGCACTCAGCCATAAGTCCTTGGGTAGCTTGGCAGATGTTCCACCAGGAAAGAAGGAAATAGTTCGCGAAATTGGTCAATTGGCCAGTCTTGGAGTTCGCTTGGCTGAATCTGGAGATAATGGGGTTTTGGTTCGAGAGTTTGCTAAATCTTCCATTATAGAAGAAATAAAGCAACGTCAATATGAAAAATCCTTTTTGGCATGGTATCGAGATACAGGTATTGACAAAGAGAAGACCCCTTTTGGTATTACATCTGATGGAGTATTATTATACAGGGGTAGGTTATGTGTACCTGACGTTGCTGGGCTACGGCGACATGTTATGGATGAGGAACATTATGCTCGATATTCTATTTATTCGGGGACAACAAAAATGTACCATGACCTCAGATGTTTATTCTGGTGGGATGGTATGAAAAGAGATGTTGCAAAGTTTGTGGCCCAATGTCCAAATTGTCAGCAGGTCAAGATTGAACACTAGAAGCCAGGTGGATTATTGCAGGAGATAGAAATTCCAACGTGGAAGTGGGAGATGATTAATATGGATTTTATTACAGGTTTACCTCGTACTCCACGGAAGTACGATTCGATATGGGTTGTTGTTGATAGGTTGACTAAGTCAGCCCATTTCCTCCCGGTTCAGATCACGTATTCAGCTGAGGATTATGCCAAGTTGTATATTAAGGAGATAGTAAAGCTCCACAGAGTTCATGTATCCATTATTACTGATAGAGGTGCTCAGTTTACAGCAAATTTCTGGAGATCTTTTCAGGCGGGATTAGGGACCCAGGTGATCCTTAGTACAACATTCCATCCTCAGTCTGACGGGAAAGCCGAGCGTACTATTCAGACACTGGAAGATATGCTGCGAGCCTGTGTTATTGATTTCAGGGGTAGCTGGGATGACCATCTACCACTTGTTGAATTTGCTTATAATAATAGCTATCACTCTAGTATTCAGATGGCACCGTATGAGGCACTGTATGGCAGAAAATGCAGGTCACCTATAGGCTGGTTCGATGTGGGTGAAACTAAGTTGATTGGCCCAGATCTGATTCAGCAGGCAGTTGAGAAGGTGAAGCTTATTCAGGAATGATTATTGGCAGCTCAAAGTTGACAGAAAGCATATGCTGACAACCGGCGTCGACCTTTAGAGTTCCAAGTGGATGACTGGGTATTCTTGAAAGTGTCACCTATGAAGGGCGTCATGAGATTCGGCAGAAAAGGAAAGCTTAGTCCGAGATACATCGGGCCTTATCATATTATTCGTAAAGTAGGCAAGGTTGCTTGTGAGTTGGACCTACCAGCTGATTTAGAAGCGGTACATCCGGTGTTTCACGTGTCTATGCTTCGCAAATTCATTGGCGATCCTTCCAGAGTTTTTCCCGTATAAGACATTCAGGTGACCGAAGAGCTATCCTATAAGGAAGAGCCGGTGGCTATTTTAGATCGTCAGGTCAGGAGATTACGCACCAAAGATGTGGCCTCGGTTAAAGTATTATGGCGCAATAAGCACCGAGAAGAAATGACTTGGGAGGCTGAGGAAGAAATGAAGAAGAAGTATCCTCAGTTGTTTTATGCACCCACAAGTAACCTAAATGTCTTATTTATCTATGTTGGTTAGTTAGTAAAATTATGTGAAATCACTGTGTTCATAAAACCCCCTAGAACCAATGTAACATTCGGGGACGAATGTTCTAAAGGGGGGAATAATGTTATAACCCGTACTTTGCGCCTAAGGACATGTTAGGGATACTTGTAATAATTCAAGGGTAAGACTATGCTTGGTCTTGTGATATACAAGCTTAAGTTGGGAGGCGAAATTATTAAAAAAGCTTAGGGGTAAAAGTGGAATTTCACATGTGGGAATACTATAAAAGGGTGAGGACAAAATTGGAATTTGGTGATGGGAATATTGGAAAAGGCTAAGAGTAAAATTGGAATTTCACAACATGTAGTTTTTATGAAGATGTATGGGCTAGGTGCTTGGGCTTGGAACTTAAAAACTAAAAAATGGGCAAGATAGGCCCAATCATTAAGCCATGGCCCAAAACAAAAAAAAAGAAGATCCAAGCCCATGTAAATTCATCCATGTGATGAATGAAATAAAGAGGGATCTTAGTCATAAAATCCTAGAAACTTCAAGACAAATTGAGAAGGAGAAAAACAAAAGAAAGAAGAGAAAACAAAGAAGGGAAAATCAGCCAAGAAGACTAAAAATTTACCCCTTCAAATTTCATCCCAAAAATTATAATTTCCTAGTATTCCTACTAAGTCAAGGGTGCTCTACAATATGGTGTAGTTGTTTTGGAAGTTTGGAGGCTTGTTTAGTTGATTTGGAGATTTGGAGAAGTGAAGGAAAAGGTAAGAATTAATCCAATTTCTCTGTGTTATGAAGTTTGTTGATGTTGTAATATATGGAGGTGTGTGGAATTTATGAAAATATGGAAGTTTGCATGGTAATATGGTGCCATGTATACATGTTCTTATATGAGTAAGATTTATTCAATTTTTGTGTAGTATTTAAATAGTAGTTATGATAGTTATTTGATGTTGAAAATAGAAGTTGGATGAAATTTATTGAAGTTGGAAATATGGGTTAGGTGATGTAATGGAAAAAAATTAAATTTGTATAATTTGTTAGTTGTGGTTATGATTTTGGGGATATAAATAAAGTTTAAATGGTGTAAGTGGTATTAAAATGGGTTGTAGGAATTATGTAATTTTAGTATGATATTATAAGAACATGGAGGTAAGTTATTAAAAGTATGGATTGTTGTTGTTGATTATGAAGTTGAAAGAAGGAAATGAATTTGATTATGAAGTTGAAAGAAGAAAATGAATTGTAATATTTTTGTTGTATTTATGAAATTTTTGAGTGAAATATGGAATTGATGAAAATTGGATAGCTTACTTGGAATATTTTTCACCTATATTGGAATGAATTGAAATTAATTATGGACATGAAATATTCATATTTACTTGGAAATGCAAAGTTTGGTTGAAAGTTGTTGCACTAGTTGGAAAGAAACCAATTTATGTTATAGTGTATTTAAATTGATTATTGATGGTATTGGTGTTGTTGTTGGCTTGGTTGTTGATACTATGACCGAGTTGTAATCTCGGGGTTGTCATATATATAGGGGAGATGCTGCCGAAATTTTTGTAGACAAGTATTGGAAAAATTGAATTCTTAAAGTCTTATGAATAGTAATTGGTAAATGTGACCAATTGTAGATTTTGGTGGAAACGAGAATTGAAGTTGGACAACCGTAAAAAGCCAATAAGGTATGTAAAGCTTTACCTTTTCTTCACTTGGCATGTCCTAGATGTAATAGGAGTGGATACGAGCCTCGGGGATCACTCTATTCTTCGGAATCGATGCTCAAAATATCTCCTTTTCTATTCAGTAGAATTGAATTAGGCATTTATGAATATTTTTGGAAAAATTGTCTAAACTTCTAGATTTAGCACAAATGAATTCCGACTACCTTGAAACTTTTATAAATGACGTTATGAATTTAATGCACATAATTTGTATACGCCACCTCATTTGACCGAAGTGGACCCCACTATTCTGAATTTTTTCTTGTTATTCTATTTGGCTTATGTTAGGTGTAATTTGAGAGAAATTCTTTTCTACTCTTTCAAATATTATATGAGTAATTATCCCATTAAGTTCTATAACATATTTTGAAATATGGAGACGATTCCAGAAAATTATTTTGACATAGACTATCGTGAGGTTGGAAAGATTTGCGCTATTATTATTATTCAAGTTCTTGTTATATATGATTTGTTATCCACATCATGCTATCGAGTCTGTATAAGTATTTTAAATTTTAAATTGCATTTAGTTTCTCACTACTCTACTCGTGTATACTGTAACCACTCTTTCACTGAGCCTGGGCCAGGATATATTTTCGTGCGTATTTCTCTGTATTGTTCGCCGTGTCTCGATGTGAGGGGGCAGGTATAACATGTACATGGGGTGGTGTGTGTTATGCCATGGAGTTATGCTGTGCCATGTACACCTATGTTTGGGATATGATATGATCCGATATGATATGATTTGATATGGCCATCTGATATGATATGATTTGTTACGGAGATATTTCCTACTCTGGTGTTATGCTGTGCCGTGGCGCCGACGATGGGAGGGCGACCATATTTTGTTCATCGAGTCCCATAATGGGGCCGGATATGGCATATGTTTTTGCATATATGATTTGAGATTATGATAAGCATATTAAAATACTGAACATTTATTTTGTATTCTGTACATACTATTCAGATTATGATTTTATCTAGTACAGTCCATGCTTTACATATTCGGTATATTTTTTGTACTGACCCCCTTTCTTCGGGGGCTGCGTTACATGCCCGCAGGTACCAAAGTTCGATTTGCTGATCCACTTGTTTAGGACATCTGCTGTGTTATTGACAGTGCTCCCTTGTTCGGAGCTTGTATTTTGGTACTGACTTTATCTCTGTATATTTGAATATATTGGTCAGGGGTACGACGGGGCCCTATCCCGTCATATGACTATGCTATCATCTATCGAGGTTTGTAGACAGAGTTATGCTGTGGGTTTTGTATATATGGTTTGGGTTTTGTGTGTTTTGTGACGGTCTATCAACCCTCGTGCCTATATCTACTTTTATGATATATTTAGCAATTTTTACTAATTACTACATATGTTTATTCGGTTAAAAAGGCTAATTTGGGATTAGAGTACGTTTGGGTGTCCAACTCGAGCACTAGTCGCGGCCTACGGGGTTGGGTGGTGACAAGAATTGAGCAGCTTCGTAGATGATACTCCTGAATTATGCATAATTTCTTATCAATATCCAAGCACTAAAAAAATAATTTGAATTGTTTACCATTCGGCGCATTATGGCTGTTGCATGTGGCACCTCGGAGAAACTATCTGAAAAGACATTCACAATGGAAGAATCATCTACCACTTTTATAAAGCAGCACAAGCAAATAACGAAGATGAATTCAAGGATCACTTCAATCAAATCAAAGATATGGTTCCATAGGCCTCCGCACATCCTGAACATATTGAATTTCAAAAATGGAGCAGGGCATTCTTTATGGAAAACAAGTGTACTTTATTGTCATTATTTTTATATATTTGTAGAGCTCGACATATTCAAGGTGCAGTAATTTGCATTAACAGCTGAATATGCTACAACAACTGCAAACTCTACTTCAGTAACTGATTTAGTTATTTATTTTTATAGATTTAATATTATGACATCAGACATTGCTCAGTCGATTAATGCATTGTTTGTTGATGAAAGATTTGATGAAATAAGCAAGAAATTTACAGAAAAATTTAATCAATGACGTATGGAGTTCCTCAATGCACCAACTATTTTTGTTCCTTTGATAGAAGATGTCATTGAAAAAAATATTCACTTAGGGAACAAGTTATTGGCTCATCAAGTTTCTAACTAAAAATATGTTATCTCCGGTCACGATGAAGTTGCAACGGTCGATTTGCATAGAAAATCTTGTTCTTGTAGAGTCTTTGATCTTGACAAGATATCTTGTGCACATGCTATGGAAGTGCTCCATTCTCAATATGGTGAAGACTATGAGAGAGGTATTTATGAATATTTCTCTTCATATTATAAGGTAGAGACATACCTTTTTGCGTACTTGAAGAAAATTAAATCCGTTCCACCTGAAGAATATTGAGAAATTCCTATGAAAATTTTAGAGAGGGAAATACTTTCTCCATATGTTGAGCCAGAAAAATTGGGAAAGAAGGCAAAAAAAAAAGATAGAAAAGTATTGGAGATTCATTTTCAAGCAAAAAGAACAAATGTTCCATATGCAAAAGAGTTGTGTAGAAAAATATTACATGTTCAGAGAGAAATGCTCCATGAAAACACCCACTTTTACTTATTGTTTGTGAACTTTGTTTCATTTTCCATTTTGAACTTATCGTTGTTGTTGTTGTTTGGGTCTTCTGTATTTGAATGCTTTTGTTATCAAAAATTTACATATTAAATTACTGCAGCAGTTGCAACAGTTGAACTAATTTATTATAGTAGTTTACAATAATTGCTATAAAAATCATAGCAATTGCTAGGAAAATCACATCCTAAATCTAACTTAAAATAAATTAATACCATTTGGCAACTCACAACAACAATATGCTAAATTGTCAAACAAAATTATAGCCATTGCTAGACAACTCACAAAACTCGCTAAATTGCTAAATAAAATTCAGCAACTCATTAACTTGCTATGAGCAGTTTCAGTAGTTGCTAGATGAGTCTAGAAAGTAAATAACTTGCTGATACATTTGACATCAATTGCTATAACACTTTCAGCAATTAGCTACTAAATCTCTACTAAATTTAATTTTTAATCTAAATGTATAAGGTCAAATTTCACTACCACCACTCTATCTATCATTAGATATGATTTATCCATCCAACTAATACTCAATTTACTGTAGTAATTAACTAACTTGTTATAGAAATATTCAACAACTGATAGATAATTCACAGCAACTCACTAACTTGATATGAGCAGTTTCAATAGTTGCTAGATGCATCCCAGCAAGTAGATAACTTGCTAATACATTTTACAACAATTGCTATAACACTTTCAGCAACTAGCTACTAAATCTGTACTAAATTTAACTTTTAATCTAAAATTGAACTAACACCACTCTAATTATCAATAACTATGATTGACCAGTCAATTATTAATCAATTTACTCAATCAAAATCGACTTACATGTGCAATTGCTCAATTGATCACACATTACTTGTTTAATACCTATCTCAATGTATAAGGCACTATTGAATACAATTTGTAGTCTTGAATTGAAGTAATTCCGCCCTATTTATCATTATATATGATTGATTCGTCCAACTAATAATCAATTTACTATATTAATATCAATTTATATGTGTTATTTTCCAGCTGATCATATATTACTTGTCCAATTACTATCTCAACGTATAAGATTATTATTGAATCTATTTTTAGTCTTAAATTGGACTAAAACCACCTTATCTGTTATTAGATATGATTTATCTATCCAACTAATACTCAATTTACTGTAGAACTTACTAACTTGTTATAGAAACACTCAATAACTGCTAGATAATTCACAAAAACTCACTAACTTGCTATGAGCAGTTTCAACAGTTGCTAGATGAGTACTAGCAAGTAAATAACTTGCTAATACATTTTACAGCAATTGCTATAACACTTTCAGTTTCTGTTGCTATTTTACAACAATTGCTAGAAGACTCCTACGACATATTTTATTAAAATTTCTACTAAATTTAACTTTTAGTCTTAAATTGGACTAACATCACCCCACATATCATTAGAAATTTCAGCATATACGTAATTTGTTGAGGTATTAAAATTCGTCACACTTACTAATGTATTTTACAACAATTGTTAGAATATTTCTGAAAGTACATACCTTGTTGAGGTATTTTGCAACAACTATTAAACAAAATTAAGTAAATAACTAACTTGTTGTTGTATTTCATAACAATTGCTTGAACAATTCCATCAAGAACCTAACTTGATCATGTATATTATAACAATTGCCAAAAGATTTTCAGGAATTTCTATAATTGAACATCTTCCACAACATAATTTAACAATTGAAAAATAAAAAACACAAATTGTAACACGAAGCAGATTCTAATATTCAATACAAAAACTAATATTTAATAATTTCGACTAATTCAATCATTCGATAAACTAATAACAAAACACAATTAAAATATATTATTTTTGATTTAACTACGATACCAAATTCTTCTAAACATTACCATCAATCCCCTCTCCAGTGCATCATCTACAGATTGTTGCTCCTTTGTAGTCTTCATTTTTTTTGGCACTTTTTAATACATTTAAAATTTCTCTTTTCCTTTTTTGTAGTCGAATTGGAGTATATGGCGATGGAATGATACCTCTCTTAGACATCATGGTATTGATGGCTTTCTCTAAAGAGTCTAGCTTTTTAAGCATTAATTCATTCCTCTTAGTTCACTTTAAACATTCACAAGAAGAACAAGACACTTTAGAGATACCTGCATCACTAGTAAAAGAATTAACTATTGTGAATGGAGTTTGAAAATCTCAAAAACAAGGTACTTTAGAGATATCTACATCAATAGTAAAAGATTTACCTATTGTAAATGGAGTTTGAATATCTCCTCTGCCAAAATCACTATCACCAAAATTAATACCAACAACTGGAGAAGATCCTCCTCTTTCACTACTACCACCAAGATCACCAAAATCAGTATTCATAATTGGAGATGATCCTCCTCTTCCACCGGTACTAGCATCAATACCACCAACACCCACAACATCTGTCACAACATCATTAGTAACTTTTGAAACATTGAATTCATCATCCATCACAATAAAATCTCTTTTAATGGCTTTCACTCCAGTCAAATCTTTCACTAATTTTTCAATTTTTGGGTCTTGTGTCTCTACTTCCAAAGGTACAAATCCACTCAAAAAGTCCATCTACTTCTCACTTTTAGTAGGAAGTATCCACGGGTAAACAATCTACAATAGAATTAATTATTTTAATAAATATAATAAAGTATAAAAATAATTGAATAAAATTATACCAACACAATACAATCAACAACTGACTTCTGAAAGCATATTATAGCCACAGTTGTGTGCAACAGTTGCTGCATATTCTTCAGCAATTACTATAAATTGTGTAGCCATTACTAAAAAATATGCAGCAACTGCTAAAAAAAATACAACAACTGCAATAAGAAACTGCAACTATATTATGTTTCAGAAATTAATTTACAACAATTGCCGCATATGTTTCAGCAGTTGTTTTAATAAAACAAGGCTTACTGAGTCTTTTGGAGGATCAAATAATTCATGAGTCTCAATTTTACCGTTATTGCTCGCTGTCAGTCATATAAGGATCCTTTGAGATGACACTTCTTTATCAAATCTTTAAATTAGTTCCAAAGGTAAGGAATGACTTCAAATGCCCAAGCCTAAATAAAATAATATCATAAATGATCAGAAAAATAATAAATAAAATATAGACATATTAATAATAAAAAAATACTAAATAATATTTACCATAAAAGCCCACAGAAAGCCACATAGATTGATGGCTTTAGAAGATGAATTTGCACCCTTCGTTAGATACTCTAATGTGAGAGTATAGCTTTATCGACTCCATGACTAGGCACAAAATACTTTCTGGTCAGATGATAGTTTAAACCAAGAAGCAAGAGAATTTCTATTCGGATCTTTACCATGGAGAATACAGTGTACAAAAAAAACTAAACACAATGACTTTTTCACATTTTTTAAAATTTTCCGAGACTCCAAAAAATCAAGCAACTCCTTCCATTTGCAATGCTTCTTTTTCATCGTATCAATAATTTTTTTTATATATATATTGTCTACCTTTGTTGACTTGGAGGCATAGTGATAAGGTAAATGACAGTTCAAACCATTTACAATGACAAACTCTTTCATGCCAAAGATAATAGGCATGCCGCAATAATTTATCCAAAATTCATCTTTTCTCTCACTTTTAATCCCGTGCCGAATAAGTTAAAACTCCAACTTCATTTGAAATCGATCATTCACACTTTTATCTAGATCTAGATATTTTCCAAATACTGTAGACCTAAAGAAGTTTTCCAAATTTTGATTCTAGAGTATTTCTCTAAAATCTTTAAATGGTTTTCCCAATTTTGATCTTACCACTAGATCACCTATTATATTTGGATGGGTATCCATAGGTGTCTCGAAGTCATAAGATAGATAATTGATAGGCTTGACTGAAGGATTGAAAACTGAAGGACTGACGACTGAAGGATTGTCAACTGAGGGACTGGCTGGTGGAGACTCCGATAATTGATAGGCTTGACTGAAGGATTGGAAACTGAAGGACTGACGGCTGAAGGACTGTCAACTGAAGGACTGGATGGTGGAGACTCCAGTACAGGTTTATCATGATGCCTTTTTGATCTAATTTCATTCTCTCTATCCTCCTCCTTATCCTCAACCTCATCTTCTGAAGCCTCACTATTATCTTCATTTTTTTTGAATTATCAGCAACATCAGAGTTATGTACATCATCCTCATCTTCTGTTTCCTCACCATTATCTTCACTTTTTTTTAGAATTATCAGCAGCATCAGAATCATGTACATCCTTGGAAGAACTTTTTTTTTCTTCAGATTCTTCTTCTTCTTCTGTAGGCTGCTCCGAATTCTGACCAGTAATGATAATTTCACCAAGATTAGTCAATTGTGTTTCATCAATGTCTTTATTTTGTTGTTCTTCAACCTCTTTTTGTGTACTACTTTGCTTTCTTTTTGAACTTCTCTTAGGAACATCAGTTCTATAATTTTTTCTTTTAGTTCGAGCCATTTAATCTGCATACCTAAGACAAAATAGAAATAATTTGTTAGTTTAATCAATTTTTTTAAATAATGAGGAAAATAAATTAACTGCTGAAGTTGATTAAGCAATTGTTGCAACAAATCCTGAAATTGCTATAAAATACTTAAGCAGTTGTTATATATATTTCAGCAACTGCTGCAACTAATTTACCAATTAAGCAGACAAGCTATAACAATTTCAGCAACTGCTTCATCTATTCAAAGCAAGTTCTAAGGTTGTTACAACATATGCACATTTTTCAATCTCAATATCAGAATACCAACCTAACATCAACACCAACTAAAAGATAATTTTTTTTCTCAGAATTAGTGCAACAACAACCAAGAATAACATATTCTAGAACACATCACTAAATGAACAACTCAAGAAATTCATGTTCTTCTTCATCTTTAATTTACTACATTTGAGTGAAACAATTGCTAAAATTTCTACAGAACTGCTGCTATAGAAACTTTAGCAACTGATTTAGTAAACTCTTTCAGAAAATTCAGTAGCTATTGTAAGTACTTCAGGAATTGCTGCAAGTACTTTAGCATCTGCTTTATTTATTCATAACAAGATCTGAGTAACCAACCACCAACAACAATTACAAAAACATATTTTTTTCTCTCAAAGAGTAAAACAACTTCAAGAACGACATATTTTCTCACGAAGAGTACAACAACAAAAATCAAAGAACAACAATATATTTAAAAACAACCCAAGAACATATTTACTAGTGCATGCAATAATAAAATTTGTGAAATCTATATACTTTTTCATCTTCTTTAATTTAAATCATCATTTTGACAAGAAAGATTGAAACCCTAACTATGAGAGAAAGAAAAACAAACTTTACCTTTGAAGACTGTTGAAACCCTAACATTGAGAGGAGCAAAACAACGAGAAGGACGGCGTGAGTACTAAGAAGAAGAAAAAAATAGAGAAGAAGATGAGATGAAGAAGAAGTTGAATTTTTCAGTTTTTTCAAAGGGGAGAGAGGGACAAAGAGTTTCAAATTGTACAAGGAAGAAAGAGAAAATAAATTTGAAATGGGAAAGGGGTGAGTTATTTTTGTATTTTATTAAAGTTTTAAAAGTTTTAAAATATACATTTTACTACCTACTTAATTTAATCCCTAATTAGTAGAAGATTTGACTTTGGCTAGTCAAAGTGTCACCTTTATGAATTCAAGACTTGTTAGACACCTCCCGCTCATTTTTCACTAGAGAGTAGATACAGGAGACCAATACATGCTATTTTTTATTTATTTATTTATGTGATATGAAATTTGTGGATATTACATTTTAAAAATATTTTAAGTTGTTAGTTATTATAATTTATAGTATTTTTTAAAGTAATTTTTAAGTAATATATATTATTCTCTTTATTTTAATCTATGTGGCATAGATAAAATTTCAAGAGTCAATCAAATTTTTATATATTTTTTTACATATTTCAAATGAGTATTTATTATTGAGATTTATAATACCTTTCGCATTATTTTTAAATTTTCAAGTTGTTTATTATTAAAATTTATAGTATATTGTTTCAATGTGTATGACATTGATAGAATTTTCAAAGTCAGTTAAGATTTTTATATTCTTTTAAATATTTAAGTCATTGATAATCGTGATTTATAGTATTTTCATGTTATTTTAAATATATAAGATTAAAAGTAAAATAAATAAATGAACGGAAAAACCAACAAAAAATGATCAAAGTGTGAAAATGAACATTTCAATTATATAATTACATCACTTATATAAGTGATTTTAAAATGTAGTCCTATTAATGAAGAAGTAAAGATTAAAACTAAATAGATTTGAAGCTTTTGAGGTAGGACACGTCAAAAAGAGAAAAGAAAGTTGCCAGCAAAATTGAGGATGAGGTTCATAGAAAAAAGCAGTTTGGAGAAACATAACCTTGTTGATGTGGCATGCCTCACAATCAAGGAAACCGATTTATCTATTTTTTCCTCCTTTTTTGAATTTTTCTTCCATTTTTTTGGTTTTTCTGGTGCCCCGTATTAAATCCTCTTAATTACATCTGCTTGTCTTCCGCATCTTTACATCTCTTCAAATTGTATCGCCTATTCCTCTTCTTCTTCTCTATGTCAAGGTAATTTTCCTTTGTGGTGTTGAAATATTTTTTATTTTTTCTCATATTTGTTTCATTTATACAAATTATAAAGCAACGAACTCTCCCCCGAAATGAAAGTACCATTAGATTTTTAAATAATATCCCAACAATTAACACTACTCCAATCACTCTCAGAATAATAAGGTCCCCTAATAGCACACATATGATTCCTACTAGCAGTAATATGAGAGTAAGCATTAGATTTATAAACATTAGGAACAAGATCATACCTTGATCCCGTTGAATCAAAACAAAATGCCTGCGAGGTGTTCAACTAAATTCCATAAAGAAAACCATCACCACCAGATAAAGTAGCCATGGAGGGAACATTAGTGAGGTAGTTTAGTACATTATTTTTCTCATAGTTGGTTCATTTTGTGTGTATTTGTTAATTATGTGTTCTTCACTTTTATTAGCCATGGAGGGAATATCAGTGGGGTAGTTTAGTACATTATTTTCTAATGTTTGGTTCATTTTGCGTATATTTGTTAATTATGTGTTCTTCACTTTTGCTTGATTTTATGTTAATTACCTCTACTGTTACGTATGGGTAACTATTTTAGTTCCAACAAAGTTTGTTACCCAGGCTAAGAAAATTTCTTCACGAATAATATTCGAAGATAAAATGCAGTGACTTATTGATCAGATAACTTTTTCAATTAGGATTGTCATCAACACTCTTTTCACGGGTTTTGTACTGATTGTACTTCTTTCTCATATGAGTACTTTAAGTTATTATTTATAGATTGTTGAGAATGTTTTTTAAATACCCACTTGAGTTATTTTTGTATTGAGTTAAGTCTTCAGATGAGTGAGTTAGCTAGGCCAATGGTGGGACCAGAAATGGTTTTCGAGTATCGACCACTTCCAGAGTGTAGGATCGGGGCATAACAATCTTGGTATCAAAGCATAGAGTTCAAGAATCCTAAGGTGTCTATGAAGCCGAGTCTAGTCGAGTCTTTCTTATTGGTGTGAAGTGTACTACATCTATAATGAGGAGGCTATAACACTTTAGAAATTATTTCACTTCTTTCTTACTCCAATTCGTGCTATAGAGTTTAAATCTATGATAATCTCCTTCTAATTTGTGTGTTTAATGATTTCAGGTCATGCCTTCCAAAAGAACCTTGAGCTAGAGGAACCTCGCTGAGGATGATATTTCGCAACCGTCTTGCATATAGACCTAGAAATGACCCCGAGCTGCTCAGAATGAGAATGAGGTCGAGAATGGGACTCAGGAAGTTCCACAGACCACTTAGTCTGTTAGACCCCGTATTGTATACGTCGAGTTATTTGCAAAGGAATCGACGTGAGATAGAAACCTCAGATTTTTAATTTTTAAACTAGAACTAATCAGTTATAATTTTTACTTAGTATAAGAATGTTATTGGAGATTAGAAATTACTTAATTGTGGTGCTAAGTAAAAATAAAAAAAATTATGACAACAATGACCCAAGAAGGAACACCAACATGACAAGGTAAAAGGATGACTCAAAGTCATCTAAAATAACGCTAATGGAAGACATATAAATATGTAATTAAATGTTGATTCATCCACTACATTTTCACTATATTGTGAATAAATAAAATACACATCATAACCAAGTGTAATATTCGGACAAGGGCTGAAAATTGGAGGAGAAAAAGTTGAAGCATGCAATTGAATATTTAAGCATCTACTATTTTATGAAAGTATATATTATTTTAGGAAGACATAACATGGTGGAGGGACTATTTCATATTAAATATTGATCATTCATCTTGGTATGATTACAATGGACAAAGGGTGGTGTATGAATCAGTCACCACACATACAATTGTCTTGTAAACAATTGAAAAGAAAGAAGAAAGGAGAAACAAGAAGGTAAGGCTTGGCCACACTTGGCCAAAAGTTGTAAAAAAAATTAGAATTTTAAGTGTAAAGTTAATGGAGTGACTCATACCATAAGTGGAGCATGTGACCAAATTGTAAGAATCAAAGGCGAACCAAATAATGACTAAGACATCATCCATCACAATTTATTTTAACTACACAACACAAAAAAAAGAAAACCAAAGTCTAGAGAGAGAAAACTCTCGGCCACATTGGCTGATTTTGAGCTCTTTGAGTCTTGATCCAAAAATTATTTTTCAAGGTGTTTCAATCCTTTAGAGTCCCCTAGAAATGTGAACATAGTTATTGTATCAACAAGAACAAGTATTGGTTCATTTCACAAACTCTAGCCAAGTTGAGAAGTCAAGTCGTCAAGGTAAGATCAAACTTTCTTTTCATGTATTAAGGGTGATGTAGATGTGTAGACATAAGTTGTATGCATGAAATAATGTGTGTTGATATTGGAACATGATATTAACCATGAGGTTATATGTGTTGATGTTGAATTATGGTTGCAACTTGATAAACATGAATTGCATGCATAAAATCATGAACGTTGGTGTTGGAATGTTGTTGTGGCCGTGGGGACTATTTTGATGGCATTGATGGACTGATTTTATTTAATAATTATGGTTGTTAATATCATAGATGTCATGGTGAAAATAATGAAAAGAATTGGAAGGTTAAAGGTGAAGTTGTGTTAGTATGAAAATAATTGAATCAATGATTCTATGTGAGTGATGTTGAAACCGTGTGTGGACTGTTTTGTAAGGAAGTTAGTGAACTGTTTTTACTTGATATTTTCATTTTTATTATAATGAATTTTATGATGTAAATGAAGGTGTTTAATTATTGGAGTTGAAACTAAAGTCATTTGTGAGTTATTGTAAGGATTATAGAAATGACGATGTAGCTTAGTTGCGTATGAATTGATGTTGTACTTGTCGTATGGATAGCTGGTCATAACCTACTGAAATTATATGAAAATAAGACATGAAATAATGTGTAGGAATAATATGTGGTTTTCTTGGTATGTTCGTAAACGTTTGCAAGAATTCTGAGCATTGCTTAGGGATAATTTTGGACATGTTGTTGGATTGTTTTGGATATGTTGTAGTAATGGACTGTTTTGGACTTGTTGTTTTCATCAAGTTGGAAAAAATAATTATATTTAAGAGTATACATCATGTTGTCATAGTGGTTGGGCTGTTATAGAATCGTTTTGACGAAATAATATGCCTGGATTAACAAGAATAAATTGGATGTGTCATAATCGCATGTACACTATTATCTAGCATTGTAAGGTATGGGCTATTTTGACACGTTGTTGTTATTGAACTTGGAAGATTAATGATAATTAAGATTATGCGTTGTGTTGTATGTTGGATGGGCTGTTATAAGTTGTTACATACAAATATTAAGGCTATGAACTATAGAAGTAACTCTAGAATGTAGTAGCCGTTTGTGAATCATTATTGTATGTTGTGAATGTGGGATGTTTGGAATATTGTGTGGGCTGTACGGATTGGTACTGAACATATAATGATTGATGTTGGGTTGGTTGTATGTAGTTGGTTTGGATACAAGAGAAAACGTCGTCTAAACATCTAGAAAGGAATTACTAATGTTAGAATATATTTTGAATCTCCCCGTAGCTTAACCGTAGTTGTTGGCGTCTTAATATAAGTTGAAGTATTATTGGACAGTGTATACATATTGTGAGACTAATAAGCTCTAAAGGTATGTAAAGCTAACCTTCCTTTCTTTTGGCATGATCTTATGAAACAAACGGACGACGAATTTATAAAATTCCAATGAAGCTCTTATTCTTAGATATACTAGGAAGGCTAATGTTCTTAATTTCTATAATTTATATCGTTATGTCTTGACTCATATGTATGATTCCAGCCATCCTAGTTGGTAAAATTCATATTTTAGTAAAATTCATGCTAGAGTATAATTCATATTTTGCATGATTTATAATGGCAATCGAAGGTTACTTGATGACTATTGTCTTGATTTTCAAATGATGGTTCATTTTAATTATTCTATTGAGTCTCAAATGATGATTTAAATGCATATGTTTGCTCACTAATCTACTCGTGCATACCTTAATGTATCTTTCACTGAGTTTTAGGCCGAATATGTATTCATGCACAATCTAAATGCATTGTTCACCGAGTCCCTCACTAGAGGGCCGGGTATGGTATATATATATATGAAGATATGATATGATGATATGATGGTATGAAGATATGATGATACGATGATATGACGATATGATGATATGGTATAGCGGCCAGGAGGGCATATGATGACCTTATTCACCGAGTCCCTCATTAAGGGCCGGGTACGATATATACATGCATATGATATATGTTTTTGACAAATATGATTATGTTACAAAGGCAAGTGTTTTGGCATTCTGGACATTGTACATATTTACTGTACTCCATATTTCAATTATGATCCTTTTACTGTATTGCAAGATTTACATATTCGGTACATATTCCATACTGACCCCCTTTCTTCGGGGGGCTACGTTTCATGCCCACAGGTGCAGATACTCATTTTGGTGAGCCTCCATCTTAAGACTTCCCTCTTGCTATCTTGGAAAGTTTTGTTATTCCGGAGCCCAGATTTGGTATAGATCTTTTCTGATCTAAATATATAAATATATTGACTAAGGGTACGATAGGCCCCTATCCCGTCATATTGTACTATTGAAACTCTTAGAGGTCTGTAGACATGTGAGTCGTATTCAAACATGATTAATTGGATGTGTAATATCAGTATGCGAATAATATTTTTTTGCAGCAGCCTTGCCGGCTTGCAGATATTATCATGATTGTGGTAGCAACCTTGTCGGCTTGCATTTATATGAATATTTATGTGATGGTCTCGAGACCATGGTTTGGTCATTATATGATCCTTATTGAGTTTGATCTGAAATGAACATATAGTTAAAGAATATATATACGGGTGTCCATGTCGGGTACCAGTCACGGCCTACAGGGTTGGGTCATGACATAGTCCACAATGACTTTTGAGGTTAGATTTAGAGGAGCTATCTCTATGTTCACCCGGTTCATAGCTATATAGTCTGGTTGATAGAATACCCAGTCCTGAGATCTAGATCTCAAGATCTGCTGCAAATAGAATCCGAGATTTTCTGAGGATGAACCCAGCAGTCTTCATTGGGTCCAAGGTTGAGGAAGATCCTTAAAATTTTATAGATGACATGTGAAAGATCTTGAAGGCAATGGACGCCCCAAAGATAGATGGAGTTGAACTTATCTCCTACTAGTTGAAGGATATTGCTAATGTCTGGTACAACCAGTGGGAGAAAAGTCAAGGTGAGGATGTTGAGCCCACAGTATGGGACGAGTTCAAGAATGCATTCCTGGACCACTTCTTTTCGAGAAAGCTGAGGGAGGCAAAGGTAGAGATGTTTGTGAACTTGAAGAAGGAGGGATTAATGTCAAGGAATATAGCCTCAAATTTATTCTGTTGTCCAAATATGCTCCAATGATGGTTCTCGATGTGAGAGATGAAATGAGAAAGTTTGTTTTAGGTTTGGAGAGACATGTGAAAAAGGAGTGTCAGAAAGCTTTGTTGATCTCAGATATGGATATCTCCAAACTCATGGTGTATGCCTAAAAATTTGAGGAGAGTAAGAAGAAGGATAGCGAGACATCAAAGAAATAAAGCTAAGTTCACAGGTAATGAAGGCAACCATCAGAAGGGTGGAAATGACAATTACTCTTTCTTTCAAAAAAGGTCTTCAGATGTTTTTACTGATATGCTTCGAGTCTTTTCTCATAATGTTTATGCATTAATTGATACAGGTGATACTTTATATTTTGTGACTCCTTATACATCCGTTAAGTTTGGAATTCTTCCTGATTGACTCTTGGAACCATTCAGTGTTTCTACTCTTTTTGGTGAGTCTATTCTAGCTAAGAGAGTCTATCGTGATTGTATAGTCTTTGTCTATCATAAAGATACTTCTAAAGACTTAGTTGAGTTACACATGATTGAATTTGATATCATTCTTGGCATGGATTGTCTTTATTCTTGTTAAGCCTCAATTGATTGTAGAAACCGAATTGTTAAGTTTTAGTTTTCAAATGAGTCAGTTATTGAGTGGAAGACTAGTCCATATTTGCCTAAGGGTCGATTCATTTTATACTTAATGTCAGAAAGTTAGTCTCCAAGGAGTGTATCTACCACATTGTCCGAGTTAGAGATGATAGTGTGGGGACACCATCCCTTCAGTCGGTTTCTATAGTGAATGAGTTTCCTGAAGTCTTTCCTGAAAATTTACCTGGAGTCCCCCTTGATAGGGAGACAAACTTCAGAATCGATGTTCTTCCTAATATTCAGACTATTTCTATTCTACCATATAAAGTGGCTCCTGCTGAGTTAAAAGAAAAGTTGAAAGACCTTCTACATAAGGGGTTCATTAGGTTGAGTGTCTCACCTTGGGGAACTCCTTTTCTATTCATATGAAAGAAAGATGATTCTTTGAGGATGTGTATTGACTACCATTAATTGAATTAGGTTACCATAAAGAATAAGTACCCTCTTTTGAGAATCAATGATCTTTTTCACCAACTTCAAGGTGCCACTTATTTCTCCAAGATAGACGTCAGATTAGGCTATCATCAGTTGAAAGTGAGAGAAAGTGACATCTCGAGATATGGTCACTGTGAGTTCCTAGTTATGTATTTCAATTTGACTAACGCTCATACCACATTTATGGAACTCATGAATAGAGTTTTCAAGTAGTACTTAGACATGTTTGTTATGGTGTTTATTGGTGACATTCTGATTTATCCGAGGAATGAGGAGGAGAATGCCAACCATCTCAGCATTGTTTTCCAAACTCTCAAGAAAAAGGAGTTATATGCTAAATGTTTGAAGTGTGAGTTTTGGCTTGCATCTGTGGCATTCTTAAGCCATATTATTTCTGGTGATGATATTCGAGTAGATTTGCAAAAGATCGAGGTAGTTAAGAATTGGCCCACCCACATCCTCGACAAATATAAGAAGTTTCTTTGGCTTGGCTAGTTATTATAGGAGGTTTATTAAAGGATTCTTATCCATATCGTCACCATTGACTAAGTTGACTCAGGAGAAGACTAAGCTTCAATGATCGAATTCTTGTGAGAAGAGCTTTCAAGAGTTGAAAATGAGGTTGACTACTGCTCCAGTTTTGTCCCTACCCAAGGGAATAAATAGTTTTGTAATTTATTGTGATGCATCCATAGTTTGACTAGGTTGTGTCTTGATGCAGAAAGGCAAGGTGATAATAGCATATACTTCCAGGAAGCTTAAGATTCACAAGAGGAATTATGTGACTCATGATCTAGAGTTGGTAGCGGTAGTATTCTCTCTCAAGATTTGGCATCGTATCTTTATCACATGCATATGGATATGTTCACTGATCATAAAAGCCTATAATACATATTCAGTCAAAAAGAGTTGAACCTGAGGAAAATAAGATAGCTTGAGTTTCTCAAGGATTATGACATGAGTATTCTCTACCATCCAAGTAAAGCTAATGTTGTTAATGATTCCCTTTGTAGGTTGTCTATGGGAAGTACCATTCATGTTGAGGAAGAGAAGAAAAAGTTGGCCATAAAAAGTGCATAGACTTGCACAATTGGGAGTTCATCTTATGCACTCTAATGAGGGAGGTGTTATTTTTCAAAATGGGGCTGAGTCTTCATCAGTGGTTGAGGTAAAGGAAAAGCAAGATCAAGATCCTATTTGCCTTTAGTTGAAAGAAGATGTCATAAGCAGAGAGTGATAGATTTTGCCAAAAGGGGAGATGGGGTTTTGTGGTATCAAGGTAGATTATGTGTTCCAAGTTTTGATAGTCTACGAGATAGAATTATGGATGAGGCCCATAGCTCCAGATATTCCATTCATCCAAGTTCTATAAATATGTACCATGACTTGAGAGAAGTCTAATTGTGGAATAGAATAAAGAGAAATATAATAGAGTTTGTATCCAAGTGCCCGAATTGACAACAAGTCAAAGTTGAGCATCAAAGGACTTGTGGTGTAGCTCAGAATATAGAGTTGCCAGAATGGAAGTGGGAGATGATCAACATGAATTTCATTATGGATTTAGAGAGATCTCGCAGACAACACGATTCTATTTGGGTGATTGTGGATAGGATGACCAAATCAATCCACTTCTACTATAGATTCAATAGAGGATTATATAAGGTTGTATATTCGAGAAATAGTCAGATTGCATGGAGTTCCCTTATCCATCATCTCAGATAGAGATACTTAATTCACTGCATAGTTTTGGAAGTCACTTAAAAAAGATTTGGGTTCCAATTTGAATACTAGTACCGGTTTCCATCCTTATACAAATGGTCAGGCAGTGCATACTATTAATATTCTTGAGAATATGTTGAGAGCTTATGTTATCGACTTTAACGATAATTAGGATGACCACTTGCTGCTTATTTAGTTTGTTTATAATAATAGTTTTCATTCGAGCATTCAAATTGCTCCATATGAGGTCCTTTATGATAGAAGATGTAGATCACCAATTGGCTGGTTCAAAGTTGGTGAAGCTAAGTTGATAGGATAAAGAAGGTAAAGATTATTTGTCACGACCCAACCCCATAGCCGTGATGGGTGTCCGAACTAGACACTCACATATACCCTTGCTAGCTATAATCAAACTTGTCCCCTATTTAAGTCATAATATATAAATATACTAGATAACACCTCAGCCGGCACGACGATCACGACAGTGGAAAATGTCCCCCAAAATATAAACCATATCCGTACGACTTTACATACATACCTATATAACCCATATACAACCCACACACATATCTACAGACCTCTAAGAGTATAATGATAACATAAGGTGGGACAGGGCCCCCGCTGTACCTATGAACAAATAAATAAATGCATCGAGGGTTAGTACTAAAACTTGGCCCCAGCACGATGGAGCGCTTTCGAACTGCTGATCGGGACACCAATGCTGGCGGATTCTCAAGGTGTGAGTCTGTACCTGTGGGCATAAACACAGCTCCCCTGAGAGAGGGGGGTCAGTACGATATATGTACTGAGTATATAAAACATAACTGAAAACATATCTGAAATAGAGAGAGTCAGGGGAATAAATGTCATACTTAAGAAGGCACTATACCTGTACTTGTAAATTATAAGAAAACATGCATGCTCACATATATAATGTAGCCGGCCCTTTCAGGGGCTTGGTGAATCATAAATATAGGACCATCATAGGCCCGGTGCCATTTCCACCTTATCATATCACATACTCACATATATACATACGTACCCAGCCCTCTAGTGAGGGACTCAATGAGTGGATCATGTCATTACATTACCATGTCTTTATATAACGTACCCGACCCTCTAATGAGGGACTCGGTGGATAATGCAGTAAACTACACACAATTTTATACCCGGCCCAGGACTCGGTGATAGAAGGGTTACGGGATACACGAGTAGAGTAGTGAGTAACCATATGCAATTTAAACCATTATTGGAGACTTGTTGAAATAATCAAAATGAACTATCATTCAAAAATTAAGACTATAGCCATAGCAAGTACCTTTGGAGTGTCATTATGGTTTGCATCAAAGTACCACTTTTGGAATCATCTACTCGTATCAAGGCATAATAAAATATCTTTTGGAAGTCAAGAAAATGGCCATCTTAGGGTCTTTGAGAATGGGGGCTTCCTTGGGATCATATATACTTCGTCTATATGTTTCATAAAGTTCATGCCAAAAAAAGATTAACTTTACCTACTTACTACTTCCCAAGGTATAGAAAAACTTGAGAAGCCATAGTTCAATTATTGGAAGAGTTCTAGCTTAAAGGAGTGAATAAGAGTCATGCATTATACCATGACTGACAGAAATTTCTTTTTAGGAGGAAAATGGAATCTATCATGAAGAATCCGGGATGAAGACATAGACCAACATAAATTATACTAACTTAGGATGGTTGGACACTTTCACATGAATCAAGGCAAAAGGACATAAGTTCTAGGAAATTACAAATGTTAGCCATCCAAGTGTACTTAAGAATAAGAGCTTCTTGTAGACTATGTCCATTCTTCGTCCATTGGCTTTCTATGGGTCATGCCAAAAGAAGAAAGAAGATAAGCTTTACATACCCTCTACTTTCCCTCATAGAGTCATTATATACATATATCGTACCCGGTCCGTCATGAGCTCGATATCAAAACTTTCTCATTGCTTTACCATACCATCATATAACATACCCGACCCATGATGGGACTCGGTGAGTAATTATAGAATTATAATATCGTACTTATGTCAAAGACATATAAAGAGGGATGAAGGGTATCTTTACATACTTGTGCCAAAACATGCCAAGAGAAAGCTTCACATACCTTTTCAAGGATTAATCGAAATACGAATTGTCTTGATACCTCCTTAGCCTATTTGACATGAAAGTAATACTAAGGTTAATAGACTTTGATTTTACAATATCCCACTCTACAACCAAGTATTAATAGGAGTCATTTCCTATTCATTGCCCTCGACTAGTTTGTTACTAGTTCCGAAGCTGCCGAAAATCGGACAACATTTCTCCTATAATTTCAACATTCCCAAGATTTTGACTCGGCCAAAACATGAAAAACCATACCAACAACAACAACCAGAAGCATATTTATAGTAAATAACTTCAACATTACACAATACAAGCTCCAAACAACTAGGTCCAAACTACGATACCAAAATAGAGTTTTTAAATCTTTATTTCGCAAAATCTTTAATCATACCAAATGGAGGATCGTGTGTCTGAAACCAGAAGCAACCACACCCTTTTTAAAACACTTTACATCCCTGAAACACACAACCCAACCAGCTGCAACTGCAGCACCACAATGACAACACACTACGCGACTTCGATTTAGCTACTACGACTTTAACTTAGATTGTTTCTAGCGTCTAGCATCCTTATGCATTTTTTCCATTTACAACTTTATTTAAGACATGTAATATACCTCACAACAACATAATAAATTCCAATTTGAAAGAGAAACACTTACCTTTCCCGAAACTCGTCAAACTCGTCGAAACTTGCCTTGGAAGTTCCCTTAGTGTGCCCAAAACCTTGTGTATGCTTTCTAATGTTTTGATGCTTCTCCAAACCATAAATTTACATTACTAAAACCTTCATACCACCATGGTATACCCTATATAATTAATTTATGGAACGAAATCGGAGAACTTACCCCTTTTTGGCTCCAAATTCGTGGCTCTCTTTCTCAAGTTTAAGGTTTTTCCTCTCTTGTTCTAGATTTCTCTTCTCTTCTTTTTGTATCTAGAAGTATCTTGATAAGAATGACTAGAGGATAAGTATGAACTAAATTCATAAAACATATATATATAGGCCACTTTTAGTGGTGACACATGTTAAGCCCTTATAGGGCCAACACAACACACCTCCAACCATGGGCTGCCATATAGAATGTGAGGGCCCACCCCTTACTCTAGCTGCTTCCATGTGGCACTCCCAACTGCTGCCCCGTAGCACTCCCTCATGCTTCCATGTGACACCTTCTTTTCTCCCTCGTGGATTCGTAATCTTATCTTACTTTACGAACTTATGTAATCCTTGCTACGTAAGCTTGGTATGTACTTGAGTAACTTAAGCATGTAAGATTTCCATATTGGTAGCTTACATAAGTAAGCTGAGTCCTACGACTCATTATTTAGTCTTCAACGTCTTCTGAATTCTTACAACTCAATTCCCCATCTTCTCTATTATGGGGTATCTTATTCCCCCTTCCTTAGAGTTATTATTAGAGTTATAGATTATCCGGCTTACATGGTAACTCTTAAGAGCTTAAGAGTTCTTAAGGAGTCTTAAGAATCTTTAAGAAGCTTTAAGAAACTTTAGGAAGCCTTAAGAAACTTAAGAGACTTACGATCCTTCCAAGAAACTTAATAGACTTTCAAGAGACTTAAGAACCTTTCAAGAGACTTAAGAACGTGTTCCAAGGTACAAAAGTATGAGGTGTAACATCCTTCCCCCCTTTAGGACATTCGTCCTCGAATGTGAACCAAAATCTTTCTTAAGATCTTATACAGATTACGGGGAAATTCTTGTCTATTGCAATAGCCCACACTTTCATCAAGTAACCAATATAAAAGTTTCAAAAGTTAGGATTACCTGTAGATGTAGGGAATAGGTACGGATACTTATATTTCATTTTCCTTTCAGCTTCCCAGGTCAATTCTTTGCGACTCTCATTTTGCCATAATACCTTGACGGAAGCTATGTCCTCAGTTCACAATCCCCTACTCCACCGATCCAAAATAGCGATCGGTTGCTTCTCGTAGGATAACTCCTCCGTGACCTGGATATCCTCTGCGGGATATACAAGGGACGGATCACCAACACACTTGTGAAGCATCGATAATTGGAAGACTGGATGTACTGCTTCCGGATCTATCGGTAAGTCCAACTCGCCGGCAACCTTACCTATTCGGTGGAGGGTCTGATAAGGGCTAATGCATCTAAGACTAAGGTCCTATTTCTTGCTAGCTCTTATCACTCTTTGTGGGCGATACTTTCGAGAGTGCTTAATTATAACTTGAAACCTTAGAGATCAATGTCAATTATCCGCGTATGATTTGTGTCGACTTTGTGCTACTAATAATCTCTCCCGAATAAGCTTCACCTTCTATACCACCTATTGAACCACGTCTGGGATTATTAGCGTGTTTTACTAACACTAAACCAATCAATTGGCGACCTACACTGTCTGCCATACAAAGTCTCGTACGGGGTCATCTGGATACTGGAATGATAGTTAATATCGTAAGTACTCTTAACAGGTGGTAGGCAATTGTCCGTGTTACCTTTGGGGTCAACCGTATAGGCCCGCAATATCTCGTCTACTGTGTAGCTACCAAGCTTAGTCTGTCTATTAGTCTAAGGGTAAAATGGTATACGAAGACCTATCTGTCTTCCAAATCTCTTCGCGGACTGATCTTCGGTAGTTAACTATAACTTGGGCTCCTTCATCTGGGAAAATAGCTATAGAGACTCCATAAGGTCCTACCACCCTCTTAACCTATAATTTCACACCTTCTCAGCTAAGCAGGTAGTCTTTGATCGAAGGAGCATGGGCTGATATTATTAATCTGTGGGTAACATTCCCTCCAGAATCATCTGTCCATGGAGTGCGGAGTGAGTCTTGTAGCCAAGGTCGTATTGTGGAATCTTTGACCTCGTGTATTACTTCCTGCCTTCTTTAGATGACATCAACTAGTACCCTTACCTTTTGGGTTTTGCTTTTTGCCCCTCAAAGTTGGCTTCCAAGTGGTGTCGAAATACCCTTACACAATGGCTTGTATATCCATTCCATGGTTTTCCTATCATTAACTGGTATTATGTTGAAGAACTGTGGCATAAATGTGCGCCATCTGTTAGTAATCAGCTAATCCTGCTTGTTTTGCTTAAGCCCTTTTACAATTCCCTTAACATAACTTATAACACTTTAGGTACATAATCTCGTGTCATTGCTTCGCCGCTAGTTTGGATTCTTCCATATCGTGCGATCCTACCAGCACTAATGCACCAGATCCCACCAGAATTTCAAAATTAAGAGTACTTGGGCGAGAGTAGTACTAGGATGGATGACCCCCCCGGGAAGTCCTCGTGTCACGTTTCATTGCAATCCTTGCAATAATGTGCAAGGCACTCATTTTAGCCCAAGATTTACCTTAGCGTCATCTCGCTAGTCTTCATATTTAACCTTGCCCTTTCTTTTTTATCTTACAATCGGTATCGGGGCAGATCTTTAGTTCCACTATGACCATGTCCTTTTTGGTCATTTGATTTAACTTCTCTTTGTATCTCTCTGTAACGTCTCCAAGATATCATAACTCCTTTTCATCATGTACTCCTCCGCTTGGTCTTATGCTGTATATATATATATTCGTAGGTTGCACCACTACTTTTATACAATCGGTATGAGGTAGACACAGTCTTTTTGTTTCCTGGTCCATCTTGCTTTAAATACTACCTTCGTACTAGATTTGCTCGCGCTAACACTATTCTATCCTATCCCCTTTTTTTTCCTTCAGGTATTCTTTGATCTTCTCATTTTCTACCGTAGGAGATTCTTTTTTTTCCTTACTACTGGAATGTCATATATCAGCGACCACCCACTCTATTGCCATATCCTAATCTTTACTCAACATGGCCTTACTACCTTTTACACGATCCTTGGATCACTCAGTCTTACCCTCTTATTGTATCCACCCCTTTTTGTATGCACCCATCCATTTGGGTCTCTGCCAATGGTTCTCCGCCCGGCCTCAGATATCATAGCTTCTATTCATTTATTGCTGGCTTTTAGCCCTTGCTAACTCGTGCTTGCATGGAATCTCATTTGAAGTTTAAGCATTCCTGTTAACCTGTGATAGTGTTAATTGACTTCATCCCATACTTGTACTTCGCTTGTCCACTTCCCCCCTTTAGGGTGTACCCATGTCATCCTCTGCTTATTTTCAACTGTTTATACACATATGATTTTTCCCCAACACCTTTGACATACCGCACCATGTCTGCACCTTTTATTAGACCATCAATACTTTAAGTTGCCCCTGTAGAAATCTTAATACCACCATGGGGTGCTTAGAATTCTCAATAACTAATATCCAATCTAGTCCCAGCACTGGTTCTTGAGTTATATAATTGATGTAGTAGTTTGTTCAAAACCACATTTCTTTCTTCCCCATTGGTGATTTGCTAGTGCCCATAATCATTTCAACTTTTCCATTCGGGAGCACTTGTACTCCAGTGGCCAATTTTTCTAACTTTACTACGACACTATCCTCGTCCCAGTGGATACGACTTGTTCCTCTTAATAGACTCTAACACATCAATGGTCTTGTAGAGCTACCTTTCTCATCCTTGAGAGGTCTTACTATTCTCCCCTCGGTGGATTCCCATATTCACTGTACCTCTTTACGTCTCATCAGCTTTTATCCTTATCGGGTATCTGAGACTAACTTCCAATCCTCCTCAGCCTCATGTTAATTTTACTTTAATAGTGGTCTTGTCTTTTGGCCTTTTCGTCCTACACCTTCATCTCATAGCCATCTATCTCCCTTTCTGTCCGATACTTGTACTTAGTCAATCACGTCTATCTTGAGTGTTCCCTATAGTAGTCCTCCTATTCTTCCCGTTCATGGCCACTTTGTGCTCGAGGGTTTTTATATTACTCCTATAACCTGTGGGAAAATCATTCCTTAGTATCATCGACTCTTCTAAATCCTTAATATGTTACCCAATATATAATACACATAGCTCTGGACAGCCCATCAGCTCATGTCTTCCATCTATAGATTTCTTCAGTCACTTAAGAACCAATAAAAGGTTACCATAAAGCATCCTTCAACCACTACCAGAAGGAAATTAAAATCTAATAAGCATCACGATACTTCTTAGCATTTAATTCTTTCGGTTTCCCTGTAGGTTCATTCTTAAGTCATGAGCAACTTATCCAGTTCACCACTAATGGTTAGTGGTTCTGTGCCTTCCCACAAGAGTGGACCCCAATTGCTGGACACTTCGCCCCCCCTAACAGGAGTTTTCTTTCAACTTAAGACTTCCTAAATAAACATGGGGCTCCCTTACCGACAACACAGAGAGTACCCCTCCGACTTTAGTTCATCATAATAAGGGCACTCAGTATCCACTTCCAAGTTGTATGATGAACTTATATCTCATTCCTCTTTTATTTCAAAAAAATTTCGACAGAGTTTCCTCTATATTCCTTCTTATCCCGAACCTGTACTCAGGAATTACCAATAATGCCAGACGAGGCCAACGTATATATACATCCATATCATACTATATCACCACCATAATGCCTCACAAGGCCAATATGTATATGTGTTTATAGCATCTCAGTTTACAGCCTCATAGGGCTTCCTACATTAAACTGAACCAAAACTAACAAATTTCCCCATATAGACAATAAAACTATCCTATCACCCTCTTATACCTATAGTCGATCAGTCCCCAGTTCGACCCGGTGACCTAGGAGGTAAAGTATGCTCCCCGTCTCCATCTGGTTGCCACTTAGTTATCTGTCCCTCGTCATCTTCCTCACTTGAATTGGAAAGACATCGATAGCCAGGTAATTCTTGGTTCACCGATGACCAAGATAGAGGGATTGAATATACCATAATACTTACCGTGGAAGCTGGCCGGACATAGTGCTCTATTTTGAGAGCAGCTAGCGTGGCTTCCAGAACCACTTCCCTAGTCGTCAAATGCTCTGGGGACTCTGTTGTTGGGTCCTCTGAGGGATTGATCTCCATAATATACTAAGGGTATTCAGAGGGATTAATCTCGATCGAATAACTGGAGCTCCGCCTGCTTGGTCTTAGAGCCTGAGGTCCCGCGTATACCCTGGGGGCCTTCTCTGCACCCCCTCTATTGTTTATAGCTGATCACTTCATTTTCCAACACCTTCTGTACCCACCTGCAAGAAAAAGGATCAAAAAAAAGCTTTTTTTATAGGTATGGCCGCACACATAGTAATCTGCTAGGGAGGGATTATCCTAATAGACAGTTCTATCGCACGGTCTAAGAAAAGAATGAAAGGTAACAACCTAAATGTCCTGTAGCCTCCTGTTTATAGATGTGGTGCACCACACACCGATAAACAAGACTCTACTAGACACGGTCTGTAGACATTCCAAGGAAGGACCGCTCTGATACTACTTTTGTCACTATTTGAACCCTGTAGGACGTGATGGGTGCCCGAACTGAACACTCACATATACCCTTGCTTGCTATAAGCAAACCTATCCTCTGTTTGAGTCATAGTGTATAAATATACTAGATAACACCTCAGCAGGCACGACGATCACGATAAGGGAAAACATCCCCCAAAACATAAACCATATCCGCACGAATGTACATACATACCTATATAACCCATATACAACCCACACACATATCTACAGACCTCTAAGAGTTTAATGATAACATAAGGCGGGACAGGGCACCCGCCGTAACCGTGAACAAATAAATACATGCATCGAGGGTTAGTACCAAAACTAGGCCCCAGCATGACATAACACTTTTAAACTTCTGATCAGGACACCTATGCTGGCAGATTCTCAAGGTGTGAGTCTGTACCTGTGGTCATGAACACAGCTCCCTTGAGAGAGGGGAGTCAGTACGACATATGTACTGAGTATATAAATCATAATTGAAAACATATCTGAAATAGAGAGAGTCAGGGGAATACATATGATACTTAAGAAGGCACTGTACCTATACTTGTAAATTATAAGCAAACATGCATGCTCACATATATAATGTAGCCATCCCTTTCAGGGGCTCAGTGAATCATAAATCTAGGCCCATCATAGGCCCAGCGCCATTTCCACCTTATTACATCACATCCTCACATATATACATACGTACCCGACCCTCTAGTGAGGGACTCGATGAGTGGATCATGTCATTGCATTACCATGTCTTTATATAACGTACCCGACCCTCTAATGAGGGACTCGGTGGATAATGTAGTAAACTACACACGATTTTATACCCGACCCAGGACTCGGTGATAGAAGGGTTACGGGATACACGAGTAGAGTAGTGAGTAACCATATGCAATTTAAACCATTATTGGAGACTTGTTGAAATAATCAAAATGAACTATCATTCAAAAATTAAGACTATAGCCATAGCAAGTACCTTTGGAGTGTCATTATGGTTTGCATCAAAGTAGCAGTTTTGGAATCATCTACTCGTATCAAGGCATAATAAAATATCTTTTGGAAGTCAAGAAAATGGCCATCTTAGGGTCTTTGAGAATTGGGGCTTCCTTGGGATCACATATACTTCGTCTATATGTTTCATAAAGTTCATGCCAAAAAAGATTAACTTTACCTACTTACTACTTCCCAAGGTATAGAAAAACTTGAGAAGCCATAGTTCAATTATTGGAAGAGTTCTAGCTTAAAGGAGTGAATAAGAGTCATGCTTTATACCACAACATAAATTATACCAACTTAGGATGGTTGGACACTTTCACATGAATCAAGGCAAAAGGACATAAGTTCTAGGAAATTAAAAACGTTAGCCATCCTAGTGTACTTAAGAATAAGAGCTTCTTGTAGACTTTGTGCATTCTTCATCCATTGGCTTTCTATGGGTCATGCCAAAAGAAGAAAGAAGATAAGCTTTACATCCCTTCTACTTTCCCTCATAGAGTCATTATATACATATATCGTACCCGATCAATCATGAGCTTGGTATCACAACTTTTTCATTGCTCTACCATACCATCATATAATGTACCTGACCCATGATGGGACTCAGTGAGTAATTATAGAATTATAACATCGTACTTATGTCAAAGACATATCAAGAGAGAAGAAGGGTAGCTTTACATACTTGTGCCAAAACATGCCAAGAGAAAGCTTCACATACCTTTTCAAGGATTAATCGAAATTCGGCTTGTCTTAATACCTCCTTAGCCTATTTGACATGAAAGTAATACTAAGGTTAATAGCCTTTTATTTTCCAATATCCCACTCTACAACCAAGTATTAATAGGAGTCATTTCCTATTCATTGCCCTCGACTAGTTTGTTACTAGTTCCGAAGCTGCCGAAAATCAGACAACATTTCCCCTATAACATCAATATCCCCGAGATTTCGACTCAGCCAAAACATCAAAAACCATACCAAAACAAAAACCAGCAGAATATTTATAAGTAAATCACTTCAACATTACACAATACAAGCTCCAAACAACTAGCTCCAAACTACGATACCAAAATAGAGTTTTTAAATCTTTATTTTGCAAAATCTTTAATCATACCAAATGGAGGGTCGTGTGGATGAAACCAGAAGCACACACACCCTTTTTAAAAAACTTTACATACCTTCAACACACAACCCAACCAGCTGCAATTGCAGCACCACAACGACAACACACCACGCGACTTCGATTTAGCTACTATGACTTTAACTTAGTTTATTTCTAGCGTCTAGCATCCTTATGCAATTTTTCCACTTAAAACCTTATTTAAGACATGTAATATAACTCAAAACAACATCATAAATTCCAATTTGAAAGAGAAACCCTTACCTTGCCCAAAACTCGTCAAACTCATCGAAACTTGCCAAGGAAGTTCCCTTAGCGCGCCCAAAACCTTGTGGCTGTTTGCTAACATTTTGGTGCTGCTCCAAACCATAAAATTACATTAGTAACACCTTAACACCACCATAGTATACCCTATATAATTAATTTACGAAATAAAATCGAAGAACTTACCCCTTTTTTGGCTCCAAATCCGTGGCTCTCTTTCTCAAGTTTAAGGTTTCTCCTCTCTCTTGTTCTAGATTTCTCTTCTCTTCTTTTTGTCTCTAGAAGTCTCTTGATAAGAATAACTAGAGGATAAGTATGAACTAAAGTCATAAGACATATATATATATATAGGCCACTTTTAGGGGTGACACGTGTCAATCCCTAAGTGGTGACACATGTTAAGCCCTTATAGGGCCAACACAACACACCTCCAACCATGGGCTGCCACATGGAATGTGAGGGCCCACCCCTTACTCTAGCTGCTTCCATGTGGCACTCCCAACTGCTGCCCCGTAGCACTCCCTCATGCTGCCATGTGACACCTTTTTTTCTCCCTCGTGGATTCGTAATCTCGTCTTATTTTACGAACTTATGTAATCCTTGCTACGTAAGCTTGGTATGTACTTGAGTAACTTAAGCATGTAAGCTTTCCATGTTGGTAGCTTACATAAGTAAGCCGAGTCCTATGACTTATTATTTAGTCTCCAACGTCTTCTGGATTCTTACAACTCTATTCCCCATCTTCTCTATTATGGGGTATATTATTCCCCCTTCCTTAGAGTTATTTGGTAGAGTTATAGATTATCCATCTCACATGGTACGTCTTAAGAGCTTAAGAGTTCTTAAGGAGTCTTAAGAAGCTTTAAGAAACTTTAGGAAGCCTTAAGAAACTCTAGAGGCTTACGATCCTTCCAAGAAACTTAAGAGACTTTTAAGAGACTTAAGAACCGTTCAAGAAAATTAAGAAACCATTTCAAGGTACTAAAGTATGGGGTGTAACATTATTCATGAAAGGTTGAAAATTGCACAAAGTCGACAAAAATCCTACACTAATGTTAGAAGAAGATACTTGGAGTTTGAGGTCAATTATTGGGTGTATTTGATAGTTTCACCCATGAAAGGAGTTATGAGGTTTGGTAAGAAAGGGAAGTTGAGTCCTCGATACATTGGTTCTTACCAGATTATAAAAAGAGTTGGCAATATTGCCTATGAGTTAGAGCTTCCACTAGAGTTATATGTCATTCATCCAATATTCTATATTTCTATGCTTAAGAGATGCTTGGGAGATCCTTCACTCATTGTTCCTACAGAAAAATATTGAAGTGAAAAATAGATTGTCCTATGAGGAGATTCCTGTCTAGATCCTTGATCATCAGGTTCGTAAAGTGAGGACCAAGGAGGTCGCTTCAGTCAAAGTTCTATGGCAAAATAAATTTATTGAGGAAGCTATATATGGGAAGCCGAGGAGGATATGAAAGCCAAGTACCTACATCTATTCATTCCTCCTAATGTCGATGTTGAAGGTAATATTCCTACTCCTATTCCTACCTTTGAATTAGTACCTTATTGAGTTTGAAAATTCAGTGAGTTATTCTTGAGTTTAATGTTTTAAGTTCTTGCATTATATTTGTGCCGTGAGTCAATCCTTATCTTGGTCATCAATAGAGGATGCATGATCCCAAGGGGAAGAAATTGTAATATCACATACTATTCATGCCTAGATCAAGTCCAAAAATCAGAGAAATATTCAAAACAACACTGCCAGTAAGGGGCAC
This sequence comes from Solanum dulcamara, assembly GCF_947179165.1. NCBI lineage: Eukaryota > Viridiplantae > Streptophyta > Magnoliopsida > Solanales > Solanaceae > Solanum > Solanum dulcamara. Next base: position 32,417,377 of record NC_077241.1, on the reverse strand, counting down.
GAGTGCCACCTACAAACCGTAGACTCTTCTATGAGTTATAGGGATGACTCATAGACCCCGATCAAGAATTAGAATTATTCTAAGTGTTGGACCATCCTACGATCCCAAGGTGACTGTCACGCCCTTGCTAGGAAGGAGAGGATAACAAGGACTTATTTGAGCACCTACTAATATATGTATTAAACTCATACTAAAGTTGTAGACTCATAAGCAACAGAACATATACCAAGACACAGACTAAACATAGATAACAAAAGGTCCCACTAGGCTACTTACAAGTTAAACAAAACTAGGTCTAAGAAGCCTTTAAAGAGTGCATCTGAGAATCTGATAACTGGTAACAAAAGGTCCCACTAAGCTACTTATAACTAAAATACAACTAAGTATAAGAAGCCTCTAAAGTGTGCATTTGAGAATTTGATAACTGGTCGGGACAGTGCCCCGATATACCTATTCCAACATATGTACATACATAGCAAAATAAAGGCTCTAGATATCTGATAGCTCCAGGTAGAGGTGGAGCTTACCACTACTATCCTGTGTACCCGAGCCTGCATTAATGGAAATGTAGTGCCGCAAAAATAGGGATGTCAGTACATATAAAACATGTACTAGTATGTAAAGTAGATTGAATAACAAGCAGACATGTAAGAAAGCTCAAATGAATCAAATATCAAGATAAGCAAATCTAAGCATATATTGTAGGAGACGTAATCCAACACTGGAAATGTGACCAATATCAAGGGTCCTCGTGTAGCGCTACATGGTTTATTCCTTTATATATATAAGATTCCTATAATTTGCCTAAGTGATATCTTTACTTTGTTATATATAACTTTGTGGCTCATTGTAAACCTAATTATCAGGGAGTCACATGATTGCTTACTCTCTGCAATCTGTGAACCGTGTATGGCATTTGTAGCCCACTATCATGACCACACATGAAATCTCATAGTCTAGGTAACAAGGTCTATCAAGGTATGACCCCCGGGCTCCTATATAGTCTGCTCGCAGGCCTGTATAAGTCAGGTGAATCCACGATGGGAAATTCCAACTAACTCTAGCTAAATTGTATACACTAAATAACGGCGCACGTAGTGACCCTAGAAATACCCACCCCACACTACAGAGTAAGCTATAATCTCAACTTGCATACAAAGACTTATAATAAGAAACTCATGAATCATATAACTCATGAAACATTTGTTATTTATCTCCTTTAGCTTAAGAATCATATAGCTATGTGATATATGGATAATCTGTGGCCAATTGCTTCTTTTAACTTTATGATACATATGTAGGATGTAGCTTCTAGGAGTTTTAACTGAAGACACATTTGGTGAAGTGAAACATATGACTTTTCTCACTAGAAAAAGAGCACTACAACTCTATAGATTTAGGCATCCAAATGGAAATATTTGCAAGATAGGAATATGTAAGACCTCGTAAGTCGAAAAGTTGGAACCAAGGAGGAATATATCAAAATTTTGAACCTACCCGTGTGAATGATTCACTCTACGGCTCATATATTTTTCTATGACTCATAAAGTTGAGTAGTAGAGTGACTCCTTCGAACAAAATGGGATGTTGCCTTAGGAGAGGTTCTACTACTCAATAGGATGAGTCGTTGTCCTGTTGACTAGTCGTAGAAAGCCCTTGTAACCCAAATTTAGAGGCCTTGATTCAAAGATTCCTTAAGGCCAAGTATACAACTTGCCAGGATGGGTCATAGAAATAATGATGGGTTGTAAGAACCACCCATCACAAAACTTCAGAGACCTTATAATTTGCAGGTTTTTTTGACCTGTAGGATGAGCTTTATAAATGATCCGTAGGCAAGTTGACGGGCCATAAAACTTACCTGTTCCCAAAATTTGGACACTCGATGTTTGACACTTTTCTTAGACCTACAGGATGAGTGATTTAGACGACTTGTTATTACTTAGACGGCCCATAGAAGCTGATCTATAGGGTCAACATCCGAAGTTTAATGAAGGGTAATTATGTCTTTTCCAAAGTTTGATATAATGAACCTAGGCATATTTATGGCCAAGTTCAAAGTCTATAAATATTCCATTATTCAAATTCCACTCCTATTCAATTCACTCTCCTAAAATTTTCTAAGATAAGAACATAGTCTCTCAAGGTTTCTTCTTCAAGCTAAAGCTAGGGTTTCTAGATTTCTACAAGGTTTCTCTCTTCAATTCTAAGTGAATTCACTCAAGGTATGTGGGGATTGATTTATGAGATCTTTTCACCCATGAAGTCCCAAAGATTCCTCAAATTTTTATTCAATTTACAATTGATTATCAACCTAGTTTTGATGAATTGCATTGGGCTGATTTGATTTCATTTTTACATGTTATCAATGATCATTATATACATGTTCTCACCTAAATTGCATGTTTTCAAGTTGAATTATGAATGCCCATGTATAAACCTAATTTCAAGTTATGATTATGAAGTTAAAAATAATTTTCATGAGTTGATCATTAGTTTAATGATTTCAAGCTAAGTTTTCATGATTTAAATTGATATTCAAGAAGTTATGATGATGATCAAAGATGTTATTATAGTGTGATAAGTTCAATGATTACACAATCATGTTAATGATGATGATGAGTACAATTCTCATCGAAGTTATTAATTCTTATGAATCACAAAGTTAATGAGCTATTCCTAATAAGTTTTAAGGGTGGATTTATAGACAATTAATATCTTTCCCTATTATGTTATGATCATATTTTTAATGAGTTTCTATTAGGATATTGACCAAGCACCGAAAGGGCTTCTAGGTGGGGTTCAGTCCGATAAAACAGTTTGTTACCCAAGGGAATCCTAGTAGTAACCTAAAGTCCCAAAGTATGTTGCCCACATAGGATTGCCTTCATTTACTAGTTGATGGATCTACTTATAGTACAGTTGAGTTGAGTTGAGTACCACGATGGAGTATTCCCTGGCAAGATAGCCTGCCCCTTCTCGATGAGGGTTCCATTGAATTCCATGTAATAGCTTGCATGGTCTTAGATATTGGTTAAAGGTCTTATACCACACACAAGTTGAAGTTAAGTTATGAGTTTATGATAAAGTTTTATGATATGCATTGACCATGAGTTTTTGTATGTTTTTCAATTGTTTTTAAGTTGTATTCTTGTTCATTATGATTGGTCATGCATCTTATGGCATATTGCTCACGTTCCTATAAATTGTTTGTGCATACCTCACATACTTAGTACATTCAAATGTACTAACACATATGTTGCCTACATTGTCTCATAATGTAGGAATGGACGACACTCACGACCATCCTATTCATGGCTAGAGTTGATTAGACACTCAAGAGTTGGTGAGTCCTCATCTTCTCGAGGATAATGGATTTGTTTCTTGTTTCCATTACTTGAATTTCTTCTTATTGTATGGGTGAGATAGAAGATTTTACTAATCCCCCATCAAATACTATATTAGAGACATGTTTAGATGGTTTATGATGTAGTACGAATTGGACATCTTTTGAGTTGTTATCCCTTAGACCTATTCCCCTATGTAGATTACTTCCCCTTATATTGTTATGTTTTTTACTTTATGTATGCGATGTATGCTAAGTTGGATTATGGTTAGGGTTTCTCGCTTCCTAATCACCATATCGCGGCTTAGCCCTGCTTCGGGTTGTGACTAAATACTTCATCATGTGATCTCATATGATATTTATATTAGGAACATGCGACTCTGGGTCGTGCCTTAATGGCGTAAGGGGTTTTAGCTTCACATACCTTACTTCTTGACTTACTATCTTACGTCTTTTCATCAAAATCCTTTGACGACAACTTTATCTATAATGTAGAATCATATAGGGAAGTATAAGAAGCTAAGAAAGAATCATGACCTGGCTAAAAGCACAATAATGGTTCACGAGGGCCAAGCTCAACAATTATGATAGATAAATGGCATATCACCACACTCGACTCTTTCTTTACTCCAAGTGGGATCATAACTTACCCATGAGGTTAATAGTACTCCAAAATCCATACTTCACAAAGGACCAGCCCATTAATCATTTCGATTATACATGTAAACTGAACCTTATAGTTTCCAAACATCATTCCGTGAGTTCTTTATCAAACGATGTCAAATTCCCTTATAAACTCATAGTTTAAGTTGGTCAGGGACTAATACAATTAATGACAATAATAGGAGCTTATATAAACACCTAAAAATATTCTTTATCCATTTAGGCATTTCATCAAACACTTGGTGAGAGACAAACTTGCAAGAACTATAGAAGTCACGTTTTCTTTACCTAGCCTTCAATTTAATAGTAACACAATTGCTTTTTCAATACACTACAACCAAACCTTTCTTTGATCAATAAAATAGCCAATACATCATTCTACATACTCCTTCCTCACTAATTACATCAATTATAATATGTAAAAGATAGACTCAGCTTCCTATCACCGTCCCATAAGTCCTACCCATAAATTAAACCTAAAACATCTTTTAGAATCAACCTCTATGACCAAGATAGGATATTCCTACCTTATTCCTCAAGAAATTGCTGTTTACTTCAAGAAAAACTTGGCTAAGTATATCTCACATTCTATAGAGAGGAGGACACCTTATTCTCAAAGAAATCAACTTACCTTAAGCTTGGGAAGATTTGAAATGAAGAACCCTTGATTTATTATGAAGAAAGGACAGCTCTTAGGTATAGAACTTTAGACGTTTAAGAATATATGAAATTAAATTCCTAAGTTTTGATACAAAAACATAACTTTTTGGCCGACTTCCTTAAAGTGCGACATATCCCGTAAGGATTGGGCAGTGTGCGTGTCTATCATAGAATGGCCATAACTTTTTACCCCAATGTTGTATTGACAAGAGGTTTGTTTTTATAGAAACTAGACAAATACCTTTCATTTGATAGGTTTTAGACCTTCTAACTCCTTATATATTAGGAGATATTCTCATTCAAAATTAGATGATAAATTAGATCATTTAAAATATTCCTCCACAATGAATCTTTAAACTTGAACCTTTTCTTTAATGATCTCATTGGCGTGTAACTTTGATGTAACACTTAAAATGACTTAATATAAGGATTACTTGGTATTCATAATCTTTTGCAATAATATTCTCGCGATATCACACTAATACATCGGCATTTACGAGTTACAATCATACTTTAAGTTACGGGTTATTACATTATCCCCTCTTGGGATCATTCATCCTTGAATGCAGGTTACACATTAAAATGATTCTAACTCTATTAATTTACAAACAAATTAGCAGAGTTTCCTTTTATAAACAGGCCTATCCAAAGCCTGTCAGCTAACCAGAATACATGCAATATGCTTCGCAGAGAATCACAATAAAATAATATTTAGAGATACACACGAGTCTCTGCTTGGACTTATATGAATGAGAATTGAACTAACTATTATGACATAACTTATATTATGGATATTTTAATGCTGAAGAGCATATGTGATACTGAAATTTTATGTTTGTGTCAAGAACCTGAACATGTAACATATAATTTAAGTAGTACTCTATGGTACCAATAAAACCTATACTCGAACGAAATGAGTGATGAATTTAAAAACCTTTGGGCGGCTACTAAAATATGTGGGGATACTTGGCCCTCATGTCAGCCTCCACTGCGCAAGTGGCTTTTTCTACCTTCTGACTTTTCCAAAGTACCTTGACCGATGCTATGTATATGTTCCTCAACTTCTTAACTTGTCAATCTAATATTTCCACTAGGACTTCTTCGAATGATAACTGTTCTGAGAGCTCAATACATTCTATGGAAATAAGCTGTGTAGGGTCTCCTAAGAATTTGTGTAACGTAGACACATGGACCATCGGATGTACTGCAGCTAACTCTGGAGGCAATTCTACTTTATAGGCTATCTGGCTACCTCTTCGAATAGAATTATATTGCCCAGCATACTTGGGGTCCAGCTTACCTTTCCTCCTAAATCACATAACGCCTTTCATAGGTGACACCTTCGAGAATATTCAGTCATTAACCTGAAACTCTAAGTCTCTATACCCCACATCTACACATGATTTTTGTCGGCTCTGAGCAGTCTTCAAGTGCTCTTGTATCAATTTTACTTTCTCAATGGCTTAGTGAATGAGATCTGTTTCTAAAATTTGAGTTTCACCTACTTCAAACCAACCAGTAGGCAATCTGCACCATCGCCCATAAAGAGCTTCATTTGGAGCTAGGCTAATGCTGTAGTGATATCTATTATTAAAAACAAATTCTATCAAGGGCATATGATCATCCCAATTGCCTTTAAAGTCTAGTACACATGTTGTCAACATATCTTAAAGTGTCTAAATAGTATGCTCTACTTGGCCATCTGTCTGTGGGTGAAATGCAGTTCTAAGGTTCACTTGTGTGCCCAAATTCTTCTGGAATGACCTCCAAAAATATGCGGTAAACTGGGCAGCCCTATCTGAAATAATGGATAGTGGAGTCCCATGCAAGCGAATAACTTCACTTATATATTGCTTGGCATACACTTCGGCTGTGCTGATGGATTTAACTGGCAAGAAATAAGTTGACTTCATTAATCAATCAACAATCACCCAAATGAAATCATGTCTTTTAAAAGAGAAAGTCAATCCTGTAACAAAATCCATATTAATAGCCTCTAATTTCCATATTGGAATGTCCATAGTCTGAGCTAGGTCACCGAGTCTCTGATCTTCTGCTTTAACTTGTTGGCAATTAGAGAATTGTGCCATAGACTCTGCTATATTTTTCTTCATGTCATTCCCAAAGTAGACCTTCTTAAGGTCATGATACATCTTTGTAGAGCCCAGATAAATTGAGTATCGAGAACTATATGCTTCATCCATAATTTACTGCCTCATCCCATTTATATTAGGAACACATAGTCTGCCTTAGCATCTCAAGGTACCATATCTTGCCAACTCAAATGCAGTAATTCGATGTTCTCGAATCCCTTCTTGATACTGGAGAAATAAAGGATCATCATACTATTTTGCTTTCACCAATTCCATGAATGATGACTCTATAGTATTTTGAACAAGTATGCCTCCATCTTTAGGTTCCAGTAATCGGACTCCTAGGCTGGTTAATCTATTAATATCTCATACTACTTCTTGTTATACCCATGATAAATATACTAGGCTGCCCATAGATAGTCGACTGAGTGCATCTGCTACTACATTAGCTTTTTCTGGGTGGTAGAGAATGATTATGTCATAGTTCTTTAGCAACTATATCAACCTTTTTTGCCTCAAATTCAATTTTTTGTTATGATTAGTAAATATTCAACATATACCCTATACAAATAGTGACGCCAAACCTTAAGAGAAAATACAACCGCTGCAAGCTCCAAATCATGAGTTGGATAGTTTTGTTTATGTTTCTTCAATTGTCGAGAAGCTTATGCTATAACCTTCCCATGTTACATCAATACGCACCTTAGGTGTTACACCCCGTACTTTGATACCTTAGAATGCTTCTTAAACTTCTCAAGTTTCTGGGAAGGCTCTTAAGGTTCTTAAAAGTCGTTATGTGAGTCGGATAGTTAATAATGCTATCAGATAACTCTAAGGAAAGGAGAACGAAATGCTTCATAATAAGGAAGATTGGAAATAGGGTTATAAAAATTCGAAAGGAGTTGGAGGCCGAGAAATGAGTCGTAGGACTCGATTGATTTGCGTAAGCTACCAACTTGGAGGTCTTACGTACTTAAGCTACTCGAGTGCGTGTTGAGACTAAGTAGCAAGGAATACATAGGCTCTTAAAGTGCGACGAATTACGAACCCACGGAAGAGAAATAAGGAAACGACGCACCTACTTGAAGCAAGTAGTGACTCACCTACTTGACACATGGCAGCACGTGATAGGTACACATGGCAGCTCAGGAAAGTGACATGTGGCAGCAGGTGACACACCATGGGGTGGACCCCCACCTGCCACATGGCAACCATGGATTGGTTGCATAATTGAGGTGGCTGCCTAAGGGTGTGACACGTGTCACCCTTAGGGAATGACATGTGTCACTCTCCAAAAAGATATATATCTATGTATGGATGACTATTAAGTCATTTTTAGCCAAAACCTTGAACAAAAATAGAGAGAAAAACGTGGAGAAGAAAGCAAAGGCAGCCATGGTTTGGACAAACACTGCTGTTAGTAAAATGAGTATAACTCCTTGTGTAAGGCTTCATTTTAAGTGATTCAAGATGTTTTGGAAAGATATTTCATAGGGATATAACTTTCATTTATACTCTACAACCCAGGTTTTCTTTTCTCTCCTCGAAAAATGGTGGTGAAGCATAGGGGAGCTGCTGCCCAGATTGTGTTTTGAGAATCCTACACGGACAGCTGTGAGTATTTTGGTCATATATTTTCGTACCAAATTGATGTAGGGGTAATTCAAAATTTTTTACGACCTTGATACACACGTCTATAACTTTCATTGAGGCCACAAATCCTGTTTCCCTCAATTACCCCTCCGAAACTAAGCGACAATATAAGACAGTGGGCTGTCTAGATTTCACATCTTGGATTGTTTTGGCGAGTTTGACAAGTTTAACGTAAGGTAAGGCCTTTCCTTTTAAATTGGAGTTTATGGTATTTTTATATGGTGTATTACACCCCTTTTATGCTACTGGAATTTTAAGAATGTCGTAGAAATGCTCGACGTTCGAAATAAACTAAATTGGAATCGCTATAGTTAAATTGTCGTCGAAGGATAGTGTTGTTCGTGTGAGGTGCTGCTGCAGGGCTTTGATGCATTGTTTCAGGGCCTAAATATGTTCTAATGTGGTTTAGGGTTCTGCTGGTTGAATCCACACGACCCCTCGTTGCGTATAATGAAGGGCGTTACAAAATAAAGGCTAGACGCCCTATTGTGCTACCACATTTTTGAATAAGTCGTTTGGAGTTTATGTTGTATATTGTTGGTGTGAATTGCTGAAGGTTGTTGTTGTTGGTTGGCTGTAGGTCTTAGGGACCAAATTGGAAATTTGGATAGGTCATATTATAGGGGAGGTGCTGCCCAATTTTTGTCGACGCCTTAGCGAATAACAGAACTAATCGGGAAAACGACTAAGGAAATAGATTCCATTAATACTAAGATGTAACCTAGGGTGATGGAAAGTAAAAGAGGTTGATATTCATACTACTTTCATGTTGAATAGGTTCAAAGGACGGCGAGGCAAGCGGGATAAGGAATAATTCAGACAAGGTATGTGAAGCTTTCTCTTGGAATGTTTTGGTATAAGTTCATACATCTATCTTTCTTTCCTTTTGGCAATGTTTAGCCTTAAGTGGATTGTATACGAAGTGCGGGGATAATTCCATTCCCAGAATTCTGAATATGCCTCATAACCCCTATCCACTGTTCAATATTGGAGTTCCTGTGAAGATTAAGTATTGCCTAGTAGGGCTTCTATGTGTCAGAATGTAATGTGTGGGAAGCTATCTCTCATTTCCAGTGAGATGTATTTGATACGAAAATGAGATTACGATTCCATAGTGGTTCACCGAGCCCCATGAAGGGCTGGGTACGAAATATGTATATGAAGATCACCTGAAGGAAAGTCCAGAGGTATGTAAAGCCATTCCTTCTTTTGGCATGTTTTGGTATAAATATGTAAAGCCTATGTGTTCTTTCTTTTGGGCATATGTTAGATCTATATGACATAGTGATATGTGTATGAAGCTTGGGTAACTCTATTCATGAGCTCTGAACATGATTCATGATTCATAATTCGTGTTCACTGTTGAATGTTAAGACACTTAAAGTAGTTAAGCTTCCATTCGTCAAGTCTTCTATATGCTGAGAAGTAGTGTATGTAAAGTTATTCTTACTCTCTTTTGGCATGACTTAGATGTAAGTATTATATATATGAAGTTTGAATTTATTCCACTCTTAAAACTCTAAGTGTGAGTTAAGGCTCTTGTTCACTTCCTACTGATTAGAACTCCTGTAATTTCAAAGTTTCCATGTGATAGGAAATGGTACATGTAAAGCTTGTCTTTTCCTACTTCTAGAAAGACTGGACTAAAGGTACTATAGGACATGTATTTGGATATAGCCCCATTTATAGACTCTGGATGTAACTCGTGACTTGTACCCACTTTTGAATGATAAGGGCCTTGAAGTAGTTGAACTACGACCCTTAAGCCTTCTATAGGTTGAGTAGTGTTGGAATGTGTAGGCTCCTATACCTAGGGGATCTTGAACATGCTGTATGGTGATATCTAAGGGATGTTTGATATGTTACAGAGTTTTGCGTGTATGTATATGCATTATGATATATATATGGATCGGGTCGAACGTACCTCGACACATTTTGCTATGTAAGGATCGGGTCGTATGTTCCACGACAGATTATGCATTATACGGATCGGGCTGTCGTACCTCGGCAATATTATGCATTATACGGATCGGGCCATCGTACCTCGGCATTATTATGCATTATATGGATCGGGCCGTCATACCTCGGCATTATTATACGATATACGGATCGGGCCGTCGTTCCTCAGCATTATTATATGATACATGGATTGGGCCATCGTTCCTCGGCATGCACTTTCTATATACAGGGATCGGACTGTACGTTCCACAATGTTAATGGCATATATATACCTATCATGATAGATGATGTGTTTGTAACATCGGGTCCCTGAGTGGGCCGGATACGATATGTGATAATGGTATACATGACTTTATTTTATGAGATGCAGGTACAGTACCCTATTAAATGCTATACTTGGTTTCCTGCATCCCTGTTTCAGTTGTTATCTCAAGTTATGTTATGCTTATATACTCAATACATGTATCGTACTGACCCCCCTTTCTTTGGGGGCTGTATTTCATACCCGCAGGTACAATACAGATTTTGGGAGTCCACCAGCTCAGGATTCCACTCAGCAAGTTTAGAAGAAGCTTAATTGATTTGGAGCCAAGTTTTGGTACAAAACCACTGATGTATATATTTGGTTACACAGGGGTACGGCAGAGGCCCTGTCCCGCCATATGTTGTCGTTCCTATTCTTAGAGGTCTGTAGACATGTATGTGTGGGTTGTTTATGAGTTTATTTCGACTGTGCCTTTACGGCATGTTGTAAATGTTTTTACGTTATGGCAGCCTTGTCGGCTTGCATTCTCTTCCATGATACGATATGAATGAAAGAGGCCACAAGTACACAAAAAAGTTTTAACTCATTGGGGTTTTTGTGAGCAGTATCGCTTTGCTCATAGTTCAATTTGACTACAGTCGACAAATACGTAAATGGTGGTCCAGGTCGGGCCCCAATCATAGCCTACGGGGTTGGGTCGTGACATTAGGCCAACTCTTGAAATATCACAATAAACTACATACCCTTTTGTATCCCCTGTTAAGGCCAATACAGGCGCCATAGTCAATTTATCTTTAAGCTCTTAGAAGTTTCTTTCACAAGCGTCTGACTATTGGTACTTGACTACCTTCTGTGTCAACTTAGTCAATAGGGCAGAAATAGAGGAGAATCTCTTTACAAATCTTCGATAATATTCTACTAGCCATAAGAAACTACGCACCTCTGTAGGAGTAGTAGGTCTAGGCCAACTCTTCATAGCCTTAATCTTGTGCAAGTCTACACTAATGCCTTCATCAGAAACCACATAGCCAAGAAAAGCCACTGAGTGCATCCAGAACTCACATTTAGAAAACTTGGCATATAGTTGGTTATCAAGACTCGAGCCTAAGGCCTAGACGTGACATAATGAATAACACACCTGAAGGTACCTCACCCAAGCCTCTTAGCATTTATTTAGCTTTTTATAGGTAATGAAATTCAATAACAAGTGGAAATAAAAGGGATAATGGGACTAAGGAATCAACATAGAATAAGAGGCGCTAACAACTTTGAAGCATCATATATCTATGTCCAAACATATATCTACATATAGACTTGGCTGGAGCTAAGACATGTACCTAGCTCACCCTCATAATAAAGTGTCAAAGTACCAAAAGGTAACCAAAAGCCTATACATATCATAAGCTAGAAAAGGAATGGGGTGTTGTTCCCAAAATATGGTAACTCACCAACTATGTAGCCTTCAATGAATCAACTACCCATGTAGAGGTGAATGCAGAGCAATGCCGATACTTCCATGGTGATATCATGTAGGCAAAATAGTATGCCTTAGTACTTTGAATGTACTAAGTATCTGAGCAATGCATTATAATTAAAAGCATTAAGACATTTATAAGAAAAGTACATAGGTGAGTGCATGTATGGATAATCAAGTGATGAGAATTTAAATTATTTATTTGTGGGAAGATGACTATAACTGATATTTAAGATCATGAGAATAATTACATAAAATCCAACATAACCCCCTACGTTGGCACGGGGAGACTACTTGTCAGTAGAGCTTTGTTAACTTCATTCATTTCTTTAACTTTAACTTTAAGGGCTATTTGTGAATCCACTAGTCTAAGCCTACAAGGGATTCTTTGTTGGCATATAGTTAATGATACAAAGGATTGCGAATAGGATTCCCTCACCGAATCCCACATCAATGCCCCATTTGGTGCTAAGCCAATCCCATAGAATAGTTCACCTAATAAGAACATAATAATTTACATAACTTTAGGTCTTCAAAACAACATTCAGTAAAATAGCTCATTAAAGCCTTTATTGATTCAAATATATGAAAATTGTCCTTATTACATATAGAATCCATTCTTTGGCTAAGAATCCCTTTCAATCATTCTTCTAAGTATTGGGATGTCACCATTTGAGGCTTTGTATTGGAGATGCTATAGATTTTCAGTTGATTGGTTCGAAGTTGGTGATATGACCTTATTGTCCCCCGACTTGGTGCTAGATTCTTTAGAGAAGGTGAAGGTCTTTAGAGAAAGGTTGAAGATGGCTCAAAGTCTTCAAAAGTCCTATTCCGATACTACAAGAAGGGATCTTAAGTTTAATATGGATGATTGGGTGTACTTGAAGGTGTCACCCATGAAGGCTGTGGTTTAGTTTGATAAGAAAGGTAAATTGAGTCCTAGGTATGTATGGCCTTATAGAATCTTGAGGCGTGTTGGCAAAGTTGCTAATGAGTTGGAATTGCCTTCTAAAATATCTATGGTTCTTCCGGTGTTCCATGTGTCTATATTGAGAAAGTGTGTGGGATATCCTAGTTCCATTGTGCCTTTGAAGATAGAAAATATTGAAGAAAGTTGACCTATGAAGAGGTTCCGATTGAAATTTTTGACCGGCAAGAGATTGAGGAACAAAGAAGTTGCATCCATTAAAGTCCTTTGGACAAATAAATAAGTTGAAAGTGCTATAAGGGAAGCAGAAGCGGATATGATGAAATGTTACCCTCATCTTTTTCATTCTACTCAAGCCTAAGGTACTAAGTCATTCATGCTCAAGTACTTAAGACTCTTATGCTTCAGTTTTCTAAGTCTTCATATGCATGCATATTCCAGAAGTTGAATTTTAAAGTAAAGTTTTATCATAAAGTTTAAAGATTTAAAGTTTGATGCATTTCAAGTGTCATTGTAATTGTGCTTCTATGCTAATGATTCTTATTCGAGGATGAATATTCCCAAAGGGTAGATATCTTAAGACCTTGAAAATATGGAAGGTCCTAAACCAAGGATCAAAGGATGAAGTCTTAGAAGTGTAGAAAATTGGCACCAGGACTAACCACGAAAGCCATCACGAGCCGTGGTAAACACTATGAATAGTGGTGAGAAACTGTGGTAGAGATTTACAATGTCAGACTTGCAGGGAACGAACTATGATGGAGGACCACCACAGACCATGAAGCCCTTCGTGGTGATCCCTCCCCAAGACCCTCAAGAAATTTCCCAAGGCAAGGTCCACAGATGGCCACCACAGATCGTGGAACCCTCCACGGATCATGGTGTTTCTGCTTGGTGGTCACTCATCAAGCCTCAAGCAGGACCTGTACCACAATAACCATTCATGGCCCATCGTGCACTTCATGGACAGTGAAAGGGTTCCATGATTAAACTTTAGAGACTTACCCTGCATTTTCCAAAATATTTTTGAAGTCTCTTACAATGGGACCCACCACGGACCATGAAGGGTCCTTGTGAAGCCTATTCTGGCTAGATATTTTTTAGGACATTTTTTTTCCTGCATTTTAATTCAAAGTGGAGTCATTTTGAGGTAGAATTTACCCATCTAAAGACCCTAAACCCTTCCAAGACCTATTCTTCACACTTAGACTTAAGATTCACAAATCCCCTCTTCTCAAACTCTCCCAAGAACTTCAAGGCAAGTTAGGGTTTCTACTCAAGGCATCTTCAACTCTCCTTTTGTAATATCCCTCAAAATGCTCACAAGTGCCTTAAGAATGCCTTGGGAATATGCCGCTCAAGTAATGCATTATCTTTAATCTTTTTGGAAAATACAAGTTCGAAATATCGATTAGGAGGTCAAAACCTTAGAAAAATAGTATCGGTGGATTTTTAGGGCCCGTAGATCAAAAGATAGATTTCTCAAGAAACTGCACAAAACAGAAAGGTTCGCGCCAAGTCCACGTCGCGGACCTGGCAAGGGTTTTCTGGATGAGTTGGATTTTTAGTAAAGGCGTTTTAGACTTTTCCCAAATTGTTAGCTAATGAACCTAGATGTTTTTGGACCTAATTCAACTCTATAAATTGACCTAACCTCTAATTCTATTCATTCTTCTATAATTCACCTACTCAAATATTTCTCTCTCTACAAAAGACTCTCAAGGACTCCATTCAAGACTTCAAGTAAATTCACTCAAGCTCTCCATAAAAACTCTCAAGTTCTTCCAAATTATTTAGTTTTCTCACTTAAGGTATGTGGGTATTGATTCATGGATTCTTTCATCCATGAAGCCCAATCAATTTCTCAAATTTTCTATCAAATTAAAGTATGGTATTTTATGAGTTTTATGATCTCTATTCCTGTTGCATGAATTATGATTCCAAGTATGATTATGAGTCTATTTTGATATAAATTGATGGTTATTGCACTAAATTGAAGAGTTTTTTCATGAATTCTCCTATTTTGATTTTTAGGGTTCATGATGTAAAATATGAGTATTTTCAATTATACTTCTAATGATATTATCTATTTGAATTATGTATGGGCTGAAACAAAGTTTATGATCATGCATGTTTTCAAGTCAATTTCATGATTTTCAAGTTAATTGATCATGCATTCATATCTTACCCTAATTTCAAGTATAAGCTATGATCATGAATTTCCAAGTATGAATTATGATGATGTATTTCAACTATGATCATGGACTATAAGTATGTTTTGAATGTTGATTTTACTGCAAATTATGGAAAGGGTGACTTAGGGTCCAACGTGGTGCCTTAAGGTCTAATGATATGAACTATGTATGTATGATTTGTAATGTGGAAGGACAATACCCGTATTACACTTATGTTATAAAAATGAGCTACTCTATGATTTTCAAACTTATGATTATGACTATTATATATGTCAATTATGACTTCTATGATATATATATATATATTCCATGGGATTTGACTTAGCATCGAGGGAACGTGAGGTGGGGTCCCTACCAAAATCCTTAGTAGCAACCTCATGTCTCTTGAACTATGTGCCACCATAGGAATAAAGGGATTAGAGGTGAATACCCAAATCTCTAAGAGGTGAGTAACCGAGTCTAAGAACTAAGGGTGAGTACCCGGTTAACATAACCGCTTAGTAGATCCACTTAGGTATGTAGGAGTCTACCTTGGCAAGTAGTCTCCCCCTTTCCTCCGATTTAAGGGTAATATTGGGATTCTATGGTATAGCTCGCATGATCTTATTGTCGGTTATGGTTCCTATCCCACATATTTATGGTCCTTTTCATGTTCTAAATGACTAATCCTATCGTTTACTTATATGATACTCTTATGGTTTATTATGCATTGATCCTTCTTAAAGACTACTTATGATTTTTACTACTTCTCCTATCATGCTATTTAAAATGGTCATTTGTACAAACATGGTTTCTATGCATTGCATTGCCTACATACTTAATATATTCCAACGTACTAATTATACTTTTTGCCTACATTGTCTCATAATGTAGGGGTTGAGGTTGAAGATCATATTCGTCCCCGTGGCTAGTTAAGATTTTCTATCCAGCGGTGTTTATGGTGAGTCCTCATTTATTGGGGACTAGTCATCGAGTTAGTTATTATTTCAAAGACTTTTGTTATCTTTTATATTGAGGGTGAGCTAGGGACATATCTTAGCCCCCGCCCATACTCATGTGTAGAGGCATCTAGTTGGACAAATGTTTCTAGTATATGTTTTCATGTGATATTCTTTATTTACTATTCATAGTTTAGACTCTCTTATGATATTTCCACTTTTACTTTACCTTATGTATGCTTATGATATGTACACGAAGCTTAGTTGGAGCCCTTCGGGGTTTTGATCGCCGTGTTATAACTTGGACCTAGGTCGGGTTGTGACAAACTTGGTATCTCAAGTCTTTAATAGGGATTTTCCCCCCCAAGCTATATGGGTTTCATCCATAGGTCCTTCCACCCATGGAGCCCAAATGATTTCTCAACTTGATATTTCAAATTCTAAATGATGGATTCTTATGGTCTTTTACATAATGACTCTAAATGCATAGATTATTATATATTTGAAGTTTATTTACTTATATTGATGTATATTGACTCTCAATTTCATGAAAGGAAGGATTTGTTAAGGTTCATATATGAAGGCTTGAAAGTGGTTTTAATGTGTATTTGGTGGGTTATCTTAAGAGGTGTAATTTGATACATTTTCCATCACTCTCATGCATGTAAGAATTCTTCAAATGCATTTGAAGATTTTATGAAATGAACCCAACTAGTTCTCCTTATGTTAAAGTAAAGTTGTAATGAAAGCTTGACTCCAAATGAAAGTTTATGAAGCAAATGTTTATGTTAAGAGAGTCTTATGAAATGTTTGAATGATGATGAATAGGCTTCTTAGCCAAAGAAAGAATTCAATATGAAAGGACAATTCTCACATTTTGAATTGAATGAAATGTTTTAATGAGCAATTCTAGCGAATGATGTTGTGATGTCTAAAGTTATATAATTGCTTATGTTAATATGATATCAAAATGTTATTCATGGGATTGACCTAGCACCCAATGTAGCATGTAGATAGGGACTCGATCTAAGGGGTCCTTAAGTAATGTCTCATGTTGCATTAACTATGCGCCAAGATAGGAGCCCTTATAGGCTATTTAGGCTAGTCGATCCACAATTAGCCATTAAAGTTAAAGTTAAATAAATGATTAAAGTTGACGGAGTTCTACCCGGCAAGTAATCTCCCCGTGCCAACATAGGGGGTTATGTTGGATTCCATGTAATAGCTCGCATGGTTTTAAATATCGGTTATAATCACTTTCCCAAAAATTGAATATTTTAAAGGTTTCATATGATGTTTTCTCATGCATGCATTCACTTATGCATATTGTTTATAATAAATGTCTAAATGTTCTTCCTTGTATAGCATGCTCATATACTTAGTACATTCAAAGTACTAACGCATACTTTTGCCTACATGATATCACCATATAGAAACTGACGTCGCTTTACACTCTCATCCTTACGGCTAAGTTTGATCGTTAAAGGCTACCACTATTGGTGAGTTCCCATGTTCCGGGTACAACACTCCAATCGTTTTAGCTTATGTTATTTTTAGACTGTTGAGTTGCTTTTGTTACTTTCACTTATATCTTGAGGGTGAGCTAGGGACATGTTTTAGCTCCTGCCAAGTCTTTAAAGTAGAAGGAATCGTTGGAAAAATTAATGTGTAAATGGCTTGACTCTTGATCTATGTGAAATACTTAGTCCCATTATCCCTTACATTTCTGCGTGTATTGATTATCATTATTGATGTAAATCTTAATGAATGCTAAGAGGCTTAGGTGCGGTACCTCCGGGTCCTTTATTCGTTGTATCGCATCTAGGATCTAGGCTTGGGTCGTGACAACTAATTTCATGCCTTCATATAAGGATATTGATAAACCATCAATTCAAGAATCCATTCTTTTGGAATCATAATATGAAAACCCATAAAATTTCATTATTTGAAATGAACTATTAGGTTTAGAAAATACTTGGGCTCCTTGGGTGGAAGAACCTATGAACGAGACCCACATTCCTTGGGTAATGAAACCCTAATGCAACTTGAAAATAATGGATACTCGATCTTTTTGTAATGAAACCCTAGCTTTCTTGATAAAGAGAAAGACTTGAGAGAAACTTGAGAGGTTAGGGTTTGAGTCTTATAACTTTGAGGGAGAATATTGAACTTGGGAGGGCTTAGGATCATTTAGATATGGTGAATTCAGTTCTCAAAATGACCACATTTTGTTTATAAAACACAGGAAAAGACAAAAATACTCCTTTTAAATCAGGCCAGACTAGGCCTTACAGAGGACCCATCATGGTTCGTGGTGCTCACTATGTCCCATGGTGATGTCCCATGGTAAATGACTTGGGGAAAGATTTTGGGGGTTTGCAGGAAAGTTTCTAAGCTTCTTCTATGGAGACCTTCACGGTCTGTGGAGGGCATCACAGCCCATGAAATATGGCTGTGTTGCAGGACCTGTAGGAGGACCTGCGAGAGTAACCACCATGAAAGATACCACGGTCCGTGAAGAGCTTACGGCCTGTTGTGTTTAGTCCTGGTCCTTGCCTTGGAATGTTTTCTGGGGCCTTAGGGAGAAGGGTCACCATAGAGGGCACTACGGTCCGTAGTGCTCACAATGATACATGGTCCCTTGCCGTAGTCTCTTCCTTACAGAGTTGGGTTTTTGAACTGCCACCATGGTGGCTCACCATGAGGCATAGTGCATATCACGGCTCGTGATGGCCTTCCATGATCATTTCCTGGTGCCATTTTCTACATTTTTTTAGGATTTCATCCTTTGTTCCTCATTTTAGGACTTTCCAAATTTTCGGGGTCTTACAATATCTCCCACTTGGGAACATTCGTTCTTGAATGAGAACCATTAGCATAGAAAAGGACATGTCATGAGGAATAGCAAGCCAACATGAATACAATGACACTTTGAAATGCATAAAACATGAGATCTTTAAACTTATCATAAAACATGGATTTAGACTCATTTCTGTCACGACCAACCCCATAGGCCATGACTAGGGTCCGACCTGGACCCCCGTATACCTACCTATCAGTTGTATCCATACTGAACTATGAACAAGGTGATACTACTCGCCCAAAAAACTCCAATGAGTTAAAACGTTTTCATGCATGTGTGACCTCTTTCACTCGCTTCATAGTACATAAGGGCATGCAAGCCGACAAGGCTGCTGTAACATAACTATATTCACAAAATGCCGTATAGGCACAATCGAAACGAACTCACAAATATCCTACATCCATATATCTACAGACCTCTAGGAATAGTAACAGCAACATATGGTGGGACAGGGCCCCCGCCGTACCCCTGCATGTATAAATATATACATTAAGTGACTAGTATCAAAAATTAGGCTCCAGAATAGTGAAGCACTTTCGACATAGCTGAGAGGAACTCTTAAGCTGATGGATCTCCAGAATGAACATCTATACTTGCGGGTATGAAACGCAGCCCCTCGGGGAACGGGGGATTAGTATGATATATGTACTGAGTATATAAAGCATAATACATCGTAACTGAGACCATAACTGAAATAGAGATGCAAGGGACAAGTATAACAACTTAACGAATTACTGTACCTGTACCTTAGGACACGTAAATCATACACATCATCATATACTGTGCCCGACCCTCTAGTGAACTCGGTGTCATAATCACTTTCTCATATTCACATATCATCATATCATCATACATTTCATTTCATCATATCATCATATACGGTATTATATCATCATATACGGTACAATCTTATTATGTAGGTCATCGTATTACATCTGGTTCACTATAGGGATCGGGGTCGCAAATGTATCACTCTAATCTCACATGCATGCCTACATAAAGTATCCAGCCCCTTTAGTGAGGGACTCGGTGAATAGAGTGATATATGTCTATAGCGTACCATCATAATATACATACTGTATTCGGCCCTTTAAGGAGGGACTCGGTATTCCTTCCTTATTTCGCCATATATACCATCATATTACAGCCGGCTCGAGACTCGATGAATAATCGTATCGTCATAACATATAATATATATCACACCTCACGTACAGAATCATCTCCTCATGCGTGGAAATGTATAAATCCAGCCCGGGACATGGTGAAAGAAATAGTAAAACTGTGCACGATAACTATTCCCGGCCCATCATGGGACGCGGTGAAGGATAGGTTATAGTATGCATGAGTAGAGTAGTGGGAAACCATATGCAACTAAGTCATTATCTAAGACTCGATGAAATAGTCAAGTAATCCATCACCTGAAGACTAGGGGAGTAATTATCAGAGGTACCCCTTTAGATGTCATTAGGGCTTACATCAGTTGGGGCTTTAGGGATCACAGACATGCATCAAGATAATGCCACACAATTTATGCAATTAGAAATATAGTTTATGCAATTAGAAACACAATTTATCTAGTCAAAGACTCAACTTATGCAATCGGACGCATTTATCATTTCAGAGCCTTTAAAAAGAAGGCTGGTACCTCCACTTACTATTCATTATATAGCAGGCTCGAGAATAGTGGTTTGACTACTTTCAGACTTTTAATGGTCAGAAGTGACTACAAGTCATGAGTTATACTCAGAGCTCATGATTGGAATTTCCTCTAAACCTATATCATATATCATTTCACTTAACATTAAGCCATTCCAAAGGAAAGAAGAGATGGGCTTTACATGTACTAGTTTTCATCACATAGAAGACTTAAAGGCAGTAACTCAGCTATTGCAGAAGTTCTAATATCAAGAAGTAAACAAGAGTCTCGACTCATACTCAGGGCATTACGAATGGATTAAATCCCAAATATCATATACATATCATTCATAACTTACCTCTAAGACATTCCCAAAGAAAAGAAGAATAGCTCTACATACTTATTCCAAAAAATGCCAAAAGAAAGCTTCACATACCTTGTTTGAATTATTCCTTATCCTGTTTGCCTCGTCGTCCTTTGAACCTATTCAACATGAAAGTAATATAAATATCAATCCCTTTTAACTTTCCAGCACCCTAGGTTACACCTTAGTATTAATGGAATCTATTTCCTTAGTCGTTTCCCCGACTAGTTCTGTTATTCGCTAAGGCGTCGATGAAAATTGGGTAGCACCTCCCCTATAATGTGCCCTATCTAAATTTCCAATTAGATCCCTAAGACCTACAGCCAACCAAAAACAACAACCTGCAGCAATTCACACAAACAATATACAACATAAACTCCAAACGACTTACTCAAAAATACGATATCACAATAGGGCATCTAGCCTTTATTTTGTAAACCCTTTAACTATACAAAATGAGGGGTCATGTGGCTTAAAACAGCAGCACCCTAACCCATATTAGAACATATTTAGGCCCTGTAACAACACATCACACCATACAAACCCC
Source organism: Solanum dulcamara (assembly GCF_947179165.1). Lineage (NCBI taxonomy): Eukaryota > Viridiplantae > Streptophyta > Magnoliopsida > Solanales > Solanaceae > Solanum > Solanum dulcamara. Next base: position 32,395,793 of record NC_077241.1, on the reverse strand, counting down.
AAACAACTCACTCAAAACTATCAAAACGTAAATTCTGGACAGCTTACTATTTTACCTTGTCGCTTCGTTTTGAAGGGGTAATTGAGGGAAAAATGATTTATGTCCTCCATGAAAGTTATATACATGTGTCTTAGGGTCGTATAAAATTTCTAATCACCCCTACATAAATTCTGTACAAAACGATATGCCCAAAACACCAACAGCAGTCCGTGTAAGATTTCCAAAACCAAAATCTGGGCAGTACCTCCTCTACACTTCATCACCATTTTTCGAGAAGATAAAGCAAAACTGGATTTTAAAGGCTACATGAAAGTTATATACCTATGAAATACTTTTCCAAAATATATTTAATCACCCTAAACTAAGCTGTACACAAGAAGTTATACCAATATTACTAACAACTGTCTCTTCCAAAAACGGGTTTGTTAACTAGTTTTTAACGTTTTCTCTCTTCTTTTTCTTCCACATTTCCAATTGTAAAGCTGAAGTTTTGGTTCAATAAACATCATAAAACACATATATACATATCCACGTACTTAGGGAACACCGTGGATAATTAATTCACAGAAGAAAAGGGAAGAACTTACCTTAATTTCTTCCAATTTGTGGTTGCCGTTGTGTACTCTCTTTCTCTCACGTTTCTCTCTATACTTTGGCTGATTTTTGGACTTCAAATGACTTAAGAGTCACTAACATACATATATATGGTCCCTTAGGAAGTGAAACATGTCATCCCCTAAGGGTGACACGTGTCAAGCCCTTATTGGGCCACCTCAGCCATGCGGCCAATGGGGTGCTGCCACATGGCAGTGGGGTATACCTCCACCAAGTAGGTGGGTCACCTAATTGACCCCAAGCAAGTGGGTCACCTTCTTGCTTAAGGTGCTACCACGTGTCACCCTCCTGAGCTGCCACGTCATCATTTGTTTCCCTCCCTCGTGGATTCGTAATCTCGTCTTACTTTAAGAGCCTATGTAATCCATGTTTTGCAAGCTTGGTACGTACTCCAATAGATTAGATATGTAATACTTCCAAGTTAGTAGCTTACGTAGGTGAATCGAGTCCTACGACTCATTACTTGGCCTCCAATTCCTTTTGGATTCTTATGACTCCATTTCCAACCTTCCTTCTCACGAGGTATCACAATCTTCTTTCCTTAGAGTTGTTTGGTGTGTGTGGATAGTAAGGGTCTCATGGCTATTTTCAATATGATTAGGAACATATATCAAGGTTCAACAGTGCAGGGTATAACAATTTCATGAATATGCATGCATATGAGGACTTAAGAAAAAATGAAACATATGAGTCTCAAATATTTGAACATGAATCACATAGTACCTTAGGCTTGAGTAGAGTGAAACAGATGAGGGTACCACTTTATCATAATCACTTTCTCTTTAGAACTTTCAACTTGTTGATTCCTCCAAAGAACTTTAACGAATGCAACTTCCTTGTTCCTCAATATCTTGACTTGCCAGTTCAATATTTCAATCGAAACTTCCTCATAGGTCAAGTTTTCTTCAAAATTCACTACTTCCAAAGGCACAATGGGATTAGGATCACCAACACCTTTCCTCAACATAGACACATGAAATACTAGATGAACCATAGTCATTTCCAAAGGCAACTCCAACTCATAAGCAACTTTTCCAACGCGTCTCAAAACTCTATAAGGCCCTACATACCTAGAGTTCAATTTCCCTTTCTTACCAAACCAAATTACACCCTTCATGAGTGAAACCTTCAAGTATATCCAATCATCCACATTGAACTCAAAATCTCTTCTCCTTGTATTAGAATAGGACTTTTGACGATTTTGAGCCATTTTCAACCTTTCTGTAATGACTTTCACCTTCTCCAAAGCACCAAGAACCAAATCGGGACCCAACTAGGTCATCTCACCTACTTGAAACCAACCAATAAGAGACCTACATCATCTCCCATACAAAGACTCTAATGGTGCCATATCAATGCTTGAGTGGTAGCTATTGTTGTAGGCGAATTCCATGAGTGGTGGATGATTGTAACATCCCTCAAAATGCTCACAAGTGCCTTAAGAATCCTTGGGAATAGGCCACTCATGTAATGCATTATACTTAATTATTTTGGAAAATCTGAGTTCGAAATATCGATCAGGGGGTCAAAACTTGTAGGAAAATAGTCTCAATGGATTTTTAGGACCCATAGATCGAAAGACAGATTTCTCAAAGAATTGTGTAAACTAGTAAGTTCCGCAACAAGTCCTCATCATGGACTTCAAATCAATTGATTATGCATTCATATCTTACCCTAATTTCAAGTATTAGCTATGATTATGAATTTTCAAGTATGAATTATGATTATGTATTTCAATTATGATCATGGACTATAAGTATGTTTTGATCAATGATTTTCATGCAAACCATGAAAAGGTGAATTAGGGCTCAATGTGGTGCCTTAAGACCTAACAATATGAATTATGCAAATATGATTGTAATGATGAAAGGGAAATTCTCACATTACAAGAATATTATGAAAATGAGCTACTCTATGATTTCAAACCTATGATCATGAATATAATACATAAAATTATAATTTTATGTCATGTATGTATTCCATGAGATTTGACTTATCACCGAGTGGACTTGAGATAGGGGCCCTACCAAAAGCCTTAGTAGCAGCCTCATGTCCCAAAAACTACGTGCCACCGTAGGTTTCCTTTATGGCCTAGCTATTGGATCCACATATAGCGTATGTATGACCCGCCTAGCGGGGTAGAGTCTACCTTGGCAAGTAGATTCCCCTTTCCTCCGATGTAGGGGCAACATTGGGATTCCATGGTATAGCTTGCATGGTCTTATTGTCGGTTATGGTTCCTATCCCACATATGTATGGTGCTTTTTATATTTTAAATGACTAATCCTATCTTTTACTTTATATGATACTCTTATGGTTTATTATGCATTGATCCTTCTTAAAGACTACTTATGATTTTTACTACTTCTCCTATCATGCTATTTAAAATGGTCATTTGTACAAACATGGTTTTCTATGTATTGTATTGCCTACATACTTAATACATTCCAACGTACTAATTATACTTTTTGCCTACATTGTCTCATAATGTAGGGGTTGAGGTTGAAGATCATATTCGTCCATGTGGCTAGTTAAGCTTTTCTATCCGGCGGTGTTTATGGTGAGTCCTCATTTATTGGGGACTAGTCATCGAGTTGGTTAATATTTTCAAAGACCTTTGTTATATTTCATATTGAGGGTGAGATAGGAACATGTATTAGTGTCACGACCCAATCCTGTAGGCCGTGACGGGTTCCCGAACTGGGCACTCGCGGATATCCCTACTATCTATAAGTAAATCTATCCCCTGCTTAAGTTATAGCACGTCAACAGGCAGGATAACATATAAGCCGACGAGGCTTATCATAGGAACCACTATACATACATGAATATACCACCCATACACAACCCACATACATGTCCATAGGCCTCTTAGAGTAAGAACAGTAACATAAGGCGGGATAGGGCCCCCGTTGTACCCATGAAAAAATAAATATATACATCGAGGTTTAATACCAAAACTAGGCTCCAACACAATGAAGTGCTTCTGAACTGCTGAGTGAAACTCCTACGCTAACGGATCCCCAAAGTGTGTATCTGTACCTGCGGGCATGTAACGTACCCCTTAAGAAAGGGGGTCAGTATGAACAATATACTGAGTATGTAAAGTATGGACTGCAATAAGTAAAGCCATTACCAGAATAGAAGGTGCAAAAATGAGTAAAATATCAAGAGTATCAAAATTCTTTTCATAACCACATATAATGTATGCAGAAAAACATATGCCATATCCGGCCCCATTATGGGACCCAATGAACAAATCGTGGTCGCTGCCCCATCACTGGTGCCATAACACATCATAACTCTAGAATAGGGAATATCTCTGTAATAAATCATATCATATCAGATGGTCATATCAGATATATGTACATGGTACATCATAACTCTACAAATCAAACCCATGTATAGGGCATATCTACCCCCTCACGTCGGAGCACAGTAAATAATGTAGAAAAGTATGCAGGATAACAAAACCTGACTCGAGCTCAGTGAAGAAAGCATTGAGGCATCCACGAGTGGAGTAGTGAGAAACTAAATGCACTTTAAATCATGTTTGAGATTCGATGGAGTTAACAAAATGAACTATTATTAAAAAATCAAGACAAGAGTCGTATCAAGTACCTTTTGAATATCACTATGAGTTATATCAAAATAGAACTTTTGGAATCATATACACGTATCTAGACATGATAAAATATCCTTTGGAAAATCAAGAAGTTGGCCATCCTAGCGGCTCTACGAATAGGAACTTCCTTGGAATCATATAAAAGTCATATACTTGTTTCATGAAAACCATGCCAAAAAGGAAGATTAGCTTTATATACTTATGTCAAAATATGCCAAGAGAAAGAATAAGCTTTACATACTTATGCCAAAGACAAGCCAAAAGAAGGAATGGTTAGCTTTACATACTTATGCCAAAGACATGCCAAAAGAAGGAATGGTTGGCTTTACATACCTCTTACGAATTACTCCTAATACGTTTGCCTCATCCTCTCTTGAACCTATTTAACATGAGAGTAATACTATGGTTAATGAACTTTCACTTTCTAATTCCAAATCTACAACCAAGTCTCCATAGTGGTCATTTCCTTATCCATTTCCCTCGACTAGTTCATTACTAGTTCCTAAGTTACCGAAAATCGAGCAGCATCTCCTCTATAACTTCAACATCCCCAAGATTTCAATTCGGCCACCATGTCAAAAACCATACCAAAAACAACAAACATCAGCATATATACAAGTAAATTACTTCAACATTACTCAATACAACTCCAAACCACTAGCTCAAAACTACGATATCAAATTTGAGTTTTTATATCTTTATTTCGCAAAATATTTAACCATACCAAACGGAGGATTGTGTGGATGAAACTAGAAAAAACCAAACCCTTTTTAAAACACTTTAAATACCTGCAACACGCAACACAACCAGCTGCACCCGCATTACCACAACGACAACCCACTACTCGACTTCGATTGAGCTATAACCACTTCAATTTAGTTTGTTTCTAACGTCAATCATCCTTATGAAATTTTTCCACTTAAAAACTTATTTAATACATGTAATATACCTCATATCAACATCATAAACTCCAATTTCAAAGAGAAAAATTTACCTTACCCGAAACTCGCCAAAACTTGCTGGAACTCGCCTCGGAATTTCTTTTAGCGTAGCTGAAACTTCGGGGCTGTTTGTTAAAGTTTTGGGGATGATATAAAACATAAATTTATATTAATAACACCTTCATACTTCTTGGTATATCCCATATAATTAATTCATGGAATAGAATTGGAGAACTTATCTTTTTATCCTCCCAAAACCGTAGCTCTTTCTTCTCTCTAGCTTAAGTTTCTCTTCTCTTCTTTTTTTCTAGAACTTTCTTGGAGATAAGATGACTTATAGGATAAAGATGAACTTAAAGTCATAAATTATATATATATATATATATATATATATATATATATAGGCCACTTTAGGAGGGGACACATGTCATCCCCTAAGTGGTGATATGTGTCAAGCCCTAAGTGGTGACATGTGTCAAGCCCTCATTGGGCCAACACATCCCTTCCTCCAATCATGGGCTGCCACATGGTATGTGGGTTCCACCACTCTTGCTCTAGCTACTGCCATGTGGCACTCTCTCATGCTGCCACATGTCACTCTCTCATGCTGCCATATGGCACTCTTTTTTTCCCCTCATGGGTTCGTAATCTTGTCTTACTTTACGAACCTATGTAATACTTGCTACGTAAGCTTAGTATGTACTCAAATAGCTTAAGTATGTAAGATTTCCAAGTTGGTAGCTTACGTAAATAAGTCGAGTCCTATAACTCATTATTCGCTCTCCAACTTCTTCTGGATTCTTATAACTCTATTTCCAATCTTCTCTACTATGGGGTATCACATTCTCTTTTTCTTAGAGTTGTTTGATAGAATTATAGATTACCGGATCACATGGTAACTCTTAAGAAGCTTAAGAGTTCTTAAGAAGTCTTAAGAAGCTTGTAGAAGCTTTAAGAAACTTTAGGAAACTTAAGAGGCTTACGATCCTTCCAAGGAACTTAAGAGCCTTTCAAAAGACTTAAGAACACGTTCCAAGGTACAAAAGTATGGGGTGTAACACTTATCCCCCACCTATATTCATGAGTAGAGGCATCTAGCCGGATAAATGTTTTGAGCTTATATTGTCATGTGTCGTTCTTAAATTTCTATTCATAATTTAGACTCTCTTATGATGTTTTTGCTTTTATTTTACCTTGTGTATGCTTATGATATGTACAAGAGGCTTGGTTGGAGCCCTTCAGAGTTTCGATTGCCATGTTACGACTAGGCCCTAGGTTGGATCGTGACAATGATCATCCTAACTTCCCTTAAACTCCAACACACAAGCCCTTAACATATCTTCTTGTGTTTGAATTGTCCATTTAGCTTGCCTATCAGTTTAAGGATTGAATGTGATGCTTAGCTTCACCTTGGTACCAATACCCCTTTGTAATGATCTCCAAAAATGAGAAATGAATTGGGTACCCTGATCCAAAATAATTGACTAAGGCACACTATGCAACTTCACCAACTCCCAAATATATGACTTAGCATAATCTTCAATACTACAAGATGTCTTGACCGATAGGAAGTGGCCGACTTTTTCATTCTATCAACAATCACCCAAATTGAATCATGATGCTTCCGAGTACGAGGCAAACCCACTACAAAATACATATTCACATCCTTCCACTTCCAAATGGGAATTTCTATGTCTTGGTCTAGGCCACCCGGCCTTTGATGTTCTACGTTAACTTGTTGGCAATTCGAACATTCAGCTACAAACCTTGTTATGTCTTTTTTCATGCCACCCCACCAATAAAGCTCTTTTAATTGTTGGTACATTTTTGTCGATCCGATATGAATAGAGTATGAAGAATTATGAGCCTCCTTTAAGATCAAAACCCTTAGGCCATCCACATCTGGAACACATAACCGGCCTTGATAATGAAATACCCCATCTCCCCTTATGAAAAGACTTCTAGTTTCTTTTTTTTTACTAACCTCTTTAACTCTACTAATTTTGGGTCAAGGTCTTGTTTTGACTTAACATCCACCACAAAAAATGATTTGGACCTGTTATGAACAACCATACCACCATCATCAGAACCTCTCAACTTCACTCCTAATCTAGCTAACTGGTGAACATCCTTTACCAATTCCCTCTTTCCTTCATCAACATGAGCCACACTCCCCATAGACACTCTACTAACTACATCGACAACCACATTGGCTTTACCCGAATGATAATGCACACTCATGTCATATTCCATGAGGAGTTATAGACAACTCCTTTGCCTTAGATTGAGTTCCTTTGGAGTAAACACATATTGGAGAATTTTTTGATCGGTAAACACATCCACATTTACCCCATAGAGGTAGTGCCGCCAAATATTTAAAGCAAACACAATGGCCACTAACTCAATGTCATGGAGGGTAGTTACGCTCATGCACTTTCAATTTTCTTAAAGCATAGGCGATAACCTTACTGTTTTGTATCAATACAAAAAATCAAACCAATCTTTGAAGCATCAAAATACACCACAAAACTTTCTAAGCCTTCCGATAGAGTCAAAATAGGAGCGTTGGTAAGTCGATCTTTCAAAGTTTGGAAACTCTTTTCACACTCATCCGTCCATAGGAACTCTGCCTTCTTTTGACTCAACTTCGTCATAAGAGATCAGATAGTAGAGAACCCTTCAACGAACCTTTTATAGTATCCGGCTAGACCCAAGAAGCTCCTAATATTTGATGGAGACAATGCTCTAGGCCCCACTTTCTTTTGATCAACCTTGATCCCATCACCAGATACTATGCGACCAAGCAATTCCACCTCTTTCTATCAAAATTCACACTTTCTAAATTTTGCAAATAATTGCCTATCCCTCATATTTTGAAGCACAACCCTCAAATGATCCTTATGATCTTCCTTACTCCAAGATATCAAGATTTCATCGATGAAGACCACTACAAAAGCATTAAGGTAGGACTCTAACACCCTATTCATTAGATCTATGAGCACCGCCAGTGTATTCGTCAATAAAAATGACATTACTACAAACTCAAAGTGACCATATCTTGTTTAAAATACCATCTTGGGAATATCACACTCCCTTACCCTCAGTTGATGATATCCTGACTAAAGTTTAATCGTAGAGAAATGACTTTCTCCTTGCAATTGATCAAACAAATCATCTATCCTAGGGATCAAATATTTGTTCTTAATGGTCACCTTCTTCAATTTCTAGTAGTCTATGCGAATTCGAAGTGACCTATCTTTCTTTCTTACAAATAATACGGGAGCACCCCATGGTGAAATACTTAGCCTAATGAATCCTTTCTCCAACAAGTCTTTCAATTGTTTATTTATCTCTTTTAATTCTACTGGGGCCATTTGGTAAGGAAGAATAGAGATAGTTGGGTATCGGGGAGAATATCGATACCAAAATCAACTTCCCTTTTGAGAGGGACACCGAAAGGTCATCAGGAAAGGCATCAAGAAACTCATTGACTATATGGACTGAATCAAGAGAAGGAATTTTAGAGTCAACATCCCTAACCCTTACAATATGGTAAATGCAACCCTTAGCAATCAAGTTTAGGGCCTTAAGACAAGAAATGAACCCGCCCTTCACTATGGAATCATGACCCTTTCATTCAAGAATAGACTCATTTGGAAATTGAAACTTGACTCGATGAGTTCTACAATCTATAGAGGCATAAGATGCATGGAACCAATCCAACCCAAGAATAACGTCAAAATCTACCATGTCAAGCTCAATGAGATCACAAGGAATAACTTTATGCAAGATAGACAAAGGACAACCCTTATACACCTTTTTAGCGACAACCAACTCACCAATGGTGGTAGACACCAAATAGGGCTCTATTAATATTTCGAAAAACACATCAAAACTATTTGCAAGGAATGGAGTAAGAAAGGAAAAATTTTCACCCAAATTTCATAATATATACACATTAAAAGCAAAGACTTTAAACATACCAGTAACCACATTAGGTGCTTCCTCAACCTCTTGTTTCCTATGTAAAGTGTAAAAGTAGTTTGTACGTTGGCCACCTCCTTGAACTTCTTGACCATGAGAAATTTGACCTTGAGGCCTACCACCACTACCTCTACAATCTCTAGCATGGTAGCCCGACTTTCCATATTGAAGCATGCATTGGAGCTGGCTAAGAACTCACCTTTGTGAGTCCTTACGCACTTGTTTCATGCGGGGAAAGCTTGACCACCAACATTCCCTCTTGGGACCATAGGGTTAGCACCCTTGTCCTTGTTGAACCTTGGAGAAGTATTAGTGGAACCTTATCCCATAAATTGTTGCCCACCTTGGCCCTATCCACTATCATCATAACCGAACCTTTGAGGATTTAACCCACTACCATCAACTCTAGCTTTCTTGAACACCCTCTTGACCTATCCCTCAACTTCTCTTCCTCAATTTATTCTACATATGTCATAATTCAGGAGATGTCCATCTCTTTGACCAATGTGGCCATCTTGCACACTTTGGATACCAAATTAGAAACATCAGAATGAACTTGCTCATCTTTTCCCTTGGATCGGAGACCATGAAAGGAGCATACTTAGACAATTTAGTGAACTTGAGGGCATATTCCTTCACACTAATGCCCCCTTGGCAAAGATTGATAACTATTGGATCTTTGCATCCCTTATCTCCAAAGGAAAGAAGCATACTAGAAAGATACCTTTGAACTCTTCCCATTCGATAGGCTCCATATATTCACCTTTCTCGATGACCCATTGATCATTACAAACCCTTGACACGCCTTTGAGTTGATAGGCCACTAGCTCTACCTTTTTATGTGGAGGCACACCTATGATGGCCACAATCCGATTGACCTCTTCCATGAATTCCTCTGAGTCCTCATCTACCTTAGAATCATTAAAATCGAGCGTATTCATTTTCTTGAAGTTCCAAATCCTAGAAGCCAGAGTAGGCACTTGAGTAGGAGGAGCAATGCCTTGGTTATTTTGGTTATCTACGGTTTGAGCCAATAATGTGATGATATTCAAAAATTCTGCATGGGTTACTTCCTTCTTATGATGTGGAGCTTTGGGAACCGAAAGAGCTTGGTCCTCATCATCAACCCTTTCTCTTGGTGGAGGTACTCATCTTGGAGGAATGATCTAGAAGATACAAAATAATGAGTTAGTTAAAGGAAGTCTTAGGATACTCTAGGGCATGATATGAATTTGAAAGAAGTGAAAACTTTCCTAAACATCCCATAGCATCCTATTCATAGTTATAACTCACTTCACAATCATAAAAAAGACCATATTCGACGTGGTATGTTGGACTCCGAGTACCACTCAAAACCTTAAGTTTTGATACCATGTTTATCATGATCCGAGCCTAGAGACTAGATGTGATATGATGAATGAGACACTCGAAGGTACCTCACCCAAGCCTCTTAGCATTAATTTATCTTTTCATAGTTAATGACATTTAATAACAAGTAGAAATAAATGAAGTAATGGGACTAAGAAAATAACCATAGAATAAGAGTCGCCAACGGCTTTGAATCATCAGACATTTATGTCCAAGCATACCTCTACATATAGACGTGGCAAGGGATAAGACATGTCCCTAGCTCACCCTTATAATGAAGTGTCAAAGTACCAAAAGGTAACCAAAAGTCTATGCATATCATAAGCTAGAAAAGGAATAGGATGTTGTTCTTGAAACATGATAACTCACCAACGATGTATCCTTCAATGAATCAACTAGCCACGTGAAGGTGAATGTGGAGCAATGCTAGTCCCTATATGGGGATATCATATAGGAAAAAGAGTATATGTTAGTACTTTGAATGTACTAAGTATGTGAAAAATATATTATAATGAAAAACATCAAGACATTTATAAGAAAAGTACATAGATGAGTACATGCATGAATAATCAAGTGATGAGCATTTAAAATATTCATTTGTAGAAAGATGACTATAACCGATATTTAAAACTATGCAAGCTATTACATGAAATCCAACATAACCCCATATGTTGGCGTGAGGAGACTACTTTCTGGGTATAGCTTTATCAAAGTCATTCATTTCTTTTACTTTAACATTAAGGGCTATTTGTGGATCCACTATCCTAATCCTATAAGAGCCCCTACGTTGGCACATAGTTAATGAGACAAATGGTTGCTACTAGGATTCCCTTACCAAATACCACCTCAATGCCCCATTCAGTGCTAAGTCAATTGCACGAAATAGTTCATATAATAAGAACATAATCATTTACATAGCTTTAGGTCATCAAAACAACATTCAGTAGAATAGCTCATTAAAGCCTTTATTGATTCAAATATGTGAGAATTTTCCTTATCACATATAGAATCCATTCTTCATCTAAGAAGCCCTTTCGTCATCATTCAATCATTCATGTATTTCATAAGACTCTCTTTATCATAAACATTCTTTCATAAATAGTCATTTTGGTGTCAAGATTTCAATTCAAATTCATTGCAACATAATAAAACTAGGTGGGCTCATGTTATTCAACCTTCAAATCATTTAAAACAATTCTGGCATGCATGAGAGTAATGGAAGTGCATCAATTAAATCATCTTAAAACAACCCACCAATGTAGTTTAAAACTAACCATTAATTTCATGTAAAGAAGTATCAATATAAGTTGACAAATATATACACCTTAGGGAATGAAACCCTAATGCAAGCTTGAAAATAATGGAGAATTGATCTTCTTGGAATGAAACCCTAGCTTTCTTGATGAAGAGAAAGACTTGAGAGAAATTTGAGAGGTTAGGGTTTGAGTCTTATAACTTTGAGGGAGAATAATAAACTTGGGAGGGCTTAGGATCATTTAGATAGGGTGAATTCAGTCATCAAAATCACCTAACTTTGTTTATAAAACACTGGAAAAGACCACAATACCCCTTTTAAATATGACCTCACTGGGCCTCATGGAGGACCCACCACAGACGTGGTGTATGGTTAATGACTTGGGGAAATATTTTGAGGGTTTATAGGAAAGTATCTGAACTTTCTCCACGGAGACCTTCACGGTCCGTGGAGGGAATCACAGCCCGTAAAACGTGGCTGTGGTGCAGGACTTGTAGGAGTGACTATAATGGAACACACCACAGTCATTTAAAATCTTCACGGCCCATAGTGGTCACTCGTGGTCCTTGCCTTGGAATGTTTCTTGGGGCCTTAGGGAGAGGGTTCACCACGGAGGGCACTACCGTCTGTTATGCTCACCATAGTTTGTGGTCCCTTGCTGTGGTCCCTTTCCTATAGGGTTGGGTTTCTAAAATGCTACCACAGTGGCTCACCATGAGGTATGATGCATACCACGGGCCATGATGACCTTCCGTGGTCATCACTTGGTGCCATTTTTTGCATTTTTTCTGGAATTTCATTCTTTGTTCCTCATTTTAGGACTTTCCAAATTTTTGGAGTCTTATATTAGTACTCTCTGAGTTCTTGTAGGAATGATCTCAGATGATTTACATGTTCTACAACATCACGTGAATATATCAAGATATCATCTATAAATACTATCACGTATAAGTAAATAAAGGGTTTTAAAACCCTATTCATCATATCCATGAAGGATGCAGGGGCATTCGTTAGTCCAAATAACATAATAAGGAACTCAAAGTGCCCATATCTTATTCGAAAGGCTGTTTTGGGAATATCTACTTCCTGAATCTTTAGTTGATGATATACGAATCTTATGTCAATCTTTGGAAAGCATTTAGCTTCTTGCAATTGATCAAATAAATCATATATCCTTGGAAAGGGGTGTTTGTTCTTTATCATCACTTTATTTAGTTGCCTATAATCTATACATATTTACATAGTTCCATCCTTTTTGCGTACAAAGAGTACTACACCTGTAAGACCCCAGAAGTTGGAAAGTTAAAATAGGGGAAAACTCAACAACATTTGGACTGTCTTCAAGTTGATGACTCAACCTATGAGTCGTAGGTACTTCTATGAGTCATACGACTAACTTATAGAGGTGGTATTAAGGTTGGAAATAGAATCAAAATAAAGTGAGTGTCTATGAGTCAAGATGATGACTCGTAGATAGAATTATGAATCATAAAAGGGCCTTATAATGAAACCTCAGAGACTTAGAAAATTACAGGTTTCCAAGACCTGCAGGACGAATGGGTCTATGACCCGTAATAACTTTGACGATTAGTAAAAATGATTCGTAAGAAAATATTAGAGGATCAAATATCAGGGCTTTATCGGACCCTACATGACGACTCAAGTTGACGAATTATAGGAGTTTGTACGACTCGTAGAAACCAAATTATAAAGTCCAGTCTAGGGTCTTCCGACCTGAGTTAATGAGGTGTATTTTGGACATCTCCCACTATCCTAACTCCTAAACTACATTATTTTGGTCCTATTTTCTAATCCTATAAATGTCCCAACCTTTCATAATTCACCCTATTCCAAATCATTTTTCCAAAATTTGTCTAAGGCAAAAGGATTATTCTCTCAAGGTCTTCTTCCACACTCAAGCTAGGGTTTCTAGCTCAATAAGATTTCTCTACAAATTATGAGTTGATCTCCTCAAGGTATGTGGGGATTGATCAATGTTTTCCTTTTACCCATGGAGTCCCAAGATTTTCCTCAAAAATCTCAGATTTTATTAGTTTCTAACCCTAGTTTTGATGAATTGCATTGGGTTGTTTCAATTTTGGTTTTAATGATCATTATAAGCATGTTTATACACCAATTCCAAGATTTCAAGTTGAATTATGAATGCCCATGCATAATGTTATTTCCAATTGTGATTTTTATGAACTATGATTAGTTTCAAAAGGGTTCTGTTTTTTAATGACGGCTTTATAAATTATTTTTAAGACTTGTAAAAGTTTGATAAACATTATAAATGATTATTTTAAGGATTTTTCTATAAATTTTCTACATTGATCTTTAAGGTTATGATATGAATTATGGATATGTTCAATGTTTCTTCAAATTGATGTCATCTTCATGAAATATATGTTGGTTGATATAAAGTTTATGGTTATGTATTTTTTTCATCAAATTCCATGATGTCAAGTCAAATTTATTATGTATGCATGCTTCACCTGAGTTACACGTATAAGCTATGATCCACAGTTCAAAGTTACATTCAATGAAAGCTTTATGAATATTTGACAAGGTCAATGAATGAGTTTAAATATGATTTATGTAAAGGAGGTTATGAATGATATTTTTATGATGTTTCAAGATAGTTAATGATAGGGTGATTTATGTCCCCAAAGACACGGGAGTCCGAAGTTGATATGATGTCACGTTATCCTCACCTCTTTTCTTCCATTCCAATTTGAGGTATTAAGTTCCTTTAGGATCACTTCTTAGAAATCATGCATTTTATTCATTCATATATTTTCATATGCATGCATGTTCATGAAGTGAGTTTTAAGTCATGTTGTAGCTTGGGATTGAATATTCCATGTATTATGCATTTTACTATGTATAGCATTCATATTGGGATGTTGCATCTCTCTTCCTACTCCTTTCATGTTAGTTGAGTCCAATTCAAGGATGAATATTCCCAAAGGGGATACATTATAAGAACCCAAAAGTTTGACAATCAGAGCATTGAAACAACATAAGGAAAACTCAAAATTTGGTAGCTGAGGCTCGCAAAAAATTGCTTGGTGTAAGACCCTGAAAGTTGAAAAGAATGAAGGAAAATTTTAAGAAAAGGGACTGTCCCAAAAGTTTACGACTTGGACTACGAGTCGTAGGGATTTTTATGAGTTGTAGGAGTGGCTCGTAGGAATGACTTTGAGGTTGGGTAAAATTTCCAAGTTCTTAAGAGAGTTTACGAGTCAAGGTATGACTCATAGAGAAGATTACAAATCATAGGAGTAAGTCGTAGAATCACTGGGTTTGGTGAAATAGTGAGTCTTAGTACTTTTGGAATGAATCAAAATAAATGGTCGTAGAATGGATGAAAATTCATAATTTGGACTCGTAGAAGAGGTCTTGATATTTTAAATTTGGGCTTAGTGTGGATTGAGTCTATGAGCCTAGTTGACGATTCGTAGAAGCTTTGAAGAATTGTATGTGGACTCCTAGGATAGGTCTGGAGGCCTTAGTTTTGACCAATCATCAGTGGGAGTTGACAAGTCACTTGTACGGCTAGTAGAAATGAGTTGTAAAGGAGAATCAGAGGCTTAGATCTCAGGGCTTTATCAGACCCTACAAGACGACTCAAGTTGATGAGTCGTAGGGGCCTTGAAGACTCACAAACCTGAGTCGTAGAGGCCAAGGTTGTTTTTCCATTAGCTCTATTTTGGTGCCTCACTTTGTCGACTCTTGTTGATGACTCGTAAATCTTTCTACGACTCATAGACTCCCAGTCGTAGGGTCTTCAGGAACTGAGTTCATTAGGGGTATTTTGGACATATCTTATTCTCCTAACTCTTAAACTATATAGTTTGATCCTATTTTATAAGACTATATATTCCCAACCCTTCAAGGATGAATTCATTACTGTTAATTCACTCACAAGCAATAATTCTTTCTCTAGAATTTCTCTCAAAGATTCTCTTTTTTATCCAAAGGCAAGGCTAGGATTTCAAGGTTTTAAGTCCTCCAAGTATCTATTGATAAGATTACATTAGATATTTGTTCACCAAGGTATGTAGGGATTGATCCATGTGATCCTTTCACCCATGGAGTCCCAAGATATTTCTAAAAAATCTCCTTAGATTTTATTGGTTTCTAACCCTAGTTTTGATGAATTGCATCGAGCTATATTAATTTTGTTTTTAACTATTATCAATGATAATTATAAGCATGACTGTAAATTTATTACATGATTTCAAGTTAGATTATTAATGTCCATGCATAATGCTATTTTAAATGGCAATTTTCATGAATTATGATTAGTTTCAAAGGGTTTTTCAATGAAGGCTTTTATAAATGATGATTGAGGCATACTGAATAAAGTTTGGTGAAGATTATAAATGATGATTTCAATGAGTTTTCTATAAATCTCCTACATTGATATTTAGGGTTACGATATTAATTATGGGTACATTCATTGTTGCTTCAAATTGATGTTATTTTCATGAATTATGTATGAGTTGATATATATAATATGGTCATGCATGTTTTCCATTAAATTCCACAATGTCAAGTCAAATTGATCATGTATGCATGCTTCACCTAAGTTACAAGTATAAGCTATGATCTTGAGCTCCAAGTTATATTCAATGAAAGCTTTATGAATGCTTGACAAGGTCTACGAATGAGTTTAAATGTCTTTTTGTAAAAAAGTTTTATGAATGATGATTCTATAATGTTCAAGCAAGTTAATGATAGGGTGAGTTAAGGCCCTAAAAGTATTTTACGAATAAAGATATGTAATAATGAATAGTCTATGCTCATATTAAATGGATAAAGTTAAGGAGTGATTCTATGATTATGTTCATATGAAGAGTGGGCGGGTAGTAGATATGGCCCCTCCTACATGATGTTGACTTTATGTCTTATGGTTTGTCTATTTCATTGAGAGTTTACCTAGGATCGAGTGGACCTTGGGATATGCATTCTCTCCTGCAGTTGAGGTAAGAGACCTATAATAAGATCCCATTTTCCTATAACTACGTGCCACATTACGATAAAGGATCACCCGTAGGAGAGGCTTGATTCCTTTGAGGTTCACCCGTAGTTGAGGCTTGATTGTTACACCCCGTACTTTGGTACCTTGGAACGCTTTTTCAGCTTCTTAAGTTTTTGGGAAGGATCTTAACTTTCTTAGAAGTCATCATGTGAGTCGGATAATCTATAACGCTATCAAATAATCCTAAGGAAAGGAGAAGGACATACTCCATAAGAGAGAAGATTAGAAATAGGGTTACAAGAATCCGAAAGAAGTTGGAGGTTAAGTAGTGAGTCGTAGGACTCGACTTACTTGTGAAAGCTATTACTTGGGACATTTTGCATACTAAGCTACTTGAGTACACGTCGAGCTTAAGTAGCAAGGAATACATAGGCTCTTGGAGTGAGACGAGATTACGAACCAACGGAAGAGAAATAAGGAGATGACGCGCCTACTCGAAGCAAGTAGGTGATGCAGCAACTTGGGTGGACCCCACGCTGCCACGTGGCAACCAAGGATTGGAGGCATGATTGAGATAGCGCCCTAGGGGGATGCCATGTGTCACCCCTAGGGGATTCCACGTTAACCTCCTAAGGAGGTGTATATATGTGTTATATTCTGGAGTATATCAAAGTTTCAGCACTTCTAACTTGAGAGAATTGAGAGAAAAATGTGAGAGCAAGAAAGAGGCAGCCACGGGTTGCTCCAATTCAAGGTAAACTCCAATTTTGTTCCGTGAATTAATTATTTAAGGTATCCCATGGCTACATGAAGGGTTTTAATAGTGTAAAATTACTATTTGGGGCAGAAAAGAAGGGGCACGAACAGTCCGCAACTTTCAGCATATTAAGGAGTTTCCGAAGTTAATTTTCAGCAAGTTTGGGAAGCCGTTTGTTAAGGTATGGCTTGGATCCCTTCTCACACATTTTGGTAAGGATTTGGACATGATTTTAAGGTGTTAATAATGTAAATTTATGATTTTGAGCATCACAAAACGGATAGCAAACAGCCACAATATTTCAGCCGCAATTAAGGAACTTCCGAGGCGAGTTGGCAAGCTTTGGCCAATTTTGGGTAAGGTGAGACCTTTTACTTCAAATTGGGGTTTATTGTGTTTTCATAGGGTGTATTACATACTTTTTATGCTGCTGGAAGTGTAAAAATGTCGTAGAAATGTTTAACGTTCGAAGCAAACTAAATTGGAGTCGCTATAGTTAAATTGGAGTCGAAGCAAGGTGTTGTGCTTGTGGTGTGCTGATGCAGGTGTGTGGTTTTGTGTTTCAGGGTCTAAACTTATTCTAAAAGGGTTTGGGAGCTTCTGGTTTCAGCCACCCGACCCTCCATTTTGTATAGTAAAAGGTTTTGCAAAATGGAAACTAGAAACCCTATTTTGGTATCGTGGTTTCAAGCGAGTCATTTGCAGTTTGTGTTGTATTATGTTGATGTGAACTGCTTCTACATGTTCTGCAGGTTGTTGTTGTTGGTTGGATTTAGTTATTATGAGTGTAATTGGAAATTCGGATAGGACATATTATAGGGGAGGTGCTGCCCGATTTCCATTAACTCCTTAACTAGTTAAGGAACTAGTCGAGAAAGCGCGCGAGGGGTTGAGTTCTATGAATACTCATATGTAACCTTAGATGCTGAAAGGATAAGAGTTGTTGATACTTGCATTACTTTCATTTTACCTAGGTTCAAGGAACGACGAGGCGAACGGTATAAAGAATAACCTGTAATAGGTATGTAAAGCCTGTCTCTCTTTTCTTTTGGGCATGTGTTAGATTTAAGTGACAAATGATATGTGTATGAAGCCTGGGGTAATTCTATTCATGAGATCTAAACATGATTCATGATCCATAATTCGTGTTCACTTCTGAATGTTAAGACTCTTAAAGTAGTTAAGCTCCCATTCCTCAAGCCTTATATATGCTGAAAAGTAGTGTATGAAAAGCTAACATTTCCTTCTTTTGGCATGTATTCAAGTTAAATAGTGAATGATATGCTCTTGAGGGTAAATCTACTAATAAATACCAAGTGTAATTCACAGTTCTTATGTACTCCTTGATGAAAGCACTCTTACAGTAATCGAACTGGGGCTTTTCAAGCCTTCCATACATTAGAAGAGGATGAGTATGTGAAGCTACCCTTTCTTCTCTTTTGGCATGACTTAGATGTAAGTATTATGTATAGGAAAATGGGAGTTATTCCACTTTTAAAACTCTAAGTGTGAGTGAAGGCTCATGTTCACTTCCTACTAATTAGAACTCCTGTAACAAGTTGAGTCATTACTTTTCAAGTCTTCCATGTGATAGAAAGTGGTACATGTAAAACTTGTCTTTTCCTACTTCTAGAAAGACTGGACTATAGGTACTATAGAACATGCATTTGGAGATAGCTCCATTTATAGATTCTGGATGTAACTCATGACTTGTACCCACTTCTAAATGATAGGGGCCTTGAAGTAGTTAAACTACGACCCTAGAGCCTACCATAGCTTGAATAGTATTGGGATGTGTAAGCTCTTATACCTAGGGGCTCTTGAACATTTTTTATGGTGATATCTAAGGGATGTTTGATATGTTACAGAGTTTTATGTGCACGTATATGCATTATGCTATATATGGATCGGGCTGAACGTACCTCGGCATATTTTTCTATGTAAGGATCAGGCTGTACGTTCCACGACATGTTGTGCTGTATACGTATTGGACTATCGTACCTCGACATTGTTACACAATATATGGATCAGGCCGTCGTACCTCGGTATTGTTACACAATATACGGATCGGGCTATCGTACCTCGGCATTATTACATGATATATGAATCGGGTCGTCGTTCCTCGGCATGTACTTTCTATATATATGGATCGGGTTGTACGTTCTACAGTGCTAATGGTATATATGTTCTAATGATGAAAAAATGATGTAGCTATTACACAAGTCCCCGAATAGGCCGAATACAGTACGCGATGATAGCATGTATGCCTTTATTATAAAATGCAGTTATGGTAGATGGCTAAATGTTATACTTGCCCCTTGCATCCCTATTTCAATTGTTGTCTCCGTTATGATGTTTTATGCTTTATATACTCATTACATATATCGTACTGACCCCCCTTTCTTCAGGGGGTGCGTTTCATGCCCGCAGGTACATATGTTCATTTTGGAGATTTGCTAGCTTAGGGTTTCAACTCAGTGATCTTGGAAGTGCTCCACTATTCCGTAGCCTAACCTTTGATACTAGTCATTTGATATATATATGTTTGTTTATTCAGGGGTACAGCGGGGGCCCTGTCCCGCCATATGTTACCATTACTATTCTTAGAGGTCTATAGACATGTGTATGTGGGTAATGTGTGAGTTTTATGCGATTATAGTTGTACGATGAGTTGTAAATATTGTTATGCTATAGTAGCCTTGTCGGCAGGCTTTTCCTTTCATTACATGATGCAAATGAAAGAGGCTACACGTGTATGAATATTTTATCACCCACTGGGTTCATGGGTATAGTTTTTATATCTGATAAAAACATATACGGGGGTCCAGGTCGGACCCTAGTCGCAGCCCACGGGGTTGGGTTGTGATAGAAGTGGTATCAGAGAAGTTTGTCCTTGGAATGTCTACAAACTATGTCTAGTAGAGTCTTGTCTATTGGTGTGTTATGCACCACATCTATAGACAAGAGGCTACAGGACATTTAGGATATTACTTTGTTTCAGATCTATGATCGTATAATAGAGTTGAGTCATAGGGAATAAAGTTCCTTATACTAACATGTTATTTCAATAGAAGGACAACATCGATATAAGAAGTGATTGACGATGTTTGAAGTTACAAGGCACGCAAGTAAGCAAAGGCACGAAGGACCCATGTCAGGTAAGATGTCAAAATACGATTGACATATAAAGTTGAAAGGAAAAGTAGGAAGGAAAGTTAACAGGTGCAGTTCGAGTGGGCATATGAGGTAAGTCTATTTTTATACTGTTGATATTGGGCGCCCTGTGTGGCTGTGATATGATATGATCTAAATATATACATGCATGCCCTGTGAGGCACTGTTGGCATTTCCTGCGTGCAAATGTTGAGATAGGGAGAAATATAAAAGAAACTTTGCCCAAATTTTCCTAGAAATAAGAAGAGAATGAGATATAGGGCTGTAGTATGTCTTGAAAAGTTGTGCCCACAATAATGATGAGATTTGATTAATCTATGAATGTGGCTGACCTTAAGAAACGAGTTAATTGCTGAATTGATGACATTAGAAACTAAGAGGTCGATTTTGGTATGGTAAAACAAAGTTGGAAAAGACATATAATCCAAAGAAGATGGTTTAGAGAAGACTGATAGATCTAAATAGAATGATATTAAGGCACCAACTGGATGGATACATAGGGATAAACTATGACGAGCTATAGTTGAAAGAAGTAACAGTATGGGTAAGACAAGAGTACTAGGGAAAACGAATTGTGATGAATATAAAGTGTTAAGAAGACAACTTGTGAGACATTAAGGATAAGACTAACTAAGAAGGGTAAGTAACCCATAGTAAGAATCGTGAAGAAGGATAAGCAGTGTTATACTATGAGATTGGATGCACATATGATACCATGTGAATATAACGAAGATTGTTATGAGAATAAGGAAAGCTTAGTAAGGAAATAACTAAAAGGTATGACGTGGTCCATGTGATTGGAATATAAAGATAGGTGTGGAACTGAAAAGCGAGCTATGGAACAAATAAGGAAGACTTATCAAGTTCTATAAGGAAAGTTTTGAATAAAGGTTATATGACTACGAATAGGATAGCTAGTGCAAGGAAATAAAAACTAATATGGAATTCCTTGCACACAACCAAAAAAAATGGACCTGAGCTGGAGGAATAATAAGAAAGTTCTAACAGAGGCACCCAAGATAGACATAAATAACTGAATACGAGGACGGAATGAAAGGAGAATGTATAGTCATAGATTTAAAGGGATAGTACTACAACATGGTGTTAAGGTAGACCTATTATTGAGGCAAGCTTGATATGCTATTAAGAAAGTGAGCATCGAGCGCACGACAAGGATGAAAGCTCATGGGGCATAAAGAAGTATTGTGTATACTTTACTCGAGTACCAATCTTTAAGGCTGGAGTGGTACTGTATATTGAGGATTCTAAGCACCTCATGATTGTATTAAGGTTTCGTATAGGGGTAACCTAAAGTATTGGTGATGTAAAGGAAGATATAGAAATAGTACAATATACTAAATAGGTTGGAAAGGACTTATATGCATTTGGAAAGTTAGAAATAAACAGATAATGACATGGATATACCCTAAATGGGGGAAGTGGACAAGAGAAGTACAAACATGAGAGAAAATCAACTGACGCTATCATATGTAAATGGGAATGCTTAAACTTCAAATGAGATCCCATTAGGGATATATGCAATCATACCAACACTAACACACCGGATCTTATTAGAACTCCGAAGTTACGGGTGCTTGGTCAAGAGTAGTACTAGGATGGGTGATCCCCTGGAAAGTGAAAGAGGAAATGAAACACAAGTATCCGTACCTATTTCCTACGTCTACAAGTAATCCTAACCTTTGGAACTATGATATTGATTGCTCAATGAAAGTATATGTTATGGAAATGGGATATAGGACCTTTCCATATAATCGGTATAAGGTCTTGAGGAAGGTTTTGGTTTATATTCGAGGACGAATGTTCTAAAGGGGGGAAGGATGTTACACCCCATACTTTAATACGTTGGAATGCTTCTTAAGTTTCTGGGAAGGCTCTTAAGTTTCTTAGAAGTCATCATGTGAGTTGGATAATCTATAATGCTATCAAATAATCCTAAGGAAAGGATAAGGAGATACTTCATAAGAGAGAAGATTGGAAATAGGGTTACAAGAATCTAGAAGAAATTGGAGGTTAAGTAGTGAGTTGTAGGACTCGACTTACTTGTGAAAGCTACTAATTGGGACATTTTGCATACTAAGCTACTTGAGTACTCGTCAAGCTTAAATAGCAAGAAATACAAAGACTCTTGGAGTGAGATGAGATTACGAACCCACAGAAGAGAAATAAGGAGACGACGCGCCTACTTGAAGCAAGTAGGTGATGCACATACTTGGACAAGTAGGTGATGCACCTACGTAGGGTCAAGTAGGTGATGCAGCAGCTTGGGTGGACCCCATGTTGCCATGTGGAAGCCAAGGATTGAAGGCATGATTGAGGTGGCACACTAGGGGCTGCCACTTATCACCCCTAGGGGCTGCCACATGTCACCTCCTAAGGAGGTGTATATATGTGTTATATGCTAGAGTATATCTCATTTTCAGCACTTCTAACTTGAGAGAATTGAGAGAAAAACATGAGAGCAAGAAAGAGGCAGCCACGGGTTACTCCAATTCAAGGTAAGCCCCAATTTCGTTTCGTGAATTAATTATTTAAGTTATCCCATGGCTAAATTATGGGGTTTAATAGTGTAAAATTACTATTTGGGGCAAAAAAGAAGGGGCACGAACAGTCCGCAACTTTCAGCATATTAAGGAGTTTCCAAAGTAAATTTTCAGCAAGTTTGGGAAGCCGTTTGTTAAGGTATGGCTTGGATAACTTATCCCACATTTTGTTAAGGGTTTGGAGATGATATGAAGGTTTTAATAATGTAAATTTATGGTTTGGATCAGCACAAAATGGATAAAAAACAACCACAATATTTCAGCCGCAGTTAAGGAACTTCCGAGGCGAGTTGGCAAGCTTTGGCCAATTTTGGGTAAGGTGAGACCTTTTACTTCAAATTGGGGTTTATTGTGTTTTAATAGGGTGTATTACATACTTTTTATGCTGCTGGAAGTGTAAAAATGTCGTAGAAATGTTTAACGTTCGAAGCAAACTAAATTGGAGTCGCTATAGTTAAATTGGAGTCGAAGCAAGGTGTTGTGCTTGTGGTGTGCTGATGCAGGTGTGTGGTTTTGTGTTTCAGGGTCTAAACTTATTCTAAAAGGGTTTGGGAGCTTCTGGTTTCAGCCACCCGACCCTCCATTTTGTATAGTAAAAGGTTTTGCAAAATGGAAACTAGAAACCCTATTTTGGTATCGTGGTTTCAAGCGAGTCATTTGCAGTTTGTGTTGTATTATGTTGATGTGAACTGCTTCTACATGTTCTGCAGGTTGTTGTTGTTGGTTGGATTTAGTTATTATGAGTGTAATTGGAAATTCGGATAGGACATATTATAGGGGAGGTGCTGCCCGATTTCCATTAACTCCTTAACTAGTTAAGGAACTAGTCGAGAAAGCGCGCGAGGGGTTGAGTTCTATGAATACTCATATGTAACCTTAGATGCTGAAAGGATAAGAGTTGTTGATACTTGCATTACTTTCATTTTACCTAGGTTCAAGGAACGACGAGGCGAACGGTATAAAGAATAACCTGTAATAGGTATGTAAAGCCTGTCTCTCTTTTCTTTTGGGCATGTGTTAGATTTAAGTGACAAATGATATGTGTATGAAGCCTGGGGTAATTCTATTCATGAGCTCTGAATATGATTCATGGTCCATAATTCATGTTCACTTCTGAATGTTAAGACTCATAAAGTAGTTAAGCTCCCATTCCTCAAGCCTTATATATGCTGAAAAGTAGTGTATGAAAAGCTAACATTTCCTTCTTTTGGCATGTATGTAATGTGTAATTCTATTCATGAGCTCTTGTTCACTTCCTACTGATTAGAACTCTTGTAACAAGTTGAGTCATTACTTTTCAAGTCTTCCATGTGATAGAAAGTGGTACATGTAAAGCTTGTCTTTTCCTACTTCTAGAAAGACTGGACTATAGGTACAATAGAAAATGCATTTGGATATAGCTCCATTTATAGATTCTGGATGTAACTCATGACTTGTACCCACTTCTAAATGATAGGGGCCTTAAAGTAGTTAAACTACGACCCTGGAGCCTACCATAACTTGAATAGTATTGGGATGTGTAAGCTCTTATACCTAGGGGATCTTGAACATGCTTTATGGTGATATCTAAGGGATGTTTGATATGTTACAGAGTTTTATGTGCACGTATATGCATTATGCTATATATGGATCGGGCTGAACTTACCTCAACATATTTTGCTATATAAGGATCGGGTCGTACGTTCCACGGCATGTTGTGGTGTATACGGATTGGGCCATCATACCTCAGCATTGTTACATGATATATGGATTGTGCTGTTGTACCTTGGCATTGTTACATGATATATGGATCAGGCTATCGTACCACAGTATTATTACATGATATATGGATCGAGCCATCATTCCTCAGCATTATTATATGATATACGGATCGGGCCATTATCCCTCAGCGCATACTTTATATATACATAGTTCGGGTTGTACGTTCTACAACGCTAATGGTATATATATTCTTATGATGACAAAATGATGTAGTTATTACACAAGTCCCCGAATGGGCCGGATACAGTACACGATGATAGCATGTATGCCTTTATTTTATATAATATTGGTACGGTAGATGGCTAAATATTATACTTGCCTCCTGCATCCCTATTTCAACTATTTTCTTAGTTATGATATTTTATGCTTTATATACTCAGTATATATATCGTACTGACCCCCTTTCCTCGGAGGGCTGCATTTCATGCCCGCAGGTACAGATGTTTATTTTGGAGATCCACCAACTTAGGGTTTCCACTCAGCGATGTTGGAAGTGCTCCACTGTTCCAGAGCCTAACCTTTGATACTGGTCATTTGATATATATATGCTTGTTTATTCAGGGGTACGGCGGGGGTCCTTTCCCACCATATGTTACCGTTACTATTCTTAGAGATCTATAGACATGTGTATGTGGGTAATGTGTGAGTTTTGTGCGATTATAGTTGTATGATGAGTTGTAAATGTTATTATGCTATGGCAGCCTTATCGGCTGGATTTTCCTTTTATGACATAATGCAAATAAAAGAGGTTACACGTGTATGAATATTTTATCACCTACTAGGTTCATGGGTATAGTTCTTATATCTAATAAATATATATACAGGGGTCCAGGTCAGACCCCAGTCACGGCCCATAGGATTGGGTCATGTTATTGATCCTCTAATGTAGCTTAGTGGATCCACTTAGGCATAGCAGACTCTACCTTGTCAAGTAGTCTCCCCCTTTCTTCTAGTGTAGGGGTAACATCAAGACTCTATGTTCTAGCTCACATGGTTTATGTCAGTTAATAATTGCCCTCTCACAATAGTGCAAGCTCCCTTTTTTCAATGTTTAAGGTATTTATTAGATCCATCATCCAAAGTAGTAGGGAAATTGATGAGGATGTCATGCATTGCATTGGGGTAGCATGGATGAAATGTAGGCTTGCCTCTGGAGTCCTGTATGATAAGAAGGTACCATCTAAACTTAAAGGTAAGTTATACAAAATGATAGTTAGAACGGCATTGTTATAAGGAGTGGAGTGCTGGCCAGTAAAGAACTCTTTTGTTCAGAAGATGTATGTTGTGGAGATGAGGATGCTGAGATGGATGTATGGACATACTAGAAGTGATAATATTAGGAATAAGGTTATTCGTGAGAAGATGGGAGTGGCCTCTTGACAGACATGATGTGAGAAGTGGGGCTAAGATAGTTTGGGCATGTGCAGAGGAGGAGTGTCAATGCTTGCGTTAGGAGGTGCGAGTGGTTGGATTTAGGGGTTGTGCAGAGGGGTAGGGGTAGGTTAAAAAAATATTGAGTAGAGGTGATTAGACAATATATGACACTACTCTATATCACCGAGGATATGACCTGAGATAAAAAAGAGTGGAGGTCGTGGATTAGGGTAGTAGGCTAGTAGGGATAGAATGGTATCTTGCCGTGTGTCAATTTAGGGTTGGTCATAGGTCTTGCCTTCCGTTATAGTTGTGTTATTATTGCCTTTAATTATCTCATTACTTTTCTATCCTTATTGTTCTTGTCTTATAAAATTTGCATCGCTTTTTATTTTTATTTTTTTTATGCTATTTATATTTTTTTCTCTCTTTATTGGGTATGACTTTTAGCCAAGGGTCTTTTGGAAACAACCTTTCTATCTCCATGAGGAAGTGGTAAGGTCTGCATATATCCTACCATCCCCAGCCCCTACTTGTGAAATTGCACTGGGTATGTCGTTATTGTTGTTATAAGGTATTTCTTACTATGGCTAATATGCCTCTCACAAGTAAAGTATATTCTCTCACCCATGGTTTATGACTCTCAATGTAATTTAACATCCATACTACTTCTTATGAACTTGAAAACTCTTTTATGATTCCTTAATTTTACTCATGACTAACCATGCATTGTATAAGTTCTCTCAATAAGATTTCAATACGGTTTTAAATGACAATTGCCTTACTATTGATTCATTACCATGTATATAATGGTTTACTTGTTATGTGCTTTAGCCTTGATCATACATCATTGATTTTATATCATGTATTGTATTGCTCACATACTTAGTACATTCAAAGTACTAACACATACTTTTATTTGCCTATATTGTGTTATAATGTAGGGCTAGGCGATCACCCTACACACTCTCATGGCTAGATAGAAGACTTGTTTGCTTGATTTGATAAGTCCTCATGCTTCAGGGACTACCTACTGATCTTATTTCTTTGATTGCTACCTCTAGAATATGTTGCTATATTGAGATGTTTCTTTCTTTTTTGGGGAGCTAGCGGCATGTTCTATGCCCCCACCTATATTAGTATGATAGAGGCATCTTTAGACATAAGAGTTGATGTAGTCCATTTGGTCATATGACTTGAGATTTCATTTTCATTTCTAGACTTCAATTTTTGAGATTATTTTTTCGCTTGTTTGATTTTATATTTTATCTTACCTTATAAATGTAAAGTATGCTAAGAGGCTTGGTTGGGATCCTTCTGGTTCTCGATTTTCATGTCACGGCTAGGCCATAGTTTAGGTCGTGATAAATTTGGTATCAGAGCACAAGATTTAGAGAGTCCTAGGGAGTCTAACATGTCGCGTCGAGTAAAGTCTTGTTCATCGGTGTGAGCTGCACCACGTCTATGAATAGGAGGCTATGAGGCATTTAGGGAAAAGTTTGCTTATTTCATGATCTATGTCATGTGATAGAGTTGTGCCCTAAGGTTCTTTTCTTAATGATTGGCCTTTGCAATATTTAGAAAATGCCTCCACGAAGACAAGTCGCTCAAGCTTATGATCCCTCGCTGATCAAGTTCCCCATGCTGAGTTTCGGACCTCCATCACTATGCTAGCTTATGTTGTGGTTAGCCAAAGGGGTTGTTTCTCCTCCTAATGCTCCTACTCCGACTTCTAGGGTATGGGATTTTCTAAGAATGAACCCTTCCGAGTTCCATGGTTCAAAAATTGATGAAGATCCCCAAGGGTTCATTGATAAGGTTTATAACATAGTGAGTGTTATGGGGGTGACTTCGGAGGAGAAAGTAGAGTTGGCGGCCTAGCAACTCAAGAGTGTTACTCAAGTTTGGTACACTCAATGGAAGTCCTAGAGGGATGGTGAGGGTCCTATTGGTTGGGAAGTCTTTTAAGTTGCTTTTATTGATTGCTTTTTCCCATTCGAGTTGAGGGAGGCCAAGATACAAGATTTATCTACCTCAAGAAATGGAATATGAGTGTGAGGGAGTACGTCCTCAAGTTCACCCAATCATCAAAGTATGCCCCATTTATGGTTGTCAACCCTAGAGCTCGGATGAGTAAATTCAGTTTGGGAGTTTCGGAGTTGGTGTCCAAGAAGTGTAAGACGATGATGTTAGTAAGAGCGATGGATATCTCTGGACTCATGAATTATGTGGAACAAATAGAAGATGAAAAGTTAATGGATAAATATAGGGACACTAAGAGGGTAGGACCGATAGTGGTCCATCTTTTGCTAATGCCCCGGTGTCTAGGCCTAACAAGGAAGGACATCCCTTTCCCCCTTGTGAGAGGTTTGGTAGGACTCACCAAGGAGAATGTATGGCTGGTAAGGAGGGTTGCTATAAGTGTGGTGATATGGGGCATAAGATGAGGGATTGTCCAGTGTCTACTAGAAGAGGAAGGAAGATGGCTCGGGCTGCTTCATCCGTTATGTTACAAGTTTCCTTTGTTTACGAAAAAGGTTGGTATGGATTGGTTTCGTACTTATTGTGCTATGATTGACTTGATAACCTGAGTTTTTGAATTTTTGTGCAAGTTGAAATGTTAGTTTCTCATGTCTATCCTTACGAATTCCCAAGTTTTAGTTATTATCATGTTTTCCTTTGCATGCATGTTCATGAACTTGTTTTGAAAGTCATGTTTTATGTGGAGTTTGAAAATCCCATATTCTATAAATTTTGATGTGTTATTGCATTCATGCTGGGCTGCTAGTCCTCTGTCCGTGTCCATTCTATGCTAGTTAGATCTCATTCAAGGATGAATATTCCCAAACGGGGGATATTGTAAGACCCCAAAAGTCAAAAATTTGAAATGAAGGAGTAGGAGTATGATATTTAAGACAACTCAAGTTGATGAGTCGTAGGGGCCTTGACGACTCGTAAACTTGAGTCATAGAGGCCAAGGTTGTTTTTCCAGTAGTTTATTTTGGTGCATCTCTTTGACGACTCATTTTGACGACTCGTGAATCTTCTACGACTCATAGAGTCTTAGTCGTAGGGTCTTCCTTCCTGATTTCATGAGGGATATTTTGGACATCTATTATTTTCCTAACTCCTAAACTACGTAGTTTTAATCCTATTTCCTAAGCCTATATATATCCCCAACACTTCAAGGATGAATTCATTACTCTCAATTCACTCCCAAGCAATAATTCTCTTTCTAGAATTTCTCAAGGATTCTCCTTCTTCTCTTTTGGGGAGAACTTTTTGAGAGAGGATTTTTAATTTGGTATTAGGTAGTGAATGAGAGAGTTATGAGGGCTTAAGGTAGTTAATAGAGTAGGATTTAACCCGGAAAGCATCCAAATACATCAATAAAATAATAAGGAAAAGAACAAAACACCCCTAACTTAACCTAAACGAGGGCACCTAGATGGAAGGTCTTCACAGACCGTGCAGGCCTTCACGATCCATGAAGCATCTTGTGAACCTAAAAGAGACATCTAAACTAAGGTGTTCACTCTTCACGAGTCTCATCATGGCATGTGAATATCTCTACGGGTTGTGGAGAGCTCCGTGGGTATGACCTTGACATGTTCTAGAGGTTAAGATTTCCACGGACCTTCCACAATCTGTGGTAAGGACTACGAGTCATAGACCCGTCTGTGGTCCCTACTCGATTCCTTTCCTTGTTCTATGTCACCAACAAAAGGCCACTCCATGGACCGTGGTGCCTAATATAGCTCGAGGTAGGCTCCATAGGACTCACCCGGTGCTATATTTTCTGTGCTATTTTCTTTAAACTCCGTTTTACGTCTTTCCAACTTTGGGGTCTTACAATATCTCCTCTTGGAAACATTCTTCCTCGAATTAGACTCAAACTAGATTAAATGGATTTGGAAAGATACATAGCAACCCAATATGAAAGCAAAACATATCGAAAATGCATAAAAACATAGAATATTCAATCCCAAAATAAAATATGACTTTAAAACTCATTTAATGAACATGAATGCATATGAAAACATGAGAATGACTGAAACACATGTATTCAATAGAGTGGATCATGAAGGAACTCAATATCTCAACTAGGAATGAAAGGAAAGAGATGAGGATATAGTGATGTTATATCGGCTTCAACCTCCCATATAGCATATTCAACCTCTTGGTTCCTCAATTACACCTTAAAGAAAGTTGTTTCCTTGTTCCTCATCCTTCTAACTTGCCGGTCTAGGATCTCAATTGGAACCTCCTCATAGTATAGACTCTCTTTCACACCAATGCTGTTCAAAGGCACAATGGAGCTAGGATCACCAACAACCATTCTTAACAAAGACACATGAAACACCGGATGTACCGATGCCAAATCAGAAAGCAAATCCAACTCATATGCTACCTTGCTAACCCGTCTCAAAATCTGATATGGGCCTACATATCAGGGATTACGCTTCCCTTTCTTGTAGAAATGCATCATACCCTTCAAGGGTGAACTTTTTAAGTTGACCAATTATCAACCTCAAACTCAAGTTCCTTTCTTCTCACACTTGAATGGGAGTTTTATCGACTCTGGGTAGTCTTCAATATTTCTCTAATCAATCTGACCTTTTCCATAACATCATGCATCAACTCGGTCCCAATCAAGGCAACTTTACTAACTTCAAACTAACCAATAGGAGGCCCACACCTCCTACCATATAAGGCCTCAAATGGAGCCATCTGAATATTGGAATGGTAACTATTTTTTGTAAGAAAACTCAATCAATGGAAAGTGATCATCCAATTACATTTAAAGACAATAACACACGCTTTCAACATATCCTCTAAGGCCTAAATAGTATGATTGGATTGACCGTTAGTCTGAGGGTGAAAAGTTCCGCTAAACTTAACTTGAGTACCAAGACCTTTTTGGAAAGATCTACAAAACTAAGATATAAACTGAGTACCTCAGTTTGAAATGATAGATAGAGGAACAACATGAAGCTTAACCAAGTTTTGGATATACAATCTAGCATAATCCTTTGCTAAATAAGAAGTCTTAATATGAAGAAAATGATCTGACTTAGTTATTCGGTCAACAACCACCCAAATCAAATAATGTTGTCTACAGGTACGAGGCATGCCTGTAATGAAGTCCATATTCAAGGTTTTCCAGTTCCAAGTAGGAATCTCAATATCTTTAGCTAAACCTCCCAGTTTTTGATGCTCAACCTTCCCTTGTTGACAGTTAGGGCACTTCTCCACAAAACTTCCCTCAAATCTCAATACATTTTTATGGAACCCGGATGAATAGAGAATCATGAACTATGAACTTTCAGACAATATCATTTCCCTCGAGCCATCAACATTGAGAACATAGAATCGGCCTATATATCTCAATACACTATCTCCCTTTTAAGAGAATTCCTTAATGACTTTTTCGGCAACCTCTTTCTTCAACTAAACAAAAGTTGGGTCATTATCTTGTTTTGCATTAAATCCACCACAAGAATTGATTCAGAACCATTTTGTACAACACCACCACCATCCTCTAAATCAACCAAGCGAACACCCAAAGGAACTAACTTATGAATATCATGAACTAATTCCTTCTCTGAATCCTTAAAATGTGCAACAATATTCATGGATAATCTACTAAGAGCGTCAACAACTACATTTTCTTTACCTTTATGGTAGCACCCTCAACTTCTTGGTTCCTCCCAAATACCTTAATGAAAGTTACTTCATTGTTCCTCAATCTTCAAACATGCCGGTCCAAAATTCCAACCGATATCTCCTCATAGGATAAAATTTATTTCACACCCACGCTATCCAAATAAATAATGTATCACCAACATACTTCTTCAATGAAGACACATCAAGCATTAGATGCACCGATGCCAACTCCGAAGGAAAATGCAACTCATATGCCACCTTACCATAACACTTCAAAATTTGATATGGGACTACATATCGGGGACCAATCTACCCCGTTTTTCAACATGCATCACTCCTTTCATCGCTGAAATTTTCAAGTAAACCTAATCATTAACCTCAAATTCAAGTTTCCTTCCCCTCATATCAAAATTAGACTATTGTCGGCTTTGGATGACCCACAATCTTTATTTAATGAGTCTAACCTTTTCCATAGACTTATACACCAACTCGGGGCCTATCAAGACAACTTCACAAACTTCAAACCATTTAATAGGAGAACTGTACCTCTTACCATATAAAGCCTCAAATGAAGCCATTTAGATACTAGAATAGTAGCTATTGCCATATGCAAACTCAATGAAAGGAAAATGGTCATCCCAATTACCCTTGAAAACAATTACACAAGCTCTCAATATGTCATCCATGGTTTGAATGGTATAGTCGGATTGACCATCGATTTGTGGGTGAAAAGTTGTACAAAGCTTAATTTAAGTATCAAGACCCCTTTTAAAAGACCTCAAAAACTGATATGTGAATTGAGTGCCTTAATCCAAAATTATTGACAATGGAGCACAATGAAGTTGAACCAATACACAAATATAAAGTCTAGCGTAATCTTTGGCTGAATGGGAAGTTTTCATGGGAAGCAATTGTGACAAATTAGTCATTTGGTCAACAACAAACCAAATCAAATAATGTTGCCAATGAGTACGAGGCAAATCCGTAATAAAGTCCATGTTTAAGTATTCTCACTTCAAAGTAGGAATCTCAATGTCTTTAGCTAAACCTCCCAATTTTTGATGCTCAACCTTCACTTGTTGACAATTAGGACATTTGGCCACAAACTCCACAATATACTTCTTCATTCCGTTCCACCAATACACTTCCCTAAATATCTATACATCTTTGTGGAACCTGCATGAATAGAATATCGCAAACTATGAGCTTTGAAAAATATCTTTTTTCTTAAACCATCAACATTAGGAAAACATAACAGGCCTTGATATCTAAGAATACCATCTCCCTTTGGGGGAAAGGGACATTGACTTTTTTCACAACCACTTTCTTCAATTCAACCATGGTAGTATCATCCTCTTTCTTTGCCTTAGTATCCGCCATAAGAGATGATTCAGAATCATTTTGCCCAACTATACCAATATCCTCAGAATCAACCAAGCCAACACCCAAATGTGCTAGTCTATGCACATCACAAAGTAACACCTTCTTTTCATCCTCAATGTTGGCAATACTGTTAATAGACAATTTACTAAGAGAATTGACAACCACATTCTCCTTACTCATATTGTACAACATGCTCATATCATAATCCTTCAACAGTTAAAGCTACCTCTTTTTCTGAAGGTTTAAATCCTATTATTTGAATACATATTGCAAATTCTTATGGTCAATAAATACATCAACATAGACATCATAAAGAAAACACAACCACTGCTAACCCCAAATCATGGACTGGATAGTTTTTTTCATGCACCTTAAGTTTCCTAGAAACATAGGTTGTCACCTTACTATTTTGCATCAAAACACAACAAGACCAACCCTTGAAGCATCATAATACACCACAGAACTATTGGATCCTTCTAATATGGTTAATACTAGAGTGGAGGTAAGTCTATCTTTCAACTCTTGGAAGCTTTTCTCACATGCCTCAAATGATTGGAATTTCACCTTTTTTTAATCAAAGTTGTCAAAGGAGATGCAATGGAAGAAAATCCTTCCATAAATCGTTTATAATAACCTGCTAAGTCCAAGAAACTTTGAATATCAAAAGGATAACAGGTCTAGGCCAATTCTTAACCCCTTCAGTTTTCTTAGGATTAACCATAATCCCTTCTCCAAATAGCATGTTGCCAAGGAAACCAACCGAACTCAACCATAATTCACACTTTCTAAACATAGAAAATAATTGACAATCCTTTAGAAATTGCAAGACAATCCTCAAATGATCGATATACTCATTCTCACTCTGAGAATAGATCAAAATATCATCAATTAGCACATTAAAGAACATATCCAAATATTTGTTGAATACCCTATTCATTAAATTTATAAAAGCTACAGGAGAATTCATTAGTCCTAATGGTATAACCAAGAATTCAAAGTTACCATACCGAGTTCTAAACGTCAACTTCTGAATATAACATTCACTTACTCAGAGATGATGATAACATGATTTAAGATCAATCTTTGAGAACTAACTTGCACCTTGAAGTTGATCTAACATATTATGAATCCTTGGAATGGAATACTTATTCTTAATTGTGACTTTTTTCAATTACTGTTAATTGATAGACATACTAAGAGGACCATTCTTCTTTTTATCAAAGAGAATTAGAGCACCCCATCGAGAGATACTCGATCTAATAAAACCCTTATCTAAAAAATTCATTCAACTGATCCTATAACTCTTTGTGTTCTACCAGAGCCATTTGATAGGTTGGGTATCGGGAAGAAGATCAATCCTGAAGTCTATCTCCCTTTCATGATTGATAACTTGAAGCTCATCGGGAAATACTTGCGGAAACTCATTAAGAACCAAAAATGACTCAAGAGTAGGAACTTTAGATATAATATCCCTACCCTATACTAAATGATATATGCAACCCTTGGAAATCATTCTTTGATATTTTAGGCATGAGATGAAATGACCCATATATACATAATTACTACCTTTCCATTATAGGGCTAGCTCATTAGGAAACTAAAACTTAACCACTCAGATTCAATAACATATGGAAGCATGAAATGCATGAATCTAATCCATACAAAGGATAACATAAAAATCAGTTATATCAAGATTTACAAGATCACATGAAGTAACTTTATGAAGAACTGAACTAAGATAATTACTATAGACTCTGTTTGCCAAAACTGATTCACCAACTAGAGTATAGACTGAGAAAGATTCTAGCAAGATTTTGTGGCCAACATAAAATTTTATAGCAAGATAAGGAGTAACAAAGGACAAATTTTCTCCTGGATCAAGAAAGAAATAAGCATCTAAGTGAAAGAACCGTAACATATAGTGACCACATTGGGAGACTTCTGTAAGTCCTACCTAGTCTGAATAACATAGAATAGGTTCTGGAGCTGACCGCCACCTGAACTTGTAGTAGCACCCTTCTAAACCAGTTGCCTTGTAGCCTGAGTATGAGCTTAGGGTCGACCACCATCTTTACACTCTCTCACATAGTGACCTAACTTGCCACACCTATAATATGCACTCGATCCTACCAAGTATTCTCCTCTATATTTCCTTCTACACTTCTTGCATGCAGGGATGGCTTAACCAGTAAGAGCTACTCCTTGAACCTTAAGATTGGACAACCTATCCTTATCAAACTTTTGAGCCAGAGTGTTGGAGGCATTTTGGCTTGAGTACTTTGGGCAAAAATGAGAATGACTACTATTATGGGACCTACCATGGGAAAAATCCCCACCTATGGTCCGAGCCCTCTTGGAATCCCAAACTCTCCCTTGTAACTTTTTCTCCTCAATTTGTTCGACATGTATCATTATATTTGAGATATCCAACTCCTTAATTAGCATGGCGGTTCTTCTATCACGCCCTGATCCTACACACTGGATGTGGCTGGCACTAAATAACCATTGTTTGTCCCTAATAATTCCTTTCCCTGGCTAACTCACACAACAAAAGACTAAACTCAATAAAAGATTAACTCAAGTGGGAGTTTATAAAACATTCTCATTAATCTTCAAATAATAACTGAAAGGGTTCAATTAAAACTATAACTCAGTATCATAACTCATCAATGACAGTCGTGTTTAAAACAAACTTTGAAAGACTCATAATGACTTAACTTTACTCAGTCTATGAAGCCTCTACTAACTACTAAAGAAAGAGCTCCTCTGAAAGCAAAAAGGTCTCACTATAACCTAAAGGAGATAGATCCTCAATGATGCACTTGTGATGATCTCAAATGCCTGTATCTTTATCATAAAATGATACAGGTCATATGATGTCAGTAAAGGCTAATGGAAACTTACTCAATGTATCCAACTCTGAAAATAACCTAACTCAATAAACCATCCAATAAAGTAAAATAGCGCTTTCAACAATATATAAAAGAAAAATTCAACTCCATATGTTAATATAATACTTTACCTCTTGGAGAGTTTTTCTAATGAATAAATGTCACTTATGAGTTATTAATGATACAACAAACCTATATTGTTTCTATAGTTGTCCAACACCTTTC
Source organism: Solanum dulcamara (assembly GCF_947179165.1). Lineage (NCBI taxonomy): Eukaryota > Viridiplantae > Streptophyta > Magnoliopsida > Solanales > Solanaceae > Solanum > Solanum dulcamara. Next base: position 32,359,225 of record NC_077241.1, on the reverse strand, counting down.
TGGGGTAAGGGATGTCACATTACTAGATCCATATAAAAAGGCCTCTTTTGGGACTATGAGAAATCACCTGATTGAACAACATGATCCTATCCTATGTTGGTTACCTAGTTTATGGTGATTGACTTATTTAAAATTTTGCCAAATTCAGTGACCAATACTACTCCGAAAATACTTATTATGCTCATATACATCAAGTGAGTGAAATACTAAAATACATATCATCTTTTCTTATTTGACTTTTACAACAATTAACGTCAAGTTTCGTCATCTCATCTCTTTCCTTAAATATTGGTAACATCTTATCTCAGTGATGCATTTTTTTAGACATACATCAACTTCTAAATATTAGTGCCATATAAAGCTCATAGGACTTCCTGTGGGTTATAGGACTCCACTTATGGTTACTAGGCAGTGATTTCCTTTGATTTTCCTCTTGGTTCTTAAACTTGATCTACGCTAGAATAGCACGGCATGTTACAATATGTCCCCCTTGGGAACATTCATCCTCAATTGGTGACCAAGTCAAGAATTTACTCAAGGCACAAATTCCCAGAACTTAAAACATCAAACTTAAGAATTACTCAAACTCAAGAAGGTACTAATTCAAAGATAAGAGTAAGAGTATGATCTTCAACATTTGCACATAAAGGAAAAAATTGATTCGGCTATGTGGCTTTCATATCCTCCTTGGCTTCCCATATAGCCTCCTCAATGAATTGGGTTCGTGTTAAAACTTTGACTGAAGAGACCTCTTTGATCTTTAACTTACAAACTTATCGATCTAGGATTTTGACAGGAATATCATCATATGACAAGCTATCTTTCACTCCAATGTTTTCTGTATGAATAATGAGTAAAGGATATCCCTAGCATTGCATAAGCATGGAGAAATAGAACACGAGATGAATGAAAACTAACTCTGATTGAAGCTCCAACTCATAGGCAACATTGCCAACTCTCTTGATAATCTTATAAGGACCAATGCAATGGGGACAAGTTCCCTTTCTGCCCAAATATCATAACCCCTTCCAAGGGAAAAATAGTCAAATACTCCCAATAATTTACCTAAAATTCCATGAGTCTACTCGTAGGATCCGTGTAGGATTTCTGAATGCTTTGAGCAAATTTCAACTACTGTTGAATGATCTTCACCTTCTCTATAGCTTGATGAATGAAGTCTGACCCTATCAACTTTGCTTCACCAAATTTGAACCAACTAATTGGTAATCTACATCTCCTCTCATAAAGAGCCTTATATGGAGCAATCTATATACTCGAATTTATATTATTACTGCACGCAAACTTAATAAGCTGCAAATGGTCATTCCAATTACCTTTGAAGTCGATGACACAAGCCCTCAACATTTCCTCAAGAGACTGAATTGTGTGCTCTACCTTACCATCTGTCTGAGGATGGAAAGTGGTACTATGATTCACTTTCAAAAGCAAACCTTTTTGAAATGACTTCCAAGACTGTGCTGTGAATTGAGTTTCTTTATCTGAGATGAATGACAATGGGACTTCATGCAATCTGATTATCTCTCAAATATATAGCCTTGCATAATCCTATGCTGAATCTGTAGTTTTAACGGGCAAGAAGTGGGTTAATTTGGTCATTATATCCACAATGAAAAAATAGATTCATACTATCTGTGAGACTGTGGAAATCTGTAATGAAGTCCATATTGATGATCTACCACTTTCACTATAGCAATTCTATATTTTGAGCTACACCACAAGGACTTTGATGTTTAATTTTGGCTTGTTAGCAATTCTGGGACTTTGAAACAAACTCTGCGATATCTCTCTTCATGCTATTCCACCAATAGAATTCCCTCAAGTCATGGTACTTCTTTGTAGAGACTGAATGAATTAAATAATTAGAGCTATGGGCTGCGGCCATAATTTTATCTCATAGACAATAATTGCTTGGCCCACACTGTCTTTGGGATGTCACTTTCTCTTACATTCAACTGATGATAGCTTGATATAAGGTTTATCTTGAAGAAACAATTAGTACCCTAAAGTTGGTCGAATAAGTAATCGATTCTTGAAAGAGGTACTTATTTTTTATGGTAACCTTGTTCAGCTGACGGTAATCAATGCCTATCATTAAAAAACCATCCTTCTTTTGCATGAATAGGACATGAGTGCTCTAAGGTGAGACACTTAGTCTAGTGAACCCTTTTTCTATGTCATGACCCAAGCCTAGGGCCTAGACGTGGCACGACGAATGAGAAACCTGAAGATACCTCAAATAAGACTCTTAGCTTTTATTTAGCCTTTCATAAGTAATCACAATAAATAAACAAGCAGAAACAAGGAGAATGAGGGACTATGGGTAGAACTTTATCATATCTACGTCCAACAATACTTCTAATCTTAGACTTGGCGGGAACTAAGACATATCCCTAGTTCACCCTCAATAAAACAGAAATGAAATACCATGATAGAAGTCTAAAGGTCTCAATGTAACATACGCTAGAAACAAAAAGAAATATTGTTCCAAAAACATGTGAACTCACCCAAAAGTAGTCTTTAAGAGATCAAATCTAGCCATGTAGAGGAGGAGGAACACCAGTATCTACATGGTGATATCATGTAGGTAAAATTATGCATTAGTATTTTTAATGTAATAAGTATGTGAGCATGCAATGTAATATACAATGATACAATAAGGTGATGCAATGGACTATGTTAGAACCTTGCAATCATTTGAAGTACCATTTGGAGTTATGAAGCTTTGTTAATGAAATATGAAGACCATCATGTATCATAAAGAAACTTAAACATTATAGAGGTAATCATGAGTCATTATAATAAACCATATACTTTTAAAGTACCATGAATCGTAAATAAGTATACCATAAAGCTTTTAAGAGAAATCTTTAACTTTGTGAGAGAACATACTTTACTTAGTGATAGATGTAGTCGACATCATATGAAATATCTTAAACATAGAGAGAGGTACCTTGTACCTTTGTGAGAGAGACCGTTATCCATCATAAGCCATGTAAACTATAACATGGAGTTCTGATGTTATCTCTATACCAGGGTAGACTACGTCATGCCTAAGTGGATCCACTAAGCTACTTGAAGGATCGAACCTCAACTATGGGTGACCCTTTCTAGGGAATCAAGACTCTTCTATGGGTGATCCTTTATCCTACGGTGGCACATACTTATGAGACAATGGGATATTACTACAGGTCTTTTGCCACAACTACAGGAGAGAGTGCCTATCCCAAAGTCCACTCGGTGCTAGCTAATCTCTCAATGAAATAGAAAATCATAAGACATAAAGTCAACATCACGTGGGAGGTCCATGTCTACTACCTATCGACTATTTATGAAAATATAATCATAGAATAGCTCCTTAAAATGGTTAGTGATTCAAGTATGCAAGAATTGTCCTTATTACATAAAGAATCCTTCTTTCATATCATTTCATAAGACTCCCTTTTCATCATAGACATTGCTTTCATAAATATTCATTGGAGTAAAAATCTTTCAAGTCAAACTTCATTGAAAATATAGTAAAAGCTTCGCGGGTTCTATTCAATTCAACTGTCAAACATTCCTTTTAATAGAATCATGCATAAACACTAATAATTGAGTGAATTTAAAACTTAAAAAAACCTACCATTTATTTCAAAGATCCATAATAGCTTGAGATAGGAAATTATTTGAGATTGAACAATTCATGCAATTGAGTAGTAATCTAAGCTTACTTGAACATAATATCAATAATTTAAACCATAATCTAGCAATTTGAGAAGGATTGAACAAGAGCCATTTGAAAATTTATAAACCCAAGATATAAAATTAGGGCATTCATAGGTAGTAATCAATTTCATACAATTTGAGTCAATAACCACAATTTCAATCATGCTTCATTCCAATAAGAAAAAAAATTAGAAGTACCCATAAATAATTAATACTTAAATTCAAACAAATTAGTTGGAAAGGGTTTTGGAACTCCATGGGTGGAAGAACCCATAGATAAAGAAACCACATACCTTAGAGGACAACTTGCAGAAGAATTGGAGAAGTCTTAATGGACTTGAAGATATATTGACGTTAGGTCTTCAATGGGGAGCTTTAATCTTTAGCTTGAGAGGAAATCTTGAAGGAGGTTATTTCGGGAAAAGAAGGAGTGAATTTTAGGGTTCTAGGTAGTAAAAAGGTGGAAAATAACCCCCAAAATATCCAAAATCGACTATATATGTTTAGGAAATTGTCCAAGATTCACTTAATTAAAACCGGAAGTTTTCACAAAAATTTACACTATCTAGGAACAAGTCTGCGATGCAGAGTTGTTCCCCCATAGGTCATTTTTTGTGAAGTTCAATATTTCCTTAGATTTGAGATTGATTCAAGTTCGGACAAATTTGCACTGTCCACGAATAGAAGCACGACATGCCTAGGTCGCAGACTGCACTATTTTGGATATTTTTTGAAAAATTCATCTTGAGAAACACGAGTATAAAAAATCATCTGAGCCATTTTCTTCTATTTTACATTATTATAACAGATTCCAACCTTCAAAACACACGGGACCTTACAATCTAAATGATCTTTCAACTTCTCTTTCAACTCTACAATAGCCATTCTATATGGCGAAATAGAAATAGGTTGAGTATTGTGAAGTACATCTATTTCGAAGTCTATATCCCTATAGGTAGGGGCTCCAAGTAAATCCCCAGGAATGACTTCAGGAAATTCATTCACTATAGGAATTGAGTGAAGGGATGGTGTCTCCACTTATAATCTCTGACTCGAATAATATGGTAGATACACCCCTTGGAAACTAACTTTATAGCCTTGAGATATGAAATGACTCGACCTTTAGGCAAAGCTAGAATACCCTTCCACTCTATAACTAGCTTTTTCAGAAACTGAAACTTATGAAATCGGACTCTACAATCAACTGAGGCATAACAAGCATAAAGCCTGTCCATTCCAAGAATGACATCAAGCTCAACCATGTATAACTGCATTAAGTCTTCAGAAATGTCTTTATGGTAGGCAGAGACTATACAATTACGATAGACTCTCCTAGCAATTATAGACTCACTGACAGGAGTAGAAACACTAAATGGTTCTATGAGTAGTTTAGGAAGAATTCAAAACTTAACGCTACATAAGGAGTCAAAAAAGAAAAGATAGCACATGGATCAACTAACGCATAAACTTCATGAGAAAATACTCGAAGCATACCATTGACAACATCCGGTGAGTTCCTTTGGTCATGCCGATTGTCCTTAGAATACAGGCAGTTTGGACCTCCACCAGCTCCTAAATTAGCACCTCTCTAATTATCTTTCCTTGGTTGTTTTGCTGAAGAAGATTGGGATATTATGGCCCCATCATTTTGTCACCTCATCAGATATTCTATATGGAGGTGACCTACCTTGCTACACTTTTAACAACTATTGGTGCACACATGACACTTTCCTTAGTGGAGCTCTCTACACTTACAACAAGGCAGTGCCCGCATAGGACCTTGGGCCACACTTCCTTGGACTGGGAACCATGTGCTCTAAAATTCTGTGACTTGTTATCATTCCTTGAGTTAGGCATAGGATAACTTACTGCAGATGGTGCATAGCAAGAAGACCTATTCTGAAAGAAAGAGCCATTACCATTTCCACCCTTCTGTTGGTTACTTTCTTTACTTGCAGACTTAGCTCTCTTTCTTTGATGATCCTCCCTATCCTTGTTCTTAGTGTCCTCAACTTGTTTTCTATATATCATGAATCTAGAGGTGTCTATAACTGAGATCAATAAAGTTGGCCGACACTCCTTCTTCACATGTCTGCCCAAACCTGAAACAAACTTCCTCATCTTGGCTATCGCATACGGGTCTATTTCTTGAGCATATCTGGACAGTTGAAGGAACTTAACACTATACTCCTTGACAATCATCCCCTCTTACTTTAGGTTAACAAATTCCTCTACCTTTGCTTCCCTCATCTCCCGCAGAAATAAATTGGTCTAGGATTGCACTCTCAAACTCATGAAAGACTGAAGGCTCAACACCATCACCTCAACTTTCCTCAAGTTGTTGTACCATACATTCGCAAAATCTTTCAGCAGGTAGGAAACATGTTCAACTCCCCCTACTCAATAGCATGTATTACTTTTTGGGTCTTCTAGATATCATCAATGAAATTTTTAGGATCTTCCACAAATTTCAAATTAGTAAACACTGGCGGGTTCATTCTTAGAAAATCTCAAATCTGGTTGGAAGCAGATGGCTCTTGGGAACTAAAGCTGTGCATTGAAGTGTTTAGATGACCAGACTGTGTATCCATCAACTGGATAAGCATATAGATAGCTCCCCTAAATTCAACCTCAAAAGTCATTATAGGCTGAGCAGTCTATGGAACCTCTTAAGTCCCATTCTCAACCTCATTTACATTCTTATCATCTCAGGCTCGATTTTAGGTCTGTATTATTGACGGTTGTGGAATCTCATTCTTAGTGAGGTTCTTTTTACTCAAGTTTCATTTGGAAGGCATGATCTAAGATTGTGAAATGCATGAATAAGAAGGAGATTTGATAAAGTTAAACTCTAATGCACGAACTAGAGTTAGAAAGAAGTGAAACAATTCCTAAAGTCTCGTAGCCCCCTATTATAGACATGGTATTGCAGAAACTACTATTTTGACAAGGCCCAAGAAGTTTCAGCTCAAAAGGATAATTGGAGACATTAGGCGAGCGACCTTGAAACAATCAGCTGTCTTAAGCCTAAAGAGAGAGAAACTTGCTAGTTGGAATCTTCAGCTTGGGAGTCAGGCCTTCAAAAATTTCAGGGATAAAGAAAAGACCATATATGCAAACCTCATGAAGTTTCAGGTTAAACGGATATTTGGAAACGTTAGTCGAGTGACTTGGAAAAAGATAGTAGCCTCCAAAGCTCTTACTGAGGTCCCTTCCTTTTTGCTAGTTTGTGCAAGCTCTGTTTTGTTTGTTTTTGGTTGTTGTATTATTTCAGGTGACTGGAGTGATGTATTAACATTCTTTAACAACAAATACATAGAGAAGAGCACAAATACAACTTCCAAACACCCTGCAACCCCTAAGCTTCAGCAGGGCAGCAGGTGCAGGGTGAGGTGCAGCATGTGGACCTGTCCAAAGGCCCCCAAACTTTGCATGATTGCAGAATATACTATTTTGACAAGGCTCAAGAAATTTCAGCCCAAACGGACAATTGGAGCCGTTAGGCGAGCGACCATGAAAATTTCAGCTGTCTTAAGCTTAAAAAGGAAGAAATTTGCTATATGGAAGCTCCAACTTGGGCAAAAAGCCTTCAAATCTTACAAGGCTAAATAAAAGGCTATATGTGCATACCTCATGAAGTTTCAACTCAAACGGATAAGTGGAGACATTAGTCGAGCGACATGGAAAATGCTAACAGGCTCCAAAATTCTCTTTGAGATCCATTCTTTTCTATTAACCTATATAGGTCTTTGCTTGTCTTTGATTATTTGTTGTGTATTTGCAGGTTGTTGGAAATATACACCAACATGCTTTAACAACAAATACATAGATGACACCACTGTTACAGGACTCTCCATGACTAAAACAAAAGGATTGTGCAGAAATGGAGAACCCTCTTGTTTTTGGTGCTTGTTTGGTTATCTGTATTCCTTTGATTGTTTTTGTTTAGGTGCAATAACTACTGGGGAGCCACACACAAGCAACCTGAACCAGATCACAAGAGAGGGCCTTCTTTTCTGTGAAGCATGCTCCAACAAGTTCCTTAACCTCTCATACTATGAAAGAAACTTGGAGCTGCACACAAACCTACAGAAGCTTATCCACTCCATCTATGCCTTCTCTAATAGCTCAACACCTGCAACAGCTCCTTGTGCAAACCCTGTCTTGCTGGTTCTTGTTTGTTGTGTAGCTGCAGATGTCAGGATGGATTGATCAACATGTTTTATCAACACCTACATAGAGCACATCACAGATACAACCACCAAAACAAATACCTTCACTAAGAGGCCTACACAAGGACTGTGCAAAATTGCAATTCCCTCCTGGTTTTTGTGTTTGTTTGGTTGCTTTTCTTTGTTTGATTGTTCTTGCTTAGGTACATCAACAACTGGGGAGCTATTCCATCAGAAAAAGTTAGAGCTGCTCACCAGGACTCCACAGAAACAATCCCATAACATCCACTCCAGCTTTTGGCTTTGTTCTTCTTCATCCCTTTATGCAGACCATCTTTGGAACTGCTATAAGGGCTGCCATAACCTGGGAATTCTATGGAGCAGCACCCTCAGCTTGCCATCTACATTCTCTAACATCAACACACTCCAGCAACACCTCCAACAACTTGCAGCACACAAGGAACAAATACAAGTTAATAATAATGGTTACAGCAGCTTGCAGAATTCTTTGGTTGTGTGGTTTGTTGGTTTTGTTTATCTGTGCAGGTACTCCAAGAAGTTGAACCTGATCACAACAAAGAACCTCCCTTCTTGTGTAACTGACACCAACAAGCAACCTAATCACAAAGGAAGCAACAAGGAGATGCACATTTGCTTGTTTGTGTATTTTTCTGTTTTTGGTTGTCTATGCAGGTATCCCAAATCCAAAAGAGGGATCTACAACAAGCATATTACCAATTCAGCTACAGAGGCAACAACAAACTGGTTACAGGACTGCAACAAGCTTCATTGCTTGCTTCCTTGGCTATTTGTATCTGCAGATCCACATACTAGGAGCTCTCCAGCACCCTCCAACATCCTTCACTACCTGCAGCAACCATACCAAATTATTTGGATCCCCTTGCAGGTGCTTGATTGTGAATATAGGCACAAAAGAAGATCATCTACTAGCTGGGCTGAACAACCACAGAATCAATGGCCTAGGTACAAGGCAGCAGCAGTTCTACTCCATAACAATAGCCACAAGCAAAGCTACTACATCTTCAATTTACAGCAGGCAATAAGCTTTTTCAAGGCCTTCCTCAACAACTCCAAGGATGCTGGTTGCTACAACTCAATATACTTACGCTACCTTCATCCTCCTTAGCTGATATATGCTCAATCCTGAAGTGGATGCAACATTCCATTGGGACTTACCTGGTATGACAAGACTAAAAAGGGCAAAGATGAAAAGAATTTTCCCACCCCATGCGAGATAGAAGGTTCATATACTTGTTCTTCTTTCAATTTAGCTATGTATGGTACGTAGCATAGTTGAATAGGACTAGTGTAGGTTACTTTCTTGTTTTCTCATGGAAGGGGAGAGTCTCCCTCATTTATGCTTTATTAGTCGAATTGTACCAGGAGGAGTCCTCTCATAGGTTTACTGCTTTCTAGTTATAGTTAGCCCTTTTTTGTTTCGGGGATGAGTTAGCCGACCTTAATAGGTTAGCTGACTTATGAACCACCATAGGATCGGAGGTAAGGTTTATGTCCCCCTCCTTGTATTTTTACTTTTGTTATTTATGTTAAGGCTTGGGGGTGTTGCTCAACCCCTGACTGTGCACGAGAGGTGGGAGCCTCGTGTAGGGTCTGTTCCCAAAAAAAAAAAAATAATAAAAAAAATGCTTCAAACTAATAAGAAGCACTCTACTAGACTCTGCATCATTAACACCTTAAGACTCTTGAATTCTATGCTCAGATATCGAGTTTGTCATATCCCAAGCCTACACCCTATATGTAGCTGACACTCGCAAACCATTGCTGCTCCCAAGTGAAATATTCAAGTGGTGGTTTGTAAACTATTCTCATCAATCTTTAAATAATAACTAAAAGGATTCAATTAAAAGTATTATCAATATCATAATTCTATAATGACAGTCTTAGTTTAAAATAAACTCGGAAAGACTTATAATGACTCCACTCTACTAAATCTATGAAGCCTTTAAAAACTGCTTGAAGGTGTCGATATAAGCCCACGACTCCCTAAAAAACTAATATAATAAAACAAAACTAATAATGAAGTGTATTTTCTAAATGCAAAGAGGTCTCACCTAAAGCTATAGGAGATAGATCCCCAACTATGAGCCTATTAATGATCTCTAACACCTGTATCTGCATCATAAAATGATTCAGGTTAAATAACGTTAGTACATGGAATGTACATTATGTAAAATGGCTGAAGGAAACTTACTCAAGGTACTCAACACAAGGAACTCAACTCTAAAAATAGCCCAACTCAATAAAAGCATTACAATAAAGTAAAATAGTGCTTTAAAAGATATGCAATAGAAATTGCAACTCAATATATTAAAATATAATACATTACTTCTTAGGGAGTTTCTCTAACTGACAACTATAACTTATGAGCTAGTAACGATACAACAAAGTGATGTCTTTGCCATAATCGTCCAATACCTTGCTAGAGTAAGGGAGGTAACAACACTAGATCCATATAAAAAGTTCGCTTTTGGGACTATGTGGAGTCTCCAGAAAGAACGACACAATCCTATCCTAAGCTGGCTACGTAGTTTATGGGGATTGATTTATCTACATCTTTCCTAAGTCGGTGTCCAATACTAGTCCTAGATACTTATTATGGACCGAAGACTAAGTCGGCACATTTTCTATCAATTAAGACTTCTTATGGTGCTGAAGATTATGCTAAGTTGTATATTCTTGAATTAGTAAAGATTCATGGTGTTCCCATGTCAATTATATTATATATAGGTAATCAATTCACTTTATATTTTTGGAAGTCATTTCAAAAAGGTCTTGGTACGAAAGTCAAGCTAAGTACCGTATTTCATCCTTAAACCAATGGACAAGTCAAAAGAACAATTCAAACTTTGGAGTATACATTAAGGGTGTGTGTGAATAATTTTAAAGAATGTTGGGATGAGCATTTTCCATTGATTGAGTTTGCCTACAATAATAGTTATCACTCTAGCATCCAAATAGTTCCTTTTTGAAGCATTGTATGAGAGAAGATATAGATCCCCGGTGGTATGGTTGAAGTGGGTGAGATGGCATTGATTGGTCCTAATTTTTTAGTTGATGAAATATAGAATGTAATTCTCATAAGACTAAGATTTAACATGGATCAAAGTTGCCAAAAGTCCTATTCCGATGTTAGGAAGAGGGATCTTAAGTTTGATGTGGATGATTGGGTTTATTTGAAGGTTTTACCTATGAAAGGTGTAATGAATTTTGGTAAGAAGGGGAAATTGAGTGCTAGATATGTAGGATCAAATAGGATATTGAAGTACATTGGCAAGATAGCATATGAGTTAGATTTTCCATTTGAATTGGCTATGGTTCACCTGGTATTTCTTGTGTCAATGTTGAGAAAGTTTGTAGGTGATCCAAACACTATTGTGTAGTTAGAATGTGTGAACATTGAAGAGAATTTGACTTATGAGGAGGTTCCGGTGGAAATCTTAGGCAAGTCAAGTTGTTAAGGAACAAAGAGGTTGCATCCGTCATGGTGTTGTGGAGAAATCAACAAGTAGAGAGTGCTACATGGGAAGCAGAAACAGTTATGATAAAGCATTATCCGTATCACTTTCCATCCATTCAAGCCTAAGGTACTAAGTTTTTCATGATCAAATCAATTAAACTCCTACGTTTCAGTTCCTCCTATGTCATTCATATGTATGCATGTTCATAAAAAAATAATTTTTGTCATATTTTATCTTAACTTTGAAAATCTCAAGTTCTATGCATTATAAGGTGTCATTGTATTCATGTTGGGCTACTAGTCCTCGTTCCATGTCCTTTTCTATGATAGTAAATCTTATTTGAGGATGAATTTTCCTAAGGGGGAGATATTATAAGACCCTGAAAGTCGAAAAGTTTCAGCAAAGAAAGAATCTCGAGAAAAGATAACTGGCCTCAGGACCATGACTCCATTTATGACTCGTACACATTCCTAGGAGTTATTCTTACGATAGTACATACTCAGGAAAGGTTCTATGACTAGATAGGACTTGTCATCATCAATTGATGAGTCATAAAGATGACTCTTAACAAACATCAGAGGCTCAAATGTGCAGGTTTTCAAGACCCATAGGACGAGTCGTAGACACGACTTATAGCAAAACTTCAAAGACCCAACTTTCAATTCTTTTTCAAGGCCTGCAGGATGAGTTGTTCCTACGACTCATCACTGCCTCTATGAATCGGTGAGGGCCTCTTGTCGGTAGTTTGGTCCTTTACCCTATGTTTTATCAATGTATGTGGAAATTTTTGGGACTAGATTCATCATGAAAATGTCTTAAATACTCCTAAGTCTATTATTTTAACCTAATACTCCCAAGAAAATTTTAATACTTCTCTCCCAAGATTCCTCAAGAGTTCATCACCTTCATCAAGCTTTGGCTAGGGTTTTATCAAGAACAAGTCTCCCTTCTCAATTTCAAGTTCCAATTCATTCAAGGTATGTATGGATTCATCTATGAACCCTTCCACCCATGGAGTACAAGGTTCTTCTCAAATTATTTCTATGATTCTTTAAATTCAAAGCCCTAATTTCAATGACTATGCATTGGGTTTTCTTACGTATGATTAATTCTCATATTTGAGTAAATTACCTCTCTAACTGATGTTATTTTCATGAATTATGTATGGGTTGATGAGAATAGTATGATCATGCATGTTTTCAGTTCATTTTTCAAGGATTTCAATCAAATTATCTATGTATGCAAGTTTTACCCAAATTGCAAGTACTATCCATGTTCATGTATTAAAATTATGATCAAATCATAAATTTCATGCAAGTTATGGAAAGGGTGACTTAGGGCCCTATGTTGGTGACCAAGGAACCTAATGATATGATTTATGCAAGTATGATTTGTAATGTTGAAAGGCTATTATCACATTGCAATTACTACATGAAAATGAGCTAATCTATTAATTATGAAGGTTATGGACAAGTTTATGATTATATAATAAGTATGATTACTCTGTTACGTATTTCGTGAGATTTGACCTAGCACTGAATAATGACTTGAGGTTGGGTCTCGACCTATGGGGTCCTTATATAAACTCTCTTATCACATAACTATGTGCCACTATAGGATTTTCCCTTTTTAGCCTAGCTAGTGGATCCACATATAGTAAATGTACATGACCCAACTAGCAGGGTAAAGTCTACCTTGGCAAGTAGATTCCCCTCTCTTCCATTGTATAGGGAGACATCAAGATTCCATATTATGGCTTGCATGGTCTTATTGCCGGTTATGATTCTTAATGAGTCAGGAATTTGGACTCATTTATAGCTCAAAATATAATGAATTAGCATCCTCTTTGTCTATATTATGTCTCAAACTGTATCTAAAGTGATCATTTGCATATACAAGGAGTTAAGGACAAGGTACGAGCAAAATGTTGAAGAAAAAAGCTAAAACAAGAACAAAATTAAGCAAAATGAAAGTTTTGGCTTGCAAAGAGCTATATGCGAGTTGCCAAATGCACCAAAATCTTGCCAAATGAATCAAAACTCAAGGCTAATAGCTCAAGCATTTTGATAATAGAAAGAGCATTCGGCCACTCACCGAGTGAGGATGGGAATGCCGCATCGTGCTCGCCTAAAGTTCATTAAGAGATAAGCGTCATATGAATATTAAAAATTCGAGTAGGGAAGAATCTTGGCAACTTGCCAATCAGTAAGGTGAGCTCATCTAAGACCACCTAAAAGATCAGAACTTCAGAGAAATAAATCGACTAAAGAACCATGCAAAAAGAGAAAAGGGCGATCACCGAACATATTGGCGAGAAATATTGATGTCGCCAAATCGGCGAGCATGAACTGATAAAGAAATGCACTAGAAGGCGAGGAATAAAATAGATTTGTGACTCGCTGACCACTTCGGCGAGCGTGACTAACATCGCCGAAGTGGTCCGAACTAATAGTTTTTGCCTATATTTTTCACAAACATATATATAGTTTTTCTAAGGCAAATAAGTGATGTTTTTTACTGCTATGAATTAGAGACAAGAACCTTTGAGTTATCTTGGGGTTTTGATTTTATTTTTGAGTTTTTGGCTTTGGGCATTGTGATTTAAAGTTGTTAACTTGCTGAATTGAATGGAGGACAAATAATTTGGTAAAACTCTCTTTAATTTCTCAATGTGTAGATAATCCCCATACTTCTAGGAGGGGGGGGGGGGCGTTCTTCTATAGTTAGTTTATTATTTTAGGATTTGGGTTTTTGTATTCATCTCAAGAATAATTAATTTGATTGAATTTTATTAATTTGACATGTTTTATTTATGATTTATGGTTGCAAATATATGTCTATGCTAGATCTTCATGTAAGCCCGAGAGGGTGATATAAAGTGGTTAGATTAATAAATAGCCATTGATTTGAAGTTATCAATTGTAATCTAGCTAGAGAGAGGAGGGTTTTCTATGGATCATATTAGTTGTCTTAATACCCTTGTCTAGGATTGAGAGAGCTAACATGGATAGATGACTAGTAATCAAGAGATGCTTTTCATATGATTTATTGATCTTTGCCTATCTATTGACAATTAACAAAATTGAGTTATGCATTTACCCTCAACCGAATAATATAATTAACTATGCACCTACTATAGAAGTCCTTTCTATCTTGTTATAACCAAATTAGCATTGCTTGTGTTGGTATTAAATCTAGTTAACTCATAGAATTTGATATTCTCGTAACTATAGATTTAAATTATGTCTCAATTCAATTGTTTTTATGCTAAAAAAGTCTAGAACACGTGCTTACCTCTTGATCAAATTCTATTCTTAATCGTTTCATGTGAGATTCTACACCGACCTTAACATTGGGTTTATATTACTAATGATCACATACACTTTGAATCGTAAGAAGTATAGTCCCACATATGTATACTCTATTTATGCTCTTCTACAATTTCAACCATGTCTCTTAAATGCTTTGATCATTATAATTTTTTCATGATTTTACTTATCCTTTTTATCTTGTACGCTATTTTATCTTTGCATCATATGATTTATATTGCATGTCATGCCCACATACTTAGTACATTCAAATATACTAACGCATATTATTGCCTACATTGCCTTATAATGTAGGGTTCGAGGATCATACTTTTACATGTGGCTAGTTGAGCTTCCATTTGACTTAGGTTTGGTGAGTTCTCATCTATCCGGGACTAGTTATGTGTTGGGTATTTTCAAAGATTTTTTACTTCATTCATGTTTGAGGGTGAGCTAGGGACATGTCTTAGTCCCCATCCATCTTAAAGTAGTAAAGGCATTTGTTGGACAAAATGATATAGAGTCTATGTTATCAACTTTATGATTTCTTTTATGATTTATGTTTAGACTCTTTCTCATGCTATGTTCCACTTTACATTACCTTATGTATGCTTATGGTATGTCAATAGGCTTGGTTGGAGCCCTTTGGAGTTTTGATCGCTATGTTACGACTAGGACCTAGGTCAGGTCGTGACAGTTTATTATGACCCATGCTAGGCCCTAGGTTTGACATAAAGATTAGACTCCAATAAGACTCCGACCAAGACTATTTGCATATATCACAAATATAAAGTAAGGAAAGAAATCAATAAAAAATCACCAAGCAAAAGATAAGACTCAAACTAAAATCTTGAATAAATAGAAAGCTTAAAGCATACATCCGAATAAGTGGAGCTGCATATTCATGAGAGTATAAACATTATTCTACTAGTCTGGACGTGGCATAGGACAAGTTTCTAGCTCACCAACATAAAGAATAAAAATCCATAATAAGTAATAAATGTCTCATCCTTA
This sequence comes from Solanum dulcamara, assembly GCF_947179165.1. Classification (NCBI taxonomy): domain Eukaryota; kingdom Viridiplantae; phylum Streptophyta; class Magnoliopsida; order Solanales; family Solanaceae; genus Solanum; species Solanum dulcamara. The sequence goes on along the minus strand of NC_077241.1, from coordinate 32,343,505 downwards.
AATTAGGAGGACTCACCAATAATAGGAATATAGTACTTACAATCTAGCCACGAACGAGGTCCGTATGATGATCATATTATGATACAATGTAGGAAAAAATACGCATTAGTACATGGAATGTATTAAGTATGTGGGGAAAATGCATAGTGTAGACATGATAGCATGATGAGAACAAAACATGTGATGCAAGACAAAGAATCATTTAAAAGCATGATATTTGAAAAAAGTAAGTCAAAACATGAGGTCAATGCACCATTTTATAACATCATAAGGGCTCATACGAAAACATATTTTATTTGTGTGATATAACCTTTAACTGACATTTAAGACCATGTAAGATATAACATGGAATCAGGGGTTACTCCCACACTTAAAGGAGAGATGCTACTTGCCAAGGTAGAATCAATTAGAACATCATAAATATTGAGATATTTGTCGATCCACTAGCTAGGCCATTATGACAAACGTATGGGGCACGTAGTTTGAGACTAGAGGTTGGTACTATAGCTCAATGAGTAGCTTCTCTATATCCCATAGGAATTCATAAACCATAGTAATTAATAGCATTAGAAAACAATATGATAAGTACTAATCCACATTATAAAACAACCATACGAGTCTTTTATCAACATAGCGATTCCTACAAGTATGATCAAACCTTTCATCTTTATAAATCAGTGAGTATGTGAGAAAATCTTTCATCTTTCGATGAATTTGTGAGAAATACATTCAGAACCTTTATTGAAATACCCCTGAAAACATTATTCATTACTTCCATGAGTCATTCATAAATCATTCATACATCCTTCATCAATTTTATGATCAAACTTCCTTAAGTTCATACTTAAAAATAACATAATGCTTGGGTCCATGAAAACTCAATTGAAAGGCATGCAATTACACTTGAATCATACATATTTAAGTAATTGAAATTGAATTAAATCATAATTAAATTAACCCAATGCAATCTCATGAAAACCCTAATATCACTAAATTGAAATTGATTGAAAAAGGAAAAAAATATTTTGGACTCCATGGATGGAAACAATCCATGAATGAATTTGAAACATACCTTGAATAAACTTGGCCTTGAAATTTCAAAGAGGATCTTGAAGTTTGAGTATCCCTAATTCACGTTAAGAGGAATTCCTTGGAGAAGAAGACTTGAATTCTAGAGAGAGCATTTTTTGTTCTAATGATGTGGGAGAGAATGAGGAGAATTCAAAGGGTTTTGGTATTTATACATTTAGGAGTAGGTACCAAAATGTCATAGTCATAGCGAAAATTGAGTAGAAAAAGACAGAAATAACCTCACTTAATCATTGATGGGGGAACCTTTGGAGAGGTCGGTCAAGATCGCCGTTTTGATTGGCGAGTCGACGACCTCTTGTACTAACTCACCAAAATTCCTAGAGGTCTTAAGGAAAATATCTGAAATACTTGGTGAGTTTAAATTAGCTCATCAAACCCATCGGCGTATCGCCTACATAGCCTTTTCCCTCATCCAAAATCTTTATTTGCTGCCAACATTTCTAATTATTTAGGTGAGGTAGCTCAACTTGCCAATCACTTTTAGTGAGTCGCCAAAATAATTCCTTCTCACCAATCCTCCTTCTTTCTGAACAAAATTATTGGTAAGTTTAGGAGAGATCTAATAGATCGCTAAACCTTTTTGGTGAGTCACCAACCCTGTCCCTACCTAACCGAATCTTCCTTGTTTCCTTATTCATATTCTCAAAATCATTGGGTGAGGTCTTGATCACTTTTGTCTATGCGCCGAAACACTTTGGCAAGTCACTTGCCCCTCTTTTTCAAGGCTCAGTTGCTAAATTTTTAGTTTTCCTTATTCAGTTTTAATGCTCCAATTTTCTAACTTCCAAGGTCTCATAGAGTCTATAGATATTATACAGTTTCTATCTATAATAGATATACTTCAGCAAATATAGTTGAGTTAGACTGGTAGATTTTGACGTCTTCCTTGGCATGGACTGGCTTCATCCTTGTTATGCCTCAATTGATTGTATATCTCGAGTTTATAAATTCTAGTTTCTAAATGAGCCATTTATTAAGTGGAAGGGTAGTCTAGCAGTGCCTAAGGATTCATTTTATACCTTAAGGGTAGAATGTTAGTCTCAAAGGGGTGTATTTACCACATTGTTCAAATTAGAGATGATAGTGTGGAGACACAATTCCTTCAGTCAGTCTAGTTTTAAATGAGTTTCCTGACCTAATGCTTTACATGGAGTCTCTCTTGATAGAGAGATAGACTTCGGAATAGATGTTATTCCTGATAGTTAGCCTATCTCTATTCTGCCATATTGAATGGCTCTAGTCGAGTTAAAATAGCAAAAGTAGTTGTCAAAAGATCTTCTTGTTAAGGGATTAATTAGGCCAAGTGTCTCCCCTTGGGGTTCCATAGTCCTATTTGTGTGAAAGAATGATGTTTCCCTTAGAATATGTATTGACTATCATTAGTTGAACAAGGTGACTATAAAAAATAAGTATCGTCTTACCATATTTGATGACATGTTTGAGAAACTTCAGGGTTCCACTTGTTTATCAAAGATAGACCTTAGATCAAGCTATCATTAGTTAAAGGTACAGGAAAATGACATCTCAAAGATAACTTTTAGAACCAGATATGATCATTATTTGTTCCTGCATTATTCATGGACCTTGTTAACCGAATGTTAAGTAGTACCTAGACTGGTTTGTTATCGTGTTTATCGAAGAAATTCTGATCTATTCTAGAAATAATTAGTATCATGCCAACAATCTCAGAATTTCTCTTCAGACTCTTAAGGATCGAGAGTTAGATGCTAAATTCTCTAAGGGTGAGTTTTGGCTTGTATCTGTGAAGTTCCTAGGGTACATTGTTTCTGGGCAATGTATCCGAGTACATTCGCAAAATTTTGAGGCAGTAATGAATTGACCCAGACCCACATTCCTGATTGACATAAAGAGTTTCTTAGGTTTGATTGATTACTATAAAAGATTTGTAGAGGTATTCTCTCCCATATTGTCTTCATTGACTAAGTTGACTTAAAAGAAGACTAAATTACAATAGTCTGATGTTTGTGAGAAAAGTTTTCAAGAGTTAAAAACAAGATTGGCCATTGCTCTATAATAATGACATGGATAGCTTGGATCACATGAAAGCTTTAGAGGAGTTTCATGGACACCAAATAAAGAAATATAATGTGTAGAAGGTCTGTCAAAGTGAAGAGAAAGAAGAAAGAGGCTATGTGTGCAAGTGGCCATCTTTTAAATTCAGGAATTCACAAAAAATAAGACAACCAAACAATGCCCTTATCTCATTAAGGGTAAAATTATAAAAAAGTGTCTTCTTTATTTCCTTATTATATGTAGTATTCTCTTGTCATTTTAAAAAAACTTATATTATGATGAATTGAATCTTTGAAAGTTTTGAAGCTTGTAGTTTCTAGTTGAAGCCTAGTATTAGTGTAGTTCTTAGTTGGTAATTGTAGTTGAGTGATTAGGGTGGATTCCTGATATTGCTTGTGTTAACTTTTTCTAGAATCAATCGTCGAGTTACCTTCTTTGTGGATTTAGTTTGGTTTTCAAATTTTTATTGAATTCGGGTTATTGTTATTTGATCGGATTCAATTGAGAGGTGAATATATAAAGTCCTTTGTTGCTCATAAATTCGATTAGATTTTGATATTTCCACATATCCTTTTCTTTAAATCAATTTTTCGCATTTAGATTATAGTTTCCGACTAGGATCAATATCATTTGGTATTAGAGATTAGGTTTAGGTTTGTTTTCACAAATCTAAGTTTTGGAATTTGATCTATTAAAAAATAATTAAAAAACTCTAAATATTCATCCAAAAAAATTCAAAAAATATTTTTTCTTGATTTGTTATTTTTTACACTAGATTCTTGTTCTCTAGTTTTTTTTGATTCTAGGTTTCAAATTTCGTTCAATTTGGAGTTGTAGTAGTGAAGTTGCCATTGAAGGGTTTTGAGCTTTTAAAACTTTTTTAATTTTAAAAGTGAGTCTTTTAATTGAGAATAAATTGGAGGTTAATAATTATTGGAGTTTGTTCCCTACGTCAAGGGCAAGCTAATCCTAAAATTTGAGCAAATTCCAAGATGATTTGAAGGTGTTGGAAATTAGTGTGTATTCTTGGTGTTCTAGGTGTTCTAGAAGACCTTCATGTGTTCTTGATGAAGTAGAAAACCGAAAGGTACATTTAATCCAATTCTGTCAAGTCAAAGTTGGTCAAAGTGTTTGTTGGTCCACTAGTGGTTTTTTTTAAAAACAAATTCTAAATTCAAAAATAAATTGAATTATAAATAAAAAATAGAAATTAATTTCCATGTGTACTGCCATGTGCCGTGTGGAGCCCAACTTCAGAGACCCTCCATGTGCAGATTTTGGTCTTAAGAGGCCAAAAATATTCTAAGTATAGGATGTTTTTATGATCTAAATTTTTTTCTAAGTGTCCAAACTTCGTTATTTTTTTTCTACACTCTTTTTTCTTCGATTTCTCAACTATTTAAAAATTAATTAACATATTTAATTACTTGTTAACTAGTTTTAATCATCAAATCAAACTCTTTCAAGTGATGAACTTCTTTGAGGCCTCAAAATTTTTCAAAGTGTCCAAATTCACTTTTTCTTCTTCTACACTCATTTTTCTTCCATTTTTCAACTATTTAACAACTAATTAACATATTTAATTACTTCTTAACTAGTTTTTAAATATCAAATCATCTCTTTGATTCTTCAAATTAAATAACAATAAGCAATTTCTTCTAGTTTTGTTACTTAGTTTTCTTTGAGTCCGATTTAATTTTTTTTGTACTAATTTCTTTCTTGTGCTTTTCTAGTTTTATTTCATTGTTGGTTTTCTTGATTCAAGTCTGTTAGTTTTATTTGATTTGTCCTTATTTCAAGTGTCATAAAGATCCATTCCTCCATAAGGATAGATAACCTTGAATTGATTGAGAAGAATTAGGAACACTAAAGCCATAAAAGGTGAGTTGAGAGTTCAAATAAAGAGTGACATGAGAAATTTTTCTACTAACTTGTTTGTTGATCTTTATAGGTATGGTGGAAGGATCATTATGATTTGACTATAGGGATCCTTGTAATTTATGCATAATTGAGTTGTGTGCTTTAATACAAAGAAATATTGAAAGGTTGGTTCAATTAATCACCGAGATGACACCCGATAAATTGGAAATATTATTGAAAGGTACTACTCATCGTGATGAATAACCCAAGAAGTTGCAAAACCAAGGTGAAGACACTTTGTGTCATGAACTACAAGGTAATAATGTTAATTCTTGCACTTCCTTAAACTTGGAGATTCATTGTGCGGCTAGTAACAAATTAAGTATAAATGATAGCTTATTTTCATGTGAGCTTAATGATTCTTTACCATAGAGTGATAATGTATTTGTAGAGAGTGTTCATACACTAGTTGATCCTATTGATGACCAAATAGATTCTTTTTGTAAGATCAATTTGTGTCCATCTAGTGTTGACACTTGTGCCTTGAATGATAGTAAATTCTCATGTAGTTCTTTTCCATGTTTTGATAATGTGAATATTGAGAATGTGGATACACTAGTTGATTCTATTGATGAACAAATTGATTCTTCTAGTAAAATTAATTTGTGTCCACCTAGTGTTGATATATGTGCTTTGATTAATAGTTCATTATCAAGTGATATTGGTGTTGATCAACTTGTGTGTAATAATCTCTTGTTTAATGTTCACTTTCCTAATGAAGGTTTAATGCATAGTGGTGTGTCTTGGAATGATAAAATGTAGTCCCTTTTGAAGGATACCAAGTGATTGAGAATCCACTATGGTATAATGACACACTCTCCAAAGATGGAACTCTCTTATTGGAAGATAATAGTACGTCTATTCGAGGGGTTAGTGTTCGAAAAGAAGGGAGTATATCGTAACATCCCTCAAAATGCTCATAAGTGCCTTAAGAATGCCTTGAGAATAGGCTGCTCAAGTAATGCATCATCCTTAAACTTTTTAGAAAATTTGAGTTTGGAATATCGATTAGGGGGTTAAAACCTACTGGAAAATGGTCTCGGTGGATTTTTAGGATTCGTATATCAAAAGATAGATTTCTCAAGAAATTGCATAAAATAGAAAGGTCTGTGATAAGTCTGCGTCGCAGACCTGACAAGGGTTTTCTGGCTGAGTTGGATTTTTAGTAAGGGCGTTTTAGACTTTTCCCAAACTATTAGTTAATGAACCTAGATGTTTTTACGACCTAATTCAACTCTATAAATTAACCTAAACCTCTAATTCTATCCAGTCTTCTCCAATTCACCTACTCAAATATTTCTCTCTCTACAAAAAACTATCAAGGACTACATTGAAGACTTCAAGTAAATTTACCCAAGCTCTCCATCAAAATACTCAATTTCTTGTCAATTAATTGGTGTCCTCACTTAAGGTATATGGATATTGATTCATGGATTTTTTCATCCATGAAGCCTAATCAATTTCTCAAGGTTTTTTTTATCAAATTAAAGTTTAGTATTTTATGGGTTTTATAATCTCTATTCCTATTGCATGAATTTTAATTCAAAGTATTATCACGAGTCTATTTTGATATAAATTGATGGTTATTGCATTAAATTGAAAACTTTTCCCATAAATCGTCCTATTTTGATCTCTAAGATTCATGATGAAAATTATGAGTATTTTCAGTTATACTTTCTAATGATATTATCTATATGAATTATGTATGGGCTGATATAAAGTTTATGATCATGCATGTTTTCAAGTCAATTATATAATTTTTGAATCAATTGATCATGCATTCATACCCTAAGTTGATTACAAGTATAAGCTATGATCATGAATTTCCAAGTATGAATTATGAGTATGTATTTCAATTATGATCATGGACTATAAGTATGTTTTAAAGGATGATTTTCATACAAGTTATGAAGTAAGGTGACTTAGGGCCCTATGTGGTGACCTAAGGCCAAACGATATGAATTATGCAAATATGATTATAATGATGAAAGGAAAATTTTCAAATTATAAGTATGTTATGAAGATAAGCTATTCCGTGATTTCAAACCTATGATAATGACTATGATATATGAAATTATGATTTCTATGCTATGTATGTATTCAGTGGGATTTGACTTAGCATCGAATATGGACTTGAGGTGGGGGATTGAAATACAGGATCCTTATATAAAGTCTCTTGTCTCATAACTATGTGCCACCGTAGGATTGCCTTCATGGCCTAGCTATTGGATCTACATATAACATATGTATGACCCACCTAGCGGGGTAGAGTTTACCTTGGCAAGTAGATTCCCCTTTTTCTTCATTTTATGGGGAGACAACGGGATTCCATGTTATAGCTCGCATGGTCTTATTGTCGGTTATAGTTCCTATCCCACATATGTACGATCTCTTAGGTATGCTATGATTTTAAATTATGTTTTTTAAATGCTTTGATCAATATTATTTTCTCATATCTTTACTTACCTCATCTTACTATGTGATTTGCTTGACCATTGCATACTATGATTTACCTTGTATGTCATGCCCACATACTTAGTACATACCAACATACTAATACATGTCTTTTCCTATATTGTCTGATAATGTAGGGGTCGAGGTTAAAGATCACACTCATCTACGTGGCTAGTTAAGCTTTTTTTCCAGCTGTTGTGGTGAGTCCTCATTTATCGGGGGAGTAGTTATCGAGTTAGTTTTTGTTTACAAAGACTTTTTCTATGTTTCATATTTAGGGTGATCTAGGGACATGTCTTAGCCCCCGCTCATATTCATGAGTAGAGACATCTAGTTGGATAAATGTTTTGAGCTTATATTATCATGTGTCGTTCTTAAATTTCTATTCATAATTTAGACTCTCTTATGATGTTTCCACTTTTGCTTTACCTTATGAATGCTTGTGATATGTACAAGAGTCTTGGTTGGAGCCCTTTGGGGTTTTAATCACTGTGTTACGACTAGGCCCTAGGTCGGGTCGTGACATGTATGGTCTCCAATGAACCATTCGTTCTTGTATGGCCCTATACTTGATCAAGGCCTTAACGCTTGTGGATCAAACGGTGATTCTATATGTGGACATACCTTGGATAAAGTTCATTTATATAGAACCTTTCTTTATTACTTGTTTGGATATGATGACCTTTTGGTCAAATGTGGTTTTATGCTTATGAACCCCAAGGAAAATGTGTCATTGCCTATTTTGGGAGTTTCCTATATAATTTCATCCTTGTTTGACGCACTTGTGCTTAATTTGTGTGAACCACAACTAGTAGGTGCTAATTTGTTTATGTGTTTTTGGGAGAGTCTATGGATATTAAGGGCTCCTTGTCACCTTCAAAGTATTAGACAAGTTGAATTTTCAAGTGGGACTCCCGGAATCATGCTTGATACTCTTAGAAACATGCTTAGCACCTTTCTTTACTAACTGTTTTCTTAAGATGACACCCAATGTATGGGAATTAATTTCTATAGAGGTGGAAGTATAAGGCTCGTGCACTTCTTTGACCCGGATGAGCCTTTAAGGGTGATTGAACCATTTTGGTGAGGTCTTATTGTGAGGCGATAAAGCAATTGTGTCTTATGGCTCCTAAAGAATACATGATATACTCTCTTGGGATTATTGAAACCATTATGACCTTTTGGTTTCCTTGTCTCATGATTTTGCTAATAACCATTTCCTTTATACCTTAAATGATGAATGGATCTTCTTCAGCATAAAGGATTGTTGGTTATATTTTAATTGTGTGCCTCCTTGGTGAGTTAGTATGTTTGATATCCTATGTGCTAACCCTCATGCTATGAGGATATATTTTTTGTTTTTCCTTTTTAGGTCTTTGCAAGGTTTGGAATCGAGGACGAATCCTTTTTCAAGAAGGGAAGAATGATAACGACATGGATAGCATGGATCACATGGATGCTTTAAAGGAGTTTGATGGACACCAAATAAAGACTTATAGTATATAGAAGGTCCTTCAAAGTGAAGAGAAAGAAGAAAGAGGTCATGTGTGCAATTGACCATCTTTTAAATTCTAGAATTCACATAAAAAAGACAACCAAACAAGGCCCTTACCGCATTAAGGGTAAAGTTATAAAGAAAGTGTCATGTTTACTTTCTTAGCATATGTAGTAGTCTCTTGTCATTTTAGAAGACTTATATTATGATAAATTGAATATTTGAAAGCTTTGAAGATTATAGTTTCTAGGTGAATCCTAGTATTATTGTAGTTCTTAGTTGGTAATTGTAGTTGAGTGATTAGGGTGAATTCTTGATATTGCTTATGTTAACTTGTTCTAGCTTAATCAATCATTGAGTTACCTTCTTTGTGGAATCAATTTGATTTTCTTATTTTTGATTGAGTTTGGGTTATTGTTATTTGATCGAATTCAATTGACCAGTGAAGGTATAAAGTCCTTTGTTGCTCATAAATTCGATTAGATTTTGACAATTCCATATATACTTTTTTTTGTTTCAATTTTCTATATTTAGATTCTAGTTTCCAACTAGGATTGTTATCACTCTAGTATTTTCCCTACTCGAGGGGACTTATGGGTCTGTGATTTATTGTGATACATCAATATTTGGATTGGGTCTTGTTTTGATGAAAAGAGGTAATGTTATAGCCTATGCTTACAGGTATCTTCAGACCCATGAGTAAAATTGTCTAACTAATGATCTAGAGTTTGTGACGGTAGTGTTTGCTTTCAAGATTTTGCTTTATTATCTCTATGGAGTTCATGTAGATGTGTTCATCAACCTCAAAAGCCTTTAATATGTTTTTATCCAGAATGAGCCTAATCAAAGGTAGAGGAGATGGCTTGAGTTGCTTAAGGATTATGACATGAACATTCTCTACCATCCAGGTAAAGCTAATATTGTTGATGATGCTCTTAGAAGGTTGTCCATAGGGAATACTGCTCATGTTGAGGAGGAAAAGAAGGAATTGGCTATGGAAGTGCATAGACTTGCACATTTGGAAGTCCGTCTTATGGACTTCGATGAAGGAGATATCATTTTTCAGAATGGGGATGAGTCTTTACTAGTTGTTGAATTAAAGAAAAAGCAATAACAAGACCCTATTCTTCTTTTGTTGAAGGAAGATGTTCACAACAAGAAAGTGATGATTTTATTTAAAAGGGGAGATGGTGCATTGAGGTATTAAAGTATACTATGTATTTTGACCTTTGATGGTCTTCGAGATAGGATCATGGCAGAGGCTCATAGCTCCAAATATTTAATTCATCCGGTACCACTAAGAAGTACCATGACTTGAGAGAAGTTTATTGGTGGTATGGTATGAAGAAAGATATATCAGACTTTATTCCTAAGTGCCAGAATTGCCAACAAGTCAAAGTTGAGAATAAAAGGCCTTGTGGTGTAGCACAAAATATAGAGTTGCCAGAATGGAAATAGTAGATGATCAACATGGATTATATTACCTATAGCGCAAGGTCTTTCGCACAACTACTATGCCCTTGCTTCTTTCCCCTTGTTTGAGCAAATGGGGACATCCATGCCAATATAAACAATCAGTCGAAGGAGCAAATAATGAGGTTGATTAAAGTGAAACAAAATGCCTTAAAGCTTAATCGTATTAGCCTGGGATGGGCCTACCTCCTTTCTATAATTCCAAGCTCTGAAACAGAGTGAAAGAACCAATGAACCAAATTTAGGCCTTGATTCGTCCTTTGCAAGGAAGGAAGGAGTAGTTTAGAATGATTTTATTTGGGTTATTATACACCGTATGACTAAATCAACCGACTTTTTGTAGGTTAAGACTACAAATTCGACATAGGATTATGCCAGATTGTACATTCATGAGATAGTCCGACTTCATGGAGTTTATTTTTCCATCATCTTAGATAGAGGTGCTCAATTCATTGCTCAGTTTTGAAAGTCTTTTAAGAAAGGTTTAGGCTCAAGGGTACATTTTAGTACCATTTTCCATCACCATATTGAATAATTCAAACTCTTGAGGAGATTTTCAAAGCTTTTGTCATTGATTTCAAAGATAACTAGGATGACTACTTGCCTCTTATAGAGTTTTCATATAACTACATTTTTCACACGAGTATTCAAATGGCTCCTTATGAGGCTCTTTATGGGATAAGATATAGATCTCCAATTGTTGGTTAAAAGTAGGTGACATAGAGTTGATAGGGGTAGACTTGGTTCATCTAGCTATAGAGAAGGTGAAAATAATTCAATAGCGGTTGAAACCACACAAAGTCATCAAAAGTCATACATTGATGTTAATAGGAGAGACTTTTAATTTGAGGTGAATGATGGGGTAAATTTGAAAGTTTCACCCATAAAGGGTTTCATGAGATCTGGGAAGAAAGGAAGCTTAATCCCTAATACATTGATCCCTATAAGATATTTAAAAGAGTGGGTTATGTTGCTTATGAGTTAGATCTACCATATGAGTTAACAACTGTCCATCCCGTGTTTCACATTTCGATGCTGAAGAAGTGCTTGGAATATCCTTCACTCATTATTCCAACAAAAATACATTGGTGTAAAATAGAGCTTGTCTTGTGAGGACATTCATGTTCAAATTCTTGAACATCAAGTTTGCAAGTTTAAGACCAAAGAGGCCGCTTTAGTCAAAGTTTTATAGTGGAATCAGCTTGTTGAAGAGGCTATATGGGAAGCAAAAGAGGATATGAAAGCCAAGTACCCACATCTATTCTTTCCTCCTAGTGTTGAAGAAGAAGGTAACACTCATTTCCGAATCATAGATTTAGTGCCTTCTTGAATATTTGAGTAGTTATTCATGAGTTTGAGTCTTTTAGTTCTTTCAATGCATTTGTGCCTGTAAGACCATGGAAGTTGGAAATTTGGATCGAGGGGAATAACTTAAGAAAAGTGATTGTCCCTCAGTTTATGACTCTTTCTATGATTCATAGTCATCTCTACGACTCTCAGGGATGAGTCAAAGGGTAAGTCCTTAAGCTTGCCCAAGACCAATCTCAGAAGGCATTGTACGACTCAACAGGAAGATTCATAGGCATGTTGATGATTCATCATATTAAATCATAAGGGAAGATAAAAACTCAGGAAAATATGCAGGTTAATACCCTGAAAGTTGGAAAGTCCTAAAATGACAAACAAAGGATGAAATCTCATGAAAATGCAGAAATTGGCACCAATGATGATCATGAAAGGCCATCACTGTTCATGGTGAGCACCACGCCTCATGGTCAGCCACCGTGGTGGTTATTTAGAGACTCATACCTGTAGGGAAGGGACCATGATGAGAGACCATGGACCATTGTGAGAACCACGGACCGTGAAGCTCTCTGTGGTGACCCCTCCCCAAAGCCTGTGGAAAGCTTTCTAAGGCAAGGAGCACGGATGACCACCATGATCCATGGATCTCTTCACGAACTGTGGTGTGCTTCTTTGGTGGTCACTCTACTGGTCTATTGATCAAGTCTCTATTTCTTTAAAGCTTGTATTAAGGTTTCATTCCCCAAGGTATGTGGGTCTTATTCATGGGTTCTTCTACCCATGGAGCCCAAATTATTTTCTCAACTTAATTTTTCAATTTCAAATAATGAAATCTTATGGGTTTCTATCATTTAAATGATTTTAATGTTGAATAAATAGAACCACCTAGTTTTACTATATTTCAATAAAGTTTGAATTGGGAGATTTGACCCCAAAATGAATGTTTATGAAAGAACAAAACATGTTTATGATCAAGAGGAGAATTATGAAATGAAAGAATGATTGATTGATGATGAAATGGCTTTTTAGCCAAACAATCGATTCAGTGTGATAAGGATAATTCTCACATATTTGAATCAAATGAATGGTTTTAATGACCTATTCTACTGAATGATGATTTGATGTCTAAAGTTATATGAATTCTTATGTTATTATGATATTTAAATGCTATTCCATAGGGTTTGACCTAGCACCAAATGTAGCATGTAGATGGGGACACTACCTAAGGGATCCTTAAGTAAAGTCTCATATTGCATTAACTATGCACCAACGTAGGAGCCCTTGTAGGCTTAGACTAATGAATCCACAAATTGCCCTTAAGGTTAAAGTTAAAGAAATGATTAAAGTTGATGGGCTTCTACTTGGCAATTAGTCTCCCCGTGCCAACGTAGGGGTTTATGTTGGATTTAATGTAATAGCTCATATGGTCTTAAATTCCAACGTAGGGGTTATGTTGGATTCTATGTAATAGCTCGCATGGTCTTAAATATCGGTTATGGTCATCTTCCCATAAAATGAATGTTTCAAATGCTATTTACATGATTGATTACTCATGCATTATACTATGTCTCATGCTACTTTAATGTTCAAATGTTTCATAATGTTTATCCATTCCTACATACTTAGTACATTAAAAGTACTAACAAATAATCTTTTGCCTACATGATATCACCATGTATAGACCCGCGTTGCTCCACATTCACCTCTACGTGGCTAGTTGATTACATTAAAGGCTACCTTATTGGTGAGTTCCCCTATTTCGGGAACAACATCCTTTCTCTTTATAGCTTTGTTATGTAAAGTATTTTGGGATACTTATCACACTCCTTATTTACATTTGTTATGAGGGTGAGCTCGGGACATGTCTTAGCCCCTACTAAGTCTAAAGTTGTATAGGTATTATTGGATAAATAGACGATATAAATATTGTTAATTACTCGTATGTCGTATGCTTTGTTGATTCCCTTAGTCCCATTATTGCCTTATTTTGCTTATGATTTTAATGTAAATACCTATGAAAAGCTAAATGAATGCTAAGAGGCTTGGGTGAGGTACCTCCGGGTGTCTCATTAGCTGTGTAACGTCTAGGCCCCAGGCTTGAGTCATGACAAACTTGACATAAGAGCTCGAGGTTTTGAATGATTCTCAGAGTCCAATATACCGCGTCAAATAGGGTCTTATTCATGATTTTGAAGAATACCATAACTATGAATACAAGACTATGGGATGTTTAGGAAAGATTTTACTTCTTTCAAATTCATTTTGTGCAATTGAGTGCCCTAAGACTTCCTCTAACTAACACATCATCCATGTCTTCTAGATCCTGCCTCCAAGAAGAGTACCTCCACCTAGAGCAAGGGTTGTTGATGAGGACTAAGATCCTCTGGTTCCCGAAGCTCCACATCATGAGGAGAGAGTGACCTATAGGGAATTTTGCAAAATTATCACATTGTTGGAACAAGACGTAGCCAACCAAAATAACCAATGTATTTTTCCTCCTTCTCCTCAAGTGCTAAATTCGGCTTCTAAGATTCATGATTTCAAAAGGATGAATCCGCCGGAGTTAAGTGGTTCCAAATTGGATGAGAACCCCATGGAGTTCATTGATGAGGTTTACTGAATTATAGCTATCATGGGTGTGCTTCCGAATGAGAAGGCCAGTGGCATATCAAGTCAAGGGCATGGCAAGGGTTTGGTATGAGCAATGGGTTATTGAGAAAGGTGAAGATATGGGTCCTATAAAAGGGTAAGAGTTCAAAGATGCCTTCCTAGACCATTTCTTTTCATTGGATCTAAGGGAGGCAAAGATCCAAGAGTTCATTAATCTTCACCAAGGGGGCATGAGGGTGAGGGAATATTCCCTCAAGTTCACCAAATTATCTAAGTATGCTCCTTTTATTATCTCTGACCCAAGGGCCAGGATGTGCATTTTATCTCAGGAATTTCTATTTTGGTATCCAAAGAGTGAAAAATGGACATGTTAGGCAAATAAATGGATATCTCCCAACTTATGACATATGCAAAACAAATCGAGGATCAGAAGTTGAGGGAGAGGTCAAGAGGGTTCAAGAAGGCTAGAGGTGATGGTGGAGGGTTCAATCCTCAAAGGTTCGGTTATGGTAATAGTGGAAAAGGTTAAGATGGGAAATGATTCATGGGGCAAGGTTAAACCAATGCTCCTTCTCCAAGGTTCAATAAGGACAAGTGTGCTAACGTGGTGGTTCCAATAGAGAAAGTTGCTGGTCAAAATTTTCCCACTTGCAAGAAGTATGGAAAGACACACAAAAGGGAGTGTTTGTCCATCTCTAATGCATACTTCAAATGTGGTAAGCCAGGCAACCATGCTAGAGATTGTAGAGGTTGTGGTGGTGGTAGGCCTCAAGGAAAAATTGCTTATGGTCAACAAGCTTAAAGAGGTGGCCAACGCACCAACCACTTTTATGCCTTGCATGAGAAACAAGAGGTTGAGGAAGCACCCAATGTTGTTACTGGTATGTTAAAGGTTTTTTATTTTGATGTGGATTCACTATTAGATCCAGGTGCAAATTTGTCATTTTTTACTCCATTCATAGATAATAGATTTGATGTGTTACTCAAAATGTTAGTAGAGCCTTATTTGGTGTCTACCCCCATTGATTAGTTGGTTGTTGCTAGAAAGGTCTATAAGATTTGTCTAGTGTATATATTGCATAAAGTTGTTTCTTGTGACCTCATACAGCCTGACATGGTATATTTTGATATTGTACTTGGGATGGATTGGTTGCACGCATCTTATGGCTCTATAGATTTTAGAAGTCACCGAGTCAAGTTTAAATTCCCCAATGAGTCTATTCTTGAATGGAAGAGTCATGATTCGGTAGGGAAAGGTAGGTTCATTTCTTGTCATAAGTCATGAAAGTTGATTGCTAAGGGTTGCATTTATCACATTGTAAAGGTTAGGGATGTTGAGTCTAAAAGTCCTTCTCTTGAGTCGGTTCCGATAGTTAATGAGTTTCCCAATATCTTCCCTGATGACCTTCCCGAAATCCCTCCTAAAAGGAAAGTTGATTTCAGTATCAATCTCCTCTCCAATACCCAACCTATCTCTATTCCTCCTTACCGAATGGCCTCGACAGAATTAAAGAAGTTAAAGGAACAATTAAAGGACTTGTTGGAGAAAGGATTCATTAGGCCAAGTATTTCACCATGGGGTGTTCCCGTGTTGTTTGTAAGGAAGAAGGATGGTTCACTTCGGATGTGCATAGATTACCATCACTTGAATAAAAGTACTCAATCCCTAGGATAGATGATTTGTTTGATCAGTTGCAAGGTGCAAGTCATTTCTCAAAGATCGATCTTCTGTCCAGTTATCATCAACTAAGGGTGAGGGAATTTAACATTCCCAAGATGGCATTTTGAATAAGGTATGGTCACTTTGAGTTTGTAGTGATGTTTTTTTGGTTAAAAAATGCTTCGGTGGTGTTCAAACCCTACCTTAATATTTTTGTGGTGGTTTTCATTGATGACATCTTGATTTCCTCTCGAGGTGAGGAAGAGCATAAGAATCATTGGAGGGTTCTGCTTCAAACCTTAAGCGATAGGTAATTGTTTGCCAAATTTAGTAAATGTGAGTTTTGGTTGAAAGAGGTGGAGTTTCTTTGTCACATAGTGTCCGGTGATGAGATCAAGGTTGATCCTTATAAAATATAGGCGGTCAAGAATTAGCCTAGACCATTATCTCTTTCGTACATTATGAGCTTTTTAGGTCCAGACGATTATTATAGAATGTGTGTTGAAGGGTTCTCTTCTATTTCATCTCCTATGACAAAGTTGACTCATAAGAAGGCAAAGTTCCTATGGACGTATGAGTATGAAAAGAGTTTCCAAACTTTGAAGATCGACTTACCTCCGCTCCTATCTTGAATTTGTTGAAAGGGTTAGAAGGGTTTGTGGTTTATTATGATGCTTCAAAGATTGGTTTGAGTTATGTCTTGATGCAAAACAGTGAGGTTATAACCTATGCCTCTTGACAATTAAAGGTGCATGAATGTAACTATCCTACCCATGATCTTGAGTTAATGACCGTTGTATTTGGCTAAAATATTTGGTGGCATTACCTCTCTGGGGTACATCTGGATGTGTTTACCGAGCACAAGAGATTTCAATATATGTTCACTCGAAATGACCTCAATCTAAGGAAAAAGAGATGGCTTGAACTCCTTAAGGATCACAAAATAAGTGTGCATTATCATCCGAGTAAAGCTAATGTGGTTGCCAATGCACTTAGTAGAGTGTCTATGGGGAGTGTGGCTTATGTTGATGAAGGAAAGAGGGAATTGTTAAAGGATGTTCACCGGTTGGCTAGACTAGGGGTGAAATTAAGTGGTTCCAATGATGGTGGTATGGTTGTTCATAACGGGTCCGAATCATCCTTGATGGTAGATGTTAAGTCAAAACAAGACCTTGACCGGACAGTTGTATAGTTAAAGAAGGTGATGAAATAAAATAAACTAGAAGTCTTTCATAAGGAGGAGATGGGTACATTACCAAGGTTGGTTATGTATTCCGGATGTTGATGGCCTAAGGGGTTTGATCTTGATGGAAGATCACAACTCTTCATACTCTATTCATCCTGGGTCAACTAAAATGTACCGAGACTTAAAGGAACTTTATTGGTAGAGTGGCATCAAGAAGGACATAGCAAGGTTCGTGGCCAAATGTCCGAATTGACAACAAGTTAAGGCTGAACATCAAAGGTCGGGTGGCCTAGCCCAAGACATTGAAATCCCTACTTTGAAGTGGAAAGATATGAATATGGATTTTGTAGTGGTTTTGCCTCATACTCGGAAGTATCATGATTCGATTTGGGTGATTGTTGATAGAATGACCAAGGTTGCTCACTTCCTACTGATCAGAACATCTTATAGTGCCTAGTATTATGCTAAGTTGTATATTAGGGAGTTGGTAAGGTTGCATGATATTCTGTTGTCAATTATTTTGGATCGTGGTACCCAATTCACTTATCATTTTTGGATATAATTTCAAAGGGGACTTGGTACCAAAGTGAAGCTAAGTACCATCTTCCATCCTCAAACTGATGGGCAAGCCAAATGGATAATTCAAACACTAGAGGATATGTTAAGTGCTTGTGTGTTGGACTTCAAAGGAAGTTGGGATGATCATCTATGGCTTATCCAGTTCGCCTATAATAATAGAAACTCCTCAAGCATTGAAGATGGCACCATTTGAGGCCTTGTATGGGAGATAATGTAGATCTGCGGTTGGTTGGTTTGAAGTAGATGAGATGACCTTGTTGGGTCCCGATTTGATGATTGATGCTTTAGAGAAGACTGGATCAAAGTCCTTAAAATTCCTATTCCGATACTAGGAGAAGGTATATTGAGTTTAATGTTGAATGTACTTGAAGGTTTCACCCATGAAGGGTGTAGTTCGATTTGGTAAGAAGGAGAAATTGAGCCCTGGGTATGTAGGGCCTTATAGATCTTTACACGTGTTAGCAAGGTTACTTATGAGTTGGAGTTGCCTTTAGAAATGGCCATGGTTCATCCGGTGTTCCCTGTGACTATGTTGAAAATATGTGTGGGTGATCCTAGTACCATTGTCCCATTGAAAGCAGTGAATATTGAGGAAAACTTGACCTATGAAGAAATTTTAGATGAAAATTTGGACTGGCAAGTTAAGAGATTTAGGAACAAAGAAGTTGCATACGTTAAAGTCTTATGGAGGAATCAACAAGTTGGAAGTGCTACATGGGAATTGGAAACGGATATGATAAAACATAACCCTCATCTCTTTCTTTCTACTCAAGCCTAGGTACTAAGCTATTCATGCTCAAATGTTTAAGACTCCTATGTTTCAGTTTTCCTAAGTCTTCATATGCACTCTTGTTCATGAAGTTGAATTTTAAAGTCATATTTTATGCTAAGTTTAAAGATCATGTGGTTTATGCATTTCAAGAGTCAAGTGTATTTATGTTGGGTTTCAAGTCCTCGCGTCATGTTCTTTTCTATGCTAATGATTCTCATTCGAGGATGAATATTCCCAAGGAGGAGATAATGTAAGACCCCAGAAGTTGGAAAGTCCTAAAATAAGCAACAAAGGATGAAATCTCAGGAAAATATAGAAATTGGCACCACTGATGACCACAGAAGGCCATCATGGACCGTGGTGAGCACCACGCCTGGTGGTGATGCACCTTGGTGGTAATTCAACGACATAGACCTACAAAGAAGGGACAACGATAAGGTATCATAGACCCTGGTGAGAACCACAGACTGTGAAGCCCTCCGTGGTGACCCCGGCCCCAGGAAAACTTTCTATGGCGAGGACCATAGACGACCAATACAGGCTGTGGAGCTCTTCACGAACCGTGTTGTACTTTTGTGGTAGTCACTCTATAGGTTTCTTACAGGACCTATACAACAACCATGGTTCACAAACCACAATGCCCTCCACGAACCATGAAGTTCTCCATGGAGAAAGTTCAGAGACCTATCCTACAAACTCCCAAAAATATTCCCTAAGTTATTCATCACGGGACACTACCACAGACTGTGAAGGGTCTCCGAAGCTTACTGCAATAGGCTCGATTGATCCGTGATGGTAGATGGTGCTCAGTCCTGCATCACAAAAATAAATGCAGAATGTTTAATGAGTACTTGGACAATAGGTACCCAATAGGCATCATAGGCCGATTGACAAGGAAAGGTAAAAAAATTATGAAAAAGAGGATTAAGTCTAAATAGAAATCATGAAAAGCGTCCAAGTAGAGACAGTACTACCTAAGAGCACTACCACTAACCTACACCCAATTGGTCCCCCATAAACCCAGTTGGGACACTCTTGTACAAGTTTAAATAAAAACCCTAATGAACCCCCATAAGCTCACTAAATACACAGAATAGCTACAATTACCAAGAATCTGAGATACCCAAAACCGAAGAAATGTGTCATTTTCGAATCAAGAATCCCAAGAGTCGATGAACCAGAAATGCTTTAAGGATTAAGGACGGGATTGGGAACCAGATGCTCGCCAAAATAATTAATGTTGTCGATGTTGAGGCTGGGTTTCCCGATGCTAGCCATAAAATATCAATACGATCGAGGGCGGGGATGGGTACCAGAATGCTTACCATAACACATTGGTGCGATCGAGGTCAGAGCTGGGTACGCAGATGCTCGTAGACAATTTATCCCATCATGCCGAGTATTTCCCTTCTCAACTGGATGCTAATAATTCTGAGAATTTCCTTTTCAATGAGTCAACTAATAACGACCAAAGCTTGAACCAGAGCCTAAATAGAACGATCATAAGGTCTAGTATAAACTAATCATCTCAAAACTTTCAATTATGCTAAGTTATGGATAAGGATACTCATAAGAGCAAATTTATCGCCTAGCTAAGGCCAAACTACCAGGCACTAACCCGCTACACCATTCTACAAGGATCTATGCATGTCGGAGCGACACCGGGGAAACTAAGGCAAGTTTACAACCTGTGCTAAGGCAAACATACTCCACAATATCAACAACATAATCATCCAACTCCTCTTACAATACTAACAAAAATCTGAAATGGTCACATACTTTCAATTACCCGAAAAACCCAGTAAAAGTGTAGAACATGATTTCTAATGCCTAAGATACGAAAACAAGCTACCCAACCCAAATTCCAACAATCTCAATATTCTTTCACATATTTCGGCTCAATCTAAATAAAGGAAAGTAGTAGCCTACCTATAGGCTGAACACGAATACTCCAAATCACTGTTCTAGAGCTTTTCCCTTCCAAACGTCCTCGGAATGCTGTCACGCTGTCAAAAATAGAATCACAACAATCGTTATGGTCATTTAGAAACTAATTTTATAATTTTCATAGACAAACCAATTTTAGGTTCTAAAATGGGAAATATGGGACCCACATTCAAAATTTTTAGAATTGACGATAAGTGTATGCCACACCCAAGTGCCATTTTAAGCGAAATTCCAAAACGGGCCTCGAGATCAGATCGGAAGCCTCCAGAAGCAAACTTAGGGTCATTCTACACCAAACTCAATATTTTAGAACTAACTGCATTGTCAGAATTTTCATCCGAGTATGTTTTCTAAGAATGTTGACCAAAGTCAACCATAGACAACTTTTAAAGTCAAAAGAGCCAAATGGCCCCCAACTCATATTGATTGCCTCGATACTCATGTAAACCATGTATACAACCTAATTATGCCATTCTAGAGCTGATGGAACCATCAAAATTTGAATTCGAGGTCTCCTTCATCTGAAACTCAAAAAGTCATAACTATACCAATTTAGGCCTTCAAAACACCAAAACGGGCTCGGGACCTCTAAAAATTAATCAACACTTCTTCTACACCAAAAACCATTCTTATAATTTAACGAAATCGTCGGAATTCCATTCGAAGCATCAAAACTCCCAAAGTTGACAAAAGTTAGAACCTTGGCCTAAAATTCCTAAAATTCCTAACTTAAGACCTCAAATCTTTGTTACAACTCCAAAACTGATTCTGTAAACTTTTGTAGGCCAATTTTCATAGGATTTTCTAAAAACCAACACTAGGTACCAATCAGAAGTTACATGGGACAACTAAAGGGTGGAAAAAGTGGTCATTTTACAAAAAAAATCCAAAAATAACTTTCAGGTTCATTACATCATCCACTACTAAAAGAACTTTCCTCCGCAAAAGTAAAAATATAGTCAAATCCTTGAGGCACAACAAGATGACGGTTTTGGGCTTGCACACTTTTCCAGAACCTTGGAGACTATATCGGGTCCAACAACACCATCACAGAACTCAGGCTGAGAGGAAAATCCTCAAATTCACTTCCAACTCCAAAAACTCCTTCAGTCCTTTCTTGGGCTCCAACTCTCCCTCGCTCACCCCAAACTTGACCAAAAACACCGAATTTCAACTGAGGATGACCAAACTAAACCAAAACCACCAAAATGAGAAAATACAGGACCAATGCAGATACAACTCACTCAAAATTCAAAAAACTTATCCTATGCTATCCTGAAAATCATCAATGCCATATAACACCAGCATTGAAGGAGTTACGTACTATATCTGAACATTGAAGGATGAAAACAACCAAAACAAGAAAACACCCTGGGCAAAACCCGAAACCCTAATCTCAACTTAAAAAACCAAGAACTCAAGCTGAATCTCACCTTCTAGAACCAAATAATCTACTTAGAAGGACGATGGTACCATCAAGGATAAGAAAGCACTGAGTTCAACCCAGTGACTCACTTCTACCATAGAAACATCTAAAAAACTGGCATCGTATGCCCATAAAAGATGGTAGGTGACACACATTAATGGACAACTGATCAATAATAGTCCAAGGGCATCTACTCCCACTCACAAATACCATAATCTACCGAATATGCCGAAATCAAGATTTTTATCCTAAATAAATTAAAAATCTCACACTCTATGAATTACCTTGACCCTATCTTGTATATGAGATTTCCAATCAACTTCCCCACCAAGTAGGTAAAGGAGTGTAAACCTTAACCCTGCAGTCTAAGGACTGAAAATACAAATAAGGTATAAAAGGTAATCAACAAGAAAAATCTACCATAACTCCTAAGATGTTACACCTCCATCACGTACTACCTTGATAACCAACCTTTCAAATATAAACCAATTGATGTAATGTAATGAGGAAAACCATCTAAGCCAAGAAAAATAGAATGGCAGAGGGGGTCACTAAAGCTTGTTAAGCATAATTCTACGAAGAACCATTCAACCACTAACCTAATGGGACAAGCTCTAACCACAACAGCCTTCTAATCCAACCAAAACCACCAGCACCACAACTCCCAGCACCTATCCACCTATCTAACAAGGAACAACACCACCAATCTAAAATATACACACATAAGTACATATAAGGTAGTCACAATAGTTAGGAGGTAACTAACAATCTAAATAGAAACGTATAGGTATGAAATCCCCAAAACCTCATAAAATGAGCAATATAAAGAAAAATAAGGAAATTAAGAAACTGCAACCAATACCTGGATCCTCAATCTTTTGTTGACCTGTGGAAGAATAGAACAAATCCTGACCGACTTCGGTCTGAACACCTGAAGTATCACCAGCAATACTCTGAGCACTACCTATAACTGCAGGCGGCATAAACTATTATACTGACCTGGTTCTAGTAATCAGTGTAGATTTCTCATCGAAATCTATATAAGTAGTGCCTTCAATTCTTAAGTACAAAAACTACTACCGATAACTCCAAGTCATAAGTGGGGTTGTTGCGCTCATGCAACTTAAGCTGCCTTGATACATAAGCAATAATCCGGCCCTGCTACATTAATATAAGACCCAAACCAATGATGGATGCATCATAATAAATGGTGAATCCCTCGCCCTCAACTTGAAGAGTCAATATAGGAGCAGTGGTAAGTGAATCCTTAAGTCTAAGAAAGATCCTCTCATACTTCTTCGACCACATAAATGGAACAGCTTGGCATGTCAACTGAGTTAAAGGTGCTGCTAAGGTAGAAATCCCTCACCAAAGTGCCTGTAGTACCTTGTCATTCCAATAAAGCTATGAATCTCAAAAGCAGAGGTGGCCTTAGACCAATCACAAATAGCCTCAATCTTTACTGAATCTACCATAATGCCATCCTTGGACACCATATTCCCTAAGAATTCTATGGACTCCAGGCAAAACTCGCACTTTAAGAACTTGGTGTAAAGCCATTAATCTCTCAAAGTCAGGAGCACTACTCTCAAATGATGCTCATGCTCATCTCAGCTCTATGAGTATAACAGAGTGCCATCAATGAAGACTATGACAAAGGAGTCTAAGTACTACCTAAATACCTAAATAATCAAGTCCATGAATACGGCAAGGGCATTAGTAAACCCAAAAGACATCACTAAGAACTCATAATGACCGTAACGAGTCCTAAGTGCGGTCTTACAAATATTTGTTTCCCTAATCCTCAACTATTGGTAGTTAGATCTCAAATCAATCTTAGAAAATACCATAACACCATGAAGATGGTCGAATAGGTTATCAATCTTAGGCATGGGGAAATGGTTCTTTACCATCACCTTATTCAACTATTTGTAATCAATACATATCTGCATAGTACCGTCCTTTTTCTTAACAAATAGGATTGGGGCCCCCAAGGTGATACTCTAGTGTAAATGAATCCCTTATCCAAGATATCCTATACTCCTTCAGCTATGAGGGGCCATACAATGTGGTGGGATGGAAATAGGACGAGTACCAGGTAGGTCAATAGGAAAGACATCTATAAACACTCGGACTATAGGTACTGAATCAATCATAGGGCCCTCCCTACTCACATCCCTAACACAAGACAAGTATGACAAACATTGCCAGCCACTAACCTCTGATATTAAACAAAAGAGATCACCCTAACTGGAGTGCGACTGCAAGAGCCCTTTCACACCACCGGCAGAATACCTGGCATGGATAAGGTAATGGTCTTAGCATAGAAATATAAGAAAATGTAGTGAGTGGATAACCAGTCCATACCAATAATCAAGTCAAAATCAACCATATTAAACAAAATGATATCAACCCTAGTGTATCTCCACTGAATAGTCACCATACATGATTTAAAGTTCTAATCCACTACTAAAGAATTACCTACCAAGTTCAAAACACACAACGACTCAACTAACGGCTTTTGATGCATACTCAATCAAGGGCACAATATGAATATATATAAGAATAAGTCAAGTGACAGTTTTAGAAACTGATAAGACACACTTTGCATGAAAACAATACAAAAGAGATAGTTATTGAAGACATCCTGTAACCTCTCGAAGATAAGTCACGAATGTCTCCACACTAATCCATAGGACTCTACCAGATGTTAGCTCTATACAAGTAAGATCGGTGAACTTGGGCTCTAATTCCAACTTGTCACGACCTAATTTTTCTTGTCTTGATGGACCCTACTATAACCAGCCAATAGGTAAGCAAACTTGTAAACCCAGAATGATAAGTAATTGGTTTGAGGGAAGAAGCTAACCATGTATGAAAAATTCTAACCAACATAGAATAAATAAGCAGAAGCAAAACCAAATATGATATATATAACTAAAGATCCCTCCTAAAACCTAAATTTCACAAGTACAGAGAAAATACAAAATAAAAGATGAGTAAAAGTCCCTAAAGTGGAATGGAAATATAGGCAACAACTAGCTAGTCTCAAAAAGGCAAAAAATGGGCCATCTATACTAAAGAAGACATATATGATCCCAAAACATCATGAGTTCACCCTAGTTTATGAAGATGAGTACAACAGGCTCGATCTATCCACGGAGGCAGGTTGTGCTCGGTCCTGCATTACGAAAATAGATGCAAAGTGTACTATGAGTACCAAGATAATAGGAACCCAGTAGACATCATAGGCCGATTGCGCAGAAAAGTTAAAAATATTATGAAAAAGAGGAATAAGTATAAATAAGGATCACGACAAGTGTTTAAGTAGAGACAACACTACCTAAGAGGACTACCGCTATCACAACCAACTAGGCCCCCATAAGTCCAGCTAGGACACTCATGCACAAGTTTAAATAAAAACCAGGATGAATCCCCATAAGCCCGCCAAATACGTAGAATAGATACAACTACCAAGAATCTAAGATGCCTAGAACTGAAGAACCGTGTAATTTTTTAACCAAAAAACTCCAAGAGTTGATGAACTAGGAATGCTTTAGGGATCGAGACTGGGACTAGCACCCAAATAATCAATATAGTCAAGGCTGAGGATGGGTACCCACATGCTCGCCATAAAATATCAATCTAGACAAGACCGAGGTTGGGTACTCGGATGCTCGCAGTAACACATCGGTACGATCGAGGCCAGGGCTGGGTACCCAAATACTCACCATAACACATCGGTATATAGAATAAAAACCCAGACAAACCCCCATAAGCTTATTGAGTATGTAGAATAGCTACAACTACCAAGAATCTGAGATGCCCAGAACCAAAAAAACATGTCATTTTTGAAGCAAGAATCTCCAAGAGTTGATGAACCAGGAATGCTTTAGGGATCAAGGCCGGGACTAGGACCCAGATGCTCACCCGAATAATAAATATAGTCGAGGCTGGGGCTAGATACCCAGATGGTCTTCATAAAACACCGATCCAGACAAAGCTGGTGATGGGTACTCGGATGCTCTCTATAACACATCGGTACAATCGAGGCCAGGGTTGGTTACCTAAATGCTCATCATAACACATCGGTATGAATCGATATCAGGGCAGGATACTCGGATGCTTGTAGATAATTTATCCCACGGTGCCAAATATTTCCCTTCCTAACTGGACGCTAATAGTTTTGAGAATCTCCTTCCTAATGAGTCAACTAATAACCAACAAATCTTAAATCGGAGCCAAAATAGAACGATCATAAGGTCTAGTATTTCCGACACATATCGAAAGTTAAAATTATGCTAATTTATGGATAAGGCTATTTATAAGAGCAAATTTATCACCTAGATAAGGCCAAGCTATAAGGCACTAGCACGCTACACCATTCTACAAGGATCTAATTCCTTTAAAGTGACACTGGGGAAACTAAGGCAAGTTTACAACCTATTCTAAGGCCAACACACTCCACAATATTAACAACATAATCATCCAACTTCTCTTACAATACTAACAAATATAAGAAATGGTCACATACTTTCAATTACCCGAACCCAGTAAAAGCCTAAAAATGATTTCTAGCACTTAAAATATAAAACCAAGCTACCCAACCCAAATTCCACGAATCTCACCATTCACGCACACTCAATATAAAAAAGGAAAGTCATAGCCTACCTATAGGCTGAACACGCACATTCTAAATCACTATGTCAGAGATTTTTCCTTCTGAACAGCCTTGGAATGCTTCCATACTATGAAAAATAGAATCACAATGTTATTTCAATAATTTAGACACTAATTTTACAATTTTTGGAGATGGACCAATTTCAGAGTCTAAAATAGGAAATATGGAACCCACCTCTAGAAATTCTAGAAGTGACCACCAAAATAGGTTCTAAATAACTCTCTAAGCTCAAGGAACAATTTACAATACAATGCGGGGTTGGAAAAATCAAATGAGTCCATCACGCAATAAATTCCCAAATTTTAAACTAAAAAGATAAATACGACAACATCTTTGATCAGTGATTTCTCACAAACAAAACTCCTTTGACTCAAACCAAACATACTATGATGTTTCTTGCAAACAAAAACCCATAACTTACTTGAAAAATGACTATAATGGAGCTAAAATGGCCAAGATACAATCCTCCAAAATTCAACATAAATTAAATTCAAAAATGACTAAAGGAGCAACTAGTTTCATAAATTTACCTCACATAAAGCCTCCGTTCAAGTTTTTGAGCTCACCAACGGATATTTCAGGAAATTCTCTTGAACTTATACCCTTAAATCTCCAAAATTGGATTTATATAGACTAAGAAATAAATTCTCAAAGTTCTTCAAAAACTCACTCCGAAAATAGATACTAAAGCAACTAGAATTAAGATTTTACCTCAATAGAATGCCCCAATTATGTTTCCAAGCATCTCAATGCGTTCTTCTCGAAAACTCTCACAAGTTTACTTTTTTAATCACCCAATTCAGAGCTCTAAAACTCAAGATATGGGGTTTTAAAGTTTGAAAAAATACACAAAATTGGGTATTTAATTTGCACCAGCAGTGCACTGTTGCACCCTTTGTTTGGCATAGTTCAAAATCTCCGACGGGGTGCTCGAGATATCTTTAGAACCTCATGCAAGGAAATGAGATATGCTACCCCACCAAATTCAATGTTTCGGACTCAATGATGCATTCAAAATTCTCATATGAGGTCATTTTAATGAAAAATGGGTCCTATACCCAATGTTATTTTAATCCAAATTTAACAACGGGCCTCAAAATCGGATCGAAAGCCTATAAAAGCAAACCAAGGGTTGTTCTACACCACACTCGATATTTTGAAAGTAACCGCATTGTCAGAATTTTATCCGATTGTATTTTCCAAGAATATTGACCAAAGTCAATCATATGCTAACTTTTAAAGTTAAAAGAGCCAAATGGACCCAAATTCGTATTGATTGCCTCGATACTCATGCAGAACATGCTTATACCCTAATTTGGCCATTCCAGAGGTGATGAAACCATCAGAATTTGAATCCAAGGGCTTCTTGACAGAAATTCGAAAAGTCGCAATTAAACCAACTTACACTTTCAAAATATAAAAATGGGCTCGGGACCTCTAAAAATTCAACCAACACTTCTTCTAGACCAAAAACAATCCCCCGAATCTAATAGAGTCATCGAAATTCTATTCCGAATAACGAAACTCTGAGATTTGTCCAAAGTCAAACCTTGGCCTAAAAATCCTCAAATTATCAATTCAAGAGATCCAATTTTTGTTACAACTCCAAAATTCATTCTGTAAATTATCCTAGACCAATTTCTACATTCCAGAGTTGTTGGAATCGACAAAATTCCATTCTGATACCCCTAAATACGGTTGATCCCAAACACTACTTTTGAACATTTAAAGCATGTGAAAACTCAAAATTTCCAAAAACTCAACTTTTTATAGGATTTTTGAAATACCAACACTTGGTACCAATCAAAAATGTCTCAGGGAAACTAAAGGGTAGGGGTAGAATGGTTATTTTATGAAAAATTCCAAAAATTACCTTCAGGGCCATTACAATGGAATCCCAATGTAACTGTTACACCCCACGTTTTTAAAACTCGGAATGTCTCATAAGTTCTTTAGACATTATCATGTGAGCCAAATATGCTACAACGATATCAAATGACTCCAAGGAGGGGAGGATGTGATACCCCATAGTAGAGAAGGTTGGAAGTGGAATTATAAGAATCCGGAAGGAATTGGAGGCCAAGTAACGAGTCGTAGGACTCGATTTACCTACGTAAGTTGTTAATGTAAAAGTTTTATATACCTGAGCTACTAGAGGACATGCCAAGCCTGCATAGTACGAATTACATAGGCTCTTAAAATAAAGTGAGATGACGAACCTACGAGAAGGAGCAAAAACTAATTTCCGAACTTACGAAAGTGAAGCAAGTAGGTGACAAGCAAGCACCTCAAGCAAGAAGGTGACAAGAAAGCAGGTGACTCACCTGCCTTCTTAGGGGGTGGACCCCGCTGCCATATGGCGACGTGTGATAGGCCGCATGAACCTAGGTGGCGTCCTAGGGGCTGCCACGTGTCACCCCCAAGGGGCTGCCATGTGGCACCTTCTAAAAAGGGTGGATATATATGTAATGACTAAGTATAGCATACTTAGCCAAAAATCAGCCAAGCATGTAGAAAGAAAAACGTGAAAAAGGAAGAAGGGAAAGGCAGCCATGTCTTGAAAGATTTGAGGTAAATTCTCCAATTTTCCTCCGTGAATTAATTATCTTCGGTGTTCCTTAAGCACGTGGAGATATATATACGTACATATATGTATATTATGATGAATAAGAAGTCATTTTTTCAGCTGTACACTTGGAAAAGTTGGACAGAAACGTGACAGAAAGAAGAGAGGAGGGCTACGGCCTAGGGGCTGCCAAGGTACGCCTCTGAGCTTCGCTCCATAAATCAATTATCTAAGGTATAATACGATGAATTTAGGGTGATAATAACATAAATTTACTGCTTGGGGCAGCGAGGAAGTCATACAAACAGCCCGCTCAATTTCAGCGCGTTTGAAGAAGTTCTGAGTTGCGATTTGACAATTTTGGCCAATTTTGGATAAGGTAAGGTTTCTCCTTTTAATTTGGACTTTATGGTATTTTTATGGAGTGTGTTAAACCCCCTATAGGTGGCTTTAAATGTGAAAATGGCATAGAAACACTAGACGTACGGAATAAACTAAATTGGAGTCGCTATAGTTGAATTGTCGTCAAAGTAAAGTGTTGTTCTTGTGAGGTGCTTCTGCAGGGGTGTGTCTGGTTGTTGCAAGGTATAAATATGATCTAAATGAGGCGGGGGAGCTTCTGATTGTAGCCACATGACCCCTTCTTCGTACGGTTAAAGGTTTTGCAAAATGGAAACTAGAAACCTTATTTTGATATCGTATTTTTGAGCGAGTCGTTTGGAGTTTATGTTGTATATTATTGGTATGAATTGAGTAAACATATGTTGCAGGTTTTTTTTATTTTTGGATGTAGTGTTTAGGGACCTAATTGGAAATTTGTATAGGGCACATTATAGGGGAGATGCTGCCCAATATTTGTTAACGCCTTAACTAGTTAAGGAACTAGGCGAGAAGGCGAGTGAAGGGATGAATGCTATGAATACTCATGGGTAGTCTAAGTTGATGAAAAGTCTAAGGTTGTTAACACTTGCATTACTTCCATGTTAAATAGGTTTCGAGGACAATGACGTGAACACAATTAAGGGGAGTCCATAAGAGGTATGTGAAACTTCTCTTGGTATATTTTTGGTATAGGTATGTAAAGCCTATCTTTTCTCTTTTGGAAAATCTTAGATGTAAGCAGGATATGATATGAGCTTTGGGGGTAATTCCATTCCCAGGTTCTGAATATGACTTCAGGACCCTCACTCACTTTTGAATGATTAAACTTTAAAATAGTAAGCTGCTATCTTCGAGTCTTCTATATGACTGTATAACAATTGATTCGACTAAGCTCTTGTTTGTAAAAAAAGAAAGGCTTTGAGATAACCAATGCTCGGACTGCTATAAGATATTTCACATTGGTATATGTCTAAGACTTCCAAAAACTCTTTTTTACATAGTCCTTAGTGACAGTTAGAGAGTATACGTCAAATACCTTCTGTCCTGATCCCCAAGTGATGGTTCACGTGATGACTTCATTGAGTCTCAGTTAATGATTTAAATTGTGTTTTGTTTCTCACTACTCTACTCGTGTATACTATAAAACTTCTTTTCCGATTCTCGTACCGGTTATCAGATTCGTGCAATTCACTATATTGTTCACTGAGTCCATCGCTAGAGGGCCAGCATCTGTATATATATATATAATGATGATGTGTTGTAATTAGGTGACGATGGTACGGGTCCTGATACTGATACTATGATGATGTGTTATAATAAGGTGACGAGGCACGAGGTCTGATACTGATACTACAAATATGATTCAACCGATCCCTGATAGGGCCGGCTATATTGAAAGTTTGAGCATGCATGATTTTACTTTTCCAAGTACTGGTTTCTGATTTGACATTTTATTCCCTGCTTCTCTACTTCAGATATGCTTCCAGTTATATCATGTTATGTTTTACATACTCCGTACATATGTCATACTGACCCCTTTTCTTGGGGGCCTGCGTTCATGCCCGCAGGTACAGATATAGGTTTTGAGAGTCCATCAGCTTAGGATTCCATGCATCTCAGCTGCAAGAGGCTCCACTGTATTGGAGTCTAGTTTTTGATACTGTCTACTGATGTATAAAATTGTTTTATCCATTCAAGGGTACGGCGGGGGACCTGTCCTGCCATATGTTGTCATTTATATTTTTAGAGGTCTGCAGACATATATATGTAGGTTGTGTATGTCATTTTGATTCAGCTGGGTCTACATGATATATGATATGTGTTATTATATTATGGCAGCCTTGTCGGCTTGCGTGCCCTGTCATGTTGTGATACAAACGAAAAGGGCTACACGTTTATGAAAATGTTATCCCCTAGTGGGGCTCTGTTACATGATATTATTTTATTTATAGTTTAATTTAACCACAGTTGATAGCTAGGTACACGGGGGGTCCAGGTTGGACCCTAGTCACGGCCTACGCGGTTGGGTCGTGACAGTAACTCCTATATTGAGGAAAATAGAGGATATTTTCCAAGGTATACTATGTATCATTATCATTATTATCATTACAACTGGGCACTCGCCTCTAGTTCTTGAGATTAGGTACTCTCCTCTTCCTTTTTTTCCTATGGTGGCACATAGTTATGAGACTAGATATTGCTACTAAGGACCTCTTAGGTTGAGTTCCCACCTTAAAGTCTTCTCCATACTAAGTTAACATCCCATGGAATACATATCATATCATAATATAAATATAAAATTAGAATACTTCAATTGTCATCATTCATTACTTTTCATGAGTCATCCATAGGCTTTGATAATCATTCATAAAATATGTTCATAAGAGTAGTTTATTATCATATGATTCATCTAATGTGGGTGTAGGCCTTCCATCATTATGAATCATTTTTCCATAAATAGTATCATTAGGGTCTTAAGTCACATATTTTCATAAAACTTTCTTGAACACTTGAAAACCATGATCATGACTCATACTTGAGATTGAAGTGAAAACTTAGGTTCATAATTAATTGACTTAGAAATCAGGAAATTAGATTGAAAACAGGCATAATCATATACTTTATATCCTCACATACATAATGAATAAAAATAACAATAATTGAAAGTATAATTGAAAATACCCATCATTAATGTTAGGAACCCTAAAGAGTAAAGTAGGAAATTCATAGAAAACTATTCGATGCAACAACTATCAATTTATATTAAAATATATTCATAAATAATAATTTGAATCATAATTCATGTAATTAAATAGAGATCATAAAACCCATAAAAATACATACTTGAATTTATCAAAAGAGATGTGAATTGGTTGGGCTCCATGGGTGAAATGTACCCTAGGATGAAATATCCACATACCTTGAATGAGAAGATCAATGAAACTTTAACAAATTTAGACTTATGATGGAGAACTTGAGAGAATTCCTTGAATGTCTACAATGGAGTTTTTGAGAGCCCTTTGTAGAGAGAGGATTCTTTGAATAGATGAATTGTGGTAGAATGAATGAGAATAGGGGTTTAGGGAGTTTATAGGGTTGAATTAGGTCCTAAAGATGCCCAGGTTCATTAATTAATAGTTAGGGAAATGTCTAAAGTGTCACCTACTTAAAAACTAAATTCAGACAGAAAACGTAACCCAAGTCCGCGACACGGAATTATTCCCTAATAGTACAATTATAAGCGAATGAGAATTTAGCTATATTTTGATCCAAATAAATATTGCACTGTAGGGGAGCAGGCCCGTGACGCAGACCTGTTGCGCACCCTACATTAAATGCAATTTTTGAAAAAAACTATCTTCCAAAATACTTGACATAAATATCTGCCGAGGACATTTTAACAATGTTTAACCTTATAAAATCATATTCTAACCTTCAAATACCTAGGATATTATAATATCTCCCCTTTGGGAAAAGTCATCCTCGAATGAGGTAGGAGTAGATTGAGTAGAGTATAGTTAATGGAAAACAACCCAACATGAATGAAATAATGCAATTTAAAGATCATTTAAAATCAGGTTCATCAGTATGCATGCATGTAAAAAGACATAGAGTAGTTGGAACATAAGAGTTTGGAGGATTCGAGCTTGAATAGAAAAATACCTTAGGATTGAATAGGAGGAAAGAGGTAAGGATATCGTTTCATCATGTCCTCTTCCGCTTCCCATGTACCACTTCCAACTTCTTAATTTCTCCATAATACTTTAATGGATGCAACTTCCTTGCTTCTCAACCTTTTAACTTGGCGGTCCAAAATTTCAATCGGAATCTCCTCATAAGTCAAGTTTTCTTCAAAACACACATTACTCAAAGGAACAATGACATTGGGATCAAAAACACTTTTCCTAGACATTGATACATGGAATATAGGATGAACTGCGGCTAACTCCAATGGAAAATCAAGTTCATAGGCGACCTTACCACTACGCCTTGGGAGGAATACCTCTATAGGAAATTTTATCCCAAGAGTTTTATTCCTTATCACCATATTCAATCAAACCTCAAGACCTAATCAAGAAACACCCAATACATCGTGCTTTCACCCACATGTCATCAACACCACATTTAAGCCTAGTTCAATAACAACTCTAATATACTTACTTGAAACCCTTAACAAGAAGTCATCAATACCCTACTACAATCACTCATATATCAAGAACTACACATTCAAGCCTACCATTTTAACCACTTTATGGTTCCTTTGAAGTTAACATCACCTAAGAATTGTTATGTCTACCTTAGCATTTCTACATCTGCATTTGCATTAACTCCTACAAAAGGGCATACAAATATGCTCTTACCTATATATTACACACAAAAAATTCCATCTAGCTCTTCCTCCTTATCTATACCCTTAAATTGAATATGCATACCACAATTATCACAATATGGAACACCCTCTTTCTCCCCATAGGCCCTAACTCATCCATCGAGACCTATGGGATCCACTCAATCTCATTTCTCTTAAGTCATCAACATTTGGAACACATACCCGACCTTGGTGATCAAGTACTACATCTATCACTTTTGAGAAAACATCAATCTTCTTATCAACCAATAATTTCTTCATCTCAACTAATGTTGGATCTATGTCTTGCTTAGCCTTTTACATTCACTATTAATGATGATTCCGAACCATTTTGAACAAGAATACCACCCTCACTAGGGTCAATCAACCTTACCCCCCCCCCCTCCCAAATACCGAATCACTACCTATCCACTCAAGAATTGACTCATTAGGAATTTGGAATTTCACCATACAAACAATAGATACATAGCAAGAATGTAGCCAATCCATGCAAATAATAACATCAAAATCGGTCATGTCAAGATCAACAAGATCACATGGGATTATTTTATGCAAGACTGATAAAGGGAAATTTCTATAGACTTTCCAAGCTAGAATCGAATAACCAACGCGGGTGTAAACCAAAAAAGGCTCTAGAAAAATTATGGGACATCTATCAAATCTCATAGCAAGGTAAACAGTAAAAAAATACAATGTGGCACTCAGATAAAGTAAAACATAAACATCAAAGCCAAAGTCTTTCAAAGTACCAGATGTAGTACCCTGCTCGATTGAGAAATCTAAAGAATCCTAGGCTCAACCTGCTGAAAAATTTCCCTTCCCTTCCTAGAGGTAACTGGACAGTCCCTCTTTTTATGTCCACTCTTGACACAAACATAACAACTTTGTGTATTATCTAAGCACTCCCTTGGATGATTATTACCACACCAATATCATGAGGGGTAGGATTTTTCTTTTCCCTCACTCTTCCACAAATTTAAGCCAATTGTTTCCCCTTTTGGCATCTTCTAATGATTAACGTCATTCCCTCTCCTATCATCTTGCTCACCCATTTTCTTTTCTTCCCCTTTATTCTCATAGGGGTTAATTTTTTTGATTCAATTAAGCAGTCATAACTTGAGCCAATAACATGAGTGCATAATGAAACTCCACATTAGAGACATCGGCACTTGAGGGTGGGTCAATCGGATCAGAAAGGCTACCATCTTGATCAATCTTCAGGATTCTCTCTTCTTGATGGGACATATTCTTAAATATGTAAGACACGAGTTAGAAGGAATCCTTATAGAATTCAATTCTATTACATGAAAAGATTATGAAAGAGGTGAAGATTTCCTAAAATACCTCATAGCCTCTGTAACACCCTCTAAAATAATGTTGTATATGGTATTCCAATTCTCGATGAAAATGATATTGCTTCTGTATTTTAGACATAACTTTTCATTGGATAGTCTACATTATGTGATTCAAATTTTGAAATAACCCTATCATCATTACCTATAAATTTTATGAGACTATAGCTTAAGATTCAGAGGATAAGTAGGTCAAATAAATTAATCTTTGCAAGACCTGGTGTTGTAAAAATATTAAATATTTGTAGAAGAAAGATCATATCTCACTGTAGGATGCTCCAAATAAGTTAATTCTTAAACGACATGAAAGAAGAATGCTAGATCTATAATTCATATAAGATATCAAATTCTAATTACAAAGTTATCATGTTCAAACATAGCTCCGAAAAAGGGTATTCCATAAAAAGAAGATTTATCTCACCAACCATAGAAGATCTAGATCCATTTGACATCACTCATAACATCAATAGTCCTCCGTTTGACATCACCCATGACATCATAATCCTCCATAAAATTTTTCAGATTTTTCTTTATAATTATTTCAATTATTGTTAGGTCCCTCCTTCACACCTATAGATACCCACCTTATTTCATCATTTTGTTCATCAAGATTTCTCAAGAAACTTTTCTCACTATACACTTATTTACTCATTCTCAAAATATAGTTTTAGTTATTAGTAGTGTAGAAATACTATTCCTGTGATTCATATACTCTGGGTAGTACACAAAATGCTCCAGCGAGGACAAAAGGCTAGGATTCAAGATTATTCATTAAGTCCGTCGATTCTGAGTAAAGTTTCAGATTCCAAGTATATAAGGCTTCAATGAGAGTATTTCTTCCACTTTCATGGCTAAAGTATTTTAATTATATGATAAATTATTTTATTTACCCAATTCTTTTTAAGTTTTTCTCTAAGGTATGTGGATGTTTATCCATGAGTTTTTTCCACCCATGTAGTTCAAAACTCTTTCAACTAAATATCTTAATTTCAAGATTTTTTTATGGGTAATTCTTATTTTTACTTAATAGCATGAATCATGGTTAAACTAACAATTATTGGTCTATTTTGATGCAAAATAATTTCATATGTATGAACTGATTGTTTGCAAGTATTTTCTCTATTTAGCTCTTTAAATGTTCTTGCAATTCATGATGGGTTGTTTAAATCATGGTTTTTAATTGATGGATTTTAATGTATTTATGTATAATTTCATTTACATTCATGTTTGAAAGTTGAAGTGATTTGAACTCACCTAGTTTTACTATGTTTTCGATGAAGTTTGACTTGAAAGCTTTGACTCCAATTGAATATTTATGAAAGCAATGTCTATGATCAAAAGGGAGTCTTACAAAATAAAAGAATGATGAAATGATATGAATGATGGATTCTTTATGCAATAAGGACAATTCTTGCATATTTGAATTACCAAAGGTTTTAATGAGCTATTCTACCGAATATGATGTTTTGAATTCTCAAGCTATATGCTTTGACTATTTTGAAATATTAAAATATTCCATGGGATTGACTTAGCACCGAATAGGTCATTGAGGTGGGATTCGGTAAGGTAATCCTAGTAGTAACCCCTTGTCTCATTAACTATGTGCCAACATAGGAGCCCTTGTAGGCTTAGGCTAATGGATCCATCAAAGCACTTAAAGTTAAAATTAAAGAATGTATGTAAAGTTGACGGAGTTCTACCCTAGGCAAGTAGAGTCTCCGGCCAATTTACGGGGTTATGTTGGATTCCATGTAACATCTCACATGGTCTTAATGTCGGTTATAGTGAACTTTCAACAAATGAATGTTTCAAATTCTATTTACATGATTACTCATGCACTTATTTATCCACATATGTATGATTTAAATGAATCTACTTGATTACTCATGCATGCACTCATTTATGTACTTTACCTTATAAATGTCCTAAATGTTTACTTTGTAATGCATGCCTACATACTTAGTACATTCAAAGTACTAACACATATGCTTTTGCCTAATGATATCACCATGTAGGGACCGGTGTTCCTCCTCGTTCTCCTCCAAATGGCTAGTTAAGATTTCATTTGAAGGATACTTTTGGTGAGTTCCTATGTTTCAGAAGCAATACTACTTTATATTCCTAGATTATGATATGTTGAGATCTTTAAACACTTACTATGGCATTTCTTTCTATTATGATTGAGAGTGAGCTAGGGACTTATCTTAGTCCTGTTAAATCTAAAAGTTAGAGATATTGTTGGATATATGTAAGTTGAAGATTTACTATTATAATTTATGCTTATTTATTTATTGTAATTACCTATGAAAGGCTAAAGGAATTCTAAGAGGCTTGTTTGAGGTACTTTTGGGTTCCTCATTCGCCATGTCACATCTAGGACCTAGGCTTGGGTTATGACAAACTTGGAATCAGAGCCTGAGGTTTTGAATGGTCCTCGGAGTCCAACATACCATATTAAATAGGATCTTGTTCATGGTTGTGAAGCACGTCATAACTATGAATAGGAGACTATGGGACATTTAAGAAAGATTTCATTTCTTTCAAATTCATGTCGTGCCTTAGAGTATCCAAATCTTTCCTTTAACTAATGACCGATTTTATGTTCTTTAGATAATGACTCGTGGAAGAGCACCTCCAAGAGCAAAGGTTGACAATAAATTCCAAGCTCCTACAGTTCCCAATGCCCCACATCATAAGGAAGGGGTAACCTATGCCGAGTTTCACAATATCATTACGTTGTTGGCTCAAGTCATAGACAACTAAGGGCATCAAGATATTTCTCCTCCTCAAATACAAAATTTGGCCTCTAGGATTCGAGATTTCCATAGGATGAATCTGCCTAAGTTTGATGGTTCTAAACTAGATGAGGACCCTATGGAGTTTATTGATGTGGTGTACTATATTGTGGCTATCATGGGTGTGACACCGAATGAGAAGGTTGAGCTAGTGGCCTATCAACTCAAAGGTATAGCTGGGTGTGGTACAAATAATGGGTTGTTGAGAAGGATGAAGAAATAGGGCCGATAGGATGAAAAGAGTTCAAAGATACCTTTATAGACCGCGTCTTCCCATTGGAGCTAAGGGAGGCCAAAATCCAAGAGTTCATCAACCTCCATCAAGGGAGTATGAGTGTGAGGGAGTATGCTCTCAAATTTGCTAAGTTGTTAAAGTATGCTCCCTTCATGGTCTCTGACCTAAGAGCTAGGATGAGCAAGTTTATTTCTGGTGTCTCATGCTTGGAAAAGCCATGTTGGTGAAGGAGATGGACATCTCTCAGTTAATGACTTACGCAGAACAAATTGAAGAAGAAAAGCTAAGAGAGAGATCAAGGGGATTTATAAAGGCTAGAGTGGATGGTGGAGGGTTTAACCCTCAAAGGTCAGGTTATGGTAACAATGGCAAAGGCCATGGTGGGCAACGGTTTTTGGGATAAGGTTCTACCAATACTCCTCCTCCAAGATTAAATAAGGACAAGGGTGCTAACCTAATAGTTCAAAGAGAGAATATTAGTGCTCAAAATTTTCCCACTTGCAAAAAGTGTGTAAGGACTCACAAAGGGGAATGCTTATTCGACTCCAATGCATGCTTCAAGTGTGTCAAGTCGGGACACCATGCTAGGGATTTTAGAGGTGGTGGTGGTAGGCCTCAAGGCCGAATTTCTCATGGTTAACAATCATAAGGGGTGGCCAATGCACCAACTACTTTTATGCCTTGCATGGGAGACAAGAGGTTGAGGACGCACCAAATGTCGTTACCAGTATGTTACAGATTTTTTCTATTGATGTGTATGCATTATTAGATCTGGGTGAAAATTTATTGTTTATTAATCCATTCTTTGCTAATATGTTTGATGTGTCACTTGAAATATTATTAGAGCCTTATTTGGTGTCTACCCGCGCTGTGAGTCAGTTATTGCTAGAAAGTTGTATAGGGGTTGTTCCGTGTCTATCTAGCATAAGGCTATTACTTTTCATCTCATTAAGCTTCACATGGTAGATTTTGATGTAATTCTTGGGATGGATTGGTTACATGCATCTTATTCTTCCATAGATTATAGGACTCGTCGAGTCAGGTTCCAATTTCCAAATGAGCCCATTATTGAATAGGAGAGTCATGATTTAGTAGTGAAGGGTAAGTTTATTTCTTATCTTAAAGCCCAATAATTAATTGCTAAGGGTTGTATTTAGCACATTATGAGGGTTAGGGATGTCGACTCTAAAAGTCCTCCTCTTAAGTCAGTTCCCTGATGTCTTTCTTGATGACCTTCCTGCTGTCCCTCTCGAAAAGGAAGTTGATTTTGGTATCGATCTCATCCCCAATACCCAACCTATCTCTATTTCTCCTTACCGAATGGCCCCTACATAATTAAAAGAGTTGAAGGAACAATTAAAGTATTATTAGAAAGGGGTTCATAAGGCCAAGTATTTCCCCATGGGGTGCTCTCATGTTATTTGTGAGAAAGAAGGATGTGTCACTTCAAATGTAAAATAGACTACTGTCAATTAAATAAGATGAACACTAAGAAAAGGTACCCAATCCCTAGACTAGCCGGGTACTATAGAAGGTTCGTCAAAGGGTTTTCTTCAATATCATCTCCTATGAAAAAATTAACCCAAAAGAAAGCCAAATTCATATGGACAAATGAGTGTGAGAAGAGTTTCTAGATCTTGAAAGATCGACTTACATCTGCTCCTATTTTATCTCTACCAGAATGATTAGAAGGGTTTGCGATTTATTGTGATGCTTTAAAGATTGGTTTAGGTTGTGTCTTCATGTATAACAACAATGTCATAGCCTATGCTTCTAGGCAATTAAAGGTGCATGAGCGTAACTACCCTACTCATGACCTTGAATTGGCAGCCGTTGTTTTTTGCTTTGAAGATTTGGCGACATTACCTCTATGAGGTGCATGTGGATATGTATACCAATCATAAAAGTCTTCAATATGTAGTCACCCAAAAGGACCTTAATCTAAGGCAAATGAGGTGGCTAGAACTCCTCAAGGACTATGACATGTGTGTGCACTATCAACCAAGTAAAGCCAATGTGGTTTCTGATGCACTTAATAGAGTGTCTATGGGGAGTGTGGCCCATGTTGATAAAGAAAATAGGGAGTTGGTGAAAGATGTTCACTAATTGGCTAGATTAGGGGTGAAGTTGTGTGGTACCAAAGATGGTGGTATGGTTGTTCAAAATGGGACCGAATCCTCTTTGATGGTAGATATTAAGTTAAAGCAAGATCTTTACCCAAAGTTTATTAAGTTAAAGAAGTTGGTGAAGGAAAAGAAGTTAGAGATCTTTTCCCAAAGGGGAGATGGGGTGCTATACTACTAAAGTCGGCGATGTGTTTTAGATATGGATAGTCTAAGGAGTTTGATCTTGATGGAGGCTCATAATTATATATACTCTATTCATCTCGATTGGACGAAAATATACCAAGACTTAAAAGAGTTCTATTGGTGGGGTGGCGTGAAGAAGGATATGGCAAGGTTCATTTCTGAATGTCCAAATTGCCAACAAGTGAAGGCTGAACATCAATGGTCGGGTGACATATCCTAAGACATTGAAATCCCTACTTGGAAGTGGAAAGATGTGAATATGGATTTTGTAGTGGGTTTTCGTCATGCCCAGAAGTGTGATGATTCGATTTGGGTAATTATTGATAGAATGACTAAGTCGTCTTACTTCCTACTGGTTAAGACTTCCTATAGTGTCGAAGACTATGAAAAGTTATATATTAGGAGTTGGTGAGGTAGCATGGTATGCCGTTATCCATTATTTCAGATTGTGGTACCCAATTCATTTCTCACTTTGCGAGATTATTTCAAAAAGGCCTCGGTAATAAGGTAAAATTGAGCACCGCATTCCATCCTCAAACCAATGGGCAAGCCAAAAGGACAATTCAAACACTAGAAGATATATTAAGGGCTTATGTGTTGGAGTTTAGATGAAATTGGGATGACCATCTACCGCTCATCGAGTTTGCCTATAATAATAGCTACCACTCAAGTATTGAGATATCACAGTTTAAGGCTTTGTATGGGAGATGTTGTAGATCCCCAGTTTGTTGTTTTGAAGTAGGTGAGATGATCTTTTTGGGCCTTTATTTGATGCTTGATGCTTTAGAGAAGGTGAAGATCATTAGAGAAGGGTTGAAGACAGCTCAAAGTCATCAAAAGTCCTGTTTCGACACTAGAAAAGGGGATCTTGATTTTAATATGGATGATTGGGTGTATCTGAAGGTTTCATCCATGAAGGGTGTGGTTTGGTTTGTAAATAAAGGAAAATTGAGCCCTAGGTATGCAGGGCCTTATAGAATAGTGAAATGCGTTGGCAAGATTGCGATGAGTTGGAGTTGCCATTGGAAATGGCCATGGTTCATCCGGTGTTCCATGTGTCTATGTTCATAAAATATGTGGGTGATCCTTGTTCCATCGTTTCTTTGGGAGTAGTGAATGTTGAAGAAAACTTGACCTATGAAGAAGTCCTGGTTAAAATTTTGGACCGGCAAGTTAAGAAATTGAAGAACAAAGAAGTTGCATCTGTTAAAGTCTTTTGGAGGAATCAACAAGTAGAAAGTGCTACATGGGAAGCGGAAGCGGATATTATTAAGTGATTCCCTCATCTTTTTCCCTCTACCCAAACCTAAGGTATTAAGTTCTCCTTGCTTAATTACTTGAAATCCTTGCATTTCAACTTTTCTTGTCACATGCATGCAAATTTATGAAATATATTTTGAACGATGTTTTAACAAGATAACTTCCTTATTAGGATTTGATGTCTTCATAGAATAGATTATTAAAACCTTTTATTTGATTCAAATATGTGAGAATTGTCCTTTCACATAGAATCCATTCTTTGGCTAAGACCTTGAATCTTTAAAGCTATTGCCATGCCTTCATAATAGGACCTTGATAAATCATTCTTTTCATGAAATTAAGAGTCAATATATACCAACATAGGTAAATAAACTTCAAATAGATAATAATCTATGCATTTGGAATCGTCATATAAAAACCCATAAGATTTCATCATATAAATTAAAATATTAAGTTTAGAAATTCACTTAGACTCAATGGGTGGAAGAACACATGAATTAGACCCACATACCTTGGGGAATGAATCCCTAATTCTAGCTTAAAAAATAAAGACTTGAAAATCCCTTAAGATGAAAGCCTAACTTGGCTTGCAACCCTTGGGAGAAGTTGACAAGAGAGAATTTGTGTGTTTTGAGTCTAAGTGTGAGAATAAGGGCTTGTGGAGAGTTAAGGTCTTTTAGATAGGTCAATTCAGTCCCAAAAATAACCATACTTCAATATTAAAACACAGGAAAAAGACCAAAATGTCCCCTTTAAAATCTAGATGGACTGGTTTTACGGGGACCCTTCATGGTCCGTGGTGGGGTCCACGGAGTCCCATGATGAATAACTTGGGAAAATTTTTTGGGAGTTTGCAGGGAGGTTCTCTGAACTTTCTTCATAAAGACCTTAATGGTCCATGAAGGGCATCACGGCCCGTGAAACATAGATGTGGTACAGGTCCTGTAGGAGGCCTACAGAGTGACCGCCACAGAAACACACCACAGTCTGTGAATAGCTCCACGACCTGTGGTGGTCTTCCGTGGTCCTTGCCTTTGAATGTTTCCTAGGATCTTTGGGAGGGGTCACCACAGAGGGCTTCACGGCCCGTGGTGCTCACCACTGCCTGTGGTCCCTCCTTGTGGTCCCTTTCCTACAGGTCTGAGCCTCTGAATCACCAACACGGTAGTTCACCATAGGGCATGGTATGTGCAACAGCCCGTGATGGACTTCCATGGTCGACTCCTTGTGCTAGGTTTCTGCATTTTTATTCTTTGTTCCACGTTTTAAGATTTTCCAAATTTCTGAGGTCTTACATTCCATATTATAGCTCGAATGATGTTAAGATGTCGGTTGAAGGTATTATCCCACACAAGTTATATGCAAAGATGTAAGACTTACTAAGAAGTTTTTGATGCATTGACCATAAGTTTTCATGATATTTCAAATGCTTTTAAATTGTTCCATGCTCATTATGATTGTTCATGCATCTTATGTCATATTCATGTTCTATTGATTGATAAGGCATATCTCACATACTTAGTACCTTCTATGTACTAACACATATTTTTCCTACATTGCCTCATAATGTAGGGATGGACAATACTTAGGATCCTTATTATCGTGGCTAGAGTTGGTTTAGTTCTCAAAAGTTGGTGAGTCTTCATACATCGAGGACATGAATTTTCTTTTATGTTGTTACTTTGACTCTCTCCCTTTTATGATTCAGGTGAGCTAGCAACTTATCCTAAGCCCCCATCATGTCTAGTATAGAGGCATATTTAGACATTGGAAATTGATGTTGTCTATTTTGGACATTAGAATTGAGTTTACTTGTTACACCCCATACTTTTGTACCTTGGAACGCGTTCTTAAGTCTCTTAAAGGCTCTTAAGTTTCTTGGAAGGATCGTAAGCCTCTTAAGTTTCTTAAGGTTTCCTAAAGTTTCTTAAAGCTTCTTAAAGCTTCTTAAGACTTCTTAAGAACTATTAAGCTTCTTAAGAGTTACCATGTGAGCCGGATAATCTATAACTCTATCAAACAACTCTAAGAAAAGGAGAATGCGATACCCAATAGTAGAGAAGATTGGAACTAGAGTTAGAAGAATCTGAAAGAAGTTGGAGACCAAACAATGAGTCGTAGGACTCGACTTATTTACGTAAGCTTCCAACTTGTAAATCTTACATACTTAAGCTACTAGAGTACATACCAAGCTTACGTAGCAAGGATTATATAGGTTCATAAAAGAAGATGAGATTACGAACCCATGAAGGGGAAAAGAAAGTGCCATGTGGCAGCATGAGAGGGTGACACATGGCAGCAGCTGGGAGTGACACATGGCAGCATATGTAGCAAAGAGGGTAGGCCCCACATTCCACATGGCATCCCGTGATTGGAGGAATGGATGTGTTGGCCCAATGAGGGCTTGACATGTGTCACCACTTAGGGT
The DNA here is from genome assembly GCF_947179165.1 of Solanum dulcamara. Classification (NCBI taxonomy): domain Eukaryota; kingdom Viridiplantae; phylum Streptophyta; class Magnoliopsida; order Solanales; family Solanaceae; genus Solanum; species Solanum dulcamara. The sequence goes on along the minus strand of NC_077241.1, from coordinate 32,299,176 downwards.
TTAACATGTGTCACCACTTAGGGGTTGACACATGTCACCTCCTAAGGTGACCTATATATATATATATATATATTTGATGACTTTAATCCATCCTTTTCCTTTAAGCTTCATCTTTATCAAAAAAAGATTCAAGAAAAGAAGAGAAGAGAAAACTTGAAGCTAGAGAGAGAGAGATACGGTTTTGAGGAACAAAAAGGTGAGTTCTTCGATTTTGCTCCATGAATTAATTATCTAGGGTGTACCACGATGGTATTAAGGTGTTAGTAATGAAAATTTATGGTTTGGAGCATCCCAAACCATTAGCAAACAGCCACAAAATTTTAGGCGCGCTAAAGGAACTTCCAAGGCAAGTTTTAATGAGTTTGATGAGTTTCAGGCAAGGTAAAGGCTTCCCTTTCAAATTGGATTTTATGATATTTCTATGAGGTATATTACATGTCTTAAATAAGGTTGTAAGTGAAAAAATTGCATAAGGATGCTTGACGTTAGAAACAAACTAAATTGAAGTGGTTATAGCTAAATCGAAGTCGAGTAGTGGGTTGTCGTTGTGGTGCTGCAGGTGAAGCTGGTTGGGTTGAATGTTGCAGGGCTTTAAAGTGTTTTAAAAATGGTGTGGTTTCTTCTGGTTGAAGCCACATGACTCTCCATTTGGTATGGTTAAAGATTTTACGAAATAAAGATTAAAAAACTCTATTTTCGTATCGTAGTTTGGAGCTTGTATTGTGTAAGGGTGAAGTGATTTACTTGTAAATATGATGATGGTTGTTGTTGGTGGTGTGGTTTTTGATATTGTGTCTGAGTTGAAATCTCGGGGATATTGAAGTTATAGGGGAGATGCTGCCTGATTTTCAGTAGATTCAGAACTAGTAACAAACTAGTCGAGGGTAATGGATAAGGAAATAACTCCTATGAGTACTTGGGTGTAGAGTTGGAAATTGGAAAGTGAATTTTCATTAACCTTAGTATTAATTTAATGTTAAATAGGTTCGAGAGACTACGAGGCGAACCTGTAAGAGTAATCCGTAAGAGGTATGTGAAGCTTACCCTTTCTTTTCTTTTGGCATATCTTAGCCCTAAGTGATTGATAGACAAAATATGGGGATAATTCCATTCATAGAACCCCAAGTATGACTCATAAGTATTATTTACTTCTCGATGGTAGAATTTCTATACTAGTTAAGTTATTGCCTCTCGAGGCTTCTATATGATGGAGAGTAGTAAGTATGTAAAGTTATCTCCTATCTCTTGGCATGTTTTGGCATAAGTATGCAGAGCTACCCTTCTTTCCTCTTGATGTGTATTTGACATAAGTGTGGTGCTATGATGGTAAGGTAATCCAATAAGAAAGTTATGATACTAAGCCTATGATGGGTCGGGTACGATATAATTAAGAAAAAGTAGAGACTAGGTAAAGCTTATTCTTTCTCTTTCTTTGGCACGTCTTAATTGTAAGTAAAATGTGATACGAACTCTAGGGTAACTCCACTTTTAAGTCCTAAATGTAATCTGTATCTCTTATTCACTTCTGAATGTCAAACTCTTGTAGTAAGTTGAACTACTTTCCCTGAACTCCATAGGTTGAGAAGTACTGGATGCATAAGCTCCTAGTCCTTAGGACTATGTGACGATGGGTATCCCTAATTCTATGAACTGTTAGTATTACTTTAGTACATGTCTAGGGTCCCCAAGATCCTAAGTGATATAGGCCTCAATGGCATTTAGAAGGCACTCGAAATGGCTACACTACTATTCTTGTCCTAGGATGATAGCTTAATCTTCTTACATTGTTGAGTCTCTGATAATGATTTAGATTTTATATGGTTACTCACTACTTGATTCGTGTATACTGTAATACATCTGACACCGAGTTCGATAAAGGGTCGGGTATGGTATATGATAATTATGACACCGATTCCCATAAAGGGTTAGGTAGGGTATATGATGATTATGACACCGAGTCCCATAAAGGGCCGGGTACGATATATGATGATATGATGAAACCAAGTCCCATAAAAAGCTGGGTATGGTATATGATATGTGGATCGGACCAAACGTTCCTTGGTATTACTATATGATACGTGGATTGGGCCAAACGTTCCTTGGTATTACTATATAAAATGTGGATCGGGCCGAACGTTCCTCACCATTACTATATGATATGTGGATCGGACCAAACGTTCCTCGACATTACTATATGATATGTAGATCAGACCAAACATTCCTAGGCATTATTGTATGATGTGCGGATCGAGCCGTATGTTCCTCGGCATGTACTTACTATATACATAGATCGGGCTATATATTCCACAACTCTAATAATATGTATGTGCTTATGATGACAGAATGATATAGATGGTACACCGAGTCCCCTAGCGGGCCGAGCAAAGTATGTGATGGTAATATGTATGGCTTTCTTTTATATGATGCAAGTACGGTAAATGGTTAAATGTTATACTTTCCCCCTGCATCCCTACGCCAACTATAATCTCCTTATGATGTCTATGCTTTACATACTCAGTACATATGTCGTACTGACCCCCCCTTTTTTTGGGGGGCTGCGTTCATGCCCCTAGTTATAGATACATACTTTGGGGATTTGTCAGCGTAGAATTTCCACTCAGCAGTTCAGAAGCACTCCATTATGCCGGAGCATAGTTTTGGTATTAACCTTCGATGTATATATTTATTTATTCATGGGTATGGAGGGGTCTCTGTCTCGCCTTATGTTAACATTTTTAATCTTAGAGGTCTTTGGACAAGTAGGTGGGTTGTATATGCATGTATGTATAGTGGTGCCTATGATAAGCCTCATCAGCTTATATGTTATCCTGCATGTTGATGTGCTATAACTTAAACAGGGGACAAATTTACTTACAAATAGCAGGGATATACATGAGTGCCCACTTCGGGCACCTATCACGGCCTACGAGGTTGGATCGTGATAAAAGTGGTATCAGAGTGGTTTGGTCGTCGAAATGTCTATAGACCATGTCTAGTAGAGTCTTGTTTATCGGTATGTGGTACACCACATCAATAAACAGGAGGCTACAGGACATTTAGGATGTTACCTTTCTTTCTTGTCTTAAATCATGTGATAGAGCCTAGCCATAGGAAATGAAATTCCTCTTTTTCTAAGTTTTATTTTCAGCTAAAGAACGACATCGATAGAAGAAAGTGACGGATGATATTGGAAGCTAAATAGTATACAGGTAAGTAATGGTGCGAAGAGGCATGCTGGGTAAGGTAAGAAAATTGAAATATGATTTAAATGTAAAGTTGAAAATTGAAAGGAAAAGTAGATAGGAGAGCGTAATGGGTGCAGTACGAGTTGGACATATAAGGTAAGTCCATCATTTTATACTGTTGTTGATATTGGGTGCCCTGTGAGGCTGTGATATGAATATATATGTATTGTCCCTATGAGGCATTGTTGGTATTTCCTGAGTGTAGGTTTGGGATAATAAGGAATATAGAGGAAATTCTGCCAATATTTTTTTGGAAATAGAAAGAGAATGAGGTATAAGGTTGTAATATATCTTGAGAGACCGTATCCACAGTAACGATAAGATCTGACTAAACTAGGAGTACCTGCGGAGGACTGATTCACGGAGGATTCTCCTTCTTTTTCAGAAAAAGGTTCCAAGAGAACCTGGAGCTCGAACGAATCTGACTTTGGGAAATAAGTTAATTGCGATATGGGTGGCAAGTAGAAGGTCAATACTGATATGGTGAGAAAAATGGTGATGGATATAAATGTCTTAAAACAGCCTACGAGGTATTAAGGATGAGAATGATGAGGAAGGATAAAGAGTTAAGTACGCTTGCTCCACCAGGTGGAATTAGCCTATAGTAAGGACCGTGAATAAGACATAAGAAATATTACCCTACGGGATTGACCTTGAGCAGAATATAGTGTGAATATAATGAGGATCATCATGGAAGTACATAGAGCCTAGTAAACAAGTAACTAAAGAATGTGATTGTGAGTAAGATTAGGAGTTTGCATCGGGTACACGATAAGGATGAAAGCTCATGAAGCATAAAGGAGTATTGTGTATATGTACCTCCCCTTTGGAAATAGTGGGATCCCTCGAGGATAGGGAATGGAAAATTGCAAAACAACTGAGGCATTGTGAAATTATTAAAAGAAGAAGTGGTATCCTTTGGGGAAAAAAGGTGATAACAAAACCTGAAACATGTGTCATCAGAGTATAAGTCCCCCGAATGGAGAATCAGACACAATTATAAGCACTTGTAACGTACTGATTGGGATGAATCAAATATGTGGCTTCGGCTAAACTACTACATTAGTTATATGACTCGAGTACCAGTACTTGGACTAGATTGGGTACTAGTTATTGAGAATTCTGAGCACCCCATGGTTATATTAAGGTTTCTTACAAGAGCAACCTAAAGTATAGATGAGTTAACAGAAGGTGTAGACACGGTGCAGTATGTCAAATGTGTTGGAACAGAATCATATGTGTCTGAAAAATTGAAAATAAATAGAAGATGACATGGGTACACCCTAAAGGGGGGAAGTGGATAAGAGAAATACAAGCATGAGAGGAAATCAACTGACATTGTCACATATTGATGGGACCACTTAAATTTCAAGCGAGATCCCATACTGGCACGAGTTAGCAAGAGCTCAAGGCCAACAATAAATAGATAGAAGCCGCAATATCTGAGACCATGCGAAGAATCATGGGTGCCTACAAAAATGGGTGAATATGATAAGAGAGTAGGACTGAGCAAACTAAGGGCCGCAAAAAGGGTAGTAGGGCCGTGTTTGAGTAAAGATTAAGATATGGCAACATCGTCATTGGTCACTGATTTCGGGACGTACAAGTAGCAAGGAGAATAGAAAATCTCCTACAATAGGAAATGAGGAGACCAAGGATTACGTAAAGGAATAAAAGAAAGAAGTAGGACAAAATTGCATTAGCACGAGCAAGTCCTAGTGTGAAGTCGAAATGTAAAGCAAGATGGGCTGGGAGACAAAAACTGCATTTACCTCATACCAGTGGTATAAGAGTAGTTGTGCAACCTACGAATAGTTATATACAGCATAAGACCAAGCGGAGGAGTACATGATGAAAAGGAGTTATGATATTTTGGAGACGTTACAAGGAATACAAAGAGAAGTTAAATTAAATGGCAAAAAAGGACACAGTTATGGTTGAATTAAAGATCTACCCCGACATCGGCTGTAAGAGAGAAAAAGAGAGGGCAAGGCGAAATATGAAGACTAGAGAGAAAATGCTAAGGTAAATATTGGGCTAAGATGAGTGCTTTCACACATTATTGCAAGGATGGCAATGGAATGTGATACGAGGACTTCCTAAAGGGGTCACCCATCCTAGTACTACTCTCATCCAAGCACATTTAACTTCGGAATTCTAGTGTGATCCGGTGTGTTAGTGTTGTTATGATTGCACGAGATGGGAGAATACGAACTAGCAGTGAAGCAACGATATGAGATTATGTACCTAGAGTGTTACAAGTTATGATAAGGGGATTGTAAAAGATCTTAATCAAAACAAGCAGGATTAGCCGATTACTAACAGATGGCGACTTGTATGCCACAATTCTTCAACATAATTCTAGTTAATGATAAGGCAAACCATGGAATGTCTATATAGGTCATTGTGTGAGGGGACTTTAGCACAACTTGGTAGCCAACTCTGATGGGCAAAAAGAAAAAACCCAAAAGGCGAGGGTACCAGTTGATGTCATCTAAAGAAGGCAAGAAGTAATATATGAGGTCGAAGATTCCACAATACGACCTTGGCTACAAGACTCACTTTGCACTCTCTGGACAGATAATTCTATATGGAATATTATTTGTAGATTAATAATATCAGCCTATGTTCCTTCAATCAAGAACTACCTCTCCAGTCGAGATTGTGTAAAATTATAGGTTAAGAGGGTGGTAGGACCTTACGGAGTCCCCATATCTATTGTCCTAGATGAAGGAGTCCAAGTTATAGTTAACTATTGAAGATCAGTCTGCAAAGAGATTGGGATGATAGATAGGTCTTCGTACACTATTTTACCCTCAAACTGATGGACAGACTAAGCTTGTTAGCTACACGGTAGAAGATATGTTGTGGGCCTATACGGTTGACCCCAAAGGTAACACGGACAATTTCCTACCACCTGTCAAGAGTACTGATGATATTAGCTATCATTCCAGTATCTAGGTGGCCCCATACGAGACTTTGTATGACAGATAGTGTAGGTCGCCAATTGGTTGGTTTGGTGTTAGTAAAACATGACTAATAAGCCCAGACGTGGTTCAATAGGCAGTATAGAAGGTGAAGCTTATTCGGGAGGGATTATTAGTAGCATAGAGTCGACAAAAGTCATACGCGAATAATTGACATCGATCTCTAAGGTTTCGAGTTATAATTAAGCACTCTCGAAAGCGTTGCCCACAGAGAAAGTGATGAGAGCCAGCAAGAAAGAGAACCTTAGTCTGAGATGCATTGACCTTATTAGATCCTTCGCCGAATAAGCAAGGTTGCCTATGAGTTGGACTTACCAGCGAATCTGGAAGAGGTACATCCAGTCTTCCATGTATCAATGCTTTACAAGTATATTGGTAACCCAACCCAAGTATATCCCGTAGAAGGTATCCAAGTCACAGAGGAGTTATCCTACGAGAAGCAACCTATCACCATCCTGGGTTGGCGAAGTAAAATATTGTGAACTAAGGACATAGCTTCCGTCAAGGTATTGTGGTAAAATAAAAATTGTGAAGAGATGACCTGGGAAGCAGAGGAGGAAACGAAACACAAGTATCCGTACCTACTCCTTACTCTACAGGCAATCCTAACCTTTGGTACTCTGATAGTGATAGCTCGATGAAAGTATATGTTATTACAAAGGAATAGAGAAACTCTCCATATAGTCTGTATAAGATCTTGAGGAAGCTTTTGGTTCACATTCTAGGATGAATGTTTTAAATAAGGGAAGGATATTACACCTCATACTTTTGTACCATAGAACGCGTTCTTAAGTCTCTTAAAATTCTCTTAAGTTTCTTGGAAGGATCGTAAGCCTCTTAAGTTTCTTAAGGTTTCCTAAAGTTTCTTAAAGCTTCTTAAAGCTTCTTAAGACTGCTTAAGAACTATTAAGATTCTTAAGAGTTACCATGTGAGCCGGATAATCTATAACTCTATCAAACAACTCTAAGGAAAGGAGAATGCGATACCTTATAGTAGAGAAGATTGGGAATAGAGTTAGAAGAATCGGGAAGAAGTTGGAGACCAAACAATGAGTCGTAGGACTCGACTTATTTACGTAAGCTTCCAACTTGTAAATCTTACATATTTAAGCTACTGGAGTACATATCAAGCTTACGTAGCAAGGAATATATAGGTTCGTAAAAGAAGATGAGATTATGAACCCACAAGGAGGAAAAAAGTGCAACGTGGCAGCATGAGAGAATGCCACCTAGCAGCAGCTGGGAGTTCCATATGGCAGAAGCTTTAGCAAAGGGGGTGGGCCCCCACATTCCATGTGGCAGCCCATGATTGGAGGAAGGGATGTGTTGTCCCAATGAGGGTTTGATACGTGTCACCACTTAGGGATTGACATATGTTACCCCCTAAGGTGACCTATATATATATATTTTTGATGAATTTAATTCATCCTTATCATTTGAGCTTCATCTTTATCGAAAAAAGATTCAAGAAAAGAAAAGAAGAGAAAACTTTAAGCTAGAGAGAGAGAGCTACGGTTTTGGGGAAAAAAAGGTGAGTTCTTCGATTTTTCCCCGTGAATTAATTATCTAGGGTGTACCATGATGTTATTAAGGTGTTAGTAATGAAAATTTATGGTTTGAAGAATCCCAAACCATTAGCAAACAGCCACAAAATTTTAGGCGCGCTAAAGGAACTTCCGAGGCAAGTTTCAATGAGTTTCGGACAAGGTAAGGGCTTCCCTTTCAAATTGGAGTTTATGATGTTTCTATGAGGTATATTAAATGTCTTAAATAAGGTTGGAAGTGGAAAAATTGCATAAGGATGTTTGATTTTAGAAACAAAAGAAATTGAAGTGGTTATAGCTAAATCGAAGTCAATAGTGGGTTGTCATTGTGGTGTTGCGGGTGAATATGGTTGGGTTGCTTGTTCCAGGGCTTTAAAGTATTTTAAAAAGGGTGTGTTTCTTCTGGTTGCAGCAACACGACCCTCCATTTGATATGGTTAAAGATTTTGCGAAATAAAGATTAAAAAACTCTATTTTCGTATCGTAGTTTGAAGCTAGTTGTTTGGAGCTTGTATTGTGTAAGGTTGAAGTAATTTACTTGTAAATATGCTTCTTTTTTTGGTGGTGGTATGGTTGTTGATATTTTGGCCGAGTTGAAATCTCAGGGATGTTGAAGTAATAGGGGAGATGTTGTCCGATTTTTTGTAGAATCGGAACTATTAACAAACTAGTCGAGGGTAATGGATAAGGAAATAACTCCTATGAGTACTTGGGTGTGGAGATGTAAATTGGAAAATGTAAGGTCATTAACCTTATTATTACTTTCATGTTAAATAGGTTCGAGAGACGACGAGGCAAACGTGTAAGAGTAATCCGTAAGAGGTATGTGAAGCTTACCCTTTCTTTTCTTTTGGCATGTCTTAGCCTTAAGTGATTGATATACAAAATGTGGGCATAATTGCATTAATAGAACCACAAGTATGACTCATAAGTCTTATTCACTTCTTGATGGTAGAATTCCTATACTAGTTGAGTTATTGCCTCTCGAGTCTTCTATATGATGGAGAGTAGTAAGTATGTAAAGTTATCTCCTTTCTCTTGGCATGTTTTGGCATAAGTACGAAGAGGTACCCTTCTTTCCTCTTGATATTTCTTTGACATAAGTATAGTGCTATGATTTTAAGGTAATGCAATAATAAGGTTATGATATCGAGCCCATGACAGGCCTGGTCGATATATGTAAATGATGACTCCTTGAGGAAAAGTAGAGACTAAGTAAAGCTTGTTATTTTTCTTTCTTTGGAATGTCTTAATTGTAAGTAAAATGTGATATGAGATGTGGGGTAACTCCACTTTTAAGTCCTAAATGTAATCCGTATCTCTTATTCACTTCTGAATGCCAAACTCTTGTAGTAAGTTGAACTAGTTTCCTGGAACTCCATAGGTTGAGAAGTACAGGATGCATAAGCTCCTAGTCTTAAGGACTATGTGACGACGGGTATCTCTAATTCTATGAACTGTTAGTATTACTTTAGAACATGTCTAGGGTCCCCGAGATCCTAAGTGATATAGGCCTCAATGGCATTTAGAAGGCACTCGAAATGGCTACACTACTATTCTTGTCCTAGGATGATAGCTTAATCTTCTTACATTGTTGAGTCTCTGATAATGATTTTGATTGTATATGGTTACTCTGTAATTGATTCATGTATACTGTAATACATCTGACACTGAGTCCCATAAAGAGCTGGGTACGGTATATGATGATTATGACACCGAGTCCCATAAAGGGTCGGGTATGGTATATGATGATATGATGACACCGAGTCCCATAACAGGCCGGGTATGGTATATGATATGTGGATCAGACCGAACATTCCTCGACATTACTATATGATACGGGGATTGGGCCGAACATTTCTTGGCATTACTATATGATATATGGATCGGGCCGATCGTTCCTCGACATTACTATATGATACGTGGATCAGGCCGAATGTTCCTCGTTATTACTATATGATATGTGGATTGGACCGAACATTCCTCGGCATTATTATATGATGTGCAGATCGGGCCACACGTTCCTCGGCATGTAATTACTATATACATGGATCGGGCTATACATTCCATATTGCTAATAATTTGTATGTGCTTATGATAACAGAATGATGTAGATGGTACACCAAGTCCCCTAACGGGCCGAGCACAGTACGTGATGGTAATATGTATGACTTTCGTTTATACGATGCGAGTACGGTAAATGGTTAAATGTTATACTTGCCCCCTGCATCCCTACACCAACTGTAATCTCCTTATGATGTCTATGCTTTACATACTCAGTACATATTTCGTACTAACCTCGTTTTTTTAGGGGGCTGTGTTCATGCCCGCAGGTACAGATATACATTTGGGGATATTTCAGCGTAGAAGTTCCACTTAGCAGTTCAGAAGTGCTCCATTATGCCAGAGCCTAGTTTTGGTATTAAACTTTGATGTATATATTTATTTATTCACAAGTACAGCGGGGGCCCTGTCCTACCATATGTTACTGTTTTTACTCTTAGAGTTATATGGACATGTAGGTGGGTTGTATATGGGTTGTATATGCATGTATGTATAGTGGTGCCTATGATTAGACTTGCTGGCTTATATGTTATCTTGCCTATTGATGTGCTAAAGCTTAAATAGAGGATAGATTTACTTACAGATAGCAGGGATATACGCGAGTGCCCAGTTCGGGCACCCGTCATGGCCTACGGGGTTGGGTCGTGACATTACTTTCCTTTGACTTCTATGTTGAGTTGATTCTTTTGATTATCATAATATGTTTTTTAACCTTATGTATGCGATATATGCTAAGATGGTTTAGTTGGGATCCTTTGGGTTCTTGATCACCATATCATGTCTATGCCCTAGTCTCGAGTCGTGATAAACATAGTATGAGAGCACAAGGTTTAGGAGTTCCCTAGGGAGTCTAACATGCCATGTTAAGTAGAGTCTTGTTCATTAGTGTGAAGTGATCCACATGTATGAATAAGAGGCTATGAAGCGTCTTAGGAAAATCTCACTTCTTTTATGATCTATGTCGTGTAGTAGGGTGGTACTCTATGTCTTTCCCTCTAACACATGTCCTTTGAGATTTTCATAAAATGCCTTCATGATGATACCCCACTTAAAGGAATGTTGTTTAAGAGGAGCAACAAGCTCTAAATGATCCCTTGAATGAATAAGTGAATAATGACAAGTTTCGAGCAGCCTTTCATGTACTTGCTCAAGCCATGATGGAAAAATCCAATTGTTAAGTGGTTTCTTTCGTGAGCCCAAGTATGAGTACGATGGCAACAAGGATTTGTGACTTTATAAGAATGAATCCTCCAAAGTTTTAGGGTTCCAAGGCGGATGAGGATCACAAGAGTTTGTTGATGGTATTCACAAGATTGTGAAGATTATGGGTACTAGCCCACTTGAGAGTGCGGAGTTGGCTACTTATCAATTGAAGGATGTATCTAGAATTTTGTTTGATCAATGGAAGAGTGAGAGGCCTAGAGAGGCGGATCCCATAATTTGGGAAGAGTGGAAAGGTGTGTTTCTTGATCGCTTTTTCCCGATTGGTGTTGAGGGAGGCCAAGATACAAAAGTTCATCAATCTTAAGAAAGGAGGTATGAGTGGGAGGGAGTATGCCCTCAAATTCACCTAGTTGTCAAAATATGCTCATTTCATAGTTGCCGACCCAAGAGCTCGTTTAAGAATGTTCATATATGGTGTGTTGGATTTGGTTTCTAAAGAATGTAAGATTGCCATGTTGATTCGGGAAACGGACATCTCTAGATTTATGACTCATGCGGAGCAAATAGAGGGTGAGAATCTAAGGAAGAAAACAAGGGAGTCCAAGAGGGCAAGGACCGATAGTGGTGAGTCATCTCATTCTAGGTCCAAAACTGGTAGGCATCCTTATTTCTTCCAAAGGTATTTCGATCAAGGATCTTCAAATACTACTACTTCAAGGTTTGACAAAAATAGGGCGCCCAACCCTAAGGCTCAAGGAGGTGCCCCAATTGGCCAAGTTACCCCCGTATGCAAGAAGTGTGAGAAGAACTACAAGGGAGAGTATCTAGAGGGTTTGAATGTGTGATATCGATATGGAACATTGGGCCATCATGATGCGGAGTGTAGGGTTAACGATGACTATCCTCAAGGATAAGTTGCTCATGTAGGCCAAGTGTAGCAAGGTGCCCAGTGCAGCGAAAAGGTACAAACATGTCTTGGTATGGTTTGAAGACCCAATTGATCATGTCCATGAAAATAGCGGGAGCATTAGCCAACCCAAATGACATAAACAAAAAATCAAAATGGCTATACCTTTTTCAAAATGTTGTCTTGGAAATGTCACACTCTCTCACCCTCAATTGGTGATAACAGAACCGAAAATCAATTTTGGAGAAATAACTTGCTCCTTGGAATTGATCAAACAAATCATATATGTTTGGAATGGGATACTTCGTATTTCTGATGACATTATTCAATTCCTAGTAGTATATACACATGTGAAATGACCCATCCTTCTTTCAAACAAACACATCGGAGCACCCCACGGTGAAATGATTTTCCTTATAAAACCCTTATCTAATAAATCTTACAATTTTTCCTTCAAAACATTAAGTTTTGCCGGGGCCATATAATAAGGAAGGATAGATATAGGTTGGGTGTTGGAACAAGATCTATACAGAAATCGATCTTACTTTCGGGTGGAATACTGGGAAAATCATCATGAAACACATCAGGGAATTCATTTACAATGGAAACCAACCCAATAGTAGGGGCTTCGAAATTAATATCCCTAACCCGCACTAAATGATAAATACACCCCTTAGAAATCATTTTTTAGGATTTTAGGCAACATATGAACTGACCCCTAAATATCGAATCACTACCCTTCTACTCAAGAACTAGCTTATTAGAAAATTAGAATTTGACCACACGAGTTCTACAATAAATAGATGCATAAGAAGAATGCATCCAATCCATGCCAAGAATGACATTAAAATTAGTTATGTCAATCTCAACAAGATCGCATGGGATTATTTTCTGAAAGACCGACATGGGGCAATTTCTATAGACTTTGTTGGCTAGAACCGAATCACCAATGGGGATATAAATCAAAAAAATCTCTAGTAAGATTTTAAGACATATATCAAATTTTATATCAAGGTAATTAGTAACAAAAGAAAATGTGGCGCTTAGATTAAGTAAAGCATAAGCATCAAAGTCAGAGACCCACAACATACCTGTAACCATCGAGAGACTCCTTAACATTTAGTCTAGCTTGGAGGGCATAGAACCTACTATGGAGTGGGCCACCACCTTGTTGAAGTTTTCAACCTTGAGGACGTCCTTCTATTCCCTTGTTTACAATATTAGGGCAATTGGAAACCTTGTGCCCCACTTGACCATATCCAAAACAAGAACTCGCACCAATCAAACATTCACCTCCATGGTTTTATCCACACTTGGAACACTTGGGGAGAGTATATCCACTAACACTGCCTCTTTGGACTTTAGGTTTGGGTACCCTATCTTTGTAAAATCTTTGGCCAATAGCTTGTGAAGAACTTTGGCCTTGAAACTTTTGGCCTTTGTTGAAAATATCCATTACCACCACTGGATTTGGATTGAGAAAACTCACCTTCAAATAGAGCCTTCTTGGACTTCCTCACCTTTATCTCCTTAAGCTTCTCCCTTGCCATTTGTTTGGTATATGTCATGAGCCTAAAGATATCGATCTCTTAGATAAGCATTGCAGTTTAGCATTATTTCATTACTAAGTCCGAGACACTGACATAAACTTACTCATTTGGGAATGGGATTCGTCTACCAAAGGAGCATACTTGGACAAATTTGTGAACTTGAGGGCATACTCCCTCACACTAATATTACCTTGTTTTAGATTAATAAACTCTAAAAAAAATTCCTCCTTCAATTCAAGTGGGAAGAAATGGTCAAGAAATGCAACCTTGAAGTCCTCCCAACCTATGGGACCCCTTTCAACCCTTTCCGTCTTCCATTAATTGTAACACACTTGAGGAACACCCTTGAGTTGGTTGGACACCAACTCCACCTTCTCCTCCGAAGACACCCTCATGATAGAAATAATCTTATGCACCTCATCAACAAAGTCATGGCGATCCTTGTCAACCTTGGAACTATTAAACTCTAGAGGGTTCATCCTCATAAAATCCCTAACCTTTGAAGCTGATATAACCACATTTGAAGGAGCCACCATCCCTTGGTTCACTTTAGTAGTCAAGGATTGATCTATCATAGAGATGGAAAACCAGAATTTTGCATTAGTATCATGATTGGCTAAAGGGTCATTAGGAACTTGATGGGTTTGTTCCTCAGTAGCATCAACCCCTCTTTAGATTGGAGCTCTTCTTAGAGGTATTTTTTGAAAATTGTAAAGAATAATCATTAAAGGGAAAAGACTTAGAGTGCACTCTATCACACTACATAAATCATCAAAGAAGTAAATCTTTCCTAAAATGCCTCATAGCCTCTTACTCATAAATGTGGTGCACTTCACACCTATGAATAAGACTCTACTTGATGAGGCATGTTGGAGTCCTTAGGACACTTCAAAACCTTGTGCTTTGATACCAAGTTTTTCATGACCCAAGTTAGGCCTTATGTGAGACACAGCCATTAGGATTCCTGAAGAAACTCCGACCAAGCCTCTTTGCATATGATAAGAATACCTAAGGTAACAATAAATCGGAAACTCATATGAAATCCAAGAACATAGCATAGTGAGAATAAAGTAATAGAACATAGACTTCATATGCATATCCAACATGCCTCTACATGAACAAACATAGATGGGGACTACAACATGGTCCTATATCACCATAAAACAAAAGTAATGACATAATATTGAGTAGTCTCAGCGTATCATCAAAGTATAAGAATGGTAAGAGAAGAAATATAGACTCATCTAGCCCTCAAAGAATGAGGACTCACCACACACTCTTCGATAAATCACCAACTAGCCACGAAAATGGGATAAAACGTCTGTCTCTACATTGTGATATAATATAGGCAATAAAGTATGCGTTAGTAATTTTGAATGTACTAAGTATGCAGGCAATGTAATGCATAATAAAACCAAGTAGTACAAATGACCATTTCAAATAGCATGATAAAAGGGGTTGTAAAATCATAAGTAGACATGAGAAAGGTCAATTCACAATAAAACATAAGAGTATCATGTAAAAGTAAAGGCTATGATCGTCAACTAAATCATAATAAGGGACCATATATATGTGGGATATAACCATAACTAAAAATAAGACCATGCGAGCTATAATATGGAATCCCAGTGTCTCTCCATATAATGGAAAAAAGAGAATCTACTTGCCAATGTAGACTCTACCCCACTAAGTGGGTATTCATGAACATTTTCTATTGGTGGATCCATTAGCTAGGTCATATTTGCAATAATCCTATGTTGGCAATGTATTTAAGGTACTAGAGATTGCTAGTAAGGACCCATTGGGTCAAGTCCCCACCTCGATGTTATACCCTATATTATTGAGCTCAGAATGTCTCTTAAGTTCCTTAGAAGTTACCATGTGAGTCGGATAATCTACAACACTATCAAACAACTCTAAGAAAAGGAGAATGGGATACCTCATAGTAGAGGAGGTTGGAGATAACACTATAAGAATCCGGAAGAAGTTGGAGACCAAGTGATGAGTCATAGGACTTAGCTTACCTATGTAAACCACTAATTTAGAAGTCTTACATATATAAGATACTCGAGTACAAGTCAAGCTTACGTAGCAAAGATTGCATAGGCTCTTAAAGTGAGGCAAGATTATGAACGAGATTACAAACCCATGGGAAAGAGGAGATGATGACATGTGGAATCAAAGAGAAGATGAAATGTGGTAGCACCTCAAGCAAGCAGGTGACCCACCTGCCTGCTTGTGGGTGGGGGTGGACCCCACTGCCACGTGGTAGCCCCTAATTGGCAGTATGTATGTGTTGGCCTAATGGGTGCTGGACATGTGTCACCCTTAGTGGCTGTCACATGTAACCCCCTAAGGCAACATATATCTACATGTTAAATGACTCATAGGTCATTTCTTGGTTCAAAACTTCAGCAACAACTAGAACAAAAATGTAGAGAAGAAAAGAGAGGCAGCCATGACTTGAAGAAAACTAAGGTAAGTCTTCAATTTTTCTTCGTGAATTAATTATCCAAGGTATTCCTCAGATATATGGAGGTGCATATATGTGTATTAGGATGAATAATGAGTCTTTACTTCATCCTTACACTTGGAAACTTGAGAGAAAGTTGAAACAACAAAGAGAGAAAATGTTAAGAGCTAGTTAACAAACCCATTTTTGAATGGGACTGTTGTTAGTAATATTAGTATAACTTCTTATTTATAGCTTTGTTTTGAGTTATTCAACATGTTTTGGAAATATATTTCATAGGTATATAACTTTCATTTATCTCTAAAATCCAGTTTTGCTTTTATCTTCTCGAAAAAGGGTAATGAAGTATAGAGGAGGTACTGCCCAGATTTTGGTTTTGGACATCTTACACGGACTGCTGTTGGTATTTTGGGCATATCTTTTTGTAAAGAATTGATGTAGGGGTGATTTGAAATTGTATACGACCCTAAGACAAATGTATATAACTTTCATGGAGGCCATAAAGCCTGTTTCCCTCAATTACCCCTTCGAAACTAAGCGACAATGTAAGACAGTAAGCTGTCCACAATTCACATTTTGATAGTTTTGAGTGAGTTGTTTGGGGTTTGTATTGTGTAATGTTGGTGTGAATTGCTTGTATTTATGTTGAAGGTTGTTTTTGTTAGTTTTCTGTAGTTATTAGGGGTGTGATTGGAAATTCGGATAGGGCATATTATAGGGGAGGTGTTGCCCGATTTCCGTTAACTCTTTAACTAGTTAAGGAACTAGTCGAGAAGACGAGCTAGGAAATCAGTTATGTGAATACTCGTGTATAATTTAAGGTGTTGAATAGTTAAGGGTTGTTGATATTTGTATTTCTTTCATATTGAATAGGTTCAAAGGACGACGAGGTGAATGAGACAAAGAGTAACCCGTAAGAGGTAAGTAAAGATTATCATTTCTCTTCTTTTGGCATATCTTAGATGTAAGTATTATATATGTGAAATTGGGAGTTATTCCATTCCAAAAGCCCTGAGTATGATCCAAGACTCTTGTGAACTTCTTAATGTTAAGACTCCTGTAATAGTTAAGTCACAGTCTTACAAATCTTGTATGTAATGAAAAGTAGTACATGTACAGTCTATCCCACCTTACTTGTAGAAGGACTTGTCTGTAAGCACTATAAGATATGGAGTAGGTGACTCTATTATAAGTTCTGATTATAACTCATGACTCCTAGTCACTCGTGAATGTTAAAGGTTTGAAAGTAGTTAAACCACTATTCTCGAGCCTCTTATATAGTGAGTAATACGGGGAGATACAAGCTCCTCTTCCTAAAGGCTCTAAAATGATAAATGTCTCTGATTGCACAAGTTGAGTCTCTGACTGCAAAAGCTATGTTCTGATTGTATAAATTGTGTCCTTGATTACCTAAGCTATATGGCATTGTATTGATAAATGTTTGTGATTCTTGAGACCCCAAGTGACGTAAGCCCTTATGACATCCAAGTGGGTACTTCGGATAATTGCTTTCTTGGTCTTCAAGTGATGGTTCACTTGACTGTTTTATTAAGTCTTAAAGAATGACTTAGTTGCATATGGGTTCTTACTACTCTACTCGTGTATGCTGTTAATACATCTTTCACCACGTCCCATAAAGGGTCGGGCAGTATATATGATGAAATGATTATTCACCGCATCCCATAAAGGGCCAAGCAGTATATATGATAAAATGATTATTCACCGCATCCTATACAAGGCCGGGCAGTATATATGATGAAATGATTATTCACCACATCCCATAAAGGGCCAAGCAGTTTATTTGATGAAATGATTATTTATCGCGTCCCATGAAGGTCCAGGCAGTTTATTTGATGAAACAATTATTGACCGCATCCCATAAAGGGCCGGGCAGTTTATACGATAAAATAATTATCTACTGCATCTCATGAAGGGCCGGGCAGAATGTACGATGAGATGGTAGATTCACTGAGTTCCTTACTAAAGGGCCGGCTATATTATATTATATGAGCATGCAATCTTTTATGGTTCACAGGGTATAGGTACAGTGATTTCTGCATTAACATATTTATCCATTGATTCTCTGTTTCAGACATATTTTCAGTTATACTATGCTATTCTTTACATACTCAATACATATGTCGTACTGAACCCCTTTCTTCAGGGGGATGCATTTCATGCTCGCAGGTACATGTACACAGTTTGGGGATCCGCCAGCACAGGTGTCCCACTCAACAGTGTAAAAGTGCTCCATTGTTCTAGAGCCTAGTTTTGGTACTAACACTTGATGTATATATTTATCGATTCATGGGTATGGCGGAGGCCCTATCCCGCCTTATGTTACAGTTTTTACTCTTAGAGGTCTGTGGACATGTATGTGGGTTGTATATGGGCGGTGTATATATAGATGTACAGTTGTGCTTGCATGAGCTATGTTTTGGGACGTTCCCTTTACCATGGAAACCTTGTCGGCCCACATGTATATTTGTTGTAGGACGACCCCCATATATTATGATAGCCTCATCGGCTTATATGTTTTCTTACCTGTCGATATATTATGAGTTAAGTAGGAGACACATTTACTTACAGTCAGCAGGGGTACATGCGAGTGTCCAGTTCGAGCACCCGTCACGGCCTACGGAGTTGGGTCATGACACTCAAAGTCTTCTCAGTGCTAAGTCAATATCCCACGAATATATATGATCATCATAAATCATAAGCTTGTCATAAACCATAGTTCCTACTTGTCTTGAAAGCATAAACTTATCATGTGGAAAGGAAATCAAAAGCTACCAATCAAATACATAAAACTTTTTCATGGGAATAACTCATTATTATTTGATTCGTGTATTGTGGATGTTGGCCTTCCAACATTACAAATCTTATTTCATAAGGAGTATAACTAGAGTCTTAAGTTATCATTAAGGATCTTAAGTCAACCTTTTTCATAAACTTGCTTGAAACATCATTAAAACATCATTCATAACCTTTCATGAGTCATACATAAACCTTGATAGTCATTCCTAAACATTCATTAAAATACCCTTTAATTCATGATCATAATTTCAAGAAAGAATACTTGAAAATAGCCTAGAGCATAGGTCGATAAAAGTCAACTTGAAATCATGCAATGTGATATGAATTATGCATAATATTATCAGTTATGAAAATTCATAAAAAATAATATCAATTTGAAATATAATTGAAAACACCCATCATCCATGTCATGAACGAGTGTATTGTAGGAATTCCATAGAAACATCTTCAATTTCATGTAATAATCATTAATTCATGTTGAAATAGGTTCATAATCATAATTTAAATCATAATTCAAACAATTAAAATTGAGATCACATAACTCATAAAATACATACCTTGAATAGGTTGAAAAAGTTGAGAGTTTTTTGGGCTCCATGGGTGAAAGGGACCCATGAATGAATACCCACATACCTTGGATAAAGAGTTAGAAGAAACTTGAAGAAAATTTTAATTTTGATGAATAACTTGAGAGGATTTCTTCCCTATCTTCAATGGAGATTTGTGTCACGACCCAAACTAGGGCCTCGATGTGAAATGACGATTAGGATTTCCAAAGAAACCCCAACCAAGACTCTTAGCATATCATAAGAATACATAAGGTAAACAATAAGAGAAAACTCAAAAAAATCCAAGCAGACAAATCGTAGATAGAGAGAATCAAGACAACAAAGACTCTTTGTACATATTCCCAACATGCCTCTACATGACTACATAGGTGGGGACTAGGTCATATTCCTAGCTCACCCTCAAAGAGAGTAATGGCATATCATAGTATAGTGTTTAAAAATCATCATAGTCTAAAAAAAACAATAAAGGAAAGAATGACTCGGGTTGCCCTCAAAGCATGAGGACTCACCACACTAATCTTCAATGGAACACCAAATGGTCACGCGAAGAGGATAGAGCGTCCGACTCTACATTGTGATATAATATAGTCAAAAAGTATGCATTACTACGTTTGAATATACTAAGTATGTAGACAATGCAATGCATATAAAACCATGTTTATGAAAATGGCCATTTTAAATAGCATGATAGGAGAAGTAGTAAAAATCATAAGTAGTCGTAAGAAGGATCAATGCCTAATAAACCATAAGAGTATCATATAAAGTAAGGGATAGGATTAGTCATTTAAAACATAAAAAGGAACATACATATGTGGGAGATAAAAGTCATTTTGAAATTCATAGTCATGGTGAAAGATATATTAGCCATAGTAAGAAATACCTTGTACATTGAGAGAGAGACCTTTTTACCTATGTGAGAGCGAACGTTAACCGACATAAACTATGTGAGTTATAACATAGAGTCCCAATGTTTACCCATAATTTGGAGGAAAGGGGGAGACTACTTGCCAAGGTAGACTCCTATATGCCTAAGTGGATCTACTCAGCTACATGAAGGATCGAGCCTCAACTACGGGTGACCCTCAAAGGAATCAAGCCTCTTTTACGGGCGATCCTCTATCCTATGGTGGCACATAGTTATAGGACAATAGGATCTTTCTACGGGTATCTTGCCTTTATTATAGAAGAGAATACCAATCCCAAAGTCAACTAGTTGCTAGATAAACTATCACGGAATGCATATCATAACATAGTAATCATAGTTAACATACATCATAGACATGATCATAGGTTTGAAATTAATAGAGTGGCTTATTTTCATAATATAAGTGCAATGTGACTATTATCCTCTCACATTACAAATTATACATATATTATTCATATTATTAGGCCTTAAGACACCACATTGGGCCCTAAGTCACCTTTCCCATAACTTGCATGAAAATCATAGTTTGATCATAATGGAAATACATAATCATAATTCATACTTGGAAATTAGGGTAAAACATGAATACATGTTTAATTGACTTGAAAATCATGAAATTATCTTCAAAACATCCATGATCATATACTTTCTATCATTCCATACATAATTCATAATGATAATATCATTCGAAATTATAATTGAAAAAACCCAAAATTTATATCAAGAACCCTAAAGATCAATATAGGCAACTTTATGAAAAAAATCTTCAATTTAATGCAATAACCATCAATTTATATTAAAATAGACTAAAAATTATAATTAGAATCTTAATTAACCAATTTAATAAGAATTAAATAAAACGCATAATGAGATCATGAACCCTAAGTATCATGTTGGAGGATTTCTTGGAAAATCGTTGAAATCGTTCAATATCTTAGAATTCATACATATTTGAGTAGAGAATTATGTAATTAAACTCAATTGATGAAATTGGAAGAAAATTCATAGAACCTATAAGAGTATATACTTTAATTGATTTAAAAAGTAAGGAATTAGTTGGGATTTATCGTGAAAGTACCTTAGGATCAAATACCCACATACTTTGAATGAGAAGACAAAAGAATTTGAAAGAATTTGAGAGTTTAGATGGAGAGATTGAGAAAATTTCTTGGAAGTCTTCAATGGAGTCCTTGAGAGCCTTTTGTAGAGAGAAAAATATCAAAATAGATGAATTATAGAAGAATGAATGGAATAATGGGCTTAGGATAGTTTAAAGAGTAGCATTAGGGTCTAAAAACGGCCAAGATTATGAACTAATAATTAGAAAAATGTCTAAAGTGCCCTTATTTAAAAACTGAATACGGATGAAAAACTTTGCCCGGGTTTGTGATGCAAAGCTACTTATGGATAGGCCAATTTTTAGCAAATAAGATTTTCGCCAGATTTTGACTCGGGGAAAAATTACACTGAACAGGCATAGGTGGGCGACGCAGAGCTGTCGCGCACCTCACAATTTTGCGTAATTTCTTGAAAACTTTATCTTTTGATATACGGATCCTAAAAATCCACCGAGACCATTTTCCCATAGGTTTTGACCCCCTGATTGATATTCCAGACTCGAATTTGCCAAAAAAAAAATAAGGATAATGTGTTACACAAGTGGCCTATTCCCAAGACATTTTAAGGAATTTATGAGTATTTTTGAGGAATGTTACAATATCTCCCCCTTGGGAACGTTCTTACTTGAATGAGATTCAAGTAATATAGGAAGGAAATGGAAAGAGGACTAGTAACCCAACATGAACATGAGGAAACTTAAAAAAAATGTAGAGAACATGTAAACTTCATACTTCACATAGAAGATGGCTTTTGAAAATTTTACTTTCGTGAATCATGCATGTGTAAGAATGACACATGAAACTGAAACATAGGAGTTTAATCGATTTGATCATGAACAACTTAGTACCTTTAAGCTTGAATGGAAGAAAAGAGATACGGATAACGCTTCATCATGTCCACTTCTGCTTCTTTTGTACCACTATCTTCTTGTTGATTCTTTCACAACTTTGACGGACGCAATGTCTTTATTTCTTAACCTCTTCACTTGCCGGTCTAAAATTTCCATCGAGACTTCCTCATAAGTCAAATTCTCTTCAACATCCACAATTTCCAATGGCACAATAGAGCTTGGATCATCCACAAATATCCTCAATATTGATAAATGGAATATCAGATGAACCAAGGCTAACTTCAATGACAATTAAAGTTCATAGGCCACTTCACCAATACGCCTTAGGACCCTCTACCTCTATAGGAAATTCTATTCCCAGAGTACTAGCCCTTACTAACATTTGCAATTGACCTCAAGACCTAATTAAGAAACACCCAATACATCATACATTCACCCACATGCCATCAACACCACATTCAATCCTAGTTCTAAAACTACTCTAATACACTTACTAGAAACTCTTAACAAGAAGTCATCAATGTACTACTACAATCACTCACATATCTACAACCATACATTCAAGCTTACTATTCTAACCACTTTATGTCTCCCTCGAAGTCAACATCACTTAAGAATTTTCATGTCTACCTTAGCATCTCTACATCCACATTTGCATTACCTCCTACCAAAGGGCACACCACTATACTCTTACCTATCTATTACACATAACATGATCTCATCTAGCTCTTCCTACATGTTTATAACCTTAAATGGACAAGCATACCATAATTATCATAATACCAAACACCCACTCTTCCCTCAATCTTTCCTAACTCATCCATTGTGACCTTATTCAATTATCAATAATTTATATACATGCAAAATGACCCATCCTTCTTTCTAACAAACAACACGGGAGCACCCTTTGGTGAAATATTTAGCCTTATGAAACCCTTATTAGTATCAATCCTTCTTTGGATTTGTTATATTCCGTATTTTTACATCTTGGACTATTCGTGAGCTAATGGACATAAATTCAAGTACTTTTAATTTCAAATTTTAAAATGGCATGAATTGTTTGTAAATGACAAGTTATATGGATAATATATGTGAAGTTAAAAACAACCCAAGAAGGACCCTTGAGCCAATTCAAAGTGGAAGCTATCAAAAAGATTTTTTTAAGTCACATTTTCGGGTGATCTGACTTTGGGAGGCCATAACCCCTTCGAAATTTGGGATAACTCTCAAAATGAAAGTTGTAGATAATTGAAATAGATTTCCAAACATAAGTCATGGGTCGGATTGTGACATCGGGATAAGAATATATGGATGTTTTAAGTATGACAGACCAAACTTAATAGTGGATTCAGCACAACCCGATTCCAACTCGGGTCAGGCCCAATACCCACACCATTAAATTGAATTTTTCAGTTTTTCCTTCATCTTTTAGATCAAAACATGTCCAAAAATTTCCAGAGAGAGTGAGAGAAGAGAACCCTAGAGAGAAACACCAAAATTTACCACAATTGAAGCCCTAAATCTCGAAGCTCATAAAGAGGAAAGTATTGTACGTTGCATTGCCTTTAATTTAAGCTAAAAATCAGCCAAGAAAAAGAAGTTTTAATGTGGTTTCTGCACACTTGAGGTAATATTAAGGTCCCTTTTTCATTGTTAACAAGTTTATTTAGGGTTTTAATGGATTAGAATAGAGAAAATAGCGTTATAAACTCATTTGTTGATTTATTGAGATTTATGGATTAAGGAGTTGTTTTAAGTGGATTAAATAGATGGAATTAGCTGTGTGATTATGTATCAAAAAAATTTATATTATTTTAATGTTGTTGATGAGTTGTTGTTCTTGAATTTGGAAGACTAAAGTGTATGAAGATATTGTATATATTTTGGAGCTCTTTGGTATGATATTTATGGGTTGTGGTAGAACTTGGTGTAAAATTAACATGCTTTTCTTGCATTTACATGGGTGATGTTACTGTTATGGGTCTACTATGATATGTCATCAAATTATATGAAAATATTGTATGAAATAACGTATAAAAATTAGAGGCGGTTTGCTTGGCGTGTTGTAGGTGTTCATAAGGTTTTTAAAGCATCTTTATGTGGTTAATTAGGGGTTGTTTTGGTATGTTGTTGTGTTCTTATTGATATTAAAAGATTTATGATAGTTAAGGTTATATATTGTGTTGTATGTTGGTTGGATTGTTGTAGCAATGTTTTAATGAAAATGCTAAGACTATGGATCATTAAAGACGACTTTAGATGTAATAGTTGTATGTGGATTTGGATAGTTGTTGGATGTTATGAATGTGGGCTGCTTTAATCTAGAATAATGTTATGATGAAGAGATTAACTTGTATTAAATGGAATTGGATGTAAGAAAATTCCAAGATTAGCATTGGTGTTGGAATGGATAGAATTAGGGTTGCTTGAATTAGATTAGGATGATTGTTGTTGTTGATATTATTGTAATGGATTATGTATTAAAAGTGAAGGGATTGTATATATTAATATTATATTTCTATTGAGATCGTGTGGGGGCTATTCTAAGCCAAGAATGGTGGATTAATTTCGATTAATGTTGTAGCTACTATCGTGGTTGATTATATTATAAAAATGAAAGAATTCGATATGTCAAGTTGAAGTTGTAATTGAGTTAAGAGTTGGTTGTAAAGTGTGGTTGCTTGTGTTGAATTGAAGGATTAAGTGTAGTTATAATTATGCATTGTATGGTTAATTATTGGCCTGTTATAAACCATTTCGATAAGGTGTGATGGTTGCACCCTATTAAGAGTAATTCGGTACCACCGTAGTCATCATGTAGATAATTAATGAAAGTCGAATGTTATGTGAGCTGTTCGGGGTATTTTTGAATATTATCTTGGCTTGTCTTGACATGGAATTTGAATGTGTGATTGTTGATGTTGCTTGGTGGTTGTATGAATGGTTTGGAAGTGGGAAAAAGTGAGCAGTATAGGGGAGGTGTTGTCCAAATTTTTTAAAATAACCTACTTACAATAAAGTACATTTTATGCCTTTCCCTAGCTTAACCGTAGTGCTTAATGTTTTAATATAGGCTGAGACAATATTGGGTAGTATATACATATTGTGTGCAAGTGAACGCTAAAGGTATGTAAAGTTAACATTTTTTTCTTTTGGCATGACCTTATGAAACAAACGGACAACGAATGCATAAATTCCAAAGAAGCTCTTATTCATAGATATACTAGGAGTGCTAATATTCTTGATTTCTAGAATTTATATCATTATGTCTTGACTCACATGTATGATTCCATCCATCCTAGTTGATAAAATTCATATTTTAGTACATTCATACTTCGGTATAATTCATATTTGGCATGATTCATAATGACAATAGAAGAGTACTTGGAATGACTATTGTCTTGGTTTTCAAATGATGGTTTGTTTTGCTTATTCCATTAAGTCTCCGATAATGATCAAGTTACACATGGTTGCTAATGATACCCTATTCATGCATATTTTTATTGTATTATCCACCGAGTCCTATAATAGGCCGGGTATGTTATCATTTATGGATTCCACTATATTATTCATAGAGTCCCTTACTAGAGGGTCGGGTACGTGATATGATAATATGATGTTATGATAATATGACGATATAATTATGGCACCGAATCCCATGACGGGCCGGGTACGGTATACGTGTACATAAAATTATTCACAGAGTCTCATAGTGGGTTGGATACAGCATATGATCACGATATGTATGACCTTATTTATAAAATATAGGTACAATGATTTCTTTGTTTTTATACTTGCCACTTGAACCTCTATTTCATATATGATCTTCTTTATGGTATTTTATACTTTATGTACTTGGTACATATTCCGTATTGACCTCCCTCTCTTTGGGGGGCTACATTTCATGCCCGCAAATACATATAATCATTTTTAGGATCCGCTAGATTAGGATTTCCACTCAGCTATTTTGGAGTGCTCCATCATTCTGGAGCATAGACTTTTGGTACCGATCTCTTCATGTTTATATTTGTTTACTTAGGGGTACAGCGGGGCCCTGTCTTATCATATGCTATTGTTAATACTCTTAGAGGTCTGTAGAAACATGTATGGTTTTATATAGATGTTGTCCGATTGTACTTGTATGACTTATGTTTTGGAACGTTTCCATTCGTTGTGGCAGCCTTGTCGCCTCACATTTATGTATATAGTGGGACGTTCGTACATGTAATGATAGTCTTGTCGGCATATGCACTATTTTATCTTATCTTTTGACAATTGTGACTCCCTAGGAGACAAGTGGTTTCGGTATACATGTATATGTGACAGTTTTGAGATGATGCTTCATCCGTATAAATTTTATATCATATGGGTGTTGATTGATTATAGATAACAGATGTGTATATGAGTCTCTAATTCGGGCACCAGTCACGGCCTACGGGATTGGGTTATGACAAGATTTGATCTATTCTTGGACGTTTCTTCTGAAAATCGCAAAGGTAATCAAATAAATCATCTATTCTTGGAATGTGATACTTATTCTTTATTGTGACCTTATTCAATTGCCGGTAATTTATATACATGCAAAATGACCTATCCTTCTTTGGATTTTAGCTTGTAGTTAATCAAATAAATCATTTATTCTTGAAATGGGATACTTATTCTTTATTGTGATTTTATTCAATTTTCGATAATTTATATACATGAAAAATGATCCATCTTTGTTTCTAACAAACTACACAAGAGCACCCCATGGTGAAATATTTGGCCTTATGAAACCCTTATTAGTATCAATCCTTTTTTGGATTTG
Organism: Solanum dulcamara; assembly: GCF_947179165.1. NCBI lineage: Eukaryota > Viridiplantae > Streptophyta > Magnoliopsida > Solanales > Solanaceae > Solanum > Solanum dulcamara. The sequence continues at coordinate 32,272,155 of NC_077241.1, read as the reverse complement.
ATCTCTTCTTGGAGTCATCTTCTGAAAATCACAAAGAATAATCATTCGGGGAAAAAGACTTAGAGTACGCTCTATCGCATGACATGGATCATGAAAGAAGTGCAGATTTCCTAAAATGCCTCATAGCCTCCTACTCATAGATGTGGAGCTCTTCACGCCTATTAATAAGACTCTACGTGATGTGGCATGTTGGACTTCCTAAGATACTTTAACCTTGTGCTCTGATGACAAGTTTTTCACGACAAAACTAGGGCCTAGATGTGACAAGGCGATTAGGATTCCCGAAGAATCCCTAACCAAGCCTCTTAGCATATAATAAGCATACATAAGGTAAATAATAATTGAAAACTCATAAAAGTCTAGAGAGAATCAAGACAACATAGGCTCTTTATACATATACCCAACGTGCCTCTAAATGACTACATAGGTGGGGACTAAGAGATATTTCTAGCTCACCCTCAAAGAAAGTAATGACACATCATAGTATAGTCTTTAAACATCAGCATAGTCTAAAAATAACAATAAAGGAAAGAATGTCGTGGGCTGATACGACCCAAACTTATGCCTTGATGTGACACGACAATTAGAATTTCCGAAGAATCTCCAACCAAGCCTCTTAGAATATCATAAGTATATATAAGGTAAATAATAAGCGGAAACTCATAAAAGTCCAATGAGATAGAGTATAGGTAGAGAGAATCAAGACAACATAGACTCTTTGTACATATGCCCAACATGTCTCTACATGACTAGATAGGCAGGGACTAGGATATATACTTAGCTCACCCCAAAGAAAATAATGACACATCATAGTATAGTCTTTAAACATCATCATAGTCTAAAAACAATAATAAACGAAAGAATGACTCGGGTTGCACTCGAAGCATGAGGATTCACCACACTAATCTTCAATGGAACACCAAATAGCCATGGGAAGAGGATGGAGAGTTCGCCTCTACATTGTGATATAATATAGGCAAAAATTATGTGTTAGTACTTTTGAATGTACTAAGTAAGTAGGCAATGCAATGCATAGAAAATCATGTTTATGCAAATGACCATTTTAAATAGCATGGTAGGAGAAGTAGTAAAAATCATAAGTAGTCATAAGAACAATTAATGCATAATAAACCATAAGAGTATCATATAAAGTAAAGGATAAGATTAGTCATTTAAAACATAAAAAGGACCATATATATGAGGGAGATAAAAGTCATTCTGAAATCCATTTTCTTGGTGAAAGATATATTAGACATAGTAAGAAATACCTTGTACATTGAGAAAGAGATCTTTTTACCTTTATGAGAGCGACTGTTAACCGACATAAACTATGTGAGCTATAACACAGAATTCTAATATTTATCCATAAATTGGAGGAAAGGTGGAGACTACTTGGCAAGGTAGACTCCTATATGCCTAAGTGGATCCACTAAGCTACGTGAATGATCAAGCCTTAACTACGGGTGACCCTCAAAGGAATCGATCCTCTTCTATGGGTGATCCTTTATCCTACTGTGGCACATAGTTATGGGACAATGGGATCTTTCTACGGGTCTATTGCCTTTATTATAGAAGAGAATGTCTATCCCAAAGTCTACTCAGTACTAGGTCAACTCTCACAGATACATATCATAAATACTAATCATAGTTAACATACATCATAGATATGATCATTGGTTTGAAATTCAAATAGTAGCTCATTTTCATAACATAAGTGCAATGTGATTATTGTCCTTCAACATTACAAATCATATATACATAGTTCATAACATTAGGCCTTAAGACAGCACATTGGGCCCTAAGTCACCTTTCCCATAACTTGCATGAAAAATCATATTTTGATCAAAACTGAAATACATAACCATAATTCATATTTGGGAATAAGCATAAAACATGAATACATGATTAATTGACTTAAAAATTATAAAATTTTCTTGAAAATATGCATGATAATATACTTTCTATCAACCCATACATGATTCATAAAGATAATATCATTTGGATGTATAATTGAAAAAATTCATAATTCATATTGAGAACCCTAAATATTAATATAGGAAATTTATTACAAAATTCTTCAATTCAATGCAATAACCATCAATTTATATTAAAATAGACTCATAATTAGAATCTTAATTCATGCAATTTAGTAAGAATTAAATAAAACCCATAATAAGATCATGAACCCTAAGTATCATGTAAGAGGATTTATTGGAAAATCATTAAAATCATTCAATATCTTATAATTCATACATATTTGAGTAGAGAATTATGTAATTAAACTCAATTGATGAAATTGTAAGAAAATTCATAGAACCCATACGAGTACATACTTTAATTGATTGAAAAAGTAGAGAATAAGTTGGGCTCCATGGATGAACGTACCCTAGGATCAAATACCACATACCTTGAATGAGAAAACAAAAGAATTTTGAAGAATTTGAGAGTTTGATGAAGAGTTTGAGTGAATTTCTTGGAAGTCTTAAATGGAGTCCTTGAGAGGTTTTTGTAGAGAGAGAAATATTTGAATAGATGAATTGTAGAAGAATAAATGGAATTAAGGGTTTAGAATAGTTTATAGAGTAGAAATAGGGCCTAAAACCATCCAGGTTCATTACCTAACAATTAGGGAAATTTCTAAAGTGCCCTTACTTAAAAACTGAATTCAAACGAAAAAAAATTTCCCAAGTCCGCGACGCGGAGCTACTCCCTGATTGGCCAACTTTTAGCGAATGATATTTTGGCCAAATTTTGACTCGGAGAAAAATTACACTGAATAGATATAGGTGGGCGACACCGAGCTGCCGCGCACCTCACTATTTTGTGCAATTTATTAAAAAATTTAGGTTTTGATATACGGGTCCTAAAAATCCACCCAGACTATTTTTCGACAGGTTTTGACCCCCTGATCGATATTTCAACTCAGATTTTCCAAAAAGAATAAGGATAATGCATTGCGTGAGTGGTCTATTCCCAAGGTATTTTTATGGCGCTTATGAGCATTTTTGAGGAATGTTACAATTTGAGAACCTTTATAGAGAGAGAATTTTTGTAATTGATGAATTGTGAAAGAATTAAGGAGAATAAGAATTATTGGGTAGTTAATAGAGTGGGATTTAGTCCCAAAAATGTCTAAGTTCATTAACTAATAGTAGAGAAATGTCCAAAGTGCCCCTACTTAAGAACTGAAATCGAACGCAAAAACTAACCCAAGTTTGGGACACAGAGAGGGTTTACAACAGGTCAATTTTGAGCGAATTGAGAATTTTTGCCAATTTTTTATCAAGGGATATTTTAAACTACGTAGAACAATCTCAATGATGCAGAATGGTCGCGCACTCTTCTAGAAAGTAAAATTTTCAAAAATTTTATTTTTCAAAATACTTGACCTAAAATTCCACCGAGGCTCTATTTTAGAAATGTTTTACCTTAATATATCATATTCCAACCTACAAATGCCCGGGATATTACATAGAAAATCATGAAAAATCTTCATGATAACATACTTTATTTTGAAGTAACGTTTATCTTCATTAAAAACCCATAATTTATACTTCAACAATAAACATCATCAAAAATATATTTCATAGGTACATGATGCATGCATAAACTTGAATCATAAATTGATAGTCCTAAAGTACTCATAATGCATGGATCATTGTAAATTACCTTGAAAACATACTTTTGAATTGAAATCATGTATTAATAGACCATGAAGATTGATTAAAAACATAATTGAGTTGACCCATATGTAATTTGATCAAAAACTAGAATTTAGAAGAAATTCATAAACTAACAAGTCGAACACGATGTCTAGTATCACTGACAAATCTTGAGAGTCGCAATCATAGGAAATTATGGATAAAGTTGTTCATGAGAGAAAATTTACAACCTAGCTAAGGCCTACTACCAGACACTAGCCTACTACACCATTCTAACAGGATCTAAGCCCACCGAAGCGACTCCAGGGCATCTAAAGAAGTCCATAACCTATAATAAGGCCAACATGCTCCACAATACCAAATATAAGAAATAGAATCCAATTACAATATTAACATATAGATGAAGAGATCACATACTTTCAATTACCTGAAATACCCCATAACATCCTAAAACAAGATTTCTAACACCTAACACAATAATATATATATATATATATATATATATAATATATCCCATATTCTATCTATCTCAATATTATTTAACACATTCTATCTCAATCTAAAGAAAGGAAAGTCGTAGCCTACTTGTAGGCCGAGCACGCGTGCTCCAAATTACTTTACTAGAGCTTTGACTATCCGCACCTCCTTGGAATGCTTCCACACAATCAAAAGCAGAATCACAATATCGTTACAGTCAATTATACACTAAAATTGTAATTTTCAGAGATGGACCAATTTTGGGGATATAAAATGGGAAAATATGGAATCCGCATGTGGGATTCTGGAATTGACACCCCAAAACTGGTCCAAAGCAGCACCCCAAGTGCAATTAAAAAATTAAAGCACATCTTGGGGTTGGGAAATAACACGAGACAACCATGCATTGGAAATCCCAAGTTTAATCTAAAAAAACAAAAACGGACAAAATCTAGGAATAATAATTTACAAAAATGAAGCATTCACAATCAAAATAAATCATACCATGATGTTCCTTGCGGAAAACCCCACAACTTAGCCTCAAGAATAATTGAAAACAGAACTAAAATGATTAAGAAATAGAACCTCAAAATTCATTACAAACTCAACTCGAAAATGCCAAAAGACAACAGCTAAAGTCGCGAATTGACCTCACACAAAACTTCTAATCAAGATTTTGAGCTCACCAAAGGATTCCTCACGAAATTTCTTTTAACTTAGGCCTTTGAATCGGTAAAATCATCCCAGTATCAGTAGACAAAAAGAGTCCCAACAATGGAACACTTAACTAAATTTTGAACAATAAAATAACCCCCGATGGTCACTTAAGAGACTACCTCAAAGAGGCAGGCCTCGCTTAAGCAAGGACCATATCTCTTTAGAGAAGGGTCGCTTTAGTGACCACCTATTGCTTTAGCGACACCACCCACAGGGGTTGGTCACTTTAGCGACCCCCTGGTAGTTTTAACCAATCGCTTTAGCGACCAGGAAATGCGTTAGCGATGGCACCATACTCAGCTGGAGCAAAATAGACTTGGCATGTCCGAATTCTCCGATGGGGTGCTCAAGATTTATTCGAAACCCCATGCGTGCAAACGAGATATGCTGACCCATTAAATTTGACATTCCAAACTCTATAGCACATTTGAAATTCCCATATAAACTAATTTTAACAAAAAATAGGTCCCATACCCAAATGCCATTTTGAGAAAAATTCCACAATGGGCTGGCCTCGGATTAGACTAAAAGCTTCAAAAAGAGAACAATTGGTTATTCTTGACCAAACATGACATTCTATAACTAACCGTGTTGTTAAATTTTTATCCGAGTGCATTTTTCAAAATGTTGGCCAAAGTAAACCATAGACCAAATTTGAAAGGCAAAAGCATCAAATGGCCCCTAACTAGTACCGATTGCCTTGCTACTCATGCAGACTATGCTACTAGCCTAATTTGTTTATTCTAAAGCTAAGAAAACTGTCAAAATTATGTTCTGAGGTTGGTTACCTAAAGTTATGACCAAAGTTATTTTTTCAAGTAAACAAGGAGCCAAATAGGGAAATGGGCCTAAAATCCAAAAGAACGACCAGACGATCGAGCTATCTGCACCAGTGGGTAATAAATTACCTTGGGTCTCTATAGGAATTCTATAAATGATAAAATAGAACCAAAAATATGAAAATGACCTGGAGGGTCATTGCAAAATGCCCAGGATATTACATGGAGTCTTTACTAACTACGAGCATGAGTGGGAGCATCGTGATCCATATTATAAAACTAGATAGGAAAAAGAAGTATATAGTTAGTAGTATGAAATGCAATGCATGACATAAATATGATAATGCTATGACCAATCTAAAATATGATATCATCTATTAAAATGTCTTTAGAAATATAAACATGGTTAATGCAAAACTTGTAAATAAATCATAATCGAAATCAAAACATAGTGAGAATCATAAGTTGTAGGGAGAGAAACCGTAACCGACATAAACCATATGAGCTAACATGGAGTGTGATTTCATACCTCCCACATCCGATAGAGATTGTCCTACTTTCCAAGGTAGGGGCAAAAATCATGAGCTATTGTGGATCCACTAGCTAGAGTCAGTTAAGAGTAAATCCTATAGGGCACATAGTTCTGAAACTTGGGTAATCGCCACCAATCCGACTTAGTGCTAGGAGCATAACATAACCATATGATATTCTTTGAAAAGATTAAAGATCTTGTAAGACCAAATTCATCATAGATTAAGTGATAAGAGTAGTTCCTTTAAGAAATCATGATATCATAGCATGTTCATAGAGATACTTGACTAAGCATAAAAAATTATGATAAGCTTGATCATAGTAAAATCATGGAAATCCTTGATTATAAGAATACTTCTCATTCGAAAAAACCTTGATTTAATAATCATAGTTCATAAATTCATGATTCATGCATAATTCTCAAGTATAGTTCATAATTATAAAATATGTTTAATGCATGGCTTAGTATGAAATTTATCAAAAATATGTTATTAAGATCAAATAATACATAATAAGATCATTCTAATTGAATAAAAACATAATTGATTGAACCCAATGCAAATCATCAAAACCTTAGATATTTGTTTGAAATTCCAGGAAAAATAGGGAAAACTTTTGGGACTCCATAAAAGGGAGAAGATCCATAAATGAAATTCCTACATACCTTGAAGATCCTTAGCTACAGAATTAAAAAGGAGACTTTAGTTCTTAAAACCCGAGATTTACTTGTATGAGAATACTTTGAAAGGTTTGGGTAGTTATAGGTCGTAGAAAATCATCCAAAACGATGTAGCTTAGGTATTAAAAGAGTAGGAAATTTCCAAACTTTGAAAGGTTTCATCATACATTCTTGGTGGCGTTGGAGCGCCACTACGAGGTGTGCAGGTTTTAGGCGTAATCAGCCTGGCGCTGCAAGGGCGCAACGCGCCACTATCACGACAGGTGCATTTTTAGCCTATTTTCAGAACCTTTGAGGAGGGGTAATTTGGGAACTTACCCAAATTATATATGTATCACCCTAGACCATTTTGGGATAATATTATTGCAGCCTCTCTCTCTCTAAAAAGCCCTAAAATTTTCCCTCTCTTCTTCTTCTTCTTCTTCTCCAAATCCTTCTCCAACAAAGATTGCCTTCAAGAGCTTCAAGAATTCAAGCCTTCCATTGAAGACCTAACATCAAGGTTTCTTCAAAGTCTTCAAACAAGGTATGTAAGGCTAACCTAAAATATGGATTGAGTTCTTCCATATGCCCATAGATGTGTTGGTTAGGAGTTGTGAAAGAGTTGCACCTTTTAGAAAGGTTTTCTTGAAAGTTTTCCCTAAACTATGGAATATTTTTAGATACAAATGGTTGATTGATGATTTTAATGACTTGAGTTACTAAATAGTTATTTTTCATATTATTAACTACGAATGTATCTTTGTATATAGATTTATAGGTATTGACGATATTCTTGATTTGAGTTTTGTTGAGGGTATGGTTCATGTTTTATTCACATGAACCCAAGATGCGATTTCTTGTCATAAATATCTTGAGGATGAGATGGATAGTTGTGTGTATATATGTATTGATTGGAATAAAAAGAATAAATTGGTTAGTCAAGAATATCCCTTTGCTTCTATAAAATGAACATAGGACAAAAATAAGGATTTTGGAGTAGACGTTTGATGATTGATGTGGTGATGATACTTGACAATGATGTGATGATGATGTAAATGATAATATATGACGATGATGTGACGATGATGTTTTGATGACGATGTGAGTGATGACGTCAATGGTGTTTATTAAATATGTGTAGAATGATTGATGAAGAGGTATATCGAGAAGGATGTTGTGTGATGAAGTGGATTGGAGTCTAATGTAATTTTGTAGTATGTGATGTGTATAATTTGAGTTGATTGGAGTCTTAGGAATATTTTGAGAATAAATTATCTTTTGAGGAAGAGCTTTAAATAAATTATTTGTGAACCTTTTTGCTTAAACCATTTATACGCTATTTTGTGTCTAAGGAATTATTAGTTTCATCTTTGATTTAGAAAGGAGTTTAAGTATGAGTTGAGTATGAGGAGCCTTTAAATGAGTTGAGTATTTTTACATTAAAGTATCTATTTTGAGTTTGAGTCGAGGGATTGAAATTATGTTTTAATGTACATAATATTTTCTGTATTTATCGAGTTGAGATTGTACAAGTTTTAAAGAGAAGAGTTTGATGATTTGAGTTGAGTTTTGAAAAGAGTCCAATGAGACTTTCCATTATGACTCGATTGAGTTGAATTGAGGAGAGAGTTGATGAGTTGGCAAGGTTCTAAATGAAACTAGCCGTGAGGGCTTATTTGAGATGATTGGATGGAGTTTTATGAGCATGGAGTCATGGAAGGAGTATCGAGCACCAAATTGGGCAAGAGTATAGTCCATACTCGAACCCAATACCTGTGTTTCCAAATGTAGGGGGATTAAACTGTTAAAGTCGGATGCTTCCCCTAGAGGTTTGTCCTGATATTATAGGACTTGGTTGGATTGGATCCATGATTGGTTGACTCGTTCATGCCCTAGCAAAGTATGAACGGACACGGCAATAACGTTGGCTTGTTGTACTGTCACTGGCTAATAAGTGATGGTTGTCGGATAAGAGAAACTCCCAAATAGGTCTTGATAGTACTCTGAGTCAATTGAGTTGAGTGGTTTATGAGTTGGTCCTGTCTAAACTATTTCTTGTTAGACTTAGGACACTTGGGTGAGTTGTTACATATTTATTGAGTTGAGTCCTTTGAGTTGAATTGTAAAACGTTGCATAATTTAATTTGCATATTTACTGAGTTGAGTCCTTTGAGCTGATTGTAGAGTTGAATGTTGAGTTGATTGTATAGGGTTGGATTTGTTTAGACGATATGTGATTAACTTCGAGCTAATAGTATATGATTAAATTGGATTAAATAATTTGATTGAACTGTATGGTATATGATTGGTCTTTGTCTAAAAATGTATTATTAGTTTAGACTTATGACGCCTTGTTGAGTCTCTCTTATCTTTCTAATTTGAGATATTTGGACCTCTGCTATTCTTCCTTGAGGTATGTTTCATTTTGCCATATTACATACTCGTATATTCCTCGTACTGACGTCTATTTGGACCTGCATCATTTTAATGATGCAAAGGTATGTTTAAGAGATCGTCAATAGGAGCATCATTGGGGATCTATTCGCACTCAGCTTATTGGTGAGTCCTTCCCTATATTTGGAGGACACCGCTCATGTAATCTTGCATCGAGTTAGCCTTTTCATTTTGAGTTGAGCTAGCCATGAACTTTTCATTGGCACCAATTAGATAGTAATGATAGAGGCTTTATAGACTAGATAGTGATGGGTCGATTGAGTACTTCTATCTTTGAGTTATTCTTGTCAAACTATTTTAATGACAAATATTTCAATTGATCTATTGGCCCATGGCCTTTATTCTTCGAGTTGGATGGGTGATTTGAGTTGCCCGCTAAATTATTCTTTATTTTTAAACTTTCCGCTGAATGAATGAATGAACTGAGGTGTGATCAGGCTATGTGGTTCGTTTGGGAGCCAAAAATGGTTTCTGAGTTCCGATTACGTCTAGAGTACCCTCCCGAGGCGTGAAAAACATGGTATCAAAGCACAGAGTTTAAGTGTCCTAGGGAGTCTATGAAGCCGTATCTAGTAGAGTCTTGCTTATGGGTGCGTTGTGCACCACACTTATAATCAGGAGGCTATAGTATATTAAGAATGTGTTTCCCTTCTTTTATATATTCTGAGTTCGTGCGATAGAGTTTAACTCTATGAATATTCCCTTCTAATTCATGCGTTGCTCAAATCCATTTGACCACCCCTCATACTCAAGGTAGTTGAAACGGTAGATATGAGATTCTTGTTAATGAGTTAAGATAAAGTCTTGAGGAAGGGAAGAGACGGCATAAGGCTTGAGAGGAGCCAATTACTGTGCTTAACTCTATTGATCTGGAAGGATGTACTCTCAATCGTATGGATCATGCGTTGAGTCAGAGCGAGATGTATCCTAGAATCTTATCCCTACATCTTGATTCGAATGTCACCTTTAAGGGGGAAGTTGCGTATGTGAGTGACAAGTCTTACCATTCAAGGGAATGTGGTTTGAGGTATAGTGAGCTATGGTTGGTAGGATGATTGTAGAGGTAGGAAGAGGGAGTTAGAGGAGTAGAACTGAAGTAGTAAGAATGGTTGTTGATTGAGGCCTACAACAAGAGTGAAGTATCTATGAGGTAAGTAATGAGGTGTAATGAATGATTGTTATAGTGCTAGTTTTAAGATTTGATTTGGTAGGCTTAACACGACGTATGTGAGAGATTAAGATATTAGCTTGAGAGAAGTGTATGCCATGAATGGAGGGGTATGTGACCCTTAAATGTAAATAATGAGTTGGTGCTAAGTTATTTGGTAAGAAGAGGCTTAAAATATGCATATGAGTTAGTACAGAGTTATATGAGGTTCGAAATTTATGAGTTTCTTTGGGTAACTAGTTAGTATTATTTAGTTGATGCCTTTGAGCTAAGGGCGAGATAATAGGGTAATGAACCAAAATAAGTCTTGAGTTTTCGATAGTGATGAGTTGACCAAGATGATAGTAGGCGGAGTTGAGTGAGAGTAGATAGGGAAGAGTGAGTTTTGTTGATTGTGATAGTTGTGTTGTACTTGTCTAGTTGAGGATAAATGTGTGGAGGAGGAGTGAGATGAGACCTTTTGATGAGCAATAGATAGGTAAGAGTATGTTATTGTGTCTCTGGGAAAGAGCTCATACGATGATGAGGGTATAAGTGTTAAAGTAAGCTCGAGAACTCTTAGATATGAGTGAGGTAGTTAGAGTGATAAGCTTGAGTGTATGGTTGTCACTGTGAGAGTGATGGTAGTAGACTAATGATTGCATCTGGGGGAAAGATTGGAGGTACGTGAAGGGTGTTATGAGGCTTGGAAAGGAGAGAAAGTTCAGACACCGATATATTGACCTCATGAAATGGTGAAGAGGATTGGAAATGTCGCTCGTGAATTGGAATTCGACGGTTGAGTATGTAGATGTTTGAATGATTCGGTTGATGGAGTTTCGATGTTCTATTCGTGCAAAATAATGAGAATGATGAAGGTGATGTCCCTATTCCTGAGTTGAAATGATTTGTCTATTCTTGAGTTTGAATAGCCAATTGTCAAAATTGCTTGATTGGTTGATTCGATTGAGTTTTGATTTTTATTCGTGCCTAGAGTCTACCATTGGTTTACTCATCATTCGAGGATGAATGATCCTAAGGGGGAGATAATGTGACACCCCGGAATGTTTTTCGCTAAGATTTGAACATTTCTTCACGTGAGTGTAGACTCGGACAGGAGGACTTGAAATTTTTCATATGAGTTAGGATGAGTTCTAAGTAATTAAAGAGAGTTAGAGGTGATGTGGGGTCATGAAGGACCCCTAGGACCAAATCAAGCCAAAAGATTCATCATGGGTAAGTTTGAGGAGGAGTTCGCATAAGGGGTTGAATTCTAATGACCTTATCTTTTGAAATATGAAGATATGGGTGGCCCACGACCTACCAAATTAAAGGTCGTCGAGTCTTCTTTCCAACGCCACCAAGAATGTAATTTTTGGAGTTCAGAGTCAAAAGATATGACGATCCTAAGATGAACTAGCACAGTAGAGATTTTCAAGCCTGGGTTGCAATTGTTGGAAAACTGGGCTTGGCGCCGCAGTGGCGCGACGCACCACTATCGCGCCAGAAACATGCCTCAGTAGTTTGGGCTCTGGCGCGGCGCGCCACTAAAAGGTGTGCAGGGTTTTTCAAGCCAATTTCCAGAACCCAGAAAATATTAGCCTTGGCATTGTAAGGGCGCGATGCGCCACTATCACGCCAAGAATGTGCCTCAGTAGTTTGGTCCTTGGCACAGAGCGCCACTACGAGATGTGCAGGTTTTAGGCGTAATCATCCTGGCGCTGCAAGGGCGCGATGCGCCACTATCGTGCCAGGTGCATTTTTAGCCTATTTTCAGAACTTTTGAGGAGGGGTAATTTGGGAACTTACCCAAATTATATATGTATCACCCTAGACCATTTTGGGATCATATTATTGCAGCCTATCTCTCTCTAAAAAGCCCTAAAATTTTCCCTTTCTTCTTCTTCTTCTTCTTCTCCAAATCCTTCTACAACAAAGATTGCCTTCAAGAGCTTCAATAATTCAAGCCTTCCATTGAAGAACTAACATCAAGGTTTCTTCAAAGTCTTCAAACAAGTTATGTAAGGCTAACCTAAAATATGGATTGAGTTCTTCCATATGCTCATAGATGTGTTGTTAGGAGTTATGAAAGAGTTGCACCTTCTAAAAAGGTTTTCTTGAAAGTTTTCCCTAAACTATGGAATATTTTTAGATACAAATGGTTGATTGATGATTTTAATGACTTGAGTTACTAAATAGTTATTTTTCATATTATTAACTACGAATGTATCTTTGTATATAGATTTATAGGTATTGACGATATTCTTGAGATGAGTTTTGTTGAGGGTATGGGTTCATGTCTTATTCACATGAACCCAAGATGAGATTTCTTGTAATAAATGTCTTGAGGATGAGATGGATAGTTGTGTGTATATATGTATTGATTGGAATGAAAAGAATGAATTGGTTAGTCAAGAATATCCCTTTGCTTCTATAAAATGAACATAGGACAAAAATAAAGATTTTAGAGTAGATGTTTGATGATTGATGTGGTGATGATACTTGACAATGATGTGATGATAATGTTTGATGATGATGTAAATGATAATATATGATGATGATGTGACGATGATGTTTTGATGACGATGTGAGTGATGACGTGAATGGTGTTTATTAAATATGTGTAGAATGATTGATGAAGAGGTATATTAAGGAGGATGTTGTGTGATAAAGTGGATTGGAGTCTAATGTGATTTTGTGGTATGTGATGTGTATAATTTGAGTTGATTGGAGTCGTAGGAATATTTTGAGAATAAATTATCTTTTGAGGAGGAGCTTTAAATAAATTATTTGTAAACCTTTTTGCATAAACCATTTACACGCTATTTTGAGTCTAAGGAATCATTAGTTTCATCTTTGATTTAGAAAGGAGTTTAAGTATGAGTTGAGTATGAGGAGCCTTTAAATGAGTTGAGTATTTTTATATTAAAGTATCTATTTTGAGTTTGAGTCGAGGGATTGAAATTATGTTTTAATGTACATAATATTTTCTGCATTCATCGAGTTGAGATTGTACAAGTTTTAAAGAGAAGAGTTTGATGATTTGAGTTGAGTTTTGAAAAGATTCCAATGAGACTTGCCATTATGACTCGATTGAGTTGAATTGAGGAGAGAGTTGATGAGTTGGCAAGGTTCTAAATAAAACTAGCCGTGAGGGCTTGTTTGAGATAATTGGATGGAGTCTTATGAGCATGGAGTCATGGAAGGAGTATCGAGCACCAAATTGGGCAAGAGTATAGTCCATACTCGAACCCAATACCTGTGTTGCCAAACGTAGGGGGGATTGAACCGTTAAATTCGGATGCTTCCCTTAGAGGTTTGTCCTGACATTATAGGACTTGGTTGGATTGGATCCATGATTGGTTGACTCGTTCATGCCCTAGCAAAGTATGAATGGACGCGGCAACAATGTCGGCTTGTTATACTGTCACTGGATCATAAGTGATGGTTGTCGGATAAGAGAAACTCTCAAATAGGTCTTGATAGTACTCTGAGTCAGTTGAGTTAAGTGGTTTATGAGTTGGTCCTGTCTAAACTATTTCTTATTAGACTTAGGACACTTGGGTGAGTTGTTACATATTTATTGAGTTGAGTCCTTTGAGTTGAATTGTAAAACGTTGCATAATTTAATTTGCATATTTACTGAGTAGAGTCTTTTGGGCTGATTGTTGAGTTAAATGTTGAGTTGATTGTATAGGGTCAGATTGGGTTAGATGATATGTGATTGACTTCGAGCTAACAGTATATGATTGAATTGGATTGAATAATTTGATTGAACTGTATGGTATATGATTGGTCTTTGTCTAAAAATGTATTATTACTTTAGACTTATGACGCCTTGTTGAGTCTCTCTTATCTTTCTAATTTGAGATATTTGGACCACTGCTATTCTTCCTTGAGGTATGTTTCATTCTGCCATATTACATACTCGTATATTCCTCGTACTGATGTCCATTTGGACCTGCATCGTTTCATGATGTAGAGGCAGGTTTAAGAGATCGTCAATAGGAGCATCATTGGGGATCTATTCGCACTAAGCGTATTGGTGAGTCCTCCCCTATATTTGGAGGACACCGCTCATGTAATCTTGCATCGAGTTAGCCTTTTCATTTTGAGTTGAGGTAGCCATAAACTTTTCATTGGCACCAATTAGATAGTAATGATAGAGGCTTTATAGACTAGATAGTGATGGGTCGATTGAGTACTTCTATCTTTGAGTTATTCTTGTCAAACTATTTTAATGACAAATATTTCAATTGATCTATTGGCCCATGGCCTTTATTCTTCGAGTTGGATGGGTGATTTGAGTTGCTCGCTAAATTATTCTTTATTTTTAAACTTTTCGCTGAATGAATGAATGAACTGAGGTGTGATCAGGCTATGTGGTTCGCTTGGGAGCCAGAAATGGTTTCTGAGTGTCGATTACGTCTAGAGTACCCTCCCGGGGCGTGACAAACATGGTATCAAAGCACAGAGTTCAAGTGTACTAGGGAGTCTATGAAGCCGTATCTAGTAGAGTCTTGCTTATGGGTGCGTTGTGCACCACACTTATAATCAGGAGGCTATAGGACATTAAGAATGTGTTTCCCTTCTTTTATATTCTGAGTTCATGCGATAGAGTTTTAACTCTATGAATGTTCCCTTCTAATTCGTGCGTTGCTCAAATCCATTTGACCACCCCTCATACTCAAGGTAGTTGAAACGGTAGATATGAGATTCTTGTTAATGAGTTAAGATAAAGTCTTGAGGAAGGGAAGAGACGGCATAAGGCTTGAGAGGAGCCAATTACTGTGCTTAACTCTATTGATCTGGAAGGATGTACTCTCATTCGTATGGATCATGCATTGAGTCAGAGCGAGATGTATCCTAGAATCTTATCCCTACATCTTGATTCGAATGTCACCTTTGAGGGGGAAGTTGTGTATCTGAGTAACAAGTCTTACCATTCAAGGGAATGTGGTTTGAGGTATAGTGAGCTATGGTTGGTAGCATGATTGTAGAGGTAGGAAAAGGGAGTTAGAGGAGTAGAATTGAAGTAGTAAGAATGGTGGTCTATTGAGACCTACAACTAGAGTGAAGTATCTATGAGGTGAGTAATGAGGTGTACTGAATGATTGTGATAGTGCTAGTTTTAAGATTTGATTTAGTAGGCTTGACATGACGTATGTGAGAGATTAAGATATTAGCTTGAGAGAAGTGTGTGCCATGAATAGAGGGGTATGTGACCCTCAAATGTAAATAATGAGTTGGTGCTAAGTTATTTGGTAAGAAGAGGCTTAAAATGTGCATATGAGATAGTACAGAGTTATATGAGGTTCTAAATTTATGAGTTTCTTTGGGTGACTAGTTAGTATTATTTAGTTGATGCTTTTGAGCTAAGGGGGAGATAATAGGGTAATGAACCAAAATAAGTCTTGAGCTTTCGATAGTGATGAGTTGACCAAGATGATAGTAGGCGGAGTTGAGTGAGAGTAGATGGGGAAGAGTGAGTTTTGTTGATTGTGATAGTTGTGTTGTACTTGTCTAGTTGGGGACAAATATGTGAAGAAGGAGTGATATGAGACCTTGTGATGAGCAATAGATAGGTAAGAGTATGTTGTTGTGTCTCCGGGAAAGAGCTCATACAATGATGAGGGTATAAGTATTAAAGTAAGCTCGAGAACTCTTAGATATGAGTGAGGTAGTTAGAGTGATAAGCTTGAGTGTATGGTTGTCACTGTGAGAGTGATGGTAGTAGACTAATAATTGCATCTGGGGGAAAGATTGGAGGTACGTGAAGGGTGTTATGAGGCTTGGAAAGGAGAGAAAGTTCGGACACCGATATATTGACCTCATGAAATGGTGAAGAGGATTGGAAATGTCGCTCGTGAATTGGAATTCGACGGTTGAGTATGTAGATGTTTGAATGTTTCGGTTGATGGAGTTTCGATGTTCTATTCGTGCCAAATGATGAGAATGATGAAGGTGATGTCCCTATTCCTGAGTTGAAATAATTTGTCTATTCTTAAGTTTGAATAGCCAATTGTCAAAATTGCTCGATTGGTTGATCTGTTGGCCCATGGCCTTTATTCTTCGTGTTGGATGGGTGATTTGAGTTGCCCGCTAAATTATTCTTTATTTTTAAACTTTCCGCTGAATGAATGAATGAACTGAGGTGTGATCAGGCTATGTGGTTTGCTTGGGAGCCAGAAATAGTTTCTGAGTGCCGGTTACGTCTAAGGTACCCTCCCGGGGCGTGACACCAACTTTATAATGTTTCCTTTTATGACAAACTTTTATAATCCATAGAAATCTATATGGACCATATACCCTTTAATCCTATACAATTCAAAAAATCCCTCTCCGATCTTACCTTCTATGCGCAACTTCTATGGTCAATAAAATCTTCCACATATCATATAAGCCTCTTATCTTGCAAAACACAAATACTCAACTTCTCTTAATATCTTTCTACGAACACTCCTAGAGACCATAGGACCTTATACGGTCCAAAAGAGCCTCCTACAAAACACCTAAAATTCTGATTTTCTTTTAACTCTCAGGAACCCTTCGACGAGGCCTTTCTATAGACCGTAGGACCTTATACAGTCCGTATATGGTCTCATCTAAGTCATCAGTGACCCAAAATTTTCCTAAGTCTCAAATTCTTCCTTTTCAAGACAGGTTCTATGACCCGTACAACCTTCTATGTTCTATACAAGGGCTCATACAACTGGTACACAAACAACTTTAGTGAGTTATTTCTTTTGTTTTGACTTTCTAACTTTGGGGGTATTATAATTAAAATGAACTATTTGTGGATCCACTAGATAAGTCTAATTAAGACAAAGTCCTATTGGGGCACGTAATTATGGAATTAGGGGATTGCTTATAGAGACCTAGCCTCTACTAATGGGAGAGAATCAATCTCAAAGTCATCTTGGTTCTAAGTAAACTCTCAACAGAATATCATACATAAAATATAATAAGTTTTGAAAATGGTAAGAGTCTAGTAATATCAAAATTGTCATAAAATACTTGAAACATCATAAGAATAGATCATTAATAAATCATGATTTCAAAACATATTCATAAAGACACTTATCTAAGCATCTAAATCATGATAAGTTGGTTCATAACAAAAATTATGGAATTATTCATGAGCAAATACTTCCCTTTCGAAGCAATCTTGTTTCATAAAAACATCATTGATACTTCATCTAAAAGCATCCTTAAAATCATCTTTCATAAATCATGATGCCTGTATAATTCTCAAATAGTTCATAATCATAAAATAGGCATAATGCATGTGTTCATAAGAAATTCACCAAAATATGTAATTAAGATCAAGTCATGCATAATAAGGCCAATAGGAAAGAAATAAACCATAATTAAAATTGAACGCAATGCAGAATCATCAAAAACCTAGGGTTTAGGAAGAAATCATAAATATAATTAAAAATACATTAGGACTCCACATATGAAAAAGAATCCATCAATTAAATTCTCGCATACCTTGAATCAAAGCCCTAACAAAATTCTATAAGAAGGCTTGAACTTGAAATCCTATCTTGACTTGAGAGTAAAAACCTTCAGAGAATTTTTGGGGTTTTGAGTGAATGAGAGGGAATGGGTAGTTCCCAAAGGGTAAGGAGAGTTATAGGTCTTAGGAATTAGTCCAAAACAACCTATGAAAATGTCTAAAATAGCCCTAAAAATAACTAACAGAACACCTTTCATGGAAGCCCTGCACGGGCCATACAAGTCTTCATGGTCCATGAAGGTGCTCGTGAATTGAATAAAAATTGATTCCTGATGATCGACTTCTATGGACCTATCCATTGGTCATATAAAATACTATGGCCCATACAATCTTCCATGAAAATTGAAATGCCAAAGATTGGAATCTCCCTTTCTATTGACCACTCCATGGTTTGTGAAACTTTGTATGGACCGCACTGTTGTCCATGTCCTAACTTGAAATTTCCAAAATCCCAGGCTCCTTCTATGGTTACCTTCCACAGCCCGTGAAAGGACTTGTGAAATGACATAGAACTGAAACTTGCACTAGATCTCTGTAACTCTCCTTTCCACTGACCTTAACACTTATGGGGTATTACAGTTGTCTTATCTACCTCTGTATATTTTGGCTAGTCTTTTGCATTTTGAAATAGTCCGTATATTTTCTATAAATGTCTAGTCTTGTACTCTATATTTTGTAATAGCTTTGTACCAACATTCACCAGGTTTTGGGATGAATCTTTCTGTTTTTTGTCCTCATTCGAGGGTTATATATATATATTATGATCCTATTTCTGTTGTTTTTCTCTTAAATATGTTTTATTATGATCTTGTCAATTTATTCCGCTCCCTAGACCCGTTATCCATGGGTTCGACACTAAGGGTTTACTTACCTACTGGTGAGATTTATTAGATGTCATCATGACTCAAGTTTTTGGATTATGATAATAATTTTGTATTATAGTGAGTAAATTTAGTTGCTTTAATCCAAAAAAGAAATTGTTACTTCAATGTGACAAATATAATGTGACTATAATTTTTTAGTTAATACTAATGTCATGATCAAGTGTAACATAATTCTAATTTGAAGGTACAAAATCTATAATATATTTGATCAAATAAAATAGTTAACTAAGAATTGTTTGCTTGCGTATAAAATAAAAGACATGATTCCTATAAGGGTAAGGGTCGTTTGACATAAAATACTTCATGTACCATAACATATACTTAAATCCAGTTGAAATTTTAGATCTTGATATATCTGGTTAAGCTTATTAGTACTCTACTTCGCATTTTATTTTATAGAGTTCGCCCAAGAAAAGAGATGAAAAATTTTATATGACTTGCAAGGGTGGTTGTAGAAAAATATTAAAAGTATTATTTGATTTTTGAATTTTTTTAAAAAAATCATATTTCCTTTATGTTAAATCTAAATGAATGATTTGTAAAATTATGAATTGCAACTTCCACGCTAACTAGAAATGTTAACCTAAGACATAATCAGGCAAAAGCCCTATGTATTGGATCAATTATCGTCAAGTAAGATTTGTTCTTTTCAATAAATGTATACTTTGTAGGTTCACCCTTAAGAGACAAGTGTTAAGGCGATCAATGTAATTGTCCTAATATTGAAATATTGTAATATCATCAATTCAAAAAAAAAAGAAAATGAGAAGGTGTAATCTAAGGAGCGTGCATTAATAAAGCAAGACAAATAGCTAATTTGGTAAGAACAAGTATCATAAATTATATTAAAAAGTCATGTTTGCCCTAGCAACATCAAAAGTATAATAGGACAACAAAGGTTGAATAATGGTGTGATTCTGTATTTTCTTCTGTTTCTGTATACCACAATCTACACTTGTCCATTAAACTGGTCAATCCTTGACCATTTCAGCCACGTGTCATCTAACAAGTAGAATTCATTTTTTGCCACAAGAAATTCTGATAATGGTAACTAAGTTAAGAATACATTTCCTGCACACTGTGTTTTCATATTCTATGGCACTATGTTTAAATCCCTTGACCAACTTACTTTGGGTAAGATACAGGATCCTCAGACATAGCTGCGAAGGATTAATCATGTTAAATGTCACTGTTATATATGCTTGAAGTTTGTTTCCTTTCCTTCCAATTGCTATTGCGTGAGAGGAATACATTCAAGCTCAATCTCAAGTACTCCCCTTTCAACATTTTGAAGCTTCACACTGATCTTTTGTTTCACCTTTCCCTCTATTAGACTAATAATGCCATCTTTAACTAAAGTGTTGTCTTTGCTTGCTTTCCATTTCCCAAGCGGCATTGATTCACAAAGTGTTGAACTTTCAGATGCTTTTGCAGCAGTAACAAGGGGTTGGATGTCAATCTCAGCTTCTCCCATGAAGTCGTCTGTTGTAAATGTATCCTTGTCATACACTAGCTGCAAAACCATGCCTAAGTTCATTAGGGTTGCCTAAACAAGTTTCTCAGACATGCAGATAAATATCAAGTTCCTTTTATGTTACTTTTTGTATATTCTTATAATTTTCCCTCTTCATATTTAATAGTTGTTCATATGACAAAAGAAAAAAAACATACCACTTTTAAAGGAGGAACATTTTCTGGAATTGACAACATTAGCTTTTCATTCCAGACAGGGTTAAGATTGTTCTTTATAACATGTGTCTTGACTAACTGCAAACAAAAGAAGTTTAGTGTGAGGATTCTAACACCATGTGGCATCCATATGTGGTATTAAAGGAAAGTTCCAAATAAACCATCAACCCCTTTATTCAAGTGAGGATGCTACAGGTCTAGAAAAGGACTCTTAGTGTACTTCAAATATTTAGTCTGCACTAATGAAAAAAATGACAAAACTCAACACTAGAAATAACATTTACCTGCCTTCCCAAGGAAAGAATTACGTAAGGATCACTTGTTACCACATCACGGACAGCTAGGTTGGTCCCTCTCACCACATTGACTTTTATCAATCCTATAAACTCAACCATACCTACCTATAGGTAAAATATGTAGGAGTAAGTTTCAATTGAGAGATGATTTTGTGATAAAGCAAGCATATGTTGAGTATGATAAAAGAATTCAATCTCATAGAATTGTTTGATTTTCTTCGAAATGACATATGAAGAATTCATTTTCATTTATTTATAAATTATGTAAGGAAAATTTCTTAAGGAGCTCGAATTTTGCTTTTGTTCAATTTTGAAGCAAAAGCAACAGCCAGGACATACCTCCCGCTATAGAACAATATTAACAATAGGGTCGAGGAGATCATTAAAAATGCAAAGAAGAATAAAAGAACTTTGTATCCCATCTTTGAAAGTTTCACAATATAAGTGACCCTACTTCAAATTCCCTTAGAATTCTTCCTTCTTCTCTGTCTTTAAAAGGCCATTTCACCTTTTTTTAATAGTATGAGATAAGCTTTTACAATAATATGTTCCTTTATCAATTTGCATTACATGTAAGTTGAATAGAAACATGGATAAATAAAAACTATAATCCACTCTGGTTTTGTTAAAATAAGTGCAAAAGATTTTGTTCCTTATAGAATAATAAATTATTACCATTGAGTTACTTTTCTTGGTGCTCCTATGTTCAGATTCTTTTCTTCTCCAGCTATTACGAAATGCATTCCCTATGCCGTGGATACGATGCCCAGTGGATTGCTTCTCATAATTCCTCTTATCCAGGGCCAAAGGACAAGAAAGACTTAAAGAATTGCAATGTGAAGATGATGATGGTGGGAAAGGGCAGGTCATTTGTACATCAGAGTTTAGAAATTGTTGTAGCTCATATTTTCTCCTGAGAATGGATTTTTGATTTAGAATAGAATGCGACATATACCTAAATTTGATGGTTACTAAAATACGTTACCTGATAAAGTTAGTACGCTCTTCTATTGATGACTCAGGTCTGGGTTTTCGATAACTATCAGGAATGGTACCTTCGTACTTCATATTTGCTGCTCTATTTCCACCCATCTCTATCATACTATCAACCTGATCGTCTGTCCACTCGTCGAGCTTCACTGACAAAACCTGTTAATCATGTCATAGAGTTAACTACTTAATCTTTATTTTTTTGCTCAATGGAAAGAGGAAATATAAATACAAGTTTGGCTATGAACTTCAGTCAAGTTTGAACAACTACGTCTTGCAGGCAAAGAGGAATAGAGAATGTTAGGTTCCACAATCTTTCCTCACAATCTTCCAAATTGCAGCTTGATGCAGCTTTGTTACCCATATTTCAACATTTCAAGAATCTACTCTCATTTAGGTTTTTCCATAAAAATTCTTGTTCAGATAAAGGTAACGAAAAAAAAAATAGATCAAACACTATTCTAGTACATACTACAATAACAAGTCTATATGGAAGTTAAGACAAAAAAACAAAGTTTGAATATCTAACCTTAGATATATGCACTCCAAGGCTTCGATGTACTCCGGAGCACTTGATACATATAAAAACTCCAAGACTTAAAGATCTGCATATCATAAATTGACATAGATGTGGCAAGTACTTTCAAGAGTCAAGAAAAAATTACATAAAAAAGAGGAATGTACGAGGTTATCCTACAATTATTCAGAATAAAAGAAAAAACTTTAATGTATGATACTTTTGAAAAAAAAGAAATAGATACCGCTATGTACTTGGTTTTATGATAACCAAGGGATCGAGGGACAAATTCTTAATAATGTAAAACCAGTGATATTCCTAAGTCTGGATTATTTTAACTCTTGTCAAACCTCATTAGCCTTGCTGAGTGGAAGGAAGTAGTAGGTGAAAAGATTAAAATTTATAATTTTTCCTACAACATTTGAGATGAATAAAGTACAAACATAATCATATCTACAAGTAAAAATCAAATGCTATGGGACAATAAAGGATTTGCTTCAAGATGAATCAAAAATGTATTTAACGAGGTTGATAAACCTAATAATTTTCTTTAACTGTGATATTAAACTTGTATTTCCTAGTACACCTGATACTTACACCCATTTTGGATCTGGAGATCCACAATCTGCACAGAATCTATTGCCAGATTCACTCAACAGCCTCTGAAGTCTATGTCGAGGACCTAATACAAATAACAGTAGATTACTAAAAACACTTGCAATATGTATAGGTGAGTGAAATTTATAAATTCAATCATGTAAAATAAAAAAATATGCACTAAACTTAATAGCATATCATAATTATGTAACATTTGATAAAACTCAACAGCGTTGAAAAGAAAATTAAGGAGGTGTATCTCTATGGTGGTCAATTTGACATATTGACAAACAGGAAAGGGACTAATCCTAGGCCGCTCAAGAAGTGTATGTGGTGCTCAAAAAATAAAATGAAAAACCAAAAGAGAAAATTATCTAGTAAAAATGTAAAGATTGCGAGTAAATCTTAAAAACAAGTACATCAGTAAAAACTAAAATGGTATTGAGAATAAGATATTACATACTTGAAGATCGATTTCGTCTTTCAGGTTGAAAACCACTACAATTTTTAGATGATTCCATTTGCAAAAGTTCATAGAGGCAAGAACCTAGCAAATAAACATGAGACATGTAAAAGAGAGAAACTATCAAAAGTGCAGAAATAATATTGACATTATTTTCATTGACACTTAATCATTGATCATTGAGAAAATTCAACACGTGAACAAAAGAACCAAAAATATTTAGTGATGTTAGTTACAAATTGAAATAAATTTGGTGACAGAATGAAGCACCTAAATGAGGATTAACCATACGAAGATAGAAGAAGGAGATGATGTTTCAGCCTTATGTAATGACCCTCTAAGTTATTTCTTTCATCTTCTGACCTTTTCAGCATTTATATATTCCCTATAGCAACCCCAAGTCATATATGACTTGATGGTACTAATAGTTCGGTCATTTGGTCATTTTTTTGGATTTTATGCCTGTTTCCCTTATTTTGGAGCTCTTGAAGTTTGAATGGTTGAATTCTGTCAAAACCCTAGGAAAGCAACCTCAGAATGGGATTCTGAAGATTTTATCAGCTCTGAAAAGGCCAAACTAGTGTAGTAGCATTGTTGGCATGAGTATCAAGATAATCAGTGCGAGTTTGAGAGCATTTAGCACTAAAGCCCTTGAAATTAGGCCTAACTTTGACTTTGGTCAATATTGTTGGTAAACGCACTCGAATTGGAATTCTATCAGTGCAGTTAGATACGAAACATCAATTTTTGTCTAGAATAACCCTTTGTGCGGCTCCTGAGACTTCTAGTCTCATTCTGAGCCTCCTTGTGGATTTTAGCTTAAATCGGTGCTAAGGCATGAGGCACACTTTTTGTCGAGATGACCTCTAATGGAAATTCCAAGTTTTCTATTGAGTCCAAAATGTCAAATTAGGTGGGGTAGCATAGTTCGTTTGTACACAAAGGGTTTCGAATGAATCCCCAAAATACCACTGGAGAATTTTAGGCTTTGCCAAAGACTTGGCTGCAGCAGCTGCTGGTGTTATCACTTCAAAACGACCATGCCATCGCTAAAGCGACCTTCGCTTAAGTGGCCAGGGCATCACTTAAGCGAACAATATCAGTGAGATGCTTGTCGCTTAAGCAGTCAGGACTTGCTTTAGTGAGGCCCACCTCTTTTGAGGGGTTCGCGTTTGCGAACCTTGAGGGTCTTTTTAGGACCCGAATTTTACTTTTATGGCAAAACAGCAAAATATGATTTCTTGAGCTTGGGAGCTCCGATTGAGGCGATTTCATATCCTGAGTGTTTGTGGTGATCTTGGCTAGGCATGGGAGTATTCAGGTAGCTTCTAAAAGTTTCGTGGTGAGGTAATTTCATGAACAAAAGGTTGCACTCTTCCTTAATTTCTTCATAAATGATAATTTGAATGCATGGGCTGAATTTCGTACTTTCGAGTGCCAAATTGTATTGTAATTGGTAAACAATTTTGTTAAACTCAAATGTACCATTTCACGGAGTCGAATTCAAAAGTCCTGATGCGGGTTCCAAAATCCCATTTTAGACCCAATTTTGGGTCCGTCTCTAAAAAAGTGATTTTGGTGTCAAAACATATGTATTGACGTTGTAGTCGTTATTTTGTTAGCGTGGTGGTGATTAAAGGTGATTTAGAGGTCGACAGCTTCATTTTGATGTATTCAGAGCGCGTATTCGGCTTTGACATAGGCTACAGTCTCCTTCTTTGACTGAGTTCCATTAGATATCATTTAGTATTTATTGCATATGATTTAGGTTGGTATTGGTTGGGTTTAGAGCCTTTCTCTTTTTATCTCATTTTCTTGACTCTGGTTGGACCTTAGATTAGTAGTCTCATGACATCCTTAGTTTAGGCTTGTGGTTTGGGTTGCATTATGGTTAGGTGAGATCATCCTTCTTAGGATCGGAACTGATGTCCTTAAGCTAGGTTTGAACCTTATATGCTTTAGTTTATATTTTGGTTCCCCTATGATAGGCGTAGCTTTCGATAGGGATTGTGATGTTGGTGTGATTTAATGCTAATACCGAAGACCTTTGAGGCTCATCTTAGCCGTAATTTGGGCTTAGTTATACTCGTTGGGAGCTGAGATGGCATATTTTTAGGGAAGGAATCGTCCCTAGAGATATTTTCCCCCTATTTGATTCTTAGCCATATGTCTGTTGTTTTGCTTTTATTTAGTGGTAGGCTTATGATGCCATCTTGTCTATTATCTATTGTTGGACCCGAGGCCGTATCCGAGGAGCGATTGGATACCAGGATAGTCCCTTTAAGTTGCTAGTGTGCTAAGACTTCATATTTCCTTTATGAATGCATGTACCTTGTTTGTATGCTGGTGATGACATGTTTGCATTTGATTGGGTATATTCACTAGTTTTTTGTGGTACAATCCTGGTATTGACATTGGAATTTTCACTACTATTTTTTAGAAGGCTTTCTCATACTTTTACTACTTTTAAACTAGTTTTAATGGGATTCGTACCACCTGGATTACTTGGTCACTATTTTAAAACTTATGAGGCATCGAGGACATACTCTTTTTTTCTACTTGAGGCATTAGAGACATTTGGGATGTACTCAGTTTTACTTGGCTATTCTGTGCATCAACGCCATTTTCTTGACTTACTGATGCCCCCGAGTTTACTCATGATAGTTGGGCCAATGCCCTTGGGAGTTTGCTGGTTGACTGGGCGGCCCCTTTTCAGAGTGCTCACAGTTTGAGGTTACTGGTTTACTAATATTCGGCACGGTGTCTCCATTTCTACATAAACTTAGCCATTCACTCTCTAGTACCCCTACAGGGATACTATATGTATATCTAAGACCTGGTTTGGGTATAGCAGTGTAAACGAACTTCCCACATCTCTTGTGGGCCCTTTTGGCCAGTGCACCACTGAACTTCTTGGTATTGATTTATTAGAGCTACCAATGATGATACTGGTTATTACTACAAACCTGCTTTCATTAGAATCTCCTATCACCACTTTACTTGTATAGTGTGATCTCTCGATTTTATGAGGGTTAGGGGTATGTTTGTCATTGTTTGTACCTTCTGGATTATGAGCATCCAGTCGGTTATTATTTCATCTTACATGTACTTACTTTTTGTTATAATTGTAGTTGGTCTACATGGTATTTGAGTTGGAGTGTGGTTGGTACTTTCTGCTAGGTTTAGTTGGATTAGTTCCTAGGTGATTATGTGGTTAGTGTTACCTATTGGCACTATATTCCTTGTATTCATATTTTAATTTAGATGCTCGATTACCTATTGATGCTAGGTCTTGGGGTGGTTCCCTGTAATTTATTTCATTTATTTTCTCTTTTGGTATTATTATTTATTTTCTGCTTTATTGTTCATCTTCTTCTTGATAGTCTGTTGCCTCTGGTTTTAGGCTATGGGTTAAGGGTCAGGCTTACCTACTAGTGGATGTTTATAGGTGCCATTATGATTCGAGAAATTGGGTCCTGACAAGTTGGTATCAGAACTCTAGGTTGATCGGCATTGTTGGTATGAGGGCAATGCCTAGTAAAGTCTTGCAAATAGGTGCAAAGATGTTCATATTCTATCTTCAGGATACTATAGGGAATTTTTAGGGAAATTTATTCTTAACTCTTTATCGTGTGTCCTTGCTTTGAACAATTTCAAAACTGATCATTTGGAATCCATTCTTTCTTAGATGGATAGCATGAGTTTTCCGGTGGACACGGTGGGAGCGTCAGCAGGTTCTACCATATTTTTTGCAGATGGTTCTTAGGACAGAGATGGGTTAGCAATTTCCCAACAAGGTTCATCCTTAGTATCAAAGTATGTCATGGAATTTCTTTAGTGGATTGGGCACAACCCCACATCATCCCCTATAGATCGGGATATGAGTCGAGAATTCATAAGGGTATTGTCTTTTCCACTCTATTTGGTGTCAAAGACCTTGATAGAGGTTGGGTCTACCTTTCCTTAGGAGTTTGGCCATGCAAAACCCGAGGAGCAGGCATGTCTTCAGGATTATAAAGGTAGTGGTAACAGGCCTCTCCATCAGCACAATGGTGATAGCAACCCATTTCAGGGCGAGTATCAGTTTGGCGAGGGTCATCTTCCTTCTCGACCCATTAGGCCCAAAATGGTAGCACCTCATGTCCCAGCAGATTTTGAGGCAGGTCATGGAGCTTACAACAGACATAGTTCAGGATAGAATTTTTAGGGTAAGCACATTAGGCCATCTGTTGTTGGAGATCGTTTTATTTTAGTTGGTTCCTTTTAGAGGGTTAGAGATGGTTCACGATTTGTTATGGGATGCCATAAGAGTTCTCTGCATACTTCACACCGAGCTTTGGTCCTTAGAGGTTTCTATGACTATGGATGTTTTGATCACTAGTCCAGGGACTGCCCCAGGCCAGGGTTGATCCTTCAGATTCTTATGATTCTTTCTACTCCTAGACAAAAAAAATTTAACCTTTCCACATTTGTAGAGATCTCATCCATCTATCTAGAAATTGTCCCATGTGTGGGACCCATGGGTAGTTTATTTAGCCAGTTCAATATTAGTGTTTTATGCCTCTTCTAGTAAGAGGTAGAGCTCAGAGGGCTGCTGGTGATACTTCAGGTGCTTAGACTAAGGCCGATCATATTCAATTCCATGCTTCTACGAATTAGCCTGAGGCCAAGGATCTAGGTATTAGTGGTATTTGCTTGATTTCCCTATTCTTTCTTATATTTCTTATTTTGTGTGGTTTTGAGGTTTTCATACCCATATCGTGTCTATTTGGCTTGTTAGTTACCTCCTAAATGTTGTGGCTGCCTTATTTGGGCTTATATATGTGTTTTGGCTCTGTGTTTGATTTTCTTTAGTAGTAGAATGACTAGGTCGAGTTTTTGTTTGAGTAGTGGTGATTGAGCAACTTCCGTGACTTTACCTTGGTGGTTTGATGTGAGATTGGGGCCGGGCTAGTTAGCTCTCTCTTGTCTCTCTTATAGTTGATTTTGTTGTAGTGCCAACCCTTGTTAGATAAGTGGCTAGATCATTGTGGTAGTTCTAGGAGCTATGGTACTGAAGGATCTAGTTGGCTTTGAGGGTCTCCTTAGTTTTTGTTGCCCTATTCGATTAGTAGTTGAATTATTCCTCGTATCCTTGTGCATAGATAAAGTTGCCTTGACTAGTATTTCTCTCAAGCTATTCTAGTTTCTTGGCTTAGATGACTATCTTCACTGCTGGATATTGTTTGGTTCAGTTCAAGGTTGTGGGTTGAGGTTTCCTCTTTTAGCCTACCTGGTTGGATTTTTTGTAGTAATCCTGGTTGGCCGTCTCTTCCCATTTTCCTTAGTATTGTTCTCAGTTGCAAAGTTGTGGTCCATTCGTTCATTCTTTTGGGAGCGATCTCTTTTGAAGGTTTTAGTGCTTTACAGTGGTGAGTTGAGAATTTGGGATGTGTGATCTCCCATTGTGCCTTATTTCTACTGTTATTGGTTCCCTTCGATTTTGTTGGTAGCTTTCGAGGCTTGAGTTTCATGTAGAATTAGAGCTGCGGAGTTCATATTTGGCTCCAAATATATTCTAAGTTGGAAGATGGGAGGTTGGTTAGCAAGTTCATCTACAAGATGGGGCCAAAGTATTTTTTGGAGTCTGTGATTTTTGATTTGTTCAAAATGGAAGGTTTTCTTTTAGCGTATTAGATAGATTGCGATGCTTTTGATTTGGAACTGGTGCACTTGAACCATTACCAATAAGTTGTCTAAGTTTATGGGTCGCCTACCAGTATGGTTTTCCTTGGGCTAGGATGGTTGACTCAACTTTGAGGTAGCCAAGTGGTTGGTGGGCACATTGTGCAGGTGTTTTAGAATTTGCTATGGTAGGAGTAAGTTAGCAGAGTTAGACTCTATGCGGTCTAGTCATTCGCGGGATAATCATCATTTAGAGTGGAATGTGCAGTTTTAGAAGGTGATTTTTGATTTGGCTTTCTGGGTTTTGAAGTTGAGATGAGAATTTTAGGCTTTGCCTGGTTGGGTTCCTTGTTTTGGGATGTTTTCATCCCTTGAGGTTCAATTGAGATATGTGACTTCTCTGAGGTTGTACGGTGTTGTTCGGTAAGCAAGTTTTTGATATCGTTGAAAGTTTTCAGGATAGCTATGAACTGGCAGAACGCCCTTGGTGGCTAGAAGAAAATGGATTTGGAGCTTAAGGAAAGTACTTGGAATCTTGAGTTGAGTTGCATCTTCTATGGTCTTAAATTACTCGTGTTTAGTGGTTTTGGTAGAGTTGGTCTTCCTAAAATGAATCTGGTGATTTTGGTCAAGTTCGGGCTAAGCGAGTGGGAGTTGAGCCCAAAAAGGGATTTAGAAGAGCTTTTGGAGTTGGAAGTAAATTTGAAAATTTTCCTTTAGCATGAATTCTGTGATGGCGTTGTTCGATCCAAGGGGTGTTCGGGGGTCTGGCAGGTGATGCGAGCCTGGTAGCCTCTTCCTTTTGTGCCTCTAGGCTATAACTATACTTTTACTTTAGTAGATGAAAATTCTTTTAACAATGAATGTTATAATGACCATCGAATTCATGTTTTTCATCTTTTAACCTTTTCAGCATTTAGATCTCCCTTGTAGTGACCCAAAGTCATATATGACTTTCTAGCACTAACAGTTTATCGCTTGGTCATTCATTTGGGATTTATGCCCAGTTTGCTATTTTGGAGCTATTGGAGTTTGAATGATTGAATTAGGTCAAAACCCCAAGAAAACAACCTCAGAATGGGATTTTGATAGTTCCATCAGCTCCAAAATGGCCAAACTAGGCTAGTAGTATGATTGACATGAGTATCGAGATAATCGGTGCGAGTTTGAGGACATTTGGCACGTGAGTCCTTGAAATTTTGCCTAAGGATGACTTTGGTCAACATTCTTTGTAAACACACTTAGATTAGAATTTTGTCAGTGCGGTTAGCTCTGAAATGTCGAATTTAGTCTAAAATGACCTTTCGATAGGTTTCTGAGGCTTTTGGTCACATTTCGAGACTCTTTTTGGTTTTTAGCTTAAAATGGTGCTTGGGCTTGGGATCCAAATTTTGTCGAAATGACCTCTGATGGAAATTCTGAGTGCACCATTTAGTCTAGAATATCAAATTTAGTGGGGTCGCATAGTTTGTTTGCGTGCATAGGGTTCTAAATGAATCCCAAGCACCCCGTTGGAGAATTTTTGGCTTTGTCAAGGTCTTGGCTGTAGCAGCTGCTAGTGCCATCACTTTAGCGACCTTGCCATCACTAACGCGACCTTCTTAAGCAACAATTCCCAATGAGGCGTTGTCTCTTAAGCGGCCAGGGCTCGCTTTAGCGAGGCCCGCCTCTTTTGAGGGGTTCAGTTAAGTGAACTTTGGGGTAACGCTTGCTAACCCTAGGGATCTTTTTAGGACCCAAATTTTAGTTTTATGGAAAAACATGAAAATACGATTTCTTGAGCTCCGATGGAGGTGATTTAAATACCTGAGTGTTTGTACTGATCTTGTATATGCGTGGGAGTGCTCAGGAGCTTCGAAAAGCATCATAGTGTGGTAATTTAATTCCCAAAGGACTTCTCGCTTCCTCGATTTCTCCATAAATGATAGTTTGAATACATGAGTTGAATTCCATACTTTCGAGCATTGAATTGTGTTATAATTTGGTACACAAGTTCGTTAAGCTAAAATATATTCTTTCACAGAGTCGAATTTGGAATTCCTAGTGTGGGTTCCACAATTCTATTTTAGACCCAATTTTGGATCAGTCTCTGAAAATCTGAATTTGGTGATAAAACATCCATATTGAGGTCATGGTCATTATTATTTTGTTAGCGTGATGGCAATTAGAGGTGATTCAGAAGTCGAGTGCTTCATTTTTATGGATTTGGAGCGTGCTTGTTCATCTTCGAGGTAGGCTACATTCTCTCCTTTTAACTGAGTTCCATTAGATATTGTTTAGTATTTATTGCATATTATTTACATTGGTCTTGTCCGGGTTTAGAGCCTTCCTTTTTTTTATCTCATTTCCTTGACTCTGGTTGGACATTAGACTACTTTAGTCTCTTGAGATCCTTATTTTAGGATTGTGGTTTGGGTTGCATTATCGTTGGATGAGATTATCCTTCTTAGGATCGGAACTGATGTCCTTAGGCTATTTTTTAGCCTTAGATGCTTTAGTTTTGATTCCGGTGACCTTGTAGCTAGGTGTAGCTTCCGGTAGGGCTTGTGATGGTTGATGTGACTTAATGCTAATGCCGGAGACCTTTGAGGCTCGTCGTGGCCGTAGGTTGGGCTGAACTGTGCTCGTTGGGAGATGAGATGGCATATTTTGGAGTAAAGCGTCGTCCCTAGAGATATTTCTCACCCTAATTGATTTTGAGACATGTCTCTATTGTTTCACTTTTGTTTAGTAGTAGACTTATGTTTCCATCTTTTCTATTATCTATTGTTGGGCCCGAGGCCATATTCGAGGAGTGATTGGATCCTATATTAGTCCCTTTGAGTTGTTGGAGTGCTAAGACTTGGTATTTCCTTTATGACTGCGTGTACCTTATTTGAATGCTGGTGATGTCATGCTTGCATTTGATTAAACATATTCACTCATTTTATGGTACTATCCTGGTATTGATATTATAATTTTCACTACTATTTTTGAAAAGGCTTTCTTACACTTTTACTACCTTTAAACTGGTTTTAATGAGAGTCGTACTACCTGAATTAATTGCTCACTGGTTTTGAAACTTATGAGGCATCGGGTATGTACTCTTTTTTCTATTTGAGGCATTAGAGGAATCTGGTATGTACTTAGTTTTACTTTGCTATTCGGCTGTCGACAACCTGTTGATCTTTGAGAGCCACTGATGATGTTACTGATTTTTACCAAACTTGAATTCATTAGCATCGCCTATCACTAGTATACTTGTATGGTGTGGTCCCTCGATTTTATGGGGGCCATAGGTATGTTTTTCATTGTTTGTACCTTCCAGGGGTTTGGGCGTCCGGTCGATTATTATTTGATCTTACTTGTACTTACCTTTGGTTGTAGTTGTAGTTGGTCTACGTGGCATTTGAGTAGGAATGTGGTTGGTACTTTCTGCTAGGTTTAGTCGGATTAGTTCCTAGGTGATTATGTGGTTAGCGTTGCTTATTAGCACTATATTTTCGTTTAGTAGACTCCTATGATGGCTTCTTCCTGTTAATAGATTGTTGGATTGAGTTTTAGGTGCGTTCTTTGACTCTTCTCCTTTATCTATGTCTCCAGTCTCTTTGTCTTATTTCCTAACATTACTGTGATAATTCCTGATTAGTTTCTTGTGCAGTATTTACCTGATTATATGTTATTTGTGGAGCTCAGTCGTCCTATGCCTACTGAGTACCATTCGTTTGATACTCATACTACACTTTTTTCCCCTGCAGATCATAGTTTGGGTTATCTCCATTGATTTGGACTGGTACGGAGTAGCTGTTGATTCAGAGATTTGGTGCGCTCCTGGCGTCCGTAGTTGCTGATTTCTATCTGTTTAGGGATAGGACTAGTCATAACTTGCCTTCGAAGACTTTCTATATTTTTAGCGCTAAGAAGCAAGTTCCGACAGCCTATGATGAAATAGCACAAAACAAAAAAGGGCAAGCCTTGTTTTCATATTTTCATTTAGATACTTGATTACAGATTGATGTTAGGTTTTAGGGTGGTTCCTTGTGATTTATTTCAACTGTTTTATCTATTCTTATTATTATTTATTTTCCACTTTATTGTTCATCTTCTGCTTGATAACCCGTTGCCTCTGTTTTTGGGCTATGGGTTAAGGGTTAGACTTACTTGCTGATGTGTGTTAGCAGGTGCCGTCACGGCCTGAAAAATCGGATCGTGACACCTTATTTACTGTATATAACATAAATAAGAGAAAAGTGCATTTTTATTCACAAACATGTTATCCTCACCCTTAAAAATACATTGGAAGGATTGAGTGCTAGTCTACATACAAATCCATATGTAAAAATCTAAGCAGAGACTGAGGATCATACAATATAGCTTTCAAATTAGCTTACAAGCTCAATCATTTCTCTGCAATTAATTTTATTTATCCTTTTTTTGGCCATTATTATTTTTCTTTTTGTTATTCCTAAATTACTTGTCCCTTTCCTCAAATAGAAAAAGGTTTTTAACTATATAATGTAATAATGAAACCCTCACATTGCCCAAATTTATAATAGGAAAATTCTTTTCTAAATTGATAAAGGGAATATATACCTGAAACATTGTTGCTGTCAGCATTTCCCTGATGATGAATGGACATTTTTCGGCCTCCCACTAAATTGAATATCCCAGAAAGCTCTACAATTGTGAATAATTCATCTTCTTTTCGCAAATGTCATCCATCAAATTTCAAAGTATATATAATTATATCAAAGGAAAAATAAAACTTATGACATGCATGTTCAAACAAGGAAATTATTGAAGAAATTTGAACTCAACATTAAGATATTCTACAGATTCCTTCGACCAATTCAAAAGTTAATGTTGATTGCATGTAAAATAGAATTTGAACGAAAAAAATCAATTGTATCTCTGAATTTTTCATTTATGCCTGTGTAAAAAAATAAAAGTCAATGTTAGGAAAAATGCTTTTTTTTCGGGTGGTTTGGAGGACAACTACCAAACAAATGATTTGAGGAGTCATCAATGTTGCACAAGTGCCCATTTTGGTGCCTTCCTAATACTCCTTAATATTTGTTTACATCATACTATTTTTCCTTCTATTTAAGATACCAACTTATCCGCACACCTTGTTTTTATATATAATTAATACATACATGACCTATGCTAATGAATATTTTTCACCATCTTAAGTATAATAAGTTTGTTTAATTTCAGTAAACATCCATACAAACAAATCAAGAAATTGAAATTTGTGGACTTTTGGGGATCTCAAACTAATATATATTAAAAATTCAATATGAAAACATGTACGAATATTCAATATTTTTTGGGGGAAATTGGGTATAAATCAATTTATATGTACAAAAAATTTTAAAAATTATATTTAAATATTTAAAAGATATTTTAAAATTTTGAAAATTTCAATTTTTTAGCCAACCCCCTACCCCGATCCCCCACCCCACCAATCCCCCCACCCCAAAAAAACACAAAAAAATTTAAAAATTTATTTTTGAAAATATTTTCAAATTTTAAAAATTTCATTTTTTAACCCCACTACCACCTCGTACCCCGACCCCCAACCCCTACCCTTTCATCCCCCTCCCCCTCCCCACAAAAAAATTAAAAATTTAGTTTTGAAAAATATTTCAAATTTTGAAAATTTTATTTTTTCACCCCACCCTTAACCCCGACCCCTCTGCCAGCCCCCCTCCTCCCCCCACTCCCTAAAACGAAATTAAGAAGTTATTTTTTATAAAAATCAAATTATTTAAAAGTTAGATCTGGAGTTGGTAATGGTTGGATTTTGGTTCGAAAGATCGAATCGAGTCTAAAGTTAGAAGTCGAATATTGGGTTGAAAGTCTAGTAGGATCCTATATTAGGTGTTGGGATTGGTTCCCGAGTCAATTACTAGGGTTGATTTTCATGTCAGAAACTATTTTTCTAAAAAATATTTTCTACTCTCAAGTCAAAAATAAAAAATATTTTCTAAAATATATTTACATTAACTAACCAAACAACAGAAAATATTTTCCAAAAAATATTTGACAATCACCAACCAAACATGAGAAAAACAAGTTGGTTTCAATTCTTTTTCTCATGTTTGGTTGGTGAGTGTCAAATATTTTTTATTGTTTGGTTAGTGAATGCAAATATTTTTTAGAAAATATCTTTTATTTTTGACTAGAGAGTAGAAAATATTTTTTAGGAAAATAGTTTCTGACATGAAAATCAACTCTAGTAATTGACTCGGGATCCAATCCCAACACCTGATGTAGGATCCTAGTCGACTTTCAACCCAATATTCGACTTCTAAATTTAGACTTGATTCCATCTTTCGAACCAAAATCCAACCACACCCAACTCCAGATCTAACTTTTAAATAATTTGATTTTTTTGTAAAAAATAACTTCTTAATTTCTTTTTAGGGAGTGGGGGGGAGGAGGGGGGGGGGGGCTGGCAGAGGGGTCGGAGTTATGGGTGGGGTGAAAAAAATGAAATTTTCAAAATTTGAAATATTTTTCAAAAATAATTTTTTTATTTTTTGCAGGGAGGGGGGGATAAAAGGGTAGGTGTCGGGGTACGGGGTGGTAGTAGGGTTAAAAAATAAAATTGTTAAAATTTGAAAATATTTTCAAAAATAATTTTTTAAATTTTTTTGTGTTTTTTTTGGAATGGGAGGATTGGTGGGGTGGGGGATCGGGGTAGGGGGTTGCCTGAAAAATGAAATTTTCAAAATTTAAAATATCTTTTAAATATAAATTTTTTAAAATTTTTTTTGTGGAGGGGGGGTGCCTATGAGGGTGTGGGCTGGTAAGGGTAGGGGCGGGGGTGGAGGTGGAGTAAAAATATGAAATTTTCAAATTTTGATTTTTGTTTTCAAAAATAGTGTTCAGTTTTTTTTTTGGGGGGGGGGGGGAGAGGCTAGGGTGGTCGGGGTAGAGATGAAGTAAAAACATATTTAAAATGTGTAAAAATTTAATTTTTTTGGGGGGAGGGGGGTCGTGGTAGGGGTGGGGTGAGAAGAAACCATTGTCATTTGGGGTTGGAGGAGAGTTTTGGAAAACGTTTTGCTTTGGAAGGAAATTATTTCTTAAATTTGAGGAAAATAAGTTGATTTGAAAAATATTTTCCAAAACATTTAAGCCAATCAAATGTAAGAAAATTGGAAACCTTCATACCAAACTCACTCGAAGAGTAGAATGTTAATATTAGTACTTGAATTGACATTTAAAATGATTTCTTATTAAGGTGGAAAGAAATTTGTTAGGAACTGTAATACTTCCCGAAGAGCTCGATTTGTTAATTTTCTATTTTTAACTTTTTTTTTCTAGTTAATCAGATATCTCGAGGTAGAAATGAAATTTTAAGAAGATTTCTTTGTTTAGCAAACAAATGTCCGAGCCCCTAGGAAGAGATTATACCATCATTCATGGGCATAAGATTTATTCTTTTTGCATTGAATTATTATTTGAGGGTGTAAAAAATAGTTTCATAAAGTTCTAAATTTGGATATGATCTCCTTTTAGTTTATGCTTGCGTGCTTGTTGTCATGTGGAAAATAAATTGACAATTACTTCCGTGATATGTTATGGGGAAAACAAATTGCAGAGAGGGGGGTTTCCTTATTTGTCGTTGAACCAAAACCACTCTTCATAACTATTAGAGAAAATATCTATATATAATGAATTTCACATTATAAATATAAGATTTGACAAAAAAATTATTCAGTTCTTGAAAATTCACACTCAATATTGAGATGTACATGAACATCAGACGCGAATAAGTATTGATCATAGTTTAAGGGAATAATGCTTGCCTATGTGCAATTTAGAGTCCAAAATATTAAGGAAAACAAAGAACAAGGAATTTTCACAGAAATAAATACTTTTAGATTAATTATAATCCTTTTAGTTTTTTTTTATTATAGACTATATTGTATAATTATCTTTAATAGCTAAACTCACTCATTACTTCGGTCATCTCTCTTCTTTCTCTATCCAACTCCACTGGAGAATCTCCATCAAACTATGTGAAAATCGGTGATGGTATTCTTTTACGTTCAAATCTGGAAAAACTTAAAAGCATTTTTTCACCTCATTCTAGTTTGGTGACAGAGCTTCCAATTCTCCAATATAAACAATACGTTCTTTTGAAGCATAGTAACTATCCTAAAAATAGGCTAATATTCATATTCACCTAACATGATATAACCATATTCTCTATAAGTCATCCAAAACAATACATACTGACACCGAACAATTTTAGTGTACCTTTAGATATATCATAGAATTGTGGTGGAGATATTTGCCGGGGGCGACGAACTGCTGTAAGATAGCATAGCTTCTCTGGTGGTGCTATAAATTTTGATCTCTTTAAAACAAATTTGTTACAAATCTCACACAATAATCAATTTGTTTCCATTAGAGGTTTTGTTGTAAAGCTATCTGTCACGACCCGATCTTTCAAGACATGATGACACCTACTGCAATCCCCAAGTAGGTAAGTTAACTTATATCCTGGAACTGCAAGTAATTGTACTAAATGGTAGAAACTAAACAATACCAAATTAATAATAGGAACAACAAGAATAGAAGAAGCACACAAATAACTATATACAATAAAATACAAGATCACTCTTAGAACCTAGAAGTCACAACTACAAAACTACTACACAATACTGATACAAGTCTCAAAACTGGACCACACAAACAAAAGATGTTTCAAAAACCAAAAAAAGAAGTCCAATATATATATATATATATAGAGAGAGAGAGAGAGAGAGAGATTGAGATAGGAATATCCCAAAATGCCAAGTGCTCACCCTCATCTCCGGTGCAGACTGCAACTGGCCCGAATCAGTATTGGTAACTGATGCTCGGATCTGCATCACAAAAATAATTACATAGTGTAGTATGAGTATAAAAACAACAAGTACCCAGTAGGCATCATAGGCTGACTGAGCTTGAAAAATAAAAGAAATAGGAAAAGATAGAATCTGAGATAAATAACATAATGATATAGAAAATAAGTAGATGCCCACGAATGTAAGGAACTAAAGGAACTAAGTAAAGCTAACTACACCTAACTTAACCCCTATAAGCGTAAAAGATGCATCCATGTGAAACATTAAATAAAAATCCGAGTGGACCACCACAAGCCTAACGAGTACATAGAATTGCTATAACTACTAAGAATAAGAAATAGTGAGTCCAAATCCAGAAAAGCATAGCCGGGACATCGATCCGCGGTTAGCTTCATAGTAACCAATAGTATCCAATAACATCCAGTAGTAATAGACCAACTAAAAATCCTAGCTCCCGGACCTCGAACCACATCTAAGTCTCAAAGGGGCAAAAGTTTGTAGTAAGATAAGCCATATTTGTAGAGGATAAGCGGGCAACATGACCAAACCTTAAATCTGCGATGATAATGGCTACTGAAAGATATCATATCAAATCATCATAAATAAGTCACCGTAGATATACTTCCATTCACAGATAATCCATTCAATACTTCTAAGCTTGACCCAAACCCGATTATTTATCGCCAAATAAGATTCTGAATCTCTAATCTTCTACGAATGAACCATAATAAGAGAGAGAGAGGGATAGAAGGTCGTCAAGCTAAGCTAATGCCTATTCTAAGGCTCGACTACAAGACCCAAGTATGGTATTCTAGTCTACAAGGAGCTAAGCCGTCTGAATTGATGTCAGAGTAAAAGCAAGGCCCAACGGACACAGCTATAGCAAGTCTATGGCAATACTATTCTTAGACTATACTAAGGCCAACATAATCATAATCAATAAATAACAATCAATTAAACCTGAAATTCCCCAAAATAAACCTAAGGCATGATTTCTAAACACCTAACCATGGTTCAAATAGCTATCCACCCCAATTTCAAAACATTTCACATGAAATCACATAGTCAAGCTCAATCTAGGGAAAGGTAAGTCGTAGCCTACTTGTAGGCCGATCACGCGTGCTCCAAATCACAAAAATAGAGCTTTCCCCTTCCTAACGGCCTATGAACAATGCAATGTTATGAAAAATAGGTACACAATGTTAATATAGTCGTGGTGTAGTAATTACGGAGTTAAAAAGGGGAATGTAGTAATTACGGAATTGAATCCATGAAAAGATACGAAACACTACTAAAAACATGTGTTCCAAAATGAAACACAATTCAAGGCTCGAATCAGCAGAAAATAATACATGTACCAAATTCATATTTTAAGCCCAAATATTCAATAATGCTAGCAGATTCAATCAAATATTTACCTCACACGAAGCGTATTTGACACCTTCTGAAGCTACCCACAGGTTCTCCTAGCAATTCCCTACAACCGAGCCTTCGAATCACCTAATTTGGACAAGAAATGAGACAGTTATGGCTATTTGAATATATGAGCTTACAGTTGATCGGGTCTGGTTTTTATTAAAAATACCTAATGCATTGATCTTCGCGATAGAGGAGACCTAGGCTTACGACCTTGACCAAGTGAAAAAAGGCCCTTCTCGATTGTGGTAGGGACCTCGCGATCGCAAAGACAATGGATAGGACCCTCGCAATCGCATCCCTAAGCCTTGTGAATGCAATGGGTACTGCGGCCTACAATAACATCTGGTGCACCAGCTGAGTTTTGGCCACTTCAAAATCCTCGATGGGGCGCTTAGATTCATTTAGAATCCCATGTGCACAAAAGAAATGTAATACCCCACAAAATTCAACATTCTAGATTCAATGGAACATTCAAATTTTTCGTACAAGGTTATTTTAACAAAAAGCAGGTCCCACATCTAAGTACCATATTTAGCCCATTTCCACAATGGCCCTTGGAATTTGACCGGAAGCCTCGAAAAGTGAACGAATGGTCGTTCTAAAGAAAAATTGACATCCCAAAACTAACCGCGCTGATGGAATTTTTATCCTAGTACATTTTTCAAGAATGTTGACCAAAGTCAACCTTAGGCTAAATTTTAAAGGCTAAAGCACCAAATGACCTCAAACTCACACTAATTGCCTCGATACCCATGAAGACCATGCTATCAGTCTAATTTGACTATTTCAGAGCTAATGCGATTGTCATAATTTCATTATGAGGTCCTTTACCTAAAGTAATGACCAAAATCAAATTTTCAAGTTATAAAAGCTCCAAAATAAGAAAATGAGCCTAAAACTTAAATGAACGATCAGGCGACCGAACAATCAGTGCCAACAGGTCATAAATGATTTGGAATTTCTACAAAAGCGCTCTAAACAAGGAAATAAATGCATTAATTAAAGACCTAGATGGTCATTATAACATCCACTACTAGAAGAACTTTTGTTCGTGAAAGTAAGAGTCAGGAAGTCTCTGAACGCTTAAATAAGCAGGGGAACTACTTCTGCATCTTCTTCTAGGTCTCCTAGGTAGCCTCCTCCACGGGATGATGCCTCGAACAAGACTTAACCACAAGAATGGACTTGGATCGCAACTACTTCACATCTTCGGCTATAATGGAAACTGTCTCCTAAATAAAGGTTAGACGATCATCTAACTCAACCGCATCATACTAGAGAAATTGTGGCTCATATGGAATATACCAGTGCAACATCTATACATGGAAAACTGATGAATAGCTGAGAATGTTAGAGGCAAAGCTAACTCATAGGCAACCTCACCAACTTTCCTCAATATCCAAAACGGAAAAGGGCGGCCAAATATACCCCTAAACTATCCCAAAAGCTTTAAATATACCCCTCTTCCACCTATTGGGCTAAAAATACCCCCCAGTCTTCCTTTTTGGTCTATTTCTACCCTAAAACTAACAACCTTTTATTTTTATTTTTATTTTTATTATTAATTATTATGTGTCATTTTTCTATTGGAAAAATTAAAATTCAAACCCATTTTTCCTTTCTACCCACCCCGACCCATATCCATACCCCATGTCCAAACCCAATTAGGAGACCTATTAGAATTAGAAGATAGATGTCTGCATCGACAATGACATTGCCAATTACTTTAATCAGCAAGATGGGAGAAGGGGTTTTCATGCCAGGCTTATTTCTCCACATCGCTTGCTACAATTCAACTCAATACAAAAGCTATACCACAATTATAAGCTATTTTTGTAGCTTTAAAGGTCCACCAATTTTGTGAGTATTTAGTATTATCCCTTTGACTTCATTCACATGGTTCACATATGGAACAAACATATCATGGTAATCTAGGATGAACAACTTCTTTTGTTCAATTTCCTTCATTAATCACACATATATATAACTCAACAAAAGTGCACTATTATGAGAATAAAAAACTGAACCAAAAATGGGCAAAGCTGGTCCAAAAACAAAAACAAAATTGGTCCAAATTTACTTCACTAAAAATGAAAATATATTACAATGAAATTTTCCAAATATACCAAGTCCTAAAATGTAAGAACATTAACCAAACTAAATACAATTTACCTTCCAGTTCTTACTCCAGTTAACTTTTATATGTTTAGTACACCATTTGTATTATGATTTAGGAAATGCAGTATCAACACCATCAACAAATTCTCATATCATAAACTTAACTAGATAAAAATAGCAGAAACAACAACTTCAAGACATTATCTTCAAAGCTACCAAAAAAATAAATAGCCCACACCAAAATAAGAAGATTCAGACATTTGAATGGAAAGAAAACTTCTAAAATCAATGTTCCAACTTGAATCCTTCAACATCAATATATTGTTGCACTGAAAATCTGAGGTGAAAAGGTTGAAGAAGAAAAGAGGGAAGAAGAAAAGAGGCTAATAGTAGGGTTGAGGGAGAAAGAGTCTTCTATTCTAATGGGTCTTCTAATTAAATTTGGGCATGGGGTATGGATATGGGTTGGGATGGATAACACAAAAAAAATGGGGTTTAATTTAAATTTATCCAATAGAAAAATGACATGTAATACTAAATAATAAAAATAAAAATAAAATAAAAGGTTGTTAGTTTTAGGGGTAGAAATGGACCTAAAAGTTGGACTTAGGGGTATTTTTAGCCTATATTTAAACTTTTGGGATAGTCAAGGGGTATTTCTTTGAACCTTTTCCTTATTCAAAAAAGGCCAAAATACCTAGGGCTAAGCTTTCCCTGACAATGTTTAGGGGTGATACTTGAAAGAATACTTGGTCACCAACGGCAAACCTCAACGGCTAATGCCTGCGATCCGCATAATTCTGATGTCTACTATGAGCTGTCTTGAGCCTATCCAGAATTACCCTTACATGATCTAAGGCATCTCGAATCATGTCTGTGCCATGTGACCTCAACTCTATAGACTCAAACTAACCAAACGGAGAGCGACAACACCTATAATATAAGTCGTCAAACAAGGCTATCGGAATACTAGAGTGGTAGCTCTTATTGCACAAAAACTCCGCCAAGGTCAAGAACTGGTCCCACTAACCCATAAAGTCTAAAACATAGGCAACATATCCTCAAGAATCTAAATAGTACACTCCAACTGACCATCAAATTGCAGGTGAAAAACTATGCTGAGATCAACATGGGTACCCAACTGTTCTTGAAAAGTCCTTTAAAAGCTACATGTGAACTCTAAGCCGTGCTCTGAGATAATCGAAATAGGCACACGATGAACCACCTCCCAGATGTACATTCGAGCCAATCTTTTGGCACTGAAGGAAGTGTGCTCACTTAGTTAATTAATCAACGATGACCCAAATAATGTCAATACCTATGGAAGTGCAAGGCAACCCCACAATGAAGTCTATGATGATCCTCTCCATTTCTTCTCAGGGATGAGTAGTCTTTAAAGATTACTATCAAGCCTCAAATGCTCAGACTTCACCTGTTGGCAATTCAAGCAATGAGACACATAGTATGTGATGTCTCTTCTCATATTTCTCCACCATTTATGGTGCCTCAAGTCACGATACAACTTAGCTATGCCTAGATGAATAGAGTATCTAGAATCATGAGCCTCACTAAGGATCAACTGAATCAAACCCCCATACTCTTGAAAAATATAAGCAACCATCAAATCTTAAAACCCCTTCTAGATCCAAGGTAGCCTGACAGGAGTCACATCCTAAAACTCGATCCTGAAGTACTACATACTCCTCATCCTTGAATTATCGACGACGAATCTGATCTAGTAGAGATAACTGAACCCCCACATAGGCTAGCACATGTATGGAATTTGAAATATCAAGCAAAATCATCATATTTGTTAAGGACTTATCCAAACACAAGGGTCACTTCATAGTAGAAAGAAAGGCTAGACCTCTCATACTCACTTTCTTTTGAGTTAAGGCGTTAGATACTATATTTTCCTTGCTTGGATAATGGAGAATAGAGAGATCATAGTCCTTTAGGAGCTCAATCCAATGGCGTTCCCTTAAATTAAGGTCCCCTGGATCATAATATAAAGAAGGCTCCTATTAATGGTGAAACGCTAACAACATACTCCATACAATTAATGCCTCCATATATCTTATGAGCAAAAACTACTGCGTCCAAATCCAAGTCATGGGTAGGGTAGTTTCTCACATGCAGCTTAATATGCCTCAATGCATAAGCAATAACTCGGCCATATTGCATTAGTACACAACCCTAACCGATGTTGGATGTGTCATAATGCACAGTGAAGCCCTCATACTCAACTAGAAGAATCAATATGGGAGTAGTTGTAAATAACTCCTTGATGTTCTAAAAACTCAACTCACACTCCTCAAACCACTCAAATGGGACATCTTGATGAGTTAAATGATTCAACGGCGCTACAATGGTAGAGAATCCCTCAACAAATCAATAATAGTAACTCGCTAGTCTGACAAAGCTGCAAATCTCAATAATAGAGGTGGGCTTGGCCCAATCTTGAATAGCCTCAATCTTTACCAATTTTACCATGATGCCATTCTTGGACACCATATTCCCTTAGAAAGCTACTGAATCAAGCCAAAACTCATAGTTTGAGAACTTGTCATAAAGCCGCTGATCTCTCAAAGTCTAAGTACTAATCTCAAATGTTGCTTATACCCGTTTCTACTTTGCTAGTATACTAAAATGTCATCTATAAAGACTATGACAAAGGAATAAAGGTATGTCCTGAACACCCAATTCATCAAGTCCTTGAAGGTGGCAGGGGAACTAGTTTACCCAAAAGAAATCACTAGGAACTCATAGGATGTCCGTTTCCATAATCCTTTGTTAATGGTAACAAGATCTGAAGCCAATCTTAGAAAACAATGTGGCACCCTAAAGCTGATAAAAAAAGTCATTAATACGAGGAATGGTGCAACGGTTCTTTACCTCTACCTTGTTCAACTACCTATAATTAACACAGATCCTCATAGTACCATCTTTTTTCTTTACAAATAGGACTTGGAAATCCCTAGGAGAAATAGTAGGCCGAACAAACCCCATACCTTAGAGGTCCTCAATCTGAACACAAAGATTTTTGAGCTCTACAGGGGACATACAATAAGGAAGAATAAAAATAGGACGGGTGTCTGTTTTTAAGTCTATAAAAAAATAAATATCAAGCTTTGGGAGTAGGCCATGTAGTTAGGTAGAAAAAATATCTGCAAACTCCTGGACTATAGGAGCCGAATCAACTAAAGGACCCTCCTAACTAACATCCTATACATTGGCCAAATAAGCTAAGTACCCAGAAGGGGCCAACCTCTAAGCTCTCATAAAGAAAATAATCCCCATCAGTGTGCGAATATAAGCTCCCTACCATAGAGGAATGCTAGGCATGGCTAAGGTAATGATCTTCGCATAACAATCCAAGACCATGTCGTAGG
Organism: Solanum dulcamara; assembly: GCF_947179165.1. Taxonomy (NCBI): domain Eukaryota; kingdom Viridiplantae; phylum Streptophyta; class Magnoliopsida; order Solanales; family Solanaceae; genus Solanum; species Solanum dulcamara. The sequence goes on along the minus strand of NC_077241.1, from coordinate 32,227,330 downwards.
TGGATAACCAATCCATGCCTAGAATCATATTGAAATCAACCATATCAAGTAATATAAGATCAACTCTAATGGAATAACCTTGGATAGTCACTTAGCAGATCGAAGTACCTGATCCACTTCTAAAGACTCATCCATTGGGTTTGAAACATGAACCAGCTCTGTCAAGGACTGAACGCATACCCAAATAGGGAGCATAATACATAGAAACATACAAAAATATGGAGCTTGGATCAAATAACAATATGGAAGGATGATGGTATAATAAAACCTTACTTATAATGACATCATCATATGCCTCAGTATTCGCCCTCATTGAGGCTGCATAAAAATAACACTGAAAACCTCGGCCCAGAGCATTTGATCTACAACCTGACTTACCTCTATGTCCTCCAGATTTGGCACTCTATCAGCCTCCCCAACGATCCTGATCCTCACTACCACCTCTAATTAGAGGGGGTACTATTGAAATTGACCTAGCTATAGTAAGAGCTAGAGCTACTATCCCATGATGTGGGAAATATCAAGAGAAATGGTCTAGCTCTCTATAATCATAGCACCCCTGGGAATAACCACCTAATGAAATTAGCCAACATGGCATGAAGACCTCGGGTTCAAACCCCTTAAACTCTAGCCTACATTAGGACCACCTAAGCCTTACTGGCTACTTTCTGAAGCAGGTAATGCTGCCTGATCAGGCCAACTGGACTGACCTTGTTGAAGCTATGGGTGAGATCTACCATAGGAGTCCTTGTGCCTGGATTGGAACTCATTATAGTTACCCTAGTAGAGAGCCCTCTAATCGCTGCCCCCGTGTACCTTACTACGAATATGCTCCATAGTACGGGCATGGTCCACCATATACAAAAAAGGATCGCCCTACTAAATGTCTAGGCCCTGTCTCAATCCTCAGATGAAATTTGAGTCCACATATAAAACAACGGTCTCTCTCCTCCTTCATGGGAAAAATCATAGTTGCATGGCATGATAACTCATAAAACCTCACCTAGTACTCTGGGAATGTCATGGAGCCATGCTCCAACCTTGAGAATTGATCTCGTAATTTGTCTTTGACACTTTGTGGCATATACCTGGCCAAGAAGGCCTCTGGTAATAGAGTGGAACAAGTGAGATTCAGGAAAAAAACATACTACACAAAAGTGATACAAAATGGGAGAATTCCTAATGACATCCTGTAGCCTCCTAAAGATAAGTTACGGATGTCTCTGTATATATCCACAAGACTCTACTAGACATTAGGTCAGTACAAGTAAGACTAGTAAACCTGAGGCTCTGATACAAAATTGTCATAACCTGACCTTTCGAGTCATAAGTGCACCTATTATAACCCCCGGTAAGTAAGCCAAACCATATCTTGGAATTGTGAGTAATAAGACTAAAGGGTAGAAAATAAATAGTACCAAATTAATAATAGGAACAACAAGAATAGCGAAAGAACACAAATAACTATATACACCAAAATATAAGATCCCTCCCAGAACCTGAAAGTTACAAGTACAGAGCTACTATACAATACTGATATAAGTCCTAAAGTAGACCACAAAAATAAAAGATGTCTAAAAAAGCAAAGGGCAATCTAATATATATATATATATATAATAGGAGACATGAAGATCCCAAAATTCCAAGTGCTCACCCTCGTCTCTTGTGTAGACTGCAACCGGCCCAAATCAGTGCTGGTAACTAGTGCTCGGACCTGCACCCCAAAAATAGATCTAGAGTGTAGTATGAGTACCAAAATTATTACACCCCACACTCTTGAGCTTGGAATGTCTCTTAAGCTTCGTAGAAGTTATGAAGTGAGTCAGATAATCTACTACACTATCACACAACTCTAAGGAAGGAGAATGTGATACCCCATAGTAGGAAAAGTTGGAAATAGGGTCATCAGAAGTCGGAAAGTGTTGGAGGTCAAGTAAGGAGTTGTAGGACTCGACTTACCTACGTAAGCTACTAATTTAGAAGTCTTGCATACCTAAGCCACTTGAGTACATACTAAGTTTACGTAGAAAGGATTACATGGGTTCTTAAAATAAAATGAGATTACAAACCCACGCGGAGGAGGAGAGAACGACCTATGGCAGCAAGAGGAGGTGCCATGTGGCAGCCTAGGACAGTATCATATGGAAGCAGGTGACCCACCTGCTTGGGGTCATGTAGGTGACCCACCTACTTAGGGGTGGTCCCCACCAAGGACACGTGGCAGCCTAGGAGCCATGACATGGATACGTGGTCTAATAGGGGCTGGACCTGTGGCACCCTATGGGGATGACATATGTCACCTCCTAAGACAACATATATATGTATGTTATGTGACTATTAACTTCATTTCTCAGCCAAAACTTCAGCCAATGATCAAGAAAAGAAAGAAACATAGAGAGGAAAAAAGAAGGCAGCCACGGTTGGGAGAATTCAAGGTAAGTTCAAATTTTCCTTTGTGAATTAATTATCTACGGTGTTCCTCAACAATGTAGAGATGTATATATGTATTTTATTATGCCTATGGAACCATGTCTTCAGCCCTACACTTGGAAAAGATAGGAGAAAGTTGAAGAGAAAAATGCTAGGGGAAAGAAAGAAGGGCTACGGGTTTGGGGCTTCCAAGGTAAGCCTCCGACTTTCGTTCCATGAATTAATTATTTAAGGTGTCCCATGGTTATATAATGGTGTTTGATAATATAAAATTCCATTTCGGGGTAGCAAAGAAGTGATACAAATAGTCCGTGCAATTTTAGCATATTTATGAAGTGTATTACACGTCCTATAGGTGGCTGGAAGTATAAAATTTGCATAGAAATGCTTGACATTGAAGACAATCTAAATTGGAGTCGCTATAGTTAAATTATAGTCGAAGCAAGGTGTTGTGCTTGTGGTGTGTTGCTGTAGGTGTGTGGTGGTGTGTTGCAGGGACTAAAAGTATTCTAAAAGAGGTGTGGGAGCTGCTGTTTTCATCCATACGACCCCTCATTTTGTATAATTAAAGGTTTTGCGAAATAAAGACTAGAAACCCTATTTTAGTGTCGTAATTTTCAGCAAGTTTTTTAGAGCTTATGTTGTGTAATATTTCCATGTTTTATGTATATGATCTGTAGGTTGTTGGTTTTGGTTGGATGTAGTAATTAGGGATGTAATTGGAAATTCGGATAGGGCATGTTATAGAGAAGGTGCTGCCCAATTTTCGGTAACTCCTTAACTAGCTAAAGAACTAGTCGAGAAGACGAGCAAGGAAATAAGTTCTATTAATACTCATGTGCAACTTAAGATACTGAAAAGTTAGGGAGGGTTGATATTTGTAATGCTTCCATGTTGAATAGGTTCAAAGGACGACGAGGTGAATGTGACAAAGAGTAACTCGTAAGAGGTATGTAAAGCGTGTCTTTTTTTGGGCATGTCTTAGATTTAAGTGACAAATGATATGTGTATGAAGCCTAGGGTAATTCTATTCACGAGCTCTGAACATGATTCATGATTCATAATTCGTGTTCACTTCTGAATGTTATGACTCTTAAAGTAGTTAAGCTCCCATTCCTCAAGTCTTCTATATGCTGAAAAGTAGTGTATGTAAAGCTTATTCCTTCTCTTGTCATGTCTTAGTCTTAAGTATGATGTGGATATGAAATATGGGGGTAATTACATTCATAGAACCCTGAGTATGGTTCGTCAATCTTATTTCCTTCTTGATATTATAGTTGAGTTATAGACTTATAAGTCTTCTACATAACGAAAAGTAGTACACGTGAAGCCTATCTCTTCCTTCTGTTGAAACAGTTTAATGTAAGTGTAGCGATATATGATATGAGTTAGAGGTTATTCCATTTATAGGTTTTGGGTATAACTCATGACTTGTACTCACTTCTTAAGGTTAGGCTTCTTAAAGTGGTTAAACTCCTATTCCTCGAGCCTTCCATATGCTGAATAATGATTAGAGGTGTAAGTTCTTATACCTAGAGACTCTTCGACACATCTTATGATGATATTTGGTAGACTTTTGTTATGCTACCAAGTCTTATATGCTCGTATATGCATTGTGATATATATGGATTGGGCCGAACGTACCTCGGCATATTTTATTATATAAGGATCGGGCCGAACGTACCTCAACATATTTTGTTATATAAGGATCGAGCCATACATTCCTCGGCACTAACGTATTATATATATAGGGATCGGGCCATACGTTCCTCGGCATTAATGCATTATATATATAGGGATCGGGCCATATGTTCCTCGTCACTAACGTGATATATATATATATATATATATATATATATATATATATATATATATATATATATATATATATATATAGATTAGGCTGTACGTTCTACAATGCTAACAATATGCATATGCCTATCATGATAGATGATGTATTTATAACACCGAGTCCCTAAGCGGGCCAAATATGGCACGTGATAATGGTATATAGGACTTTGTTTTATGAGGTGCAGGTACAGTACCCTACTAAATGCTATACTTGATTTCCTTCATCCCTGTTTCAGTTGTTATCCCAGTTATGTTATGCTTATATACTCAGTACATATGTCGTACTGACCTCCTTTCTTCGGGGGGCTGCGCTTCATGACTGCAGGTACAGACGTAGGTGTTAGGATTCCGTCAGCTTAAGATTCCATTCAGCCAGTTTGGAAGAAGCTCTATTAATTCAGAGATGAGTTGTAGTACCAAACCTCCTATGTATATATTTGTTTATTCAGGGGTACGGCAGGGGCCCTATCCCACCATATGTTACTATTAATAATCTTAGAGGTCTGTAGACATTTGTGTGGGTTATACGTGTAAGTTCTATTCAGTTATGTCTATATCATGTATTGGAAATATTAAGATACTATGGCAGCCTTGTCGGCTTGCACGCCCTTTCATGATAAGATACAAATAAAAGAGGCTACAAGTATGAAAATGCTATAACCCACTGGGGTTCTTATGTATAGTTTTTATATTGATCGTTACATTTGATATACACGTATACGGAGGGGGGGTCTAGGTCAGAACCCAATCTCAAAAGTGGTATTAGAGCAATTCATCCTTGGAGTATCTGCAGACCATGTCTAGTAGAGTCTTGATTATCGATGTGTTGTGCTCTACATCTATAAACAGGTGGCTATAAGACATTTAGGATGTTACCTATCTTTCATATCTGAGATCGTGCTATAGATCTGAGTCATAGGACAATCCTTTATACTAACCCTGGACTTTAGCAGAAGGACAACATCAATAAAAGGAAGTAATTGATGACATAGGAAGTTACGAAGCATGCAAGTAGGTAAAGCAAAGGCACGAAAGATATCTGTTGGGTAAGGTATTGATATATGCTTGTAATGTAAGGGTGAAACCTGAAAGGAAAATAGACAGGAAAGTGCAACAGATGCAGTTTGAAATAGGATATATGAGGTAAGTCCATTATTTATACATTATCATAGTTGATATTGAAAACCCTGTGTGGCTGCGATATGAGAGGATATTGAAAGCCCTATGTGGCTGTGAGATAATATGAATATACATATATGTTAGCCCTGTGAGGTATTGTTGGTATTTTCTTCATGCAGGTTGTGGGATAGTAAGAGGTATAGAGGAAACTCTACCAAAATTTTCCTAGAACAAGAAAAGGGAATGAAACATAGATTCCTAATATGTCTTGGAAGTTGATACCGAGTACCCCTATTATGTTTAACTAAAGCTGTAGGAGGTACTCTCCATGTCGTCGATAAGGGGCACTCTTTTTACTTGGGGAATTTTATTTCAGAGAAATAAAAGCCTATCTGGGTAGTAAAGTTCAGACCACGGTATCTTCAGCTGTATTTGTGCCGTAAAAAATAAAAAAAAGGGGGATCAGGTTGAAGGGTAAGACATACAGCAATTAAGTTTCACTTTTCTTGAAAAGTGCCAAGCCCCAACTCTTAGTTGTAAATTAGACAAGGTGTTCATGAATCGAGGATAAACTCAGAGGGAGACCATGTGGATCAAGTGTTAAGAAGTATTGTGATGGTTTAAGAGATTCTAGTTTTTCTAACGGTGGTTGGAAAATGCTCTAGGATAACAGTTTATTAGTTCTCCACCAACTAATTAGAGAGAGAAATTCTCACAAAAGCACCCCAGATAGATGTCATGAACTGAATATGAGTACGCACTAAAAGGGGAAGTCAATGAGAAAATTGCAAAGGTAAGGTGAAGGCAATTGATATGGCAACATATTTGAGATGGACGTTTAAGTTTCAATAAGAACCCGGACTAAACCAAGTTAGAAAGGTCCGTAAGACACCAATAATTGGATAAAAGTCAAAATAGTAAGTAAGGCAGTGTTCAGAAGTTTTAACAAGACCTCGAATGACATAACGCTAGAAGGTAGGTGCGTATGAAAAGAAAAGGCTATAACAATCAAAGGATATCGAATAACTCAAGAGACACTACAAAGGATAATGACATCAGGCTAGACCAAAAGCCAAAATGTTGGCTATAGAGTTAGTCGCAAAGGATGTCGCGATAGATAAATAACCAAGGAAAAAGAATTAAAGGCCTCCTATGGTAAGAGATGAAAAGAACGAAAGGTGAATAAGGGAAAAGAAAGAAGTGCGATAAGATGGGACGAGCAACTCTCAATGTGAAGAAGGTAAGTACAGTAGAATGAATTATGAGACAAAAAGATTACGTCCACCTTATACAAGTTCTATCAAAATGGTTAGATAATCTATGATTGTATATGTTAAGTATAGGTCCAAGTAAGGAAGTACGTGATAAAAGAAGATAGGATATTTTGGATATATAATAGAAAGGTGCCAAGATGGGTTGAGTCAACTATTGAGATGGGATTAATACTACGGGCAAAGTAAGACATGGCCATGGTTGGACCAAGGGTCTATCCCGACATCGATTATAGGATAAGGGAGAAAAAGGCAAGGTAAAACATGAGAACTAGCGAGACAATGATAAGATATTCCTGGTACCCTCTCATATTCTTGTAAAGGTAAAGAATGACATAAGGTAAAGTGTTTAGAAGGTTACAAGAGGGAGTAAGGAAAATTGTGAAATGGTTTAAGTAAGACGGGCAGAACTAGATGGTTACCACAGGATGGTGAGTTTATGTGCCAGACTCTGTCATTACCCAACCCCGTAGGCTGCAACTGGGGTCCGACCTGGACCTCCATATACTTAATTATCAGATGTAACAATCAATATAAGAGCTATCCATAAGAACCCAGTGGGTCATAACATTTTTATATGCCTGTAGTCTCTTTCATTTGTATTTTTTCATGAAAGGGCGTGCAAGGCGACAAGGCTGCCATAGCTTCTTGATATTTATAATACATCACGTAGACATAACTAAATAAAACTTACACGTATAACCCACACATATGTCCACAGACCTCTAAGAGTATTAAGAGTAAGATATGGAGGGACAGAGCCTCCGCCGTACCCCTGAATAAACAAATATATACATTAGAAGATCAGCACCAAAAGCTAGGCTCCAGAACAGTGGAGCACTTCCGACATAACTGAGTGGAAATACTAAGCTGGCGGATCCCTGAAATGAACATCTATACTTGCGGGCATGAAATGCAGCCCCCCAAGGAAAAAGGGGTCAGTACGGTATATGTACTGAGTATATACAGCATAAAACATCATAACTAAGACAACAGCTAAAATAGGGATGCACGGGGAAAGTATAACATTTAGCCATCTACCGTACCTGCATTTTATAAAATAAAGGCATACATGTTATCATAACGTACTATATCCGGCCTATTCGGGGACTTGTGTAATAACTATATCATTTTGACATCATAAGAATATATATACCATTAGCGTTGTAGAACATACAACCCGATCCATGTATATACAAAGTACACGCCGAAGAACGACGGCCCGATCTATATATCTTATAATAATGCCGAGGAATGATGGCCGAATCCGTATATCGTATAACAATGTCGAGGTACGATGGCCTGATCTGTATATCATGTACCAATACCGAGGTACAACGGCCCGATCCATAAACAACATAATATGCCGTGGAACGTACGTCCCGATCCTTAGATAGCAAAATATGCCGAGGTACGTTCAGACCGACCCGTATATATCATAATGCATATAAGTGCACGTAAAACTCTGTAACATATCAAACATCCCTTAGATACCACCATAAAGCATATTCAAGAGCCCCTAGGTATAGGAGCTTACACATCCCAATACTATTAAACCTATAATAGGCTCAAGGGTCGTAGTTCAACTACTTCATGGCCCTTATCATTCAAAAGTGGGTACAAGTCATGAGCTACATCTAGAATCTATAAATGGAGCTATCTCCAAATCCATGTTCTATAGTACCTATAGTCCAGTCTTCCTAGAAATAGGAAAAGACAAGCTTTACATGTACCACTTTCTATCACATGGAAGACTTGAAAAGTAATGACTCAACTTGTTACATGAGTTCTAATTAGTAGGAAGTGAACAAGAGCCTTAACTCATGCTCAGAGTTTTAAGAGTGGAATAACTCCCAATTTCCTATACATAATACTTACATCTAAGTCATGTCAAAAGAGAAGAAAGGGTAGTTTCACATACTCATCCCTTTCTAACGTATAGAAGGTTTGAGAAGCCCTAGTTCGATTACTGTAAGAGTGCTTCCATTAAGGAGTACATAAGAACTATGAATTACACTTGGTATGTATGAGTAGCTTTACCCTCAAGTTCATATCATTCACTATTTAAATTGAATACATGCCAAAAGAAGGAAACGTTAGCTTTACATACATTACTTTTCAGCATATAGAAGACTTGAGGGATGAGAGCTCAACTAATTTAAGAGTCTTAACATTCAAAAGTGAGCACGAATTAGGAATCATGAATCATGTTCAGAGCTCATGAATACAATTACCCCAGGCTTCATACACATATCATTTGTCACTTAAATCTAAGACATGCCCAAAAGAAAAGACAGACAGGCCTTAAATACTTATTCGAAAAGCATGCCAAGAGAAAGCTTCACATACCTCTTACGGGTTACTCTTTATCCCATTTGCCTCATCGGTCCTTGAACCTAGGTAACATGAAAGTATAAACAATCCTTAGCTTTCCAGCATCTTAGGTTACATATGAGTATTCATAGAACTCAACCCCTCGCTCACCTTCTCGACTAGTTCCTTAACTAGTTAAGGAGTTAACAAAAATCGGGCAGCACCTCCCCTATAATATACCCTATCCAAATTTCCAATTACACTCCTAATAACTACAGATAAACAACAACAACAAACTGCAGCACATGTATAAGCAGTTCACACCAACATAATACAACACAAACTGCAAATGACTCGCTCGAAACCACGATACCAAAATAGGGTTTCTAGTTTCCATTTTGCAAAACCTTTAACTATACGAAATAGAGGGTCGGGTGGATTCAAAAAGAAGCTCCCACAACTCTTTTAGAATAATTTTAGGCCCTTAAACACAACACCACACACCTGCAGCAGCACCTCACAAGCACAACACCTTATTTCGACTATAATTTAACTATAGCGACTCCAATTTAGTTTGTTTCTAATGTCGAGCATTTATACGAAGTTCTTATGCTTCCAGAAGCATAAAAGATGTGTAACACACCCTATAACAACACCATAAACTTCAAATTTAAAGGAAGGACCTTACCTTACCCGAAATTATCCAAAACTAGCAAAAACTAGCATTTCTATGAAGTTCTTATGTTGTTTGTATCACTTCTCTGCTGCCCCAAATTGAAATTTTCCATTATTAAACACCGTCATATAACCGTAGGATACCTTAAATAATTAATTCACAGAATGAAATTGGGCCTTACCTTTTCTTTCTCCTCAACCCGTAGCTTCTCTCTCTCTTTCTCTAAGTTTTTCTAGTTTTTTTGTTAAGCATAGATGATGAAAATGAGAAATTAGTCATAAATACATACTTATATACACCTCCTTCGACGATTCCATTTGTCTTCCCCTAAGGGCGATATGTGGCAGACCCCTAGGGTGTCAACTCAATCATGTACCCAATCCAAAACCGCCACATAGCAGCGTGGGCCCCACCTCAAGTAGGTGTGTCACCTACTTGGTCCAAGTAGGTGCATCACCTAATTGCTTCTAAGTAGGTGTTATGCCTCCTTTTGCCTCTTCCTTGGGTTCGTAACCTCATCTCACTTTAAGAACCTATGAAATCTTTGCTACATAAGCTCAACACGCACTCAAGTAGCTTAAGTACGTAAGACATCTAAGTTAGTGGCTTACGCAAGTAAGTTGAGTACCACAACTTATTATTCGGCCTCCAACTCCTTTCATATCCTTATAACCCTATTTCCAACCATTACTACTTGGGTAGGACTTCATAACCAACATGGATCCCGTGGTAATCTTCTAGAAAAAAACATGCTCCAATGTACAAAAGTATGGGGTATAATAGACTCCTTCAGAATTATGCCATCTAATGATAGACAAAACTCAAAGCGGCTATGAAGGTCACTTTATGAATGAAATTTAGTGCTTCTCAGTAGCAACCCTAATAATTGGAAAAAAAGAGAAGAAACCCAAAGGGTAACGTGCCAGTTAAAGTCTTCTAGGGGAGGTGAGGAGTAATACATGAGATCCCTACAACTATTGTCTTGAGTAGAGAGGCTTAAGGTACAGATAGCACTTGAATATCAGTCTAAGAAGGAATACAAGTAGATCGTAGTACCGCCTTTCACCCTCAAAGCTGATAAACAGGTTAAGTGTACTACTTAAATGCTGGAAGATATATCATGAGCTAGTGTTATTAACTTCGAAGATAGCTGGGATGATTATCTATGACTTATCGAGTTGCCTACAATAATAACTACTACTCCAGTATCCCAATGGCCCCGTACAAGATGGGTAAGGCAGGACGTGTAAATCCCTCTATTGGTTCCAAGGCTAAAAGGCCCCAATATGGTTGAGCAAGCTATTAATGAGAAGCCCAAAATCAACAGAAATTCTATATAGATAATTGACGTGTCCATCTAAAGTTCAAGGTGATGATTGGGTGTTTTTAAAGGCGTCACCCAAGATGGGGGTAGTAGAATTTGGCAAGAAAGGGAAACCTTGCTCGAGATACACTGGTATTTACCAGACCATGTGTGGAATAGGCAAAATTGCCTATGAATTGGCCGTACTATCTAGTTTAAAAATAATACATCCAGTTTTCCACCCGTCAATTTTTCATAACTGTATAAGTGAACCCTTCCAGAATATTATCCATGGATAAAGTCAACATAATAAATGAGTTATCCAATGAAGAGCAACCTATTTCCATCCTAGATTGATAGGTTAGAAGATTGTGGACTAAAGACATGCCTTCTGTCAAGATATTATGGCATAACCAAAACCAGAAAAGGGATGACCTGGGAAATTGAAGAGGGCAGAAAACACAAGTATTCGTACCTAGTCCAGAGGTCTACAGGTAACTCCCACTCCTGAAACTCATATATTAAGTGCTTGGGTGGAAGTATGTGTTATGGCAATAGCAAAGACTCTACCTACAATCTGTATAAAGTTCTAAGGGAAGTTTTGTTTAACATTCGGGGACGAATATTCTAAAGGGGGAAAGGATGTTACACTCCACACTCTTGAGCTCGGAATGTCTCTTAAGCTTCTTAGAAGTTATGAAGTGAGTCGGATAATCAACTACACTATCACACAACTCTAAGGAAGGAGAATGTGATACCCCATAATAGGGAAAGTTAGAAATAGGGTCATGAGAAGTCGGAAAGAGATAGAGGCTAAGTAAGGAGTTGTAGGACTCGACTTACCTATGTAAGCTACTAATTTGGAAATTTTGCATACCTAAGCCACTTGAGTACATACCAAGTTTACGTAGAAAGGATTACATGGGTTCTTAAAATAAAATGAGATTACGAACCCACGCGGAGGAGGAGAGAACAACACATGGCAGCAAGAGGAGGCGCCATGTGTCAGCCTAGGAAAGTGCCACATGGAAGCAGGTGACCCACCTACTTGGGGTCAAGTAGGTGACCCACCTACTTGACGGTGGGGCCCACCAAGGACACGTGGCAGCCTAGGAGCCATGACATGGATATGTGGTCCAATAGGGGCTGGACACATAGCACCCTATGGGGATGACACGTGTCACCTCCTAAGACAACATATATATGTATGTTATGTGACTATTAAATTCATTTCTCATCCAAAACTTCAACCAAAGAGCAAGAAAAGAAAGAAACATAGAGAGGAAAAAAGAAGGCAGCCACGATTTGGAGAATTCAAGGTAAGTTCCAATTTTCCTCCATGAATTAATTATCTATAGTGTTCCTCAACAACGTGGAGATTTATATATGTATTTTATGATGCCTACAGAACCATGTCTTTATCCCTACACTAGGGGCAAGAAAGGAGGGCTACGGGTTTAGGGCTTCCAAGGTAAGCCTCCGACTTTTGTTCCGTCAATTAATTATTTAAGGTGTACCATGGTTATATAATGGTGTTTTATAACATAAAATTCTATTTTGGGGCAGCAAGGAAGTGATACAAACAGTCCGCGCAATTTCAGCATGTTTAGAGAAGTTCTGAGTCGCAATTTGGCAGTTTTGGCAAATTTCGGGTAAGGTAAGGTTTCTTCTTTCAAGTTGGACTTTATTGTGTTGTTATGAAGTTTATTAGACATCCTATAGGGTATAGAAGTATAAAATTTTCATAGAAATGCTTGACATTGAAGACAATCTAAATTGGAGTCGCTATAGTTAAATTGTAGTCGAAGCAAGGTGTTGTGCTTGTGGTGTGCTGCTGAAGGTGTGTGGTGGTGTGATGCAGGGCCTAAAATTATTCTAAATGAGGTGTGTAAGCTTCTTTTTTCATCCATATGGCCCCTCGTTTCGTATAATTAAAGGTTTTGCGAAATAAAGACTAGAAACCCTATTTTGGTGTTGTAATTTTCAGCAAGTTGTTTGGAGCTTATGTTGTGTAATGTTGCCATATTTTATGTGTATATGAGCTGAAGGTTATTGTTTTTGATTGTCTGTAGTAATTAGGGATGTAATTGGAAATTCGGATAGGATATGTTATAGAGGAGGTGCTGCCCGATTTTCCTTAATTCCTTAACTAGCTAAAGAACTAGTCGAGAAGACGAGCGAGGAAATGAGTTCTATGAATACTCGTGTGCAACTTAAGATGCTGAAAAGTTAGGTATGGTTGATATTTGTATTTCTTCCGTGTTGAATAGGTTCAAAGGACGATGAGGCGAACGTGACAAAGAATAACTCGTAAGAGGTATGTAAAGCTTGTCTCTCTTTTCTTTTGGGCATGTCTTAGATATAAGTGACAAATGATATGTGTATGAAGCCTGGTGTAATTCTATTCACGAGCTCTGAACATGATTCATGATTCATAATTCGTGTTCACTTCTGAATGTTAAGACTTTTAAAGTAGTTAAGCTCCCATTCCTCAAGTCTTCTATATGCTGAAAAGTAGTGTATGTAAAGCTTATTCCTTCTCTTGTCATGTCTTAGTCTTAAGTATAATGTGGATATGAAATATGGGGGTAATTCCATTCATAGAACCCTAAGTATGGTTCGTCAATCTTATTTCCTTCTCGATATTAGAAATCCTGCTATAGTTGAGTTATGGACTTGTAAGTCTTCTACATAACGAAAAGTAGTACACGTGAAGCCCATCTCTTCCTTCTATTGAAATAGTTTAATGTAAGTGAAGCGATATATGATATGAGTTAGAGGTTATTCCATTTATAGGTTTTGGGTATAACTCATGACTTGTACTCACTTCTTAAGGTTAGGCTTCTTAAAGTGGTTAAACTCCTATTCTTCGAGCCTTCCATATGCTGAATAATGATTGGAGGCATAAGCTCCTATACCTAGAGACTCTTGACACATCTTTTGATGATATTTGGGAGACGTTTGTTATGCTACCAAGTTTTATGTGCACGTATATGCATTGTGATATATATGGATTGGGCCGAATGTACCTCGGCATATTTTGTTATATAAGGATCAGGCTGAACGTACCTCGGCATATTTTGTTATATAAGGATCGAACCGAACGTACCTCGGCATATTTTGTTATATAAGGATCGGGCCATACATTCCTCGGCACTAATATATTATATGTATAGGGATAGGGCCGTACGTTCCTCGGCACTAATGCATTATATCTATAGGGATCAGGCCGTACGTTCCTCGACACTAACGTGATATATATATATGGATTGGGCTGTGCATTCCACAGTGCTACCAATATGCATATGCCTATCATGATAGATGATATATTTGTAACACCGAGTCTTTGAGCTAGCCAGATATGGTACGTGATAATGGTATACAGGACTTTATTTTGTGAGGTGCAAGTATAGTACCCTACTAAATGCTATACTTGATTTCCTGCATCCCTGTTTTAGTTGTTATCTCTGTTATGTTATGCATATATACTCAGTACATATGTCGTACTGACACCCCATTTTTCGAGGGCTGTGCTTCATGCCCGTAGGTACAGACGCAAGTGTTGGGAGTCCGCCAGCTTAAGATTCCACTTAACCAGTTTGGAAGAAGCTCCATTGATTCAGAGCCGAGTTGTAGTACCAAACCTCCTATGTATAGATTTGTTTATTCAGGGGTACGGCGGGGGCCCTGTCCTACCATATGTTACTATTAATGTTCTTAGAGGTCTGTAGACATTTATGTGGGTTATACGTGTAAGTTCTATTCAGTTATGTCTACATTATGTATTGCAAATATTAAGATACTATGGCAGTCTTTTCAGCTTGTACGCCCTTTCATGATAAGATACAAATGAAAGAGGCTACAAGTATGAAAATGCTATGACCCACTGGGGTTCTTATGTATAGTTTTTATATTGATTGTTAAATCTAATAGATACGTATATGGGGAGGTCCAGGTCGGAACCCAGTCGCGGCCCATGGGGTTGGGTCATGACAAAAGTAATAGGTATCTAGTAGGCATCATAGGCCAACTAAGGAGATGCACATGAGTGCCAGGAACTAAGTAAAGCTAACTACACCTAACTAGACCCCTATAAACCCAGAAGGTACACTTGTGCGCAAATTTAAATAAAAACTCAAGCGGACCCCTATAAACCCGATGAGTACACAAAATTGCTATAACTACTAGGAATGAGAAACACTGAGTCTAAAGCAAGAAAAGCGTAGCTCGGACCTCGAACTGTGGTTAGTTTCCAAGTAAGCAGTAGTATCCAATAGAAACTAGTAGTAACAACCTAGCTAAGAAGTCCAGCGCTTGGACCTCGAACTACAAATGAGTCTCAAAGAGGCAAAGTAGTAGTAATCTATTAATAGTCAATATGGACAGCCCAGCTAAGAAGTCCAACGCTCAGACCTCGAACTGTGTAGGAGTCTTGAAGGGGCAAAGTCTATAATCAGATAAGACATATCCATAGAGTATAAGAGGGAAGCATGATCAAACTTTAAATTTGGGAGCCTAAACCTGCTAACCCTATTGCCTACGGTGAACGATTGTAGGGAACTCCTTAGCATAGTGGCCTACCATAACACATCATAACAGTGGCCTACCGAATATTCCCCTTTGAGATAAACCGATAGAACTTGACTCTCCACAACTATCTGAAGACCGCGAATGTGCACTTTGAGAAGACTGAATTGGAGCTTGAATAAACTGTCCACTAACACCTAAAGTAATGGATCCATCTGTAAGCTAAAGGGCTAACTGAACTATCCTAATAGGCTAAAACTATTATGGGGATCCTATGCCCTACCATGGTACTGAGACCATCTAAAACTAACTTAACGGTGGGGCCTCTTTTCACTTCCTCCATAGGCGTCACGATGGATCCCCTCAATAGTGCGTGCATGATCAATCATCTGTAGAAAAGAACAACCCGACACCACTATAAACTCTATATCCATCCTAAGTTGAAATGAGAGGCCTCTAACAAACCTGTGCACCCTCTTGTTCTTCGTCGTCATAAGCATAGCCGCATATCTAGCAAACCCACGAAATTACATCTTATTTTCAGGTCTATGAACTCATCCCTCAAACATTCCCTCCAACAATAATGCACGTACTTCTCCAAGAAAGCCTCAGAGAACTGAGCCCAAGTCATGGGAGGTGACCTGACTGGTCTACACTAGAGATTCGACCTCTTTCACTGCTTCACCAACCCATCTAGTAAGAAGGCGGTATAATCAACTCTATGAGACCCTAATAAACCAAAGGTATGCAATCTCTCATACTAACTAAATAGAAACTCATGGACAACGTTGCTCTCTATGCCTGAAAACCTAGGAGGACCCAATCTGATAAATTTTGCTATTATCTTCTGCTCTTCAGAAGATATGGCTAGCCTAGGTGCCCTAGGTGGAGCAAAAGTAGGAACTGGCTAAACAACCAAGTGACGATCCACATCAACAGACTGTAACCCCATAATCTGAACACTATATTCCCCTATTTGGGCTAGAGTCAAAGCCTCATTTTGGACCTGAGGTCTGGCTTAATTGCTAGGCAAAGTCGCTTTCTGGGACATACCCTTTATGAAGCTAAGGATCCATGCTAGTTTATCCTAAAGCAATAGCGTGGAAATGAACCATAGAGGAATATGGGCTATCCCTACACCATTCGATTGATACTATACAAGATCAACCTCTATATCTAGATATAGTGGTAAAGCCTACTCTTGATCTTTAGCTAGTGTTGTGGCTCATGCTCTGCCTCAACTTCTAGGTCGACTTTGGCCTCAACTTCTGTTGCTGTGTGAGGTTATGATAAAACCTACTATAACCCACTGATAGGTAAGCCAGCCCAAAACCTAGATCAGCTAGTAATAGGTTTGTGGGTAGAAACTAAACAACAATAAGCAATTCTAATAAGAATTGGATAATTAAGTGGAAAACAAATAAAAATAACATATATATAACTGATCCCTGCCAGAAGCTGAAAGTCACTAGTATAGAGCTAGCTAAAAATGGGTATAAGTCCCAAAATTGGAACACTGAAACAAGACTTCTGAAAAAGTAAAAGATAGATAAAGTATATATACAAATGGAGACTAGACCAATACAAAATTTCAAGTGCTCAACATGTCTCTAGATCAGACTGCGGAAGGCTCAAATCATTGCTGGCCACTCATACTTGGACCTGCATCATGAAAATAGATTCAGATTTTAGTATGAGTACCAAAACAATAAGTACCCAGTAGGCATCATAGACCGATAGAGTTTGAAAAGTAAAGGCAATATGAAAAGAGGGAATTGACACAATAGAGGTCAATAGAGAAAGTCTAAAGTAATGAAATACAATTTAGTGCACACGAGTGTAAAAGGACAAACTAAAGTAGCTACAACTAAATTACACAAAACTAGACCCTATAAGCCCAAAACGTACACTCGTGTTTAGGTTTAAATAAAAACCCGAATGAACCCCCATAAGACTGACAAGTACACAAAATAACTATAACTACTAAGATCTTAATACAAGAACAAAGGGCCAGGGAATAAAGACCAAGAAGAACAATCCAACCAAATAAAATCTAAAAATAAGGAGGTCGGACCTGCCTTATCGAATGCTCCCCAGAAGTATCCAAAACTGATCAAGTACAGAGGTCGAACCTACCCTACCAAATGCTTCCAAAAGTATCCAAGACTGAACTATTACAAAGGACGAACCTTCCTTACTGAATTTTCCCCTGAAGTACCCAAGACTGATTAAATACCAAGTAGTTGAGGCCGGTCCTCTAAACGAATTCTAGATATGAGGATCTAGAAGATCGAGGCTGGAGCATGAGTTTGAATGTTTGTTAAGGTGCCAAATGTAGTTACTGCAAGTGCTCCTAATCATTGTTATATGCAAAACTTTTGGGATCTCAGTAAACACTTTACGCAACCAATAAAAACATAAGAACTAAAATTCTAACTAGCCTTGAATTGCGAGATAGAAATCAGTGTCACCGCCAAAACTCGTGAAGTAGCAGAATCAGGGAAAATAGAGTCATAAGGTCATCGAAGTAAAGGTATTTCCTAGCTAAGGCCTAAACTATCAGAATCAAGTCTACTACACCAGTCTACAAAGATCTAAGCCGGTGGAATGATGTCAGGGAAAAACTAAGCCCTATAGGGTCTGAATCATGCATTTCTAAGGCAAACACTACTCATACCTAAACTAATGCCGAACATGCTTCAAATGAGTCAATAAAACAAGTATACACATAATCCACAAGGAGTGGATAAACAACAAAGAAACTAACATGCTCACAAATATCCGATAAAATCCCAAAATGGCCTAAAACGTGATTTCTAAATGTCTATGCATGATTCAATTCTATCCAATCCCAAAATCCAACTAATAAACATGTAATCATGTTCTCAACCTTAATCTATGGAAAGGGAAACCGTAGCCCATCTATAGGTTGATCACGAGCGCTTCAAAGTCACAAAACCAAAACTTTCCCCTTTTCGAAGGACTGTGAACGCTGTCACACCATCAATTATAGGTACACAATGGTTTTATGGTCGTTTTGAAATTGAAATAATTAAATTCAAAGAAGAATCAATTTTGGAGTCAAAAAAGGGAATGTCAGACCGCTCTATAAATTATGGAATTAACTCTGTGAAAAGGTCCTAAATGCTACCCTAAACTTGTGTTCCAAAAGCAAACCAAATCCGATGCTTAAATCAGCCCACAAAACAACATTCCCCAAAATCACAAATTAAAGATTTAAACTAAATAATGGAAATAGCTAGGAATGCATTTTTACCTCAAATGTAAAGTCTACAGCATATTTCGACCACACCACGATGTTCCTCATGGGAAACCCCACAGTCTAGCCTTTTGAATCTCCTTATTTGGAGCTAAAATGAGTGAGAAAACCTACTTTGAACTTACATCTTTGAAGTGATTGAATCTGTCTTTTAATTAAGGGACCAAACCAAAATGACATCCGCGAATGCTGCCAAAGTGGCCCGCGAATGCAGAGTGGAGGAAGTCATACTTTTAAGAACATGGAAGGCAATGGTCTACTCTTTCCAAGAAGGTGACACCCCTCCCACAAATAGTAAAGGCATTCACCCAACGCACCTAACTCCTGCGAACGCGGCCTACGAACGTGAAGGGTAAATGGACCCTGCACCAGCAACTACTGTAATGTTCAACTTTGTTATTTTCCTAGTCTCCAACGGGGTTTTCGATTTTTATATGGAATCCTGTGCATGTAGATGAAATATGCTACTCCAATAAATTCGACATTCCAAACTCAATGATGCATTCAAAATTCCTATACGATGTCATTTTAATAAAAAATGGGTCCCATACCGAAGTGCCATTTTTAGCCAATTCCAAAATGGGTCTCCGGATTAGACCACAAGTCTCGAGAAGTGCACGAAGGGTCATTCTAAACCAAACTAGATATTTTAGAACTAACTGAAATAATGGAATTTTCATCTAAGTGCTCTTTCCAAGAATGTAGAGAAAAGTTAACCTTATGCCGAATTTCAAAGGCTAAAACACCAAATAACCTTAAACTCGTACTGATTGCCTCGATACTCATGCCAACTTTGCTACTAGCCTAATTTGGCCATTTGGAAGCTGGAGCTGATACAACTATCAGAATTTCGTTCGGAGGTTATTTACCTTTTGTTAAGATCAAAATCAACTTTTCAAGTTATACAAGCTCCAAAAAAAACAAGCCTAAAACCCAAACGAATGATTAGGCGACTGAACATTCTTCATAAATGACTTAGGGTCACTACAGAAATGATCTAAATAATGAAAAGAAGGCATTAATGCAAAAGTGAACTTTAGGGTCACTACAAAATCCACTACTAAAAAGTACTGTCATCCGCAAAAGAATAATAAAGAATACCTAAAGGCTGAATTAGGCTGGGAAACTACTCTCGCATCTCCTTCTCGGTCTCCCAAATAGCCTTCTTGACTAGTCGGTGCCTCTAATAGACCTTAAGAACAGGAATGGCTCTCGATCGCATCTATGTGACATCTCTGTCTAGAATGGCCATCGGTTCCTCCACAAAGTCAAATAATCATCTAACTCAACTGAATCATATTGGAGTATATGTGGCTCATCTATAACCTGCTGGCGCAACATCGATCCATGGAAAACTATTTGGATAGTTGATAGTGTTGGAGGCAAAACTAACTCATAGGCAACCTCGCCAATTGTCCTCAATATCTTAAAAGGCCCTATTTACCTAGGGTTGAGATTGCCTTGCCTCCTAAATGTCATCATGCCTATCATGTGTGATACATGAAGAAATACCCGATCAACAACTGCAAACCTCAATGGTTGAGGCCTGTGATCCATAAAACGCTGATATCTACTCTGATCCATCCTAAGCCTATCCTGAATCACCCTCACCCGATCCAAAGCCTCCTGAAGCAAGTCTATACTATGTGGCATAGGCTTCGTAGACTCAAACCAACCAATAAGAGAGAAACAATGCCTATCATATAATATCTCAAATGGGGCTATTTTAATGCTAGAGTTGTAGCTGTTATTGTACACAAACTCCATAGAAAAAATTGGTCCCACTGATCCCCAAAAATCTATAACACAGGCCCGGAGCATGTCCTTAAGAAACTGAATAGTGCACAATGATTGACCATCAGTGTGCTGGTGAAAATTTATGCTAAGGTAAACACGGGTGCTAAACTCCTCCTGCAAAGCCCTTCAAAAGCTGGAAGTGAAATGCGAACCCCGGTCTAATATAATAGGATAAAGGACACCATGAAGATGAACCACCTTCAAAATATACATACGGGCCAAAATCGGCACTGAAGTAAGTATGAACATGTAGGAAATGTGTTGACTTGGTCAATCGATCAACGATGAACCAAATACTATCAATACCTCAAAGAGTTTGAGGCAATCCAACATTGAAGTCCATGGTGATACACTTTTATTTCAACTTTGAAATGGATAATCTCTACAACTCACCACCAAGTCTCATACGCTCGGCCTTCACCTGCTATTAACATAAGTAACGCAACACATATTATGAAATATCTCTCCTGATACCTTTCCACCTATAGTGCTGCCTTAAATTATGATTCATCTTAGTTGTGCCCAGATGGATGGAATATTTGGAATCATGGGCCTCACTAAGGATAAGATATATCAAACCCCTATCTCTCAGAACATATAATCAGCCATCAAATTTCAAAACCCCATCTGAATCTAGTATAGCCTAACTAATATCACTTTCCAATACGCTATCCCTTAGTGCCATCAAAAACTCATCCTCAAACTGTCTACCCCAGATCCAATCAAACAAAGATGACTAAAACACTACATGGGATAATATTTGTGTAGAATGTTAGATGTCAGGTCGAATCATTTGGTTGGCTAAGAACTGGATGTCCAAAGCAATGGTCGCTCCGAAACACAGGTATTATATTTGCCGTGGATAGAGGTTAGATAATAGAGAGGTCATAGTCCTTCAGGACCTCAATCCACAAAACCGGATCAACTATAATGCCCTCTTTGGACACCACGTGCCCCATGAATTCTACAAACTCAGGCAAAACTTGCACTTTGAAACATTGGCATAAAGCCGTTGATCTCTCAAGGTACAAAGCACTGTCCTTAGATGCTACTCATGCTCACTCTGACTCTGCGAGTATACCAATATGTCATCAATGAAGATAATGAAAAAGAATCAAGAGATAGCCTGAACACTTGAGTCATTAAGACCATGAAGGCAGCAAGGCATTAGTTAACCCAAAAGGCATCGCAAGAAACTCATAGTAGCCATAATGAGTCCTAAATGTTGTCTTAGAGATGTTTATTATCCTAATCCTCAATTAAGATCTTAAATCTATCTTACAAAACACTGTGACACCCTGAAGCTAATCAAATAGGTTATTAATAAGAGGCATGGGGTAATATTTCTTGACTATCGCCTTGTTCAACTGTATGTAGTTAATGTACATCATCATAGTCTCATCCTTTTCTTTATAAATAAAATAGGAGCACCCCATAGAGACACACTCGAGTGGATGAACCCTTTACTGAAGAGGTCCTCAAGGCGAACACTAAGCTCAACAAGTGCCACCAATAATGTGGAATAGAAATAGGTCAGATGCCTGGCTCCAAGTGTATGGTAAAATCAATATCACTCTCTAATGAAAGGCTAGATAGGTCCGTAGGGAAAACATCCACAAAATATCTAACCACAAGAACTGAGTCAATTGGAGGGCTATCTCTACAAACATCATGAACATAGGGCAAGTTAGCTAGACATCCAGAGGTAATTAACCATTAAGCCCTTATAAAAGAGATAATCCTCGTTGGTGTGTGACTTTAAGCATCCTGCTAGAAAATCAAAGGAATGCGAGGCATGGCTAAGGTAATAGTCTTGACATAGCAATTCAAGATCATGTGGTAAAGGGATAAAAGTCATGACTGCAACACTTGATCTACTACTAAAGACTCACCCAGAAGGGTGGAAACATGAACAGGCTTTACGAAAGGATTCAGACCTCATATCCAATTGGGGAGAATAATAGACAAATACATAAGAATACATGGATCCGAGATCAAATAAACAAGTAGCGGGTTGGAGGCATAATAGAAGTGTACCTGTAATAACATTGTTAGATGCCTCTACCTCTGGCCTTGCTAGAGGAGAATAGAAATGTCCTTCATAAATGACTTAGGGTCACTACAGAAATGATCTAAACAATGAAAAGAAGGCATTAATGCAAAAGTGAACTTTAGGGTCACTACAAAATCCACTACTAAAAAGTACTGTCATCCGCAAAAGAATAATAAAGAATACCTAAAGGCTGAATTAGGCTAGGAAACTACTCTCGCATCTCCTTCTCAGTCTCCCAAATAGCCTTCTTGACTAGTCGGTGCCTCCAATAGACCTTAAGAACAGGAATGGCTCTCGATCGCATCTATGTGACATCTCTGTCTAGAATGGCCATCGGTTCCTCCACAAAGTCAAATAATCATCTAACTCAACTGAATCATATTGGAGTATATGTGGCTCATCTATAACCTACTGGCGCAACATCGATCCATGGAAAACTATTTGGATAGTTGATAGTGTTGGAGGCAAAACTAACTCATAGGCAACCTAGCCAATTGTCCTCAATATCTTAAAAGGCCCTATTTACCTAGGGTTGAGATTGCCTTGCCTCCTAAATGTCATCATGCCTATCATGTGTGATACATGGAGAAATACCCGATCAACAACTGCAAACCTAAAAAGGATAGTAGATACAATAAGTAAAATAGTAAGTGCAATAGAGTAAACTTACTGGAATAACAGAGTTGAATGATTTATTGATGAAGCGGAAGCATTACAAACATGATTACAGATGAGCAAGACTAAGAGAAATTTGTAGTGTAAATTTTCTGATGTCCTGTAATGAAATAGTACAAGTCTTTATATAGACTAGAAGAGATAATGGGAATCTAAAAAGCCTTCTTCTGATTGGCTGCTGCGGATAACCTTATCTTTAGGAGGGGTCCATTGGTTGGTGGACGTCTATCTTTAGGGGTCCACTTCTTTTAAGTGGAAGCTTGTCTTCTTTTCCGAATAAGTTAAATAACTTTCGGTGTAGTGGGGTCCATCTTGATTAAATCAAAAAATATTCCATCTCTTTTAGAGATTCATCTTTTTCTTCCATAATAATTTTGATACTTTGTATCTCTATTTGGAAGACTAATTATTCTGTGTTTTAAAACACTCAATTAGGATTTTAATCAAATGGGTTTAGGTAGGCCCTGGCAATATCTTTGGGATTTAACATGTCCCCATTGTCGTCACTTTGAGAAGAGGCTTCTTCAAGAAGCTGAAGGACTTTGTCTTTATTACTGTTTTCCAATTCTGACAAGGCCTTTTCAAGTCTTTTCTTTAGATAACTCTTTGGTGATTTATGAATAATAGAAGAACTTCTCAAGGAAGTTGATTGAGTTTCTTTAGGGGCTGGACACCATCCTTTGATAAGGATCTCTTTGGATAAATATTTAATTCTTTCAAATTCATTAATTTTAAAAGTCCAGCTTAAAATGTATGAAATTCTTTTTTGAATAAAATATTTACACAATTGAATGTGCTCTGGCAGAGTAGAAATGCCTTGATCAATTTGAAATTGATTGAATTTTTCTGAAAATAATTTTGGTAAAGTTTGGTGGTTTCCTCCGAAACATTGCCACCATTCATAGAACCATCTGGGGATGACGGATCTGGCTAATTCAGGGCTATACTTTACAAACCATGTATGTGATGAAGGTCGTAAGTACATAAAGTTAAACCAGGCTTGTTTATAGTCCCACCAGTTGTAAGTCTGGGGCCTATGTTCTCTGGAAAAATTGATGGGTGTATGTAGATGATCAACCTGCCATTCAAAAGGGGTTAAACTCTTTTTAATAGTGAATTTTGAATAGGCGATGCTATCCGGATTGTTTTTATCTGCTAGTTCATATTCTATCTCAATAGATCCAGTGTCTACTAAGATGAATTCATAGAATATCCTGGTTTTAAGAGGACTTTCAGTATCCACATAGTTTCTGTTTGTATACAGAGATTTCAGGAGATGTTTGATTTCAAAGTTCTCATACTCCTTATCCAGGGCCAAGATTGGGATAACCTGTAAAGAAATAAGATTGAATTTTTCTTTTTCTTTGGTTTTAGAAGGGGAAGCGGTTGGGGTTACTGCTTCAGCAAAACTCTCAGGAGTTTTCATGGTATAACTGTCTTTGGTTTGTGTTTGGGAAAATCTTTGTTTTCCTGAAGGAGAGATGGAGCTTGGCTCTGGTGTTTGAGCAAAAGGTTTCTTCATAACAAGCATGTTTGAAGATGTGCTTGGTGGTAATGGAGGAAATACAGAAGGGTTTATTGGTGGTAGTTGTGCTAAAGCTGAATATCGGTTGGAAGATCCTGTTATTTCAGGTCGGATGTTGAAAGGTTTAGCCGTAGTAGGTTTAACGACCACTTCTTTCCCTTTAAAGGGTCCTTTAGCTACTGGTGCTCCAGGCCTCATGTTTTACCCTGCAAAAA
This sequence comes from Solanum dulcamara, assembly GCF_947179165.1. Lineage (NCBI taxonomy): Eukaryota > Viridiplantae > Streptophyta > Magnoliopsida > Solanales > Solanaceae > Solanum > Solanum dulcamara. The sequence continues at coordinate 32,202,295 of NC_077241.1, read as the reverse complement.
TTCTCTGGTTAGAAAATCTAGGAGAGAATTATCTTCTCCCTTAAGATATTCAATCTGGAAATCAAAGCTAGAAAGTAATGCCTGCCATCTGGCAAAGATTTGTTTTGAGACAAGATTTTTAACATCCTTTTGCAGAATATCTTTAGCAGATTTACAATCTACTCTAAGTAAAAACTCTTTATTAATAAGATCATCTTGAAACTTGGTGACGCATAGAACTATGGCCAAAACTTCCTTTTTGACAGTACTATAATTTTTCTGTGCGGAATTCCAGATTCCAGATGTATATCTTACTAATTGTTCAGGTGCTTCTGGGGATTTTCTTTGTTTAAGAATTCCTCCATAGCCATTATCAGAGGCGTCAGTTTCTATAATCATAAAATAACTAGGATTGGGAATTCCTAGACATGGAAGGGTTTTCACCATTCTTTTAATATTAACAACAGCTGTAGTCTATTCTTTATTCCAAGGAACTGGATTCTTTTTCAACCTATCATATAAAGGCTTGCAAATTTGTCTAACTTTAGGGATAAAGTCAGCAATATAATTAACTTCCAAGGAATCTTTGTAACTGAGTTTTATCAGTGATGATATCAGGAAATTTGTCAGAGAACTCGATGGCCCTACAGATAGGTTTATAAGTCCCTTGGTATAGATCATGACCAAGAAATCTAATTTTTGTTTGAAAGAGTTTAATCTTCTTAGCACTAACTACAAGGCTATTTTTCTTGACAATGTTATAAAAGGTGTTAAGATGTTTAAAGTGAGAATCAATGTCCTCAGAGAAGATTAATACATCATCTATATAAACAATAGATATATGACTGATATGATTAAATATAGAATTCATGACATTTTGAAATTCTGAAGAGGCATTTTTTAACCTAAAAGGCATTACATTCCATTCATATTGTCCAAATGGGACATTGAAAGCAGTTTTGTATTTATCCTTTTCAGCAATCTGTATTTGCCAAAATCCGGATTTCATATCAAACTTACTATAAACATTTGCTTTATAAGTTCTTTTCAAAAGATCTCTTTTGTTAGAAATAGGATACCTGATCCATTTTAAAGCTGTGTTAAGAGGTTTGTAGTTGATAACCAGTCTAGGAGATCCTCTTTCTTTTTCAGCTGCATTATTAACATAAAAGGCTGAACAACTCCAAGGAGATTTAGAAGGTCTAATAATTTTATTAGCCAGCAGAGTATTAATTTCTTTTTTACAAATTTCCATTAATTCATGGTTCATTTGAATTGGCCTAGCTTTCGTAGAAATGGCCTTTTCATTAAATCCATTAATATAAGGAAGTTCAATCATGTGGGATTTTCTATCCCAAAAAGTATTAGGAAAATCAGAGCAATTTCTTTTTCAAAAGTTTTTTGTAGGTTGGCAATTTTAGTTACCATTCCCGGGGTTTTTAAAATTTGCTCAATTTGCTTAATTTTTATATCTTCTTTAAGAAAACAAATCTGCTGAGAAATAAGATTTATTTTAAAAGTTGTTTGTTTATGAAGAAGTTTACTTTCTTCTTGAGAAAGGGTTTTTATAAAAGGAAATGCAATTTCTTTTCCCAAGTTTTTTGTCCGTATGGCATTAAAATCTGAAAGATATGGTTTGATTTGAGTAATAAAAGGTATTCCCAAAATAATATCTTCATTAATATTTTTTGTAATAACAAAATCATTAGAAAGACAAATACCGTTATTGCAAATATGGGCATCGGAGAGTTTATAATTAATCAAAATACGCTCACCTGTGGCGCTGTATAATTTTGTAGTTCCCTTAGTAAAGTATTTTGTAGGAATCAATCCTTCTATGATGCAGTTTCTATCAGCACCACTGTCTAACAAAGCAATTTTGTTAAGAATGAAATCATTGTTAATGACAAGCTTTATTAATATATGAGAACTCTGAGGTCTTATTTTAGTAATGTCTTTCACACCTGCGTTGGATTTATTAGTATTGGATTCAGATTTGTGAGAATCTGTATCAGTATCTTCATCGTCAGTATCTTCTGTAAGAATAGCCTTCGAAGATTTTTCTTGGCTGGTAGACTCTTTTTGAAGATGATTAGAGAGATTGTCAATTTCTATTTTGTGAAGTCTTGCTTTGACTTCTCTGATTTCATTTTTGAGAATTTTTACTTCTCCTCTTAGTAATTCTATAGAAGGTTCTTCCTTCTTTGTTTCAAATCTTCCCATGATTTGTTTCATGCTAAAGGGAGTTACTTCAGGCCTTTCTTCTTTTTGCCTGGTAACTAGCTTCTGTAGTTCAAGGAGGTACTTCCTCCTAGCATCTTCATCTTGAATATGTTCGATAGTAGAAAATAAGGTTTCTATCGAATTTTCAAATATGACATTGATAGATTTACTATCACACATGCAAAATGCTCCATTGCAATTGCATTCTGAATTTTCTTCTGTCTGGCTATCATGGGCTACATTCAAAAATTTGTCATCACTTTCTCCTTCTGAGGAGTAGTTGGAGCCAGACTCAGATTCTTCTTCTTCTATAATGGAAAAGAGTTTTTTCTTAGTTTCTTCATCTACTTCTAGTAGTTTTACTTTGTTTTTCTTTTTCTTATTTCTAGGACATTCACTAGATCTATGTCCTTTCTTTCCACATGTCCAGCAGGTATCTTCAGAAGATGATCCTTTAGAGGTTCTTTTCTTAAACCTTCTCTTAGGTTTATCTCTATGTTCTCTTTTCTTGGAGGATCTTCTCCTGCTAGAGTTACTAGAAGAAGTTCTTTCCCTCTTGCCTAATTTTTTGGAGGAAGGGGGTGTTAATGTTGGGAATCCAAAATCTTGACAGAAACTACCTAGTTCTGAGGAGTAGGTTTTCTGTTCTTTCTTAAGTTGTGCTCTTAACTTAAGATCTGTGCAGAGTTCCATAGCTGTGACATTTATGAGGCTAACGAGATCTCCATAAGTGAGATGAGGGTAGGGGATTTTTCCTTCGCATCTATCTCTGATTTTGGATCTTACCTTTTCGGCAAAGTGCGGGGGTAGACCACTGAGAAATCTTCTTTCTTTCCAATAATCATTATTGCAATCTGATCTGATCATGACTTTGTTGATAAACATGTCTTTGTACCATCTAAAGTCAGTCAGTTTTTTACAATAAAGATTGTTAAGGATCTCAAGGCTCCTATCTTGGAAGAGTTTAGGTTCTCCTACAAAGTGTTTTGCGATGCAATAAACGAGAGTGGCCGTTGCATCTTCTACAACTGTTTCAGAAGCAGTCTCTATTCCATGTTCTACTTTAACAGTTCTTTTAGTAGTGACTGCATTGAAGATTTCAGCTTTGTTTTGCTCAGTGAGATAATTATCCCACCAACATTTCAAAGTTCCTGTGAAGCCGGCAACAAGACGAACAGCTGCATTCTTATCAGTGCAACCTTTCATTTTGTACGCAGTGATATTCATCCCCATTTCTTGGAGTCTATTGTAGATTTGGCCTTCTGCCATTCCATCAATGTTCCACTCTTGGATTCCATGGCCGTCTGTGGCCCCTGAAGGGTGGAGAGTGTCTTCTTCGAACTACATATCAGGAAAGGAGGGTCTAGAGTAGTAATTCCTTCTATTGGGATATCTACTCTCAGAAGAATTTAGGGTAATGGCTTTAACCTGGTCTCCTTTGGTGATATTGAGTTTGGAGAGTTGGTCATTGATTTTTTCAAGAATGTCATTGGATTGACTAAGCGGATTTTCTAATTTAGGAAAGTCTTCCCTAGAAAATTCTGGGATCTTGAATATGGGGTTAGTCTCTATTTGAGGACCATTATAGGAAGTACTAGGTTTGTTTCCTATCTGGGAAATTCCTTTGTAACTACTACTTTTGGATTCTTCTATTTGTTTTGATACTATGTGAAGAACTTGATTGGTGTAGTTATTTTGTTCGTAAATGCTGTTGATGTCAGCACCTGTGGGAAGAGAGGTATCCTTTTCAATAGGTTTTTTGAAAGGAGAAGCTTTGAGGATATTTTTTCTATAGGGAATACTTAGTCCTTCTAAAGGGGGAGTGACATTTTCTATCACCTGTTCTCTAGTGTACCATTTGTTAATAAGGACTTGTAGGGATGATTTGGTGTCATCTATTTGTCCTGAATATTCAAACCACTTAAAGAATTCAATTTCAGTCTTGAATCTTTCCATATCCTTAAACCATTTATCTCTAAAAGAGGTTCTTTGTTCTAAGGAATAAGTGGATTTGTACCATTCAACTTTCTTTTGGTGTTTAGGAAGTTTCCACCACTTGTTAAGCTTTCTTTTGTCAGGTACAAAGATATCATCTGAGGTTAGGACACCTATGGAGTCTTTTCTCTTATGATCTGGTTTCATGTCGCTAAGAGTTGGACTAGTAGGGGTCGTTTCATAATAGACTTTAGGGATGGTTCCAGAGAAGTCTACTCCATGGACTTTTCCCTGTTCAGTAGGTTCATTGGACGAATCATCTTCCTCCCGGGGACAAAAAGAAGAAGGTCTAGCCGAAGACATTCTTCTACTTGAAGAAGTTTGGCTGTAAGAGTTGGATCTTAAAAACTTAAGGTTAATAGATCCATCTGGAAACTGAATTACCCTGTCGATTTGAGATCTATCGGGTTGGATAGGCAAAGGATGGGTAATGGAATCGAATTTCCATTCTTCGTCTGTCAAGATGTCGTCCCATTTTAGTAGCCTGGGGATGAAGGTAGTACTGTGCTCTTGGTTTGCTTCCATGAGCATAGTGACTCCTTTGACGCTGGTGGATATAGCCTTTGGGGCTATAGTGGTTTTCATTAGCTTGTAATATACCCTATATATTACAGCTATTTCTCTAGTGTCGGCTTTACTGTTCATATTCTTGGTTTTGACATTAAGTGTCAAGGTATCCATAATGTTTGGATCATGGATATCAACCGAGAAATTGGGATAACAATTAAAGTATACCGGACCATTGGCGAGGTTACTTTCTAAGACTCCTAACAGAGAATCATCAAAGTTAAGCAATCTATCGTCTCTAAGTAATAAACAAATAGGGATATTTAAACCTTTTCGGAAAAGAGGCTTAACATCTACTTGAACAAGACCAATATGAAGGAACTTAAACTCCTTCTGATATCTATAGATATCGTTAGCAATTAATAACTTGATAGTTTCAAGGCAATTATTAATAGCAACAGTAGACTCACATGTCTTAATATTATATTTTTTAAAGAGTGAAAAATTACCTACTTGGTAAATCTTTTGAAAAGGTTCTTTTAGAATAGACCAATTTTGTAAATCATTTTCTACCTTAGAGATAGACAAATTAACGTTATTGACAGTATACTGATGATTATTCATTTTAAGAAGATATGCCTTTGATTATATTATGCAGGATGATAAATGAGTAGTAATAGTAAGTTCTTAATAAAATTATGAACAAATTATAAAACACATATTTCCAAGTCTGAAAGCATAATTATGGAATTATAACAAGGATATTACATTAAAGATCTTGGATTTTACAAGAGTCTAGTCAAACAAACCACCTTACAGTCTAAAACGCCTATCAACAGCTAAACGACTGTCTGTCGGCATCGGAACTATTTGACAAGATTTCTTCCCCTCACTTTAATCACCAGAAATAATCTCCATACTTATAAGTTTAGACTAAGAGACTTATGTATTATAATTGGGATATAACAATACTAAGGACTAGTTATTACTAAAATTTATCACCCCACTAAATATAATCTAGGCAAAGATTATTTAGCTATGCTTGACGTTGAAGACAATCTAAATTGGAGTCGCTATAGTTCAATTGTAGTCGAAGCAAGGTGTTGTGCTTGTGGTGTGCTGCTGAAGGTGTGTGGTGGTGTGATGCAGGGCCTAAAATTATTCTAAAAGAGGTGTGGAAGCTTCTATTTTCATCCATATGGCCCCTCGTTTCGTATAATTAAAGGTTTTGCGAAATAAAGACTAGAAACCCTATTTTGGTGTTGTAATTTTCAGCAAGTTGTTTGGAGATTATGTTGTGTAATGTTGCCATATTTTATGTGTATATGAGCTGAAGGTTATTGTTTTTGATTGTCTGTAGTAATTAGGTATGTAATTGGAAATTCGGATAGGATATGTTATAGAGGAGGTGCTGCCCGATTTTCCTTAATTCCTTAACTAGCTAAAGAACTAGTCGAGAAGACGAGCGAGGAAATGAGTTCTATGAATACTCGTGTGCAACTTAAGATGCTGAAAAGTTAGGTATGGTTGATATTTGTATTTCTTCCATGTTGAATAGGTTCAAAGGACGATGAGGCGAACATGACAAAGAATAACTCGTAAGAGGTATGTAAAGCTTGTCTCTCTTTTCTTTTGGGCATGTCTTAGATTTAAGTGACAAATGATATATGTATGAAGCCTGGGGTAATTCTATTCACGAGCTCTGAACATGATTCATGATTCATAATTCGTGTTCACTTCTGAATGTTAAGACTTTTAAAGTAGTTAAGCTCCCATTCCTCAAGTCTTCTATATGCTGAAAAGTAGTGTATGTAAAGCTTATTCCTTCTCTTGTCATGTCTTAGTCTTAAGTATAATGTGGATATGAAATATGGGGGTAATTCCATTCATAGAACCCTAAGTATGGTTCGTCAATCTTATTTCCTTCTCGATATTAGAAATCCTGCTATAGTTGAGTTATGGACTTGTAAGTCTTCTACATAACGAAAAGTAGTACACGTGAAGCCCATCTCTTCCTTCTATTGAAATAGTTTAATGTAAGTGAAGCGATATATGATATGAGTTAGAGGTTATTCCATTTATAGGTTTTGGGTATAACTCATGACTTGTACTCACTTCTTAAGGTTAGGCTTCTTAAAGTGGTTAAACTCCTATTCTTCGAGCTTTCCATATGCTGAATAATGATTGGAGGCATAAGCTCCTATACCTAGAGACTCTTGACACATCTTTTGATGATATTTGGGAGACGTTTGTTATGCTACCAAGTTTTATGTGCACGTATATGCATTGTGATATATATGGATTGGGCCGAATGTACCTCGGCATATTTTGTTATATAAGGATCAGGCTGAACGTACCTCGGCATATTTTGTTATATAAGGATCGAACCGAACGTACCTCGGCATATTTTGTTATATAAGGATCGGGCCATACGTTCCTCGGCACTAATATATTATATGTATAGGGATAGGGCCGTACGTTCCTCGGCACTAATGCATTATATCTATAGGGATCAGGCCGTATGTTCCTCGACACTAACGTGATATATATATATGGATTGGGCTGTGCATTCCACAGTGCTACCAATATGCATATGCCTATCATGATAGATGATATATTTGTAACACCGAGTCTTTGAGCTAGCCAGATATGGTACGTGATAATGGTATACAGGACTTTGTTTTGTGAGGTGCAAGTATAGTACCCTACTAAATGCTATACTTGATTTCCTGCATCCCTGTTTTAGTTGTTATCTCTGTTATGTTATGCATATATACTCAGTACATATGTCGTACTGACACCCCATTTTTCGAGGGCTGTGCTTCATGCCCGTAGGTACAGACGCAAGTGTTGGGAGTCCGCCAGCTTAAGATTCCACTTAACCAGTTTGGAAGAAGCTCCATTGATTCGGAGCCGAGTTGTAGTACCAAACCTCCTATGTATAGATTTGTTTATTCAGGGGTACGGCGGGGGCCCTGTCCTACCATATGTTACTATTAATGTTCTTAGAGGTCTGTAGACATTTATGTGGGTTATACGTGTAAGTTCTATTCAGTTATGTCTACATTATGTATTGCCAATATTAAGATACTATGGCAGTCTTTTCAGCTTGTACGCCCTTTCATGATAAGATACAAATGAAAGAGGCTACAAGTATGAAAATGCTATGACCCACTGGGGTTCTTATGTATAGTTTTTATATTGATTGTTAAATCTAATAGATACGTATATGGGGAGGTCCAGGTTGGAACCCAGTCGCGGCCCATGGGGTTGGGTCATGACAAAAGTAATAGGTATCTAGTAGGCATCATAGGCCAACTAAGGAGATGCACATGAGTGCCAGGAACTAAGTAAAGCTAACTACACCTAACTAGACCCCCATAAACCCAGAAGGTACACTTGTGCGCAAATTTAAATAAAAACTCAAGCGGACCCCTATAAGCCCGATGAGTACACAAAATTGCTATAACTACTAGGAATGAGAAACACTGAGTCTAAAGCAAGAAAAGCGTAGCTCGGACCTCGAACTGTGGTTAGTTTCCAAGTAAGCAGTAGTATCCAATAGAAACTAGTAGTAACAACCTAGCTAAGAAGTCCAGCGCTTGGACCTCGAACTACAAATGAGTCTCAAAGAGGCAAAGTAGTAGTAATCTATTAATAGTCAATATGGACAGCCCAGCTAAGAAGTCCAACGCTCAGACCTCGAACTGTGTAGGAGTCTTGAAGGGGCAAAGTCTATAATCAGATAAGACATATCCATAGAGTATAAGAGGGAAGCATGATCAAACTTTAAATTTGGGAGCCTAAACCTGCTAACCCTATTGCCTACGATGAACGATTGTAGGGAACTCCTTAGCATAGTGGCCTACCATAACACATCATAACAGTGGCCTACCGAATATTCCCCTTTGAGATAAACCAATAGAACTTGACTCTCCACAACTATCTGAAGACCGCGAATGTGCACTTTGAGAAGACTGAATTGGAGCTTGAATAAACTGTCCACTAACACCTAAAGTAATGGATCCATCTGTAAGCTAAAGGGCTAACTGAACTATCCTAATAGGCTAAAACTATTATGGGGATCCTATGCCCTACCATGGTACTGAGACCATCTAAAACTAACTTAACGGTGGGGCCTCTTTTCACTTCCTCCATAGGCGTCACGATGGATCCCCTCAATAGTGCGTGCATGATCAATCATCTATAGAAAAGAACAACCCGACACCACTATAAACTCTATATCCATCCTAAGTTGAAATGAGAGGCCTCTAACAAACCTGTGCACCCTCTTGTTCTTCGTCGTCATAAGCATAGCCGCATATCTAGCAAACCCACGAAATTACATCTTATTTTCAGGTCTATGAACTCATCCCTCAAACATTCCCTCCAACAATAATGCACGTACTTCTCCAAGAAAGCCTCAGAGAACTGAGCCTAAGTCATGGGAGGTGACCTGACTGGTCTACACTAGAGATTCGACCTCTTTCACTACTTCACCAACCCATCTAGTAAGAAGGCGGTATAATCAACTCTATGAGACCCTAATAAACCAAAGGTATGCAATCTCTCATACTAACTAAATAGAAACTCATGGACAACGTTGCTCTCTATGCCTGAAAACCTAGGAGGACCCAATCTGATAAATTTTGCTATTATCTTCTGCTCTTCAGAAGATATGGCTAGCCTAGGTGCCTTAGGTGGAGCAAAAGTAGGAACTGACTAAAAAACCAAGTGAGGATCCACATCAATAGACTGTAACCCCATAATCTGAACACCATATTCCCCTATTTGGGCTAGAGTCAAAGCCTTATTTTGGACCTGAGGTCTGGCTTAATTGCTAGGCAAAGTCGCTTTCTGGGACATACCCTTTATGAAGCTAAGGATCCATGCTAGTTTACCCTAAAGCAATAGCGTGGAAATGAACCATAGAGGAATCTGGGCTATCTCTACACCATTCGATTGATACTATACAAGATCAACCTCTATATCTAGATATAGTGATAAAGCCTACTCTTGATCTTTAGCTGGTGTTGTGGCTCATGCTCTGCCTCAACTTCTAGGTCGACTTTGGCCTCAACTTCTGTTGCTGTGTGAGGTTATGATAAAACCTACTATAACCCACTGGTAGGTAAGCCATCCCAAAACCTAGATCAGCTAGTAATAGGTTTGTGGGTAGAAACTAAACAACAATAAGCAATTCTAATAAGAATTGGATAATTAAGTGGAAAACAGATAAAAATAACATATATATAACTGATCCCTGCCAGAACCTGAAAGTCACTAGTATAGAGCTAGCTAAAAATGGGTATAAGTCCCAAAAGTGGAACACTGAAACAAGACTTCTGAAAAAGTAAAAGATAGATAAAGTATATATACAGATGGAGACTAGTCCAATACAAAATTTCAAGTGCTCAACATATCTCTAGATCAGACTGCGGAAGGCTCAAATCATTGCTGGCCACTCATACTTGGACCTGCATCATGAAAATAGATTCATATTGTAGTATGAGTACCAAAACAATAAGTACCCAGTAGGCATCATAGACCGATAGAGCTTGAAAAGTAAAGGCAATATGAAAAGAGGGAATTGACACAATAGAGGTCAAGAGAGAAAGTCTAAAGTAATGAAATACAATTTAGTGCACACGAGTGTAAAAGGACAAACTAAAGTAGCTACAACTAAATTACACAAAACTAGACCCTATAAGCCCAAAACGTACACTCGTGTTCAGGTTTAAATAAAAACCCGAATGAACCCCTATAACACTAACAAGTACACAAAATAACTATAACTACTAAGATCTTAATACAAGAACAAAGGGCCAGGGAATAAAGACCAAGAAGAACAATCCAACCAAATAAAATCTAAAAATAAGGAGGTCGGACCTGCCTTATCGAATGCTCCCCAGAAGTATCCAAAACTGATCAAGTACAGAGGTCGAACCTACCCTACCAAATGCTTCCAAAAGTATCCAAGACTGAAATATTACAAAGGACGAACCTTCCTTACTGAATTTTCCCCTGAAGTACCCAAGACTGATTAAATACCAAGTAGTTGAGGCCGGTCCTCTAAACGAATTCTAGATATGAGGATCTAGAAGATCGAGGCTGGAGCATGAGTTTGAATGCTTGTTAAGGTGCCAAATGTAGTTACTGCAAGTGCTCCTAATCATTGTTATATGCAAAACTTTTGGGATCTCAGTAAACACTTTACGCAACCAATAAAAACATAAGAACTAAAATTCTAACTAGCCTTGAATTGCGAGATAGAAATCAGTGTCACCGCCAAAACTCGTGAAGTAGCAGAATCAGGGAAAATAGAGTCATAAGGTCATCGAAGTAAAGGTATTTCCTAGCTAAGGCCTAAACTATCAGAATCAAGTCTACTACACCAGTCTACAAAGATCTAAGCCGGTGGAATGATGTCAGGGAAAAACTAAGCCCTATAGGGTCTGAATCATGCATTTCTAAGGCAAGCACTACTCATACCTAAACTAATGCCGAACATGCTTCAAATGAGTCAATAAAACAAGTATACACATATTTTATAAGGAATGGATAAACAACAAAGAAACTAACATGCTCACAAATATCCGATAAAATCCCGAAATGGCCTAAAATGTGATTTCTAAATGTCTATGCATGATTCAATTCTATCCAATCCCAAAATCCAACTAATAAACATGTAATCATGTTCTCAACCTTAATCTATGGAAAGGGAAACCGTAGCCCATCTATAGGTTGATCACGAGCGCTTCAAAGTCACAAAACCAAAACTTTCCCCTTTTCGAAGGACTATGAACGCTGTCACACCATCAATTATAGGTACACAATGGTTTTATGGTTGTTTTGAAATTGAAATAATTAAATTCAAAAAAGGGAATGTCGGACCACTCTATAAATTATGGAATTAACTCTGTGAAAAGGTCCTAAATGCTACCCTAAACTTGTGTTCCAAAAGCAAACCAAATCTGATGCTTAAATCAGCCCACAAAACAACATTCCCCAAAATCACAAATTAAAGATTTAAACTAAATAATGGAAACAGCTAGGAATGCATTTTTACCTCAAATGTGAAGTCTATAGCATATTTCGACCACACCACGATGTTCCTCATGGGAAACCCCACAGTCTAGCCTTTTGAATCTCCTAATTTGGAGCTAAAATGAGTGAGAAAACCTACTTTGAACTTACATCTTTGAAGTGATTGAATCTGTCTTTTAATTAAGGGACCAAACCAAAATGACATCCGCGAATGCTGCCAAAGTGGCCCGCGAATGCAGAGTGGAGGAAGTCATACTTTTAAGAACATGGAAGGCAATGGTCTACTCTTTCCAAGAAGGTGACACCCCTCCCACGAATAGTAAAGGCATTCACCCAACGCACCTAACTCCTGCGAACGCGGCCTACGAACGTGAAGGGTAAATGGACCCTGCACCAGCAACTGCTGTAATGTTCAACTTTGTTATTTTCCAAGTCTCCAACGGGGTTTTTGATTTTTATATGGAATCCTGTGCATGTAGATAAAATATGCTACTCCAATAAATTCGACATTCCAAACTCAATGATGCATTCAAAATTCCTATACGATGTCATTTTAATAAAAAATGGGTCCCATACCCAAGTGCCATTTTTAGCCAATTCCAAAATGGGTCTCCAGATTAGACCACAAGTCTCGAGAAGCGCACGAAGGGTCATTCTAAACCAAACTAGATATTTTAGAACTAACTGAAATAATGGAATTTTCATCTCAGTGCTCTTTCCAAGAATGTAGAGAAAAGTTAACCTTATGCCGAATTTCAAAGGCTAAAGCACCAAATAACCTCAAACTCGTACTAATTGCCTCGATACTCATGCCAACTTTGCTACTAGCCTAATTTGGCCATTTGGGAGCTGATACAACTATCAGAATTTCGTTCGGAGGTTATTTACCTTTTGTTAAGATCAAAATCAACTTTTCAAGTTATACAAGCTCCAAAAAAAAACAAGCCTAAAACCCAAACGAATGATTAGGCGACTGAACATTCTTCATAAATGACTTAGGGTCACTACAGAAATGATCTAAACAATGAAAAGAAGGCATTAATGCAAAAGTGAACTTTAGGGTCACTACAAAATCCACTACTAAAAAGTACTGTCATCCGCAAAAGAATAATAAAGAATACCTAAAGGCTGAATTAGGCTGGGAAACTACTCTCGCATATCCTTCTCGGTCTCCCAAATAGCCTTCTTGACTAGTCGGTGCCTCCAATAGACCTTAAGAACAGGAATGGCTCTCGATCGCATCTATGTGACATCTCTGTCTAGAATGGCATCGGTTCCTCCACAAAGTCAAATAATCATCTAACTCAACTGAATCATATTGGAGTATATGTGGCTCATCTATAACCTACTGGCGCAACATCGATCCATGGAAAACTATTTGGATAGTTGATAGTGTTGGAGGCAAAACTAACTCATAGGCAACCTCGCCAATTATCCTCAATATCTTAAAAGGCCCTATTTACCTAGGGTTGAGATTGCCTTGCCTCCTAAATGTCATCATGCCTATCATGTGTGATACATGGAGAAATACCCGATCAACAACTGCAAACCTCAATGGTTGAGGCCTGTGATCCATAAAACGCTGATATCTACTCTGATCCATCCTAAGCCTATCCTGAATCACCCTCACCCGATCCAAAGCCTCCTGAAGCAAGTCTATACTATGTGGCATAGGCTTCGTAGACTCAAACCAACCAACAAGAGAGAAACAATGCCTATCATATAATATCTCAAATGGGGCTATTTTAATGCTAGAGTTGTAGCTGTTATTGTACACAAACTCCATAGAAAAAATTCCCACTGATCCCCAAAAATCTATAATACAGGCCCGGAGCATGTCCTTAAGAAACTGAATAATGCACAATGATTGACCATCAGTGTGCTGGTGAAAATTTATGTTAAGGTAAACACGGGTGCTAAACTCCTCCTGCAAAGCCCTTCAAAAGCTGGAAGTGAACTGCGAACCCCGGTCTAAGATAATAGGATAAAGGACACCATGAAGATGAACCACCTTCAAATAATACATACGGGCCAAAATCGGCACTGAAGTAAGTATGAACATGTAGGAAATATGTTGACTTGGTCAATCGATCAACGATGAACCAAATACTATCAATACCTCAAAGAGTTTGAGGCAATCCAATATTGAAGTCCATGGTGATACACTTTTATTTCAACTTTGAAATGGATTATCTCTACAACTCACCACCAAGTCTCATACGCTCGGCCTTCACCTGCTATTAACATAAGTAACGCAACACATATTATGAAATATCTCTCCTAATACCTCTCCACCTATAGTGCTGCCTTAAATTACGATTCATCTTAGTTGTGCCCAGATGGATGGAATATTTGGAATCATGGGCCTCACTAAGGATAAGATATATCAAACCCCTATCTCTCAGAACATATAATCAGCCATCGAATTTCAAAACCCCATCTGAATCTAGTGTAGCCTAACTAATATCACTTTCCAATACGCTATCCCTTAGTGCCATCAAAAACTCATCCTCAAACTGTCTACCCCAGATCCAATCAAACAAAGATGACTGAAACACTACATGGGATAATATTTATGTAGAATGTTAGATGTCAGGTCGAATCATCTGGTTGGCTAAGAACTGGATGTCCAAAGCAATGGTCGCTCCGAAACACAGCTATTACATTTGCCTTGGATAGAGGTTAGATAATAGAGAGGTCATAGTCCTTCAGGACCTCAATCCACAAAACCGGATCAACTATAATGCCCTCTTTGGACACCATGTGCCCCATGAATTCTACAAACTCAGGCAAAACTTGCACTTTGAAACATTGGCATAAAGCCATTGATCTCTCAAGGTACAAAGCACTGTCCTCAGATGCTACTCATGCTCACTCTGACTCTGCAAGTATACCAATATGTCATCAATGAAGATAATGAAAAAGAATCAAGAGATAGCCTGAACACTTGATTCATTAAGACCATGAAGGCAGCAGGGCATTAGTTAATCCAAAAGGCATCACAAGAAACTCATAGTAGCCATAATGAGTCCTAAATGTTGTCTTAGAGATGTTTATTATCCTAATCCTCAATTAAGATCTTAAATCTATCTTACAAAACACTGTGACACCCTGAAGCTGATCAAATAAGTTATCAATAAGAGGCATGGGGTAATACTTCTTGACTATCGCCTTGTTCAACTGCATGTAGTTAATGCACATCATCATAGTCTCATCCTTTTCTTTATAAAGAAAATAGGAGCACCCCATAGAGACACACTCGAGTGGATGAACCCTTTACCGAAGAGGTCCTCAAGGCGAACACTAAGCTCAACAAGTGCCACCAATAATGTGGAATAGAAATAGGTCAGATGCCTGGCTCCAAGTGTATGGTAAAATCAATATCACGCTCTAATGAAAGGCTAGATAGGTCCATAGGAAAAACATCCACAAAATATCTAACCACAAGAACTGAGTCAATTGGAGGGCTATCTCTACAAACATCATGAACATAGGTCAAGTTAGCTAGACATCTAGAGGTAATTAACCATTAAGCCCTTATAAAAGAGATAATCCTCGTTGGTGTGTGACTTTAAGCATCCTGCTAGAAAATCAAAGGAATGCGAGGCATGGCTAAGGTAATAGTCTTAACATAGCAATTCAAGATCATGTGGTAAAGGGATAAAAGTCATGACTGCAACACTTGATCTACTACTAAAGACTCACCCACAAGGGTGGAAACATGAATAGGCTTTACGAAAGGACTCAGACCTCATATCCAATTGGGGAGAATAATAGACAAATACATAAGAATACATGGATCCGAGATCAAATAAACAAGTAGCGGGTTGGTGGCATAATAGAAGTGTACCTGTAATAACATTGTTAGATGCCTCTACCTCTGGCCTTGCTAGAGGAGCATAGAAATGTCCTTGTGGACTTTTGCTCGGTATATATGACCTAACACCTGACCGGTGTCCATGTGCTCTACCTCTAGAACGCTATCGGCCTTTCTAACAATCCTAATCCGAAGCTCCGTCTCTAACTAGAGGAGGCACTAATGTCACTAGTCTAGTTGCTAAAGGAGCCGGTACAATCACCCTCACCCTCGCTAGGGGAACTCTCAGGACCAATGGTCAAGTAAACCATAGTCATAAAACCCCAAAGTTGAATGACCCATAATAAGTCAACCATGGTAGAAATGTATTGAATATAATCCTCTCAAGCTCTGGCTCGTGCTACGACCACCCTGCTGATGCTAAATGCCTTAAAAATAGGTAATGCCGCCAAAATAGGCCAGCTGGCTGACCCTCATGAAATCTCTGGTGAGACCTATCATATGAGTCCCTCCCTCTTGTCTAAGACCCACTGTAGCTTCCCTATAGCGAGGCCTTTTATAGATTCCCCCTTGGACCTTATGATAAATATGATCCATAGATCGAGCATGGTCGATCACATCTAGAAATGAATGGCATGCTAAAGCCAGATGCTATGATATCAACTTGTCACCACCACGTTTCTCAGGTCATGATAACACCTTGTATAACCCATCAATAGGTAAGCCAACCCATAACCTAGAAAATCTAGTAATCAGTTAGAGGGTAGAAACTAAACATGAATAAGCAATTCTAATAAATACGGGATAATTCAGTAGAAGACAAACAAAAATTACATATATACAATTGATCCCTCCTAATACCTAGATGTCACTAGTACAGAGCTTGCTAAATAATGAAAACAAGTCACAAAAGTGGACTACTTAAAGAAGACTTTCTCAAAAAGCAAAGGACAGACAAAATATATATACAGATGGAGACTGGACAAATACAAAACGTCAAGTGCTCACCCCCTATCTCTAGATCAGACTACAGCAGGCTCAAATCACCACTGGCCACTTGTTCTTAGACTTGCATGACAAAAATAGATATAAAGTGCAGTATGAGTAACAAAACAATAGGTACCTACGAGGCATCATACGCCGACTTAGGTTGACAAGTAAAGGTAATATAAAAAGAGGGAATGGAAACAATAGAGGTCAAGAGCAGAAGTCTAAAGTTAAGAGATAAAATGTAATACACAAGGGTGTCAAAGTACTAACTGAAGTAACTACAACTAAACTACACATGACAGAACCCCATAAGCCCAGAAGGTATACTCATGTGCAAGTTTAAATAAAAATCAGACAGGACCCCAATAAGCCCGATGAGTACATAGAATAGTAATAACTATAAAGATCTGAAATCTAGAACAAAAGGCAGAGAATATATATCCAAAACCACAATCCAATCCAATAAAATCTGATAACACGGAGGCACGTTGTCAAATATAGGTACACAATGTTATTACGATCATTTTGACATAAAAATAATTAAATTTGGAGACAAACTAATTTTGGAGTCAAAAATCAAGAGTATGGGATACGCTACATAAAATAAGGAATTAACACCATGAAAAGGTGCTAAACGCTACCCCAAACTCATGTTCAAAAAAGGAGCCCAATTCGGTGCTCAAATCAGCTGACATAACAACATGCACCAAAATAAAAAATTAAAGCTTTAAACTTAACAATGGCAGCAGCTAAGAATGCGTTTGTACCTCAAACAGGAAGTCTGCAGGTAATTCTGACCACATCACACCAATCCTCTCAAAAAACCCCATAGTCTAGCATTTTGAATCCCTTAATTTAGAGCTAAAATGATAGAGAAAACAACCTTTCAACTTTCATGTTCGAAGTGATCGTGTTTCTCTTTTAATTCAAAGACCATGTCACAATGTCCTCCGCAAATGTGGTCAAAGTGGCCCCCTGTCATGATTCGATTTCTCGAATAATAATGGCACCAACTATTAACCCACCAGTAGGTAAGTCTAACCCCAACCATAAGCAATAGACCATCACAAGGGGAAGAAAAGAACTGAATAATAATATTAATAATAACAAGAAAAGAAGAGTGGGAATAATAGAATAAAATAACCCCTAAGACCTAGTATTAGTCGGTAGTCGAGCTACTAAACTAACATAAAGGATTACACAGCTTATACAGATAGAATAATAATAATGGTAATACAGACTATCTTTGAATACAAAATAAAGAATAGTCCAAGAAAAAATAGAGGGAGATAGGAAACTCTGAACGCTAAGAGCTCACCCAATTCACCAAAATCCAAGAGCTGATTTGCAAGATTTATAATCAGTAGTGAAAACTTGTATTATGATCTACAGGATGCAGAAGTGTAGTATGAGTACTAACAGGTGGAACTTAGTAGACATCGGCCGACTGAGCTCCAAAGATAAAATAAGTATAAATAACATGTAAGCAAGGATTATATATCACAAGTAACTAATAAGAATAGTAAGGGAGACTGCAATAAGAAACATCAGATATAGGAGAAATAGTAGGTGAGAAACAAGCAAGGAAACCAATAACATACTTGGTGGCGCCAGCCCAAGACCTAAACACGATGACACACTACGAAGGATGACAATTAAATGACAACCTTCTAACAGAACTAATCACAATATCACATAAAGGCCCCAAAGGACCGTATCAACTAAATCCCCATAGAAAAAGTTAGATAAATAAGAACAAGGGCAGTAACTAGCTTCAAATAAGAGACCACCCTTTATACAACCACAAGTTCGTAAATAGTAAGTCAATACTTCCCAAGCCCTTATGTGCCCAGGAAGTTCACTCACAAACAGGTAACCTCGTATGGTATCCCATACTACCGATAGGTACAAATATCTATGCTGGTGATAGATAATGCATATATGCATAAAAGTAATGCAGTAAGACTAGTAGTACCATCTATGCCAAATACCTCATACCAAGATATATACATCTACTTCCAGTCTAGTCCAGAAAGTAGACCTATGCTCCTCTATGGGATCGCCATGGGAGGCTTAGGAATTCCCCTATATTTCGTCTAATCCCAATCAAGGTCTTATATCAATTTGAAACATGAACACATCCTTGATGACTTGAATCATGTCATCAAATAAGCGCATCCTCGATGCCTCAAATCAGTATAGTAAAATGAGTGCATCCTCAATGCCATGAATTAGTAAAATAAAAAGAGCACATCCTCAATGCCTCAATTCAGTATAATAAAATGAGAGCATCCTCAATTCCTCCAGGCCACTAAAAATCGTAGTAATAAATATAGTACGACCCCCATTCCAAATCAATATAAAATAGTTTGGGTTATAACCCAGTTTTCTCTAATTCATATTAGAGACAATGCATGCACCAGGGTCGACTACATCCGTGAGAAAACAATGATCCAATGCAATGTATACCATCACCATCACCTAAACAACATGCCCAAATCACATATAATAATGACTCCACAAGCACCTTACCCTCTAGAGCATACAAACAAGGCTCCCAAAAACCACCAACCTCTAATCAAGGCCTAAATATTGAATCTACTCATCTAACTCAACCACAAGGCTTCAAAGTGAACTCAACCCTAACTAGGTAACAAGAAGGAGGAAAATGAGAAAACAGGTGCTCAACTAGTCAATCTATACTTCTAGATCCATTTGAGAAATATCATTTTGAGATTCATAACCACAGATATCCCCACCAAACAGAAATAAGAAAGCATAGGGGATTCTAGATTTAAATCCAAAAATGGAATCTAATAGTAAATCACAAGGTCGGGTGGAAATCACTACACCAAGGCTCCAACATAAGTACTTCAATAATATAGAATACTAATTATAATAAACTCCCGCTAACAATGGCTAAAACAACTAAAGGTCAAACCACAACTCAAATATAAGGCACAAATCACCTAAAATAGGTTAATTAAAGCTATACTGAGGCATAATCCACAATCTTACCAATCTAGATGGGAAATCTCATAAAGGAGAACTAGTCTAAGGCTCATACCGGGACAACGAGAAAATAGATCAGGAGTCGAGTTTAACCCAACATATAAAATTCAAAACACAAGAAATTTATACTAAACAATACCTATTGAAGCTCAATCAAAGAATAGAAGACTGTAGACTAGCTCGAAGCCGAACACGCCCGCTCCAAGTCAACTTTTTGGTAGATTTTCACTCCAAAGACAACTCCAAATGCCTCCACGCTATCAAAAATATTGATCACCTTATCAATACAATAGTTTTGACACTAAAATTAACAGACCAAAAGTTGGGTCTAAAATGTAATTATGGGACCCATAATGGGAATCCAAAAAAGGACTCCGTGAAAATATTCTAAATACATTATTATGCTTGTAGCCTAAAATGGGCACAAATTGATGCTCAAAACAACCTAAATCAGCCCACTAATAATTTTCACCATTAAAGCCCAAACTATGCTTTGGTAGCCCCTTCGGGCAAGAAATTATCTCAAACCAACGATCGTCATACTTCCCTAAACCAACCAACACATAGCCACGACTCCCACAAGCTAATTGCACTTAGAATCACTCAAATCGAAGTTCCCTAGCTCTCAAAATCCTATTTGAAGTTTGAAGAATAAGGCTAAAAATGTGTCTTAAAATAACCCTCTGATGTCGCAAAAGCGAATCCTAAGGTCTCTTAAGTGAGCCTCACCAAAAGGCGGGCTTCGTTAACGAGACACCCATATTGCTAAAGTGATAGGTCACTTTAGCATGGGCCATGTTGCTTAAGAGACAACCCCTTATGGTCGGCCATCACTTAATCAATGCCCTAGTCTCTTTAGCAACCAAGGGCCACTTTAGTGAAGGAACCAGACTCAGTGTAACACCCCTTAAAAATGTCATATATGGTATTTTAATTCTCGACGAAAATAATGCTGCTTCTTTATTTTGGGAATAAATTTTCATAGGTTGGTCTAAGTTAGGTAATTTAAATTTTTGAATAACCCCAACATTATTACCTACAACTTTTGTGCAGATCATAGCTTAAGATTAGGAGACCAAGTAGGAAAAATAAATTAATCTTTGCAAGATATGGTGCTGTGATGAAATAGAGTATTTGTACAAGAAAAATCACATCTTACTGTAGGATAATCCCATTTAGTTGATTCTTGAATGACATGAAACAAAACATCTAGAGCTACAATTCATATGAGACACCAAATGCTAATTCGGAAGTTATCTTATTGAAATGTAGCTCTGAAAAAAGGGTATTCTATAAAAAGAAGATCCATCTCACCAACCATGGAAGATCTAGATCCATTTGACATCACCCATGATATCAATAGTCATCCATTTGACATCACCCATATGATCACAATCCTCCATTAAATTTTCAGATTTTTTCTTTATAATTAGTTTTATTATTGTTAGGTCCCTCTTTCACACCTATAAATACCAATCTTATTTCATCATTTTATTCATCAAGCTTTCTGAAGCATCTCTTCTTTTTATACACTTCTTTACTCATTCTCAAAATATAGTTTTAGTTCTTAGTAGTATATAAATACTATTCTAGTGATTCATATACTCTGGGTAGTACACAAAATACTCTAGGGAGGGGAAAAGGCTAGGATTTAAGAGTGTTCATTAATTCCTTCGATTCTGAGTAAAGCTTTGAATTCTAGGTATGTAAGGCTTCAATGCGAGTATTCCTTCCATTCTCATGCCTAGAATATTTTGATTATATGGTAAATTACATTTATTTACCCAATATTCTTCAAGCTTTACTCTAAGGTACGTGGGTGTTCGTCCATGGGTTCTTCCACCCATGTAGTCTAAAATTCTATCAGCTAAATCTCTTGATTTTAAGTAAGATTTTCTTATGAGTAATTTTTATCTCTACTTAATAGCATGATTCATGGTTAAATTAATGATTATTGGTCTATTTGGATGCAAAATGATTTCATATGTATGATTTTATGGTTTGCATGTATTTTTTCTATTTATCTCTTTCAAGGTTCTTAAAATTAATGGATTTCAAAGTATTTATACATAATTTTATTTACATACATGTTTGAAAGTTGAAGTGATTTAAACCCACCTAGTTTTACTGTATTTTCAATGAAGTTTGACTTAAAAGTTTTTAGTTCAAATAAATACTTATGAAAGCAATGTCTATGATCAAAAGGGAGCCTTACGAAATAAAGAAATGCTGAAATTCTATGAATGATGAATTCTTTATGCTATAAGGATAATTCTTGTATATTTTAATCACTAAGGGTTTTAATGAGCTACTCCACCGAATATGATATTTTGAATTCTCAAGCTATATGCTATGACTATTTTGAAGCATTAAAATATTTCGTGGGATTGACTTAGCATCGAATGATGAATTGAGGTAGGATTCGGTAAGGGAATCCTAGTAGCAACCATTTGTCTCATTAACGATGAATGTAAAGTTGACAGAGTTCTACCCTAGGCAAGTAGACTCCCCGGCCAATGTAGGGGGTTATGTTGAATTCCATGCAATAGCTCACATTGTTTTAATGTCGGTTATAGTCAAATTTCCACAAATGAATATTTCAAATGTTATTTGCATGATTACTCATGCATATATATATCCACATATGTATGATTTAAATGATATCTACTTGATTACTCATGCATGCACTCATTTATGTACTTTACTTTATGAATGTCCTAAATGTTTTACTTTGTAATGCATGTTTATATACTTAGTACATTCAAAGTATTAATGCATAATCTTTTGCCTACATGATATCACTATGTAGGGACTGGTGCTCCTCCTCGTTCTCTTCCACGTGACTAGTTGGGATTTCATTTGAATGCTACTTTGGGTGAGTTCCCATGTTCCAGGAATAATACTCCTTTATCTTTCTAAGTTATGATATGTTAAGACCTTTAGACACTTACTATGGCATTTCTTTGTATTATGGTTGACGGTGAGCTAGGGACTTTGTCTTAGCCCCGTTAAATATAAAAGTTAGAGGTCTATTAGACATATGTAAGTTAAAGATTTACTATTATGGTTTCTGCTTGTTTATTTATTGTCATTACCTATGAAAGGCTAAAATAATGTTAAAAGGCTTGTTTTAGGTACTTCCTAGTCCTCAATTACTATGTTACATCTAGACCCTAGGCTTGGATCAAGCCAAACATGGTATCAAAGCCTGAGGTTTTGAACAGTCCTTAGAGTCCAATATACCGCATCAAGTAGGGTCTTATTCATGGCGTTGAAGCATGCCACAACTATGAATAGGAGACTATAGGATGTTTAGAAAAGTTTTCACTTCATTCAAATTTATGCCGTGCCTTATAGTGTCCTAAGCTTTCCTTTAACGAATGACCCATCTTGCATTCTCTAGATAATGACTTGTGGAAGAGTACCTCCAAGAGCAAGGTTTGATGATAAGGAACAAGCTCATCTGGTTCCCAATGCCTCATATCATGAGGAACGGGTAACCCATGCCTAGTTTTGCAATATCATTACGTTGTTGGATCAAGTCATAGCCAACCAAGGGCATCAACGTGTTCCTCCTACCCAAATATAAAATCTAGCCTCTAGGATTCGAGATTTCCAAAGGATGAATCCACCTGAGTTTGATGGTTCTAAACTAGATGAGGACCCTATGGAGTTTATTGATGAGGTGTATCGAATTATGGCTAGCATGGGTATGCCACCGAATGAAAAGACCGAGTTAGTGTTCTATCAATTAAAAGGTATGGCTCGAGTGCAGTACGAACAATGTGTTGTTAGGAGGGATGAAGAAATAGGGCCGATAGGATGGGAATAGTTCAAAGGTGCCTTCCTAGATCGCTTCTTTCTGTTGGAGCTAAAGGATGCCAAAATCCAATAGTTCATCATCCACCATCAAGGGAGTATGAGCATGAGGGAGTATTCCCTCAAATTCACTAAGTTGTCTAAGTATGCTCCCTTTATGGTTTCTGACCCAAAATCTAGGATAAACAAGATTATTTTTCGTGTCTCGAGCTTGGTGTTCATGGAGTGCAAAACAGCCATATTGGTCAAGAAAATGGACATCTCTCGGTTAATGACTTGTGTAGAACAAATTGAAGAGGAGAGGCTGAGGGAGAGATTAAGGAGGTTCAAAAAGGCTAGAGTGGATGGTGGAGGGTTTAACCCTCAAAGGTCTGGTTATGGTAACAATGACAAAGGCCAAGGTAGTCAATGGATTGTGGGACAAGTTTCCACCAATAATCCTCCTCCAAGGTTCAATAAGGACAAGGGTACAAACCTAATAGTTCTAAGAGAGAATGTTGGTGCCCAAACTTTCCCCTCTTGCAAAAAGTATGGAAGGACTCACAAAGGGGAATGCTTAGCTGATTCCAATCCATGCTTCAAGTATGGCAAGCCGGGCCACCATGCAAGAGATTATAGAAGAGGTAGTGGTATTCCTCAAGGCCAAATTGCTCATGGTCAAAAAGCCCAAGGAGGTGGCCAACACACCAACCACTTTTATGCCTTGGATGGGAGACAAGAGGTTTAGGACGCACCCAATGTCGTTATTGATATATAACAGGTCTTTTCTTTTGATGTGTATGAGTTATTAGATCTTGGTGCAAATTTATAATTTGTTACTCTACTTCTTGCTAATTGGTTTGATGTGTCACCCAAAATGTTATTAGAGCCTTATTTAGTATACCCCATTAGTTAGTTTGTTGTTGCTAGAAAGGTCTATAAGGTTTGTCCCGTGTCCATCTTGCATAAAGTTGTTCCTTGGATCTCATGAGCTTGACATGGTAGATTTCAATATTATTCTTGGGATGGATTGGTTACATGCATCTTATGCTTCCATAGATTTTAGAACTTATCTAGTCAAGTTCTAATTTCTAAATGAGTCCTTTCTTGAATGGGAGGGTCCTGATTTGATAGTCATGGGTAAGTTCATTTCTTGTCTTAAGGCCCAAAAATTGATTGCTAATGGTTGTATTTACCACATTGTCAAGGTTAAGGTTGTCGACTCTGAGAGTCATCCTCTTGACTCGGTTCCCGCAGTCAATGAGTTCTCTGATGGCTTTCTCAATGACCTTCCTGGTGTCCCTCCCTAAAAGGAAGTTGATCTTGGTATCGATCTCCTCCCTAATACCCAACCTATCTTTATTCCTCCATACCAGATAGAGTGGCAGAATTGAAAGAGTTGATGGAACAATTAAAGGACTTATTAGAAAAGGGGTTCATAAGGCCAAGTATTTCAACATGGGATGCTCTCATGTTATTTTTGAGAAAGAAGGATGGGTCGCTTCGAATGTGCATAGACTACCAAAAATTAAATAGGATGACCATTAAGAACAAGTATCCAATCCCTTAAATAAATGACTTATTTGATAAATTGCAAAAGGAAAGTCACTTCTCCAAGATCGACCTTAAGTTCGTCTATCACCAACTAAGGATGAGGGAGTGTGACATTCCCAAAATGGCTTTTCGAACAAGGTATGGTCACTTTAAATTTATGGTGATGAGTTTTGGATTGATGAATGCACCTACAGTGTTTATGGACTTGATGAATAGGGTGTTCAAATGTTACTTTGATACTTTGGTGGTGGTCTTCATTGGCAATATTTTGATTTACTCTCGGAGTGAGGAAGAACATAAGAATCACTTGAGAGTTATGCTTCAAATGTTGAGGGATAGGCAATATTTTGCAAGATTTAGTAAGTGTGATTTTTTTTGAAGAAGGTGGCATTTCTTAGTCCCGTAGTGTCCGATGATAGGATCAAGGTTGATCCTAAGAAAAATAGAGGTTGTCAAGAATTGGCCTAGACTGTTGTCTCCTTTATACATTAGAAGCTTCTTGGGTCTAGCTGGGTACTATAAAAGGTTCGTCAAAGGGATTTCTTCCATCTCATCTCTTAGGACAAAATTGATCCAAAAGAAAGCCAAATTCGAATGGACGGATGAGTTTCAAAATAGTTTCTAGACCTTGAAAGATCAACTTACCTCCTCTCTTATTTTCACTCTACCGGAAGGATTATAAGCATTTGTGATTTATTGTGATGCTTCAAAGATTGGTTTGGGTTATGTCTTAATGCAAAATGGAAAGGTCATAGCCTATGTTTCAAGGAAATTGAAGGTGCATGAGCGTAACTACCCTACCTATGACCTTGAATAGGCAGCCGTTGTTTTTTCTTTAAAGATTTGGTAGCATTAACTCTATGGGGTGCATGTGGATATGTATACCAATCTAAAAAGTCTTCAATATGTGTTCACTCAAAATGACCTTAATCTAAGGCAAAGGAGGTGTCTTGAACTCCTCAAGGACTATGATATAAGGGTGCACTATCATCCGAGTAAAGCCAATGTGGTTGCCGATGTACTTAGTAGAGTGTCTATGGGAAGTGTGGCCCATATTGATAAAGGGAAGAAGGAGTTGGTGAAAGATGTCCACCGGTTAGCTAAATTAGGGGTGAATTTGTGTGGTACTGATGATGGTGGTATGGTTGTTCAAAATGGGTCTGAATCCTCTATGGTGGTGGATGTTATGTCAAAGCAAGATTTTGACCTGACTTTTATTGATTTAAAGAAGTTGGTGAAGTAAAATAAGGTAGAGGTCTTTTCCCATGGGGGAGATCGGGTGATATACTACCAAGGTCGGTTATGTGTTCCGGATATGGTTGGTCTAAGGAGTTTGATCTTGATGGAGTCTCATAATTCTACATACTCCATTCATCTCGGTTCGATGAAAATGTACCAAGACTTAAAAGATTTTTATTGGTGGGGTGGTATGAAAAAGGACATAGCAAGGTTTGTGTTCTAACGTCTGAATTGCCAACAAGTGAAGGCCAAATAGCAAAGTCTAGGTGGCCTAGCCCAAGACACTAAAATCCCTACTTAGACATGGGAAGATGTGAATATGGATTTTGTAGTGGGTTTTCCTCATACTCGAAAGCGTCAGGATTAGATTTGGGTAATTATTGATAGAATGACTAAGTCGGCTTACTTCCTACCAGTTAAGACTTCCTATAGTGCTGAAGACTATGCCAAGTTGTATATTCGGGAGTTGGTGAGGTTGCATAGTGTGCCATTGCCCATTATTTTGGATCATGGTACCCAACTCACTTCTCACTTTTGAAGATCATTTCAAAAGGGCCTCGGTACTAAGGAAAGCTAACCACCGCATTCCATCCTTAAACTGATGGCCAAGCCTAAAGGATAATTATAACACTAGAAGATATGTTAGGGCTTGTGTGTTAGAGTTTAAAGGAAATTGGGATGATCATCTACCACTCTTCAAGTTTGCCTAAAATAATAGTTACCACTCAAGTATTGACATGGTGCCGTTTGACGCTTTATATAGGAGACGATGTAGATTCCTGGTTGGTTGGTTTGAAGTAGGTGATATAACCTTATTGGGACTCAATTTGGTACTTGATGCATTACCGAAGGTGAAGATCATTAGAGAAAGGTTGAAGACGGCTCCAAGTCATCAAAAGTATTATTCCAACACTAGAAGAAGGGATCTTGAGTTTAATGTGAATGATTGGGTGTATCTCAAGGTTTCACCCCTGAAGGGTGTAGTTTGGTTTGTAAGAAATGGAAATTGAGCCCTAGGTATGTAGGGCCTTATAGAATCGTGACATGTATTGGCAAGGTAGCGTATGAGTTGGAGTTGCCATTGGAAATGGCCATGGTTCACCCCGTGTTCCATGTGTCTATGTTTAGAAAATATGTGAGTGATGCTAGTTCCATTGCTCCTTTGGTATTAGTGAATGTTGAAGAAAACTTGACCTATGAAGAAGTCCCAGTTGAAATTTTGGACCAGCAAGTTAAGAGATTGAGGAACAAAGAAGTTGCATCTGTTAAAGTCGTTTGAAAGAATCAACAAGTCAAAAGTGCTATATCGAAAACGGAAGCGGATATGATTAAGTGATACCCTCATCTTTTTCCCTCTACCCAAATGTTAGGTATTAAGTTGTCCTTGCTTTATTACTTTAAATCCTTGCATTTCAACTTTTCTTGGCATATGCATGCAAAATTATGAAATATGTTTTGAACGATGTTTTAAATTGCACTATTGCATTAATCATGGATTGTTGGTTTACACTCTACTCTACTCAAGCTAAGTCTTTTCTTATTCAAGGACAAATGTTCCTAAGGGGGAGATAATGTAACACCCCCTAAAAATCATTGTATATGGTGTTCCAATTCTCGATGAAAATGATATTGCTTCTGTATTTTGGGCATACCTTTTCATTGGTTGGTCTAAATTAGGTGATTCAAATTTCTGAATAACTCCAACATCATTAGCTAAAACTTTTGTAAAACCATAGCTTAATATTCGGAGGCTAAGTAGGTCAAATAAATTAATCTTCGTAAGACCTGGTGCTATGATAAAATAGAGTATTTGTAGAAAAAAACTCATATATCTCTGTTGGATTATCACATTCAGTTAATTCCTGAATGACAGGAAATGAGATTTCTATATCTATAATTCATATGTGGACACCAAATCTTAATTAAAAAGTTATCGTGTTCAAACATAGCTCCGCAAAAAGGTATTCCATAAAAAGACAACTAATCTCACCAACCATGGAAGTTCTAGATCTATTTGACATTACCCATCCTAGAAGTGCATGTTCACAACATGTAAGAACTTCTTTTTCTTCTAGAATGTCAGGTCTTCGGGCATCATGAACCAGAGAATTGGCAAAGACAGCATACCAAGCAATAAAATCAAGAGTGGTGGCTAATACCTATTCATTTGGGAATGAATCATCAATCTCATGCTCATCCCCATCTCTCTTTTCAGCTTTTAGCCTAGATAAGTGATTTGCTATCTGATTCTCACTACCTGTTTTGCCCTTGACTTCAAAGTCAAATTCTTATAGGAAGACAACCCATCTGATCAACCATGGTTTTGTGTCTTTATTAGCCATTAAGTACCTCAAAGACGTATGTTCAGTGTGCACTATCACTTTTATAACCAAAAGGAACACTCTAAAGTTCTAGAATGTATATGCAACTGATAGCAACTCTTATTCAGTGACAATATAGTTCTTTTAGTAGAATTTAGTGCTTTGATTTCATAGTAGATGCGATGAAATATCGTGTCGTTCTTTTGCCCTATCATAACCCCCAAAGCGACACCACTTGCAATACACATAATCTCAAACAGTGCAGACCAGTCAGGAGAAAAAATCACTGGTGTTGAAATCAACTTGGCCTTCAAGCACTCAAACTCCTGCATGTATGCCTCATTAAAATAGAACTTCACCTCCTTCTCCAACAACTTACACAATGTATGTACAATTTTGGAGAAGTACTTGATGAATCTCTTGTATAACCCAGCATGACCCAAGAAATTACGAATACCCTTCACAGAGATAGGAGGGGCAGCTTCTCAATAACCTAAACTTTTGCTTTTTCTACCTCCAATCCCTTTTTCGAAATATTGTGGCCTAGCACAATGCCTTCTTTGACCATGAAGTGACACTTTTTCAAGTTTAGAACCAAGTTGGCTTCTTCACACCACTGCAATGCCCTGTTATAATTTAACAAACAGTCATCGAAAGTATCTTCTACCATAAAAAGGTCATCCATGAATACTTCCAAAGTGTCTTCCACCATATTTGAGAATATTGACATCATACCCCTATGGAATGTGGAGGGTGAATTACATAGTCCAGAAGGCATGTGCTTAAATGCAAATGTGCCATATGAACATGTAAAGGTGGTTTTTTCTTAATCTTCTAGTGCTATAGAAATTTGATTTTGACCAGAGTACCTATCTATGAAACAGTACCAACCTTTACCTTCCAACTTGTGTAGCATCGGGTCTATGAACAACATTGGGAAATGGTCTTTCAAGGTCCACTTATTAAGCTTTGTATAGTCCATACAGACTTGCCATCCTTTGATCGGTCGTAGTTGAACTAGCTCAATCTTGTTATTCATAATAACCATCATACCTCCCTTTTTAGGGACACGCTTCACATAACTTACCCAACTACTGTCTAAAATCTGGTACACAACACCTGTATCAAGCCACTTTATGATATCCTTCTTTACCACCTTTTGTATAGGTGGGTTCAATCTTTACTGATGCTCAATGCTAGGAATGTAGTCCTCCTCCAATTGGAATTGCAAATACCAAGTGGTATGCTAATGATGTCAATAATGGTCCAACCAATTACTTTTTTGTACCTTTTTAAAATATTGAAAAGTGCCTAAACCTACTCTTTATTCAAATTTGTAGCAATAATTACTGGCAAAATGATATTTTTATCCAAAAATACATAACTTAAATGACATGGTAGTTCTTTCAATTCAAGCATATGAGGATCCTCAATGGATGGTTTGGCAGGGGGCATTGGTCTAAATTTCAAGTCAAGATCTAGCTCTTTATGGGAGTAAGGGTGTGATACCAAGCCCTGCAAAACATTTACAGTCTCATCAAACTCCTAAGCAATCACCCTTGAAGGTCATGATTATGGGAACCAATTTCTCGACAGTGAACCTCTCCTCAATAGATATTTCAACCACTACTTTCTCAGCTATGTCGATCACGGATATCATAGTCACATCCCTTGGCTTCTTCATCTTTACAAACATTGTATTTCACTTCTTCATTATTAAGCCTGAAAGTGAGCTCACTACTTTCCATGTATACTAATGTTCTGCCCGTTGCCAAAAATGGTCTTCCCAGGATTTTAGGGACTTTAAAGTCCACCTCTTTGTCAATATAACAAAATCAAGAGGGAATATGAACCTTTCAACTCTTACTAAAATATCACATAGGATCCCTACGGGCTTCTTCACCAATTTATCAGCCATCAACAACCTCATTGTAGTCAGTTTGGAGGTTCTCAAGCCCAAATGTCTGTAGATTGCAAGTGGAATTAAGTTGATACTCTCTCTTAAGTCACATAGAGCCCTAGAAAAATTGAATGCACCAATAGTGCATGGGATAGTGAATGCTCCTAGGTCCTCTTTCTTCTCAACCAACGACCTTATAGCAATAGCATTAAAATAGTGTAAGTTGTCAGTGGGCTCAAAGGTCACTCACCTCTTCTTAGTAACAAGGTCTTTCATAAACTTTGCATAGCCTGGCATTTGCTCCAATCCTTCTACAAATGGAATATTCATGAAAAACTCTTTTAGCATGGTGATGAATTTGAAGAATTTCCCATCCTTAGCCTTTTTTTAACCTATATGGAAATATAGGAGGTGGTTTGTGAATATATGGAAATGATTGTGTTATCTCTGCTTCAGTCGGCTATTTACTATTTTCCTTTTATGTTATCTTTAGTTCTGACACAATCTCTTCAACCTCGTCATCATCATCAAGTAAAACTACCTCATGTGAACCACTTTTTTCCTGCTAGTCTATATGAGCTGTAGCATCTTTACCCTGCTCAATACCTATAAATGATGGTCCCTGAATTATCTTACAACTTCTGGTTGTCATTGTTATGCATTGCCCATCTTTCTTTGAGTTTTGTACAATATCACTAGGAAGTGTTTCCTTTGATTAAATGTCACAGATAACTCACCCATCTGGTGCTCTAACCATTTGATAGTAGTGGAGTGTGAATCTACCTAGTTGACCCATGTTGGACATATCTACCTTCAAGTCTAGCACCTGCATGAGTTGACTCTACCTTTTTTAGGACCTGTGCCAGCATGTCTTCCAGCTTTGAGTTTTTAGAACCAATTGTTGATCGATCTCTATTACCAGGGGCACATACATATTATTGTGGTCATTCTTGAATGTGTCTTTCCCTTGCCAATTTCCATGGTCATGGTTACTAGCTCTGTCATAATAGCCATCAATTTGAAAGTTTCGACCATGATTTCCAGAATTATAATTCTAGAAACCCCTCCAGTTGTTCAAATACTTGGGTTGCTTATTAAAATATATTGATGGCTTGTCATACTTGTTAACACCCACAACTGCATTTACTTTTTCAGAACTTCTGGATAGCAACCGTGTACGACCTCGAAAGTCAAAAAGTTAGAACCAAGGATAAAATTCTCAAAATTTTGAACTGATGCATTTTTACAAGTCACTCTACGAATCGTAGAGCTTTCTATGAATCATAAGAGTGAGTCGTAGAGTAGCCCCTTAAGCATTGTACAGTGCTACCCTCAAAAGAGGTTCTACAACTTGATAGGATAAGTCATTTTCCGATTGATGAGTTGTAAAAACCACTTGTTCCAAAACTTCAGAGTCAATGTTTTAGAAGTTCCTGAAGGTCGAGTCTACGACTCGATAAGATGAATCATAGAAATATTTATGACTCATAAAAATGAGCCTTAACCAAACTTCAAAGACTTCTAAACTTGCAGGTTCTCAAACTAGTAAGACGAGTCCAAATGAAGACTCATAGTCACTAAGACGAGTCATAGAAATGACTCATTTCCAAACTTTAAAGACTTGAATTTAAAGCTTTTCCTTAAACCTATAAGATGAGTCATCAAGATGACTCGTCATCATTTCTACGACTCATAGAGTCGATTCATAGGGGCAGATTCAAAGTTTTAATGAGGGGTATTTATGTCATTTCCCAATTTTAGTTTAATGAACCTAGAAAAAATTATGGCTAAGTTCCACCCTATATCTACTCAATTTTTTAAAATTTCCCTCATTCCAAATTATCTCCCAAGTTCTCTAAGGCAAGAACTAAATTCTCCCAAGGGTTCGTGTTCAAGCTTCAAGCTAGGGTTTCAGATTTTACCAAGGTTTCATCTTCAATTTTGAATAATTTCAATCAAGGTGTGTGGAGATTGATCCATTGGTTCCTTTCACCTATTGAATCCCAAAATTTTCTCAAGTTTCCTTCAATTTTAAATTGATTTATGAACCCTAGTTTTGATGTAATGCATTGGGCTATTTTAATTTCATTTTGAATTGTTACCAATGATTATAATAAGCATGTTTTTATATGAATTACATAATTTTAAGTTGAATTATGAATGTCCATGCATAAATCTATTTTCAAGTTGTGATTATGAAGTTAAAGATAATTTCCATGAGTTTATTATGAGGTTCAATAATTTTAATGGAAAGTTTTATGATTTAAAGTTGAGGTTATGATTTATTGATGAAGTTATGATGATGATCAATTATGATCAAAGGAAGTTATTATGGTGTGATAAGTACAATTTTCACACACTCATGTTCAAAGATGGTGATAAGTACAATTCTCACTGAAGTTATGGATTCCTATGAATCACTAAAGTTAATGAGCTAGTCCTAATATGTTTTATAAAGATAGATTGATAGGTAGTTACTATATTTCCCTATTATATTATGATCATGCTTTTATGAGTTCCATTGAGATATTGACTCAGCACCGAGAAGAATTCTACGTGCGGTTCGGTCCGGTAATGCAGTTAGTTACCTAATGGAATCCTAGTAGCAACCTAAAGTCCCAAACTACATTGCTCGCATAGGATTGTCATTATGTCCTATCTATGGATCCACATATAGCATAATTGAGTTTAGTTGAGTACCATGGTAGAGTATACCCTCTCATGGTCTTAGATGTTGGTTAAGTATCTTATCTCACACAAGTTTAAAGTTAAACTATGAGTTTTATAATGAAGTTTTATGATATGCATTGCCTACATTGTCTCATAATGTAGGGACGGATAATACTCACGCTCCTTATAATTGTGGCTAGAATTGCTTAGTTTTGTCTAAGAAATTGGTGAGTCCTCATATCCTCGAGGATATGACTTTTTTTCCATTGTTTCATTGACTTACTTCTATTATTTCGGGGAGCTAGGGGCTTGTCCTAAGACTCCATCAAACATTAGACTAGAGGCATGTTTAGATGATATTATGATGTAGTCCATTCAGACATTGGTTGATTGATTCTATCCCTTAGACCCATTCCCTTAAGCTTTTACTTCTGCTTATCTTTATCATATTTCTTTTCCTTATGAATGTGATGTATGCTAAGATAGCTTGGTTGGGTCCCCTTGCATCATGTCATGACTTGGCTCTAGTTTGTATCATGGCAAACTTGGTATTAGAGCTCAAGGTTTAGAAGGGTCCTAGGGATTCTAACCTGCCATATTAAGTAGATTCTTATTCATTGGTGTAAAATGTGACACATCCATGAATAGGAGGCTACGAAACATCTTACGAAAGTCTCACTTCTTTCATGATCTATATCATGAGGTAGAGTGGTTAAGTCTTCCCCTCTAAATCTTGTTTTTTTCAATTTTTAGAAAATACCTTTACGAAGATACCCCACTAGAAGGAATGTGGTTGAATAGGAGAAATAAGCTCCGAATGATCCTTTGAACCATAAAGTCTCCAATTTTAAATTTTGAACGTCCTTTCAAGCACTTGCACAAGCCGTTATGGCCCAAGTTAACCATGAGGTGGTTGCTCCTGCAAAATCCAAATATGGGTATAGCGGCAACAAGAGTTCATGATTTGATGAGGATGAATCCTCCGGAGTTTTGGGGTTCTACGGTGAAAGAGGATCCACAAGAGTTTGGTGATAGTATTCATAAGATTGTAGAGATTATGGGGGTTAGCCCAATTGATAGGGTGAAGTTGGCTACGTACTAATTGAAAGGTGATGCTCAAATTTGGTTTGATCAATGGAAAAGCAAAAGGCCTTGAGAGATGGATCCCATGACTTGGGATGAGTTCAAAGGAGTATTTCTTGATCGCTTTTTTCTATTGGAGTTAAGGGAAGCCTAAGTTCGGAGGTGGTGGACGTCCTCATTTTCCTATATGTATTCCATCCAAGGATCTTCAAATGCCACTACTCCAAGGTTTGACAAGGATAGAGTGACCAAACCTAAGCCTCAAGGAGGTGCTCCTATTGGCCAAGTTACTTCCGCATGTAAGAAGTGTGGTAATAACCACAAGGATGAGTGCTTAGTGGGTTTAAATGTTTGATACCAATATGGTAAGATGGGTTACCATGCTAACAAACGCAAGGACAAATATAGTTGTCCTCAAGTCCAAGTTGCTCATGGAGGACAAGTTACACAAGGTGCTTAAGTTTAACCAAAGGGTGGTCAACGCAATAATCGGTTTTATGCTCTTGATGGTAGGCAAGAAGTATGGACTCCCGATGTTGTTACCAATATGTTATGGGTCTTTCACTATGATGTTTATGCCTTACTTGACTCGGGTGCAAATGTATAGTTTGTTTACCTTATGTGGCCATGAGATTTGATGTTAGCCCCAAAATGTTGTTAGAATCTTCTTCTGTTTATACTCCTGTAGGTGAGTTGGTTGTGGCTAAAAAAGTCTATAGAAGTTTTCCAATTTCGGTTTTCCATAAAGTTACTCTATTGATCTAGTTAAGCTTGAGATGACCGATTTTGATGTTATCCTTGGTATGGATTGGTTATATACATGTTATGCTTCAATTGATTGTAGAACCCGAGAGGTTAAGTTTCAATTTCCTAATGAGCCTGTCCTAGAATGGAAGGGTAGTAATTCCATGTTCATAGGTCAATTCATTTTGTGCCTTAAAGCTTAGAAAATGATTTCCAAGGGTTGTATCTATCATCTTGTGAGGGTTAGGGATAAAAATTTCAAAGCTCCTACTCTAGAGTTGGTCCCTATAGTTAATGATTTTCCGAATGTGTTTCTCGATGATTTACTTGGTGTCCCTCCTAAAAGGAAGATTGACTTTGGTATAGACCTTATTTTGGGTACTCAAACCATTTCTATTCCTCCTAACTGAATGGCTCTAGCGGAGTTAAAAGAGTTAAAGGATTAATTGAAAGACTTGTTGGACAATGGTTTCATTAGATCAAGTATATCCCCTTAGGGTGCTCCCATTTTTTTTGTTGGAAAGAAGGATAGTTCGTTATGTATGTACATTCACTACCGACAATTGAACAAAGTAACCATCAAGAATAAATACCCAATTCCAAGGATAGATGATTTGTTTGACTAGTTGCAAAGGGAAAGTTACTTCTCTAAGATTGATCTTCATTCTGGTTATCACCAACTAAAGGCGAGGGAGTGTGAAATTCCCAAAATAGTATTTCAAACAAGGTATGGCAATTATGAGTTCTTAGTTATGTCGTTTGGTTTGACTAATTCCCCCGCGACAGTCATGGACTTGATGAATTGGGTATTCAAACAATATTTGGATGTCTTTATAATTATGTTCATTAATGACATTTTGGTTTACTCTCAAAATGAGTAAAAATATGTTAATTACTTGAGGATTGTGTTGCAAACTCTAAGGGAAAAGATATTAATTTCCAAGTTCAATAAATGTGAGTTTTTCTAAAGGAGGTAGTTTTTCTTTGTCACATTGTGCCCGGTGAAGGGATTATGATTGATCCTAAGAAAATCAAGGTGGTGAAGAATTGGCCTAGACCGTTGTCCCCTTTGAATATTAAAAGTTTCTTAGGCCTAGATGGATATTATAGAAGATTTTTAGAAGGTTTTTCATTGATCTCGTCACCTTAGACTAAGTTGACTCAAAAGAAGGTGAAGGTTCAATGTTCGAAAGCTTGTGAGGAGTTTCCAAGAGCTGCAAGATCATCTCACTACTGCTTCTATTTTGACTCTACCAGAAGGGTCCAATGGTTTTGTTGTGTATTATGATTCCTCAAGGGTTGGTCTTGGTTGTGTTTTGATGCAAAATGGTAAGGTAATAGCCTATACCTCTAGGCAACTTAAGGTGAATGAAAGAAATTATTCAATACAGGACTTGGAACTAGCGGTGGTTATGTTTTCTTTGAAGATTTGGAGACACTATTTTATGGTGTCCATGTGGATGTATTCACTGACTATAAGAGTTTACAATATGTGTTTATGAAAAAGGACTTGAAACTTTAGCAAAGGAGATGGCTTGAATTGTTGAAGGATTATGACATGTGTGTTGTACCATCCGGGCAAATCTAATGTAGTTGCCGATACACTAAGTAGATTGTACATGAGTAGTGTTGCACATATTGAAGAATATAGGAAAGAATTGATCAAATACATTCATAGATTGGCACGCTTAGGTGTGCGTTTGGTTGATTCTAGTAATGGAGGTATTCTTGTGCATAATGGTTCAGAATCGTCTCTTGTGGTAGATGTTAAGGCTAAACAAGACCATGATCCAGTGTTAGTTGAGTTAAAGAAGTCGGTTGCCAAAATTGTCATTAAGGCTTTCTGCCAATGGGGAAATGGTATGATTCATTATCAAGGTCGGTTGTGTGTGCCCAATATTGATAGGTTAAAAGAGTTGATATTGAATGAAGCACATAGTTCCCAATATTCAATTCATTCGGGTTCAACCAATATGTATCATTATTTGAGGGAAGCATATCGGTGGAATGGAATGAAGAAGGACATAGCTGAATTTGTAGTTAAGTGTCCAAATTGCCAATAAGTTAAATTTGAACGTCAAAGATCGGTAGGTCTAGCCCAAATGCATTGAAATTCCTACTTGGAAGTGGGAAGATGTGAATATGGACTTTTTAACGGGTTTACCTTGTACTAAGAAGCAATATGATTCCATTTGGGTTGTTGTAGATCAGATGACTAAGTCGGCTCAATTTCTACCAGTTAATACTTCTTATTATGTCAAAGATTATGCGAAGTTATATGTTCGTGAGTTGGTAAGACTTCATGGTATTCCATTGTCCATTATATCAGATTGAGGTACTCAATTCACTTCACACTTTTGGAAGTTAAAAAGGTCTTGGTACAAAGGTTAAGTTAGGTATCGATTTCCATCCTCAAACTGATGGTCAAGCCGAAAAAATGATCCAGACTTTAGAAGATATGTTGAGGGCATGTGTTATTGATTTTAAAGGAAGTTGGGAGGAGTATTTACCATTGATTGAGTTTTTCTAAAGTAATAGTTATCACTCTAGTATCTAAATGGCTCCTTTTAAAGTGTTATATGGGTGAAGGTGTAGGTCCCCGATAGGGTGGTTTGAAGTAGATGAGATGGCCTTGATTGGTATAGATTTGGTAATAGATTCCATGGAAAAGGTGAGACTCATAAGGGGGAGATTGAAAATGTCTCAAAGTCATCAAAAGTCCTATCCGGATGTTAGGAAGAGAGAGCTTGAATTAGAAGTAGATAATTGGGTCTACTTGAAGGTTTCATCCATGAAGGGTGTACTACGTTTTGTCAAGAAAGGGAAACTATGTCCTAGATATGTTGGAACTTATAAGATATAGAGATGTGTTGGAAAGGTGTCTTATGAGTTAGACTTGCCTTATGAATTAGCTATGGTTTACCCGTTATTTCATGTATCTATGTTGAGAAAGTTGGTTGCTGATCCGAATTTCATTATACCACTGAAAGATGTAAGTATTGAAGAGAATTTGACTTATGAAGAGGTTCTGGTGGAAATCTTAGACCGGCAAGTTAAGAGACTAAGAAACAAAGTTGTGTCCGTCAAAGTATTATGGAGGAATCAACAAGTAAAGAGTGTTACTTGGGAAGCGTAGGTCAATATGATGAAGAGATACCTATACCTCTTCCTCTCTTCTCAAGCCTAATGTAGTAAGTTTATCCTATTCAAGCTAATTATTTCTTACGTATACAGTTTCTCTATGTTATTCATATGCATACATGTTCATGAAAGTTGATTTTTAAATCCATGATTTATGCTGAGATGAGATTTTCATGTTCTATGCATTTTCAAGCGTCATTATATTCATGTTGGGTTGCTAATCATCTTTTCGTGTCTTTTCTATGATAAGTTAATGTTACTCGAGGACGAATTTTCCCAAGGAGAGATATTATAACACCTAGTAAAAATCAAAAAGTTGGAACCAAGGAGAATATTATCAAATTTTATAACTGACTCATGTTTATGAGTCACTCTACGACTCGTAAGAGTGATTCGTAGAGTGACCCCTTGAGAATTGTATAGTGCTACCCTCAAGAGAGGTTCTATGACTCGATGGGATGAGTTATCATACTATTTACAAGTCATAAGAAATACTCCTTCCAAAAATTCAGAGGCCATGTTTCATAGGTTCCTCAAGTTTGAGTCTACGAATCAACAGGAGGACTCGTAGAAACCTTTACGACTTGTAGAAGTGAGTCATAACAAAACTTCAGAACTTCTAAACTTGCAGGTTTTCAGGCCGGCAAAACGATTCCAAATGATGACTCATATTCATGAAGATGAGTCATAGAAATGACTCATCCGTAAATTTTAGAGACTTGAATTTAATCCCTTTTCTCAAACCTGCAAGACGAGTCATCTTGACGACTTATCAGCATTTCTACGACTCGTAGAGTCTATTCGTAAGGGTAGATTTGAAGTTTTAATAAGGTGTATTTGTGTCATTTCCTAAGTTTGGTTCAATTAACCTAGACACAATTATGGGTAAGTTCAATCCTATATCTACCCAATGATTTAAAATTTCCCTCATTCTAAATCACTCTCCCAAATTCTCAAAAGTAAGGACTAAATTATCCCAAGGGTTCCTCTTCAAGCTTCAAGCTAGGGTTTCAGATTTTACCAAAGTTTCTTCTTCAATTTTGAGTAATTTCAATCTAGGTATCTAGGGATTGATCCATGAGTTCCTTTCACCCATGGAGTTCAAAACCTTTCTCAAGGTTCTTTCAATATTCAATTGATTCATGAACCCTAATTTTGATGAATTGCATTGGGCTATTTTAATTTCTTTTTCAATAGTTATCAATGATTATTAGAAGCATATTTCTACATAAATTGAATAATTTTAAGTTGAATTATGAATACCCATGCATAAAGCTATTTTCAAGTTGTGATTATGAAGTTAAAGATGATTTCCACGAGTTGATTATGAGTTTCAATAATTTTCAAAGAAAGCTTTATGATTTAAAGTTGAGCTTATGATTTAATGATGAGGTTATGATGATGATAAATGATGATCAAAGGAAGTTATTATGGTGTGATAAGTATAATTCTCACATAATCATATTCAAAGATGGAGATAAGTACAATTTTCACCAAAGTTATCTGTAGCATCCCCTTTGGGAGGATGCCAATTACAAATAAAAGGATAGTTTTTTTCATAATCTCAAATAGTCAACACGTTTGGAAAACTTTTTTCGAAATTCTATTTCCAATTCAACACCATTGCGGGTCCATAAAATACATAAAACTCAAAATAGTAATTACCACAAAACTATTATCTTCCTCTGTGCATAATGACAAGTCAAAATATAAAACCGGCACATGGAATGACTTGAGTTAAAAGTACACTCCAAAAATAGTAAAACTAGTCACCCTGTTCAAGTTACAAGCATTTGCTTTTGTTTTCACAAGCTTTAAAAATTTCATACATAAGTGCCACATTTATCCAGTAAGTGTCCTCAAAATATTTATAAGATTAGATGCATATGCAGATGTGATCTTCATAAGGGCTCTAAAAGTCTACTCCAAATGGTCATCTTCACATCTCGTCCCGCACATTACCTATGATAGAAAATAACTATCGCTAAGCATAAAGCTTAGTGGTGTATAAAATTTGGGCTTGGAGCCATTAAATTCTTCAATTCCCTTGTTCATCGCACGTGGTTCAATAAGGTAAAGGTAAGCCCAAGTGAACAAGTATATCAAAGTATCGAATATAAACCTTGAAGAGTTTCAAAATCAATATCAATATTCAAAGTCTCAAGTATCAAGAAACTTATAATTCAATTCGAAAGAGTTGTCAAATAATCAATTTCACCTAATAGGTACTTCATGCCTTCACACTAAGCACAATCAATATCAAGATAGACCGAAGTCCGAAAATCAAGAAGGACCGAAGCCCATATCAAGAAGGGTCGTCACCCAATATCAAGAGAATCAATAACCATGTTGAAAGTGGATTTTCACTCGTACTCGAAATGGATGAAAATCCATCATCAAGACCAAATATAAATCCAAAGTCAAGATGGGCAAGATCAGAATTGAGAGGCATGCAAATATCGAGGATAAGTCACCATAACAAGAAGGACAAAGTTTCAACAAGAATGCAAAATGATCAAGCAATTCGTATAAGTGGGCGGTTTAGCAAAAGTTTTGCAATACTTGAGATAATGGTCATACCATAATACAAGACAAGGAGTAAGGAAACAACCCCTTAAAATACTTCAAATTTCAAAAAAATAAATTATTCCAAGTTTAAGTTTATACACAAACCTTGGCGTTTTAGCACATAACAAGTTCTACCACAACTCGAGGAGTTCAATTCATCTACGCCATAGACCAACCAAAGTTCACTTCATCAAATAATTCTCCTTAGATTGTATAAGGGCATATATACCTTAAATACACAATCAAAATATCTACTTAAGTTTAAGAGTCTTATCATATCAAAACTAAACATGAAGTCAATAAAAATCAGCCCAAACTATCAAAACATGAATTTTGGACAGCCTACTGTCTTGTATTATTTTTCAGTTTCGAAGGGGTAAATGAGGGAAGTAGGCTTTATGGCCTCAATGAAATTGTAAACATGTGTCTTAGGGTCACATACAAATTTTAATCACCCCTACAATAATTCTTTACAAAAAGATATGCCCAAAATACCAACAGCAGACAATGTAGGATTTTCAAAACAAAATTTGGGCAGCACCTCCCCTATATTTCATTACCCTTTTTAGAGAAGATAAAAGCAAAATTGGGTTTTAAAGCCTAAATTAAAGGTATATACATATGAAATAGCT
Source organism: Solanum dulcamara (assembly GCF_947179165.1). Lineage (NCBI taxonomy): Eukaryota > Viridiplantae > Streptophyta > Magnoliopsida > Solanales > Solanaceae > Solanum > Solanum dulcamara. The sequence continues at coordinate 32,161,075 of NC_077241.1, read as the reverse complement.
TTCCAAAACATCTTGAATCACTCGAAACGAAGCTTTACACGTGGATTTATACTAATATTACTAACAGCAGTCCCATCCAAAAAACGAGTTTGCTAACAAGAAAAAGAACCTCAATCTTACCTTAACAAGTGGGTCTCTCAAGTTGACTAAAGTATGTGGTCTGCAAGTTAATCTCTTCTTGTTCTTGCTTTCTCTCAAATTTTCTCTAAGTTTCTAAGTGTAAAAGATGAAAAAAAAATGAGAACCCTTAGTCATTAGTTGCCTTATATACTTCTCCCTTGAGAGTGACACGTGTCATCTCCTAAGGGTGACACGTGTTCGGCTCTTAGGTCGCCACCTCATTCTATGCATCCACCCCATGGCTTCTATGTGGCAGGGTGGGGTCCACCCAAGCAGGTACGTCACCTACCTACCTTGTCCAAGTAGGTGCATCACCTACTTAGTCCAAGTAGGTGCATCACCTACTCATTCCAAGTAGGTGCGTCGTCTCCTTATTCCTCTTTTGTGGGTTCAAAATCTCATCTCACTTTAAGAACTTATGAAATCCTTTCTACTTAAGCTCGACATGTACTCAAGTAGGTTTGTTATGTAAGACATCCAAGTCGGTAGCTTACGCAAGTAGGTTGATTTCCATGACTCATTACTTGGCCTCCAACTCCTTCCAAATCCCTCTAGACCTATTTCCAATCGTCACTACTCACGTAGAACTTCATAGATAATGTGGATCACCTGGCAATCTTTTAGAAAAACCATAAAAATAAAATTGGGGTGTTACAACTCTCTCCCCCCCCCCTTAAGAAATTTCATCTTGAAATTTACCTTATACTCAAAAAAAATGTGGATATTGAATTCACATATCCTCTTCTCGCTCCCAGGTTGCTTTATTTCCACAATGATTCCTCCAAAGGACTTTTACTAAAGGAACTTTATTATTTCTAAGCTTTTTTGTCTCACGGGCCAAGATTTGTATAGGTTCCTCATTATATGTCATGTCAGGACTTATCTCAATAGATTCGACAGGAAGAATATGAGATGGATCAGAGCGATATCTTCTAAGCATAGAAACATGGAAGACATTGTGGATCTTATCTAATTTTGGTAAAAGAGCTAATTTATATGCAACTGAACCAACTCTCTCAAGTACTTCATATGGTCTAATAAATCGAGGACTGATTTTTCCTTTTTGGTCAAATCTCATAATCTTCTTCTATGGAGAAACCTTTAAAAACACCTTATCTCCTACTTGATATTCAATTTCACGCCTCTTAAGATCAGCATAAGAATTTTGTCTATCTAACGCAATTTTTAGACGATCCTTGATAACTTTTACAATATCTTCAATTTGTTGCACAATCTCAGGACCAACCTGTTTTCGTTCACCAACTTCACTCCAGCAAAGAGGAGTTCTACACTTTCTCCCATATAAGGCTTCGTAGGGAGGCATGCCTAGACTTGATTGGTAGCTATTATTATAAGAAAATTCTATCAAGGCTAGGTGTCTGTCCCAACTACCTTCAAATTCCATAATGCAAGCTCAAAGCATATCTTCCAGGATTTGAATCACCCTCTCGGATTGGCCGTCTGTCTGAGGATGGAAAGATGTACTCAAGTTCAACCTAGTGCCCAAAGCTTCTTCCAATCTAGTCCAGAATCTAGATGTAAACCTTGGGTCTCGATCAGATACAATAGAAACAAAAACTCCATATAACCTCACAATCTCCTCAACATACAATTCTACTAGACGTTCAAATGGGTAGTCCACCTTGATGGCCAAGAAATGAGCACTTTTGGTTAGCCTATCAACTATAACACAAATTGCATCATGATTTCTTTAACTACGTGGAAGCCTAGAAACAAAGTCCATAGTTACTCTTTTCTATTTCCACCAGGTATCGACAAGGGTTGTAACAAACCAGTCGGGACTTGATGCTTGGCCTTTATATGTGACAAACTAAGCATCTAGAAGTAAACTCCACAATGTCCTTCTTCATATCATTCCACCAGTAGTGTTCTTTAATGGTTTGGTACATTTTAGTAACTCTAGGATGCATTGCATATGGTGAAGTATGTGCTTCATCAAAAATTGTTTTCTCAAATTTTCATCTTTAGGGACACATAACTTGTTTTGATAAAGTAGAACACCATCCTCCTTTAATTTAAAATCAAGCTTTTCTCCAATTTGAGCTTATTTGATCAATTTCACCAACTTCTTGTCTAACTTCTGTGCTTCTTTCACCTATTCAAGAAGAACTAGTTTGACTTGCAAACCGGCAGCAATAGAACCATTAGAGCTAAATTCAAGACATGGATTCATGTCTCTCAATTTAACAAACAAAAGCAAGTGGCTTAGCGATAAACTAGCAAGGGATTTATGACTTAGAGCATCTGCTACCACATTGGCTTTACCCGGATGATAATCAATCGTGTATTCATAATTTTTAATAAGTTCAAGCCATCTATGTTGCCTCAAATTCAACTCTTTCTGTGTACCCAAGTACTTCAAACTCTTGTGATCAGTAAATATGTGACATTTTTCGCCATATAAGTAATGCCTCTAAATTTTCAAGGCAAACACTATGGCAGCGAGCTCAAGATCATGAGTAGGATAGTTCAATTCATGTGGTTTCAATTTTCCGGAAGCATACGCAATCACTTTCCCTTCTTGCATCAAGACACAACCCTTTCCTCAAGGTTTGGACTTTCTAGGCGTGTATCAAATATATGAGCAAGATAAGCTTCACAACCTTGTCTAACCATCTTCTTTGCCATAACCGTGGAGATGATATTAGATGTCAATGATCTTTCACCTTGAACAATGATGTGTGAAGGTGAAGGAGCTTTAAAGGTCATATGCTTTGACCTATAATCAACTATCACATGGTATCTATATAGCCAATCCATATCGATAATGATATCATAGTCTTTGAAAGGCATTTCAATTGTATCAGCAGGGAAGACTAGATTTTGAATCACCAAGGGACAACCTCAATAGATTTAATTGCAAACAACTTGTTGACCCAAAGGACTTTAGATAAGCACCCCACAATCGAGTCTCATAGATTTCACATTTTTAGGAAAAGCCAATGATGAGAAAACATACGAATGTGTAGAACCAGGATCAAATAATGTAGCAACACATAAGTTGAATAAGTGAAATTTACCAACAACCACATCTGCTCCATCTTTGTCATCCCTCTATCTCATCGCATAAGCTCATGTTGTAGCTCTTGACCCACTAGCTGGATTAGCTGCACCTACACCTATTGCTTGTGTATTTTTAGATCTTGCACCTCTATTCCATTGAGAGGGTGGTAACAGGTTTTTGAATCGAGCCTTCTGTACGTGGAGAAGAAGTTGGGTTAGGATTAGGATAATCCCTCACTTTATGATAAAAAATCCCACAATTAAAACAAACGCCAGAAGCTCTTCTACAAGTACCAAAGTGATTCTTTCCACATTGTGTACAAGTGGGTTACGAGTCTTGCCTTGGACATAGCTTGGAGTGCTAACAGTAGAGAAACTTGATCTATTCTGCTTATGTTGGGCTAACTTGCAAAAAGTATTAGCTTTGGAACTGTCAAACCTCTCTCTTTTTGATGGACCTCCTGAATCTGCATAAGCTTTTCCAAACTTGTGTTCATTTCTACCAGCTTGTTCCTTGTCGATCCTTTCCCAAGTAAGAGCAGCTGAAACAAATTTACAAAAGTTTTCATGTTAAAGGACCGCTACAAATTTTCGGATAGAATAATTCAAACCGTGTTCGAATTGCCTGCACTTATCTTTTTTGTTATTAATAATGCCCCCAGCATAGCGGGACAACCTGAGAAATTTCTGCTGATATTCAGCGATAGACATACTCCATTGCTCTAAATTTAAGAACTCTTTTTTCTTTGTATCATGATAAGCAGGTGGGACATACTTCTTATGAAATTCTTTTACAAAATTATTCCAAGTAAGAACAGGAGGTTTTGCCCTGGCATTCGGTACACTTACCCACCAATCATAGGCATTTTTTTGTAATAGTGAGACAGCATACTTAAATTTAGCAGCGTATGAACACTTTAACTGCTCGAACACACTTTCAATCCGTTCCAACCACTGCTCAGCATCTATAGGGTCAAAAGTGCCTTCAAACTCAACTCCACCCATTTTTCTCATTTTCTCAAAGTTCATTTCATCAGGGTTAGGCATTATTCTAGCCATGTGATGAAAGAAATTGGCCATTTGTTAAAAATGGGATCAACAGTGGAGGCACTAGGACTCATTTGAGGGTGTGGCCCAACTTTCATACCCTGATTACTTCCCTCTTCAGATCCACTTGTACTATGAGGATTAGAATCAAAAAAATATTCTCCAACCCCTTCTTGTAAGTGAAGTTGGGCATTAGAGGTATTTAAACCCTCACAAGCGGCTTTCATAAATCTATTAGAAGTAGAAGATTCCACGGCTTGATTCCTTGATAAGGGAAGATCACATTACATTAGGGACATGTACATGATGCATATGCTCTATATACAAAAACAACATGTAACAAAAATAAATAGTATACCAACAAGTCACAACAAAAGTCCTAGAATCATAAACCTAGGCTCTAATACCAACACTTGTAGCATCCCCTTTGGGAAGATGCCACTTACGAAGCAAAAGATAGTTTTTTTTATAATCTCAAATAGTAAACACATTTAGAAAACGTTTTTTGAAATTCTATTTCCAATTCAACACCATTGCGGGTCCATAAAATACACAAAACTAAAACTAGTAATTATCACAAAACTATTATCTTCCTCTATGCATAATGTCAAGTCAAAATATAAACCCATCACATGGCATGACTTGAGTTAAAAGCACACTCCAAAAATAGCAAAACTAGTCACCTTGTTCAAGTTACAAAAATCTGGTTTTGTTTTCACAAGCTTTCAAAATTTTATACATAAGTGCCACATGTATCCTGTACAAGTCCCCAAAATATTTACAAGACTATATGCATATGCAGATGTGATCTTCACAAGGGTTCCAAAAGTCTACTCCAAATGGTCATCTTCACATCTCGTCCCGCACATTACCTACGATAGAAAATAACTATTGCTAAGCATAAAGCTTAGTGTGTATAACCTTTGGTCTTGGAGCCATTAAATTATTCAATTCCCTTGTTCGTCGCAGGTAGTTCACTAAGGTAAAAGTAAGCCCAAGTGAACAAGTATATCAAAGTATCGAATACAAACCTTGAAGAGTTTCAAAATCAATATCAATATTTGAAGGCTCGAGTATCAAGAAACTTATAATTCAATTCAAAAGAGTTGTCAAATAATCAATTTCGCCCAATAGGTACTTCATGCCTTTACACTAAGCACAATCAATTCCAAGAAAGACCGAAGCCCTAAAATCAAGAAGGACCAAAGCCCATATCAAGAAGGGTCATTATCCAATATCAAGAGAATCAAGAACCATGTTGAAAGTGGCTTTCCACTCATACTCGAAAATGGATGAAAATCCATCATCAAGATGAAATGTAAATCTAAAGTCAAGATGGGAAAGATCTGAATCGAGAGGCATGTTAATATCGAGGACAATTCACTATAACAAGAAGGACAAAGTTCCAACAAAAATGCAAAATGATAAAGCAATTCGTATAAGTGGGCGGTTTAGCAAAAGTTTTGCAATACTTGAGATAATGGTCATACCATAATACAAGACAAGGAGTAAGAAAACAACCCATCAAAATACTTCAAATTTCAGAAAAATAAAATATTCCAAGTTCAAGTTTATACACAAAACTTGGCGTTTTAGCACATAACAAGTTCTACCACAACTCGGGGAGTTCAATTCATCTACGCCATAGACCAACCAAAGTCCACTTTGTTAAATAATTCCCCTTAGCTTGTATAAGCACATATACACCTTAAATATACAACCAAAATATATACTTAATTTTAAGAGTCTTATCATATCGAAACTAAACATGAAATCAATAAAAATCGGCCCAAACTATCAAAACATGAATTTTGGACAGCCTACTATCTTGTATTGTTGCTCAGTTTTGAAGGGGTAAATGGGGAAAGTAGGCTTTGTGGCCTCAATGAAAGTATATATATGTGTCTTAGGGTTGCATACAATTTCAAATCACCCCTACAACAATTCTTTACAAAAAAATATGCTCAAAATACCAACAGCAGTTCATGTAGGATTTTCAAAACAAAATCTGGGCAGCACCTCCCCTATACTTCATCAACTTTTTTCGAGCAGATAAAAACAAAATTGGGTTTTAGAGCCTAAATTAAAGTTATAGATATATGAAATATATTTCTAAAACATCTTGCATCACTTGAAACAAAGCTTTACACAAGGAGTTATACTAATATTACTAATGCCAGTCCCATCCAAAAATGGGTTTGCTAACAAGAAAAAGAACCTCAATCTTACCTTAACAAGTGGGTCTCTTAAGTTGGCTAAAATATGTGGTGTGCACGTTAATATCCTCTTGTTCTTTCTTTCTCTCAAATTTTCTCTAAGTTTCTAAGTGTAAAAGATGAACAAAATGAGAACCCTTAGTCATTAGTTGCCTTATATATTTCTCCCTTGAGAGTGACACATGTCAGCCCCTAAGGGTGACATGTGTCCCGCTCTTAGGCCGCCACCTCATTCCATGCATCCACCCCATGGCTTCTGCGTGGCAGGGTGGGGTCCATCCAAGCAGGTGCATCACCTACCTACCTTATCCAAGTAGGTGCATCACCTACTTAGTCCAAGTAGGTGCATCACCTACTCATTTCAAGTAGGTGCATCGTCTCCTTATTCCTCTTTCGTGGGTTCAAAATCTCATCTCACTTTAAGAACCTATGAAATCCTTGCTACTTAAGTTCGACATGTACGCAAGTAGCTTTGTTATGTAAGACATCCAAGTTGGTAGCTTACACAAGTAGATTGATTACCATGACTCATTACTTGACCTTCAACTCCTTCCAAATCCCTCTAGACCTATTTTCAACCGTCATTACTCACGTAGAACTTCATAGATAACATGGATCACCTAGCAATCTTTTAGAAAAACTATAAAAAGAAAATTAGGGTATTACATTATTGATTCTTATAAATCACTAAAGTTAATGAGCTACTCCTAATATGTTTTATAAAGATGGGTTGATAGGTAGTTACTGTCTCTCCCTATTATGTTATGATCATTTTTGTATGAGCTCCATTGGGATTGACTCAGCACCGAGAGGACTTTTGCAAGACCCCAAAAAATTATAAAGTCCTAAACTAAGGATCAAAGGAGGAAATCTCAGAAAGTTGTAGAAATCGGCACCAAAGGTTTACCACGGAAGCCATCACGGGGTATGGTGAGAACCACAGACAATGGTGAGCAACTGTGGTAGAGATTCAGAGGTTCAAAATTGTAGGGAGAAGACCACAACAAAGGATCACAGACTGTGGTGACCACCATGGGCCGTGAAGACCTCCGTGGTGACTTGTCACGACCCGACCTAGGGCATAGTCATAACACGGTGATTGAAACCCAAAGGGGCTCCAACCAAGCCTCTTGTACATATTCTAAGCATACATAAGGTAAAGCAAAAGAGGAAACATCATAAGAGAGTCTAAACCATGAATAGAAATTTAAGAACGTCACATGACAACATAAAATCAAAATATTTGTCCAACTAGCTGCCTCTACTCATGAATATGGGCAGGGGCTAAGACATGTCTCTATCTCACCATCAATATGAAACATAGAAAAATCTTTGAAAATAATAACTAACTCAATAACTAGTTTCTGATAAATGAGGACTCACCACAAACACCGCCGAATAGGAAAACTTAACTAGCCATGTAGATGAGTATGATCTTCAATCTCAACTCCTATATTATGAGATAATATAGGCAAAAGTATACATTAGTATATTGGAATGTACTAAGTATGAAGGCGTGACATGCAACGTAAATCATGGAATGCAATGGTCAAGTAAATCACATGATAAGATGAGGTAAGTAAAGTCATGAGAAAATTATATAGACCAAAGTATTTAAAAAGCATAATTTAAAATCATAGCAAACATAAGAGATCATACATATGTGGGATAGGAACCATAACCGACAATAAGACCATGTGAGCTATAAAAAGAATCTCGTTGTCTCCCCATACAATGAAGAAAGAGGGGAATCTACTTGTCAAGGTAAAATCTACCCCGCTAGGCGGGTCATACATATGCTATATATGGGTCCAATAGCTAAGCCATGAAGGCAACCTATGGTGGTACATAGTTTATGGGACATGAGGCTGCTACTAATGCTTTTGGTAGGGGTCCCACCTCAAGTCAACTTGGTACTAAGTCAAATACCATGGAATACATGCATAGCATAGAAATTATAATTGCATATATCTTAATCATGATCATAGATTTGAAATTATAGAGTAGCTTATTTTCATAACATATTTGTAATGTGAGAATTGTCTTTTCATCATTACAATCATATTTGCATAATTCATATCGTTAGGTCTTAGATCACCACATAGGGCACTAAGTCACCTTACTTCATAACTTGCATGAAATTCATACCTTCAACTTAGAGTAGAACTCAATTGCATAATCAATTTACTTTGAAAATCATGTAATTGACTAGAAAACATGCATGATCATAAACTTTATATCATCCCATACATAATTTATATAGATAATATCCCTTGAATGTATAATTCAAAATACTCATAATTTACATCATGAACCCTAGAGATCAAAGTAGGAGAATTCATGAGAAACCTCTTCAATTTAATGCAATAACCATCAATTTATATCAAAATAGATTCATGATCATACTTTGAATCATAATTCATGCAATAGGAATAGAGATCATAAAACTCATAAAATATCATACTTTAATTTGATAGAAAATCTTGAAAAATTGATTAGGCTTCATGGATGAAAGAATCCATGAATCAATATCCGCATACCTTAAGTGAGAAAACCAAATAATTTGGAAGAACTTGAGAATTTTGATGGAGAGCTTGAGTGAATTTACTTGAAGTCTTCAATGGAGTCCTTGAAAGTTTTTTGTAGAGAGAGAAATTTTTGAGTAGGTGAATTGTAGAAGAATGAATAGAGTTAGAGGTTTAGGTTAATTTATAGAGATGAATTAGGTCCTAAAAATGTCTAGGTTCATTAGCTAACAATTAGACAAAAGTCTAAAGTGCTCTTCCTAAAAAACTAAATTTGGCCAGAAATCATTGCCAGGCCTGCGACACGGAGGCAAGAAAGTACACGATACAGACTTTTTGCACACCTTACTGGTTTGCGCAGTTCCTTGATAAATCTATCATTCGATCTACGGGTCCAAAAAATCCACCAAAACTATTTCCTGCAAGTTTTGACCCCCTGATCGATATTCCAAACTCGGATTTTCCAAAAAGATTAAGGATATTACATTCTATGAGTGGACTATTCCTAAGGTACTTGCAAGCATTTTTAGGGATATTACATGACCCCTCCCCAAAACCCTCAGGAAACATCCCAAGGCAAGGGCTAAGGACAACTACTACGGATCATGGAGCTTTTCACGGACCTTGAAGATGGTCCATCCAGGGGTCCATTCATTCTATCTTATGGTCTTTAAGGTTAATTCTTTAGTATGGGAATATATTTGGAGATTTTTTAAGGTCACGAGAGCCCTTAAGCACAAAGTTAAGTTGAAAGTTGTCTTACCGATTGAGTTTTGATGTAAGATTCTATATAGATCAATTTCAACATATCATATCTCCTTGAATATATAGACTCGGGTATCCCATCACCTACCAAATCAAAGGTATCTGAATCCTCTTTCCAATTCCACCAAGTTTTCTTTATTTGGAGTTTGGAGTAAAAGGTTATGTCCATTTTAGTAAAGCTTCTCAAAAAGGAGAGGACTATGATCCGTGGTGGCCTTCTGTGAAATGCAATATGCTCTGTAGTGGACGTCCGTGAAGGCCACTTCTCCAATTATTTTAAGCCTTGGGATCATTGGTGAGCACCACAATCCATGGTTCTCTTCCGTAAATCTTATTACGGTCCATAATGGTCCTTCGTGAAGAAGGTTTAGAGACTTCTCTACAACACTTTCCAAAATATTTTTTGAGTCTTTTATCACATGACCCCACCAGGGTCCATGGTGGGTATAACGGACCATGAAGGTCCCCTGTGAAGTCTAGTTTTGGCTAATTTTAAAAGGGGTATATTAGTCTTTTCCTATATTTTAACTCAAAGTGAGGTCATTTTGAAGGTAAAAGCCACCCATATAAAAGACTCTAAGTCTTCGTACACTCATTCACTCTCACCCTCATCCTAAGAACTCAACCCTAACCTCCCAAGTGCTCTCAAAGTCTCGTTTATCCTCAAGAAAGGTTCTAGGGTTTCACTCTAAGAAGATCAAGCCTCCATTTTCTTTTCAAGTTTTAAATTATGGGTTTCATTCCCCAAGGTATGTTGGTGTTCATCCATGGGTCCTTCCACCCATGGAGCCCAAATGTTTTCTCAACCTAGCATTTCAATTCAAAATGATGAAATGTTATGGGCTAATACATGATGACTTTAAATGCATAGATTATGATATATTTGAAGTTTCTTTACATATATTGATGGATATTGACTCTTGATTTCATGAAGTTATGATGTTATTAAAATGCCTACATGAAAGCTTGAAAAGAGTTTTAAGATATATATGGTGGGTTGCTTTAAGAATGTGTATTTTATGAATTTCCATTACTCTCATGCATGCAAGAATTCTTTAAAGGCATTAAAAGGTTTTTACGGAATGAAACCACCTAGTTTCTTATGATAAAGCAAACTTGAAATGAAGTTTGACTCCAAATGAATGTACGAAGTAAATGCTTATGGAAGGGAGTCATTATGAAATGGCTGATTGATGAAGGGCTTCTAAGCCAAAGTAAGGTTTCAATGTGAAAGAAAAATTCTCGCATTAAAGCAAATGAAAGGTTTTAATGAGCTATTCCACCGATTGATGCTTTAATATTAATGTTATATAATGCTTATGTAATATTAATGTTTAAATGTTATTCCGTGGGACTTGAACTAGCACCGAATATAATATGTAGATGGGGGCTCGACCAAAGGGGTCCTTAAGTAAAGTATCATGTTGCATTAACTATGTGCCACCATAGGAGCTCTTATAGGGTATTTTCATGACTCAAGTCTAGGGCCTAGACGTGACACGATGAATGAGACACCCGGAGGTACCTCAGCCAAGCCTCTTAGAATTCATTAAGCATTTAATTGGTAATGATAAACAAATAAAGTGGAAACATAAGGGATATAGGGACTAAGGGGATTCATAGTAATAAGAGTCAAAGACAACATAACATCTTTTACTATGTCCAATAATACCTTCTACATTAAGACTTGGCGGGGGCTAAGACATGCCCCTAGCTCACCCTTAAGATTAAATCAAAAAAACCAAACGTAATTTAAATGTCTAAACATAACACAAGATAGATAAGATAGGAGCGTTGTTCCTGAAATATGGGAACTCACCAAGGTGGTAGCCTTCAACACTCAACTTAGCCACAGAGAGGAGAGTGTGGAGAGACACCAGTCCTTACATGGTCATATCATGTAAGAAAAAGTATGTTTTAGTACGTTGAATATACTAAGTATGTGAGGGCCCCTATGGTGGCACATAGTTAATGCAACATGAGACTTTACTTAAGGACCCCTTCGGTCGAGCCCTCATCTCTATGCTAAATTCAGTGCTAGGTCAAGTCCCACAAAATAAAATTTAAACATTAATAACATAATTATTTTATAACTTTATCATTAAAACATCAATTGGTGGAATAGCTCATTAAAACCTTTCATTTGATTCAATACGAGATTTGTCCCCGCATATTAAAACCTTACTTTGTCTAAGAAGCCCTTCATCAATCAACTATTTCATAAAGAGTCCCTTCCATAAGCATTTACTTCATCACATTCATTTGGAGTCAAACTTCATTTCAGGTTTGCTTTATCATAAGATACTAGGTGGGTTCATTTCATAAAACCTTTCAATGCCTTTAAAGAATTATTGCATGCATGAGAGTAATGGAAATGCATAAAATACACATTCTTAAAGCAACCTACCAATATATCTTAAAACTCCTTTCAATCCTTCACGTAGGCATATTAATAACATCATAACTTTATGAAATCAAGAGTCAATATCAATATATGTAAAGAAACTTCAAATATGTCATAATCTATACATTTAAAGTCATTATGTAAAAGATCATAAGATTTTATCATTTTGAATTGAAATGCTAGGTTGAGTAAATATTTGAGCTCCATGGATGGAAATATCCATGGATGAAAACCCACATACCTTGAGGAGTCAACTCTTTAATGCAAAACTTGAAAAGAAATAGAGGTTTGATCTTATTGGAGTAAAAACTTAGAACCTTTCTTGGAGATGGAGGAAGAAAACTTGAGAGGTTAGGGTTTGGTTCTTAGAATTTTGAGTGAGAGTAAATGATTGTGGGAAGGCTTTGGGTCTTTTAGATAGCTGAATTTATCCCTCAAAACAACACTACTTTTTGTTAAAACACAGGGAAAAAACTAAAATACCCCTTTTAAAAAACTAGCCAAACTAGGCTTCACGAGGGACCTTCACGGTCCATTATGCCCACCACGGACCATGGTGAGGTCCCGTGATAAAATACTCAAAAACATTTTTTGGAAAGTGTTGTTGAGAAGTCTCTGAACCTTCTTCACAGACGACCATTACAGACCGTAATGAGATTTATGGAAGAGCACCACGAGTTATGGTGCTCACCAGTGATACCAGGGCTTAAAGTGATTGAAAAAAGTGGCCTGCTTAGATAGCCATAATGGACCGTATTGCGTTTCACGGAAGGCCACGGACCGTAGTCCTCTCCTATCTAAGCAGCTTCACTAAAATAGTCATAACTGCTTACTCCAAACTCCAAATGAGGCAAACTTAGTGGCGTTGGAAAGATGATTCAGAAACCTTTTATTTGGAAGGTTATAGGACACCTTAGTCATATTCAAGGAGATATGATCTATTAAAGTTGACCTATGTAGAATCTTACATTGAAACTCAAACGGTAAGGAAGCTTTCAACTTGACTTTGTGCTTAAGGATTCTTGTAACCTTAAAACATCTCCAAATATATTCCCAAACTAAATAATTAACCTAAAATCCCATAAGATAGAATGAATGGACCCCTGGACAGACCATCTTCACGGACCGTGAAAAGCTCCACGATCTGTGGTGGTCGTCTGTGGCCCTTACCTTGGGATGTTTCCTAAGGGTTTTGGGGAGGGGTCACCATGAAGGTCTTCATGGCCCGTGGTTCTTACCATTATCCTTGGTCTTTTGTCATGGTCTTCTCTCTGCAAGTATGAACCTCTGAATCTCTACCACAGTTTCTCACCATGGTCTGTGGTTCTCACCACGGCCAGTGATGGCTTCCATGGTCAATCCATGGTGACAGTTTCTGCAACTTTCTGAGATTTCCTACTTTGATCCTTAGTTTAAGACTTTCCAAGTTTTCAAGTTCTTACATCTATTTTAGGCTAGTGTATCAATGATTAGCGATTAAAGTTAAAGTTAAAGAATGTTTAAAGTTGATCGGAGTTCTACCTAGCAAGTAGTTTCCTTGTGCCAACATAGGGAGATATGTTGGATTTCTTGTTATAGCTTGCATGGTCTTAAATATTGGTTATGGTCGCTTTCCCATAAAATAAATGTTTTAAGGATTGACATGATGATTTCTAATACATGTATTCACTTATGTATATTGTCTATACATGTCTCTATCTTATGTTCTTTATTTCATAGCATACTCACATACTTAGTACGTTCAAAGTACTAACGCATACTTTTTCCTACATGATATCACCATGTAGGGACCGGCGTCGGTCCACACTCTCCTCCTTGTGGCTAAGTTGAGCATTGAAGGCTACCACTTTGGTGAGTTCTCATATTCCGAGAATGACACTCCTATCTTTTCTAGCTTATGTCATGTTTAGACATTTAAATTATGTTTGGTTTCTTTGACTTAAACTTGAGGGTGAGATAGGAAAATGTCTTAGTCCACACCAAGTCTTAATGTAGAAGGTATTGTTTAACATAGTAAAGGATGTTATGTTGTCTTTGACTCTTATTAATGTGAAGCCTCTTAGTCCCTATATCCCTTATATTTCCCCTTGATTTTTTTATCATTACCAATAAAATACTTAATGAATGCTAAGAAGCTTGGGTGAGGTACCTTCGGGTGTCTCATTCGCTATGTCACATCTAGGCCCTAGAGTTGGGTCGTGATAACTTCTAGGTGGGGTTTGGTTCGGTAATGCAGTTAATTACCCAAGGGAATCCTAGTAGTAACCTAAAGTTCCAAACTACATTGCCCATGTAGGATTGCCTTTATGGCCTAGTTAGTGGATCCACATATAGCAGAGTTGAAATGAGTTAAGTACCATGATGGAGTATACCCTGGAAAGGTACCTACCCCTTCTTGATGAGGGTTCCATCATATTTCATGTTATAGCTCGCATGGTCTTAGATGTCGTTTAATGTCCTTATCCCACACAAGTTGAAAGTTAAACTATGAGTTTTATGATGCGATTTTATGATTTGCATTGACCATGATTTTTCATATCTTTTCAAATATTTTTAAGCCTTACTCATGTTCATTATGATTGGTCATGCATCTTATGGCATATTGTTCACCTTCCTTTACTTATTCATGTATATCTCATATACTCAGTACCTTTTATGTACTAATGGATATTTTGCCTACATTGTCTCATAATGTAGGGATGGACGATACTCACACTCCTCATATTCATGGCTAGAGTTGCTTAGTTTTCTCCAAAAAGTTGGTGAGTCTTCATATCATCAAGGATATGACTTTTATTTTATATTGTTTCACTGACTTATTTCTATTATTTTGGGTGAGCTAGGATCTTGTCCTAAACCCCATCAAATACTAGATTAACGGTATATTTAGACGATATTAGGATATAGTCCATTCTGACATTGGTTGATTGATTCTATCCCTTACACCCATTCCCTTGAGCTTTTACTTCCACTTATCTTTATCATGTTTCTTTACCTTATGAATGTGATGTATGCTAAGATGGCATGGTTGGGGTCCCTCGCATCCCAATCGCCATGTCACGACTTGGCCCTAGTTTGGGTGGTGGCAAAGCGCTTAGTCAGTAAACCCACATGGATTTTGATGTGATCCATATCCTGATCACACTCCTCTTATTTACTTCTTTGCTCAACCGACATCTCGAATGTTTAGACCATGCCTATAACCTCAGAATCTTTACTGTGCCAAGCCCTGCTAGCCTTTGAAATTGGATCCTAGATTTTTTATGCTTTCGTAAAAGTTTTGGACATGAAAGATCCACCATAATCTTGACAAACTAACGTCTTAGTCATAAAGTTGCACGATCTATAGAATAGCTTCATCAGATGCTCATTTGTAAGATTATAATTTGGGCACATTTTTAGTTTCTAGCTAAATCTCTGCTATGAGTCATGTAGAGCTTCATAAAGGAGTTGTTTGTGTGTATTAATCTCATTCTTGATTTGCAACCTCTTAGAAAGTGGAAAGAAACATTCTAGAAATGCTTCCTTTAGCTCTTACCAGTTTGTGATTGAGTCATGGAGGAGCTCGTTTAGCCACTTAATTGCCTTCCTAGATAGAGACAATGGAAATAGTCGGTTTGGCTAACCCCAGGGATGTCACAATTTCTGCATGTGGCAATGCAGTTCATCAGATGTTGATGTAAATCCTCTCCATTTGTCTCTCTAAATACTCATTTCAAATTCAAGAGTTGAAGCATGGTGCTAGTGATGGTTAACTTCATGCCTGGTGGTACTGGAGAAAGAACTATAGCCCCAGTGACCAACTCTATCTATGTCTAGATCATCATCTTCCAGAGCAAAACTAATAGGCCTCTGCTGTGCTCTAGCTTGTTGCATTGGTTGATTATAGAGGGTACATTTTCTATGTTGTCCTAATCATCCCCAAGATTATCATTATTACCACAATTTCCTCTAGCTTGAGCTTCCACAAGCTCTCTCAACCTTTACACCTCGCTCTCTTCCACATTCATCCTTCGAATCGATTTATGTATTTCAGGATCGTAAGGGAGCAGTGGTTCACCCTTACTTCGGGTACTGGGCATACACTAACCTATACCTTTTTATAAACAAAAAAAGAATAAAATTAGGAAATAAGACTACAAATCAAAATAAATACTAATAGAATTTTTCAAAGTAGTATTCCCCGACAACAGAACAAAAATTTGATATGCTCAAACTGACACTTCAATTAAGAAGTTTAAAGCGGTCGTTGTCAAATATAGAGCCCAACTAGGTTGGAGTCGAACCCACAAGGAATTCGGAGGAAATAGGTCTACTAGCACTTAACATTAGTTGTCATTAATATTTCCAAAATAAGAAACATGCACAAAGTAAATGGGGGGATTTATTGTTTCAATAAGTTAATGTTCACAGTAATAGAATAAAACTTAAGATTGTTAGAATGTGAGATGGTAACAAGGGTTGTGGGAACCATGATACACTAATGAAGTAGGCAAATATATAGGTGATTGTCGGTAAGTGTTTAGCATGGCATTGTAGTTTTCTTCATCTTGTTTTCCTTTTAACGAGTGTATATGTTAAAACTCTCCTATATTCATTATTTGTTCGGGAGAGGGTTAGCGAATAAGAAAAGATAACTACAACAGAGATTCAAAGCATAACCTTTGTGTAGAAACTTAAGCCTGGGAGGTGATAGTTTTTTGAGATCCAAAGCAAGGGTTAGTTGGCAATACACTCTGAGATCAAGAGAAGATGAGTGAAATACATTTAATAGGGTCGGGAGGCATTTAAGTGTACATAACTTTCTAGATTTTATATGCGGCACACTGATATGATATTATCAATACATAACGACTAGTGAGTTATATGTCACGAGGAACACAATCCTAGTTACTATCTCACCTTGCTAACAATCTTAAGTTTTATTCTGTTACTTCGAGCGTTTACTTATTGAAACAATAAATCCCCCCATTTACTTTATGTATGTTTGTTATTTTGAAAATATTGACTACAACTAAAGTTAAGTGATATATACCTATTTCCTCCGCATTCCCTATGGGTTCGACCCCAACCTAGTTGGGTTCAAAATTTGATACGCCCAAACTTACACTTCAATTAAGAAGTGTAAAGCGATCATTGTCAAATATAGAACCTAACTAGGTTATGGTCGAACCCACAGAGAATATGGAGGAAATAGATACTAGCACCTAACTTCAGTTGTAGTCAGTATTTCCAAAATAACAAATATGCATAAAGAAAATGAGGGGAATTATTATTTTAATAAGTAAACATTCGCAGTAACAGAATAAAACTTAAGATTGTTAGAAATATGAGATGGTAACTAGGACTATGTTCCCTATGACATGTAACTCAGTAGTCATTATGTATTGGTAATATCGTATCAGTGCGTCGCATGCTAAATCTAGCAAGTTATGTACACTTAAACGCCTCATGGCCCTATTAAAATATTTCATTCATCTCCTCACGGTCTCAGAGTGTATTTCCAACTAACCCTCTCTTTTGATCTTAGAAAACTATCCCCTCCCGGGATTAAGTTCCTAGACAAAGGTTATGCTTTGAATCTCTATTGTAATTATAGTTTCCTAATATGTACCTCTCTTCCGAGCAAGTAATGAATACAGGCGAGTTTTAATGCGTGCACTCGTAAAAAGGAAAATAAGATAAAGAAAACTACAACGCCATGGTAAACATTTACTGACAATCACCTATACGTTTGTCTACTCCATTAGTGTGTCATGGTTCCCACAACCCTATTATAGGGTTTAGCTACTCATAATCGTAAGAAATGAATCAAGAATTAGTGTTGAATTCATAAAACTAGACTTAAGTTTATAAAAAAGTAAATCTCGAATTGCAATATGAATAGCGAATCAAGAACAAACAAAGGATTGAGTTAAGTTTGAATCTTGAAAAGTCTCCAAAATATGCTCTCACAATGTTCACAAATACTAAAAATTTAGAATAAACACGTAACCCCCAAAAAAATCGAATATTTATAGAAGTACAAAATATACTCCTAAACCACCTAGGGGAACTTAAGTTGACAGAGTTCACACCCTAGTATCACGGTCTGTACTGACTTTCAAGGTCCGTAGTCATGCTCCGTGTTGGTGACTTAGCTCCACCAGTGTGTGGGCCTTCTCTTCTTCACGGGCAAGCACTACCATCTCGTGGTCATGACTACGACTGATACTCAAGTCCGTAGTAATTTCCTTTGCAAACTTCCATCTTCTATCTGCCAGCCTCCACGAGCTTTCATCACACCCAGTAGTGGACTCCATGGCCTGTGAAGGGTCCCGTTGGGTTTCATTTGGTCAAAATTTCAGTATCCATAGCTCAATAATATCAGCATCACGCCAGCCACCACGGTCCGTACAAGGCACCACAGTTCATGGTAACACTCATAGCCCTCTGGTCCTCAGCAAAATGCATCATATCCTTAACAAATCATTCAAACTCATGCGCGACTTAATTTTCCTACAAAATGAACAAAACACACATCATATCTACAGATACATGCTTGTAACGCACACTAATCCACTATTTCCAACGTCAAAAGTGTCGTACATACACGATACATCACATTACAATTAATTATATTTATACAAAATCCTCCTTAATGAAATAATACGACTAGGAATATGAATAATAACAATTAAGCTTGAACCTTATTCCTCGTGGGATCGACCATAAACTCTGTTAGGTTCTTTATTTAAACAATGATCATTTTATACTTTTTTATAGGTGTAATTAGGGTGTATCAACGACAGTCGAACCTGGACACGACCCCGACGACCTATCTAGGATCTGATCCTGACATTCGATTCAAGACCTGACCCCCAACTCCCGACCCTAACCCCAACACTGACACCCGACCCCTATGACTAATTCAAGAACTGATTTGGATACCCGACTCGAGACCTGACCCCGATTCCAGATTGGACACCCGACCTAGGACCCGACCCGACTCCTAATTTGGGATTCGATTCTACTCTATTTCAGACCTAAAATTCGACTTTCAAATTAGAATTTGAGGGGGGAAGGGGGGCGGTAGAGGTGGTCAGGATTTGGGTGGGAGTAAAAAATAATATTTTAAAATTTTGAAGTTATTTTTAAAAATACATTTTAAAAAATTTAATTGCTTTGGTTGGGGGATGGTTTAGGGGCAGGGGATTAAAACATTTTGAATTTTAAAAAAAAATGGATGGGGAGGGTTGAGGTACGTGGTGGGTAAGAAAAAAATTATAATTTAAAATTGGAGGAGAGTTTTGGAAAATGTTTTTCCTTAATTTTTTGGAGAAAAATCATTTTCTTTAAATTTGAGAGAAATAAGTTAATTTGAAAAATATTTTCCAGAACATTTAAGCTAATCAAAGATGATAAAGTTGGAAACACATATGAGGGTGTGTTTGGTATGAAGGAAATTTTTTTGCATGGAACTTGGCTTATCACATAATAAAATGCCCAACACATGATGTGCAAGTTTTTACAGTTTTTTTCTTCAATGACCACCATATTAGTACCAAATCCATATATTTCACTATCAAAAACTAAAATAGCTGCCACAAATTTCACCACTTACAGTTAAACTTACCATCAAAATCACATTATCATCATCATCCCCATAAAAATTGTAGAATAACCACAAAATTCAACACCATAACCAAATTCATCACCATCAAAAGGTACAAACCCACCATCAAATATCACCACCACCATTATCAATATCAATTTCTTCTTCACCACCACCTTCAATTCCCTCTATTTGCCACCCACCACCCATCACCAACAAATCCACCATTATATTTTATTTTAAATTCAATCATCAATTTTATCAACTACTAATAAAATTGAAGAGAAAAATCGAGTATAATGAAGATGGTGAAATCGGAAAAGAACTAAAATAGATATGATGGGTGGGAGGGGAAGAGGATTCTGGTGGGGTTCAGGGTGAGGTGGATGAAAATTTGGTATGGAATGTGATGAAAAAAATGAAGAAGAAGAAGTGGGTGGAGGGTGAAGAAGAACGAGAGGTGTGGGAGGGGGAGTAGGGTGGTGGAAAAAAGGGTTTTGATTTATTTCTTTTTACTTTATTTTTTATCAAATGCACTTTATTTTTTATTATTTTATTGTTTTGCCACGTTAGTTTTACGAGTAAATAAATTTAATTTTAAATAATAAATGTGTGTAATAGGTTAAGCTTATGTCCCACTAACAATTATTGTCTTGCAAAGCTCACTCTCAAGCTCTGTATGACATGCAGTCAAATAACATGAGTGGAGAGAGCAGAAGACCATACATAGTGAAGAAATGCATTGCCCTTTTGCTTTCATGTGCTTCCTCAACTTACAAATTGAAGCAAGTACATGCATTTTCCATCAGGCGCGGCATCCCTTTATCAAGCCCAGAAATGGGCAAGTACTTGATATTCACTCTTGTTTCCCTTTCAGGTCCAATGTGTTATGCTCAAAAAATCTTTAATCAAATTCAATTTCCAAATATCTTCACTTGGAATACAATGATTAGAGGTTATGCAGAGAGTGAAAACCCATATCCAGCAATTGAAATACACAATAAAATGTGTGTTGCCCCTGACACACATACATACCCTTTTGTTCTAAAAGCTATTGCGAAGATGATTGATGTTAGAGAAGGAGAAAAGGTGCATTGCATTGTCATTAAAAATGGGTTTGAATCGTTGGTGTTCGTTCAGAATTCTTTGGTTCATTTTTACGGAGCAATTGGTCAAGCTGAAAATGCACATAAGGTGTTTGAAGAAATGTCCGACAAGAATCTTGTGGCATGGAATTCAGTGATTAATGGGTATGCTTTGAATAGTCGACCTAATGAGACATTGACCCTTTTTAGGAAAATGGTTTCGGAAGGTGTTAGGCCTGATGGGTTTACATTGGTCAGTTTGTTGACTGCTTCTGCTGAACTTGGTGCGTTAGCGTTGGGTAGAAGGGCGCACACGTATATGTTGAAGGTGGGATTGGATAAGAATTTACATGCTGCAAATGCCCTTTTGGATCTTTATGCTAAATGTGGGAATGTGAAAGAGGCAGAGCAAGTGTTTGATGAGTTGGAGGAGGATAGTGTAGTGTCTTGGACATCTTTAATTGTAGGTTTGGCTGTCAATGGTTTTGGTGAGAAAGCACTTGAGCTTTTCAAGGAAATGGAAAGAAAAGGATTTGTACCTACTGAGATCACATTCGTCGGAGTCTTGTATGCCTGTAGCCATTGTGGTTTGGTGGACAAAGGGTTTGCTTACTTCGAAAGGATGCAAAAAATGTTTGGTATTAAGCCGAAAATTGAGCATTATGGATGCATGGTTGATTTGTTAGGAAGGGCTGGTTTAGTGGAAAAGGCATACAAGTATATTAAAGGCATGCCATTGCAACCCAATGCTGTGATTTGGCGAACACTACTTGGTGCCTGCTCAATACATGGTCATTTAGCTCTGGCAGAGATGACTAGAAATCACCTTAAGCTGATAGAACCTAAACATTCTGGGGATTATGTGCTCCTTTCAAACCTCTATGCAGCCGAGATGCGTTGGTCTGATGTGCATCAATTAAGGACTACTATGCTTCAAGAAGGGGTGAAAAAAGTCCCAGGGCATAGCCTTGTTGAGTTAGGTAATCATGTGCATGAATTTGTTATGGGAGATATGTCCCATCCTAAAAATAAGGCTATATATGCTATGCTTGCGGAAATGACTAGATTGTTGAGATTGGAAGGTTATGTCCCTCATACATCAAATGTGCTTGCTGATATAGAGGAAGAGGAGAAGGAGACTGCTTTGGCTTACCATAGTGAAAAAATTGCAATTGCATTCATGTTTATTAGTACACCGCCTGGGACCCCAATTAGAATTGTGAAAAACTTAAGGGTCTGTGCTGATTGCCACCTTGCCATTAAACTAATATCTAAGGTCTTTGATCGTGAGATAGTCGTTAGAGATCGTAGCCGGTTTCACCATTTTACCAATGGATCTTGCTCTTGTAAAGATTATTGGTAGAACATAATTGTAGAATTGGAAATGGACTTTGCATTAGTTGCTTAGATTGAAGCATAGCCTTCTAAAAAAAATAAGATAGTGGAGAACACGATGTGAAAACATTTGCATTCTGTTCGAGGAAAGGTTATGGAGAGCAAGATATTAATTTCTAGGTCATTGCTTGGTGGACAGATTTGTAAACAATTAGTGTAACTCTATACATTCTGAAGAAAAATTCCTCAACTCCCTTCTACAGTGTTTTGTGTATCATATCAAGAGACCGTACTGGGCTCTATGTAAGTCTTGAGAGGATTAGCTACTTTTGTAAGAACAAAAAAGAAAAGGTGTTTTCTGATGCTAAGCAAATGGGGATTTATTCACTTTTCGCTAAGCCTTTAATGACATCAGGTGATTGCACATTTTTTTTCAGCTTGTATTGATATATATACTCAGTATTCCTGCATAATCTGCTAGATTTTATATGTTAATACCCAATTGATAGCTCATATTCCATGTAACAGCAGGTATAAATAACTTATTTGAGAGTTCTTGCAAATTCCTTTCATAACCTATTGATACACATTGAAGGGGAGCCTTGGAGTAACTGGTAAAGTTGTCTCCATGTGACCAGGAGGTCACGGGTTCAAGCCTTGGAAACAGCCTCTGGCAGAAATACAAGGTACGGCTGTGTATAATAGACCCTTGTGGTCGAGTCCTTCTCCGAACTCTGCGCATAGCGGGAGCTTTAGTGCAACGGGCTGTCCTTTAACCTATTGATACACATTCAACTACAAGTGAACAATGACCTACATGGATTCTCAAACTTTTATGCACTAAATAATTAAATATCTTTTTAGGTGTCTTTTAGGCCCAACATGCTCCCACAACAAGAAGATGCATAGTTGGGACACACACCCCTGGAGCTGAAGTATCCAGATCCTTTTAGGTTAGTTGAAGCAACTGTTGCCCAGTGTAGATAAGGAAGTGAATGGATTGTGATTTTTGGAATATAGTGCTTTGATTGGGAAGTAACAAGCATGTCCATGGAATGTGAGCGAGAAAACTATGACCCAATATAGAATGGGTTGCTTCAGTTGGTTTTTGAAGCATGATACATGTTTGACTAATGGTGGTATGGCTCCACAAACCAGACAAAGATCAATCATGGGGTGGACTAACCTGCTTGGTTGTTTGCTCCTCTCTTCTGAGTTGCATAGAGAACCACTTACACTGTCCACCATGAGAAGTCCTCCATGCCTGTAGTCTTTGCTAGCCACCATCAATGATTGATCAAGATTGTCAATCCTCTTTTTAATGGCCAACCTTCTGCTACAAAGTTTCTTCATACCTATGATAATGAATTTCATGGCTGTAGTGTGATTTCGTCCAAAGATGGGCTGGAAGCTTTGCAGAAGTCTCCGATCTCCGACCTTCATTTCAGCTCATAATTAACGACAGGTGTATTGAACCCCAAAACTATCCGAACTTCTATGTTCTTTGAAGCTCGACCCATCTTCAGGTCTTTGGACAGCCTCCAGAGGTGGACCAGGTATGATCAATGGTGAAGTTGACTCAGGCATCTGGCCAGATATGCTATCTCGCTGCAAGGATGATGGTATGCCTGAAATCCCAAAAAAGATGGAAGGGAATTGAAGTTTAGCCATTGTTTGCCTTACATTTAGTATTTTTAATCGTCCTGAGTACAAATTATAGTGTATTGTTTTGTGCTTAATATTATATTTTTATTTTTTAATGTGTAGGGTTAAAACGATGGAAAGATAAATTCGGAGCAAAAATTATTGAAGCTCACGTTAAAATTAAATTCAACAAGGAATAAAAGCTAATGTTTGAATGGAGTAAAACGGCCATATGATTCAAATTGAAGACTTCAATTGACTTAACAAATGGAAGCAGAAGACTTGATTTTTGCTGCTCATTGAGGCGATGTGCACTCCTGGCGCAACTTCAATGCCAATTGCTGAGCTCATGCAAATAAATTGAGGCCACATTGACGCCAAGTGCATAGAAAGCGCCAAAGGATTTTGGTTCCCTCCATTTTTCCTAATTTTTGGCTTAGATCGGAGACACACGACATAAGTTAGAAGTAATGACTAACTAAAGTATGGACCTAACATGATTTACATAATTAATATTTTATATATTTTCTTCTATAAATTTAGGCAAAAGTCATATGCGGCTCCTTAAAGTTGTCCACATATTTCACTTAGACACCTCAACTTATATTTGTATCTATTGAAGACCTTATTTATTTAAATTTCATTCATATTAGGCACAAAATTCTAACATGGCAAAAAAATGTGTGTTTTACCCACTTTAAGCACGTAAAACAATTTAAAATAATATATATATATTTTTTCTCTAACTTATATACCTAAATTAATTTTAAAAAATTAACAAAAGAAAAAGAAAAAAAGAAGGCGACAGTCTTCTTCTTGAGCCATCACCTCTAGACACACACACTCCACTCCCTCCACGTCTTTCTCGTTCTCTTACCATCTCCAATTCTTTTTCTGGTATTTTCTTCTTTTTACTAAATCTCAAATATTTCGTCAAAGCTCAATTTATTCCGATGAAAAAAATATAAAATGATTTTTTAAATAAAAAATTGTTATTATTTCTTATTCGGATAAATTATTATTATTGGGAAGAAGATGAAGGAAATGGATAAGAATTTTGATGCTATTAGAATGAAAGGGGAATGAGTATTTAGCTTGGGTAAGCGGCAATGGTGTATTGCCGGCGTAACGCCGGTGAAAGGGGTTAAATAAAATGGAGAAGAAGACAGGGGTAGGGGCGATGGTTTACAGGTGACACCAGTGCCAACGTCACTGACGGCGCCGGTGGAAGGGGAAATAAAGTTGTTGAAGAAGAAGAGAGGGGGAGGGGTTTAATTCAAAAATAAGTTATTATTTTTTAAAAATTCTTTTTGAATTATTTAAATAGAATTTAAAAAAAATGGATATCGCCACGTGTCATCATTTCATTGGTACATCAGTTATGTTTTTGTGTTTGAGATACACACATTTTTATTTTTGAACTGATTGCCATTTTATGTCAAATAGGTATAAATTTCTTAAGGTTAAAGTGTCCAATAGGAAGAAGGCCTTATTGAGATGTCTAAACGGAAAAAGCGTACAAGTTCAGGGGGCCTCTTATGTATTATGTCACGATCCGACTTAGGGTCTAGTCATAACACGGCAATCAAAACCCCGAAGGGCTCCAATCAAGCCTCTTGACATATCGTAAAGCATGCATAAGGTAAAGTAAATGTGGAAATATAATAAGACAGTCTAAACCATGATGCATAAAGAAGAATGTAAGCTGACAACATAGACTCAAATATTTATCCAACTAATGCCTCTACTCATGAACATGGGGGGGGGGGGGAGGGGGGCTAAGACATGTCCCTAACTCACCCTCAACATTAAAGAAATAAATTTCTTTGGAAGTAAGAGAACAACATCTCATAACTAGTCCTCATTAGATGAGGACTCACCATAACTCTGCCGATAAGAAAACTTTACTAGCCACGTGGATGGATATGATCCTCAACCTCAACCCCTACATTATGATACAATGTAGGCAACAATATGTGTTAGTATATTTGAATGTATTAAGTATGTGGGCATGAAATGCAATATAAATCATAGGATGCAATGATCAAGAATATACATGATATAGAGGATAAGTAAAATCATGAGGAAAGTCATAATGATCAAAACATTTAAGAGACGTAGTTGAAGATCCTAATATAACATAATAATCATATACATTTGTGGGATAGGAACCATAACCGATAATAAGATCATGCGAGCTATAACATGAAATCCCATTGTCTCCCCATACAACGAAGAAAAGGGGAATCTACTTGACAAGGTAGACTCTACCTCGCTAGACGGGTCATGTACATATGCTATATGTGGATCCACTAGCTAAGACATGAAGGTAACCTACGGTGACACGTAGTTTAAGAAACATGAGACTGCTACTAAGTCTTTTGGTAGGCTCCACCTCAAGTCCACTCAGTGTTAAGTCAAATCCCATGGAATACATAATATAGTAAACATACCTAGCATTTATCATAACTTGTTCATAAACTTCATAATTCATAAAATAGCTCATTTCATAACATAGTTGCAATGTGAGAATTTACCTTTCATCATTACAAATTATACTTGCATAATTCATATCATAAAGTCCTAGGTCACCACATAGGACCCTAAGCCACCTATCTTCATACTTGCATGAAAATCATGACTTGAACATGAAACCCAAATACATAATCAATTTTATTAAAAATCATGAGAATACCTTGAAAACATCGAACTTCATAATCATAATTCATATAATTCATCATTGACATTAGCTTCATGCATGTGCATTCATAATTCAACTTGAAATCATGTAATTTTCATAGAAACATATTTATAATGATCATTAGTAATGATTAAAAACAAATTGAATCGGCCCAACACAATTCATAAAAATTGAAGTTTTAAAGTAATGAGATTTCATGAGATTTTTGAATTAAACTTGGACTCCATGAGTGGAAGGGATTCATGAGTCAATCCACACATACCTTGATTAAAATTGGACTTGAATTTGAAGAAGAAGGCTTGATATTGAAGAAACCCTAACCAAAGCTTGATGAACACTTAAGGAACCTTGGGAGAGAAGTCTAGAACTTGTTTGGGGAACTAATGAGGGAATAAAAGAGTTTTAGACGTATTTAGGATACAATTCGTAATGAATCCAGTCCTTTAAAATGTCCACATACATTATTAGAATGTAGGGAAAAATATCAAACTACCCCTCATTAAAATTTGAATTGGGCAACTCTACAATAGGGTCTACGAATCGTAGATTCAATGATGAGTCATAAAAATAACTCGTACTGCAGGCCTTGAGAAAGAACTGAAAAACAAGTCTCTGAACTTTTGTTACGAGTTGTGTTTACAACTTGTCTTGAAGTCTATGAATCTTAAGGTCACTTGTCCTGCAAGTATGAGAAATTATCCATTTACTGAGCCTCTGAAGTTTTCATATGATTTATTTTAATGAGTCATCATATCCTCTACGACTTGTCCTATTGACTCGTAGAGTAGATTCTAAAGATGACACCTACAGGTCATCAGACCGTGCGATGATGACTCATTTCTACGAGTTTTCAATTGACTCATGAAGTTCCTTCCTGCCATGGAAATTTTCCAATTCTGAACTCATGTATACGACTCACTTCTATGACCCGTACAAGTCCCTCTAAGTCCTAGACCAGCTAGTAGACTTGGGGTCAGTAGACTTTTCTTGAGATTTTCCTTTGGTTCGACTTTTCATCTTACGGAGTCTTACATATTAAAATATAAATTTAAGTAGTTCTACAATCATAGCATATTGTCTTGTCCAAATACATTAAGAAACCCCCCTCTCTCCCCTTAGTGTTGATCTTTTATGTAACAATTTTCTTGAGGAAATTGAATTCTGCGGTAAGAATCTGAGAGAATTTCTTTGTAGCCATGATTTTTGGTGTTGCCAAATTTTTTACAGCAAAAAATGTTTTGGCACGAAAAGGGAGAAAAAAGATGAAATAGATTAGAGATATAATTGAAAATAATCATAAATTATTAAGAACCTATTTATCATCTAAACCATAGTTAGGAACTTCCTTTAGTCTATTAAATTTTTAACCATTAATCTAACTTATGTCATGTGTTCGCAATCTAAGTAGGAACTTGAAAAATTAGAAAGGAGCACTATCTGAGATTTTATGCGACTCGGGACTCATCTAAATTGATTTTGACTGAACTAAGATTTTCCTACTTCTATATATATATACCTTAAACACCATATCAAAGTGGGTTCAATCAAGAGAGAGAGAGAGAGGAGCCTCGTGGAACAAGGTAGAAGATTCAGCAACAAGTTTTTTTACTTTCTTCTTCCTATTTTCATTGTTGGTTATGAATTTAAGTATTGTGTTTTCACACACTTTTATGAGTAGCTAATTTTCTATTTAGAGTTTTGAAGGAACCTTTTATAGGATGAATTTTTCTTAATTTATGATATAATTGAGTCGTTGGATTTTTCTACTTGTTCAACTATGCATTTATATTAGTTGATTGAATGACAATGTTATACCCCAAAAGTTTCTAACTCAGTTCAGTCCAAGAGCCCCATCAAAAGAATTCCGTTTCTGCTGAAGCTTGACTTTTACAGATGATATCTACAACCCATAGAAGCATGCACAGATCGTATATGGGCTCGTGGAGTAAAACTTCAGAAGCTAGAAAAAGAGGTTGAGATTTACAGACCAAGTGTACGAGCCGTAGAAACATTTATGAGCCATAAACTTGATATGTAGATCAAGTCCTAAAATTCATAAATTCCAAGTGTGCACGAAGAGAACCATTTATGAGTTGTAGAACCATACATAGATTATAAAAGAGTCTGTAGATCAAGGTACTGGAATTTCACCCCTCAATATATTGTCTATGACCAATCTTTATGATTCGTAAAAGGGTTTACAGACCATAGAAGGTTCCATAAACCCAAAGTCCTGAATTCCAGTCTTAGTATACGTTTGTACGATCAATTGTATGACCCATAGATGAGTTTACATGTCAAGACCCCAGCCTAGGGCCTAGGTATGACACAGCAATGAGGAACCCAGAGGCACCTCACCCAAGCCTCTTAGCATTCGTTAGCCTTTCATAGGTAATGACAATGAACAATAAATGGAAATAAGAGGGGAAAGAGGGAATAAGGGAGAATACCATAGAATAAAAGTCATCATCAACCTTAGATCATTATACATTTGTGTCCAAACATACCTCTACTAATAGACTTGGTGGAGGCTAAGATATGTTCCTAGCTCACCCTCAAAATAAGTGTCAAGAAATGCTATAATAGAAGTCTTAATGTTTTACATAACATAAACTAGAATAAAAAGGGTTGTTGTTCCCGAAACATGGGAACTTACCAAAAGCAACCTTCAAACAATTTGAGCTAGCCATATAGAGGAGCACCAGTCCCTACATGGTAATAACATGTAGGCAATATGGTATGCGTCAATACTTTGAATGTACTAAGTATGTAGCCATGCATTAACATTGAAGAAACATTAGAACATTATATATTATGGAACATAATGCAATGCATGCATGGGCAATCAATAATTAGCATTTAAAGTATGCATATATAGGAGTGGATCATAATTGACATTTAAGACCATGTGAGCTATTACATGAAATCTAACATAACCCCTATGTCGGCACAGAGAGACTACTTGCCGGGTATAACTCCATCAAACTTTATTCATTTCTTTAACTTTAACTTTAGATGTCCATACGTGGATCCACTAGCCTAAAAAGCCTATAAGGGCTCCTATCTTGGTGCGTAGCTAATGAAACAAGATATTGTTACTAGGACTCCCTTACCAACCCACCTCAAGCCTCATTTGGTGCTAAGTAAAATCCCATGGAATAATATATTGAGAATGGGGAGGCTACCTTGCCAGGGTATATTTATTCATGATAATCATCTCAACTGAACTCAACTGTGCTATGTGTGAATCTATTATCTAGGCTATGAAGTCAACTTACGCGGGCAACGCAGTTTGGGACATTAGGTTGCTATTAGGATTCCCTTGGACAACTAACTGCATTACCGGACCGAATCTCACGTAGAAGTCCTCTCGATGATTAGTTAGTATCCCAATGAAAAACTCATAAAAATATGATCATAACATAATAGGAAAAGATAGTAAATGCCTATCAATCCATCTTTATAAAATATTAGGAACAACTCATTAACTTAGTGATTCTTAAAAATCCATAAATTCGGTGAGAATTGTACTTATCACCATCTTTAATATGATTATGTGAGAATTAGAATTATCACACCATAATAACTTCTTTGATATTAACATAGATCATCATCATAACTTTCATCATAAACTCATAATCTCAACTTTAAATCATAGAAACTTTCAATGAAAATCATTAAACTCATGATCAACTCATAAAATCATCTTTAATTTTATAATCATAACTTGAAAGTAGATTTATGAATGGGAATTCATGTTTAAACTTAAAAACATGTAATACATATGAAAAACATGCACATAATGATCCTTGCTAACATCTAAAAATGAAATTAAATCAGCCAATTGAAATTCCTCAAAACTAGGCTTCATAATCAATTGAAATTGAATGAAAATTTGAGGAAACATTGGGACTCCATGGGAGAAAGGAACCCTTGCATCAATTCCCACATACCTTGAGTGTTTTCACTTGGAATGGAAGAAGCAAATTTGTAGAAATTTGGAAACCTTATCTTGAGCTTGAAGAGAAACCCTTGAGAGAATTAAGTTCCTTGCCTTAGTGAAATTTTAGAAGAATGTCTTGTGAATAAGCTAGTTTCAAAAAATTAGGTAGATATATGATTGAACTTTGTCATAATTATGTCTAGGTTCATTGAACCAAACTTGGGAAAAGACATAATTGGCCTCTATTAAAACCAAACTTTTGACCCTATGGATTGACTCAACGAGTTGTAGAAGAGGGGATGAGTCTCTATGACAACTCATCTTGCATGTCTGAAAAAAGGTTTGATTTTTTTAAAGTCTCTTAAGTTTGAAAACGGGTTGTGTCTACGACCCGTAAACTTGTCTACGACCCGTAAACTTGTCTACAACCCGTAAACTTGTCTACGACCCGTAAACTTGTCTACGACCCATAAACTTGTCTACGACCCGTAAACTTGTCTAGGAGTCATAACATGGACTCGTCCTACAGGTCTTGAATCTTGCAGATTTGAGAGCCTCAAGACTTTTCTTATGAGTCATTTCCATGACTCTAATAATTCCTACGAGTCTTTTTGTCAATTCGTAGGCTTGACTTTGAAGGATCTCTGAAACATGGCCTCTAATGCTGGGTTATGACTGGTTATTATGATCCGTAGATATGCCTACGACTCTTTCTATTAAGTCGTACGGTCACCTGAGGTTTGTTCTAAACGAACCCTTGTGACTCACTCTATGGCTCACTCATATGAGTTGTAAAAATATCTAAGAGTCGTAAAAGGACTCTAAACATAAGTCATTTAGAAATTTGAAAATTTTCTCCTTGGTTCGAACTTTCCAACTGCTGGGGTCTTACACATGCATTAATATTGAATAAGCATTCGAACATTATATAGTTTGGTACATAATGCAATGCATGGTTGGACAATCAATAATTATCATTTAAAGTATACATATATAGGAAGGGACCATAACTGACATTTAATGTGAGCTATTACATGGAATCAAATATAACCCCCTACGTTGTTATGGAGAGACTACTATCCACAAGCCTAAAAAACCTACAAGGGCTTCCATGTTGACACATAGTTAATGAAACAAGAGATTCCTACTAGAATTCCCTTACTGAACCCTACCTCAAGCCTCATTCGGTGCTAAGTCAAATTCCGCAGAATAATATATAAACATCATAATAACATAGCATACATATAGCTTTAGATATCAAGTCATAATTTATTATAATAACTCCTTAAAATTGATAATTCAAATGTGAGATTGTCTCATCACAGGGAATCCTTTCTTTAGCCAAGAAGCCTTTTTTAACATTATTCAATCATTCTTTAAGAACCTTCACATTCGTAGCAAATAAGCCTTTGCAAACATTGGGGTAAAACCCCCTTTCAATCTACTCAAACATTCTTAGAAAGTCATGGTAAAACATGGTGGGTTTAGCCAATTCAATTTCAAATCGTTAAAATCAATGCTAGCATGCATGAGAGTAATGGATTGCACATATTTAAAACATACTTAGAAACAACTCACCAACTCACTTGAAAACCCTTTCATGACTTCATATAAGGACCTTTGATAAATCATTTTATGTAATTAAGAGCCAATATAAGCTAAGATAGGTAAATAAACCTCAAATACTCAGTAATCTACATCTTTGGAATCGTGACATAAAAACCCATAAAATCCATAAAATCCATAATTGAAATTGGTTAATAAGTTAGAAAATACTTGAGATCCATGGACGGAATAACCCATGAATAAAAACCCACATAACTTTATAATTTCGACCTTGAGATTGGAGGAGGAGACTTGAAGATCTTGGGATGAAACCATACCTTTTGAAAATGAAACCCATGAAAGAAACCTTGCGAGGAAAAGGTTTTGTGTGGGGGAGTTAATATGAGAAATTAAGGGCCTGGAAGGCTTAGGGTCCTTAGATAGCGTATATTTCAGTCCCAAAACAACTATACTTCACTGATAAAACATTGGAAAGGACTAAAATTTCCTCCTTAAAATCCAATCAGACTGACCCTATGAATGGTCCTTATGACAAGTAGAGGGGTCGACGTGTCATAGCTTGCAGGGTCTGAGAAAACCCTGAGAATTGACCCTTAATACTTTTCCTAGTACTCGTCTCTACGAATCTTAGACTCTTTTATGATTCGTAGAAGGGACTCGTCCTGCAGGGTCTGAGAAACCCCAAGGACTGAGTTTTTGAACTTCCTTTACGGGTCACTTCTATGACTCATAATACTTTATACGAGTCATAACTTGACTCGTAGACTCACTTCCTCCCTTATCCAAAATTCCCAACCTCGACATCACTTCTATGAGTTAGTCCTATGATTCGTAGAAGAACCTACGTCTAGTAGGTTGAGTAGTAGAAGTCCACATTATCCATTTTCCTGAAATCCTTCCTTCATTTTGACTCTTCGACTTCGGGGTCTTATATTACGGGCCACAAAAATATCCAGTAAATCCAAACCACAGAGAACCCCCAGTTTTTCTAGGCACTTTCTACAAGAGGGATTCTATGATCCATAGATAGCCCCATAGATGGACTTAGATAATTTTAATGAGGGTTAATTTGGTATATTACACCCTCTCTAAGCCTAAGCCCCATCGATCTTACACCTAATTAAGTACCTTAACAATAACATTCAACCATTTTCCTATCATAAACACTCTCAATACTTAAAGTAAGGTTTCAAGAGAAGAAAAGCTTGGGTTTTGAGCGCCTTCTTCAAGTTTCTCAAGAATCTATTTCTTCCAGGTATGTAAGACCATTCATAGTGTTAGACTAAGTTCACACCCTACATTTAAATTTAGTCAGTAAGTGATTCAACCTAGGGTTTTAACCAAGTTATCTTTGATTCTCAAATGGTGAAAGAATCAATTTTTGACCTATTGGTAATCGATGATCAACTTTCTTTCGTAGTACCCTACCCAAGGGGAATTTTTGAAGTATTATCATTGAGTGTATGTTTATTCATATAATTCTGATCCTTAGATCATAGTTCGTGTTTATTTCTTACATTAATCCTATTTAGCCAAGAATTTTGAGGTTTTGCATTACTATTTATTATGCGTGATTTTCAAAAGTCAAGTCAAATTCAACAATTTTTCATCATTATTGAGAATAAGTTTTAAACGAAATCAAGGGTTCCAAATGCTTTACTTGTATTGAGAAAAGCATCCCTATTTTAAAAAAAAGCATAAATAGTTTCAAAAAGCTGTTTTAATAAGTTAAGTGAAGTTTAGTATAACTTCAGGGAAGTATTTTGAGTATTTACTCACACAAATTATATATGAGCATTATTGAATTATTTTGGGAGTAGTATTAAACACCA
Source organism: Solanum dulcamara (assembly GCF_947179165.1). Taxonomy (NCBI): domain Eukaryota; kingdom Viridiplantae; phylum Streptophyta; class Magnoliopsida; order Solanales; family Solanaceae; genus Solanum; species Solanum dulcamara. The sequence continues at coordinate 32,127,274 of NC_077241.1, read as the reverse complement.
ATTTTTGTACAAGTTCAGATAACTTAAATCCCATAACCTGCGTCGCTAGCATAGATAGGATCGTTCTATTGGTTTAGAGAATTCCTCACCTCAGTCCTTGATAAGGACTTTTTAGATGGATCCATAAGTTAAGTTGCATTCCTTAGCCATGAAAAGGTATTGGATGGCTCTGGTAATATGAATAGTACGTTGTATCTTTACGAGGCTCATAGTGATAGTTGTTGGTTAGAAAATTTTTCCAAGAACTAAAATTATCATTTTCAGAATATATACAACATTGTCTCATGTGAAGATTTATACATTTTACTTTTTGTTCATGATTTACATTTTAGTTAAGCTATTATCAGTGTTTTCTTTCAGTTCAGTTATCTAAACTCAATAGAATGAATACTCAATAAACTCAACTCTATAAATCATTAAATATATAGAGTAGACAATGCTTTGCAAAATATAGATAATGAAACACAACTTAGTGTAAAAATAATATTTTATTCTTTAGGGAGTTTCTCTAACAGACAACCATCACTATGAGCATTATGATGATACATTGAATTGCTATCAGTGCCACAGCTGTCCATACCTTGCCAGGGTAATAGACGCAACTCATCTCATGGATCCAATAACAACCTGCATCAGGGACTAATGTCAGGAGTCGCCTGAACAAACAATACTACTTAAAAAAATATATTTTTATGCTCATATTCTCAAGTGAGTGTAATTACTCAAAATAAAATCATTTAGTTCATTGGAATTTTCTCAATTGGCTCAACTCTTCTCAACTCTACACTTCTCTTTAAATTCGTTATACATTCTCAATCTTACTTAAATGTATAAAATAAAGCTTTAAAATTCTCAACTTAGTCTCAAGATAAATATTTAAATGCATAGTTACTCAAAATTATTTATACTCAATAATGATCATGCTCCAAAATTCAGTGAATGAAAGACTTCTCAAACTCAAACTCATGCTCAAACTCTTTTTCAATGAAAAGATGAAATATATCATTCTTTAAACATAAAAGATGCATATAATTAAACAATGTAAATTGGTCAACTAGGGTTCATGTGAATCTATACATGAATGACAATTCAAGAGCTCAAATCATGAAAATTATCACAATATAATTATATATACAAAGAACTCAATAAAAAATTACATAGATAACTCAAGATCTCAATTTAGCGGGATTGAAACTAAAACTCAAACTCAATCTCAAAATTGACTGAGCGAAGATGTAGAAAATGAGGAAAAACTTAGTCCAATATTATGATTATCCTTACATACCTAGAAAATCAATAATGTAAGAAAAACTCGAAAATATTATTTGAACCGCTTGAACCCTAGCTTTTCTCTTTTTCTCCAATCCTTGCTGTAAAAATATTCTAAGTGTTATACTGATAAGAGACATATTTTAGTTCCAAAAGGTTAGGGGTTTTGGAAAGATGGGAAAAAACCAAAATAACCCTCATTAAAAACTTACTTTAGCAGCGTATGGGTCCTTCTATGGACCGTAGAGTCTTATATGGACCATAGAAGCTTGTGAAAAAAAATGGGACCTCACTGGATTGGTTCTTGCTAGGTCTATGAGCCCTCTTTAAGGGTCTTAGACCTTTTGACGGCTCACAGGGAATGCTCATAGGATCTCCTTAAAGTATTTAGGCTTGAGGACTATGAATCGTCCTATAATCCGTATAAATTCTTACTGGTCATAGGGCCCATTCGAACTTAGTGCACATTTCAGTAGCTACTGGAATGTGACAGTGTTTACGAAGAGACTCTACGAGTTGTACAACTTCTTACGGATTGTAGAGTTAGCTCGTAGAGGTGATCTTTAAAACTGAGTTTTTTGGCTAAGTGTTGGGAGATCTAAGAGTCGTCCCTACGACTCATAGAAAGTTTTATGGGTCATTGATAACCCTTATAGTTTACTGAACTAGTACACTACACTCACTTTCTCAATGCTCTTTGGGTTCAATCTAAGTTAGAATCGTACAAGGTGTTAAAATATCCCCTCCTTGGGATCACTCATCCTTGAATGATGACCAAGCTAATAATTTACTCAATGCATGAATATAATGCAAGAACTCAAAACTCAAACTCAAGAATAACTACTCAAATACTCAAGAAGGCACTAAATTCTGATATAGAAATAGGAATATTACCTTCAAAATTGGCACTATGGGAAACAACTAGTTACGGGTACTTAGTTTTCATATCCTCTTAGTCTTCCCATGTAGCCTCCTCAACAAACTGATTTTTCTATAAAACTTTGATGGAAGTTACCTCTTTGTTCCTCAATTTGCGAACTTGAAGGTTAAGAATTTGGATAGAAATATCCTCAAAGGACAAGCTATCTTTCACACCAATGTTTTCTATAAGAAAAATGAGTCATTGATCTCCTAAACACTTATTAAGAATCAAAATGTGAAACACAGGATGCAGGTATGCTAACTTTGATGGTAGGTCTAACTCATAAACTACATTGCCAACTCTCTTAGTAATCTAGTAAGGACCAATGTATTAGGGACTAAGCTTCCCCTTCTTCTCAAATCTCATGACACCTTTCATGGGAGAAATCTTAAAATACACCCAATCATTCACCTCAAACTCTAAGTCTTTTCTTGTAACATCTGTATAGGACTTTTTATGACTTTGCGTGGTTTTCAATATCTGTTGAATAATCTTGACCTTCTCCATAACTTAATGAACCAATTGTGGCCCTATCAACTAAGCTTCACCAATTTTGAACCAACTAATTGGTGATCTACATCTCTTCCATAAAAAGCCTCATAAAGAGCCATCTAAATACTCGAATGAAAAATGTTATTGTATGCAAACTCAATAAAAGAAAAGTGGTCATCCCAATTGCCTTTGAAGTCAATGACATAATATCTCAATATATCCTCAAGAGTATGAATTATACGTGCTGCCTGACCATCTTTCTGAGGATGGAAAATGGTGCTAAAATTTACCTTTGAACCCAAACCTCTTCGAAGCGACTTCCAAAACTGAGTAGTGAATTGAGCACCTCTATCTGAAATGATAGACAAAGGAACTCCATGAAGTTGGACTATCTCTTGAAAATATAATCTAGCATAATCCTCGCTGAATCTGTATTCTTGACAGGAAAGAAGTGGGATGATTTGGTCATCCTATCCATAATCACTCAAATTGAATCATATTGACTGTTATATTATTTTTCATACCATTCCACCAATAGACTTTTCTAAAGTCATGGTATATCTTGGTAGAGACCAGATGAATTGAATATCTAGAGCTATTGGCCTCTACCATTATTCTACCTCGAAGACCATCAACACTTGGAACACACAACCTGTCTTAATATCTCAACACTCCATCTCCCCCTTTGGAAAAATCTTATCACTTTCTATTTATGAACATCTTCCTTCAACTGAAATAGGATGGGTCTTGGTCTTCCTTTTCCTTCACTTTAACAACTAGTGAAGAATACATCCCATTCTAAATTATGACACAACCTTCATCTGAGTCCACAAGGAGAACTCGCAAATGTGTCAGTCTATGTACTTCTCTAGCTAACTCTTTCTTTTCCTTCTCAACATGAGCAGTATTCCCCATGGATAACCTACTAAGGTAATCAACAATAACATTAGATTTACCTAGTTAGTAGAGAGTTCTCATGTCATAATCCTTTAGCAAATCAAGCCGTCTCATCTGCCTTAGGTTCAACTCATTCTAACTAAACACATACTATAAGCTCTTGTGATCAGTGAACACATCTACATTCACACCATAAAGATAGTGATGCCAAATTTTGATGACAAATACTACTGTTGTCAAATCTACATCACGAGTCGGATAATTTCTCTCTAGATCTTAAGTTGTCTAGAGTATAGGATATAACTTTACCTCGTCATCTACGCACAACCCCCTCCAACTCTGGATACATCAGAATAAATGAAAAACTGATTTGCTTCCTTGGCTAGGGACAAAACTAGAGAAGTAGTCAATCTACTTTTCAACTTTTGAAAACTTTTCTCACACACATAAGACCATTGAAACTTAGTCTTCTTCTTGGTTAACTTGGTATATGGCGATGATATTGATGAAAATACCTCTACAATTCTTCTATGATAACCAGCCAAACCCGAGAAATTTCTTATATCAATCAGGGATGTGGGTCTGGGCAAATTCTTTACTGCCTTAATTTTTTATGACTCAACTTAGTTACCATCACCTAAAATATTTTGGCATATGAATGCCACCGGTGCAAGCCAAAACTCACACAGAAAATTTAGCATACAACTCTCAATCCTAGAGAGTTTGTAGAAAAATTCTAAGATGGTTATCATGCTCCTCCTTATTTCTATAATAGATCAGAATATCATTGATAAACATGATAAGAAACATGTCTAGATAATACTTGAACACTCTATTTATGAGGTGCATGAATGTTGTAGGACCGTTAGTCAAACCGAAGGACATAACTTGGAACTCATAATGACCATACCTATTTCTGAAGGCTGTCTTCGAATTATCACTTTCTCTCACCTTCAACTGATGATAGCCTAATTTGAGGTGTATTTAGAGAAACAAGTGGCACCCTGAATTTTGTTGAAGATGTCATCAATTCTGGAAAATAGGTACTTATTCATTATGGCGACTTTGTTCAACTGAGGGTAGTCAATACGTATTCTAAGGCAAACATCTTTGTTTTGCACAAATAGGATTGGAGTGCCTCAAGGTGAGACACTCGACCTAATAAATACCTCATCTAGAAGATCTTTCAACTTCTTTTAACTCTTTTAACTCAGCTTAGGCCATTCTTTGTGGAGGAATAAAAATAGACTGAGTATCAAGAAAGACACCTATTCTGAAGTCTATCTCCCTATAGGGAGGGAATCTAGGAAAATCCTTTGGAAAGACTTCAGGAAACTCATTTACAACTGAAAGTGACTAAATGAATGGTGTCTCCACCCTATCATATCTAACTCGAATAATGTGATAGATACATCCTTTGGAAACTAATTTTCTGGCCTTAAGATATGAAATTAATCTACCCTTAGGCACTACTAGACTACATTTTAACTCAATAACTGGCTCATTCAGAAATTGAAACTTGAAAATTCAAGTTCTACAATTATTTGAGGCATAAAGAGCATAAAACAAATCCATCCCAAGAATAACATCAAAATCTACCATGTCTAACTCAACTACATTAGTATGGATCCCAAACTTAACAGCCACGTAAGGAGTCACAAAAGATAGAGTAGCACCCAGAACAAGTAATGCATAAACATCATGAAAAAAATACTCAAAGCATACTAGTGAAAAAATTTGGCAAGGTCTCTTAGTCTTGGTTATTAGCCATGGCATACAAATGGTTTGGATCTCTGCCTGCTCCTGAAGGGGAACCACTTTGATTATCTCTACCCGATGGAGATGCTGAAGAAGATTGTGCCCTATTTCCCTTATTATCCTGCCTATCTTACGTGTAATATTGTCATGACCTGTCCTAAAGCCTAGACATAACATGACAGTCGAAACTCCAAAAGAGCTTCAACCAAGCCTCTTGATATATAATAAAGCATACATAAGGTAAACTAAGTAAGAAAAATAACACAAGGATTCTGGATCATGAATAATAAAGAGTATGAGAATTTGACATCATAGACTCTAACCATATGTCCAACAAATACCTCTACTACATGAAAATGGCGAGGGCTAAGACATGTCCTTAGGTCAACCTCAACATGGAAGAAATAAATGCCTTTGAAAGAAGAAACAAGCAACTCATAACTAGTCCTCGGTAAATAGGGGCTCACCAACACTTTGCCAATAAGGGACTTGTAATGACCTTGAAGGTCATTTTTGAATTTTTTTATAAAATGACCATTTTACCCCTCCTTTTAGATACCCCGAGTCATTTCTGATTGTTACCAGATGTTGATTTTTAGAAAATCCTATGAAAAGTTAAGTCCTTGGAAATTTTGAATTTCATAAGCTTTAATCAGAGCTACGGGTCTCAGAAGAGAATTCCGTCGATTTCATCAGCTCCGAATTATCGAAATCGGCTTAAGAGACTTTACATAATCAGTTTTGGAGTTGTAACGAAGATTTGAGGTCTTGAGTTGAGAATTTGAGGAACTTTAAGCCAAGGTTTGACTTTGGTCAAATTTTGGAGTTCCGATGCTCGGAATGGAATTTCGATGACTCCGTTGAATTCGAGAGATGGTTTTTGGTCTAGAAGAAGTGTTGGTTGAATTTTTAAAGGTCCTGAGTCCGTTTTGATATTTTGAAGGCCTAAGTTGGTTTAGTTGTGGCTTTTCAAATTTTAGGTCAACGATATTTCGAATTCAAATTCTGATAGTTTCATCAGCTCTGGAATGACCAAATTAGGCTAGTAGCACTATTGGAATGACTATCGAGGCAATCGATACGAGTTTGGAGCCATTTGGCGCTTTTAACTTTGAAAGTTAGCCTATGGTTGACTTTGGTCAACATTTTTGGAAAATGCGCTCGAATAAAAATTCTAACAAAGCGGTTAGTTCCGGAATGCCGATTTTGGTATAGAACGATCCTTCTTTAGCTTTCCGAGGCTTTCGGTCTAATCTCGAGACCCATTGTAGAATGTGGTTTAAAAAGGCTCTTGGGTGTGAGACTTACTTTTTATTAAAATGATCTTGTATGGAAATTATAAATGCTCCATTAAGTCTAGATCGTCGAATTTAGTAGGGTAGCATATCTAATTTATTTTTATCGGATTCCGAATAAATTCCAAGCAGGCCGTCGGATATTTTGGATTTTTCCAAAATCTGTAAAAAAAAACTGCAGCAGCTTTCCTTTTTTTTGGTTTTGTTTTCCAACTTTAAAACCCCATAACTTGAGTTATATAGCTCCAAATTGGGTTATTCAAATGGAAAACTTGTGATATTTTTCGTGGAAAACGCATTGGGGAACTTGAAAACTGATTTGGAGCATTTGATTCAGGTAAAAATCATGATATCCTTTACAGCAATGTCCATTTTCGGAATGTATTTTTTGAAGAACTTTGAAAAGTTATATCTTGACCTATATAAATCCGATTAGGGTGATTCTAGAGGCTATCTTGCATGGAATTTTGAGGAGAACATTGTGGTAGTTAAGCAACACCCCCAAGCCTTAACATAAATAATCAAATTAAAAATACAAGGAGGGGGACATAAACCTTACCTCCGATCCTATGGTGGTTCATAAGTCAGCTAACCTATTAAGGTCGGCTAACTCATCCCCGATACAAAAAGGATACTAACTATAACTAGAAAGCAGTAAACCTGTGAGAGGACTCCTCCCGGTACAATTCAACTATGAAAGCATAAATGAGGGAGACTCTCCCCTTCCATGAGAAAAAAGAAAAGTAACCTACACTAGTCCTATTCCAACTATGCTACGTACCAGACATAGCTACATTAAAGAAGAACAAGTATACGAAACTTCTATCTCGCATGGGATGGGAAAATTCTTTTCATCTTTGCTCTTTTTAGTCTTGTCGTACCAAGTCGGTCCAAGGAAGTTTGCAGCAACAACAATCACAGCTAGGGGGGATGAAATGATAGGAAGCAAATGTAGCCATAGCAGTCATCTTGCTTGGGATTGTAGTTAAGGAAGCTGAGGGACAGAATATTTGTAAAATGCATTTTGTATGTGGTGCAACCCTGACTTGAGTTGCTGGTTGGAAGTCTATCAGTGTGTGCCTTACACTTTGCATGATTCCAGCTCTGTCGAGGCTGATCAGGGATGTACCTGCACATCCACAAATAAACCAAAAAGGAGTTCCAAGAGTCTTGGATGTAAGGTAGCTGTTGCAGCTGTTGATGGAATGCATCTGGTATGCATGAAGGGGGATGTGTTGCTGTTTTCTCCCTTTTTCTGAGACATTGTGTACCTGCCCAAACAACTAACCAAAGAGCCAAACAAGTATAAGATCTGTGAGGGCTGTTACAATCCTGTAGGCAGCTTCTTGTTGCCTCCAAAGGTGATTTGATTAGCTCCTTTGAAGGTACCTTATATGCCAACCAGGATGGGCTTTGAGTACAAGGTTGTCTCCCTCTGTTTGACTCTTTGTGGAACTGTACACAGCTTCTTGTTGCCTCCAAAGATAGAGTGATCAGCTCCTTTGAAGTGTTCAGCTCATTAAAATACCTGCACATGTCCACAAAAACAAGACAACATGCTAACAAGAATTGTAGATGGTCCTTCTGAGCTGCAGTGCTTGTTGCTGCATGTTTCTGTTCCTGCACATAACAAGTGGACATAGCCAGGAGCTCCAGGAAGCTTGAGTTGTAGGGGAGCTATTGCAGGTGCTGCATCAAGGAATTTGGCATGAGAGTAGTGTTGGTGTGTTGTTGAGTTCCTAAGCTGCCATGTTGTTGTCTCCTCAGATCAGAATGTGAAATGGGAAATAATTCTCTAAAGCAATCCCAAATATCACTCTTTGCTGCAAGGATGCTGTGGCTGGTTGCAACTCCTCTTGTTGATGGTCTTTGTAGCTGCTGCATTCCACATCTGTGAAGTTGTTGTTGCTTCCACTCAAATTCAGCTTCAGCACTCTGTGGCATGATATCTACAACTGCAGCTTCATGGATTTTGCAGCTTCTGATGTTCCAGCAGCCTGCATTCACAAATAAACAACCACACAAACAAGAACAATGGTCTCCCAGATTAGACTCCCATAATGAGTGTTGATGGGTGCTGCTGCTGCCAGGAGGTTTAATAGATGGTGGCTTAGATATTGGAGAGTTCTTGTGTGCCTGCATACTATCCAATCTCAGTTGTTGACACTCCAGCACCAACCCCTTGATGTGAGTTCTGGTTGCATGGAGGAATTCCACAAGCTGCAAGCTCCAAATAGTGAATTGCTCCATCATGCCACTACTGTAATATGCATCACACATAGCTGGCCCTCCAACTGTGGATTGATATGTTGCATGTGTACAAGTTCCTGCACAGTCAAAAGGTAGAAGGAAAGGAAAGAAAAAGAAAAAGGCTACTCTAATCCTAGGTAGGAAATAGCCAAACAAACAGCAGGATGGTCCTTGTGCAGGGGGTTTGGAGATTGTATTTGATTTGATGGTTGTGTTTGTGATATCTTCTATGTAGTTGTTGTTATTACATGTTGATGAATCAATCCAGCAACCTGCATCAATACAACAAACAACCAAAGGCAAATAGGAACCTGCACCAGTTAGCAAACAGGAGAGGACCTCCAAGAGAGCTTTGGGTTTCAACGACGCTCGACTAACGTCTCCAATTATCCGATTGAGTTGAAACTTCTTGAGATATGTCCAAACAGCCCTTTCTTTAGTTCTGCAAGGTTTGGAGATTTTTTTTCCAAGTTGGAAGAAAAGCCCTCTCTTTAGGCTTAAGGCAGCTGAAATTTTCAATGTCGCTCGCCTAATGCCTCCAATTGTCCGTTTGGGCTGAAACTTCTTGGGCCTTGTCAATATATTATTTTCTAAACCCCTGCAAAGATTGTAGCCATTTGGACAGGTCCTCATGCTGTATCTCACCCTGCACATGCTGACCTGCTGAAGCTTAAGTGCTGCAGGGTGGTTGGAATTTGTGTTGTTGCTTTTCTCTATGTATTTGTGGTTAATGAATGTTGATACATCACTCCAGGATCCTGAAATAATACAACAACCAAAAACAAACAAGACAAGGCATGCACAAACTAGCAAACAGGAGGGGACCTCAGTAAGGGCTTTGGAAACTATTAACTTTTTCCAAGTCGCTCGACTAACGTCTCCAATTATCCTTTTGACCTGAAACTTCATGATATTTGCATATATGGCCTTTTCTTTATCCCTGCAAATTTTGAAGGCTTGACTCCCAAGCTGGAGCTTCCAATTACCAAGTTTCTCTCTCTTTAGGCTTAAGACTGCTGATTTTTTCAAAGTCGCTCGCCTAATGTCTCCAATTATCCTTTTGAGCTGAAACTTGTTGAGCTTTTCCAAATTAGTATATGATGAAATCTTACAAAGTTTGGAGGTGTTTGGACATGTCCACTTGGTACAAATCACCCTGCACCAACAAACAGAAAAGCACAAAGGCAAATAATTCTGCAGATTATAATAGCTACTACTATTGTCTTGTATGTGTTCCCTGAAGGTTACAGTTTTGTGACTTTGTTGGTGCAGGATGTTGTTGCTGAGTAAGGTAAGAGGCAGGCTGAAATTGCAATACAAAGGGCTCCTTATGCATGATCCTGTGGTATTGCATCCTTTAGCATTCATCCAAAGTTGAGTTGCAGCAGTTGGATTAGGCAAACTTCCACTTGTAGTTTGTTTCATCCTGCTAATGCTGCATCATGGGGCACCTAAGTTTGTTTCTCCAAGGATCCATATGCTGCTGCTCACCTTGAAGTTTTCCAGACCTGCAACTACCTGCATATGCAATTGGAAAAGAAAGGAGGAGAGAGGTACTCTAAATCCTAAATCTATTGGTAAGGAGATTATCCTATTAGAGCAGTAAATTAGGGAGACTCTCCCTTTTTCAATGGACCTGATTATCATTATTAATATAAGTTAATATTTCAAGGTATGAAGAAGTTCCTTCAATGTGGTTGATTGATCTTCTTCATCTTGGTTCTCCTGAAGCTAGCCATGCCAGCTTTGTCCATTTTGTAATGTCCCTTGGTCTCTCTTGGAAGCTGCTGAAAGCTGTAGTAGTGTTGTGTATAGCTTTTCATGTGGCTTTCCTTTGAGAGTGAATCTGCAGTGTAATTAGCTTCCCTAAAGATATGCCTGAACTGGAAAGTCTCCAGTTTGCTAACCAATACCTACAATTCAGTAGTATAAGCAACAATGTTCCATGGAGGTTTAGCCTCTTGTTTGAGCCACTTGATTAGAAGTTCAGAATCCACTTCAAGGGCTACCCTGCTGTATTCATGTTGTAGGCACCACTGAATACCAATAATTGCTGCCTGCACTTCAGCTTGGTTATTAGAACCACAGCCTAGTGGAGATGCAAAAGCATATATTAACACTCCATTATGGTCCCTTAGAATGCCCCCTGCCTCTATCTTCCCTGGATTGTTAAGGGCACTCCCATCTGTGTTTAGCTTGATCATTGTAGGCTGTGGTTTAGTCCAGCATACTTCGGTTATTCTCAATTCATGTTGGCTTTTTTCAACCATGGTAACCAAATCTGCCCAATTACTTGGCAAATCAATATATGGATACACAGTGGAGATAAGCATATATAGATCTTTGGATATTGAGAATATTACTCTAGTTGCATTAGACTTCTTGCCTCCATACTTGCATGCACATCTATTCTTCCATAGATTCCAACACACAAAAATAGGGGTGGCCTGCATTACTAACTTATGTAGCTCATTGTTAGTTTTGATTAGCCACCACCTCATCAATAGGTTTTTAGAGGAATGTTGCTGTGTTGCAGACTCCAGTACCCTGAGAAGTGCTTCCATATGTGTTGTGCAAAGTAACCTGATACAAAGATATGCTCTATATCATCAAGACCTGCTCTATAACAACAGGAGCATGCTAAAGGATCCTGTCCAAATGCTACTATTCTGTCATTTGTGGGGAGTTTAAGTCTGAAAGCTCTCCAAAGCAGAAAAGAGGCCTTGAAAGGAATACTATTGTGCCATATGTTGCTGTTAGTGGTTGATCTTGTCTTTTTCTTCCTTACCAACTCCCAGGCTGATGAACAAGTGAAATTACCATGAGAGTTAGGCTTCTAGTAAGCTTGATCCTGCATATTTGGATTGTAGCTGATGGGAGTGCTGAGAATTCTGTGCACCAGTTGAGGGGGTGCATGTTTTCTTACTTTCTCTTCATTCCATCCTCCATTTTCCATGAATTCTGATACAATAGAGTTATTCAATCTGGGGAGACTTTCATTGTGGTAAGCTAAGGGACCTACCCCTAGCCAATCATCCCACCAAAAGCTGCTTGTTCCAGACTTAATCCACCACTGTATATGAGGTTCTATATCCTTTTTGTTGCTCATCATATGCTTCCACATTAGGGACTGTCCTGTGTTCCACTTTTTAATGACTGGATGAGCCCTTTGGCAGTATTTTGCTTTAAGGAATTCCCCCCATAGTGTCTTCTTTGATCTGAAAGTCCACCACTGTTTGTATTGGAAGGATAAACACACATCCTCTAATTTTTTAACACCTATACCACCCTCCTCATAAGGATAACTGAGAGTATCCCAAGAGGCCCAGTGATATTTTCTTCTTTCAGTATCCCATCCCCAAAAGAAGTCAGCAATTAGTCTTCTGATCTGATTCATGGTGGTCTTGGTAGGACTGATAGCTGACATCAGGTGTATAGGAATGGATTGCAGCACTGATTTCACCAAGGTGACTCTACCTCCATAGCTTAACATTTTAGTCTGCCATCCCCTAATCCTGCTTAGAACCTTAGAAACCATACTAGAGAAGTATATGATCCTTTGTGTTCCTATATATAGGGGGCAGCCTAGGTAAGTGATTGGGCCATGAGTGCATTTGTATCCTGTGATCATGCTGACCCTATCCACCACACCAGAGGGAGTATTCAGTGGCATCATGGTTTGACTCTTATCTTTATTGATAAGTTGTCCTGAAATAGCTTCATACAGTTTAAGAGTTTTGGTAATCAGTGTAAGTGAGAAGTTGCTGGTAGATGTGAAAATGATCACATCATCTGCAAAGCTCAAGTGATTTACTTGAGGACCTCTTCTTTCCATCTGGAATCCTGTGTATAAATGATGGTGATGAAGATTGTTGAGAAGCCTAGACAGAACTTCAGCTCCAATGATGAATAAGGTAGGGGATAGGGGGTCTCCTTGCTTTAGTCCTCTTGTAGAGTGGAAGAAGCCATGCCTTGCACCATTAATGATGATTGAGTACCAATTGTTTGACATAATCCTCCAAACCATATCAATCAACACTTCTCCAAACCCCATTTTCCTCATGACCATACAAATGAATGACCAAGAGACCCTATCATAGGCCTTGGCCATATCCAGCTTTATCACCACATTATCCCCAACCTTTGGTCTCTTAATATTGTGGATGATTTCTTGAGCTAACATTATGTTCTCAGCAATACTCCTACCTTTAACAAATCCAGATTGGTTATCTGAGATTAGCTGAGGTAATATAGGAGCAATTCTGATGCTTATCAACTTAGAAATGATCTTGTTAGTGAAGTTGCTGAGAGAAATAGGCCTGTATTCTGATAGGCTGTTGGGATGCTCATTCTTAGGAAGTAGAGCTAAGCATGCATGAGAAATAAACTTGGGAATACTATGTCCATTGAAGAAATACTGGACTAATCTCAGTAGGTCTTCACAGATGATATCCCAGCATGAATGAAAGAATTTCCCATTCATTCCATCTGGTCCAGCAGCTGATGTAGGGCTCATAGAAAATACAACTTTCTTCAGCTCATCCATAGTAGGTAAGGCTTGCAGGCTCTCATTCTGCTCCTCTGTAACCATCCTTGGAATGCACTTAAGAACATCTTCCCTGATCACTCTCTCTTCTCCAGTGAATATTTTTTCAAAATGTGCTGTGGCAGCTCTTGCAATATTGTCTTCACCTTGAATAGTATTGCCTTGTTCATCACTAATCTGATGGATGAATAACCTTCTTCTTCTTCCTCTGATAATAGCATGAAAATAGCTGGTATTGGCATCTCCATCTTTGAACCAATGAAGTTGACTTTTCTGCTTTAAGATAGCCTTTTCCATCTTCAGATATCTGATGTACTGAGCATTGATCTGATGTAGCTTGGACCTGTTCTCTTCAGTATTGTCACTGATTATTTTCTCTTCAGCTTGTCTCACCTGCTCTTCATATTCTTTTACTGAAGCAAAGATGTCCCCAAACTCATTTCTTGACCACTTACTAAGAGTATTAGAAACTCTTTTCAGCTTTTGTTGGAAGGTTCTCATTGGATTTCCTTCCACAGGATTATCCCAACATGCTTTTACAGTGCTAAGGAAATTGTCATTGTCTGTCCAGCAGTTTAGAAATTTGAAATACTTGATAACATTACCTTGTTTTGCCCTGCTTTCCATCAATAGAGGGCAATGGTCAGATCCTGTAGAGGCTAAGTGACTGACAGTTGTTACAGGCATGACTTCTAACCAAGAGTCATTAACCATGGCCCTGTCAAGTCTTTTCCAAATTCTAGCATCTTTGTCCCTATTGTTGCACCAGGTGAACTTCTGCCCACAGAACCCCAGATCAGTGGGTCCACATGCTTCTATCACACTAATAAACTCAAAGCTCTTGTTCATATTATATGGCTGGCCCCCCATCTTTTCTTCAACATCTGTAATAACATTGAAGTCTCCAATGGTGCACCAAGGCTTCTCCTTACTGGAGAACTGCAACATCTTGTCCCATAAGTCTCTTCTCATGTAATCCTTGCACTTTGCATAGACAAAGGTAATGAGGTAGCTATTAGGACAAGCCACATGATTAATCTCACAAGTGATCTGCTGCTCATCCTGGTCCAAAATGTTGCAGGCAATGTCTTTGTTCCAGAATAACCAGATTTTGCTATTGGAGTTGGACATAACATTATCCATACCTAGCTGAATTCTGTGGAACTGAATTTGAGATTTGTTGGAAAAAGGTTCCAGCACTGCTATGATAGACAGCTTATGAAAGTCTTTCAACCTTTGTAACCTATCAAGGGTCCCCTGAGTATCAATACTCCTTGCATTCCAGCAGATTGTACTAATCATCAGGGTTTTTGAGTTTTGGACCTAGTGTTGATGTTGCTGTTGACAACAACATTAGCAAAACTGCTGATGATACTTTGTTTAGTCTTCTTCTTTGTCTGCTTACTTTTAGAGGGTGGCTCCTTCTTTTCCTTGTCTTGCTGACTTTCCTTCTGCAATACAGCTGTCATTGTAGATCTGAATGCCTCCAGGTGATCTTCTTTTTGTGCCTCTTCCCCATGGTCATGGTCTTCCACCTCTTCAGAATGAGTGACCCTATGTGCATCAGATGATCCCTGGGACTTAGCAACCAGTTGGACCTCATCCTCATGCACCTTGTCCCTGGATGGGCTGGAAGCCTTAATTTCACTCACAGCATCCTCATCCTCAGAGTCAGTCATTGGTTGATAATCACTGTCCTCTTCATCTTCCATAGGCTGGTCATCAGAATCTTCCTCATTCTCAGACTCACACACAGCATACTCATCTTCTTGTATGTTGAGGGTGCAGGTGAGCTGAGGTAGATCAGTAGCTCTCTCAGTGATGATTTCAGCTAGATTTCTGGGAGATGTAGGAATGCAATGGGCTTGGAGAGGAGTGATATTCATCCCCACCTGGTCATCATCTAAGACAAATTGTTGACACCCCTGCTCCCCTTGCTGTACTATCACACTGTCCATTTTGGGAGTTTGACATTTCTCAGTTGAGTTCATTTCTTTTATTTTCTTTTTGATGGCTTCTCTTCTTTTCTTGCTCAGCTTATTCTTTTGAACAGTAGTACTTTTACCACTAGTACTGGGATGAGATCCCAGATCTTTGGCCATGGCACCTTTGCTAGCTTGCATGGTAAGTTCAACAATACTCTCATGCATAGCATGAGGGGGTACCCCTCCCCTATTGGTTTCCCTATCCTGCATGTTAGTGGGGTTCTCCTGTACACTTCCAGCCTTTCCTCCTTCAACTACCAGATCAGCAGCAACAATATTAATCTTTGGGAGGTTCAGGGGTATTGGGAGTGATAAGTCAATACCTGAGTTCCTTGCAGCATTGGTCCCTTGAGCAATACCTGTTAAGATAGTACTTGTGCATACAATATGGGGGGATGGGGTTTGTGGGAGAGATAAGTCAATACCTTGTCTCTGATTTGGAGTGCTTTCCTGCATTGTTGATGAACTCCTCACTATTGAGTTCTTTTGAATGTGTGTGTTCCCTGCAATTTGGTTAGTGGGTTGGTCTTGCATAGCAAGATCAACATGAACATTTGGAATAGAGATAGAAGTAGTAGTTTTACCTGGATTTACTTTGCTTTGCTGCACTGCAACATACTTACCTTTGGTTAATACTCCTGCAGCTCTTGTTTCTTGGTTCAGCTGGCCATTAGTGTGTCCTTTGTTCTGTTTCCTTCTCTGAGTTTGCCAAGCATTGTCCTCCTTGCTAGTCTTATTGTTCTGTGACTGTTGTGGTATATTGGATGTCAAAGGATTTTGGTGCACCTGTAAGTTGTCAGGTTGAGGTTGGTTGTGCTCTTTGCTCTCTCCCTGAGTTTGACTTGTATTTTTTGTTGTATTTTCAGAACTTTTCTTTTTCATTTGTTCTTCATCTCTTCTCTTGATATTACACACATGCACCTTGTGCCCCTGATGCTTGCAATACAGGTACACTCTCATATAAAAGTTCCTGCCATCTTCCTATTGTAGGATCACTTTTGTCATGCCCAAGCCATACATGATGGGGTCTTTCTTGTGTAAGGTTGACCTACACTCTTACCTTAGCAGTACTTCCCCTAGTCTTCTGAATAGAGGCTGCATCCATGAAGAGTACTTTCCCCACAGGAGCAAGGAGAGTGGTCAGGAACTCCTTATCATAACAGTGCCAGGGGAGTTCAGGAAGGGCAACCCAGACTGGGACAATGGGAGTCTCCTCCTCAGGCCTAAAAGTTGGAGTCCAGGTTTGTATCCTCATGGCTTGGCCTTCAATGGTCATTCTTTGCTTGGTCCACACAGTTGTGTAGTCCAATTCATTGTCCAAGTCAATATACACATGTCTGGCATTGAAATGGGCAATTTTAACACCCCCTATCAATTGAGTTTGGAGAATGAAGCTTCTCCTTATTAGCTCCACCTTAGGCATAGTATTGCTGAATTTTCCAACAAGGGTATATTTACACTTTTCAGCCAATTTCACCATGAAATCCTCTTTGTCATAAATGACAGCTGGTAGGCCTTGTCTGGTGGTGTAAATAGGAGCAGACAAATTAAGAGGGATATCATTTTTTGCTTGGTTCAGCCTCAGTTTGGAAGCAAAGGTTTGGATGACTGTATATGGGGCTGGCTGAGGGACCTGTTCCTTTCTATTAGGGAACTGGTTCTTTGGGGGATTTTTAGTGATGCTTTCTATTGGCTGGGGCTGGTTACTAACAGGTTTGGGGCCCTGGTTAGTGGGGTTAAGCCTATCAAAATTGGAGGAGACTTTAGGGAAGCTATTTTGAATACTTACAGGCTTATGCATTTGCATCATGTTGTTGGCCCTGTTTTGAGAGTTGGTATTAGGCTTGGGATTAGTATGCTCAGTATCCTGCATGACCATACTAGGAGCAGTACCAGGGAGTTCACAAGCTCCCCTGGAGTTCAACAAGTTAGCATCAACAATTATAGGATTAGAGGGATGCCCATCTGTACTATGCTTACCAATGTGATGGATAGACTCATTAACATTAGGCACCACATTATTATTCAAACATTGCACAAGATTATTAGAATTCTCAATATGCTTAGATTGTATTTGCATGTCATTAGGGGAACAAATATACTGACCCTGCATATTGAGTTCAAGAGAGTGAGAGGACTTACCTTGTGCTCCTGTGGTTGAGCTGCTGCTGTGGGGGTGGTTCAATCCTTTTGGCATTTGATTCGTTTGATTATTTTGGGATTGAATACCATTGGCAAGGTACTGAGATTGATAATTTGCCAATGTAATCTCCTCAGTTCTAACATCACTGTGACTGTGACTTTCTTCCTCAAGCAAGTCTTGACGACTTTTTGGATTTGAACTTTTCGGAGCTAATTTGGGGTCTGTAGTTTGTGTAGGAAGCCTCCCAACAGCCTTAGGAACATTTTGATATTGGCCCCTCATCATTTGTCTCGCCGAAACTCCGGCGACCCCACTGTGGTTGTCGTCTTGACGACTTTTCAAATTTGACTTGATTGGTAGTGATTCGAGGCTTGCCACATAGCTAGGAAGCTTCTCAACACTGTCACGAACCTGTTGAACTATGCCTTGAACCAATTGGCTCGCCGGAGCTCCGGCGACCTCTTCACGTTCAGAATTCAAATTAAAATTCGAAGCTTTTGGTAGAGATTCGAGCTGGTTTTGATTTTGAGATGAAATTGTTGCCTGAGCTCCGGTGCCAAAATCGCGGTCAGTGGTCAAATTGAAATTTGTGATTCCAAATTGATATTCGAGCTGGTTGTTTATGCCTGTGAGGTGCTCCATGTCCAGCTGAGTATTTTGACATTGAGTTTGGTCCTTTAAGCTTGCCGAAGCTCCGGCGCCGGTGTCGATATTATCACCGGCGATAGCTACGCCGGTGAAACTTGTCCCATTATGTGCGCCATCGTCTGGGGAACAATCCCCAGTGGTCATATCCTCTCGAACATGGCCGGAACTAGGTCGAACGAGTGATGGAAACTGCGGCGGCGCAGTTAACTTAGCCTCTTCAGTCGCCAGTGAATATCTCGACCATGGATGATTCAACTGATTTGATTTTTGCATATTGTGTAGTTCTTGCAATGCTGATGATTCCCCAATTGTTTGTTCGATTCGAATCCGCCCAGCTTTCTCCAAATCGTTGATGTGATGAACCCAGGCGAGTTGCTCCTCCGATAGTGCTACAGTGATCGCCGACTGATTTTGCACTTTGGAGGGGCTACGGGTGGAATTTTTCGATGCTACGACTTGCATTGCATTCGTGTCATCGTTATCTTCGTTCCTATCTTTCGAACGAAATTTTCCTACGTCGGGAGGTGGTTCCCCTCCCATATTCGTCTTGATGACAATAGTGCCCTTAGTTGAGAGCTTTGTTCCTAGAGAGATGTTAGAGAGAGAAAAATTGTGCTTTTGGCATGTCGTTTGAGGTAATAAATTAATTTTTAGCTGCAAATTTAGTATTTTTCAGAATCAAATTTTATTGAATTTTGGAAGAGTATCTTGATCAATATAACTCCATTTTGAGTGATTCTTGAGGCTAGATTGTGGAGTTGTTCGCAATGAATATCATGGTATAATTTTTTTCGATTGGGAGATTTTCCTTTTTGAGAAATCGACGCGTAAAAAGGCTGCTTTGTTTGTTTTCTTAGTTTAAAAATATGGAAATTGATTGTTTGATCATCTTGCGTTATTTTTCCACCCAAATTGTGTTATAAATCTGAATTTTGAGCTTGGGGTGACGTTTGAAACCTATTTTGGGGGTCAAATCAAGAATTTCAAATGCGGGTCCCACAATTCCCGTTTTAGACCCTAAAATTGGCCAGTCTTCAAAAATTATGAAATTAGTGTCTAAACGACCGTATCGATGTTGTGGTTCTGTTTTTGACAGCTTGGTAGCATTCTGAGGCCGTTCGAAAGGGAAAAGCTCCAGAACAGTGATTTAAAGCTCGCGTGTTTAGCCTACAGGTAGGCTACAATTTTACCTTTCTTTAGA
Source organism: Solanum dulcamara (assembly GCF_947179165.1). Taxonomy (NCBI): domain Eukaryota; kingdom Viridiplantae; phylum Streptophyta; class Magnoliopsida; order Solanales; family Solanaceae; genus Solanum; species Solanum dulcamara. Next base: position 32,107,868 of record NC_077241.1, on the reverse strand, counting down.
TTGAGCTGGAATGTATGAAAGCATATTGAAATAGTTGGAATTTGGGTTGGGTAGTTTGATTGTATATTTTAGGTGTTAGAAATCATGCTTTAGGCTTGTTATCGGGTTTTTTCGAATATTTAGAAGCATGTGTATCTTGTCGTTATTTGTTAGTATTATAAGGAGAGTTGAATGAGCATGTTGTTGATACTGTGGAGTATGTTGTCCTTAATATAGGATGTAAACTTGCTTTAGATGCCCCGATGTCGCTCCGGTGGACTTAGATCCTTGTAGAATAATGTAGCGGGCTAGTACATGGTAGTTTGACCTTAGTTAGGCGTTACCCTTTCTCTTAAAAATATCCTCATCCATAAATCGGTATAATCATGACTTTTGTGATGCATTGGCCACACTAGATTTCGTGATCATTGACTTTGGCTCCGGTTCCACTTTTGGTGGCATATCGGTTGACTCATTTGGGAAAAGATTTTTCGTACTGTTATATTCTAGTTGGGAAGTAGAATATTTGGCATCATGGGATAAATTATCTGTGAGTATTCGGGTACCAAGTCCTGGCCTCTATATTAAATTATCAAGGAGCATCCGGGTACTCAAACCCGGCCTCTACCAGCTTGTTGGTATGACGAGCATTCGGGTACCCAGTCTCGGCGCCGATTATACCGATATATTATGGCAAGTATCCGGGTACCTAGTCCCAGCATCGACCACACTTATGTATTATGGCAAGCATCCGGGTACCCAGTCCCAACCTTGGCCACTTTGAACATTCGAGTGAGCATCTGGGTCCTAGTCTCGGCCTCGACCCGTAAGTCACCACTAGATCGATTGACTCTTGGAGATTATGGGTTTGGAAATGATATAGTACTTCGGCTCCTAACATCGCAGATTCTTTGTTTCTAGCCTTGGTAGTTCTAACTATTCTGTGTACTCGGCGAGTTTTTAGGGGATCATCCGGGTTTTTCTTTAACTTGCGCACGAGTGTCCCAACTGGGATTTTGGGGGCCCAGTTGGGTATAGTTAGCTGTAGTTCTCATAGGTAGTATTCGTTTCCCTTTTTGATGCTTATTTTGACTCCTATTGAGGCTATTCCTCTTTTTCATATTATTTTTACATTTTCTGCTCATTCAACCTATGATACCTACTAGGTACCTGTTGTCTTAGTACTCATACTATAATCTGTATCTACTTTCGTGATGCAGGACCGAGCACCAGCTACCATCATGGATAGATCGAGTCTATTGCACTCAGCTTTAGAGACTAGGGTGAGCACTTGGCATTTTTGGATCATTCCTGTCTCCTTCAGTATGGATGGCCCGTCTTTTGCTTTTTGAGACTAAACAGTTGTTATATATATTTTCGGTCCACTTTCAGGACTTGCACTCATCTTTTATTTTATAGAAACTCTGTACTTGTGACTTCCATGTTTTGGGAGGGATCTTTAGTTATTTATATCATGTTTTGGTTTACTTTCGCTTATTCTTTCTGCCTATCTTTATAATTCATCACTCGTGTTTAGTTTTTATCCTTAACCCATTACTTGAAGTTCCGGGTTGACGGGTTTGCTTACCTACTGGTGGGTTATAGTAGGTGTTATCATGTCCTAAGGAATTGGGTCATGACAAGTTGGTATGAGATCCCAGGTTCATTGGTCTCACTTATACAGAGCTAATGTCTAGTAGAGTCTCGTGGATGGGTGCGGAGACATGTGTAACTTATCTTCGGGAGGCTACATGATATCATTAGGAATATTCTCTTTGTTGTATTATTTCGTGCAGTGTTGTGTCTTATTGATTTTGTGAAATTTCATTTGTTCCACTCTTTTGCAGGAATGGTTCGTATGCGCGGTTCCACCGGGCATGATAACGCACCAAGGCCTTGCATGCCTAGAGATCATTTTTGTGGGATAGGTAGGGGAGGAGAACCAGATCCCGACCTAGAGATAGAGCCAGAACTGGTAGAGGAGCATCAGGACACTGCTATACCTACTCAGCTAGATGGACCACCACCAGCAGCACAGCCTCCAGCTGTACTAGTTATGACCCCAGCACTACAGGCAGCAATTGTGCAGCTCCTCATGGCTATTGGGTTGTACCACAGGCCCCAACTTTAGTGGCGGGAATACCAGCACCACGGGATCCACCTGTCTTGCTAGCACCTGAGGTTTAGCTGCCTCCACCAGTTGTTGCACCTCCGCCAGCAGTTTCATAAGGTATGATGTCATTGCAGGATTAAAAGATGTTAGGGGTATTTTAGGGGCTGTCACCCACGATATTTTCTGGAGCCATTAGTGAGGATACCATAGAGTTCTTGACTAACTATTATGAGAAGCTCCATTTCTTGGGTCTTGTGGAGTCCAGAGGTGCTGAATGCACTGTTCACCAATTCAGAAGGGCATCCAGATAGTAGTGGCGCTCTTATTTGTAGTCCAAACTAGCTGGGTCACCACCATTGACATGGACCTAGTTCTCAGAGGCTTACTTGGTCCATACATCCCTAAAAATGTTCGGTACTGACTTCGAGATCAGTTTACTCGGTTGGAGCAGGGGCACATGACGATTACAAAGTACAAGGCTAGATTTTATTAGCTTTCCCAATATGCCACTATGATTCTACCCATTAAGGAGGAGTGGGTATGATGTTTTATGCGTGGATTGAGACCTTACTTGAGGTTGGGGACCGAGCACCTTATTTCTGTGGGCCGTTCTTTTTTGGATATGGTGTATCATACCCGTACAATCGATATTATTCATCGTCAGGCCTAATAGGCCAGTGATAAGAGACCCAGGCATCAGGGTAGCTGTAGTGGGTCTCATTCTAGAGGCCATGATAGTTATGATAGGCCCTGCCAATAGTCTCAGCATAATAGGTACCAGTAGGTTAGTCCAGCCGGCCGATTCAGGCTGCCCTGCCAGTAGTTAAGGGTAGTCAGTTCCATTTAGGGGGTTTCACAATAGGGCAGAGCTCGAGGGGATCAGGTCCGCTTCCTTCCTACTGCGGATGAGTTTTCATGGGTCCCTCAGCTTCAGGATGCTTCGATTGTGGCTCACTAGAGCACTAGGCTAGGAAGTGTCCTGGGCAGGCTAAACCGTTGGTAGTAGAACCACCTCCACTAAGAGGTATAGATTGGGGTCATGGCCATGATGATGGTCAGCAGGGTGTTTAAGGAGGTTCCTGGGAAGGCAGGCCAGGTGGTAGGGCGAATGTTCGTGGGGGAGGTTGATAGGGTCACTTCTATGCTGCTCCGGTGAGGGCAAAGGCTGAGGCATCAGATGATGTTATCGCAGGTACTATCTTTATTTGTCAGTAGACTGCTTCAGCTTTATTTGATCCAAGTTCCATGTATTCCTATGTATCTATATATTTTGCTCCACGTCTGGGTATTCCTTATGAGTTACTTGAGGTTTTGTTACATGTTTTGACCCTGATAGGGGATTCTTTAGTTGTGGATCAGGTTTGTATATCCTGTACTGTGACTATTCAGGGACATGAGACTCAGGCATATCTTATTTTACTTGATATGTTGGACTTCGATGTTATTCTGGGCATGGATTGGCTATCCCCTCATCATGTATTTTTAGACTGTTATGCCAAGACCGTTACATTAGCCATGCCTGGTATTCCCCTGGTCTTATGGCAGGGTGTTTATAGTCACTCACCGACTGGGATCATATCTTTTATGCGAGCCCGATGGCTAGTTGGGTCCGGGTGCTTGGCGTACTTAGCATATATCCATGATGTGTCCAGCGAGGCCTTTACTATTAATTCAGTCCCTGTGGTTAGGGAGTATATTGATGTCTTCCCCACTGACCTACCTGGTCTACCTTAGAGAGAGATATTGACTTTGCCATAGATTTGGAGCCGGGAACTAAACTTATTTCTATACCACCTTATCGTATGGCCCCTGTAGAGCTCAAGGAGCTCAGCGTGTAGCTTGAGGATCTTCTAGGTAAGGGATTTATTCACCTGAGTGTGTCTCCGTAGGGTACACCCATCTTGTTTGTTAAGAAAAAGGATGGGACTATGCGGATGTGTGTTGATTACAGGCAACTGAATAAGGTGACGGTGAAAACCTGTTACCCCATGCCTCATATCGATGATCTATTCGATCAACTTTAGGGTGCGATCATGTTTTGTAAGATTGACTTGAGATCTGGCTACCAACAGTTGTGGATTAAAGCAACCAATATTCCTAAGACTGCTTTTTGGACTCGCTATGTCCATTATGAGTTCCTTGTGATAACGTTTGGGCTTATCAATGTCCCCGCAACTTTTATGGACCTTGTGACTCGAGTATTCAGGCCTTATCTTGACTCTTTCATGATTGTTTTCATCGATGACATACTAGTATACTCACGGAGTAGGGATGAGCACGCGCAACACTTGAGAGTTATGCTCCAGACTTTGAGAGATTAGCAGCTTTATGCTAAATTCTCAAAGTGTGAGTTTTGGTTAGAGTCTGTGGCATTTCTGGGACACATGGTGTCCAGAGAGGGTATCCGAGTGGATTCGGCGAAGATTAAGGTTATTTGTGGTTGGGCTAGGCCCACATCTGTTATGGAGATTCGGAGTTTCGTTGGATTGACTAGGTATTATAGACGATTCATTAAGGGTTTCTCTGCTATTGCAGCCCCCTTGACCCATTTGACCCGCCAGGATGTTCCCTTTATGTGGTCCGAGGAGTATGAGTTAAGTTTTCGGAAGCTTAAGGAGTTGCTTACCACCGCTCCTATTCTGACTCTACAGTTGAGGGAGAGAAATTTTCGGTATATTGTGATGCTTATGGTGTAGGTCTTGGGTGTGTACTGATGCAAAATGGATGAGTTATTACTTATGCTTCTAGACATTTGAGAGTGTACGAGCACAACTACCCCACCCTTGACCTGGAGCTAGCGGTAGTAGTTTTCACGCTCAAGATTTGGAGGCACTACTTATACGGAGTACATTGCGAGATATATACAGATCACTACAGCTTACAGTACATTATGAGTCAGAAGGATCTTAATTCTAGATAATGGCGTTGGATTGAGCTACTGGCCGATTATGACATCTCTATCCTCTACCACCTAGGTAAGGCAAATATAGTAGCGGACGCATTGAGCCAGAAGATGAGGAGTATGGGTAGTTTAGCTTACTTGTCTGCTGTGGAGTGACCCTTAGTTAGACATCTAGTATTTGGCTAATAGGATGGTCAGGTTGGAAATCTCAGATTCCAGATCAATTTTGGCTTTTGTGGGAGCTCGTTCATCTCTACTGGATCAGATTCGAGGCCAACAGTTTGAGGATGGAGTTTTGGTAGAGCTTCGAGAGTTAGTATTATAAGGCAACGATGGCTAGGCTTCTATAGATTCAGATGGCATACTACGGTTTGATAGTCGCCTTTATGTTCCCAAAGTTGGAGACTTCATTCAGTTGATCCTTCACGAGGCCCACGATTCTAGATATTCTATCCATCTAAGAACTGCGAAGATGTATCGAGATTTGAGACAGCATTACTGGTGGTGTGGTATGAAGAGAGATATAGCTGAGTATGTATCCCATTATTTAATTTGCCAGCAGGTTAAGGCCGAGCATCAGCGGCCTTATGGAGTCTTTTAGAGATTACCCATTCTCGAGTGGAAATGGGAATAGATTACCATGGACTTTGTGATGGGATTGCCTCGAACATCTAGAGATAATGATGGTATTTGGGTCATTGTTGATCGATTGACCAAGTCAGTGCATTTTTTGCCAGTACGGTCCACTTTTACTGCAGATAGTCTAGCTCGAATCTATAGTCAAAAGGTGGTCCGTTTGCAGGGGTATCAATATCCATTATATCAAATAGGGGATCTCAATTTACTTTTAGTTTCTGGAGGGCCTTTCAGAGAGAGTTGGGCACTCACGTTGATCTTAGTACGATATTTCATCCATAGACTGACGGTCAGTCAGAGCGTACTATTCAGGTTTTGGAGGATATGTTGCGAGCTTATGTATTAGATTTCAAGGGTCATTAGGATAAGTACTTAGCTTTGGCAGAGTTTGCGTACAACAACATCTACCACTCTAGTATTCAGATAGCCCCATTTGAGGCCTTATATGGTAGGCGTTGTTGCACTCCGGTTGGTTGGTTTGAGTCTTCAGAACCTAGGCCGCACAGTACCAATTTACTTCAGGATGCCATAGCCAGGGTTTGGGTTATTTAGGATAGGTTGAGGAGAGCTCAGAGTAGGTACCAAAGTTATGCTGATCGCAGGCATCGGCCCTTGTGCTTCAAGGTAGGAGATCAGGTGTTCTTGCGGGTGTGCCCTTGAAGGATGTGATGAGATTCGACAGGCGGGTTAAGCTTAGCCCCAGGTATATCGGGTCATTTAAGATTCTCAAGAGAGTTGGAGAGGTTGCTTATGAGTTGGCTTTTCCACCAACACTTTCATCTATACACCCTATTTTTCATATGTCTATGCTGCACCGTATATGCCAGATGAGTCTCACATGCGTTAGTATGACTCTGTTGAGTTGGATGATCGCTTGACTTTTGTTGAGGATCCAGTTTCTATTCTAGCCAGAGATGTTTGCCATCTTCGTTCTAAGTCCATCCCTGTGATTAAGGTCCAGTGGCTCCATCGTCTGATTGAGGAGACTACATGGGAGACCGAGCAGGAGATGCGGGAGCAGTTCTCTAGCTTATTTAACCCTCCATGTATACTCTTGTCCTTACTTTTGTGGATGAAAATTCTTTTAGTAGTGGATGTTGTAATGACCCTGAAGGTTTTTTTTGGAATTTTTATAAAATGACCATTTTACCCCTCCCTTTAGATGCCCCGAGTCATTTCTGATTGTTACCGGGTGTTGATTTTTAGAAAATCCTATGAAAAGTTGTGTCCTTGGAAATTTTGAGTTTCATAAGCTTTAAGTATTAAAAAGTGGTATTTGGGGTCAATCTGAGCTACGGGTCTCAGAACAAAATTCCGTCGAATCCAGCACCTCCAAAATATCGAAATCGGCTAAGGAGATTTTACAGAAGCAGTTTTGGAATTGTAACGATGATTTGAGGCCTTGAGTTGAGAATTTGAGGAACATTAAACCAAGGTTTGACTTTGGTCAACTTTTGGAGTTTCGATGCTCAGAATGGAATTCCGATGACTCCGTTGGATTTGAGAGATGGTTTTTAGTCTAGAAAAAGTGTTGGTTGAATTTTTAGAGGTCCTGAGTCCATTTTGATATTTTGAAGGCCCAAGTTGGTTTAGTTGTGACTTTTTGAGTTTTGGGTCAACGAGATCTCGAATTCAAATTCTGATGGTTCCATCAGCTCCAGAATGACCAAATTAGGTTAGTAGCACTATTGGAAGGACTATCGAGGCAATTGATACGAGTTTGGGGCTATTTGGCGCTTTTGACTTTGAAAGTTAGCCTATGGTTCACTTTGGTTAACATTCTTGGAAAACACGCTCGAATGAAAATTCTGACAGCGTGGTTAGTTTCACAATGTCGATTTTTGTATAAAATGACCACTTTCCGAAGCTTCCGGTCTAAAAGACCCATTGTAGAATGTGGTTTTAAATGGCTCTTGGGTGTGGGACTCACTTTTTATTAAAATGATCTCGTATGGGAATTATGGATGCTCCATTGAGTCCGTAACGTCGAATTTAATGGGGTAGCGTATATGGTTTATTTTTATTGGATTCCGAGCGAATCCCGAGCACCCCGTCGGAGATTTTGGATTTTTCCAAAATCTGTAAAAAAAACTGCAGCAGCTTTCCTTTTTTTTGGGTTTTTTTCCAACTTTAAAACCCCATAACTTGAGTTATATTGCTCCAAATTGGGTGATTCAAAAGACAAACTTGTGAGATTTTTCGTGGAGAACGCATTGGGGAGCTTGAAAACTGATTTAGAGCATTTAATTCACATAAAAATCGTGATATTATATGCAGCAGTGTCTATTTTTGGAATGTATTTTTTGAAGAACTTTGACAAGTTATTTCTTGACCTTTATAAATCCAATTTGGGTGATTCCAGAGGCTATCTTGCATGGAATTTTGAGGAAAACATTGTGGTAGTTTCAGAATCTGCTTTTGGCACGTCGTTTGAGGTAATAAATTGATATTTAGCTGCAGATTTAGTATTTTTGGAATCAAATTTTGTTTGTGGGGATTTTCACAAAGAACATCATGGTATAATTTGTTTTGATTGAGAGATTTTCCTTTTTGAGAAATCAACACGTAAAGAGACTGCTTTGTTTGTTTTCTTAGTTTGAAAATGTGAGAATTAATTGTTTGATCGTCTTGCGTTATTTTTCCACCCAAATTGTGTTATAAATCTGAATGTTGAGCTTGGGCTGATGTTTGGAACCTTTTTTGGGGGTCAAATCTGGAATTTCATATGTGCATTCCATAATTCCCGTTTTAGATCCTGAAATTGGTCAGTCTTCAAAAATTATGAAAGTAGTGTATAAATGACCGTAGCAACATTGTGATTCTGTTTTTGACCGCTTGGCAGCGTTCTGAGGCCGTTCGAAAGGGAAAAGCTCGAGAATAGTAATTTAAAGCTCGCGTGTTTAGCCTATAGGTAGGCTACAGTTTTACCTTTCTTTAGATTGAGATGGAATGTGTGAAAGCATGTTGAAATAGTAGGAATTTGGGTTGGGTAGTTTGATTGTATATTTTAGGGCTTAAAAATCATGCTTTAGGCTTGTTATCGGTTTTTTTTGGATATTTAAAAGAATGTGTATCTTGTCGTTATTTGTTAGTATTATAAGGATAGTTGAATGAGCATGTTGTTGATACTGTGGAGTATGTTGGCCTTAATATAGGATGTAAACTTGCTTTAGATGCCCCAGCGTCGCTCTAGTGGACTTAGATCCTTGTAAAATAGTGTAGCGGGCTAGTGCCTGGTAGTTTGACCTTAGTTAGATGTTACCCTTGCTCTTAAAAATATCCTCATCCATAAATTAGTATAATTGTGACTTTCGTGATGCGTCGGCTATACTAGATTTCGTGATCGTTGACTTTTGCTCCGGTTCCACTTTTGGCGGCATAACTGTTGACTCATTTGGGAAAAGATTTTTGGTACTGTTGTATTCTAGTTGGGAAGTAGAATCTTTGGTATTATAGGATAAATTATCTGTGAGCATTCGGGTACCAAGTCCCGACCTCCATTTTAAATTATTGGAGAGCATCCGGGTACTCAGCCCCGACCTTTACCGGCTTGCTGGTATAAGAATCCAAGTACCTAGTCTCGGCCTTGATTATACCAATGTATTACAGCGAGCATTAGGTTACCCAGTCCCGGACTCGACCGCACTTCTGTATTATGGCAAGCATTTGGGTTCCCAGTCACATCCTTGGCCACTTTGAACATTTGAGTGAGTATCTGGGTCCCAGTCCCATCCTCGAACCCTAAGTCACCACTAAATCGATTGACTCTTAGAGATTCTGGGTTTGGAAATGATATAGTATTTCGGGTCCTAACATCGCAGATTCTTGGTTCCTATCCTTGGTAGTTGTAACTATTCTGTGTACTCGGCGAGCTTATGGGGGTTCGTCCTAGTTTTTTTTAACTTGTGCACGAGTATCCCAGCTGGGCTTATGGGGGCCTAGTTGGGTATAGTTAGTTGTAGTTCTCATAGGTAGTATTCATTTCCCTTTTTGATGCGTATTTTGACTCTTATTTAGGCTATTCCTCTTTTTCATATTGTTTTTACATTTTCTACTCATTCAACCTATGATGCCTACTGGGTACCTATTGTCTTGGTACTCATACTACAATCTGCATCTACTTTTGTGATGTAGGATCGAGCACCAGCTACTTCCATGGATAGATCGAGCCTGTTGCACTCAACTTTGGAGACTAGGGTGAGCACTTGGCATTTTTGGATCAATCCTGTCTCCTTCAGTATGGACGGCCCGTCTTTTGCCTTTTGAGACTAGCCAATTATTATATATATTTTTGGTCCACTTTTGGGACTTGTACTCGTCTTTTATTTTGTAACAACTCTGTACTTGTGACTTCCAAGTTTTGAGAGGGATCTTTAGTTGTTTATATCATGTTTTAGTTTACTTCCACTTATTTTTTCTGCCTATCTTTATAATTCGTCACTCGTGTTTAGTTTCTGCCCTCAACCCATTACTTAAAGTTATGGGTTGACGGGTTGGCTTACCTACTGGTGGGTTATAGTAGGTGTCATCATGATCTAAGGAATTGGGTCGTGACAAGACTCTACTAGCCACGTGTGAAAGGAGCGTGATCCTCAATCCTTACATTATGAGAAAATGTGGAAAATAATATGCATTAGTACTTTTGAATGTACAAAGTATGATATCATGACATGAAACATAAATAATGGGATGCAATGATCGAGTAAGATACATGATAAGATAAGATAAGTAAAGAAATAAGAGAATCATAATGATCAAAGCATTTGAAAGCATAATTGAGATCATAAAAATACATAAGAGATCATACATACCTGGGATAGGAACTATAACCGACATTAAGACCATGCGAGCTATAACATGGAATTCCAATGTTACCCTTATACCAAAAGAAGGGAAATCTACTTGCCAAGGTAGAATCTACCCCACTTGGTAGGTCATAACATACTCTGTATGTGGATTCACTAGCTAAGACATAAAGGTAACCTGTAGTGGCACACATTTTATAGGACAATGGGATTTTAATACGAGTCTCTTCCCTCAACTACAAGAGAGAGTGCCAATCTCAAGGTCCACTCAGTGCTAATTCAAATCTCACGGAATACATAACTTGTTCATAAACTTTATATTTCATAGAATAGCTTATTTCGTTACGTATTTGTAATGTGAGAATTGTACTTTCATTATTACAATTATATCTGCATAATTCATGTAGTTAGATCTTAGGTCACCACATAGGTCCCTAAGTCACCTTACCTCATAACTTGCATGTAATTCATACTTTGAATGTACTTGTATTTCATGATCATAATTCATACTTGAATTTTGAATAAAACTGATATACATAGTAAACTTGAATGAAAATCATGATAATACCTTGATTCCATTGAATTCATAATCATACTTCATAATATCATTATAGAAAATTGGCGTCATACATGGGCAATGATAATTGAACTTAAATTCAAGTAATTAATGTAAAAACATACTTACAATGATCAAATATAATGATTAAAAACATAATTTAAATATCCCAATGCAATTCATAAGATTAGGGTTACAAACACAATGTATATTCATGAGATTTTGAGTAAAAACCGAAACCTTGGGACTCCAAGGGTGAAAGGGATCCATGGATCAATTCCTACGTACCTTGATTGAATTTGACCATTGAATTGAAAAAAGAGACTTGTTCTTCAAGAAATCCTAGACAAAACATTTGATGAAGAGGATAAACTTTGGAGGAGCCTTGTGAGAGAAGTCTTTAAGTTGATTGGGAGTTAATGAGGGAAACGAATAGATTAAAGAGTAATTAAGATATTTTTGTACTGAATCTAGTACCAAAACCGTCCACATAGATTAATAAAAAAATATGGAATGACTAAAATACCCTTAATTTAATTGAAGCTGGGACTCATCACGGAGGACCCATCACCACCCGTGATGCTCATTGCGGTCAGTGGTGGTGTCCATGATATTTGACTTGATATTGAATTTTTGAGAGTTGCAGGAAAGGTTTCAGAACTTTCTTCACTAGAACCTTCACTGTCACGACCCAACCCCGTAGGCCGCGACTGGGGTCCGACCTGAACCCCCCGTACACATATCTATTAGCTGAGGTCACATTGAATCGTAAACAAGATAATATCATGTAACAGAGCCCCACTGGGCGATAACATTTTCATAAACTGTAGCCCTTTTTGTTTGTATCACAACATGACAGGGCACGCAAGCCGACAAGGCTTCCATAACATAATAACATATATCATATATCATGTAGACCCAGCTTAATCAAACTGACATACACAACACACATATACATGTCTGCAGACCTCTAAACATATAAATGACAACATATGGCGGGACAGGGCCTCCGCCGTACCCCTGAATGGATAAAACAATTTCTATACATCCGTGGACAGTATCAAAAACTAGGCTCCGATATAATGAAGCCTCTTCCAGCTGAGCTGCATGGAATCCTAAGCTGACGGACTCCCAAAATCTGTATCTGTACCTGCGGGCATGAACGCAGCCCCCCGAGAAAAGGGGGTCAGTACGATATATGTACTGAGTATGTAAAACATAATATAATACAACTTGAAACATATCTGAGATAGAGAATCAGGGGATAAGATATCAATTTAGAAACCTGTACCTGTACTTTATGAACTACAAAAACATGCATGTTCGAGTCATATCATATAGCCGGCCCTTTCGGGGGTCCGGTGAATCATCTCTGTAAAATCATTTCTGTAAAACCATCATGGCCCCAGTGCCATCACCGCCTTATTACAATACATCATCATATATTTATACACGTATCCTGGCCCTCTATTGAGGGACTTAGTGAATAATGCAGTGAACTGTGCACGAGAACATATCCTGGCCCGGGACTCAGGGAAAGAAGTGTTACAATATACACGAGTAGAGTAGTGAGTAACTATATGCAATTTAAATCATTATTAGAGACTCGACAGAATAAGAAAGTTAAGCTTTTGTTTGAGGACCCGAGTAACGGTGTAGTCATCTCGAGTGTCCTCTAAATGCCATTATGGGCTGTCTCAATTATAATCTCGGGGCTCCTACACATGTACTAAAGTAAATCCAAATCACTTATGGAACCAGAAACATTTGTTAACAAATAGTCTGTAAGACTTGGAGCCTGTACATTTGTTACCTTTTTAACATATAAAAGTTTCCAGGGAAATAGTTCGACTACTGTAGGAGTTCTATATTCAGAAGTAAATAAGAGATGTTTGAGGATGGAGTTACCCCAGAGCTCAGATCATATTCAACTTACAACTAAGACAAAGACATGCCAAAAAGAAGAAAGAGAATAAGCTTTATGTAGTATGTACTTTGTTTTAGATGACCTTCATACACATATTTCATACCCGGCCCATCATAGGGCTCGGTGAGCCACTATGGCATTCAAATCTCACTTTCGTACCAAATACATATCAAGAGAAAGGAAATATAGTTTCCCATACACTATTCTTTAGCACGTAGAAGCCTTAACAGGTAATACTCAATCCTTGTAGGGGTGTTAACACTTAACTGTAGTTAGGGATTATGGGGCATACCTGGAGTTCTGGGAATGGAATTATTCCCACATTCCACATACAATTCACTTAAGGCTAAAACTTGCCAAAAGGAAAGAAAGATAATTGTACGTGCTTATACCAAAACATGCCACAAGAAAGCTTTACGTACCTTTTGGGAGTTACCCTTTATCCTGCTCGTCTCGTCGTCTTCCGAACCTATTCAATATGAAAGTAATATGAATATCAACTACTCTTAACTTTCCAGCATCTTGGATTACGCCTTAATGTTAATGGAATCTATTTCCTTAGTCGTTTCCTCGACTAGTTCTTTAGTTTGTTAAGGCGTTAACGAAAATTGGGCAGCACCTCCCCTATAATGTGCCCTATACGAATTTCCAATTAGGTCCCTAAGACCTAAAGCCAACCAACAACAACAACCTGCAGCAATTCATACCAACAATATACAACAGACACTCCAAACGACTTATTCAAAAATACGATATCTCAATAGGGCGTCTAGCCTTTATTTTGTAACGCCTTTAATTATACGTAACGAGGGGTCATGTGGCTTCGACCAGAAGCAACCTAACCCAAATTAGGACATATTCAGGCCCTGCAACAACAAGCCACACCCCTGCAGAGCAACTCACAAGAACAACACTTTGTTTCGACAACAATTCAACTATAACGACTACAAATTAGTTTATTCCGAACGCCAAGTATTTCTAAGCCATTTTCATATTTCCAGCCACCAATAGGGCGTGTAACATGCTCCATCAGAACAAATAAAGCTCAAATTTAAATAAGAAACCTTACCTTACGTTAAACTTGTCCAACTCGCCAAAACTATCCAAAATGTGAAATCTGGACAGTTTACTGTTTTACCTTGTCGCTTCGTTTCGAAGGGGTAATGGAGGGAAACAGGATTTACGTCCTTCATGAAAGTTATATACATATGTCTTAGGGTCGCAAAAAATTTCGAATCATACCTACATCAATTTTGTACAAAACGATATGACCAAAATACTTACAGCTGTCCGTGTAGAATTTCCAAAACCAAATTTGAGCAGTACCTCCTCTACACTTCATCACCACTTTTCAAGATGATACAAGTAGAAATGGATTTTGGAGTCTGAATTAAAGTTATAGAACCACGAAATACCTTTCCAAAACATATTAAATCACTCGAAACGAATCTGTACACAAGAAGTTATACCAATATTACTAACCACTGTCCCTTCCAAAAATGGGTTTATTAATTAACGTTTTCTCTTATTTTCTCTTCCAAATTCCAATTGAAAAGCTGGAGTTTTACTTCCATGAAGGTCTTAAAATACATATATACGTATCCACATACTTAAGGTACACCGTATATAATTAATTCACGGAAGAAAATTGGAAAACTCACCTTTAATTCTTCAAAAATGTTGCTGCCTTGTTCCTTTTGGTTCTTCACGTTTTTCCTCTCATTTGGCTGATGTTTTTGGATGGAAAATGAGTTAAAGAGTCAGCCAACATGTATATATACACCTCCTTAGGAGGTGAAACGTGGCAGCCCCCTAGGGTGACACGTGGCAGCCTCCTAGGGTGACACCTCGTCCAAGCTTCCAACACAAAACTGCCACGTGGCAGCGTGGGGTCCATCCCAAGTAGGTGAGTCACCTACCTGCTTTTCACCTGCTTGCTTCACTTTCGTAAGTTCGGAAACTAGTTTTTGCTCTCTCTCATAGGTTCGTAATCTCGTTTCACTTTAAGAGCCTATGAAACCCTTTCTACGTAAGCTTGGTATGTAATCAAGTAACTCACGTATGTAAGATTTCTAAATTAGTAGCTTATGTAGATAAGTCGAGTCCTACGACTCGTTACTTGGCCTCCGATTCCTTCCGGATTCTTATGATTCCCCTTCCAACCTTCTCTAGTATGGGGTATCACATTCTCCCTTCCTTAGAGCCGTTTGATAGTGTCGTAGCGTATCCGGCTCACATGATAATGTCCAAGGAACTTATGAGACATTCTGAGTTTAAAAAGGGTGGGGTGTAACATCCTTCCCCCCTTTAGAACATTCGTCCCCGAATGTTAAACAAAACTTCCCTTAGAACTTATATAGACCATCGGGGGATTCGTTTCTATTTCCTTACACATATTTCCATCGAAGTACTTCATATACGTGTTTCAGGAATCGGGGTTACCTATAAGTATCGGTTATAGGTGCAAATACTTGTATTTCATTTTCTCTTCAGTTCCCCGATCATCCTCTTTCTGGTTTTGGTTTTTCCACTGTAACTTGACAGAAGGTACGTCTTTATTCTTCAATCTTTCAGTTCGCCGATCTAGGATGGAGGTAGGTTTTTCCTCACCGGATTCCATCTCCTGGACCTCACCTATGGCATATACCCTGGGTGACTCTTCTGTATTTGATGGACTGGCATATAGTTTTCAAACGAGGTGGTAAGCTTAAATTACCAGTCACATTGCCCACCTTATGAGTAACTTGATACCTTCTAATATATTCTGGGTCAAGTTCCTTTTCTAGGTGACCCTATGATGAACATCCAATCATCAACTTGAACTCTGTATGTCGACGTCGATTATCTGTATGTCATTCCTGCCGACTCTGGGCTTTTAGTCAATAGCTTGCTTAATCATGTCGAGGCCATTGGAATACTAGGGTAGTAATTATTATTATAGGCAACTTGATAAGTGATGGATAATCATTCTGGCTACCTTCGAAGTCAATCTCCCGGCTTATGATATATCTTCTAGCGTCTAATAGTGCGCTTAGTCTGTTTAGTAGCTCGAGGGAGAAATGTGGTACTAAGACCTGTCTGTGCTCCTAACCTCTTCTTGTACTGATCTCAAGGCGTTAATTATAATTGAAGTCCTTTTATCTGGATATTAGAGGAGGAAACCTCACGGAACCTTACCATTCTCTATGTTCAATAACTCCTTCTAATTTCAGCAGCATAGGTGCTCTTGATTGGAAGCAAATGGGCTGATTCCTTAGCCTAATCACAACAACTCATACAGCACCCTACTCTTACTAAGTATAAAATGGGTGCGTAATGACGTGGATAATTTGGGAACCGTTAGCCTCGTATAGTCTTTCTCGACTCTTTTCAGAACTCTAACTGGCATTCGATCTTTTGGGTCCTTCTTCCCCTCTTTTTCCAATCCTTAGGGTTGGCTACCGAATAATGTTGTAGCCCCCCCATATAACGGCGCTCATAGTCATTCTGGGCTTTGTCTAACATGATCTGGTGTAATTCCAAAAGAGTTTTGGCATAGAAGCTCGCTATCCTGTAGTAACCAGCTAGTTCAGTCAGTTTTACTTAAACCTTTTCACAATTTCCCTTACCCCCGCTTATAATCATCTAGACACATTATCTTGTGTCATTCTTTACCTTTACAAGAATACAAGAGGGTACAAGAAGCATCCTAGAGTTACCTCGCCAGTCCTCATATCTGGCCCTGCCTTTCCTTCCTTCCTACACTCGAGGTCGGGGTAGATCTTTGGTCCAATCGTGGCCATGTCTTACTTCACCCGTAGTACTAATTCCATCTCGGTAGTTTGGCTTAACTTATCTTTGCACCTCTCGGTAGTTAGTTGCAACTTGGTCTCCTTCGTTTAGGATAATGGCTGTGGGGACTCCGTAAGGTCCTACAATGTTTTTTTTTTTTTTTTTACTCTATAATTTTACACCTTCTCAGCGGATTAGGTAATCTTTGATCGAAGGAGTAGGGACTAATATCGTTATTCCACAAGTAACATTCCTTCCAGAGTCATTTGGCGCTAGAGTGCAAAATGAGTTTTGTAGTCCTGGTCATATTGTGGGATTTCCGACCTTGGGCACTGCTTCCTGTCACTTGTAAATTACATCAGCTAGTACCCTTACCTTTTTGGGTTTTTCTTTTTCTCCCTCAGAGTTGGCTACCAAGTGGTGTCAAAATTCCCTCGACCACTGGCCTATATAGCCATTCTGCGGTTTTCCTCTCATTAACTAGTTCTATGTTGAAGAGCTGTGGCACTCAAGTGTGTCGTCAGTTAGCAAATAGCTAATCCTTCTTGTTTTTCTTAATACCTTGTTACAGTTTCCTTAACGTATCTTATAATACCCTGGGTACATAATCTCATAGCGTTTCTCCATCACTAGTTCAGATTCTTCCATCTCGCGCGATCACACCAGCACTAACGCATTAAGTTCCATCAGAATTTTGAAGTTAAGCGTGCTGGAGCGAGAGTAATATCGGGATGGGTGACCTCCATGGGAAGTCTTCATGTCGCGTTTCATTATAACCTTTTCAACGAGGTGCGGGCACTCAACTTAGCTCCAGATTTACCTCAGCGTTGTCTCGCGAGTCTTTATGTTTTGCCTTGTCCTTTCATCTGTTATATTGCATCTAGTATCGGTGTAGACCTTTAGCTCCACGATCCTTTATTCACTTTGTGTTCTCCTTATTTTCTACCACAGGAGGCTTTCTATTCCTTTTTCTTTGGTTATTTATCTATCACAACATTATTTGCGCCTAATTCTATAACCAACGTTTTGGCTTTTGGTCTAGCATGCTGTTATTATCCTTCGTAGTGTCTCTTGAATTATTCGATATCCTTTCATTATTATATTCTTTTGTTTTTATACGCAGCCGCCTTCTAGTGTTATGTTTTTCAGGGTCTCTTCACAAACTTCTTAACGCTGCTTTATGTAGCGTTCTGGCTTTCATTCAATTATTGGCGGCCTCTGGACCTTTTTAACTTGGTTTGGCAAGATACCTTATTGAAGTTAAGACGTTCGTCTCAGATATATTCCCATATCGATTGCCTTCACCTTACTTTTGCCATTTTCTCATTAACTTCCCCCCTTTAGAGGGTACTCGTACTTTCATTTGTTTGTACTTGTAGTCGTTCAATTTCCAATTAGGCATAATATTCCGACGATAACTATTCCAAGTTTTCTTGAAGCAGTGGCTTTGTCCCAACCTATATCCTTTGTTTCTTGGGACGAATACAAGTTGTGCCAATTATTCCTTAAGTTTGCCATCCTCGTCCCTTGAGGGTTCCACTATTTTTGGGGCGACGTGGTGTACCCGCGTCATTTCTTTGTATCTTAAGCCCCATGCTCTTACTGCGTTCTCAATGCAGGCCTTTAACTTAGGCAACGCGTACTAAGTGCATCTTACTAGTGGTTCCAATTTATCCCTGCATACTCGTATCACACTGTTCAGTTCATACTTACATATCCCCCTTTTAACTCGTATATATATTTAATTCCTGACATCTCTTTGAGGTGCTTCTATTAGAAGTTCTTTCCCCAATTAGTCGGTGGCAAATTATAAACTATTATCGTACATCATTTTCCAACCATTGTTGGAAGAAATCAAAACCTCTTAAACATCATAGTACTTTTTTTAGTACTTGACCTACCTGGTCTCCTTCTGAGTTTATCCTCGAGTTATGAACAACTCATCTAATTTACAATTAGGAGTTGAGGGCTTGGTATTTTTTTCAAAAAGAGTGAAACTCATTCGCTGGACATCTTATCCTTCACCCTGAGCCCTCTGTGTATATTCTTACAATACCAATACGGCTAGAGATACCGTAGTCCAAACTTTACTACTTAATTAAGCCTTTGTTCCTCCGAAATAAAATTCTTCAGGTGGAAAGGGTGCCCCTTATCGACCACCTAAAGGGTACCTCTTACAGCTTTAGTTGAACACAGTAGGGGTACTTGGTATCAACTTCTCAGACATCTTATAAAACTATGTTTTATTCCCTTTTCCTTGTTCTGGAAAAATTTCGGCAGAGTTTCCTCTACATTTCTTACTTATGCCAAAACCTGCACGCAGAAAATACCAACAATGCCTCACAGGGCCAATATATATATATACATATCACATCACAGCCGCACAGGGCTTTCAATATCATCTCATATCGCAGCCACACAGGGCTTTCAATGTCAACAATAATATAAAAATACTGGACTTACCTCATATGTCCCACTTCAAACTGCATCTGTTGCACTTTCTGTCTGCTTTTCTTTCAGGTTTCAACTTTATATTTTAATACCTTACCCGACGAATATCTTCCGTGGCTTTACTTTACTTACCTGCATGCTTTGTAACTTTCCATGTCATCAATTACTTTCTTCTGTTGGTGTCGTCCTTCTGTTAGGATCCAAGGTTAGTATAAGGAATTTTTCCTATGACTCGGATCTAAAGCACGATCTCAGATGTAGAAGAAATGTAACATCCTAAATGTCCTATAACTTCCTGTTTATAGATGTGGCGCGCAACACATCGATAACCAAGATTCTACTAGACACGGTCTGCAGACAATCCGAGGATGAACTGCTCTGATACCACTTCTATAATGACCCAACCCCGTAGGCCGCGACTGGGGTCCAACCTGAACCCCCCCGTACACATATCTATTAGCTGAGGTCACATTGAATCGTAAACAAGACAATATCATGTAACAGAGCCCCACTGGGCGATAACATTTTCATAAACTGTAGCCCTTTTCGTTTGTATCACAACATGACAGGGCACGCAAGCCGACAAGGCTGCCATAACATAATAACATATATCATATATCATGTAGACCCAGCTTAATCAAACTGACATACACAACCCACATATACATGTCTGCAGACCTCTAAACATATAAATGACAACATATGGCGGGACAGGGCCTCCGCCGTACCCCTGAATGGATAAAACAATTTCTATACATCCGTGGACAGTATCAAAAACTAGGCTCCGATATAATGGAGCCTCTTCCAGCTGAGCTGCATGGAATCCTAAGCTGACGGACTCCCAAAATCTGTATCTGTACCTGCGGGCATGAACGCAGCCCCCCGAGAAAAGGGGGTCAGTACGATATGTGTACTGAGTATGTAAAACATAATATAATACAACTTGAAACATATCTGAGATAGAGAATCAGGGGATAAGATATCAATTCAGAAACCTGTACCTGTACTTTATGAACTACAAAAACATGCATGTTCGAGTCATATCATATAGCCGGCCCTTTCGGGGGTCCGGTGAATCATCTCTGTAAAATCATCTCTGTAAAACCATCATGGCCCCAGTGCCATCACCGCCTTATTACAATACATCATCATATATTTATACACGTATCCTGGCCCTCTATTGAGGGACTTAGTGAATAATGCAGTGAACTGTGCACGAGAACATATCCTGGCCCGGGACTCAGGGAAAGAAGTGTTACAATATACACGAGTAGAGTAGTGAGTAACTATATGCAATTTAAATCATTATTAGAGACTCGACAGAATAAGAAAGTTAAGCTTTTGTTTGAGGACCCGAGTAACGGTGTAGTCATCTCGAGTGTCCTCTAAATGCCATTATGGGCTATCTCAATTATAATCTCGGGGCTCCTACACATGTACTAAAGTAAATCCAAATCACTTATGGAACCAGAAACATTTGTTAACAAATAGTCTGTAAGACTTGGAGCCTGTACATTTGTTACCTTTTTAACATATAAAAGTTTCCAGGGAAATAGTTCGACTACTGTAGGAGTTCTATATTTAGAAGTAAATAAGAGATGTTTGAGGATGGAGTTACCCCAGAGCTCAGATCATATTCAACTTACAACTAAGACAAAGACATGCCCAAAAGAAGAAAGAGAATAAGCTTTATGTAGTATGTACTTTATTTTAGATGACCTTCATACACATATTTCATACCCGGCCCATTATAGGGCTCGGTGAGCCACTATGGCATTCAAATCTCACTTTCGTACCAAATACATATCAAGAGAAAGGAAATATAGTTTCCCATACACTATTCTTTAGCACGTAGAAGCCTTAACAGGTAATACTCAATCCTTGTAGGGGTGTTAACACTTAACTGTAGTTAGGGATTATGGGGCATACCTGGAGTTCTGGGAATGGAATTATTCCCACATTCCACATACAATTCACTTAAGGCTAAAACTTGCCAAAAGGAAAGAAAGATAATTGTACGTGCTTATACCAAAACATGCCACAAGAAAGCTTTACGTACCTTTTGGGAGTTACCCTTTATCCTGCTCGTCTCGTCGTCTTCCGAACCTATTCAATATGAAAGTAATATGAATATTAACTACTCTTAACTTTCCAGCATCTTGGATTACGCCTTAATGTTAATGGAATCTATTTCCTTAGTCGTTTCCTTGACTAGTTCTTTAGTTTGTTAAGGCGTTAACGAAAATTGGGCAGCACCTCCCCTATAATGTGCCCTATCCGAATTTCCAATTAGGTCCCTAAGACCTAAAGCCAACCAACAACAACAACCTGCAGCAATTCATACCAACAATATACAACATACACTCCAAACGACTTATTCAAAAATACGATATCTCAATAGGGCGTCTAGCCTTTATTTTGTAACGCCTTTAATTATACGTAACGAGGGGTCATGTTGCTTCGAACAGAAGCAACCTAACCCACATTAGGACATATTCAGGCCCTGCAACAACAAGCCACACCCCTGCAGAGCAACTCACAAGAACAACACTTTGTTTCGACAACAATTCAACTATAACGACTACAAATTAGTTTATTCCGAACACCAAGTATTTCTAAGCCATTTTCATATTCCCAGCCACCAATAGGGCGTGTAACATGCTCCATCAGAACAAATAAAGCTCAAATTTAAATAAGAAACCTTACCTTACGTTAAACTTGTCCAACTCGCCAAAACTATCCAAAATGTGAAATCTGGACAGTTTACTGTTTTACCTTGTCACTTCGTTTCGAAGGGGTAATGGAGGGAAACAGGATTTACGTCCTTCATGAAAGTTATATACATATGTCTTAGGGTCGCAAAAAATTTCGAATCATCCCTACATCAATTTTGTACAAAACGATATGACCAAAATACTTACAGCTGTCCGTGTAGAATTTCCAAAACCAAATTTGAGCAGTACCTCCTCTACACTTCATCACCACTTTTCAAGATGATACAAGTAGAAATGGATTTTGGAGTCTGAATTAAAGTTATAGAACCACGAAATACCTTTCCAAAACATATTAAATCACTCGAAACGAATCTGTACACAAGAAGTTATACCAATATTACTAACCACTGTCCCTTCCAAAAATGGGTTTATTAATTAACGTTTTCTCTTATTTTCTCTTCCAAATTCCAATTGAAAAGCTGGAGTTTTACTTCCATGAAGGTCTTAAAATACATATATACGTATCCACATACTTAAGGTACACCGTATATAATTAATTCACGGAAGAAAATTGGAAAACTCACCTTTAATTCTTCAAAAATGGTGCTGCCTTGTTCCTTTTGGTTCTTCACGTTTTTCCTCTTATTTGGCTGATGTTTTTGGATGGAAAATGAGTTAAAGAGTCAGCCAACATGTATATATACACCTCCTTAGGAGGTGAAACGTGGCAGCCCCCTAGGGTGACACGTGGCAGCCTCCTAGGGTGACACCTCGTCCAAGCTTCCAACACAAAACTGCCACGTGGCAGCGTGGGGTCCATCCCAAGTAGGTGAGTCACCTACCTGCTTTTCACCTGCTTGCTTCACTTTCGTAAGTTCGGAAACTAGTTTTGCTCCCTCTCATAGGTTCGTAATCTCGTTTCACTTTAAGAGCGTATGAAACCCTTTCTACGTAAGCTTGGTATGTAATCAAGTAACTCACGTATGTAAGATTTCTAAATAAGTAGCTTACGTAGATAAGTCGAGTCCTACGACTCGTTACTTGGCCTCCGATTCCTTCCGGATTCTTATGATTCCCCTTCCAACCTTCTCTAGTATGGGGTATCACATTCTCCCTTCCTTAGAGCCGTTTGATAGTGTCGTAGCGTATCCGGCTCACATGATAATGTCCAAGGAACTTATGAGACATTCTGAGTTTAAAAAGGGTGGGGTGTAACATTCACGGTCCTTGAAGTGCACCACGAGACGTGAAGAGCGGGCCTAGTGCAAGACCTGCAGGAGTGACCATCACGAAACACACCACAGTCCATGAAACATTCCACAAACCATGGTGGCCAGTCGTGGTCCTTGCTTTGAGGTCATGTTTGAAGGATTCAGGGGAGGGGTCACTATGGAAGGCTTCACGGATGGTGATGCCCACCATGGACCATGGTGGCCTCCGTGGTTATCATCTTGTGCCAAAATTGCAGCTTTTTAGATTTTTGTGTTTTGATCCTCATTTTTTGACTTTTTAAAATTTTGGGGTCTTATAATATCTCCTCCTTGGGAATATTCGTCCTCGAATGGGACTCAGGCTAGCATGAATGGAATAGAAAGGAACATAACAACCCAACATGAATGCAAAACATCTCGATGATGCATAAAAACATGTAATCTTTAATCTCAAGCAAAAACATAACTTGAAACCCATTTCTTGAACATTAATGCATATGAACCCATGAAAGTAACTTAAATGCATGATTTGAGATGGTTGTTTCATGAAGGCGCTAAATACCTCAACTAGGCAAAGAAGGAAGGAGATGGGGATATAGGAACATCATATCGGCCTTGGATTCCAATGTAGCACCCTCAACCTATTGATTCCTCCATAATACCTTAACTGAAGCTACTTCTTTATCTCTCAACTTTCTAACTTGCCAGTCCAAGATATCAACCGGAACCTCTTCGTACGTGTTATAACCCGTACTTTGCACCTAAGGACATGTTGGGAATACTTGTAACAAGTCAAGGGTAAGACTATGCTTGGTCTTGTTATATACAAATTTTTATTGATTAAGTTGGGAGGTGGAATTATTGGAAAAGTTAAAGGGCAAAATTAGAATTTCACATGTGGAAATACCATAAAAAGTTAGGGGTAAAATTGAAATTTCACATGTGGAAATACCATAAAAGGTTAGGGGTATACTTGGAATTTTACATATGGAAATACTATAAAAGGTTAAGGGCAAAGGTGGAATTTCAACTTGAAAATATTAGGAAAGGTGAGGGGCAAAATGGTAATTTCACATGGGAGCCTTAGTCATAAAATTCTAGAGATTTCTAGACCATTTGAGAGAGTTAGAAGTGAGAAGAACTTGAGGAAAAATGGAAGAGAAAAATCGGCCAAGGAGGGAGTAAATCAACCCTCCAAATTTCATCCCCAAAAATTATAATTTTCTAGTATTCCTACTAAGTCAAGGGTGCTCTACAACATGGTGTAGTTGTTTTGGAAGTTTGGAGACTTGTTTCATTGATTTGGAAGTGAAGAAGCTAGAAGAAAAAGGTAAGAATTGATTCATTTTATTATGTTATGAAGGTTTGTATATGTTGTAGTATGTGGAGGTGTATGGAATTTATGAAAATACGGAAGTTTTCATGGTAATATGGTGCCATGTATACATGTTCTTATATAAGTAAGAATTATTCAATTTTTGTGTAATATTTTTGTGTAGTATTTTTGTGTAGTATTTGTATAGTAGTTATGATAGTTATTTGATGTTGAAAATGGAAGTTGGATGAAATTTATTGAAGTTGGAAATATGGGTTAGGTGATGTAATTGGAAAAAAAAATAAGTTTGTATAATTTGTTAGTTGTGGTTATGATTTTGGGGATATAAATGAAGTTTAAATGGTGTAAGTTGGTATTAAACTAGTTTGTAGGAATTATGTAATTTGAGTATGATATTATAAGAATATGGAGGTAAATTATTAAAAGTATGGAGTGTTGTTGTTAGTTGTGAAGTTGAAGAAAGAAAATGAATTTTTAATATTTTTGTGGTATTTATGGAATTTTTGAGTGAAGTATGGAGTTGAAAAAAATTTGGATAGCTTACTTGGAATATTTTTCACTTATGTTGGAATGAGTTGAAACTAATTATGGATATGAGATATTCATATTTATTTGGAAATGCAAAGTTTGGTTGGAAGTTGTTGCACTAATTGGAAAATTACACCAATTTATGTTATGGTGTGTTTAAGTTGATTATTGATGGAATTGGTGTTGTTGTTGGC